>NW_027507764.1:196944276-198385526 GCF_037356315.1 Lithobates pipiens
CTGTCTGTATTGTTCTTCAGGTAAAACCAACCTCTGTAGTAAGCGGGTCTTGAATTTAATATTTGACTTATGTTACCGTTGTTTCTTGTCTGTCTCCTTGTCATCTGTCTGTTGTGACTGAGATAAGCCCTGTTTGTATGGTGTGAATTGAAACATATATCATCCCAATGGGTAACGGAATGCGCCCTTAACTCGTAAGAGTACTTGGGGGTCCGACACTTAAGTTTGATATACGCTTTTTGATTCATGAGCCTAAAAACGGGTTGAAAGTATAAGTCCTGACTGCCTCAATAAAGCAGGAATAAGAAACGATTGCTGAGAGATTCCATGGTAATGGGAAGGGAATAAGGTCTCCACAAAGCCCGGAGATCTAGTTATATGTGTTTGGCCACCAAAAGGAATGCTTGTATATGTTGTAGCTGTCAGTCTGGTCATAATATTTGTCAGTTGGCTAGCATATAAGGTAATTCGATTTCAGAAATCTCATCCAGGAGAGGTTTTTAGTATTTTGGCACCCTAGGAGGAGAAGGCAACGAGACACTTAGTAAGTGATCCAAACGCCACCTAGGCAGGACTGTCAAAATGGGCCAGACACATGGTAAACCCCAGGAGGAATCTCAGAAATGTTATGCTGTTAAAGACATAATTACAATGTTGTATGGGAAGGACAAGGCACAGGGCACGAATAGGGTTCTCAAGAAATTTGGAATGGATGGAGAAAATGGGCTAAGTGTAGAAGGTTGGGAGAATATAAAGAGAGACAGACAGGGGGAGGTCCTGCAGAACAGATGGGTATCACAAATACAATGTTTAATTAAGGTTTCCAACAGGGCTAAAGAGGAGGGATGGAAGTATTGTCATGAACAGGGTGGATGGGATATGAAGGTCCGACGCAAGAGTCTCCCTTCTGCTCCCGAGGATGGAGTAAAAACGGAAGGTACTCCACCTCCTTATACCACTACCACACCAGGTAGCGAAAGACCAAAACTTTATCCTTCCTTAAGAGGAAGAGGATGGGTATGCCGAGTATGCGGTACCCAGAATACAGACTGGGCACAGGAATGTGTACATTGCGGAGCTCAAAGACCAGAGTCCGTAGCTCCAGTCCACAGTCGGACTAGGGTAATACAAGTAAATAATCCAAATGCGGGTCAAGCAGGACAGCCACCTACAGTGACTCGACAAGTCGTTCTGAGGACATGGACACCTTGGTCGGCTGACACTCTTATGGCATTAATACAGAATGCTCCTGATCCCGTAGCAAAACCTGCCGCATTCTGTAGATTCGTGACACAATTACTAGACACACATGAAGCAACTTGGCAAGATGGGGAAGATTTGTGTAGACATAAAATGACACTAACGATGTTTAATCAATTTATGAATGAAATTGCTCCACATAGACCACAAGGGGATCCAGCGGCAGATCCACCAGGAATACACCCCCGTCATATAGACTCTAGACCCCTGTTTATTAATCAGTTACGAGAATTTTGCCAAGGGAAACAGCAGGAAAGGGGTTCGACAGCGCCCATAAAACAGGCCCCAGGTCAGACTGTTACAGAATTTTACCTCAACATGGAAAGCATGATGGCTGACGAAGGTCTAGATTTAGCCTTACCCGTCACCATTAGGGCTTTCAATCGACAGTTTATGGAAGGACTAGTACCCCAAATAGGTGACAAACTGAAGGCATGTACTCCCGAATGGAGAGCCGTACGGGACAGAGGAACATTGTTGCAGAAAGCACAAGGCATAGAGGCTGATTTAGCAGAAACTAAACCCAGAAGGACACCGGGAGTTAACACTGTTGCCCGGGTCAATGAAGGAGGGAATTCCTCCCGTAAACCTCTTACCTGTTATTACTGCAACAAGGTGGGACATATAAAAAGAGACTGTAGGAAAAGAATAAAAAAACGAACAGGAAGGAAACACGGACAGAGACAGAGGGACTACAGACAGAGGCGTACCAATGATAGGGACGATCCGACCGCATGACTTGCCCCAGTCCTAGCTGAATCAGAGAATAAAATGCTCCACATATTGATGAAGGTGGAAGGTAAACATATTCCTTGTTTAGTTGACACAGGAGCATCACGCAGCTTATTATCTGATTCAGTTGTCCCTCCACACATGACATCCCGTGACACCATACCCATAAGTGGTTATGACGGTCTTTTGTCCGATGCCCCACTGACTAAACCTTTAAAAGTAAAAATAGGGAATCACATGTTTTTGTCACGCTTTTTGATTTCCAGAGGAGCCCCTACTAATTTATTAGGAGCAGATATTCTTCAGAAAATAGGAGCAAACATTACTTATCATCCAGATGGTATGGTCACCTTAGCAATAGGAGATGACCCAGAGGGTATAGAAATCTGTAATAAAATACAATGTTTGGAAGTAGAACCAGAACTGTCCAATACACCCTCGCCGGAAATAGATCAAATTCTGTCTAGCCTCCCGGAAGGGCTATGGGAAACACATCCAGCAGACGTTGAACTTTTGCCCATACCCCCGGTTACTCTACAGCTGATTCCAGGAGCAGTTCTCCCCCAGCAGAAACAGTACCCACTCAGTGCGCCCCAGGAAGCAGCTATAGAACTACAAGTGGAGGCTCTACTCAAAAGTGGAGCATTAAAAGAAATACAGTCACCAGCCAATACCCCATTGTATCCGGTCAAGAAAAAGACATTGGGGGATGGCCCAGTAAAGTATAGAATGGTACAAGACCTAAGGGCGGTAAACAAAATATTGGTCCCAATAACGCCACTAGTACCAAACCCGCATACTTTACTTTCAGAAGTACCATCAGATAGCTCCTCATTTACTGTAATGCCCCGTACACACGAGAGGGATTAAGTCTGACAGACTTCCGACGGAGTTCTAGCGGAGTTCCGCCGGAGTTCTGGCGGACTTTTCGACCGAACGGACTTGACCACACACCATCACACCAAACTCCGACGGAGTCGAACGTGATGACGTACGACTGGATTCGACGTAGGAAGTTCATAGACAGTAGCCAATAGCTGCCCTAGCGTCGGTTTTAGTCCGTCGGAGTAGCACACACACGAGCGAATTTTTCGAAGGGGACCGGGTCCGGCGGAGTTCCGTCGGGAAAATTTGAAGCATGCTTCATTTCTAAAGTCCGTCAGACTTTTGCGAAGCTAAAGTCCGTTGCAGCCCACACACGAGCGGATAGTCCGCCGGACTCAGTCCGTCGGAGTTTGGATGTCGAAAAGTCCGCTCGTGTGTACGGGGCATTATAGACTTGGCTAATGCTTTCTTTTCTGTACCCCTGGCGGAGGAATGTCAACCGTGGTTTGCGTTCCGTCTCAAAAACCGCCAGTTGACCTGGACACGCCTACCGCAAGGAATGGCGCATTCGCCAACTCTATACTCGCAAGCCCTACAGACAGTGTTGGGGGAATGGCAACCACCTGACACTTGTGTATTGTTGCAATATGTAGATGACCTATTGTTATGTTGTCCGGATAATGATACTTGTTTAAAAGCCACTCTATCATTGTTACAATTCCTGGTTGAAAAAGGGTGCAAAGTGAATAGAACTAAGTTACAGGTATGCCAGAAAAAGGTTGTCTTTTTGGGCCACTGTATATCCCAGGGTACTCGACACCTCACTGAAGAACGAGTCCAGGCCATAAGACAAATGAATGTCCCACGCAACTTTAAGCAACTTCGTATGTTTCTGGGAATGGTATCATATTGTAGACAATGGATACCACATGCCAGTTCTCTGATGCAGCCATTATATGATTGCTTGAAAATAGTACCCTATGTACTCACAGAAGCAGGTCATAAGTCTTTTAGCACCTTAAGAAAGTTACTAATTTTGGCACCTGCGATCGGGATCCCTGACTATACCAAAACATTTCATTTGTACATTGCTGAAATCACGGGACACGCAACAGGGGTGTTGACACAACAACACATCAAACAAAGGCCGGTAGCATATTTCTCAGCGGCTCTCGATCCTGTCTCTAGAGGATCACCGTCCTGTGTACGAGCAGTCGCAGCAGTGTCAATTATCATTGACAAAACCTCAGAAATTGTCTTAGACAATCCTGTAGTGGTACATACCACACATGACATACACGCCATCTTGTCACAAGTTCAGCCAAAGCACATATCAATGGCGAGGCAGCTGCGTCTGCAATGCACCTTGCTCCTACCTCCCAATGTTACCTTCCAGCGATGCACTTCTTTTAACTTAGCACAACTTCTACCCTTACAGACAGATTTGACAGGGGGGAGTAATGGTGAAGACACAGCACAAGAAACTCAGGATTCTGACACACTTTCATTTCATGACATAACATCTGATGAACACGATTGTTTTCAACTTATGGAACAAGAGATCACGGGGTTCCCACATGTCACAGACACACCCATTGTAAATGCAGAACACACACTGTACATAGATGGTAGTAGATTTGCCGATGACAAAGGTAAATATCACACAGGTTATGCTGTGGTAACGGACACACAGGTAATTGAGGCAAAGTCATTACCAGCACACATGTCGGCACAAGAAGCGGAACTAACGGCCTTAGAAAAAGCCTTATGCCCCGTACACACGAGAGGGATTAAGTCTGACAGACCTCCAAAGGAGTTCCGCCGGAGTTCCGACGGAGTTCTGGCGGATTTTTCGACCGAACGGACTTGACCACACACCATCACACCAAACTCCGACGGAGTCGAACGTGATGACGTACGACTGGATTCGACGTAGGAAGTTCCTAGACAGTAGCCAATAGCTGCCCTAGCGTCGGTTTTAGTCCATCGGAGTAGCACACACACGAGCGGATTTTTCAAAGGGGACCGGGTCCGGCGGAGTTCCGTCGGGAAAATTTAAAGCATGCTTCATTTCTAAAGTCCGTCAGACTTTAGCTTCGCTAAAGTCCGTTGCAGCCCACACACGATCGGATAGTCCGCCGGACTCAGTCCGTCGGAGTTTGGATGTCGAAAAGTCCGCTCGTGTGTACGGGGCATTAGAACACTTATGCCCCGTACACACGAGCGGACTTTTCGACATCCAAACTCCGACGGACTGAGTCCGGCGGACTATCCGATCGTGTGTGGGCTGCAACGGACTTTAGCGAAGCTAAAGTCTGACGGACTTTAGAAATGAAGCATGCTTTAAATTTTCCCGACGGAACTCCGCCGGACCCGGTCCCCTTTGAAAAATCCGCTCGCGTGTGTGCTACTCCGACGGACTAAAACCGACGCTAGGGCAGCTATTGGCTACTGTCTAGGAACTTCCTACGTCGAATCCAGTCGTACGTCATCACGTTCGACTCCGTCGGAGTTTGGTGTGATGGTGTGTGGTCAAGTCCGTTCGGTCGAAAAGTCCGCCAGAACTCCGTCGGAACTCCGGCGGAACTCCTTTGGAGGTCTGTCAGACTTAATCCCTCTCATGTGTACGGGGCATTAGAGGGACAAGAAGGGAACATTTACACTGACTCTGCCTATGCTTATGGTGTTGCACATGATTATGGCCACATATGGAAAGCTAGAGGTTACCTTACAGCAGCAGGTACACCTGTTAAACATGGTGAAGGAATCAAAAGAGTCCTGAACAATCTTCAAAAAGTTAGAAGAGTAGCCATTATGAAGATAGCGGCACACACGAGCGCAAAAACAATTGAGGCAAAAGGAAATGCATTTGCAGATTTAACTGCAAAACAAGCAGCTCTAGGGGAAGTAAGCCCTGAGACCTTAGCTACGGTAAAGGTGAGCATCCCAGAACCGACATGGCAGCAGATGAGTAAACTACAGGAGCAAGCAGGAGAGAGCAAGAAAGATAGATGGGTAAAAATGGGAGCAGCACCAGGCCTTGACAATATATGGAGGGAAGGAGGCAGAATATGCCTACCTGCCTCTCTATACCCAGCAATGGCAGCGGCTGTCCACTTGCCCACTCATGTCAGCTCCAATTCTATGTATAGGATTGTAAGCCAAGGATGGCTAGCCCCTGGATTCAGTAGTACTGCAAGGAACTACTGTGCTGCATGCCAAATCTGTCTGTTAAATAACCCAGGACAGAGAGTGAAAACCCCACGTAAACATCAGGTTCGGGCCCAGTATCCCTTTCAGAGACTGCAAATTGACTATATCCAAATGCCTAAGAGCGGCCCATTTGAATTTTGTCTCGTGTGCATCTGCTTATTTTCAGGCTGGCCAGAAAGTTATCCAGTGAAATCAGCTACAGCGAAAGCCACAGCGAAGAAACTGATCACAGAGTTAATACCTAGGTTTGGTCTTCCTGAAACCATAGAATCAGATAGGGGAACACACTTTACAGGAGAAATCATGCAGAATGTAATGGCTATGTTAGGGATTCAACAAAGTTTCCACACCCCTTACCACCCACAGAGTTCAGGATCAGTAGAAAGAGTAAATGGGACAATAAAGTTAAAAATACAAAAAGCTATGCAAGAGTTAAATAAACCTTGGCCAGAATGTCTGCCTTTAGCTTTGTTCTCCATAAGGTATACTCCAACGGGAAAAACAGGGTTATCCCCATATGAAATACTTTTTGGGAATGCACCCAGACTAGGTTTATACTTTCCACAGAGTATGCAATTGCAATATGATAGTTTGACTGCATATGTGATACAATTACAACAGCATCTAACTAAGATCCACAAAAGTGTGTATTCTTCTCTTCCAGACCCTAACTCAATAGCAGGTACTCATTCGCTGAGCCCCGGAGATTGGGTCTATGTAAAGAAACATACCAGAAAAGCTTTAGAGCCACGGTTTGAAGGACCATATCAAGTACTGCTGACCACTCCCACATCGGTCAAGTTGGAGGGTAAAGCAGCCTGGATCCACGCTTCACACTGTAAAAAGGAGCCAGTTGGCAAATGACAACATGTATCTTTTTATTCTTTTTGTTTCAGTAATCCTGACCAATAGTTTGGTTACCTCACAGAATGAAATTCACAAGGATGAAGGATTTTCTAAAAAAATGTTATTACTGAAGTTTAAATATGCTTATGCTCGGAAGTCAGGATATGAGAAATGTTGGATTTGCAGTAAATTACACCCCAGTACAGCAAACATACCACTGATGGCAGTTCCTATAAATTATACTGACCTTGCTAACAGTAGCATTAACATAACTGGAACAAATACCAGCAAGACAGTAATGTTTAAATCAAATGGTCTCGCCTTTCCCCCTGCCTGGTGTTTCAACTTAGGGAACACAACGGGAGGAAATAGAGAATGCCAAGACAGCAAGTTTAATTTGTCCATTGTCGTATTAAATGGAAGCTTCTACCCCAGTAATTCCAGCACACACCAGACATTATCTGACTTCCTCACTAACATTGTGGATAATAATGTTAGGTGGTTAGTATCCAACTTATCCCTCTATGGATACACCTCTCGTTATAGAAATGATATCAGTTCAAGATCAGTAGCTCTAGGAAACAATATATACATCTGTTGTGGGGATAAGTGTTATACCTGGATACCTAGAAGGGCTCAGGGATGGTGCTACCTCGCAAGTTTGGTACCAGTAATGGGAGTAGTGGGTGATGAACGAGGTGATCACCTACTAGAGGCTAGTATGCACCCCAGATATCCCCTCAGATATCGTAGCAAGAGAGAAATATTCTTAGAGCAGGACATGGCATGGGCTTGGTTCCCGTCCTGGACAGGATGGGGTATAGACTTAATGAAGCGACTAAATAACTATACTGGAATAATTAATGATATTTTGGAGAAAAACTCTGATGACATTACTAAGTTAAATCTAGAGACCAGAGCCATCACAAAACAAATAGAATTACATGAGTTAGCGATTGAAAGTATGAGTGCAGCATTAACAGGACTCTGTGAGACCACAGAAGACTATGAATGTTGTACTTGGATACATAACACCAGCATCGAAGTACCCGATTATTATGACATCATTGCACAACACCGCACGGAAGTAAAGGATCTACAGGAGAAGGCCCGTAATATTGGCCGTGACTGGGATCCTTTTGGTGGAACTTTTAGTTTCTCAGGGTTATTTTCTTGGTTCAAGAAGGCAGCAATGACGATTATAGTAGTGCTTATATTCATATTTCTCATTTATTTGTGTTTTAAGTTGTTTATGTGCTTTTGCAAGAAAGCCAAGGTAAATGCTGTAGAAAAGATGGAACTTTTGTAAGTTGATAAGTTGGATAAGATAGGTGGATTTAGTTTCTTGACATCACCCATCTGTCAGAAAAGCCACTCTTCCTGAATTTTAGATGTTGGTACTATCCAGGGGGATGGGTGTATACCCCTCTGACAACTCGCGGTCAGGGAGAGTACTTTGGACATAGGCCGACTAGAACTTGTTCAGGTGGACCCAGGGTAAGAGGGAGGGGTGATGTCAAAGGGGGAAGTTGTGAGAATCAAGGTATAAGAATAAAAAATGGTTGACAGTATATTTCTTATTAATGCTTATCTCGTCTGTTTTCAGTTGTTTTAAAGACATCATTCTTAAAGGCCGGATGGGTGCAGTCACATCCAGTCACGTACACACAAAGAGGAAGCCAGGTCATAAGGGTCAACTACTGCGTCAGCTCTAGGAGCAGAAGACATTGCCTTTTATAGAAGTTGTTTTGTTTTAACATTTTTAACGTCTGCCTTTCCTTTGTGTATATAAGAGCTGTGTGATAATAAAGAAACTCAGAGGAGTAAGCAAGTGCGACCGTCTGAGCAGATATACTGAGAAGTTTTTCCGTGTCTCCTTGCTTAGTTAAGACTCTAATAATAATTGGGAAACGGTAACATAACTTGTGAATAGGTGACTTGCAGTAGTCACACCTAACAACACAATCTATGTGGAGAAGTAACAGGTGACAGTAGAAAACATGATATTATAAAAGACTGGCGGAGGGCACGGGGGAAGCTCGCCCAGGAGCAGCCAGGCACAACCACAAAACCCCATTAGGTAAACACTCATAATCCGGAGGGTCCGGAAATTGAGTGGGTAAAAGCAGTAGAGCTTTGAGATTCGTGGGGAGACCGTTGGTAAACGGCCAACCCAGGGATTGGTAGTGGGGGAGGGAGGGAGGGAGTAGCAGATTGGACGGGAGGGAGGGGGTAGGGTTAGAGGGGGTTCTCCCCCCCCCCCTTTTTTTTTTTTTTTGTTTGTTTTCACCTTTACTTGTCTCTGCCTCTTTCCCCAAGGAGATATGGAAACTTTAAAAATAATGTCCCTGAATGTAAAGGGACTGAACGTCCCAGAAAAAAGACGAATGTTACTTCATGATTTAAAGAGATTGAAGATAGATGTAGCGTTTATTCAAGAAACACATTTCGGAGAAAATAATTTCTCTCTGCTGAGGTCTACGGGGTATCCAACGGTTTACCATGCGCTTAACCCGATTTCCAAAACTAAGGGAGTCACCATTATGATATCAAAAACAGTAGCATGGAATCATAGGGATTCTATGATAGATGCAAAGGGAAGGTATCTGTTTGTAAAGGGGACTATAGGAGGGGTAGGAGTTACATTAGCAACATATTATGCCCCCAATATACAACAAGACCTCTTTTTTAAAGAGATACTTGACAAACTTATGGAATTCGAAGAAGGACAGTTGATTATGGGGGGAGACCTTAATACCCCATTAATCCCCAGTGAAGACACCTCATCAGGGACATCGTCAGTGACACCTAAAATAAGAAAGAGGATAGCCCAGGCAATAACAGAAACAAAACTGGTAGATATATGGCGATTATTACACCCCAAGGAAAGAGATTACTCTTTTTTCTCCAATCCGCATAGAGTGTATTCACGGATAGATATGTTTTTTATTCCGCATAAACAATTATCCTCAGTTAAGGAAGCCACTATTGGTCTAATTACCTGGTCAGATCATGCCCCAATTTTTTTAAAATATAATTTAACGGGGAAAAAACATTTAACCTCTAGGATGTGGAAACTCAATGAGAGCCTCCTTCAGGATCCTTTAGTCCTGGAGGATGTCAGAAAGGAGATAAAATTCTTCTTTCAGGAGAACGAAGGCCCAGAAAGTTCCTTGGGAACAATCTGGGAAACGCACAAGGCAGTAATCAGAGGAGTATTGATTAAGCACGGAGCAAGGATTAAGAAGGAAAGAGAAACTAAGTTAACAGAATTATTAGTAAAAATGCAACATCTAGAAGCCCAACATAAACATGCCCAGAACTTAGAAGTTGAACAAGAATTAATAAGCACACGTAGGCAAGTTACAGATCTGCTACAGTACAGAGCTAAAATGGCAATTCAGATAGGACGTAAGTGTAGCTATGAATCCGGCAATAAATGCGGAAAACAACTAGCGAGAGCATTACGGGAAATACAATCCAAGACATACATACCTATAATTAGAAAAAAAGGTGGGGAGGAAGAACGAGTGCCAGAACAGATTGCTGGTGTGTTTGGCGATTTCTACTCCTCATTGTATAATCTGAATTTGAGGGCATCAGATCAAGCTAAGATAAATGAATACATAAGATCAAGCGAAATGCCGACTCTGACAAGTACTGCACATGAGGAGATGGAATCCCCAATCACACTAGAAGAAGTACAAAACACGATAAAACAGATAAAAAGTGGGAAAGCACCTGGTCCAGATGGACTAACAGCCCAATATTATAAGACGCTTATGCCGGAATTATGTCCATATATGGTTAAACTGTTTAATGAAATAGGAGACATATCGACTTTCCACTCAGATACACTTAAAGCTACAATCACAGTGATACAGAAAGAAGGTAAAGACCCGAAACAATGTGGAAGCTATAGGCCAATATCTTTACTGAACGCAGATTTGAAAATATTTAGCAAATTATTAGCCTTGAGGATACAACAGTATTTGCCCTCTTTGATTCATCAAGACCAAGTGGGATTTGTCCCAACAAGAGAATCAAGGGACAATACTATTAAGGCCTTAAACCTAATACATACAGTCAACTCTACCGATACCCCCTGTATATTTCTGGGAACAGATGCAGAAAAGGCTTTTGATCGGGTGGGGTGGGGGTTCATGTTCTCGGTACTCTGACATATAAAGCTAGGAGGGAAAATGATGGGCTGGATAACAAGCTTGTATGAAAAACCTACAGCTCAAGTAAGAGTAAATGGAGTGGTATCTACATCTTTCCCAATAACAAATGGGACCAGACAGGGATGTCCACTGTCCCCTCTGTTATTTTGCGTTGACCCTTGAACCACTTCTATGCAGAGTAAGGCTCAACAGGGATATCCAAGGAATAACCATAGGAGAAACCCATAATAAAGTCGCAGCATATGCAGATGATATGCTTTTTACAGTGACGAATCCGATAATCTCGCTCCCAAATCTGTAAGGAAATCGAGACATATAGTACATTATCCCACTTTAAAATAAACTGCTCCAAGTCAGAAGCCTTAATGATAGCAGTCCCAGAGAAAATGACGAGACTAATAAAATTAAATTATAAATTTAATTGGACGGACTATGGCTTGAAATACTTGGGAATAACGATCGCAACAAACTTCAATAAGATATATGAATTAAAGTTTGTACCAGTATTGAAGATGGTACGAGGATGCCTGGAGAGATGGCACAGGGGAATACATTCCTGGTTTGGAAGAAATAATATAATCAAGATGAATATTTTGCCAAAACTCCTGTACCTCCTCCAGGCAATCCCAATGTTAATACCAAGAATTTTTTTTAGAACTATACAAACATTATTTATGAAATTTATTTGGGCAGACAAACAACCAAGGATACGGAGGACATTATTAACATTACCAAAGCAATACGGGGGATTAGCAACACCAGACATATACAAATATTACCAGGCAATACATCTAGGTAGATTACTAGACTGGTGTCGACATGGAGATCAGAAAATATGGGTAAAATTAGAGCAAGCACAATGTAGGGAGCTACTACATAGAGCACCTTGGTGCTACAGAAATTTGACCTCAGATACGAAGCTACACCCTACAATAGGACCCACATTACAGATATGCTACCATCTCTTAGCTAAGAATAAGATATCGACACAGAACTCCCCTCTAGTCCCTATATTGGGTAACCCCCGATTTATACCAGGCATACAGAAAGGACCTTTTGATAAGTTGATTAAAAAAGGAATATATCAAGCTTCGTATTTCGTGAAAAAAGGTAAATGGCCAACAATGCAGGAGATGATAGATAGAAAAGACCCTTTTCAATTAGATTTCTGGAAGGCGGCACAATTAGGACATTTTCTAAAAACAGAGATAGTGCCAGAGTTACTAGAGCGAGACTATATGCCATTTGAGAAACTCTGTATGGAAAAGGAACCAATTACGCATGCAATCTCGAAAATGTACGCGTTACTGATTTAACCCGTAGAAAATTTTCAGGTACCCTTCTTTAGGAAGTGGGAAATAGACCTAGGAAGGACTTTTTCTGAGGAGCAGAAGAAAAATATGATACAATCAATTTTTAAAACAGCAACATGCACAAAACTACAGGAAACTAATTATAAAATTATCGCACAGTGGTATAGAACACCAGAAAAACTTCAAAAATATTTCCCTCATATATCAAATAAGTGTTGGAGGTGCCAGAAAGAAGTGGGAAATTTTTTACATATATTTTGGTCATGTCCAAAAATTAAGAAATACTGGAAAGAGGTACGAGAGATCGCTCAAAAATTCAGTGAAGTAGAAATACGGGAGGACCCAGCAGTATTCCTCCTGAACTTGTCAGAGACCTCAGGAAATATAGGTGGGAATTCCATCCTGTGTCACTTGGTAAATACAGCCAAGTCATGTATAACACTTAGGTGGAAACAAATACAACCCCCCAGTGTGAGCATGTGGTTGAAGAAAGTTGAGGAGGTGAACAGGATGGAAGACCTAATATGGACAGCCAGGAAAAGAAGGAAAACTTACTTGGAAATATGGACACCATGGAACCTCTATATCTCCTTGGAGGAGGGAAGGAGACAGATTGATGCGATTTAAGGGGGAGGAGGGGGAGATATAGGGGAAGGAGATGAGAACTCCCCCCCTTTTTTTTTTTTTTTTTTCTCGGGGGGGGGGGGGGGGGGGGGGGAGAAGAATAGGGGGGAAAATATCAGGGGGGGAAGATGAGAAATAAGAGGATAACAATATAACTCTGGCCTGATTGGGAACAGTACCAACCTAGGACCAGACATGGGGTATGTGGGACTGAGAGTGAAGTCTCTATGATATTGCCCCGATATATTATATAGACTACCATTAACCTAGCCTGCTCTCTCTTTGGATTTATACATTACATTATAAAGGGAATAAGAGGCTAAGGGAATAGAATGAATTGTTATGCTCTTTTTGTTTATTATGTATGAATATGGAAACACGATCTATGACTCTTAGATTGTTTATGTAAAATTCTATTCTTGTTTACTTGAGGAAAAAATAAAATGGAAAGGGAAAAAAATAAATAAATAAAGAAATTGAAAAAACAAAATTTAGGCTTGGCTGGGAGCCAAGTCTGTGTTTAATCTGGGCCGGGGTGAGTGATCTAGGGAGGCTGGAGGACTCATAAGGCAACACCTCTGGTGCCTCCCCTTGCTTGCTGGAGCCTTGGTGAGGCTTCCGGAGGAATGGAAGGAAGGCTGGGAGGAGCTGCCTGGAATGTTAAGGAGGGCCCTGGCTGGTCCTCAGCAAGTGGGCTGATAGGCGGTGGGCCCCTCTTGAATACTCAGTCAGGCCAGCAGGGGCAGTGCAGAGTTTGGGTGGAAGCTGGAGATAGTGTTGAGGAGGCTGTCAGTGGCCCTTGAGGGTAGCCACCCCCTAGTCTGTCCTGTCCAGAGGCACGGGAGCAAGAATGAGGACAACAGGAGCCAGCTAGCACATCTGATGCCGCATACACACGATCAAACAATCGGGTGGAAAAGTCCGGCAAACTCAAGTCCGCCGGACAATCCCCCCCGTGTGTAGCCTCCAGCATACTTTTTTGACCCGAAAGTACGGCGGACTTAGAAAGTAGTTTTGCACTCCAATCTTCCCGCCGGACTCGCATTTCGGCGGACAATCCGGCCGTGTGTATGCCAGTCCGCCGTAGTTTTGAAATTAACTGACTTTTCCCGCCCGGAGAAAAGTCCGCTCATTTGAGCGGGTCTCCAGGTAGGCGGGGCCCGCGAAGGAGACGTCGCTGGCCCCGCCACCTGGTATGGACTTAAAGGGGAACCCCAACGCCAAAAAAAATCGGCGTGGGGGTCCCCCCAGGTCCACATCAGACCCTTGTCCTAGCACGCTACCTGGCCAGCCAGGAAAGGGGGGGCGAGCGAGCGCCCCCCCCCTCCTGAGCCGTACCAGGCCGCGTGCCCTCAACATGGGGGGGGTGCCCCCGAAGTCGGAAGAAGAGGCCGGTGGCGAGGAAGAAAGCTGGGCTCCTCCGCTAGTAAAAGAGCTAGAAGAAGATAGCGGAGGAGTCCGGCGAGAAGACCCCCCGAAGACGGAAGACCCCGGAGCTGTGCAATAAACTATTTTATCTTATGTGTTGTTTTTTTTTGTACTTTATTACACAGGTGAATGGGTAGGGGTACATTGTACCCCTTACTCATTCACATAGGGTGGGGGGGGCCGGTATCTGGGGGCCCCCTTAATAAAGGGGGCTCCCGGATTCTGATAAGCCCCCGCCCGCAGACCCCGACAACCAACGGCCAGGGTTGATGGGAAGAGGCCCTTGTCCTCATCAACATGGGGACAAGGTGCTTTGGGGTGGGGGGGCGCACGCCCCCCTTCCCCAAGGCACCCCTCCATGTTGAGGGCACGCGGCCTGGTACGGCTCAGGAGGGGGGGCCGCTCGCTCGCCCCACTTTCCTGGCCGGCCAGGTAGCATGCTCGAACAAGAGTCTGATGTGGACCTGGAGGGACCCCCACGCCGATATTTTTCGGAGTTGGGGTTCCCCTTTAAGTCCATACCCGGTGGCGGGGCCAGCGATGTCTCCTTCGCGGGCCCCGCCTACCTGGAGAAGCGCTCGAAATGAGCGGACTTTCCTCCGTGTGTGTGGGCGAGTCCGTTCATTTCAAAAGTAGGGCGGATAGTACAACGGACTTAGTACGCCGTATTAGTCCGCTGAAAAAGTGCCATGTGTGGGCAAGTAGCTCGTTCGGAAAGTCCGACGGACAGTCTGGCGGGAAGTCCGCCAGACTAAGTCCGTAGGATAGTTCGCTACGTGTGTACGCGGCATGAGATATCTCCAGGCAGAACACAGCTGTGTGGCTGGTGAGTGTGGCAGTCTGAGAGGACTGTAGGAAGTAGCCAGGAGGGCTAGTGAAAGGGGCAGCTGTAGCCAGGTGGGCTGGCAGTGCCTGAAGAGGTGGTGCTGGGATCAGTAGTTACAGGTATGTAGCAGGACACTGGACTTTTTCTCTACGCACCAAAGGGGCCCGCAGTCCCTGCCTGTAAAGGGCTTTTGCTTGATCTGGCTGAGTGCCTTGCCACATTCATCAAACAGTGTTCCGGCTGGGTCTGAGTTGTTCCTGCAAGCAAGTGATGTACTGGAGGATGAGGAGTGTATACAGAGAGTGAATATATTTGAGTGTCCCTGAAGAGACTTTGTTCCAGTCAAGTGAGCATTCCATAATAACCCTATCCCTATTCAAGTTTATTAACCCCTAATAAAAAAAATAAAACGTTTCCAATTTCAAGCGAGCCTGTAGAAATTTGGTGTGCCTGGCTGTGCAGGACCCCTAGTCACCAGCGGCTCCTACGGGGGCTGCCCTACATAATGCAATGGTTGTTTGATGTATAAAGGGTGATGTGAACCTGTCACATGAAATAAACTACTAACTAAGGTGACACTGCTGAATCAAGATGCTATATCAGACACATGGGAATTACATTGTCTTATGTCTTCAACTGACACCTATACCTTCATTGGGAGAAAAAATAATGAAGCACGGCCTTTGTGTAATTTGAATCTGAAATCCAAAGTAAGGGATTCAGAATCTGCAAATATCAAATGCAATACAAATGAACCCAGAACGTAGGATGCTACAAGCCCAAAACACAAAGATGTAAATATCACCTAAAATATAGTGTACATTCCTCAGTTTCCTACCTGGCACTTTTACCCCCTTCCTAACCAGGAAAATTTTCAGCTTTCAGCACTGTCACACTTTGAATGACAATTGCGCAGTCACGCAACGCTGTATCCAAATTACATTTTGTATTTTTTTTACACACAAATAGAGCTTTCCTTTGGTGATATTTAATTACCACTGAGATTTTTATTTTTTGTTAAATATACAAAAATAAACATTTTTCATAGTTTGTTATAAAATTTAGCAAACATGTAATCTTTCTCCCTTTACTGATGTGCGCTGATGAGGTGGCACTGATCAGGCGGCACTGATAGGTGGCACTGACCGGTGGCACTGATGAGGCTACACTGATAGGCGCCACTGATGGGCACTGATAGTCAACTCTAATGGGCACTGATGGGTGGCACTGATGGGCTCTAATAGGTGGCACTGATGGGCTCTAATAGGTGGCACCGATAGGTGGCACTGATTGGCAGCACTGATGGGCACTGATTGGCAGCACTGGTGACCACTGATTGGGAGCACTGGTGGGCACTATTGGGACTGCACTGATAGTCAGGGCACTGATAATCAGTGCCCTGATTATCAGTGCCGATGTGCTTTTAGCCATTTATCAGCTCTCTTTTTCTCTCCTCATGCTGTCAGCATGAGAAAAGGAAAGCTGATAACCGTCTTGTGCTTACTTCTGCGATCAACTTTCATTGGACACAGCTGATTACGTGGTAAAGGGCTGCTGTGATTGGCCCCTTCCCCAGATCTGTGATCAGCTGAGTCCACAGGAGGTGCACAGACAGCAGGATTACGGGAGGACATCCATGTACGCCCTCCCGGCAAATTAAGCCTGCGCTGTAGCCGTCTTTCGGCTATAGGGCGGGAAGGTGTTAAACATATATATATTTTTTTTAAAAAGTACATAAATAGATCACCTTCCATGTCCAGTTTCAATATTTTATTATACTGTATATAGCATGCAAGAAAAATGACACATAATTAAAAACCATGGTATTGACTATAAAAAATAGAATACATCTCACATAAAGCAATCATGGCATTCAAGGTAATTCCTCCTCTAGGGTGGTAATAAATATATGATTTAATGTTATAAAAAAAAAGGATACAAAGGGGCACAGAAAGGCTTATTTACAGTAAGAGCTGTGGAATAGACTCCCTAAAAACTAGTTCTGGCCAGCTCAGTAGATACCTGGTAGCCTCCTGGGGGAATTTACTGGAGCAAATTGCACCATGCCCGTAGGGCTTTTTTTTTTTTTGATCTTCCTTTGGGTCAACTGTGGGTTAAAGATTCTGTATTTTGTGTTTTTTTTATTCTGTTGGTTGAACTAGATTGACATTTTGTTTTTTTTTCACCCTGACTAACTTGGCAGCTAACTAAGGTCTTCATTCTCTACCTTTGTGGCTGCAGTATAGTAGCAGCCTCCTCTCTCCCTTTAACTCTGCAAAGTGGCAGTGGGTACCAGGCCTGGAGTGCA
Source organism: Lithobates pipiens (assembly GCF_037356315.1). Lineage (NCBI taxonomy): Eukaryota > Metazoa > Chordata > Amphibia > Anura > Ranidae > Lithobates > Lithobates pipiens. The sequence continues at coordinate 196,961,836 of NW_027507764.1, forward strand.
CTGACTTTCAGCACCTGGTTCTGCAGGAAGATGGAGTGAAGTTGGGAGGAAAGAGATGTGGAGCAAGTTGGCAGAGCTTCCCATCAATGAGGACTCGGAGCCCCAGGTGAATGAAGACTGCTGAGCTGAGGGTCTCCCTCTGGCCTCTTGGGTTATATGGGAGCTCTTAGATTAGTATTATGGCATTAGGGGTATGTGGCGCATGTATCACAAGGCATGGTGCTGTGTGTATTGGGGTGCATAGGGCAGCATATATTATTTATGATACTGAAAGAACTATAAACGGCTCACTGTGATGTAATATTTCATTACAGCTTTATTTGCTTAATGTTACAGTACACTATACACTCTGGAGTGGCATTGACACTTTTGGATTATTTGGAAACAATTCTCCTTTAAATCCTAGTTCCACCTTAAACTATTTCACGTGCCCCTTGAAAAATATTTAAACCTTGTTTGCATTACTTTCTATACTGAATATGCATATCTGGGTATATCACAGATTAATAAATACACTTTTTACAGGTGTAAAACATCTGGAGACCGGTGGTATGTGGGAAACAGATGTGAAAAGGAGATCTGGAACAAAGGCACCGTGTGGACCATGTCTTCCTTATGTGCACTACTCTCTCTTTTTATGCTTACTCTTGTGAATGTAGTATGACATCCAATCAATGTGGGCTGTTATATTAAAATAAATAACATTTAAAGTGAAATTCCAAACACAAATGTTTGCTTGTTTGTTTTTGTTTTCTATAGAATAGAGTTACCACCTCTATCAGATTTTTACTGCTGACTGTGCCACCTTTGGAGAAATGCCCCCTCATTTCCTGTTTTGTCACTGGGACAGGAAATGGAGATACATCTGTCCAACAAAGCCACTAATAAATCATAAAAAACACTTGTTTTTTTGGAAAGTGCTATAGGATTGGAACCTCTGTGTCACTAGAACAGGAATCTCCAAACTATGGCCCTCCAGCTGTTGCAGAACTACACATCTCATGAGGCATTGTAAAACTCTGACAATCACAAACATGGCTAGGCATGATGGCAATTGAAGTTCCTGAACAACTGGAGGGCCATAGTTTGGAGACCCCTGCACTAGAAGATGGTGAGAGGGGAGATATCTTTAACAACCATACAGACAACAATAAATCACGACAGAGGTTCTTCTTCTAACCCACTTTGCCCTCAACTGAAAAAAAAAAAAAGGATTTTGGCTGAAGTCTATGCTTTAATAAATACTACATTACCATGGTTCATTATTTCAGTAAATCGGTAAATTTGATTGCATTTGTAATATACTTTGTTCATTTCACTTTTTTTTAGCCCAGCAAAATCCACAAACCTGATGCATAAGGACTGACTATTAAAATATCTTCCTGGTAGCCTGGACTAAAGGCCATCTCCATATATTTTTCTTTTGATAACAATAGTCCAGTTTTGAGAGAGTTATTAGTGTGACCTTTTTAGGCATGATCATTGGTCTATAAATTTTTATATATTTTTGTAATAAAATATTTTGTTTTTAAATTTTTACATTGTACACAGTTGAAGGTAAATCTAAAGGAAATTGAAAAAGAAAACTGTATAATGTATGGACAACTTGAATCGGTAGTAGTAAACCGTAGTAAACCGCATCCAAAACACATCCGTTTTCAGGCAAGTATTCCCAAGAAAAGGATTTTCCTTGTAAGCCCTCCAGCAACATTCCGTCACCGTTGAAGGCGTTTCCATCTTCACCCAGTCCTCTTTCCAGGTTCACAGGCTTCAGCTATCTGATTGGCCATGCCAGTAATGATGTCACTCCCGCACATACGGATGGGAGTCGCTATTTATGGTACAACACTGAAGGGACAGCATGGGTATGCCGTTCCTTCAGCGCGCATTTGCAGGTGACGTCTCTGGCTGCATCTAAAGTAAATATCTCCTAAAGGTGTAGGAGATATTTACTGTACCTGTAGGTAAGCCTTATTATAGGGCAGAGACTTTGGTTTGTACACAGTGGAATGTGATATTCTTTTACTTGTGGCAAAGGTTTGCTTTATTACACAGAAGGAATTTCATATATTTTGTATGGTTCACTATATGTTCATAATTATTCACTTAATCTGGTGGTAGACTGTTTAATATTAGTAGGTTAATATTAGCACAATTATTAATTTAAAACATTTTATTTTTGCGTAGCAGTTCACATATATATAATTGCAGCTATATTATTTAGTTATCTTTTTAATATTTATTTCTCACATATTGTAATATTTATTCACATCAGCGCTTTAGTATATTTTTACACATTAATTTCATCAACACACCTACAAGGGAACAAAAAAACTAACAGTAAACAGTCACAAAGTCAAGCAAATTTTTACAGTACAGCAACATAAATGCAAGTACTTTTGGACCTGAACCCCACCAGGCATCTCAAACAGAATATCGCACTTGTAAAAAAGAGAACCAGAACCTTTGGAAGAGTATGTCTGATAATAAATTTGGCAGTACCTCCAGAGGCGGCTCTCTAATTATGCAAAGTAGGCGGTGGCCTAAGGCCTCGCCCTCCTAGGGTCCTCGCTCCTGCCTACTTTGCCTAAAGAGCCTCCTCTAGCTATCATCATACATCAGTCCCAGGTGCCTCCTCGTTCAGAGCAGAGGCGGCTCTCTAATTAGGCAAAGTAGGCGGTGGCCTAAGGCCTCGCCCACCTAGGGGCCTCGCTCCCGCCTACTTTGCCTAAAGAGCCGCCTTTAGCTATCATCAAACATCAGTCCCAGGTGCCTCCTTGTTCAGAGCAGAGGCGGCTCTCTAATTAGGCAAAGTAGGCGGTGGCCTAAGGCCTCGCCCTCCTAGGGGCCTCGCTCCCGCCTACTTTGCCTAAAGAGCCGCCTCTCGCTATCATCATACATCAGTCCCAGGTGCCTCCTCGTTCAGAGTACAGTCAGCCCGCCTCCTCTCTTCTCTGTAACACCCCGCCCCACTCCTGTCAAGAAAACTTCACTGGAAGTGGAACTGCAGTGCAGGTGTCCTTCCAGTCAGAACACCAGCAGACACATAGAAACCTTCAACTGGCCTGCCCCAACATCAAATCCTGTCCGTCCTTTCTTGTGCAAGGGCAGGGCACAGCTAGCATCTCAGCACAGGATCACCGAGTCTACCCTCCTTCCAGGGCGGGGCTTCCCTGATGGAGACGGAGCCAATTCAGCCTGTGTGTGCACTGTGCAGCCGATGGACTGAACTATGAGGGGACAGAGCCTTGCTATATGTGAGGTAAATGTGACTAGGGGGTGCATGTCACTATGTCACTGGGGGGGTGGTACATGTGACTGGAGGGGGGGTGGTACAGTGGTGTCAGTGTGCTCTGTCTCAGAACTGGTGTCAATGTGCTTTGCCTCAGCGATGGTGTCAGTGTGCTCTCAGCATTCGTGTCAGTGTGCTCAGCGCTGGTGTCAGTGTGCTCTCAGAGTTGGTGTCAGTGTGCTCTCAGCGTTCGTGTCAGTGTGCTCAGCGCTGGTGTCAGTGTGCTCTCAGAGTTGGTGTCAGTGTGCTCTCAGCGTTGGTGTCAGTGTGCTCTCAGCGTTGGTGTCAGTGTGCTCAGCGTTGGTGTCAGTGTGCTCTCAGCGTTGGTGTCAGTGTGCTCTTAGCGTTGGTGTCAGTGTGCTCTCAGCGTTGGTGTCAGTGTGCTCTATCTCAGTACTGGTGTCAGTGTGCTCTGTCAGCCCTGGTGTCAGTGTACTCTATCTCAGCCCTGGTGTCAGTGTGCTCTGTCTCAGTGTTGGTGTCAGTGTGCTCTCAGTGCTGGTGTCAGTGTGCTCAGCGCTGGTGTCAGTGTGCTCTATCTCAGCGCTGGTGTCAGTGTGCTCTATCTCAGCGCTGGTGTCAGTGTGCTCTATCTCAGACCTGGTGTCGGTGTGCTCTCAGCGCTGGTGTCAGTGTACTCAGCGCTGGTGTCAGTGTACTCAGCGCTGGTGTCAGTGTGCTCTATCTCAGACCTGGTGTCAGGGTGCTCTGTGTCAGCCCTGGTGTCAGTGTGCTCTATCTCAGAACTGGTGTCAGTGTGCTCTGTGTCAGAACTGGTGTCAGTGTGCTCTGTGTCAGAACTGGTGTCAGTGTACTCTGTGTCAGCCCTGGTGTCAGCGTGCTCTGCCTCAGCGATGGTGTCAGTGTGCTCTGCCTCAGCCCTGGTGTCCGTGTGCTCTGCCTCAGAGCTGGTGTCAGTGTGCTCTCAGAGTTGGTGTCAGTGTGCTCTCAGAGTTGGTGTCAGTGTGCTTAGCACTGGTGTCAGTGTGCTCAGCGCTGGTGTCAGTGTGCTCAGCGCTGGTGTCAGTGTGCTCTCAGCATTGGTGTCAGTGTGCTCTATCTCAGTACTGGTGTCAGTGTGCTCTGTCAGCTCTGGTGTCAGTGTGCTCTGCCTCAGCGTTGGTGTCAGTGTGCTCTGCCTCAGCGTTGGTGTCAGTGTGCTCTCAGCGTTGGTGTCAGTGTGCTCTCAGCGCTGGTGTTGGTGTCAGTGTGCTCAGCGCTGGTGTCAGTGTGCTCTATCTCAGTGCTGGTGTCAGTGTGCTCAGCGCTGGTGTCAGTGTGCTCTATCTCAGTGCTGGTGTCAGTGTGCTCAGCGCTGGTGTCAGTGTGCTCTGTCTCAGTACTGGTGTCAGTGTGCTCTCAGCGCTGGTGTCAGTGTGCTCTCAGCGCTGGTGTCAGTGTGCTCTCAGCGCTGGTGTCAGTGTGCTCTATCTCAGCGCTGATGTCAGTGTGCTCTCAGCGCTGATGTCAGTGTGCTCTCAGCGCTGGTGTCAGTGTGCTCTCAGCGCTGGTGTCAGTGTGCTCAGCGCTGGTGTCAGTGTGCTCTATCTCAGCGCTGGTGTCAGTGTGCTCTCAGCACTGGTGTGATTGAGCACATTGACACCAGTACTCTTAATATATGCAATTCATTTTTTTTTCTTGAATTATTTTTTCCCCCCATTATAGATGTGAATGGGGCCTCATGTCTAGGTTATGCCTAAGGCCTCACAAAGCCTAGAGCCACCTCTGGTAGGTTGGCAACACTGATCCCAAAGCCCGGCAACTGCGGCTGGATGCCACCATCTTGAATGTGAAGTCAGCAGCCCCAGTAGACGTAGAGCTGTCATTCAGTTGATTCTCTACACTACAGTATTCTCTGCATTCCTCTTTCGGCTGCCATATAGTACTAGGGATACAGTATTTTCTTTTAAAGAATAACCTTTACTGGACAGTGCTGACCAATCAGAATCCACCTAGCCCATACTGTGAGTGCTGGAGGAGAAGAGTGAAAGGCAGGATTTCAAATCCCTGGACCGGTAAAGCATTATCCCGATGCCCGACAGCGGGTAATCATGGAACCCTGGTACAACGGGACTGGGGAGGGGGCCCAGTGTACAGTAAGTTCACCTTACAGATTTTCTGTAAAGGTGAACAAACCCTCTAAAGGAGAGTATTGCAGCAAAAGTGGTTTATATTTAAAGTGATATTAAAGGCTTGCTTTTTTTTTTTTTTAAATAACAAACGTGCTATACTTACCTGCTCTGTGTAGTTATTTGGCACGGAGCAGCTCGGATCCTTCTCTTCTTGGGTCCCATGTCGGTGCTCTTGGCCCCTCCCTTCTGCCAAGAGCCCCCAGAGCGAGCAGCTTGCAGTAGGGGGACCCGGGGCACAGCTCAGCGTGGCCATTCACACAGAGAGTTGCTGCTAATGGTGGGTGTGGTCAGGTTGTGCTTACAGTGGGAGGAGCTTACAGTGGTATGGTTAGACCCTTTATGACCAAGGTCAAAACAAAAATAATAGATATAAAAAGTTTCACTGCCACAAACAGAGAGCAGGCAGGCTCTTTATTGCAGAAGAGACATGCAATGCACATGTGCAGCTCAGCTTACACCTCTGGCCTGGTCTCTGTGTGCTGGAATGACTGATTCCTGTGCATGCGCAGGAGTGATGTCATACTACGCTGACCCATGAAGAAGACTGGAGACCGCCACACAGCTGAAGATGCTGGCACCATTGAGGGGCGTTGTCACTGAAGCAAAGGTAAGTTTAGTTCTGTAAAGTCCTTATAAAGTCTGGAAATCTTTTACCTTAATGCATTCCCTGCATTAAGCTAAAAAGTGTCCCAGTGTTTGTATCGCCCAATCACCCCATTCTATACTTACCTATGTCCTCTCTCAATCCAGCGCTGTGCCCGTCTGCAGTGGCGCTCTCCTCTCCCTCTCTCTGCTCACAGAGGCAGCAGAAGGAACCATTGACTCCTGCCAATCGAATCCTGTGAGCAGAGGGCAGGCAGTGTGGGCCAAAAGACATGCACATATAGTATCCCCCTTAATGCAGACCCCCACAGTAAAGACACTCCCCTTAGTGCAGACCCCCCATCAGTATAGAACCCCCCTCAGTGCAGACCCCCATCAGTATAGTATCCCCCTTAGTGCAGACCCCACAATCAGTATAGAATCCCCCTTAGTGCAAACCCCCCATCAGTATAGAATCCCCCCTTAGTGCAGACCCCCCATCAGTATGGAATCCCCCTTAGTGTAGACCCCCCATCAGTATAGAATCTCCCTTAGTGCAGACCCCTACAGTATAGACACCCCCTTAGTGCAGACCCCCATCAGTATAGACACCCCCCTTAATACAGACCCCCCATCAGTATAGACACCCCCCTTAGTGCAAACCCCTGCAGTATAGACACCCCCAATTAGTGCAGACCCCCCCATCAGTATAGAATCCCCCTTAGTACAGACCTCCCAATCAGACCTCCACTGCAGGTGTGGGCATCATCCCTGTATAACCCCCGGAAGCTGAGTAGGCACATCTGCGTACACTCGGCGGGAAGGGGTTAAATAAAAAACGGTGTCACTTTTATTCCTATAACAAGGAATGTAAACATCCCTTATAATAGAAAAAAAGCATGACAGGACCTCCTAAATATGAGATCTGGGGGTCAAAAAGACCTCACATCTCATATTTACACTAAAATGCAATAAAAAAACTAAAAAAATTTTGTCATTAAAATTTTTTTTTTAAATGTCCCTTTTAGAGCTATGGGCGGAAGTGACGTTTTTAAGTCTCTTCTGCCCTGCAATGTTATTTGAGATGGGTGGCGGCCATCTTCCCCTCACTCATCTCCATACTTAGCAAGGGGCAACATCCGATTGCCTCCGCCGCTGCCGACGGCTCCGCTAAGCAGCGGAGGGCACTGGAGCATGGCTGGGGGGGCCCCTCTCCCACCACCGATAGAAGTGATCTTGTGGCGAATCCGCCGCAGAGACCACTCTTATCGGAAACCGGACCCGCTGAAGAAGAGGATACCGGGGTTATGGCAGCTAGCAGCTTCCATAACAACCATATTCCTCTTCAAAGTTAGGACGTATATGGGCGCGCTGCGGTCTGGAAGGGGTTAGAATGGACAGAACTGTACGGTGCTGCCAGACGTCGTGGTTTTGCGTACCTGAAAACATTCCGCGCTTTCCTATGTGTGGGGGGACATTAAGAGGTGATGGTGCGCCATGTGCATCTTCTAAAGGGCAGCACATATTTCCTGCGGGTTGGGGAACGTGTGCGATTAGCGTGTGTTTCCCATCCCGCATATGTGTGATTCTAGTCTTAGTAGTTCATTTTTTATTTTTTTGTTGTAAACTCAGCTTCTTCGCTGGTCTTCTGGTCTCCAGCGCCGCCATCTTGACTCTGGGAAGCCGGCTGTGACTTCCTGCTGTTCCACAGCTGGCACCCCACCGCTCATGTGCGAGATCTTGGCACCCCAGATGTTTTGGAACTACATTTCCCATGATGCTCAACTACACTGCAGAGTGGCTGAGCATCATGGGAAATGTAGTTCCAAAATATCTGGAGTGCCAAGGTTCGCCATCACTTTCCTAGGGCATGAGACTTGTCCCAGGAGGCTGCGGGAGGGGGGGAGCCGAACCTCGGTTTTTCTCACCTAGGGGGGAGAAGCAGAAGTGGGATCGGGTACCTGTCAGAAAAAGGAACCCACTCCAAAAAAAAAAGTTGCTATAGCGGTAGAGGAGGGGGGAGGAGGATGGGCAGAACTTCACTTTTTAATCACAAATCTACAAATATTTGTAAATCTATAGCAAAAGGTCGCCCAGTATTGGGATGGCAGGGATCACCTATGCACTCAAAACATCTCACTGATGCTTTGGCAGTCTGATTGGCACCAGTTTGGTTCCTTATTCTGTCAGTAATTCCTCTGATAAATGTCACTCACAGGCACTTCACTAGAGCTGATCATCAGCATCAACCTTCTGCTTTACACATTCAGGATGGCAAACTGCAGGCTCAGAGCTCTGAGCAGAGCGACCTCGTGTGGTGAATATGCACCATCACATGTGAGCTGAAGATGCTTTATCTATCTTTCACCAGAAGGGGTCAGTGCTGCTCATATTCTTTATTGTTTAACTAGTTGCTGACCGCCGGCCGTCAAATGACGGCCAGGCGGCGCACCTATTGTGGCGGGAGGCCGTCATATGACGGCCTCCCGTTTAAACAGGGAATGCGCGCGATCGTGCGCGCGCATCCCTTTTTTTTCGGTGGCGGCGTGTCACGGAGACACCGCTCGCCACCGAAGGGGGTGAACAGCCATTCGTTATGGCTGTTTACGATGTGATCGGCCGTGATGAAGTACCTGTCACAGTCCATTAGAGTACCGAGTACCTGTCACAGTCCATTAGAGTACCCGAGTACCTGTCACAGTCCATTAGAGTACCGAGTACCTGTCACAGTCCATTAGAGTACCGAGTACCTGTCACAGTCCATCAGGGTACCCGAGTACCTGTCACAGCCCATCTGAGTACCCGAGTACCTGTCACAGTCCATCTGTGTACCAGAGTACCTGTCACAGTCCATCTGAGTACCCGAGTACCTGTCACAGTCCATATGAGTACCTGTCACCGCCCTTCAGAGTACCCAAATACCAGTCACCAAACCATCAGAGTACCTGTCACCAGGCCATCAGAGTACCCGAGTACCTGTCACCAGGCCATCAGAGTACCCAAGTACCTGTCACCAGGCCATCAGAGTACCCGAGTACCTGTCACCAGGCCATCAGAGTACCCGAGTACCTGTCACCAGGCCATCAGAGTACCCGAGTACCTGTCACCAGGCCATCAGAGTACCCGAGTACCTGTCACCAGGCCATCAGAGTACCCGAGTACCTGCCACCAGGCCATCAGAGTACCCGAGTACCTGTCACCAGACCATCAGAGTACCCGAGTACCTGTCACCAGACCATCAGAGTACCCGAGTACCTGTCACCAGACCATCAGAGTACCCGAGTACCTGTCACCAGACCATCAGAGTACCCGAGTACCTGTCACCAGGCCATCAGAGTACCCGAGTACCTGTCACCAGGCCATCAGAGTACCTATCTCCAGCCCATGTCTCATAGAATATACATTGGGGTGTTTGCTTTCCAAAATGGGGTCATTTTGTGGGTAATTTCACTGTCCTGGTGGTCCAGGACCTTCAAAAGTGTGATGGGTAGGAATGAAATGAGATGTGTCATTTATGCTCCTAGAACGCCTGAACGTACTACTTCAATGTTCGGCCTCTCTATGTGGCCAGGTTGTGTAAAAGTCCTACACATGTGGTATCGCCATACTCGGGAGGAGTAGCAGAATGTATTTTGGGGTGTAATTTTTGCTATATACATGCTATGTGTTAGAAATATCTTATAAATTGACAATTTTGTGTAAAAAAAAATGCGTTAAATTTTTTTTCCACATATTCCAAAAACTTCTGGAAAAAAATGAACCGTTCAAAAGACTCATTATGCCTCACAGATTATACGTTGGGGTGTTTGCTTTCCAAAATGGGGTAATTTTATGGGAAATTCCATTGTCCTGGTACTCCAGGGCCTTCAAAAGTGTAATAGGTGGTTGAGAAATGAGATGCGTAATTTTTGCTCGTAGAACGTCTGAAGGTACTACATCAATGTTAGTGCTCTGTATGTGGCTAGGCTGTGTAAAAGTCCTACACATGTGGTATCGCCGTACTCGGGAAGAGTAGCAGAATGTATTTTGGGGTGTAATTTGTTGTATGCATATGCTGTGTGTGAGAAATAACCTGATAATATGACAATTTAGTAAAAAAAAATAAAAAATCTTCATTTTGCAAAGAATTGTGGGAAAAAATGACAACTTAAAAAAACTCACCATGCTACTTACTTAATACCTTGGGATGTCTACTTTGTAAAAAGGGGTCATTTGGGGGGTATTTGTACTTTCCTGACTTGTTAGGGCCGGTTCACACAGCAGGCGAGGCGAGGCGAGGCGACTCCGACTTGCCTCGCCGCGACCTGCCGCGGCCTCAGCGGCGACTTGCAAATGACTTCTGTATAGAAGTCAATGCAAGTCGCCCCGAGGTCGCCCAAAAGTAGTACAGGAACCTTTTTTCTGAGTCGGAGCGACTCGAGTCGCTCCTCTCAGAACGGTTCCATTGTACAGAACGGGGGCGACTTGCGAGAGCGAGGCGAGGCGAGTCGTGTCGCCTCGCATCGCCCGCTGTGTGAACCGGCTCTTAGTGTCTCAAGAAATGAGGTACACCTGATGTACTGAAGGCCTGATCAGAAGTGATCAATTTTCAGTGATTGGCACCATAGTTTGTAGACTCTATAACTTTCACAAAGACCAAATAATATATACTAATGTGGGTTATTTTTACCAAAGATATGTAGCAGTATAAATTTTGGCCAAAATTTATGAAGAAAAATTACTAATTAGCAAAAATGTATGACAGAAACGAAGAAAAAGGCATTTTTTTCACAAAATTTACGTTTTATTTTATTTATAGCACAAAAAATAAAAAACCCACTAGTGATTAAATACCACTAAAAGAAAGCTCTATTTGTGTGGAAAAAAGGACGCAAGTTTCATATGGATACAGTGTAGGATGACTGAGTAATTGTCATTCAAACTGTGAGAGCGCTGAAAGCTGAAAATTGGTCTGGTCAGGAAGGGGGTGTAACTGCACTGTACTGAGGTGGTTAAAAGTATTACTGATTAAAAAAAAAAATAATAATAAAAAAAAAAACTCCATACAAATAATTATTGAGTTTCTCCCTTATAAATAAGTGCAATTATTACAACACAATTATTACAACACATTTTTACATATATTATGCTCCAATCAATCTTTTAAAAATCTGCAATGCAATGTTACAAATAATTATCCTATAAATGCGATGAAATCAAACAGAAAAGATTGTGAATATGTGATGAAAAAAAGGGTTAAATTAAATATGAACAAAGAAAAGTAATATAAAAGAAATAAATAAGAGTGTAGAAAAAAAAAATAATAATGATAATAATTAAAAAAAAATATATATAAATAAGAGTCTATAAAAAAGTTACAATATATAAATATATATGAAAACATTTCATGAATTAATATATAATATAATAGATAAGGGTGTATAAAAAAATAACAATAGTTAATAAATATAAAAATAACTATAAATACAGGTGTATAAAATAGTGAATAAAAATAAATATTGATAATAGCCAAATACCCTCTGAGTGCTCTACTTCTACGTTCTTTCTATGCAAATTCAGTATCTTTTTGTTTATTGCCAATGTTATCATTTTCTTTTTGTGTGTTTATGGAAAAAAACGTAATCACGTTTCAAAAAATAAAAAAAAATAAAGGTGTCTAAACACAAAAAAAAGAAAAAGGATTAAATCTAGAAAATAAAAAAAATAAGGGTGTGTGTAAATAAAACAATCTGTCATATATAAAACAAATATAAATAAGAGTGCATAAAAATAATAAATATGATAAATAGTAAATATAGAAATAAAAATTGTGAATAAAGGGGTATAAAACAATAAATAAAAACCTTAAACATAATTGTATTTATTTATTTTATATTATATTTATGTTTTTTTTGCCAATGATAATAAAATGGTAATAAAATAATAAAAACCTTAAATATACTTTTTTATTTTCTATTATATTTATGTTTTTTTATTTATTTAATTTTTTAAATTTTTATTCTTATTATTTAGGGTGCTCTGCAATAAAAATGTAAATAAATGGGGTATAAAATAATAAATAATAATGTTAAAGATAATATTTTTTTATTTTCTGTTATATTTCTGTTTTGTTTTGTTATGTTTATTTCGATTTTTATTGTAGAGCTGCCTGAATAATTAGAGTGAAAGATATATATATATTTTGTTTTTTTAATAGGGTAAAAAAATGACAGGCTGTGTATCACTGTATTATCTGAATGCTCTAAGTCGGCTATTCACTGCTATCTTGCCAGCCCAGTACTGGTCAGTGTGATAGACATTGCCATCATCGATCAGTGGTGGACCAGGGTATAGTCGTGAGCCACCAGCAATGCTAATGCTGAATTATGGCACTAGCAGTGGTGGACCAGGGTATAGTCGTGAGCCACCAGCAATGCTAATGCTGAATTATGGCACTAGCAACGGACACCCGCGTGACTTGTCAGGGGGTGGACTAGAACTCATGGACATACGCAATCCAACAGCAGCCCGCGCCTTTGGAAGGCGGCGCGCATTGTCACACGCCACCGCTCCTGGCTGATATACCAGAGACATTTCTTTATCTAGAAGCTAGTTTCTCAGTGCCGTTAGCAGCTCAGCATTGCCATCTACAGGCATTACTGAGAATTATACCCGCACGCTGCTGAGCTGAAGAGACGCTCTCTGCTCTATGAGACCTGCGCACAAGCTGTAGCTGGCTTTGCTGATGCCTGCCTCGGAAGGACCCCGTTGTACTGTCCATAACGTCGCTTAGCAACCGCCCGTCTTTGCCAACCGGAGTGCGACCATAGTAACCCACAGACTGCAACATGGCAGAGGGAGGGGAGCCGATCGTCAGACCCAGAAGGATCTTTATTCAATCCGGGGCGTTAATATAGATAAAGTAGGCACAATTCTTTTTTCTTTATTGAGTGGCATTTAGTTCACACCAGAATGCCGGCTTGGAAGCCGCACGTTTCCTGCACCACCTTCAAAACGCACCACAGTTGTGATTTGCAGCGGGGTGTTAATGTTACGTCATGAAATGCTGGTCGCACGCGCAGGGCACTCGCCTGCACCAGACCGCGTGCTACAGAAGTACTATGCCATCCGCTTGCTGTGCGTTTCCCTTAAAGGAGTACATGACCTGCTTTTGGTGCAGTTCGGTGCGACTCGGTCCATTCACAATGAATAGGCTAAAATCGCACACCGCACGTGAATGGCAGAGGAACGCTCAGTACGTTGTTGTGCCATTCCGTGGTGTGGACCGGCCCTTCACTCATTTGTATGCGGAGGCCGAGCTGCAATGCCACTTCATGTGAGCTCTGGTGCATTGCGAGAAAAATGCTCCAAGTCTGCGTTTAAAAAAAAAATGAATATAAATAAGGGAGTATAAAAAAAATGCAAACAATATATATTTGTGAATACATTTAATGAATAAATATAAAAATAAATAAGGGGATATATAAACAATAATAAAATAGTTAATAAATGTAAAAATAATTATAAATAAGGGGGTATAAAATAATAAATAAGGGCGAGCGATTAATAATGCCCATACACCTCCTGGGGGCTCTACTTCTACCTGCTTTTTATGCGAATTCAGTAGCACAAGGCAGCTTTGTGGTGTGAACAGGGCACAGAGATAATAATGGTTTTCTATGGTCCTGTGTGGTGACCGGTGCTGATAAAGTGCAGAAAAATGCATCCAGTGTAAATGAGCTCTTAGGTGAGGTTGTCACTTATTTTTTTCAAGCCAAACCCGAACACTCTAGCAGCGCACAGTACGTTTTTTGTTTTTGTTTTAGGGTGCTTTCACACTGCAGCCGCCCGAGCACAGGATTCAAAACCCGGACTGTCCGGGTGAATCTCGGACAGGTGGTGACCCTACTCTTAGGCCTCAGCTATCCACACCTCTGTGTGAAGGACCGTCTTTGCCCGCATCCATTTATGTCTATTGGGACGCAGTAGCAGCATGGATATAGCCACCGGGGCCAGCTTGGCAGTCGTGCAGGGGCATGTCTCTGAACGTCTGTGCAGGCACTGCGTCCCAGTAGACATAAACCATACTGCTTGTACCCAGAGGCATAAAACACTTGGGTACCCCATGCAGGCATGGGGGGGGCCCTTAGCATAGGTACGTCTGTGTGAATGAGGCCTTTAACCTCTTGCCAACCTGCTGCAGTACCTATACTGTGGGGGATTGGCTCTTTCAGGCATGGTAAAGTACCTGTACATCGGGGCTTTCTTCCGGGTCCGCTCTCTCACGCATGCGTGCGCACCCAGAAACCCGAGCTGTCATTCACTGCAGCAAAAGCCAAGCAGTGGGTCTTAGCCAATGATTTATGGCCGGGACCCACTGATCGGCTGAGCGAATGACAGAAGAGAGCAACAACACAGAGCTCTCTACAGACGGCAGCAACGTGCCGCTTTTTTTTCTCCCTGCAAAGTAGGGAATAAAAATCAGAACATTACTTAATAAAAATCAGCACATTGTACATACAGTAACCATTGTCAGGCACACAGTTAACCTTTTGATCTAATGTTAACCCCTTTCCCAGTCAGTGTCATTAGTACAGTGACAGTGTATATTATTAGCACTGATCACTGTATTAGTGTCACTGGTGGTGTCAGCATCAGTTTGGCTGCTTTCACACCGAGGCGTTTTTTAGGTGTGTTAGCGCTAGAAATAGCCTCTAATGCCTGAAAACCTCCTCCCTATTCATTCCAGTGTGACTTTTCACACTGGGGCGGTGCGCTTGCGGGACATTCTGAAAAGTCCTGCAAGCAGCATCTTTGGGGCAGTTTGGGAGCTCTGCATACACTGCTTCCAAAACTCCCTGCCCATTGAAATGAATGGGCAGCGCTGCCAAAGCTCTGCGACATGGGCGCTTTTAACCCTTTCTTTGGCCGGCAGTGGGCTAAAATTAGCGACGCTTTACCGCTAACGCGGAGCGACTACAGTGTGAAAGTAATCTAAGTGTCAGATTGACCGTGCACTAAGGGAGTCCCACTATAAGTTGCTGATCGCCACCATTACTAGTATAAATAAATAAATATAAACTCTAGTATATATCCCATAGATTGTAGACGCTATAGTTTTCATACAAACCAATCAATATACACTTTTTTTTATTTTTTTACCAAAAATATGTAGCAGGATGCGTTTTGGCCAAAATATAAGAAGAAATTAAATTTTTTTATTTTTTTATTGGATATGTTTTATAGCAGAAAGTAAAATATATATATATTTTTTGCTTTTTTTAATATTTTCAGTCTTTTTTCGTTTATATAATAAAAAATAAATAATGCAGTGGTGATCTAGTACCACCAAAAGAAAGCTCTATTTGTGTGAAAAAAAAATATATAAATTTTGTTTGGAGACAGTGTTGCATGACTGCGAAATCGGCAGTTAAAATAACACCGTGCCATATAGCAAAAAATGGCCTGGTCATGAAGGGGGATAAATCTTCCCGGAGGTCTAGTGGTTTAGTGTATCTAGATCCAAAATCTTTTTTTTCTTTTTTTCTGGATAGAGTAGGAAGAGTTTTAACCCCTGCTAGGTTATTATTATTTGTGCACCACTGGGGAGATTTCCCTTCACTTCCTGTCCTAGAGATGCAACAGAAGGTTAAAAGTAAATCTCTAAATGTGATTGGGGTTCTTCTCTTAGATAGTTCACCCAGTAAAGGAGTCAGTACGATTGATAGTATACAGTGTCATCATTTGTAGGAGCTGGTTGTAGACATACCAGTGATGTAACTAGAAGGTGGAGGTGGAGGCGGGTGTAGTGGTATAGGTGGTGGCTGATGGACAGCAGCAGGAACAGCAGGTGGAGGAAGAGTGAGTTTTGTCAAATCAGCGGTTTCTGGAACGTTGGCGGCATCACCCTCTACTGCCCCAATTCCAGGCACCAGAGGAGGTTTTCACTCTAGAGGCCACAAAGAAGAAGAAGCGTGTGTAATTACGTGCAAACGTTCGGTTGGCGCGAGTGCGTCCACGTGTTCGTATTGGCGTGCGTCCGTTCGTACCAGGACTCGCACGCCTCTGATGGGGACACCGTGCATGATCCTTGGGACGAAGGTGAACTGCTGCTACACGGGGACGGATCTTCACATGGTGAGTTCTCTGACACCAGGAAAGGTACATCAGAATGCGGATGCCCTTTCTCGGGTCTATTGTCACTTGGCTCGTGGTGTCCAGACCCCTGGCTTGGAACAGGGTATTTCAAGGGGTTAATTGAAGAGGGCAGTTACTTCCCCTTCAGACCTGCTTATTGCCAGCTGGGCTGAAAATGTTAGAGGGGAGCTGTTTGAGTAGGAGAGAAAGAGAGACACAGCAGCATGCTGTGTGAAAGGATCCTTTGCTGTATTGCGTACCTGCTGGGGTGAGCAAAACCATATCAGAGACTGTAGCTCTGGCTAGAGCCATGTACTTTATCTATATATCAGCCTGTTGGTTAAAGAGATTGAACTTTTCCTACATCTGCACCTGTGTTACAAGACAAGTCTGTTGTTTCTTCTGTTTATTTTGCTGAATAAAGCCATTTTTACTTTACTGAACTATTTGAGCCGGCTCTTTACCCCTCCGATCGCCTACAAATGATTTATATCTATATATCTATATATATATAGATATATATATATATATATGGCCTAAGTCTAGATGAATCACCCACACTTAAAGGGGCTGCTACACATTTTTTGTTTTCTTTTTCATACACATTATTTGAAGTGTATTGGGATAGGCTCTAGTGCATCTAATAAATTGTTTTTGATATATAACCAAATGTAATGTACTTCGGCTTCTTTCATTGTCTTTGTGTATTAGTTATACAGGCTTATCAGCGCCTCAACAGAGACAGAAAACCATTATCTCTTCTTTATTTCTACAGATATTTCCCAATTAAGACAGACACAACCATTGCCGCCACCCACATCACCACCACCCAAAGTGCCAGTCCTGTGCGCACAAAATAACTGTTTGAATGATGGAATCTGTGTTCTGGAAAACCAGCAGCCGGCATGCAGGTAAAAATGTCTTGCCTCAGTGCAGGAGTGTCAAACTCAATTTCATTGTGGGCCACATTGCATCAGCATTATAATTGCCCTTAACCACTTGAGACCCGCGCTATAGCCGAATGACGGCTACAGCGCGGATCTCCTTTGCCGGGACGACGTCTGCAGGTAAGCTGCACTTGTAAACCCAGAAGGCTTCGGGGAACAGAGGGCAGATAGGGTGACCATTTACAGCCAGGTGACTTCAAGTAATTGTAGCACCCTCTAGTGTAGAGTGCTAGGCTGTACATAGATTTCTTTTTGTAATATAGGTAAATTTAGGCTTGGCTACTCTTACCTCCCCCACTATCAAGCGGTCGGAAATTACCTGGATCTCAGTGTGTACTTGCTGGATCTCAGCACGGTGTGTCTCCTCCACTCTCTTAATGAGAGCCTCTATATCGGCTTTCGTTGGTAGAGCCTGGATTAAGCTCTTCAGATCCTCCGCTTCCGATCGTATACTACGAGGGGTGACTTCCTCGTATTCCTCTTTGCCGTTCCCGGCCTCGGTTGGGCTTTTCGTCTCCCCCCTATTCGTCCGCGCACTCGCCTCCGCTTCCGATCGTTTAGTGCGAGGGGTAGCTCCTTCGTTTTCCTCTCTGCCATTCCCAGCCTCGATTGAGCTTTTCATCTCCCCCCTGTTTGTCCGAGCGCTCACCACCTCGGGGGGCTTAGCTACGTCCGTAGTCTCCGCGATATGCCCGGCAGCTGACATCCGCCTCGGGGAGAAATACTGCTGTATAGCGGGTTGTGGGGCACTGCACCCTGCAGCTCTACGCGAGGTTTTCGTTTCTCTCTGTCTAGGCGCGCTCATTCCGGGATCCTCAGGTGCAAATCACCTATGACTGGCGGTTCAGCTAGGAGCACAGACTCTGCACGCCCTCACTCAGCCATGCTCAGACCACACCCCCCTAAGCAACAGATTTGAAGGAAAAATGGAGAGAGTGGAAAGGGAGAGCAAAGAGCAGGGTGAGACGTTGGTGAAGATGCAGCTTCAGATCGAGGAACTTGAAGATCGTAGTCGTCGCTGCAACTTGAGGCTCCGAGGAGTCCCAGAAGTCGCTGAGCAGGAGGACTTGCAGGAGAAGGTAATGAGCATTTTTCACATGATTTTAGAGGGTAATGTCCCGCCTAACATGGATTTGGACAGAGTACACAGGGCGCTAGGGCCTAAATCAGCAGACCCGCAAAGGCCCAGGGACATAATTTGCCGCCTCCATAGATACGCGCATAAGGAGACTTTGCTGAGGAAGGCATGGTTGGCTGGCAATATTGAGATAGAGGGATCAGTAGTGAAGCTCCTACCTGACTTATCCCGGGCCACACTACAGCGCAGAGCACAGTTGCGTGCTGTCTTGGACTGTGTACGGCGGGAGGGACATGCATACAGATGGAAATACCCTCTTGCTGTGGTAATAAGAAAAGGAACATCTACATGCACACTGAGACTATACAGCGATCTTCCAAAATGATTTGCCTTTATAGGTGTGGAGCCGTTTATGGTGTCGAACTGGAGACTCCCACTCTCTCAGCTACAGAGAAAAAAACCAGAAAGCACAGGAGGGAAAGAGAGGGAGTGGGAAAGATGAGAAAGACATATTACAGCACAATGAGACTTGTGTTAGAAATTAAGCTAAATTAACTCATATCCCTGAACCTATCCTTTTTTTTTGTTTCTTTTGTGCGCCTGTTGGGGCTTTTTCCCTTCTCTGTTTCCTTTTTTTCGTAGCCTCATCCCATAGGTTTTCAACTTGTCTAATTAATTCCCTCCATGATGATTTAAGAAGTATGGGAGGAGAGAGATATGCTCTTAATTTCTTTTTTTGGATTAGGATGAATGGAGATAATGAGGGATGAGGTGGGGGCAGCGGGTGGGTGGGGGGGGTCGGAGGGGGGGACGGGGGGGGGGATACAGGTGGAGAGTCTAAGATAAATACACAAATAAGATTAGGTAATTATAATAAAGGGGGGGGGGGGTTCAGGTCCCTGGGGGGGATTCACATGACCGAGGTTCCTAGAAGAGGTGGTCACTTAGGAGAGTAATATAATTTACTATTATAATTTACTAGGGATAAAGAGGGGGAAAATGGGATGATAGGGGTTGCAGTGGTTTCTTCTTTTTTTTTTTAGAAGTGTTGGGAGGAGGGGGGGATTTAATATAATACATAATATTTTTTTTCTTTGGTTTTTTCTTGTTTTTTGGGGGGGGAGGGAGTAATGGATGTGGAGGGTCAGTAAATATATATGGGAATGATGGTGCACAGGGGATGGTTTAGACTTGTGAGGGTTGAGAGGGTGGGATAAGGAGGGATATTGAGCTGGGGGGGAGAGTATATAGAATTAGGACACAAGAAACTGTTGGTTTCTTTTTTTTTTTTTTGGTCAATCACTAATCACCAATATTAGTAACTTTTAATATCACCACTAACAAAATAAAGCACATAGCTAGGGACCTGGGGGAAACGGAGGGTTTACGGATTGGGACCAGACCCCCCTACCTGAACTTAAGGATGAATAAAATAACTTTATAAGATGTGGCCTCCGGCCCCCCCCCCTCTCTTTCTCCCTTTCTCCTTCTCCCCACCTTGCCTCCCCTCCCCCCTTTGAGGAGGAAAGGGAGAGAGGGAAAGGAAAAAGGGGAGGAAAAAGGGAAGGGAAAAGGGAAAGAAAAAAAAAAGAAAAGAAATTTTTTTTTTTTTTTTTTTTTTGGGATGAGGAGTGTAAGGTATTATATTGTATTGTTGCTTTATTTTATTATGGTACGTTTTTTTTTTTTTTTTTTTGGAACAAGGTCAATACACAATATGGCTCTTGGAGGAAGGAAGAGAGAAACGGAGAGGAGACATGGGAAAGGGGGGGGGGATTGATATAAATTATATATACAGGAGAGGCTTAAGCTTTGGATAAATATAGAGATGGGTACATGTATGAATTTACAAACACAGGTGCAGCTGTGAATGTGTGTCTCCATACATGTATATGCAAGGGTATAGGTGTATATATGTAAAAGTATATACGTAGATGTGAATGGACAGACATAATTAACTTTGCCTCTACTATGGCTTCTGTCTCCCTTTTTTTTTTTTTTTTAACCCCCCCTCTCTTAAAAGAGCCATGTTGGAGTAGACACAATCTATGTGGAGAAGTAACAGGTGACAGTAGAAAACATGATATTATAAAAGACTGGCGGAGGGCACGGGGGGAGCTCGCCCAGGAGCAGCCAGGCACAACCACAAAACCCCATTAGGTAAACACTCATAATCCGGAGGGTCCGGAAATTGAGTGGGTAAAAGCAGTAGAGCTTTGAGATTCGTGGGGAGACCGTTGGTAAACGGCCAACCCAGGGATTGGTAGTGGGGGAGGGAGGGAGGGAGTAGCAGATTGGACGGGAGGGAGGGGGGCGGGAGGGGGTAGGGTTAGAGGGGGTTCTCCCCCCCCCCTTTTTTTTTTTTTTTTTTTTTGTTTGCACCTTTACTTGTCTCTGCCTCTTTCCCCAAGGAGATATGGAAACTTTAAAAATAATGTCCCTGAATGTAAAGAGACTGAACGTCCCGGAAAAAAGACGAATGTTACTTCATGATTTAAAGAGATTGAAGATAGATGTAGCGTTTATTCAAGAAACACATTTCAGAGAAAATAATTTCTCTCTGCTGAGGTCTACGGGGTATCCAACGGTTTACCATGCGCTTAACCCGATTTCCAAAACTAAGGGAGTCACCATTATGATATCAAAAACAGTAGCATGGAATCATAGTGTTGTGCTTTTAAGGACATTTTCCCGCACAATATTTACTAAGTAATTTTTAACGAAGATATTTTTAAGATACAGAATCAGTCTATATGACACAGTCTATATATGTGAAACGTATTCACGGAGACGAGTGATCATACAAAATAGCTACATTTATTGGTTGACAGAAAACAAATATTTACATGAAATATTAAAATACAGATTACATTACTTGATCATTTTGACAATTAATAGAAACACCCTCAGACTGGGCGTAGTAGTACCTTGGACACAATTATCACCATTATCATTTCTCGGTAGAATCAATAACCTTTTGATAATTGACAATTAAACAGAATGTCTGTATTTCACACATCCAACCGTTACTATACTGCAGGTAAGTAAGTGGTTAACAATGTGAAATAAATTAGACATTTGTTTGTCAATAAAATTGGCATCTATGCAAAAAGAAATGTATGAAAAATTTAATTTAGAGAAAAATCTAAAAGGCGGTTATTGATTCGGGAGAAGTATTTCAATAATAGAATATTCAAAAACATCAATATTTAAGAGAACATAAAATAGATGATAAACATATATTTACCCATTTCCAATATGGCTATTAGTGTGGAGTATTAGTTACCAGGAATTTTAAGATGGCTGCCGTGGCTTCAACATTCCAAGGAGCAGGGATCTTCATGAATGTAAAATGTGTATTCAGGCATGTCTTCCAGTGTCCCTTCTCAGGGGGGGTCCCTAAGCTTCCCCCTGACTCTCTCCCCCCAGCTCTCCTCCGAGCTTCCTCCTCCTCTCTCCATCTTTCTAGTTTCTTAAATATCCTCTTCAACAAAAGGATTATAAAATTATACTAAGTTCTGCCCAGAGGGTATGTGTTCCCCCCTCATTGGCCGGCAGACTTAATGGTTAGCTTTCCCTGGAGTCTCGTGATTTTAAGGTAATAGCACCTTCCACCACCAGGTGTCTCACCTATGTTTGGCGTTTTATTTCTTTAAGTGAATATTTTTCTAATTCTGTAATATGTATTCGTTATTTATATGTTCTAACGAATATATTCGAGTGTTCAAGAATTAGGACATAATGTAAAATACTCTTTAACATAAAGTTCAATAATCACTTGCATAAATTGTTGATATATATGTATATCAATGTATATCTGTTAATCTTTAGTCCATATAGAAAGGACACAGGTTAGATATATCACAAACAATATCACATACAATTATTATCTATATGGATCCATGTATAATTTGGGTATCCAATCAATATTTGTTTATCTAAATATAGGTTAAATTCTTATACAATTATAATCATGATTATATGTTTTTCATAATACTAATTTGTTGCTAAAACACTTCTACTTATAATCACACTTTCATATATAATTCTTTATGACAAAGTTCTTTAGATCATTAGATACTAAATTTATAATCTCAGTTGTGACCTATGTATAAATTGAATGGCTTAGAAAAATATAGATGATACTGGTAGATGAATCTTACAGCATGTTTTGGGATGAACTCTGAGCTTCCAATAAATGATTAAATGGGTTAGCTGTGTCCTTCAATATGTTTTTGGATGAGGCGTCAGCTATTTGCACGGTTGTATATTGTCCAAATAGTCTTTTACTTACGTACAATGGGGTTCTCTAGTTAAGGGTTATTTCCATGTGATAAATACTTATGCAAGTTTGGCCTTCTCACTCTAACCAACAAAATAAGTAAACAGCTTTTTATTCGGTGACAGAAGATACCATTGTTTCAGCGAGTTTCTGTCCCAATGCATGCTTGTAAAAGTTTTCAATAGTTAATGTAGTGATCATGTATTTTGTGTTCTTCAAGAGGGTAATAGTTCAATGATAGCAACATTGTAGATCATCTGTTCCTAAGGCCTAAACAATCTCACCTCTTTGACAGTAAATATGAATGTATTATTATTATTTTTTTTTCTTAATGAATTCACAACAAAGCCCCCCTTGTGAAGTGTTCAAATGCCGGAAGTCGTTTGAAAGACTTCACCAATGCAACAGTTTGAAGAAATATGGCTTCGCTCGGGCCTTGTAAGTTGAGTTGTGACGATGGATCCGGATTATGGATATATATAATTAAGAGGTATAGACACTTGCAGATGAGTGTAACTCTTTGAAAAACAAAATGGGTTTGTGATCGATGTGTGCATCTCAGGACCGTCATCTGTTGATTGGCAGGAAATGGACCATTCCGGGCACCTTTAGTCCTGGCCGTCCTGGTGGGTTCCGTCCATGTAGACTGGCCATCAGTGGTATCCCTGGATCCCCCATACGGTTCCTTCTCTGGATGTTCACACATGTTGGACTCTCGGTTCTGTTGACCGGCTCATGGACATCTTAGTCCTGTAAATGAAAATGGATTCCATGAGAAAAGATATATAAGTTTTTTTTTTTTAACATGATCTGTGTTTGAGATCTCAGTGTCAAGTTGGTATCCTGGGCTTCCTCAGAGCCCTCCTCTTTCCCATAATGTTATCAGTCCTTTAACTAAACACTCTGGAAATCAAGACAATGTATGACACTTTTGCTATGGGAGACCAAGCTCCAGGGCTCAATATCATGAGGCCATTTATTAATATCTGTGGATACCAGACAATTCTGACTGACTTATGTTCTTCAGAACCATTTTTTTTTTTTAGCTTAATTGTAGCGGTTCTGGAATAATAACAATTAAAAACATTTCAGTTTGACATGTGACACTTACTGTCAGTAACAACATATTTGACATCATAGTCAACCTTCTACTTGGGAGGAATAAAACAGATAAAATCTTCCCCCTTTGGGGTGTCAATACAACTCATTTGAGGCAATCAAACTACCTTATATGGGTGACTCCTCATCTTTTACCAAAATATCAAACCATTTAGGCCTCCTGATATTTATGTCTTTAGGATTCGGTCTTCCTCTGGAATTACCGTCTTCGGGACTTCTTGAAATTGAGCTGTTTGGAGCGACCTGTTTATGTCAGAGGAATGAAGTGACCACTGAAAAATAGGAGAATAGTTAATATCTAACAACCACAATCCCTCGGTAGGGATTTCAGGATCCTCATTACTGTAACCTGGGGAAAAACATGGTGTTAGAACCTCTGCTTCCTATATCTTTATTCAGTGCATTCCTCTGATTTATTTTAACATAGGCGCTTAAAAGGCTCTGTGGCCCTTGGGCTGGCCACAGGATTTGCCCCTTGAAGAAGTGTTCTTCACGTTCCGTATAGCAATGAAATCATGTAACATATCCATAATTTTGTCTATTTTGGTTTCCGTATTGCTTACAGGCTGATCAGAATTGGTTCGTGGGACCCGGTTTCTGTACTTTCTGGGGACTACTGGCTCAGTTTTATCAGACATATCCACATCAGAAACATTGTCTTGATTCTGGGATAGTTGTCTGGGCCTTAGTTGTTCCCTATTGTTCTGGGGATTTTGGGGTGTCTTACCCTGTAATTTCTCCCTATTTACCCGTGTAGGCCCCCGAAGTCCATTACACCGGTAAAGGTGAGGGTGTCTACCCTTAGTTTTAAATCTGACCCGTTGGAGATATACCCTATAGTTTCTCCTAAACCTCGGGTCTGGATCCTTTGGATGAGACTCCTGAGGTGGTCTTTTAACTCCCCCTCTAAAGGGTGGTCTCTGCTCCCCCCTTCTGATGGGTGGGGACATTGGTTTCCCGCTGGGGAGACTCGGTAGCATCTCTCTGACTATATCAGCGTATCTCTTTCTCTTGGTTTTGGGCTGTAATGATTGAGGAGATACATAAAATTCATCCACAAGTTTCATTATAGGGCTTTCAGGCCTTCCATTGTTTTCACCAGTTTGTTGGATAGAGTACAAATTGTTACTCTCTTTTACCAGAGACTCCAGTGAACACCCCCCTTTGTAATCTTTCACCAAATTCACTTTTATGTGGGTAGGCGGGGCCTCGAAGAACATGGGTTCAAACCCAAGTTCATTATAACTTGGCTCCTTTTCTGCTAAGTGGACAGCACCCTTGAGCACAGCCATAACTTCGGTGGGGCTTTGATCACTGGTACATGTGATATTGTGTATATCCACTCTAGCTGCGTTAACATTTTTATGTGGGACAAATCCTAGATGACAGATGTTTTTAATTATTTGCCAGGCAGTACCCCACAGACTTATTACATCTTCGCAGAATGAACGGAGTTTGGGTTCAAATACCCACGGTAAGAAATGAATCTTAGATTGGTCATCATTTAGGCCTAAAACTGATAAAGCATTTTCATAGATTTCAATGTGGTCAATAATGTGCATGGATCCCTCTTCCTTAAACACCGGGACAGCATCTTTTAAAATTTTTATTATTTCTGAGGCGTCCTGTTTAGGGGTGCCTGTATTTTTCTCTGATCCCAAAGAAAACTGGTTAGGCATAACTTCATGTGGTGGTTCAATTTTTACCCCCCTTTGCTCTACAGATGGCTTGGGGTAGAATATAGTTTCTTTTTCTAATTCTTTTTCATTATGTAACTCCCAAATTTTAGGTTGAGAGTCAGATTTTGGAGTATTGTCAGACTCTATACTTTCAGGTTTAAGCATCTGAGCATTATCCTGAGGCATAAACTCCCCTTGTTCTTTTAATTCTTCTGGTTGCTTAATTAGGGATTCCTGTCCTGACCTAAGCTGATTTGTTTCTTCTTTTAAATTTCCACTGCATATTACTCGGCAACTTTCGTCAGGAGACTCGTTTTCCTGCAGAAAATTTTCCTTCTCCTCTCTTGTATTGTTTATTATTTCTTTATTTAATTGATAACATTTGTACAGCATTATTATTGTATTATTGTGCATCTGTTCTGCTTTAATTAGGGTTTCCTGTAAGAACCTCTCCTTCTCTCTTGATTGTTTATACTTTTTATTTAATTGGTGATATTCGTCCAGCATTATTACATCATTTTGTAACTGTTCTGTTTCATATTTCACCATTGTCACTATAGCCTCATCAAAATAATCTGCCTTGTCTTTAATCTCCTTTAGCTTTTTTGTGAGCTCACATTCCCCTCCTATTAACTGGGACTGGGATTCTAATGCCCCGTACACACGAGCGGACTTTTCGACATCCAAACTCCGACGGACTGAGTCCGGCGGACTATCCGATCGTGTGTGGGCTGCAACGGACTTTAGCGAAGCTAAAGTCTGACGGACTTTAGAAATGAAGCATGCTTTAAATTTTCCCGACGGAACTCCGCCGGACCCGGTCCCCTTTGAAAAATCCGCTCGTGTGTGTGCTACTCCGACGGACTAAAACCGACGCTAGGGCAGCTATTGGCTACTGTCTAGGAACTTCCTACGTCGAATCCAGTCGTACGTCATCACGTTCGACTCCGTCGGAGTTTGGTGTGATGGTGTGTGGTCAAGTCCGTTCGGTCGAAAAGTCCGCCAGAACTCCGTCGGAACTCCGGCGGAACTCCTTTGGAGGTCTGTCAGACTTAATCCCTCTCGTGTGTACGGGGCATAAGATATCACTCTCTAGTTGGGTATATTGACGTTTAAACTCACTATAAAGATACATCAGGTTAGTGCGTGATTCAAAATGCATGTGATCAGGCCTTTCTATTTCCTTTGTCTCAGATGAGCTGTCTGTGAGTTCAACGCTTTGACCTTCCACGTTCCATACGTCTTTTATTGATTGACGGGTGTGGTTTATAAGGTCTTCAATGAGTGCTTCTAGACCATTCTCATTAGACAAACTTTTTTCGGCATGATTTATCATGTTACTTTTTGACATTATATCCAACATTTCCTGTTTCCATTTTGTCTGAGTACTCATATTACCACTAAGGGCTGACTCTTGATAATCCCCATCAAAATAAAATTCACTTTGACCAGACATTTTTCTTGGCAAAAATATTTTTTTAAAAAAAAATTAATAATTAATAATTTCATGCAACATATTATTTGTCACCACCGTAACTATGATTGATCCTATACAAAATATCAACGTTATCTCACGCAGTGCCTCCATTTATATATGTTGTGCTTTTAAGGACATTTTCCCGCACAATATTTACTAAGTAATTTTTAACGAAGATATTTTTAAGATACAGAATCAGTCTATATGACACAGTCTATATATGTGAAACGTATTCACGGAGACGAGTGATCATACAAAATAGCTACATTTATTGGTTGACAGAAAACAAATATTTACATGAAATATTAAAATACAGATTACATTACTTGATCATTTTGACAATTAATAGAAACACCCTCAGACTGGGCGTAGTAGTACCTTGGACACAATTATCACCATTATCATTTCTCGGTAGAATCAATAACCTTTTGATAATTGACAATTAAACAGAATGTCTGTATTTCACACATCCAACCGTTACTATACTGCAGGTAAGTAAGTGGTTAACAATGTGAAATAAATTAGACATTTGTTTGTCAATAAAATTGGCATCTATGCAAAAAGAAATGTATGAAAAATTTAATTTAGAGAAAAATCTAAAAGGCGGTTATTGATTCGGGAGAAGTATTTCAATAATAGAATATTCAAAAACATCAATATTTAAGAGAACATAAAATAGATGATAAACATATATTTACCCATTTCCAATATGGCTATTAGTGTGGAGTATTAGTTACCAGGAATTTTAAGATGGCTGCCGTGGCTTCAACATTCCAAGGAGCAGGGATCTTCATGAATGTAAAATGTGTATTCAGGCATGTCTTCCAGTGTCCCTTCTCAGGGGGGGTCCCTAAGCTTCCCCCTGACTCTCTCCCCCCAGCTCTCCTCCGAGCTTCCTCCTCCTCTCTCCATCTTTCTAGTTTCTTAAATATCCTCTTCAACAAAAGGATTATAAAATTATACTAAGTTCTGCCCAGAGGGTATGTGTTCCCCCCTCATTGGCCGGCAGACTTAATGGTTAGCTTTCCCGGGAGTCTCGTGATTTTAAGGTAATAGCACCTTCCACCACCAGGTGTCTCACCTATGTTTGGCGTTTTATTTCTTTAAGTGAATATTTTTCTAATTCTGTAATATGTATTCGTTATTTATATGTTCTAACGAATATATTCGAGTGTTCAAGAATTAGGGCATAATGTAAAATACTCTTTAACATAAAGTTCAATAATCACTTGCATAAATTGTTGATATATATGTATATCAATGTATATCTGTTAATCTTTAGTCCATATAGAAAGGACACAGGTTAGATATATCACAAACAATATCACATACAATTATTATCTATATGGATCCATGTATAATTTGGGTATCCAATCAATATTTGTTTATCTAAACATAGGTTAAATTCTTATACAATTATAATCATGATTATATGTTTTTCATAATACTAATTTGTTGCTAAAACACTTCTACTTATAATCACACTTTCATATATAATTCTTTATGACAAAGTTCTTTAGATCATTAGATACTAAATTTATAATCTCAGTTGTGACCTATGTATAAATTGAATGGCTTAGAAAAATATAGATGATACTGGTAGATGAATCTTACAGCATGTTTTGGGATGAACTCTGAGCTTCCAATAAATGATTAAATGGGTTAGCTGTGTCCTTCAATATGTTTTTGGATGAGGCGTCAGCTATTTGCACGGTTGTATATTGTCCAAATAGTCTTTTACTTACGTACAATGGGGTTCTCTAGTTAAGGGTTATTTCCATGTGATAAATACTTATGCAAGTTTGGCCTTCTCACTCTAACCAACAAAATAAGTAAACAGCTTTTTATTTGGTGACAGAAGATACCATTGTTTCAGCGAGTTTCTGTCCCAATGCATGCTTGTAAAAGTTTTCAATAGTTAATGTAGTGATCATGTATTTTGTGTTCTTCAAGAGGGTAATAGTTCAATGATAGCAACATTGTAGATCATCTGTTCCTAAGGCCTAAACAATCTCACCTCTTTGACAGTAAATATGAATGTATTATTATTATTTTTTTTTCTTAATGAATTCACAACAATAGGGATTCTATGATAGATGCAAAGGGAAGGTATCTGTTTGTAAAGGGGACTATAGGAGGGGTAGGAGTTACATTAGCAACATATTATGCCCCAATATACAACAAGACCTCTTTTTTAAAGAGATACTTGACAAACTTATGGAATTCGAAGAAGGACAGTTGATTATGGGGGGAGACCTTAATACCCCATTAATCCCCAGTGAAGACACCTCATCAGGGACATCGTCAGTGACACCTAAAATAAGAAAGAGGATAGCCCAGGCAATAACAGAAACAAAACTGGTAGATATATGGCGATTATTACACCCCAAGGAAAGAGATTACTCTTTTTTCTCCAAACCGCATAGAGTGTATTCACGGATAGATATGTTTTTTATTCCGCATAAACAATTATCCTCAGTTAAGGAAGCCACTATTGGTCTAATTACCTGGTCAGATCATGCCCCAAATTTTTAAAATATAATTTAACGGGGAAAAAACATTTAACCTCTAGGATGTGGAAACTCAATGAGAGCCTCCTTCAGGATCCTTTAGTCCTGGAGGATGTCAGAAAGGAGATAAAATTCTTCTTTCAGGAGAACGAAGGCCCAGAAAGTTCCTTGGGAACAATCTGGGAAACGCACAAGGCAGTAATCAGAGGAGTATTGATTAAGCACGGAGCAAGGATTAAGAAGGAAAGAGAAACTAAGTTAACAGAATTATTAGTAAAAATGCAACATCTAGAAGCCCAACATAAACATGCCCAGAACTTAGAAGTTGAACAAGAATTAATAAGCACACGTAGGCAAGTTACAGATCTGCTACAGTACAGAGCTAAAATGGCAATTCAGATAGGACGTAAGTGTAGCTATGAATCCGGCAATAAATGCGGAAAACAACTAGCGAGAGCATTACGGGAAATACAATCCAAGACATACATACCTATAATTAGAAAAAAAGGTGGGGAGGAAGAACGAGTGCCAGAACAGATTGCTGGTGTGTTTGGCGATTTCTACTCCTCATTGTATACCGTATATACTCGAGTATAAGCCGAGATTTTCAGCCTCTTTTTTGAGGCTGAAAGTGCCCCCCTCGGCTTATACTCGAGTCATCGCTGTCTGCCCGCTCGATCAGCGTGTCGAGCAGACAGACAGCGGCCATTCTATTCAAAAGCCGCGCCTCCGGCTCCGCCTTCGCCTGTGATAGGCGGAACACTGAATTTCCCAGCAGCCTGTGTTCCGCCTATCACGGACGTCGTATCATCCTCGTACTACGGACGAGGATGATACGACGTCTGTGATAGGCGGAACACAGGCTGCTGGGAAATTCAGTGTTCCGCCTATCACAGGCGAAGGCGGCGGCGCAGCTTTTGAACTTTACAATGGCCGCCGACGAAGAGGGCACGGGACGGCACGGGACGGGACGGGACGGGGGCAAGGCAAGGCAAGGCACGACACGGGACGGATGCAAGGAGGCAAGGCAAGGCACGGCACGGGACGGAGGCAAGGAGGCAAGGCACGGGACGGAGGCTCGGGACAAAGGTAGGCTGGACACACACACACACACACACACACACACACACACACACACACACACACATGGATGGAGACACACACAGGGATGGATGGATGGATGGATGGAGACACACACACACAGGGATGGATGGATGGATGGATGGATGGATGGAGACACACACACACAGGGATGGATGGATGGAGACACACACACACAGGGATGGATGGATGGATGGACACACACACACACAGGGATGGATGGACGGACACACAGGGATGGACGGACACACAGGGATGGACGGACACACAGGGATGGACGGACACACAGGGATGGACGGACACACACACAGGGATGGACAGGCATGTCTCACCCTCGGCTTATACACGAGTCAATAAGTTTGCCAGTTTTTTTGGGGGTAAATTGGGGGCCTCGGCTTATATTCGGGTCGGCCTATACTCGAGTATATACGGTAATCTGAATTTGAGGGCATCAGATCAAGCTAAGATAAATGAATACATAAGATCAAGCGAAATGCCGACTCTGACAAGTACTGCACAAGAGGAGATGGAATCCCCAATCACACTAGAAGAAGTACAAAACACGATAAAACAGATAAAAAGTGGGAAAGCACCTGGTCCAGATGGACTAACAGCCCAATATTATAAGACGCTTATGCCGGAATTATGTCCATATATGGTTAAACTGTTTAATGAAATAGGAGACATATCGACTTTCCACTCAGATACACTTAAAGCTACAATCACAGTGATACAGAAAGAAGGTAAAGACCCGAAACAATGTGGAAGCTATAGGCCAATATCTTTACTGAACGCAGATTTGAAAATATTTAGCAAATTATTAGCCTTGAGGATACTGTTGTATTTGCCCTCTTTGATTCATCAAGACCAAGTGGGATTTGTCCCAACAAGAGAATCAAGGGACAATACTATTAAGGCCTTAAACCTAATACATACAGTCATCTCTACCGATACCCCCTGTATATTTCTGGGAACAGATGCAGAAAAGGCTTTTGATCGGGTGGGGTGGGGGTTCATGTTCTCGGTACTCCGACATATAAAGCTAGGAGGGAAAATGATGGGCTGGATAACAAGCTTGTATGAAAAACCTACAGCTCAAGTAAGAGTAAATGGAGTGGTATCTACATCTTTCCCAATAACAAATGGGACCAGACAGGGATGTCCACTGTCCCCTCTGTTATTTTGCGTTGACCCTTGAACCACTTCTATGCAGAGTAAGGCTCAACAGGGATATCCAAGGAATAACCATAGGAGAAACCCATAATAAAGTCGCAGCATATGCAGATGATATGCTTTTTACAGTGACGAATCCGATAATCTCGCTCCCAAATCTGTAAGGAAATCGAGACATATAGTACATTATCCCACTTTAAAATAAACTGCTCCAAGTCAGAAGCCTTAATGATAGCAGTCCCAGAGAAAATGACGAGACTAATAAAATTAAATTATAAATTATTTATTTTAGAACTATACAAACATTATTTATGAAATTTATTTGGGCAGACAAACAACCAAGGATACGGAGGACATTATTAACATTACCAAAGCAATACGGGGGATTAGCAACACCAGACATATACAAATATTACCAGGCAATACATCTAGGTAGATTACTAGACTGGTGTCGACATGGAGATCAGAAAATATGGGTAAAATTAGAGCAAGCACAATGTAGGGAGCTACTACATAGAGCACCTTGGTGCTACAGAAATTTGACCTCAGATACGAAGCTACACCCTACAATAGGACCCACATTACAGATATGCTACCATCTCTTTTTTTTTTTTTTAAAACATTTTATTGGGTAAAACAAGGGAAGTAACATAGGTATACAGGAAAGTACAGGACATTCCATCATATCTTACGGGAACACATATCTATAGGCCGTAAAGCACCAAGGAACATGAACAGTTCTCAAAGTAAACAAGTGAACACTTACATGCACAATCGAAACACAAAAAAGGAACAGACCTCAATACCTAGTAGACCTCAATACCTACCTACTCCGCACCTACTAGGTATGCTACCATCTCTTAGCTAAGAATAAGATATCGACACAGAACTCCCCTCTAGTCCCTATATTGGGTAACCCCCGATTTATACCAGGCATACAGAAAGGACCTTTTGATAAGTTGATTAAAAAAGGAATATATCAAGCTTCGCATTTCGTGAAAAAAGGTAAATGGCCAACAATGCAGGAGATGATAGATAGAAAAGACCCTTTTCAATTAGATTTCTGGCAGGCGGCACAATTAGGACATTTTCTAAAAACAGAGATAGTGCCAGAGTTACTAGATCGAGACTATATGCCATTTGAGAAACTCTGTATGGAAAAGGAACCAATTACGCATGCAATCTCGAAAATGTACGCGTTACTGATTAAACCCGTAGAAAATTTTCAGGTACCCTTCTTTAGGAAGTGGGAAATAGACCTAGGAAGGACTTTTTCTGAGGAGCAGAAGAAAAATATGATACAATCAATTTTTAAAACAGCAACATGCACAAAACTACAGGAAACTAATTATAAAATTATCGCACAGTGGTATAGAACACCAGAAAAACTTCAAAAATATTTCCCTCATATATCAAATAAGTGTTGGAGGTGCCAGAAAGAAGTGGGAAATTTTTTACATATATTTTGGTCATGTCCAAAAATTAAGAAATACTGGAAAGAGGTACGAGAGATCGCTCAAAAATTCAGTGAAGTAGAAATACGGGAGGACCCAGCAGTATTCCTCCTGAACTTGTCAGAGACCTCAGGAAATATAGGTGGGAATTCCATCCTGTGTCACTTGGTAAATACAGCCAAGTCATGTATAACACTTAGGTGGAAACAAATACAACCCCCCAGTGTGAGCATGTGGTTGAAGAAAGTTGAGGAGGTGAACAGGATGGAAGACCTAATATGGACAGCCAGGAAAAGAAGGAAAACTTACTTGGAAATATGGACACCATGGAACCTCTATATCTCCTTGGAGGAGGGAAGGAGACAGATTGATGCGATTTAAGGGGGAGGAGGGGGAGATATAGGGGAAGGAGATGAGAACTCCCCCCCCCCTTTTTTTTTTTTTTTTTTTTTTCTCGGGGGGGGGGGAGAAGAATAGGGGGGAAAATATCAGGGGGGGAAGATGAGAAATAAGAGGATAACAATATAACTCTGGCCTGATTGGGAACAGTACCAACCTAGGACCAGACATGGGGTATGTGGGACTGAGAGTGAAGTCTCTATGATATTGCCCCGATATATTATATAGATTACCATTAACCTAGCCTGCTCTCTCTTTGGATTTATACATTACATTATAAAGGGAATAAGAGGCTAAGGGAATAGAATGAATTGTTATGCTCTTTTTGTTTATTATGTATGAATATGGAAACACGATGTATGACTCTTAGATTGTTTATGTAAAATTCTATTCTTGTTTACTTGAGGAAAAAATAAAATGGAAAGGGAAAAAAATAAATAAATAAAGAAATTGAAAAAAAAATTTAGGCTTGGCTGGGAGCCAAGTCTGTGTTTAATCTGGGCCGGGGTGAGTGATCTAGGGAGGCTGGAGGACTCATAAGGCAACACCTCTGGTGCCTCCGCTTGCTTGCTGGAGCCTTGGTGAGGCTTCCGGAGGAATGGAAGGAAGGCTGGGAGGAGCTGCCTGGAATGTTAAGGAGGGCCCTGGCTGGTCCTCAGCAAGTGGGCTGATAGGGGGTGGGCCCCTCTTGAATACTCAGTCAGGCCAGCAGGGGCAGTGCAGAGTTTGGGTGGAAGCTGCAGATAGTGTTGAGGAGGCTGTCAGTGGCCCTTGAGGGTAGCCACCCCCTAGTCTGTCCTGTCCAGAGGCACGGGAGCAAGAATGAGGACAACAGGAGCCAGCTAGCACATCTGATGCCGCGTACACACGATCAAACAATCGGGTGGAAAAGTCCGGCAAACTCAAGTCCGCCGGACAATCCCCCCGTGTGTAGCCTCCGGCATACTTTTTTGACCCGAAAGTACGGCGGACTTAGAAAGTAGTTTTGCACTCCAATCTTCCCGCCGGACTCGCATTTCGGCGGACAATCCGGCCGTGTGTATGCCAGTCCGCCGTAGTTTTGAAATTAACTGACTTTTCCCGCCCGGAGAAAAGTCCGCTCATTTGAGCGGGTCTCCAGGTAGGCGGGGCCCGCGAAGGAGACGTCGCTGGCCCCGCCACCTGGTATGGACTTAAAGGGGAACCCCAACGCCAAAAAAAATCGGCGTGGGGGTCCCCCCAGGTCCACATCAGACCCTTGTCCTAGCACGCTACCCGGCCAGCCAGGAAAGGGGGGGCGAGCGAGCGCCCCCCCCTCCTGAGCCGTACCAGGCCGCGTGCCCTCAACATGGGGGGGTGCCCCCGAAGTCGGAAGAAGAGGCCGGTGGCGAGGAAGAAAGCCGGGCTCCTCCGCTAGTAAAAGAGCTAGAAGAAGATAGCGGAGGAGTCTGGCGAGAAGACCCCCCGAAGACGGAAGACCCCGGAGCTGTGCAATAAACTATTTTATCTTATGTGTTGTTTTTTTTTGTACTTTATTACACAGGTGAATGGGTAGGGGTACATTGTACCCCTTACTCATTCACATAGGGTGGGGGGGGCTGGTATCTGGGGGCCCCCTTAATAAAGGGGGCTCCCGGATTCTGATAAGCCCCCCGCCCGCAGACCCCGACAACCAACGGCCAGGGTTGATGGGAAGAGGCCCTTGTCCTCATCAACATGGGGACAAGGTGCTTTGGGGTGGGGGGGCGCACGCCCCCCCTTCCCCAAGGCACCCCTCCATGTTGAGGGCACGCGGCCTGGTACGGCTCAGGAGGGGGGGCCGCTCGCTCGCCCCACTTTCCTGGCCGGCCAGGTAGCATGCTCGAACAAGAGTCTGATGTGGACCTGGGGGGACCCCCACGCCGATATTTTTTGGAGTTGGGGTTCCCCTTTAAGTCCATACCAGGTGGCGGGGCCAGCGATGTCTCCTTCGCGGGCCCCGCCTACCTGGAGAAGCGCTCGAAATGAGCGGACTTTCCTCCGTGTGTGTGGGCGAGTCCGTTCATTTCAAAAGTAGGGCGGATAGTACGGCGGACTTAGTACGCCGCATTAGTCCGCTGAAAAAGTGCCATGTGTGGGCAAGTAGCTCGTTCGGAAAGTCCGACGGACAGTCTGGCGGGAAGTCCGCCAGACTAAGTCCGTAGGATAGTTCGCTACGTGTGTACGCGGCATGAGATATCTCCAGGCAGAACACAGCTGTGTGGCTGGTGAGTGTGGCAGTCTGAGAGGACTGTAGGAAGTAGCCAGGAGGGCTAGTGAAAGGGGCAGCTGTAGCCAGGTGGGCTGGCAGTGCCTGAAGAGGTGGTGCTGGGATCAGTAGTTACAGGTATGTAGCAGGACACTGGACTTTTTCTCTACGCACCAAAGGGGCCCGCAGTCCCTGCCTGTAAAGGGCTTTTGCTTGATCTGGCTGAGTGCCTTGCCACATTCATCAAACAGTGTTCCGGCTGGGTCTGAGTTGTTCCTGCAAGCAAGTGATGTACTGGAGGATGAGGAGTGTATACAGAGAGTGAATATATTTGAGTGTCCCTGAAGAGACTTTGTTCCAGTCAAGTGAGCATTCCATAATAACCCTATCCCTATTCAAGTTTATTAACCCCTAATAAAAAAAATAAAACGTTTCCAATTTCAAGCGAGCCTGTAGAAATTTAGTGTGCCTGGCTGTGCAGGACCCCTAGTCACCAGCGGCTCCTACGGGGGCTGCCCTACATAATGCAATGGTTGTTTGATGTATAAAGGGTAATGTGAACCTGTCACATGAAATAAACTACTAACTAAGGTGACACTGCTGAATCAAGATGCTATATCAGACACATGGGAATTACATTGTCTTATGTCTTCAACTGACACCTATACCTTCATTGGGAGAAAAAATAATGAAGCACGGCCTTTGTGTAATTTGAATCTGAAATCCAAAGTAAGGGATTCAGAATCTGCAAATATCAAATGCAATACAAATGAACCCAGAACGTAGGATGCTACAAGCCCAAAACACAAAGATGTAAATATCACCTAAAATATAGTGTACATTCCTCACTTTCCTACCTGGCACTTTTACCCCCTTCCTATCCAGGAAAATTTTCAGCTTTCAGCACTGTCACACTTTGAATGACAATTGCGCAGTCACGCAACGCTGTATCCAAATTACATTTTGTATTTTTTTTACACACAAATAGAGCTTTCCTTTGGTGATATTTAATTACCACTGAGATTTTTATTTTTTGTTAAATATACAAAAAGAAACATTTTTCATAGTTTGTTATAAAATTTAGCAAACATGTAATCTTTCTCCCTTTACTGATGTGCGCTGATGAGGTGGCACTGATCAGGCGGCACTGATAGGTGGCACTGACCGGTGGCACTGATGAGGCTACACTGATAGGCGCCACTGATGGGCACTGATAGTCAACTCTAATGGGCACTGATGGGTGGCACTGATGGGCTCTAATAGGTGGCACTGATGGGCTCTAATAGGTGGCACCGATAGGTGGCACTGATTGGCAGCACTGATGGGCACTGATTGGCAGCACTGGTGACCACTGATTGGGAGCACTGGTGGGCACTATTGGGACTGCACTGATAGTCAGGGCACTGATAATCAGTGCCCTGATTATCAGTGCCGATGTGCTTTTAGCCATTTATCAGCTCTCTTTTTCTCTCCTCATGCTGTCAGCATGAGAAAAGGAAAGCTGATAACCGTCTTGTGCTTACTTCTGCGATCAACTTTCATTGGACACAGCTGATTACGTGGTAAAGGGCTGCTGTGATTGGCCCCTTCCCCAGATCTGTGATCAGCTGAGTCCACAGGAGGTGCACAGACAGCAGGATTACGGGAGGACATCCATGTACGCCCTCCCGGCAAATTAAGCCTGCGCTGTAGCCGTCTTTCGGCTATAGGGCGGGAAGGTGTTAAACATATATATTTTTTTTTTAAAAAGTACATAAATAGATCAACTTCCATGTCCAGTTTCAATATTTTATTATACTGTATATAGCATGCAAGAAAAATGACACATAATTAAAAACCATGGTATTGACTATAAAAAATAGAATACATCTCACATAAAGCAATCATGGCATTCAAGGTAATTCCTCCTCTAGGGTGGTAATAAATATATGATTTAATGTTATAAAAAAAAAAAGGATACAAAGGGGCACAGAAAGGCTTATTTACAGTAAGAGCTGTGGAATAGACTCCCTAAAAACTAGTTCTGGCCAGCTCAGTAGATACCTGGTTGCCTCCTGGGGGAATTTACTGGAGCAAATTGCACCATGCCCGTAGGGCTTTTTTTTTTTTGATCTTCCTTTGGGTCAACTGTGGGTTAAAGATTCTGTATTTTGTGTTTTTTTTATTCTGTTGGTTGAACTAGATTGA
Source organism: Lithobates pipiens (assembly GCF_037356315.1). Taxonomy (NCBI): domain Eukaryota; kingdom Metazoa; phylum Chordata; class Amphibia; order Anura; family Ranidae; genus Lithobates; species Lithobates pipiens. Next base: position 196,999,570 of record NW_027507764.1, read on the forward strand.
CATTTTGTTTTTTTTTCACCCTGACTAACTTGGCAGCTAACTAAGGTCTTCATTCTCTACCTTTGTGGCTGCAGTATAGTAGCAGCCTCCTCTCTCCCTTTAACTCTGCAAAGTGGCAGTGGGTACCAGGCCTGGAGTGCACTGACTTTCAGCACCTGGTTCTGCAGGAAGATGGAGTGAAGTTGGGAGGAAAGAGATGTGGAGCAAGTTGGCAGAGCTTCCCATCAATGAGGACTCGGAGCCCCAGGTGAATGAAGACTGCTGAGCTGAGGGTCTCCCTCTGGCCTCTTGGGTTATATGGGAGCTCTTAGATTAGTATTATGGCATTAGGGGTATGTGGCGCATGTATCACAAGGCATGGTGCTGTGTGTATTGGGGTGCATAGGGCAGCATATATTATTTATGATACTGAAAGAACTATAAACGGCTCACTGTGATGTAATATTTCATTACAGCTTTATTTGCTTAATGTTACAGTACACTATACACTCTGGAGTGGCATTGACACTTTTGGATTATTTGGAAACAATTCTCCTTTAAATCCTAGTTCCACCTTAAACTATTTCACGTGCCCCTTGAAAAATATTTAAACCTTGTTTGCATTACTTTCTATACTGAATATGCATATCTGGGTATATCACAGATTAATAAATACACTTTTTACAGGTGTAAAACATCTGGAGACCGGTGGTATGTGGGAAACAGATGTGAAAAGGAGATCCGGAACAAAGGCACCGTGTGGACCATGTCTTCCTTATGTGCACTACTCTCTCTTTTTATGCTTACTCTTGTGAATGTAGTATGACATCCAATCAATGTGGGCTGTTATATTAAAATAAATAACATTTAAAGTGAAATTCCAAACACAAATGTTTGCTTGTTTGTTTTTGTTTTCTATAGAATAGAGTTACCACCTCTATCAGATTTTTACTGCTGACTGTGCCACCTTTGGAGAAATGCCCCCTCATTTCCTGTTTTGTCACTGGGACAGGAAATGGAGATACATCTGTCCAACAAAGCCACTAATAAATCATAAAAAACACTTGTTTTTTTGGAAAGTGCTATAGGATTGGAACCTCTGTGTCACTAGAACAGGAATCTCCAAACTATGGCCCTCCAGCTGTTGCAGAACTACACATCTCATGAGGCATTGTAAAACTCTGACAATCACAAACATGGCTAGGCATGATGGCAATTGAAGTTCCTGAACAACTGGAGGGCCATAGTTTGGAGACCCCTGCACTAGAAGATGGTGAGAGGGGAGATATCTTTAACAACCATACAGACAACAATAAATCACGACAGAGGTTCTTCTTCTAACCCACTTTGCCCTCAACTGAAAAAAAAAAAAGGATTTTGGCTGAAGTCTATGCTTTAATAAATACTACATTACCATGGTTCATTATTTCAGTAAATCGGTAAATTTGATTGCATTTGTAATATACTTTGTTCATTTCACTTTTTTTTAGCCCAGCAAAATCCACAAACCTGATGCATAAGGACTGACTATTAAAATATCTTCCTGGTAGCCTGGACTAAAGGCCATCTCCATATATTTTTCTTTTGATAACAATAGTCCAGTTTTGAGAGAGTTATTAGTGTGACCTTTTTAGGCATGATCATTGGTCTATAAATTTCTATATATTTTTGTAATAAAATATTTTGTTTTTAAATTTTTACATTGTACACAGTTGAAGGTAAATCTAAAGGAAATTGAAAAAGAAAACTGTATAATGTATGGACAACTTGAATCGGTAGTAGTAAACCGTAGTAAACCGCATCCAAAACACATCCGTTTTCAGGCAAGTATTCCCAAGAAAAGGATTTTCCTTGTAAGCCCTCCAGCATCATTCCGTCACCGTTGAAGGCGTTTCTATCTTCACCCAGTCCTCTTTCCAGGTTCACAGGCTTCAGCTATCTGATTGGCCATGCCAGTAATGATGTCACTCCCGCAGATACGGATGGGAGTCGCTATTTATGGTACAACACTGAAGGGACAGCATGGGTATGCCGTTCCTTCAGCGCGCATTTGCAGGTGACGTCTCTGGCTGCATCTAAAGTAAATATCTCCTAAAGGTGTAGGAGATATTTACTGTACCTGTAGGTAAGCCTTATTATAGGGCAGAGACTTTGGTTTGTACACAGTGGAATGTGATATTCTTTTACTTGTGGCAAAGGTTTGCTTTATTACACAGAAGGAATTTCATATATTTTGTATGGTTCACTATATTTTCATAATTATTCACTTAATCTGGTGGTAGACTGTTTAATATTAGTAGGTTAATATTAGCACAATTATTAATTTAAAACATTTTATTTTTGCGTAGCAGTTCACATATATATAATTGCAGCTATATTATTTAGTTATCTTTTTAATATTTATTTCTCACATATTGTAATATTTATTCACATCAGCGCTTTAGTATATTTTTACACATTAATTTCATCAACACACCTACAAGGGAACAAAAAAACTAACAGTAAACAGTCACAAAGTCAAGCAAATTTTTACAGTACAGCAACATAAATGCAAGTACTTTTGGACCTGAACCCCACCAGGCATCTCCAACAGAATATCGCACTTGTAAAAAAGAGAACCAGAACCTTTGGAAGAGTATGTCTGATAATAAATTTGGCAGTACCTCCAGAGGCGGCTCTCTAATTATGCAAAGTAGGCGGTGGCCTAAGGCCTCGCCCTCCTAGGGTCCTCGCTCCTGCCTACTTTGCCTAAAGAGCCTCCTCTAGCTATCATCATACATCAGTCCCAGGTGCCTCCTCGTTCAGAGCAGAGGCGGCTCTCTAATTAGGCAAAGTAGGCGGTGGCCTAAGGCCTCGCCCACCTAGGGGCCTCGCTCCCGCCTACTTTGCCTAAAGAGCCGCCTTTAGCTATCATCAAACATCAGTCCCAGGTGCCTCCTTGTTCAGAGCAGAGGCGGCTCTCTAATTAGGCAAAGTAGGCGGTGGCCTAAGGCCTCGCCCTCCTAGGGGCCTCGCTCCCGCCTACTTTGCCTAAAGAGCCGCCTCTCGCTATCATCATACATCAGTCCCAGGTGCCTCCTCGTTCAGAGTACAGTCAGCCCGCCTCCTCTCTTCTCTGTAACACCCCGCCCCACTCCTGTCAAGAAAACTTCACTGGAAGTGGAACTGCAGTGCAGGTGTCCTTCCAGTCAGAACACCAGCAGACACATAGAAACCTTCAACTGGCCTGCCCCAACATCAAATCCTGTCCGTCCTTTCTTGTGCAAGGGCAGGGCACAGCTAGCATCTCAGCACAGGATCACCGAGTCTACCCTCCTTCCAGGGCGGGGCTTCCCTGATGGAGACGGAGCCAATTCAGCCTGTGTGTGCACTGTGCAGCCGATGGACTGAACTATGAGGGGACAGAGCCTTGCTATATGTGAGGTAAATGTGACTAGGGGGTGCATGTCACTATGTCACTGGGGGGGTGGTACATGTGACTGGAGGGGGGGTGGTACAGTGGTGTCAGTGTGCTCTGTCTCAGAACTGGTGTCAATGTGCTTTGCCTCAGCGATGGTGTCAGTGTGCTCTCAGCATTCGTGTCAGTGTGCTCAGCGCTGGTGTCAGTGTGCTCTCAGAGTTGGTGTCAGTGTGCTCTCAGCGTTCGTGTCAGTGTGCTCAGCGCTGGTGTCAGTGTGCTCTCAGAGTTGGTGTCAGTGTGCTCTCAGCGTTGGTGTCAGTGTGCTCTCAGCGTTGGTGTCAGTGTGCTCAGCGTTGGTGTCAGTGTGCTCTCAGCGTTGGTGTCAGTGTGCTCTTAGCGTTGGTGTCAGTGTGCTCTCAGCGTTGGTGTCAGTGTGCTCTATCTCAGTACTGGTGTCAGTGTGCTCTGTCAGCCCTGGTGTCAGTGTACTCTATCTCAGCCCTGGTGTCAGTGTGCTCTGTCTCAGTGTTGGTGTCAGTGTGCTCTCAGTGCTGGTGTCAGTGTGCTCAGCGCTGGTGTCAGTGTGCTCTATCTCAGCGCTGGTGTCAGTGTGCTCTATCTCAGCGCTGGTGTCAGTGTGCTCTATCTCAGACCTGGTGTCGGTGTGCTCTCAGCGCTGGTGTCAGTGTACTCAGCGCTGGTGTCAGTGTACTCAGCGCTGGTGTCAGTGTGCTCTATCTCAGACCTGGTGTCAGGGTGCTCTGTGTCAGAACTGGTGTCAGTGTGCTCTGTGTCAGAACTGGTGTCAGTGTACTCTGTGTCAGCCCTGGTGTCAGCGTGCTCTGCCTCAGCGATGGTGTCAGTGTGCTCTGCCTCAGCCCTGGTGTCCGTGTGCTCTGCCTCAGAGCTGGTGTCAGTGTGCTCTCAGAGTTGGTGTCAGTGTGCTCTCAGAGTTGGTGTCAGTGTGCTTAGCACTGGTGTCAGTGTGCTCAGCGCTGGTGTCAGTGTGCTCTCAGCATTGGTGTCAGTGTGCTCTATCTCAGTACTGGTGTCAGTGTGCTCTGTCAGCCCTGGTGTCAGTGTGCTCTGCCTCAGCGTTGGTGTCAGTGTGCTCTGCCTCAGCGTTGGTGTCAGTGTGCTCTCAGCGTTGGTGTCAGTGTGCTCTCAGCGCTGGTGTTGGTGTCAGTGTGCTCAGCGCTGGTGTCAGTGTGCTCTATCTCAGTGCTGGTGTCAGTGTGCTCAGCGCTGGTGTCAGTGTGCTCTATCTCAGTGCTGGTGTCAGTGTGCTCAGCGCTGGTGTCAGTGTGCTCTGTCTCAGTACTGGTGTCAGTGTGCTCTCAGCGCTGGTGTCAGTGTGCTCTCAGCGCTGGTGTCAGTGTGCTCTATCTCAGCGCTGATGTCAGTGTGCTCTCAGCGCTGATGTCAGTGTGCTCTCAGCGCTGGTGTCAGTGTGCTCAGCGCTGGTTTCAGTGTGCTCTATCTCAGTGCTGGTGTCAGTGTGCTCTCAGCACTGGTGTGATTGAGCACATTGACACCAGTACTCTTAATATATGCAATTCATTTTTTTTTCTTGAATTATTTTTTCCCCCCATTATAGATGTGAATGGGGCCTCATGTCTCGTTATGCCTAAGGCCTCACAAAGCCTAGAGCCACCTCTGGTAGGTTGGCAACACTGATCCCAAAGCCCGGCAACTGCGGCTGGATGCCACCATCTTGAATGTGAAGTCAGCAGCCCCAGTAGACGTAGAGCTGTCATTCAGTTGATTCTCTACACTACAGTATTCTCTGCATTCCTCTTTCGGCTGCCATATAGTACTAGGGATACAGTATTTTCTTTTAAAGAATAACCTTTACTGGACAGTGCTGACCAATCAGAATCCACCTAGCCCATACTGTGAGTGCTGGAGGAGAAGAGTGAAAGACAGGATTTCAAATCCCTGGACCGGTAAAGCATTATCCCGATGCCCGACAGCGGGTAATCGTGGAACCCTGGTACAACGGGACTGGGGAGGGGGCCCAGTGTACAGTAAGTTCACCTTACAGATTTTCTGTAAAGGTGAACAAACCCTCTAAAGGAGAGTATTGCAGCAAAAGTGGTTTATATTTAAAGTGATATTAAAGGCTTGCTTTTTTTTTTTTTAAATAACAAACGTGCTATACTTACCTGCTCTGTGTAGTTATTTGGCACGGAGCAGCTCGGATCCTTCTCTTCTTGGGTCCCATGTCGGTGCTCTTGGCCCCTCCCTTCTGCCAAGAGCCCCCAGAGCGAGCAGCTTGCAGTAGGGGGACCCGGGGCACAGCTCAGCGTGGCCATTCACACAGAGAGTTGCTGCTAATGGTGGGTGTGGTCAGGTTGTGCTTACAGTGGGAGGAGCTTACAGTGGTATGGTTAGACCCTTTATGACCAAGGTCAAAACAAAAATAATAGATATAAAAAGTTTCACTGCCACAAACAGAGAGCAGGCAGGCTCTTTATTGCAGAAGAGACATGCAATGCACATGTGCAGCTCAGCTTACACCTCTGGCCTGGTCTCTGTGTGCTGGAATGACTGATTCCTGTGCATGCGCAGGAGTGATGTCATACTACGCTGACCCATGAAGAAGACTGGAGACCGCCACACAGCTGAAGATGCTGGCACCATTGAGGGGCGTTGTCACTGAAGCAAAGGTAAGTTTAGTTCTGTAAAGTCCTTATAAAGTCTGGAAATCTTTTACCTTAATGCATTCCCTGCATTAAGCTAAAAAGTGTCCCAGTGTTTGTATCGCCCAATCACCCCATTCTATACTTACCTATGTCCTCTCTCAATCCAGCGCTGTGCCCGTCTGCAGTGGCGCTCTCCTCTCCCTCTCTCTGCTCACAGAGGCAGCAGAAGGAACCATTGACTCCTGCCAATCGAATCCTGTGAGCAGAGGGCAGGCAGCGGGGCTGAGCCACGCTGTGTGGGCCAAAAGACATGCACATATAGTATCCCCCTTAATGCAGACCCCCACAGTAAAGACACCCCCCTTAGTGCAGACCCCCCATCAGTATAGAACCCCCCTCAGTGCAGACCCCCATCAGTATAGTATCCCCCTTAGTGCAGACCCCACAATCAGTATAGAATCCCCCTTAGTGCAGACCCCCCATCAGTATAGAATCCCCCCTTAGTGCAGACCCCCCATCAGTATGGAATCCCCCTTAGTGTAGACCCCCCATCAGTATAGAATCTCCCTTAGTGCAGACCCCTACAGTATAGACACCCCCTTAGTGCAGACCCCCATCAGTATAGACACCCCCTTAATACAGACCCCCCATCAGTATAGACACCCCCCTTAGTGCAAACCCCTGCAGTATAGACACCCCCAATTAGTGCAGACCCCCCCATCAGTATAGAATCCCCCTTAGTACAGACCTCCCAATCAGACCTCCACTGCAGGTGTGGGCATCATCCCTGTATAACCCCCGGAAGCTGAGTAGGCACATCTGCGTACACTCGGCGGGAAGGGGTTAAATAAAAAACGGTGTCACTTTTATTCCTATAACAAGGAATGTAAACATCCCTTATAATAGAAAAAAAGCATGACAGGACCTCCTAAATATGAGATCTGGGGGTCAAAAAGACCTCACATCTCATATTTACACTAAAATGCAATAAAAAAACTAAAAAAATTTTGTCATTAAAATTTTTTTTTTTAATGTCCCTTTTAGAGCTATGGGCGGAAGTGACGTTTTTAAGTCTCTTCTGCCCTGCAATGTTATTTGAGATGGGTGGCGGCCATCTTCCCCTCACTCATCTCCATACTTAGCAAGGGGCAACATCCGATCGCCTCCGCCGCTGCCGACGGCTCCGCTAAGCAGCGGAGGGCACTGGAGCATGGCTGGGGGGGCCCCTCTCCCACCACCGATAGAAGTGATCTTGTGGCGAATCCGCCGCAGAGACCACTCTTATCGGAAACCGGACCCGCTGAAGAAGAGGATACCGGGGTTATGGCAGCTAGCTGCTTCCATAACAACCATATTCCTCTTCAAAGTTAGGACGTATATGGGCGCGCTGCGGTCTGGAAGGGGTTAGAATGGACAGAACTGTACGGTGCTGCCAGACGTCGTGGTTTTGCGTACCTGAAAACATTCCGCGCTTTCCTATGTGTGGGGGGACATTAAGAGGTGATGGTGCGCCATGTGCATCTTCTAAAGGGCAGCACATATTTCCTGCGGGTTGGGGAACGTGTGCGATTAGCGTGTGTTTCCCATCCCGCATATGTGTGATTCTAGTCTTAGTAGTTCATTTTTTATTTTTTTGTTGTAAACTCAGCTTCTTCGCTGGTCTTCTGGTCTCCAGCGCCGCCATCTTGACTCTGGGAAGCCGGCTGTGACTTCCTGCTGTTCCACAGCTGGCACCCCACCGCTCATGTGCGAGATCTTGGCACCCCAGATGTTTTGGAACTACATTTCCCATGATGCTCAACTACACTGCAGAGTGGCTGAGCATCATGGGAAATGTAGTTCCAAAATATCTGGAGTGCCAAGGTTCGCCATCACTTTCCTAGGGCATGAGACTTGTCCCAGGAGGCTGCGGGAGGGGGGGAGCCGAACCTCGGTTTTTCTCACCTAGGGGGGAGAAGCAGAAGTGGGATCGGGTACCTGTCAGAAAAAGGAACCCACTCCAAAAAAAAAAAGTTGCTATAGCGGTAGAGGAGGGGGGAGGAGGATGGGCAGAACTTCACTTTTTAATCACAAATCTACAAATATTTGTAAATCTATAGCAAAAGGTCGCCCAGTATTGGGATGGCAGGGATCACCTATGCACTCAAAACATCTCACTGATGCTTTGGCAGTCTGATTGGCACCAGTTTGGTTCCTTATTCTGTCAGTAATTCCTCTGATAAATATCACTCACAGGCACTTCACTAGAGCTGATCATCAGCATCAACCTTCTGCTTTACACATTCAGGATGGCAAACTGCAGGCTCAGAGCTCTGAGCAGAGCGACCTCGTGTGGTGAATATGCACCATCACATGTGAGCTGAAGATGCTTTATCTATCTTTCACCAGAAGGGGTCAGTGCTGCTCATATTCTTTATTGTTTAACTAGTTGCTGACCGCCGGCCGTCAAATGACGGCCAGGCGGCGCACCTATTGTGGCGGGAGGCCGTCATATGACGGCCTCCCGTTTAAACATGGAATGCGCGCGATCGTGCGCGCGCATCCCTTTTTTTTCGGTGGCGGCGTGTCACGGAGACACCGCTCGCCACCGAAGGGGGTGAACAGCCATTCGTTATGGCTGTTTACCACGTGATCGGCCGTGATGAAGTCACGGCCGATCACAGATGGTCACACCCCGAACGTGCACGGCGCATGCGCGCGATCGCGAGCGCGCTGCGCGTGCACGTCGGTGGCGGCGTGTTCCCCGGGAACACTACTCGTCACCGACGCTGGTAAACAGCCATTGGCCGGCTGTTTACCCACGTGATCGGCTGTGAGCCTTTCACAGCCGATCACAAAAATGTAAACAAACTGCGGTAACGGGATTTTACCGGGTTCTCCTCCTCACACACCGATCGTGTGTGAGGAGGAGATTGCGGTAACATCTCGTTACCGCATACAGTGTACACCAATCATACTGATTGCCCCCCCCCCCCCGATAAAGAGGACCTGTCACCACCCCTCATAGTACCTGTCAATCACAGTCCATCAGAGTACCTGTCACAGTCCATCAGAGTATTTGAGTACCTGTCACAGCACATCAGAGTACCTGAGTACCTGTCACAGCCCATCAGAGTACCCGAGTACCTGTCACAGCCCATCAGAGTACCTGTCAGCCCATCAGAGTACCCGAGTACCTGTCACAGCCCATCTGAGTACCCGAGTACCTGTCACAGTTCATCTGAGTACCCGAGTACCTGTCACAGCCCATCAGAGTACCCGAGTACCTGTCACGGCCCATCAGAGTACCCGAGTACCTGTCACGGCCCATCAGAGTACCCGAGTACCTGTCACGGCACATCAGAGTACCCGAGTACCTGTCACGGCACATCAGAGTACCCGAGTACCTGTCACGGCACATCAGGGTACCCGAGTACCTGTCACGGCCCATCAGGGTACCCGAGTACCTGTCACGGCCCATCAGGGTACCCGAGTACCTGTCACGGCCCATCAGGGTACCCGAGTACCTGTCACGGCCCATCAGGGTACCCGAGTACCTGTCACGGCCCATCAGGGTACCCGAGTACCTGTCACAGTCCATTAGAGTACCGAGTACCTGTCACAGTCCATTAGAGTACCGAGTACCTGTCACAGTCCATCAGGGTACCCGAGTACCTGTCACAGTCCATTAGAGTACCGAGTACCTGTCACAGTCCATCTGAGTACCCGAGTACCTGTCACAGTCCATCTGTGTACCAGAGTACCTGTCACAGTCCATCTGAGTACCCGAGTACCTGTCACAGTCCATATGAGTACCTGTCACCGCCCTTCAGAGTACCCAAATACCAGTCACCAAACCATCAGAGTACCTGTCACCAGGCCATCAGAGTACCCGAGTACCTGTCACCAGGCCATCAGAGTACCCGAGTACCTGTCACCAGGCCATCAGAGTACCCGAGTACCTGTCACCAGGCCATCAGAGTACCCGAGTACCTGTCACCAGGCCATCAGTGTACCCGAGTACCTGTCACCAGGCCATCAGAGTACCCGAGTACCTGTCACCAGGCCATCAGAGTACCCGAGTACCTGTCACCAGGCCATCAGAGTACCCGAGTACCTGTCACCAGACCATCAGAGTACCCGAGTACCTGTCACCAGACCATCAGAGTACCCGAGTACCTGTCACCAGACCATCAGAGTACCCGAGTACCTGTCACCAGACCATCAGAGTACCCGAGTACCTGTCACCAGGCCATCAGAGTACCCGAGTACCTGTCACCAGGCCATCAGAGTACCTATCTCCAGCCCATGTCTCATAGAATATACATTGGGGTGTTTGCTTTCCAAAATGGGGTCATTTTGTGGGTAATTTCACTGTCCTGGTGGTCCAGGACCTTCAAAAGTGTGATGGGTAGGAATGAAATGAGATGTGTCATTTATGCTCCTAGAACGCCTGAACGTACTACTTCAATGTTCGGCCTCTCTATGTGGCCAGGTTGTGTAAAAGTCCTACACATGTGGTATCGCCATACTCGGGAGGAGTAGCAGAATGTATTTTGGGGTGTAATTTTTGCTATATACATGCTATGTGTTAGAAATATCTTATAAATTGACAATTTTGTGTAAAAAAAAATGCGTTAAATTTTTTTTCCACATATTCCAAAAACTTCTGGAAAAAAATGAACCGTTGAAAAGACTCATTATGCCTCACAGATTATACGTTGGGGTGTTTGCTTTCCAAAATGGGGTAATTTTATGGGAAATTCCATTGTCCTGGTACTCCAGGGCCTTCAAAAGTGTAATAGGTGGTTGAGAAATGAGATGCGTAATTTTTGCTCGTAGAACGTCTGAAGGTGCTACATCAATGTTAGTGCTCTGTATGTGGCTAGGCTGTGTAAAAGTCCTACACATGTGGTATCGCCGTACTCGGGAAGAGTAGCAGAATGTATTTTGGGGTGTAATTTGTTGTATGCATATGCTGTGTGTGAGAAATAACCTGATAATATGACAATTTAGTAAAAAAAAAAAAAATCTTCATTTTGCAAAGAATTGTGGGAAAAAATGACAACTTAAAAAAACTCACCATGCTACTTACTTAATACCTTGGGATGTCTACTTTGTAAAAAGGGGTCATTTGGGGAGTATTTGTACTTTCCTGACTTGTTAGGGCCGGTTCACACAGCAGGCGAGGCGAGGCGACTCCGACTTGCCTCGCCGCGACCTGCCGCGGCCTCAGCGGCGACTTGCAAATGACTTCTGTATAGAAGTCAATGCAAGTCGCCCCGAGGTCGCCCAAAAGTAGTACAGGAACCTTTTTTCTGAGTCGGAGCGACTCGAGTCGCTCCTCTCAGAACGGTTCCATTGTACAGAACGGGGGCGACTTGCTCCAATCAATCTTTTAAAAATCTGCAATGCAATGTTACAAATAATTATCCTATAAATGCGATGAAATCAAACAGAAAAGATTGTGAATATGTGATGAAAAAAAGGGTTAAATTAAATATGAACAAAGAAAAGTAATATAAAAGAAATAAATAAGAGTGTAGAAAAAAAAAATAATAATGATAATAATTAAAAAAATGTATATATAAATAAGAGTCTATAAAAAAGTTACAATATATAAATATATATGAAAACATTTCATGAATTAATATATAATATAATAGATAAGGGTGTATAAAAAAATAACAATAGTTAATAAATATAAAAATACCTATAAATACAGGTGTATAAAATAGTGAATAAAAATAAATATTGATAATAGCCAAATACCCTCTGAGTGCTCTACTTCTACGTTCTTTCTATGCAAATTCAGTATCTTTTTGTTTATTGCCAATGTTATCATTTTCTTTTTGTGTGTTTATGGAAAAAAACGTAATCACGTTTCAAAAAATAAAAAAAAATAAAGGTGTCTAAACACAAAAAAAAGAAAAAGGATTAAATCTAGAAAATAAAAAAAATAAGGGTGTGTGTAAATAAAACAATCTGTCATATATAAAACAAATATAAATAAGAGTGCATAAAAATAATAAATATGATAAATAGTAAATATAGAAATAAAAATTGTGAATAAAGGGGTATAAAACAATAAATAAAAACCTTAAACATAATTGTATTTATTTATTTTATATTATATTTATGTTTTTTTTGCCAATGATAATAAAATGGTAATAAAATAATAAAAACCTTAAATATACTTTTTTATTTTCTATTATATTTATGTTTTTTTATTTATTTAATTTTTTAAATTTTTATTCTTATTATTTAGGGTGCTCTGCAATAAAAATGTAAATAAATGGGGTATAAAATAATAAATAATAATGTTAAAGATAATATTTTTTTATTTTCTGTTATATTTCTGTTTTGTTTTGTTATGTTTATTTCGATTTTTATTGTAGAGCTGCCTGAATAATTAGAGTGAAAGATATATATATATTTTGTTTTTTTAATAGGGTAAAAAAATGACAGGCTGTGTATTACTGTATTATCTGAATGCTCTAAGTTGGCTATTCACTGCTATCTTGCCAGCCCAGTACTGGTCAGTGTGATAGACATTGCCATCATCGATCAGTGGTGGACCAGGGTATAGTCGTGAGCCACCAGCAATGCTAATGCTGAATTATGGCACTAGCAGTGGTGGACCAGGGTATAGTCGTGAGCCACCAGCAATGCTAATGCTGAATTATGGCACTAGCAACGGACACCCGCGTGACTTGTCAGGGGGTGGACTAGAACTCATGGACATACGCAATCCAACAGCAGCCCGCGCCTTTGGAAGGCGGCGCGCATTGTCACACGCCACCGCTCCTGGCTGATATACCAGAGACATTTCTTTATCTAGAAGCTAGTTTCTCAGTGCCGTTAGCAGCTCAGCATTGCCATCTACAGGCATTACTGAGAATTATACCCGCACGCTGCTGAGCTGAAGAGACGCTCTCTGCTCTATGAGACCTGCGCACAAGCTGTAGCTGGCTTTGCTGATGCCTGCCTCGGAAGGACCCCGTTGTACTGTCCATAACGTCGCTTAGCAACCGCCCGTCTTTGCCAACCGGAGTGCGACCATAGTAACCCACAGACTGCAACATGGCAGAGGGAGGGGAGCCGATCGTCAGACCCAGAAGGATCTTTATTCAATCCGGGGCGTTAATATAGATAAAGTAGGCACAATTCTTTTTTCTTTATTGAGTGGCATTTAGTTCACACCAGAATGCCGGCTTGGAAGCCGCACGTTTCCTGCACCACCTTCAAAACGCACCACAGTTGCGATTTGCAGCGGGGTGTTAATGTTACGTCATGAAATGCAGGTCGCACGCGCAGGGCACTCGCCTGCACCAGACCGCGTGCTACAGAAGTACTATGCCATCCGCTTGCTGTGCGTTTCCCTTAAAGGAGTGCATGACCTGCTTTTGGTGCAGTTCGGTGCGACTCGGTCCATTCACAATGAATAGGCTAAAATCGCACACCGCACGTGAATGGCAGAGGAACGCTCAGTACGTTGTTGTGCGATTCCGTGGTGTGGACCGGCCCTTCACTCATTTGTATGCGGAGGCCGAGCTGCAATGCCACTTCATGTGAGCTCTGGTGCATTGCGAGAAAAATGCTCCAAGTCTGCGTTTAAAAAAAAAATGAATATAAATAAGGGAGTATAAAAAAAATGCAAACAATATATATTTGTGAATACATTTAATGAATAAATATAAAAATAAATAAGGGGATATATAAACAATAATAAAATAGTTAATAAATGTAAAAATAATTATAAATAAGGGGGTATAAAATAATAAATAAGGGCGAGCGATTAATAATGCCCATACACCTCCTGGGGGCTCTACTTCTACCTGCTTTTTATGCGAATTCAGTAGCACAAGGCAGCTTTGTGGTGTGAACAGGGCACAGAGATAATAATGGTTTTCTATGGTCCTGTGTGGTGACCGGTGCTGATAAAGTGCAGAAAAATGCATCCAGTGTGAATGAGCTCTTAGGTGAGGTTGTCACTTATTTTTTTCAAGCCAAACCCGAACACTCTAGCAGCGCACAGTACGTTTTTTGTTTTTGTTTTAGGGTGCTTTCACACTGCAGCCGCCCGAGCACAGGATTCAAAACCCGGACTGTCCGGGTGAATCTCGGACAGGTGGTGACCCTACTCTTAGGCCTCAGCTATCCACACCTCTGTGTGAAGGACCGTCTTTGCCCGCATCCATTTATGTCTATTGGGACGCAGTAGCAGCATGGATATAGCCACCGGGGCCAGCTTGGCAGTCGTGCAGGGGCATGTCTCTGAACGTCTGTGCAGGCACTGCGTCCCAGTAGACATAAACCATACTGCTTGTACCCAGAGGCATAAAACACTTGGGTACCCCATGCAGGCATGGGGGGGGCCCTTAGCATAGGTACCTATACTGTGGGGGATTGGCTCTTTCAGGCATGGTAAAGTACCTGTACATCGGGGCTTTCTTCCGGGTCCGCTCTCTCACGCATGCGTGCGCACCCAGAAACCCGAGCTGTCATTCACTGCAGCAAAAGCCAAGCAGTGGGTCTTAGCCAATGATTTATGGCCGGGACCCACTGATCGGCTGAGCGAATGACAGAAGAGAGCAACAACACAGAGCTCTCTACAGACGGCAGCAACGTGCCGCTTTTTTTTCTCCCTGCAAAGTAGGGAATAAAAATCAGAACATTACTTAATAAAAATCAGCACATTGTACATACAGTAACCATTGTCAGGCACACAGTTAACCTTTTGATCTAATGTTAACCCCTTTCCCAGTCAGTGTCATTAGTACAGTGACAGTGTATATTATTAGCACTGATCACTGTATTAGTGTCACTGGTGGTGTCAGCATCAGTTTGGCTGCTTTCACACCGAGGCGTTTTTTAGGTGTGTTAGTGCTAGAAATAGCCTCTAATGCCTGAAAACCTCCTCCCTATTCATTCCAGTGTGACTTTTCACACTGGGGCGGTGCGCTTGCGGGACGTTCTGAAAAGTCCTGCAAGCAGCATCTTTGGGGCAGTTTGGGAGCTCTGCATACACTGCTTCCAAAACTCCCTGCCCATTGAAATGAATGGGCAGCGCTGCCAAAGCTCTGCGACATGGGCGCTTTTAACCCTTTCTTTGGCCGGCAGTGGGCTAAAATTAGCGACGCTTTACCGCTAACGCGGAGCGACTACAGTGTGAAAGTAATCTAAGTGTCAGATTGACCGTGCACTAAGGGAGTCCCACTATAAGTTGCTGATCGCCACCATTACTAGTATAAATAAATAAATATAAACTCTAGTATATATCCCATAGATTGTAGACGCTATAGTTTTCATACAAACCAATCAATATACACTTTTTTTTATTTTTTTACCAAAAATATGTAGCAGGATGCGTTTTGGCCAAAATATAAGAAGAAATTAAATTTTTTTATTTTTTTATTGGATATGTTTTATAGCAGAAAGTAAAATATATATATATTTTTTGCTTTTTTTTATATTTTCAGTCTTTTTTCGTTTATATAATAAAAAATAAATAATGCAGTGGTGATCTAGTACCACCAAAAGAAAGCTCTATTTGTGTGAAAAAAAAATATATAAATTTTGTTTGGGGACAGTGTTGCATGACTGCGAAATCGGCAGTTAAAATAACACCGTGCCATATAGCAAAAAATGGCCTGGTCATGAAGGGGGATAAATCTTCCCGGAGGTCTAGTGGTTTAGTGTATCTAGATCCAAAATCTTTTTTTTATTTTTTTCTGGATAGAGTAGGAAGAGTTTTAACCCCTGCTAGGTTATTATTATTTGTGCACCACTGGGGAGATTTCCCTTCACTTCCTGTGCTAGAGATGCAACAGAAGGTTAAAAGTAAATCTCTAAATGTGATTGGGGTTCTTCTCTTAGATAGTTCACCCAGTAAAGGAGTCAGTACGATTGATAGTATACAGTGTCATCATTTGTAGGAGCTGGTTGTAGACATACCAGTGATGTAACTAGAAGGTGGAGGTGGAGGCGGGTGTAGTGGTATAGGTGGTGGCTGATGGACAGCAGCAGGAACAGCAGGTGGAGGAAGAGTGAGTTTTGTCAAATCAGCGGTTTCTGGAACGTTGGCGGCATCACCCTCTACTGCCCCAATTCCAGGCACCAGAGGAGGTTTTCACTCTAGAGGCCACAAAGAAGAAGAAGCGTGTGTAATTACGTGCAAACGTTCGGTTGGCGCGAGTGCGTCCACGTGTTCGTATTGGCGTGCGTCCGTTCGTACCAGGACTCGCACGCCTCTGATGGGGACACTGTGCATGATCCTTGGGACGAAGGTGAACTGCTGCTACACGGGGACGGATCTTCACATGGTGAGTTCTCTGACACCAGGAAAGGTACATCAGAATGCGGATGCCCTTTCTCGGGTCTATTGTCACTTGGCTCGTGGTGTCCAGACCCCTGGCTTGGAACAGGGTATTTCAAGGGGTTAATTGAAGAGGGCAGTTACTTCCCCTTCAGACCTGCTTATTGCCAGCTGGGCTGAAAATGTTAGAGGGGAGCTGTTTGAGTAGGAGAGAAAGAGAGACACAGCAGCATGCTGTGTGAAAGGATCCTTTGCTGTATTGCGTACCTGCTGGGGTGAGCAAAACCATATCAGAGACTGTAGCTCTGGCTAGAGCCATGTACTTTATCTATATATCAGCCTGTTGGTTAAAGAGATTGAACTTTTCCTACATCTGCACCTGTGTTACAAGACAAGTCTGTTGTTTCTTCTGTTTATTTTGCTGAATAAAGCCATTTTTACTTTACTGAACTATTTGAGCCGGCTCTTTACCCCTCCGATCGCCTACAAATGATTTATATCTATATATCTATATCTATATATATCTATATATATATATATATATATATATATATATATATATATATATATATGGCCTAAGTCTAGATGAATCACCCACACTTAAAGGGGCAGCTACACATTTTTTGTTTTCTTTTTCATACACATTATTTGAAGTGTATTGGGATAGGCTCTAGTGCATGTAATAAATTGTTTTTGATATATAACCAAATGTAATGTACTTCGGCTTCTTTCATTGTCTTTGTGTATTAGTTATACAGGCTTATCAGCGCCTCAACAGAGACAGAAAACCATTATCTCTTCTTTATTTCTACAGATATTTCCCAATTAAGACAGACACAACCATTGCCGCCACCCACATCACCACCACCCAAAGTGCCAGTCCTGTGCGCACAAAATAACTGTTTGAATGATGGAATCTGTGTTCTGGAAAACCAGCAGCCGGCATGCAGGTAAAAATGTCTTGCCTCAGTGCAGGAGTGTCAAACTCAATTTCATTGTGGGCCACATTGCATCAGCATTATAATTGCCCTTAACCACTTGAGACCCGCGCTATAGCCGAATGACGGCTACAGCGCGGATCTCCTTTGCCGGGACGACGTCTGCAGGTAAGCTGCACTTGTAAACCCAGAAGGCTTCGGGGAACAGAGGGCAGATAGGGTGACCATTTACAGCCAGGTGACTTCAAGTAATTGTAGCACCCTCTAGTGTAGAGTGCTAGGCTGTACATAGATTTCTTTTTGTAATATAGGTAAATTTAGGCTTGGCTACTCTTACCTCCCCCACTATCAAGCGGTCGGAAATTACCTGGATCTCAGTGTGTACTTGCTGGATCTCAGCACGGTGTGTCTCCTCCACTCTCTTAATGAGAGCCTCTATATCGGCTTTCGTTGGTAGAGCCTGGATTAAGCTCTTCAGATCCTCCGCTTCCGATCGTATACTACGAGGGGTGACTTCCTCGCATTCCTCTTTGCCGTTCCCGGCCTCGGTTGGGCTTTTCGTCTCCCCCCTATTCGTCCGCGCACTCGCCTCCGCTTCCGATCGTTTAGTGCGAGGGGTAGCTCCTTCGTTTTCCTCTCTGCCATTCCCAGCCTCGATTGAGCTTTTCATCTCCCCCCTGTTTGTCCGAGCGCTCACCACCTCGGGGGGCTTAGCTACGTCCGTAGTCTCCGCGATATGCCCGGCAGCTGACATCCGCCTCGGGGAGAAATACTGCTGTATAGCGGGTTGTGGGGCACTGCACCCTGCAGCTCTACGCGAGGTTTTCGTTTCTCTCTGTCTAGGCGCGCTCATTCCGGGATCCTCAGGTGCAAATCACCTATGACTGGCGGTTCAGCTAGGAGCACAGACTCTGCACGCCCTCACTCAGCCATGCTCAGACCACACCCCCCTAAGCAACAGATTTGAAGGAAAAATGGAGAGAGTGGAAAGGGAGAGCAAAGAGCAGGGTGAGACGTTGGTGAAGATGCAGCTTCAGATCGAGGAACTTGAAGATCGTAGTCGTCGCTGCAACTTGAGGCTCCGAGGAGTCCCAGAAGTCGCTGAGCAGGAGGACTTGCAGGAGAAGGTAATGAGCATTTTTCACATGATTTTAGAGGGTAATGTCCCGCCTAACATGGATTTGGACAGAGTACACAGGGCGCTAGGGCCTAAATCAGCAGACCCGCAAAGGCCCAGGGACATAATTTGCCGCCTCCATAGATACGCGCATAAGGAGACTTTGCTGAGGAAGGCATGGTTGGCTGGCAATATTGAGATAGAGGGATCAGTAGTGAAGCTCCTACCTGACTTATCCTGGGCCACACTACAGCGCAGAGCACAGTTGCGTGCTGTCTTGGACTGTGTACGGCGGGAGGGACATGCATACAGATGGAAATACCCTCTTGCTGTGGTAATAAGAAAAGGAACATCTACATGCACACTGAGACTATACAGCGATCTTCCAAAATGATTTGCCTTTATAGGTGTGGAGCCGTTTATGGTGCCGAACTGGAGACTCCCACTCTCTCAGCTACAGAGAAAAAAAACAGAAAGCACAGGAGGGAAAGAGAGGGAGTGGGAAAGATGAGAAAGACATATTACAGCACAATGAGACTTGTGTTAGAAATTAAGCTAAATTAACTCATATCCCTGAACCTATCCTTTTTTTTTGTTTCTTTTGTGCGCCTGTTGGGGCTTTTTCCCTTCTCTGTTTCCTTTTTTTCGTAGCCTCATCCCATAGGTTTTCAATTTGTCTAATTAATTCCCTCCATGATGATTTAAGAAGTATGGGAGGAGAGAGATATGCTCTTAATTTCTTTTTTTGGATTAGGATGAATGGAGATAATGAGGGATGAGGTGGGGGCAGCGGGTGGGTGGGGGGGACGGGTGGGGGGGGGGACGGGGGGGATACAGGTGGAGAGTCTAAGATAAATACACAAATAAGATTAGGTAATTATAATAAAGGGGGGGGGGGTTCAGGTCCCTGGGGGGGATTCACATGACCGAGGTTCCTAGAAGAGGTGGTCACTTAGGAGAGTAATATAATTTACTATTATAATTTACTAGGGATAAAGAGGGGGAAAATGGGATGATAGGGGTTGCAGTGGTTTCTTCTTTTTTTTTTTAGAAGTGTTGGGAGGAGGGGGGGATTTAATATAATACATAATATTTTTTTTCTTTGGTTTTTTCTTGTTTTTTGGGGGGGGGAGGGAGTAATGGATGTGGAGGGTCAGTAAATATATATGGGAATGATGGTGCACAGGGGATGGTTTAGACTTGTGAGGGTTGAGAGGGTGGGATAAGGAGGGATATTGAGCTGGGGGGGAGAGTATATAGAATTAGGACACAAGAAACTGTTGGTTTTTTTTTTTTTTTTTTTGGTCAATCACTAATCACCAATATTAGTAACTTTTAATATCACCACTAACAAAATAAAGCACATAGCTAGGGACCTGGGGGAAACGGAGGGTTTACGGATTGGGACCAGACCCCCCTACCTGAACTTAAGGATGAATAAAATAACTTTATAAGATGTGGCCTCCGGCCCCCCCCCCTCTCTTTCTCCCTTTCTCCTTCTCCCCACCTTGCCTCCCCTCCCCCCTTTGAGGAGGAAAGGGAGAGAGGGAAAGGAAAAAGGGGAGGAAAAAGGGAAGGGAAAAGGGAAAGAAAAAAAAAAAAAAGAAAAATTTTTTTTTTTTTTTTTTGGGATGAGGAGTGTAAGGTATTATATTGTATTGTTGCTTTATTGTATTATGGTACGGTTTTTTTTTTTTTTTTTTGGAACAAGGTCAATATACAATATGGCTCTTGGAGGAAGGAAGAGAGAAACGGAGAGGAGACATGGAAAATAGGAAAGGGGGGGGGGATTGATATAAATTATATATACAGGAGAGGCTTAAGCTTTGGATAAATATAGAGATGGGTACATGTATGAATTTACAAACACAGGTGCAGCTGTGAATGTGTGTCTCCATACATGTATATGCAAGGGTATAGGTGTATATATGTAAAAGTATATACGTAGATGTGAATGGACAGACATAATTAACTTTGCCTCTACTATGGCTTCTGTCTCCTTTTTTTTTTTTTTTTTTTAACCCCCCTCTCCTAAAAGAGCCATGTTGGAGTAGACACAATCTATGTGGAGAAGTAACAGGTGACAGTAGAAAACATGATATTATAAAAGACTGGCGGAGGGCACGGGGGAAGCTCGCCCAGGAGCAGCCAGGCACAACCACAAAACCCCATTAGGTAAACACTCATAATCCGGAGGGTCCGGAAATTGAGTGGGTAAAAGCAGTAGAGCTTTGAGATTCGTGGGGAGACCGTTGGTAAACGGCCAACCCAGGGATTGGTAGTGGGGGAGGGAGGGAGGGAGTAGCAGATTGGACGGGAGGGAGGGGGGCGGGAGGGGGTAGGGTTAGAGGGGGTTCTCCCCCCCCCTTTTTTTTTTTTTTTTTTTTTTTTTGTTTGCACCTTTACTTGTCTCTGCCTCTTTCCCCAAGGAGATATGGAAACTTTAAAAATAATGTCCCTGAATGTAAAGGGACTGAACGTCCCGGAAAAAAGACGAATGTTACTTCATGATTTAAAGAGATTGAAGATAGATGTAGCGTTTATTCAAGAAACACATTTCAGAGAAAATAATTTCTCTCTGCTGAGGTCTACGGGGTATCCAATGGTTTACCATGCGCTTAACCCGATTTCCAAAACTAAGGGAGTCACCATTATGATATCAAAAACAGTAGCATGGAATCATAGGGATTCTATGATAGATGCAAAGGGAAGGTATCTGTTTGTAAAGGGGACTATAGGAGGGGTAGGAGTTACATTAGCAACATATTATGCCCCCAATATACAACAAGACCTCTTTTTTAAAGAGATACTTGACAAACTTATGGAATTCGAAGAAGGACAGTTGATTATGGGGGGAGACCTTAATACCCCATTAATCCCCAGTGAAGACACCTCATCAGGGACATCGTCAGTGACACCTAAAATAAGAAAGAGGATAGCCCAGGCAATAACAGAAACAAAACTGGTAGATATATGGCGATTATTACACCCCAAGGAAAGAGATTACTCTTTTTTCTCCAATCCGCATAGAGTGTATTCACGGATAGATATGTTTTTTATTCCGCATAAACAATTATCCTCAGTTAAGGAAGCCACTATTGGTCTAATTACCTGGTCAGATCATGCCCCAATTTTTTTAAAATATAATTTAACGGGGAAAAAACATTTAACCTCTAGGATGTGGAAACTCAATGAGAGCCTCCTTCAGGATCCTTTAGTCCTGGAGGATGTCAGAAAGGAGATAAAATTCTTCTTTCAGGAGAACGAAGGCCCAGAAAGTTCCTTGGGAACAATCTGGGAAACGCACAAGGCAGTAATCAGAGGAGTATTGATTAAGCATGGAGCAAGGATTAAGAAGGAAAGAGAAACGACGTTAACAGAATTATTAGTAAAAATGCAACATCTAGAAGCCCAACATAAACATGCCCAGAACTTAGAAGTTGAACAAGAATTAATAAGCACACGTAGGCAAGTTACAGATCTGCTACAGTACAGAGCTAAAATGGCAATTCAGATAGGACGTAAGTGTAGCTATGAATCCGGCAATAAATGCGGAAAACAACTAGCAAGAGCATTACGGGAAATACAATCCAAGACATACATACCTATAATTAGAAAAAAAGGTGGGGAGGAAGAACGAGTGCCAGAACAGATTGCTGGTGTGTTTGGCGATTTCTACTCCTCATTGTATAATCTGAATTTGAGGGCATCAGATCAAGCTAAGATAAATGAATACATAAGATCAAGCGAAATGCCGACTCTGACAAGTACTGCACAAGAGGAGATGGAATCCCCAATCACACTAGAAGAAGTACAAAACACGATAAAACAGATAAAAAGTGGGAAAGCACCTGGTCCAGATGGACTAACAGCCCAATATTATAAGACGCTTATGCCGGAATTATGTCCATATATGGTTAAACTGTTTAATGAAATAGGAGACATATCGACTTTCCACTCAGATACACTTAAAGCTACAATCACAGTGATACAGAAAGAAGGTAAAGACCCGAAACAATGTGGAAGCTATAGGCCAATATCTTTACTGAACGCAGATTTGAAAATATTTAGCAAATTATTAGCCTTGAGGATACAACAGTATTTGCCCTCTTTGATTCATCAAGACCAAGTGGGATTTGTCCCAACAAGAGAATCAAGGGACAATACTATTAAGGCCTTAAACCTAATACATA
Source organism: Lithobates pipiens (assembly GCF_037356315.1). Taxonomy (NCBI): domain Eukaryota; kingdom Metazoa; phylum Chordata; class Amphibia; order Anura; family Ranidae; genus Lithobates; species Lithobates pipiens. Next base: position 197,022,139 of record NW_027507764.1, read on the forward strand.
CAGTCATCTCTACCGATACCCCCTGTATATTTCTGGGAACAGATGCAGAAAAGGCTTTTGATCGGGTGGGGTGGGGGTTCATGTTCTCGGTACTCCGACATATAAAGCTAGGAGGGAAAATGATGGGCTGGATAACAAGCTTGTATGAAAAACCTACAGCTCAAGTAAGAGTAAATGGAGTGGTATCTACATCTTTCCCAATAACAAATGGGACCAGACAGGGATGTCCACTGTCCTCTCTGTTATTTGCGTTGACCCTTGAACCACTTCTATGCAGAGTAAGGCTCAACAGGGATATCCAAGGAATAACCATAGGAGAAACCCATAATAAAGTCGCAGCATATGCAGATGATATGCTTTTTACAGTGACGAATCCGATAATCTCGCTCCCAAATCTATGTAAGGAAATCGAGACATATAGTACATTATCCCACTTTAAAATAAACTGCTCCAAGTCAGAAGCCTTAATGATAGCAGTCCCAGATAAAATGACGAGACTAATAAAATTAAATTATAAATTTAATTGGACGAACTATGGCTTGAAATACTTGGGAATAACGATCGCAACAAACTTCAATAAGATATATGAATTAAATTTTGTATCAGTATTGAAGATGGTACGAGGATGCCTGGAGAGATGGCACAGGGGAATACATTCCTGGTTTGGAAGAAATAATATAATCAAGATGAATATTTTGCCAAAACTCCTGTACCTCCTCCAGGCAATCCCAATGTTAATACCAAGAAATTTCTTTAGAACTATACAAACATTATTTATGAAATTTATTTGGGCAGACAAACAACCAAGGATACGGAGGACATTAGCAACACCAGACATATACAAATATTACCATGCAATACATCTAGGTAGATTACTAGACTGGTGTCGACATGGAGATCAGAAAATATGGGTAAAATTAGAGCAAGCACAATGTAGGGAGCTACTACATAGAGCACCTTGGTGCTACAGAAATTTGACCTCAGATACGAAGCTACACCCTACAATAGGACCCACATTACAGATATGCTACCATCTCTTAGCTAAGAATAAGATATCGACACAGAACTCCCCTCTAGTCCCTATATTGGGTAACCCCCGATTTATACCAGGCATACAGAAAGGACCTTTTGATAAGTTGATTAAAAAAGGAATATATCAAGCTTCGCATTTCGTGAAAAAAGGTAAATGGCCAACAATGCAGGAGATGATAGATAGAAAAGGCCCTTTTCAATTAGATTTCTGGCAGGCGGCACAATTAGGACATTTTCTAAAAACAGAGATAGTGCCAGAGTTACTAGAGCGAGACTATATGCCATTTGAGAAACTCTGTATGGAAAAGGAACCAATTACGCATGCAATCTCGAAAATGTACGCGTTACTGATTAAACCCGTAGAAAATTTTCAGGTACCCTTCTTTAGGAAGTGGGAAATAGACCTAGGAAGGACTTTTTCTGAGGAGCAGAAGAAAAATATGATACAATCAATTTTTAAAACAGCAACATGCACAAAACTACAGGAAACTAATTATAAAATTATCGCACAGTGGTATAGAACACCAGAAAAACTTCAAAAATATTTCCCTCATATATCAAATAAGTGTTGGAGGTGCCAGAAAGAAGTGGGAAATTTTTTACATATATTTTGGTCATGTCCAAAAATTAAGAAATACTGGAAAGAGGTACGAGATATCGCTCAAAAATTCAGTGAAGTAGAAATACGGGAGGACCCAGCAGTATTCCTCCTGAACTTGTCAGAGACCTCAGGAAATATAGGTGGGAATTCCATCCTGTGTCACTTGGTAAATACAGCCAAGTCATGTATAACACTTAGGTGGAAACAAATACAACCCCCCAGTGTGAGCATGTGGTTGAAGAAAGTTGAGGAGGTGAACAGGATGGAAGACCTAATATGGACAGCCAGGAAAAGAAGGAAAACTTACTTGGAAATATGGACACCATGGAACCTCTATATCTCCTTGGAGGAGGGAAGGAGACAGATTGATGCGATTTAAGGGGGAGGAGGGGGAGATATAGGGGAAGGAGATGAGAACTCCCCCCCTTTTTTTTGGCTTGGTCCCCCCCTTTTTTTTTTTTCGGGGGGGGGGGGAAGAATAGGGGGGAAAATATCAGGGGGGGAAGATGAGAAATAAGAGGATAACAATATAACTCTGGCCTGATTGGGAACAGTACCAACCTAGGACCAGACATGGGGTATGTGGGACTGAGAGTGAAGTCTCTATGATATTGCCCCGATATATTATATAGATTACCATTAACCTAGCCTGCTCTCTCTTTGGATTTATACATTACATTATAAAGGGAATAAGAGGCTAAGGGAATAGAATGAATTGTTATGCTCTTTTTGTTTATTATGTATGAATATGGAAACACGATGTATGACTCTTAGATTGTTTATGTAAAATTATATTCTTGTTTACTTGAGGAAAAAAAAAAAATGGAAAGGGAAAAAAATAAATAAATAAAGAAATTGAAAAAAAAAAATTTAGGCTTGGCTGGGAGCCAAGTCTGTGTTTAATCTGGGCCGGGGTGAGTGATCTAGGGAGGATGGAGGACTCATAAGGCAACACCTCTGGTGCCTCCCCTTGCTTGCTGGAGCCTTGGTGAGGCTTCCGGAGGAATGGAATGAAGGCTGGGAGGAGCTGCCTGGAATGTTAAGGAGGGCCCTGGCTGGTCCTCAGCAAGTGGGCTGATAGGGGGTGGGCCCCTCTTGAATACTCAGTCAGGCCAGCAGGGGCAGTGCAGAGTTTGGGTGGAAGCTGGAGATAGTGTTGAGGAGGCTGTCAGTGGCCCTTGAGGGTAGCCACCCCCTAGTCTGTCCTGTCCAGAGGCACGGGAGCAAGAATGAGGACAACAGGAGCCAGCTAGCACATCTGATGCCGCGTACACACGATCAAACAATCGGGTGGAAAAGTCCGGCAAACTCAAGTCCGCCGGACAATCCCCCCCGTGTGTAGCCTCCGGCATACTTTTTTGACCCGAAAGTACGGCGGACTTAGAAAGTAGTTTTGCACTCCAATCTTCCCGCCGGACTCGCATTTCGGCGGTGTGTATGCCAGTCCGCCGTAGTTTTGAAATGAACGGACTTTTCCCGCCCGGAGAAAAGTCCGCTCATTTGAGCGGGTCTCCAGGTAGGCGGGGCCCGCGAAGGAGACGTCGCTGGCCCCGCCACCTGGTATGGACTTAAAGGGGAACCCCAACGCCAAAAAAAATCGGCGTGGGGGTCCCCCCAGGTCCACATCAGAACCTTGTCCGAGCACGCTACCCGGCCAGCCAGGAAAGGGGGGGCGAGCGAGCGCCCCCCCCTCCTGAGCCGTACCAGGCCGCGTGCCCTCAACATGGGGGGGTGCCCCCGAAGTCGAAAGAAGAGGCCGTCGGCGAGGAAGAAAGCCGGGCTCCTTCGCTAGTAAAAGAGCTAGAAGAAGATAGCGGAGGAGTCCGGCGAGAAGACCCCCCGAAGACGGAAGATCCCGGAGCTGTGCAATATACTATTTTATCTTATGTGTTGTTTTTTTTGTACTTTATTACACAGGTGAATGGGTAGGGGTACATTGTACCCCTTACTCATTCACATAGGGTGGGGGGGGGGCTGGTATCTGGGGGCCCCTTAATAAAGGGGGCTCCCGGATTCTGATAAGCCCCCCGCCCGCAGACCCCGACAACCAACGGCCAGGGTTGATGGGAAGAGGCCCTTGTCCTTATCAACATGGGGACAAGGTGCTTTGGGGTGGGGGGGCGCACGCCCCCCCTTCCCCAAGGCACCCCTCCATGTTGAGGGCACGCGGCCTGGTACGGCTCAGGAGGGGGGGCCGCTCGCTCGCCCCCCTTTCCTGGCCGGCCAGGTAGCATGCTCGAACAAGAGTCTGATGTGGACCTGGGGGGACCCCCACGCCGATTTTTTTCGGAGTTGGGGTTCCCCTTTAAGTCCATACCAGGTGGCGGGGCCAGCGATGTCTCCTTCGCGGGCCCCGCCTACCTGGAGAAGCGCTCGAAATGAGCGGACTTTCCTCCGTGTGTGTGGGCGAGTCCGTTCATTTCAAAAGTAGGGCGGATAGTACGGCGGACTTAGTACGCCGTATTAGTCCACTGAAAAAGTGCCATGTGTGGGCAAGTAGCTCATTCGGAAAGTCCGACGGACAGTCTGGCGGGAAGTCCGCCAGACTAAGTCCGTAGGATAGTTCGCTACGTGTGTACGCGGCATGAGATATCTCCAGGGAGAACACAGCTGTGTGGCTGGTGAGTGTGGCAGTCTGAGAGGACTGTAGGAAGTAGCCAGGAGGGCTAGTGAAAGGGGCAGCTGTAGCCAGGTGGGCTGGCAGTGCCTGAAGAGGTGGTGCTGGGATCAGTAGTTACAGGTATGTAGCAGGACACTGGACTTTTTCTCTACGCACCAAAGGGGCCCGCAGTCCCTGCCTGTAAAGGGCTTTTGCTTGATCTGGCTGAGTGCCTTGCCACATTCATCAAACAGTGTTCCGGCTGGGTCTGAGTTGTTCCTGCAAGCAAGTGATGTACTGGAGGATGAGTGTATACAGAGAGTGAATATATTTGAGTGTCCCTGAAGAGACTTTGTTCCAGTCAAGTGAGCATTCCATAATAACCCTATCCCTATTCAAGTTTATTAACCCCTAATAAAAAAAATAAAACGTTTCCAATTTCAAGCGAGCCTGTAGAAATTTGGTGTGCCTGGCTGTGCAGGACCCCTAGTCACCAGCGGCTCCTACGGGGGCTGCCCTACATAATGCAATGGTTGTTTGATGTATAAAGGGTGTTGTGAACCTGTCACATGAAATAAACTACTAATTAAGGTGACACTGCTGAATCAAGATGCTATATCAGACACATGGGAATTACATTGTCTTATGTCTTCAACTGACACCTATACCTTCATTGGGAGAAAAAATAATGAAGCACGGCCTTTGTGTAATTTGAATCTGAAATCCAAAGTAAGGGATTCAGAATCTGCAAATATCAAATGCAATACAAATGAACCCAGAACGTAGGATGCTACAAGCCCAAAACACAAAGATGTAAATATCACCTAAAATATAGTGTACATTCCTCACTTTCCTACCTGGCACTTTTACCCTCTTCCTGACCAGGAAAATTTTCAGCTTTCAGCACTGTCACACTTTGAATGACAATTGCGCAGTCACGCAACGATGTATCCAAATTACATTTTGTATTTTTTTTACACACAAATAGAGCTTTCCTTTGGTGATATTTAATTACCACTGAGTTTTTTATTTTTTGTTAAATATACAAAAATAAACATTTTTCATAGTTTGTTATAAAATTTAGCAAACATGTAATCTTTCTCCCTTTACTGATGTGCGCTGATGAGGTGGCACTGATCAGGAGGCACTGATAGGTGGCACTGACCGGTGGCACTGATGAGGCTACACTGATAGGCGCCACTGATGCTGTCAGCATGAGAAAAGGAAAGCTGATAACCGTCTTGTGCTTACTTCTGCGATCAACTTTCATTGGACACAGCTGATTACGTGGTAAAGGGCTGCTGTGATTGGCCCCTTCCCCAGATCTGTGATCAGCTGAGTCCACAGGAGGTGCACAGACAGCAGGATTACGGGAGGACATCCATGTACGCCCTCCCGGCAAATTAAGCCTGCGCTGTAGCCGTCTTTCGGCTATAGGGCGGGAAGGTGTTAAACATATATATTTTTTTAAAAAAAAGTACATAAATAGATCAACTTCCATGTCCAGTTTCAATATTTTATTATACTGTATATAGCATGCAAGAAAAATGACACATAATTAAAAACCATGGTATTGACTATAAAAAATAAAATACATCTCACATAAAGCAATCATGGCATTCAAGGTAATTCCTCCTCTAGGGTGGTAATAAATATATGATTTAATGTTATAAAAAAAAAAGGATACAAAGGGGCACAGAAAGGCTTATTTACAGTAAGAGCTGTGGAATAGACTCCCTAAAAACTAGTTCTGGCCAGCTCAGTAGATACCTGGTTGCCTCCTGGGGGAATTTACTGGAGCAAATTGCACCATGCCCGTAGGGCTTTTTTTTTTTTGATCTTCCTTTGGGTCAACTGTGGGTTAAAGATTCTGTATTTTGTGTTTTTTTTATTCTGTTGGTTGAACTAGATTGACATTTTTTTTTTTTTTTCACCCTGACTAACTTGGCAGCTAACTAAGGTCTTCATTCTCTACCTTTGTGGCTGCAGTATAGTAGCAGCCTCCTCTCTCCCTTTAACTCTGCAAAGTGGCAGTGGGTACCAGGCCTGGAGTGCACTGACTTTCAGCACCTGGTTCTGCAGGAAGATGGAGTGAAGTTGGGAGGAAAGAGATGTGGAGCAAGTTGGCAGAGCTTCCCATCAATGAGGACTCGGAGCCCCAGGTGAATGAAGACTGCTGAGCTGAGGGTCTCCCTCTGGCCTCTTGGGTTATATGGGAGCTCTTAGATTAGTATTATGGCATTAGGGGTATGTGGCGCATGTATCACAAGGCATGGTGCTGTGTGTATTGGGGTGCATAGGGCAGCATATATTATTTATGATACTGAAAGAACTATAAACGGCTCACTGTGATGTAATATTTCATTACAGCTTTATTTGCTTAATGTTACAGTACACTATACACTCTGGAGTGGCATTGACACTTTTGGATTATTTGGAAACAATTCTCCTTTAAATCCTAGTTCCACCTTAAACTATTTCACGTGCCCCTTGAAAAATATTTAAACCTTGTTTGCATTACTTTCTATACTGAATATGCATATCTGGGTATATCACAGATTAATAAATACACTTTTTACAGGTGTAAAACATCTGGAGACCGGTGGTATGTGGGAAACAGATGTGAAAAGGAGATCCGGAACAAAGGCACCGTGTGGACCATGTCTTCCTTATGTGCACTACTCTCTCTTTTTATGCTTACTCTTGTGAATGTAGTATGACATCCAATCAATGTGGGCTGTTATATTAAAATAAATAACATTTAAAGTGAAATTCCAAACACAAATGTTTGCTTGTTTGTTTTTGTTTTCTATAGAATAGAGTTACCACCTCTATCAGATTTTTACTGCTGACTGTGCCACCTTTGGAGAAATGCCCCCTCATTTCCTGTTTTGTCACTGGGACAGGAAATGGAGATACATCTGTCCAACAAAGCCACTAATAAATCATAAAAAACACTTGTTTTTTTGGAAAGTGCTATAGGATTGGAACCTCTGTGTCACTAGAACAGGAATCTCCAAACTATGGCCCTCCAGCTGTTGCAGAACTACACATCTCATGAGGCATTGTAAAACTCTGACAATCACAAACATGGCTAGGCATGATGGCAATTGAAGTTCCTGAACAACTGGAGGGCCATAGTTTGGAGACCCCTGCACTAGAAGATGGTGAGAGGGGAGATATCTTTAACAACCATACAGACAACAATAAATCACGACAGAGGTTCTTCTTCTAATCCACTTTGCCCTCAACTGAAAAAAAAAAAAGGATTTTGGCTGAAGTCTATGCTTTAATAAATACTACATTACCATGGTTCATTATTTCAGTAAATCGGTAAATTTGATTGCATTTGTAATATACTTTGTTCATTTCACTTTTTTTTAGCCCAGCAAAATCCACAAACCTGATGCATAAGGACTGACTATTAAAATATCTTCCTGGTAGCCTGGACTAAAGGCCATCTCCATATATTTTTCTTTTGATAACAATAGTCCAGTTTTGAGAGAGTTATTAGTGTGACCTTTTTAGGCATGATCATTGGTCTATAAATTTTTATATATTTTTGTAATAAAATATTTTGTTTTTAAATTTTTACATTGTACACAGTTGAAGGTAAATCTAAAGGAAATTGAAAAAGAAAACTGTATAATGTATGGACAACTTGAATCGGTAGTAGTAAACCGTAGTAAACCGCATCCAAAACACATCCGTTTTCAGGCAAGTATTCCCAAGAAAAGGATTTTCCTTGTAAGCCCTCCAGCATCATTCCGTCACCGTTGAAGGCGTTTCCATCTTCACCCAGTCCTCTTTCCAGGTTCACAGGCTTCAGCTATCTGATTGGCCATGCCAGTAATGATGTCACTCCCGCACATACGGATGGGAGTCGCTATTTATGGTACAACACTGAAGGGACAGCATGGGTATGCCGTTCCTTCAGCGCGCATTTGCAGGTGACGTCTCTGGCTGCATCTAAAGTAAATATCTCCTAAAGGTGTAGGAGATATTTACTGTACCTGTAGGTAAGCCTTATTATAGGGCAGAGACTTTGGTTTGTACACAGTGGAATGTGATATTCTTTTACTTGTGGCAAAGGTTTGCTTTATTACACAGAAGGAATTTCATATATTTTGTATGGTTCACTATATGTTCATAATTATTCACTTAATCTGGTGGTAGACTGTTTAATATTAGTAGGTTAATATTAGCACAATTATTAATTTAAAACATTTTATTTTTGCGTAGCAGTTCACATATATATAATTGCAGCTATATTATTTAGTTATCTTTTTAATATTTATTTCTCACATATTGTAATATTTATTCACATCAGCGCTTTAGTATATTTTTACACATTAATTTCATCAACACACCTACAAGGGAACAAAAAAACTAACAGTAAACAGTCACAAAGTCAAGCAAATTTTTACAGTACAGCAACATAAATGCAAGTACTTTTGGACCTGAACCCCACCAGGCATCTCAAACAGAATATCGCACTTGTAAAAAAGAGAACCAGAACCTTTGGAAGAGTATGTCTGATAATAAATTTGGCAGTACCTCCAGAGGCGGCTCTCTAATTATGCAAAGTAGGCGGTGGCCTAAGGCCTCGCCCTCCTAGGGTCCTCGCTCCTGCCTATTTTGCCTAAAGAGCCTCCTCTAGCTATCATCATACATCAGTCCCAGGTGCCTCCTCGTTCAGAGCAGAGGCGGCTCTCTAATTAGGCAAAGTAGGCGGTGGCCTAAGGCCTCGCCCACCTAGGGGCCTCGCTCCCGCCTACTTTGCCTAAAGAGCCGCCTTTAGCTATCATCAAACATCAGTCCCAGGTGCCTCCTTGTTCAGAGCAGAGGCGGCTCTCTAATTAGGCAAAGTAGGCGGTGGCCTAAGGCCTCGCCCTCCTAGGGGCCTCGCTCCCGCCTACTTTGCCTAAAGAGCCGCCTCTCGCTATCATCATACATCAGTCCCAGGTGCCTCCTCGTTCAGAGTACAGTCAGCCCGCCTCCTCTCTTCTCTGTAACACCCCGCCCCACTCCTGTCAAGAAAACTTCACTGGAAGTGGAACTGCAGTGCAGGTGTCCTTCCAGTCAGAACACCAGCAGACACATAGAAACCTTCAACTGGCCTGCCCCAACATCAAATCCTGTCCGTCCTTTCTTGTGCAAGGGCAGGGCACAGCTAGCATCTCAGCACAGGATCACCGAGTCTACCCTCCTTCCAGGGCGGGGCTTCCCTGATGGAGACGGAGCCAATTCAGCCTGTGTGTGCACTGTGCAGCCGATGGACTGAACTATGAGGGGACAGAGCCTTGCTATATGTGAGGTAAATGTGACTAGGGGGTGCATGTCACTATGTCACTGGGGGGGTGGTACATGTGACTGGAGGGGGGGTGGTACAGTGGTGTCAGTGTGCTCTGTCTCAGAACTGGTGTCAATGTGCTTTGCCTCAGCGATGGTGTCAGTGTGCTCTCAGCATTCGTGTCAGTGTGCTCAGCGCTGGTGTCAGTGTGCTCTCAGAGTTGGTGTCAGTGTGCTCTCAGCGTTCGTGTCAGTGTGCTCAGCGCTGGTGTCAGTGTGCTCAGCGTTGGTGTCAGTGTGCTCTCAGCGTTGGTGTCAGTGTGCTCTTAGCGTTGGTGTCAGTGTGCTCTCAGCGTTGGTGTCAGTGTGCTCTATCTCAGTACTGGTGTCAGTGTGCTCTGTCAGCCCTGGTGTCAGTGTACTCTATCTCAGCCCTGGTGTCAGTGTGCTCTGTCTCAGTGTTGGTGTCAGTGTGCTCTCAGTGCTGGTGTCAGTGTGCTCAGCGCTGGTGTCAGTGTGCTCTATCTCAGCGCTGGTGTCAGTGTGCTCTATCTCAGCGCTGGTGTCAGTGTGCTCTATCTCAGACCTGGTGTCGGTGTGCTCTCAGCGCTGGTGTCAGTGTACTCAGCGCTGGTGTCAGTGTACTCAGCGCTGGTGTCAGTGTGCTCTATCTCAGACCTGGTGTCAGGGTGCTCTGTGTCAGCCCTGGTGTCAGTGTGCTCTATCTCAGAACTGGTGTCAGTGTGCTCTGTGTCAGAACTGGTGTCAGTGTGCTCTGTGTCAGAACTGGTGTCAGTGTACTCTGTGTCAGCCCTGGTGTCAGCGTGCTCTGCCTCAGCGATGGTGTCAGTGTGCTCTGCCTCAGCCCTGGTGTCCGTGTGCTCTGCCTCAGAGCTGGTGTCAGTGTGCTCTCAGAGTTGGTGTCAGTGTGCTCTCAGAGTTGGTGTCAGTGTGCTTAGCACTGGTGTCAGTGTGCTCAGCGCTGGTGTCAGTGTGCTCAGCGCTGGTGTCAGTGTGCTCTCAGCATTGGTGTCAGTGTGCTCTATCTCAGTACTGGTGTCAGTGTGCTCTGTCAGCCCTGGTGTCAGTGTGCTCTGCCTCAGCGTTGGTGTCAGTGTGCTCTGCCTCAGCGTTGGTGTCAGTGTGCTCTCAGCGTTGGTGTCAGTGTGCTCTCAGCGCTGGTGTTGGTGTCAGTGTGCTCAGCGCTGGTGTCAGTGTGCTCTATCTCAGTGCTGGTGTCAGTGTGCTCAGCGCTGGTGTCAGTGTGCTCTATCTCAGTGCTGGTGTCAGTGTGCTCAGCGCTGGTGTCAGTGTGCTCTGTCTCAGTACTGGTGTCAGTGTGCTCTCAGCGCTGGTGTCAGTGTGCTCTCAGCGCTGGTGTCAGTGTGCTCTATCTCAGTGCTGATGTCAGTGTGCTCTCAGCGCTGATGTCAGTGTGCTCTCAGCGCTGGTGTCAGTGTGCTCAGCGCTGGTGTCAGTGTGCTCTATCACAGCGCTGGTGTCAGTGTGCTCTCAGCACTGGTGTGATTGAGCACATTGACACCAGTACTCTTAATATATGCAATTCATTTTTTTTTCTTGAATTATTTTTTCCCCCCATTATAGATGTGAATGGGGCCTCATGTCTCGTTATGCCTAAGGCCTCACAAAGCCTAGAGCCACCTCTGGTAGGTTGGCAACACTGATCCCAAAGCCCGGCAACTGCGGCTGGATGCCACCATCTTGAATGTGAAGTCAGCAGCCCCAGTAGACGTAGAGCTGTCATTCAGTTGATTCTCTACACTACAGTATTCTCTGCATTCCTCTTTCGGCTGCCATATAGTACTAGGGATACAGTATTTTCTTTTAAAGAATAACCTTTACTGGACAGTGCTGACCAATCAGAATCCACCTAGCCCATACTGTGAGTGCTGGAGGAGAAGAGTGAAAGACAGGATTTCAAATCCCTGGACCGGTAAAGCATTATCCCGATGCCCGACAGCGGGTAATCGTGGAACCCTGGTACAACGGGACTGGGGAGGGGGCCCAGTGTACAGTAAGTTCACCTTACAGATTTTCTGTAAAGGTGAACAAACCCTCTAAAGGAGAGTATTGCAGCAAAAGTGGTTTATATTTAAAGTGATATTAAAGGCTTGCTTTTTTTTTTTTTTAAATAACAAACGTGCTATACTTACCTGCTCTGTGTAGTTATTTGGCACGGAGCAACTCGGATCCTTCTCTTCTTGGGTCCCATGTCGGTGCTCTTGGCCCCTCCCTTCTGCCAAGAGCCCCCAGAGCGAGCAGCTTGCAGTAGGGGGACCCGGGGCACAGCTCAGCGTGGCCATTCACACAGAGAGTTGCTGCTAATGGTGGGTGTGGTCAGGTTGTGCTTACAGTGGGAGGAGCTTACAGTGGTATGGTTAGACCCTTTATGACCAAGGTCAAAACAAAAATAATAGATATAAAAAGTTTCACTGCCACAAACAGAGAGCAGGCAGGCTCTTTATTGCAGAAGAGACATGCAATGCACATGTGCAGCTCAGCTTACACCTCTGGCCTGGTCTCTGTGTGCTGGAATGACTGATTCCTGTGCATGCGCAGGAGTGATGTCATACTACGCTGACCCATGAAGAAGACTGGAGACCGCCACACAGCTGAAGATGCTGGCACCATTGAGGGACGTTGTTACTAAAGCAAAGGTAAGTTTAGTTCTGTAAAGTCCTTATAAAGTCTGGAAATCTTTTACCTTAATGCATTCCCTGCATTAAGCTAAAAAGTGTCCCAGTGTTTGTATCGCCCAATCACCCCGTTCTATACTTACCTATGTCCTCTCTCAATCCAGCGCTGTGCCCGTCTGCAGTGGCGCTCTCCTCTCCCTCTCTCTGCTCACAGAGGCAGCAGAAGGAACCATTGACTCCTGCCAATCGAATCCTGTGAGCAGAGGGCAGGCAGCGGGGCTGAGCCACGCTGTGTGGGCCAAAAGACATGCACATATAGTATCCCCCTTAATGCAGACCCCCACAGTAAAGACACCCCCCTTAGTGCAGACCCCCCATCAGTATAGAATCCCCCTCAGTGCAGACCCCCATCAGTATAGTATCCCCCTTAGTGCAGACCCCACAATCAGTATAGAATCCCCCTTAGTGCAGACCCCCCATCAGTATAGAATCCCCCCTTAGTGCAGACCCCCCATCAGTATGGAATCCCCCTTAGTGCAGACCCCCATCAGTATAGAATCTCCCTTAGTGCAGACCCCTACAGTATAGACACCCCCTTAGTGCAGACCCCCATCAGTATAGACACCCCCCTTAATACAGACCCCCCATCAGTATAGACACCCCCCTTAGTGCAAACCCCTGCAGTATAGACACCCCCAATTAGTGCAGACCCCCCCATCAGTATAGAATCCCCCTTAGTACAGACCTCCCAATCAGACCTCCACTGCAGGTGTGGGCATCATCCCTGTATAACCCCCGGAAGCTGAGTAGGCACATCTGCGTACACTCGGCGGGAAGGGGTTAAATAAAAAACGGTGTCACTTTTATTCCTATAACAAGGAATGTAAACATCCCTTATAATAGAAAAAAAGCATGACAGGACCTCCTAAATATGAGATCTGGGGGTCAAAAAGACCTCACATCTCATATTTACACTAAAATGCAATAAAAAAACTAAAAAAATTTTGTCATTAAAATTTTTTTTTTAAATGTCCCTTTTAGAGCTATGGGCGGAAGTGACGTTTTTAAGTCTCTTCTGCCCTGCAATGTTATTTGAGATGGGTGGCGGCCATCTTCCCCTCACTCATCTCCATACTTAGCAAGGGGCAACATCCGATCGCCTCCGCCGCTGCCGACGGCTCCGCTAAGCAGCGGAGGGCACTGGAGCATGGCTGGGGGGGCCCCTCTCCCACCACCGATAGAAGTGATCTTGTGGCGAATCCGCCGCAGAGACCACTCTTATCAGAAACCGGACCCGCTGAAGAAGAGGATACCGGGGTTATGGCAGCTAGCTGCTTCCATAACAACCATATTCCTCTTCAAAGTTAGGACATATATGGGCGCGCTGCGGTCTGGAAGGGGTTAGAATGGACAGAACTGTACGGTGCTGCCAGACGTCGTGGTTTTGCGTACCTGAAAACATTCCGCGCTTTCCTATGTGTGGGGGGACATTAAGAGGTGATGGTGCGCCATGTGCATCTTCTAAAGGGCAGCACATATTTCCTGCGGGTTGGGGAACGTGTGCGATTAGCGTGTGTTTCCCATCCTGCATATGTGTGATTCTAGTCTTAGTAGTTCATTTTTTATTTTTTTGTTGTAAACTCAGCTTCTTCGCTGGTCTTCTGGTCTCCAGCGCCGCCATCTTGACTCTGGGAAGCCGGCTGTGACTTCCTGCTGTTCCACAGCTGGCACCCCACCGCTCATGTGCGAGATCTTGGCACCCCAGATGTTTTGGAACTACATTTCCCATGATGCTCAACTACACTGCAGAGTGGCTGAGCATCATGGGAAATGTAGTTCCAAAATATCTGGAGTGCCAAGGTTCGCCATCACTTTCCTAGGGCATGAGACTTGTCCCAGGAGGCTGCGGGAGGGGGGGAGCCGAACCTCGGTTTTTCTCACCTAGGGGGGAGAAGCAGAAGTGGGATCGGGTACCTGTCAGAAAAAGGAACCCACTCCAAAAAAAAAAAGTTGCTATAGCGGTAGAGGAGGGGGGAGGAGGATGGGCAGAACTTCACTTTTTAATCACAAATCTACAAATATTTGTAAATCTATAGCAAAAGGTCGCCCAGTATTGGGATGGCAGGGATCACCTATGCACTCAAAACATCTCACTGATGCTTTGGCAGTCTGATTGGCACCAGTTTGGTTCCTTATTCTGTCAGTAATTCCTCTGATAAATGTCACTCACAGGCACTTCACTAGAGCTGATCATCAGCATCAACCTTCTGCTTTACACATTCAGGATGGCAAACTGCAGGCTCAGAGCTCTGAGCAGAGCGACCTCGTGTGGTGAATATGCACCATCACATGTGAGCTGAAGATGCTTTATCTATCTTTCACCAGAAGGGGTCAGTGCTGCTCATATTCTTTATTGTTTAACTAGTTGCTGACCGCCGGCCGTCAAATGACGGCCAGGCGGCGCACCTATTGTGGCGGGAGGCCGTCATATGACGGCCTCCCGTTTAAACAGGGAATGCGCGCGATCGTGCGCGCTCATCCCTTTTTTATCGGTGGCGGCGTGTCTCACGGAGACACCGCTCGCCACCGAAGGGGGTGAACAGCCATTCGTTATGGCTGTTTACCACGTGATCGGCCGTGATGAAGTCACGGCCGATCACAGATGGTCACACCCCGAACGTGCACGGCGCATGCGCGCGATCGCGAGCGCGCTGCGCGTGCACGTCGGTGGCGGCGTGTTCCCCGGGAACACTACTCGTCACCGACGCTGGTAAACAGCCATTGGCCGGCTGTTTACCCACGTGATCGGCTGTGAGCCTTTCACAGCCGATCACAAAAATGTAAACAAACTGCGGTAACGGGATTTTACCGGGTTCTCCTCCTCACACACCGATCGTGTGTGAGGAGGAGATTGCGGTAACATCTCGTTACCGCATACAGTGTACACCAATCATACTGATTGCCCCCCCCCCCCCGATAAAGAGGACCTGTCACCACCCCTCATAGTACCTGTCAATCACAGTCCATCAGAGTACCTGTCACAGTCCATCAGAGTATTTGAGTACCTGTCACAGCACATCAGAGTACCTGAGTACCTGTCACAGCCCATCAGAGTACCCGAGTACCTGTCACAGCCCATCAGAGTACCTGTCAGCCCATCAGAGTACCCGAGTACCTGTCACAGCCCATCTGAGTACCCGAGTACCTGTCACAGTTCATCTGAGTACCCGAGTACCTGTCACAGCCCATCAGAGTACCCGAGTACCTGTCACGGCCCATCAGAGTACCCGAGTACCTGTCACGGCCCATCAGAGTACCCGAGTACCTGTCACGGCACATCAGAGTACCCGAGTACCTGTCACGGCACATCAGAGTACCCGAGTACCTGTCACGGCACATCAGGGTACCCGAGTACCTGTCACGGCACATCAGGGTACCCGAGTACCTGTCACGGCCCATCAGGGTACCCGAGTACCTGTCACGGCCCATCAGGGTACCCGAGTACCTGTCACGGCCCATCAGGGTACCCGAGTACCTGTCACGGCCCATCAGGGTACCCGAGTACCTGTCACAGTCCATTAGAGTACCGAGTACCTGTCACAGTCCATTAGAGTACCGAGTACCTGTCACAGTCCATCAGGGTACCCGAGTACCTGTCACAGTCCATTAGAGTACCGAGTACCTGTCACAGTCCATTAGAGTACCCGAGTACCTGTCACAGTCCATTAGAGTACCGAGTACCTGTCACAGTCCATTAGAGTACCGAGTACCTGTCACAGTCCATCAGGGTACCCGAGTACCTGTCACAGCCCATCTGAGTACCCGAGTACCTGTCACAGTCCATCTGTGTACCAGAGTACCTGTCACAGTCCATCTGAGTACCCGAGTACCTGTCACAGTCCATATGAGTACCTGTCACCGCCCTTCAGAGTACCCAAATACCAGTCACCAAACCATCAGAGTACCTGTCACCAGGCCATCAGAGTACCCGAGTACCTGTCACCAGGCCATCAGAGTACCCGAGTACCTGTCACCAGGCCATCAGAGTACCCGAGTACCTGTCACCAGGCCATCAGAGTACCCGAGTACCTGTCACCAGGCCATCAGAGTACCCGAGTACCTGTCACCAGGCCATCAGAGTACCCGAGTACCTGTCACCAGGCCATCAGAGTACCCGAGTACCTGCCACCAGGCCATCAGAGTACCCGAGTACCTGTCACCAGACCATCAGAGTACCCGAGTACCTGTCACCAGACCATCAGAGTACCCGAGTACCTGTCACCAGACCATCAGAGTACCCGAGTACCTGTCACCAGACCATCAGAGTACCCGAGTACCTGTCACCAGGCCATCAGAGTACCCGAGTACCTGTCACCAGGCCATCAGAGTACCTATCTCCAGCCCATGTCTCATAGAATATACATTGGGGTGTTTGCTTTCCAAAATGGGGTCATTTTGTGGGTAATTTCACTGTCCTGGTGGTCCAGGACCTTCAAAAGTGTGATGGGTAGGAATGAAATGAGATGTGTCATTTATGCTCCTAGAACGCCTGAACGTACTACTTCAATGTTCGGCCTCTCTATGTGGCCAGGTTGTGTAAAAGTCCTACACATGTGGTATCGCCATACTCGGGAGGAGTAGCAGAATGTATTTTGGGGTGTAATTTTTGCTATATACATGCTATGTGTTAGAAATATCTTATAAATTGACAATTTTGTGTAAAAAAAATGCGTTAAAATTTTTTCCACATATTCCAAAAACTTCTGGAAAAAAATGAACCGTTCAAAAGACTCATTATGCCTCACAGATTATACGTTGGGGTGTTTGCTTTCCAAAATGGGGTAATTTTATGGGAAATTCCATTGTCCTGGTACTCCAGGGCCTTCAAAAGTGTAATAGGTGGTTGAGAAATGAGATGCGTAATTTTTGCTCGTAGAACGTCTGAAGGTACTACATCAATGTTAGTGCTCTGTATGTGGCTAGGCTGTGTAAAAGTCCTACACATGTGGTATCGCCGTACTCGGGAAGAGTAGCAGAATGTATTTTGGGGTGTAATTTGTTGTATGCATATGCTGTGTGTGAGAAATAACCTGATAATATGACAATTTAGTAAAAAAAAAAAAAAAAAAATAAAATAAAATCTTCATTTTGCAAAGAATTGTGGGAAAAAATGACAACTTAAAAAAACTCACCATGCTACTTACTTAATACCTTGGGATGTCTACTTTGTAAAAAGGGGTCATTTGGGGGGTATTTGTACTTTCCTGACTTGTTAGGGCCGGTTCACACAGCAGGCGAGGCGAGGCGACTCCGACTTGCCTCGCCGCGACCTGCCGCGGCCTCAGCGGCGACTTGCAAATGACTTCTGTATAGAAGTCAATGCAAGTCGCCCCGAGGTCGCCCAAAAGTAGTACAGGAACCTTTTTTCTGAGTCGGAGCGACTCGAGTCGCTCCTCTCAGAACGGTTCCATTGTACAGAACGGGGGCGACTTGCGAGAGCGAGGCGAGGCGAGTCGTGTCGCCTCGCATCGCCCGCTGTGTGAACCGGCTCTTAGTGTCTCAAGAAATGAGGTACACCTGATGTACTGAAGGCCTGATCAGAAGTGATCAATTTTCAGTGATTGGCACCATAGTTTGTAGACTCTATAACTTTCACAAAGACCAAATAATATATACTAATGTGGGTTATTTTTACCAAAGATATGTAGCAGTATAAATTTTGGCCAAAATTTATGAAGAAAAATTACTAATTAGCAAAAATTTATGACAGAAACGAAGAAAAAGGCATTTTTTTCACAAAATTTACGTTTTATTTTATTTATAGCACAAAAAATAAAAAACCCACTAGTGATTAAATACCACTAAAAGAAAGCTCTATTTGTGTGGAAAAAAGGACGCAAGTTTCATATGGATACAGTGTAGGATGACTGAGTAATTGTCATTCAAACTGTGAGAGCGCTGAAAGCTGAAAATTGGTCTGGTCAGGAAGGGGGTGTAACTGCACTGTACTGAGGTGGTTAAAAGTATTACTGATTAAAAAAAAAAATAATAATAAAAAAAAAACTCCATACAAATAATTATTGAGTTTCTCCCTTATAAATAAGTGCAATTATTACAACACAATTATTACAACACATTTTTACATATATTATGCTCCAATCAATCTTTTAAAAATCTGCAATGCAATGTTACAAATAATTATCCTATAAATGCGATGAAATCAAACAGAAAAGATTGTGAATATGTGATGAAAAAAAGGGTTAAATTAAATATGAACAAAGAAAAGTAATATAAAAGAAATAAATAAGAGTGTAGAAAAAAAATATAATAATGATAATAATTAAAAAAAAATATATATAAATAAGAGTCTATAAAAAAGTTACAATATATAAATATATATGAAAACATTTCATGAATTAATATATAATATAATAGATAAGGGTGTATAAAAAAATAACAATAGTTAATAAATATAAAAATAACTATAAATACAGGTGTATAAAATAGTGAATAAAAATAAATATTGATAATAGCCAAATACCCTCTGAGTGCTCTACTTCTACGTTCTTTCTATGCAAATTCAGTATCTTTTTGTTTATTGCCAATGTTATCATTTTCTTTTTGTGTGTTTATGGAAAAAAACGTAATCACGTTTCAAAAAATAAAAAAAAATAAAGGTGTCTAAACACAAAAAAAAGAAAAAGGATTAAATCTAGAAAATAAAAAAAATAAGGGTGTGTGTAAATAAAACAATCTGTCATATATAAAACAAATATAAATAAGAGTGCATAAAAATAATAAATATGATAAATAGTAAATATAGAAATAAAAATTGTGAATAAAGGGGTATAAAACAATAGATAAAAACCTTAAACATAATTGTATTTATTTATTTTATATTATATTTATGTTTTTTTTGCCAATGATAATAAAATGGTAATAAAATAATAAAAACCTTAAATATACTTTTTTATTTTCTATTATATTTATGTTTTTTTATTTATTTAATTTTTTAAATTTTTATTCTTATTATTTAGGGTGCTCTGCAATAAAAATGTAAATAAATGGGGTATAAAATAATAAATAATAATGTTAAAGATAATATTTTTTTATTTTCTGTTATATTTCTGTTTTGTTTTGTTATGTTTATTTCGATTTTTATTGTAGAGCTGCCTGAATAATTAGAGTGAAAGATATATATATATTTTGTTTTTTTAATAGGGTAAAAAAATGACAGGCTGTGTATCACTGTATTATCTGAATGCTCTAAGTCGGCTATTCACTGCTATCTTGCCAGCCCAGTACTGGTCAGTGTGATAGACATTGCCATCATCGATCAGTGGTGGACCAGGGTATAGTCGTGAGCCACCAGCAATGCTAATGCTGAATTATGGCACTAGCAGTGGTGGACCAGGGTATAGTCGTGAGCCACCAGCAATGCTAATGCTGAATTATGGCACTAGCAACGGACACCCGCGTGACTTGTCAGGGGGGTGGACTAGAACTCATGGACATACGCAATCCAACAGCAGCCCGCGCCTTTGGAAGGCGGCGCGCATTGTCACACGCCACCGCTCCTGGCTGATATACCAGAGACATTTCTTTATCTAGAAGCTAGTTTCTCAGTGCCGTTAGCAGCTCAGCATTGCCATCTACAGGCATTACTGAGAATTATACCCGCACGCTGCTGAGCTGAAGAGACGCTCTCTGCTCTATGAGACCTGCGCACAAGCTGTAGCTGGCTTTGCTGATGCCTGCCTCGGAAGGACCCCGTTGTACTGTCCATAACGTCGCTTAGCAACCGCCCGTCCTTGCCAACCGGAGTGCGACCATAGTAACCCACAGACTGCAACATGGCAGAGGGAGGGGAGCCGATCGTCAGACCCAGAAGGATCTTTATTCAATCCGGGGCGTTAATATAGATAAAGTAGGCACAATTCTTTTTTCTTTATTGAGTGGCATTTAGTTCACACCAGAATGCCGGCTTGGAAGCCGCACGTTTCCTGCACCACCTTCAAAACGCACCACAGTTGCGATTTGCAGCGGGGTGTTAATGTTGCGTCATGAAATGCAGGTCGCACGCGCAGGGCACTCGCCTGCACCAGACCGCGTGCTACAGAAGTACTATGCCATCCGCTTGCTGTGCGTTTCCCTTAAAGGAGTGCATGACCTGCTTTTGGTGCAGTTCGGTGCGACTCGGTCCATTCACAATGAATAGGCTAAAATCGCACACCGCACGTGAATGGCAGAGGAACGCTCAGTACGTTGTTGTGCGATTCCGTGGTGTGGACCGGCCCTTCACTCATTTGTATGCGGAGGCCGAGCTGCAATGCCACTTCATGTGAGCTCTGGTGCATTGCGAGAAAAATGCTCCAAGTCTGCGTTTAAAAAAAAAAATGAATATAAATAAGGGAGTATAAAAAAAATGCAAACAATATATATTTGTGAATACATTTAATGAATAAATATAAAAATAAATAAGGGGATATATAAACAATAATAAAATAGTTAATAAATGTAAAAATAATTATAAATAAGGGGGTATAAAATAATAAATAAGGGCGAGCGATTAATAATGCCCATACACCTCCTGGGGGCTCTACTTCTACCTGCTTTTTATGCGAATTCAGTAGCACAAGGCAGCTTTGTGGTGTGAACAGGGCACAGAGATAATAATGGTTTTCTATGGTCCTGTGTGGTGACCGGTGCTGATAAAGTGCAGAAAAATGCATCCAGTGTGAATGAGCTCTTAGGTGAGGTTGTCACTTATTTTTTTCAAGCCAAACCCGAACACTCTAGCAGCGCACAGTACGTTTTTTGTTTTTGTTTTAGGGTGCTTTCACACTGCAGCCGCCCGAGCACAGGATTCAAAACCCGGACTGTCCGGGTGAATCTCGGACAGGTGGTGACCCTACTCTTAGGCCTCAGCTATCCACACCTCTGTGTGAAGGACCGTCTTTGCCCGCATCCATTTATGTCTATTGGGACGCAGTAGCAGCATGGATATAGCCACCGGGGCCAGCTTGGCAGTCGTGCAGGGGCATGTCTCTGAACGTCTGTGCAGGCACTGCGTCCCAGTAGACATAAACCATACTGCTTGTACCCAGAGGCATAAAACACTTGGGTACCCCATGCAGGCATGGGGGGGGCCCTTAGCATAGGTACGTCTGTGTGAATGAGGCCTTTAACCTCTTGCCAACCTGCTGCAGTACCTATACTGTGGGGGATTGGCTCTTTCAGGCATGGTAAAGTACCTGTACATCGGGGCTTTCTTCCGGGTCCGCTCTCTCACGCATGCGTGCGCACCCAGAAACCCGAGCTGTCATTCACTGCAGCAAAAGCCAAGCAGTGGGTCTTAGCCAATGATTTATGGCCGGGACCCACTGATCGGCTGAGCGAATGACAGAAGAGAGCAACAACACAGAGCTCTCTACAGACGGCAGCAACGTGCCGCTTTTTTTTCTCCCTGCAAAGTAGGGAATAAAAATCAGAACATTACTTAATAAAAATCAGCACATTGTACATACAGTAACCATTGTCAGGCACACAGTTAACCTTTTGATCTAATGTTAACCCCTTTCCCAGTCAGTGTCATTAGTACAGTGACAGTGTATATTATTAGCACTGATCACTGTATTAGTGTCACTGGTGGTGTCAGCATCAGTTTGGCTGCTTTCACACCGAGGCGTTTTTTAGGTGTGTTAGCGCTAGAAATAGCCTCTAATGCCTGAAAACCTCCTCCCTATTCATTCCAGTGTGACTTTTCACACTGGGGCGGTGCGCTTGCGGGACATTCTGAAAAGTCCTGCAAGCAGCATCTTTGGGGCAGTTTGGGAGCTCTGCATACACTGCTTCCAAAACTCCCTGCCCATTGAAATGAATGGGCAGCGCTGCCAAAGCTCTGCGACATGGGCGCTTTTAACCCTTTCTTTGGCCGGCAGTGGGCTAAAATTAGCGACGCTTTACCGCTAACGCGGAGCGACTACAGTGTGAAAGTAATCTAAGTGTCAGATTGACCGTGCACTAAGGGAGTCCCACTATAAGTTGCTGATCGCCACCATTACTAGTATAAATAAATAAATATAAACTCTAGTATATATCCCATAGATTGTAGACGCTATAGTTTTCATACAAACCAATCAATATACACTTTTTTTTATTTTTTTACCAAAAATATGTAGCAGGATGCGTTTTGGCCAAAATATAAGAAGAAATTAAATTTTTTTATTTTTTTATTGGATATGTTTTATAGCAGAAAGTAAAATATATATATATTTTTTGCTTTTTTTAATATTTTCAGTCTTTTTTCGTTTATATAATAAAAAATAAATAATGCAGTGGTGATCTAGTACCACCAAAAGAAAGCTCTATTTGTGTGAAAAAAAAATATATAAATTTTGTTTGGGGACAGTGTTGCATGACTGCGAAATCGGCAGTTAAAATAACACCGTGCCATATAGCAAAAAATGGCCTGGTCATGAAGGGGGATAAATCTTCCCGGAGGTCTAGTGGTTTAGTGTATCTAGATCCAAAATCTTTTTTTTCTTTTTTTCTGGATAGAGTAGGAAGAGTTTTAACCCCTGCTAGGTTATTATTATTTGTGCACCACTGGGGAGATTTCCCTTCACTTCCTGTCCTAGAGATGCAACAGAAGGTTAAAAGTAAATCTCTAAATGTGATTGGGGTTCTTCTCTTAGATAGTTCACCCAGTAAAGGAGTCAGTACGATTGATAGTATACAGTGTCATCATTTGTAGGAGCTGGTTGTAGACATACCAGTGATGTAACTAGAAGGTGGAGGTGGAGGCGGGTGTAGTGGTATAGGTGGTGGCTGATGGACAGCAGCAGGAACAGCAGGTGGAGGAAGAGTGAGTTTTGTCAAATCAGCGGTTTCTGGAACGTTGGCGGCATCACCCTCTACTGCCCCAATTCCAGGCACCAGAGGAGGTTTTCACTCTAGAGGCCACAAAGAAGAAGAAGCGTGTGTAATTACGTGCAAACGTTCGGTTGGCGCGAGTGCGTCCACGTGTTCGTATTGGCGTGCGTCCGTTCGTACCAGGACTCGCACGCCTCTGATGGGGACACCGTGCATGATCCTTGGGACGAAGGTGAACTGCTGCTACACGGGGACGGATCTTCACATGGTGAGTTCTCTGACACCAGGAAAGGTACATCAGAATGCGGATGCCCTTTCTCGGGTCTATTGTCACTTGGCTCTTGGTGTCCAGACCCCTGGCTTGGAACAGGGTATTTCAAGGGGTTAATTGAAGAGGGCAGTTACTTCCCCTTCAGACCTGCTTATTGCCAGCTGGGCTGAAAATGTTAGAGGGGAGCTGTTTGAGTAGGAGAGAAAGAGAGACACAGCAGCATGCTGTGTGAAAGGATCCTTTGCTGTATTGCGTACCTGCTGGGGTGAGCAAAACCATATCAGAGACTGTAGCTCTGGCTAGAGCCATGTACTTTATCTATATATCAGCCTGTTGGTTAAAGAGATTGAACTTTTCCTACATCTGCACCTGTGTTACAAGACAAGTCTGTTGTTTCTTCTGTTTATTTTGCTGAATAAAGCCATTTTTACTTTACTGAACTATTTGAGCCGGTGTCTTGTGAAATAGGGTCCTCCATCAGATGCTGTCCCCTGCGTACTGCGCATGCGCAGTACACAGGAGCACAGATTCCGAAAATTGCCGAGGACGAACGGCGCCTGCGCCGTGAGTCCAGGTTCTATCCCCACTATCCAAGTGGACATAGAGTTAGAATAAAAAAGAGCCGAGCGCAGCGAGGCCGAGCCCGAAGCGTGGCGAGCGAAGCTCGCCCGCGAGGGGCCCTCTAAAATTCTAAACCCTATGTCCGCTTGGATAGTGGGGCTACCTCCTCCACTCACGGCGCAGGCGCCGTTCAGCTTCGGAGATTTTCCGAAGCTTCGTCTGCTCCGTACTGCGCATGCGCAGTACGGAACGGACACATATGGATGGCCGGACTCTATTAGGCAGAACACCGGCTCTTTACCCCTCCGATCGCCTACAAATGATTTATATCTATATATCTATATATCTATATATCTATCTATATATATATATATATATATATATATATATATATATATATATATATATATATATATATATATGGCCTAAGTCTAGATGAATCACCCACACTTAAAGGGGCAGCTACACATTTTTTGTTTTCTTTTTCATACACATTATTTGAAGTGTATTGGGATAGGCTCTAGTGCATCTAATAAATTGTTTTTGATATATAACCAAATGTAATGTACTTCGGCTTCTTTCATTGTCTTTGTGTATTAGTTATACAGGCTTATCAGCGCCTCAACAGAGACAGAAAACCATTATCTCTTCTTTATTTCTACAGATATTTCCCAATTAAGACAGACACAACCATTGCCGCCACCCACATCACCACCACCCAAAGTGCCAGTCCTGTGCGCACAAAATAACTGTTTGAATGATGGAATCTGTGTTCTGGAAAACCAGCAGCCGGCATGCAGGTAAAAATGTCTTGCCTCAGTGCAGGAGTGTCAAACTCAATTTCATTGTGGGCCACATTGCATGAGCATTATAATTGCCCTTAACCACTTGAGACCCGCGCTATAGCCGAATGACGGCTACAGCGCGGATCTCCTTTGCCGGGACGACGTCTGCAGGTAAGCTGCACTTGTAAACCCAGAAGGCTTCGGGGAACAGAGGGCAGATAGGGTGACCATTTACAGCCAGGTGACTTCAAGTAATTGTAGCACCCTCTAGTGTAGAGTGCTAGGCTGTACATAGATTTCTTTTTGTAATATAGGTAAATTTAGGCTTGGCTACTCTTACCTCCCCCACTATCAAGCGGTCGGAAATTACCTGGATCTCAGTGTGTACTTGCTGGATCTCAGCACGGTGTGTCTCCTCCACTCTCTTAATGAGAGCCTCTATATCGGCTTTCGTTGGTAGAGCCTGGATTAAGCTCTTCAGATCCTCCGCTTCCGATCGTATACTACGAGGGGTGACTTCCTCGCATTCCTCTTTGCCGTTCCCGGCCTCGGTTGGGCTTTTCGTCTCCCCCCTATTCGTCCGCGCACTCGCCTCCGCTTCCGATTGTTTAGTGCGAGGGGTAGCTCCTTCGTTTTCCTCCCTGCCATTCCCAGCCTCGATTGAGCTTTTCATCTCCCCCCTGTTTGTCCGAGCGCTCACCACCTCGGGGGGCTTAGCTACGTCCGTAGTCTCGGCGATATGCCCGGCAGCTGACATCCGCCTCGGGGAGAAATACTGCTGTATAGCGGGTTGTGGGGCACTGCACCCTGCAGCTCTACGCGAGGTTTTCGTTTCTCTCTGTCTAGGCGCGCTCATTCCGGGATCCTCAGGTGCAAATCACCTATGACTGGCGGTTCAGCTAGGAGCACAGACTCTGCACGCCCTCACTCAGCCATGCTCAGACCACACCCCCCTAAGCAACAGATTTGAAGGAAAAATGGAGAGAGTGGAAAGGGAGAGCAAAGAGCAGGGTGAGACGTTGGTGAAGATGCAGCTTCAGATCGAGGAACTTGAAGATCGTAGTCGTCGCTGCAACTTGAGGTTCCGAGGAGTCCCAGAAGTCGCTGAGCAGGAGGACTTGCAGGAGAAGGTAATGAGCATTTTTCACATGATTTTAGAGGGTAATGTCCCGCCTAACATGGATTTGGACAGAGTACACAGGGCGCTAGGGCCTAAATCAGCAGACCCGCAAAGGCCCAGGGACATAATTTGCCGCCTCCATAGATACGCGCATAAGGAGACTTTGCTGAGGAAGGCATGGTTGGCTGGCAATATTGAGATAGAGGGATCAGTAGTGAAGCTCCTACCTGACTTATCCCGGGCCACACTACAGCGCAGAGCACAGTTGCGTGCTGTCTTGGACTGTGTACGGCGGGAGGGACATGCATACAGATGGAAATACCCTCTTGCTGTGGTAATAAGAAAAGGAACATCTACATGCACACTGAGACTATACAGCGATCTTCCAAAATTATTTGCCTTTATAGGTGTGGAGCCGTTTATGGTGCCGAACTGGAGACTCCCACTCTCTCAGCTACAGAGAAAAAAACCAGAAAGCACAGGAGGGAAAGAGAGGGAGTGGGAAAGATGAGAAAGACATATTACAGCACAATGAGACTTGTGTTAGAAATTAAGCTAAATTAACTCATATCCCTGAACCTATCCTTTTTTTTTTGTTTCTTTTGTGCGCCTGTTGGGGCTTTTTCCCTTCTCTGTTTCCTTTTTTTCGTAGCCTCATCCCATAGGTTTTCAACTTGTCTAATTAATTCCCTCCATGATGATTTAAGAAGTATGGGAGGAGAGAGATATGCTCTTAATATCTTTTTTTGGATTAGGATGAATGGAGATAATGAGGGATGAGGTGGGGGCAGCGGGTGGGTTGGGGGGGTCGGGGGGGGGATACAGGTGGAGAGTCTAAGATAAATACACAAATAAGATTAGGTAATTATAATAAAGGGGGGGGGGGGTTCAGGTCCCTGGGGGGGATTCACATGACCGAGGTTCCTAGAAGAGGTGGTCACTTAGGAGAGTAATATAATTTACTATTATAATTTACTAGGGATAAAGAGGGGGAAAATGGGATGATAGGGGTTGCAGTGGTTTCTTCTTTTTTTTTTTAGAAGTGTTGGGAGGAGGGGGGCATTTAATATAATACATAATATTTTTTTTTCTTTGTTTTTTTCTTGTTTTTTGGGGGGGGAGGGAGTAATGGATGTGGAGGGTCAGTAAATATATATGGGAATGATGGTGCACAGGGGATGGTTTAGACTTGTGAGGGTTGAGAGGGTGGGATAAGGAGGGATATTGAGCTGGGGGGGAGAGTATATAGAATTAGGACACAAGAAACTGTTGGTTTTTTTTTTTTTTTTTTTGGTCAATCACTAATCACCAATATTAGTAACTTTTAATATCACCACTAACAAAATAAAGCACATAGCTAGGGACCTGGGGGAAACGGAGGGTTTACGGATTGGGACCAGACCCCCCTACCTGAACTTAAGGATGAATAAAATAACTTTATAAGATGTGGCCTCCGGCCCCCCCCCCTCTCTTTCTCCCTTTCTCCTTCTCCCCACCTTGCCTCCCCTCCCCCCTTTGAGGAGGAAAGGGAGAGAGGGAAAGGAAAAAGGGGAGGAAAAAGGGAAGGGAAAAGGGAAAGAAAAAAAAAGAAAAGAAAATTTTTTTTTTTTTTTTTTTGGGATGAGGAGTGTAAGGTATTATATTGTATTGTTGCTTTATTGTATTATGGTACGGTTTTTTTTTTTTTTTTTTTTGGAACAAGGTCAATACACAATATGGCTCTTGGAGGAAGGAAGAGAGAAACGGAGAGGAGACATGGAAAATAGGAAAGGGGGGGGGGATTGATATAAATTATATATACAGGAGAGGCTTAAGCTTTGGATAAATATAGAGATGGGTACATGTATGAATTTACAAACACAGGTGCAGCTGTGAATGTGTGTCTCCATACATGTATATGCAAGGGTATAGGTGTATATATGTAAAAGTATATACGTAGATGTGAATGGACAGACATAATTAACTTTGCCTCTACTATGGCTTCTGTCTCCTTTTTTTTTTTTTTTTTTTAACCCCCCCTCTCTTAAAAGAGCCATGTTGGAGTAGACACAATCTATGTGGAGAAGTAACAGGTGACAGTAGAGAACATGATATTATAAAAGACTGGCGGAGGGCACGGGGGAAGCTCGCCCAGGAGCAGCCAGGCACAACCACAAAACCCCATTAGGTAAACACTCATAATCCGGAGGGTCCGGAAATTGAGTGGGTAAAAGCAGTAGAGCTTTGAGATTCGTGGGGAGACCGTTGGTAAACGGCCAACCCAGGGACTGGTAGTGGGGGAGGGAGGGAGGGAGTAGCAGATTGGACGGGAGGGAGGGGGGCGGGAGGGGGTAGGGTTAGAGGGGGTTCTCCCCCCCCTTTTTTTTTTTTTTTTTTTCTTTGCACCTTTACTTGTCTCTGCCTCTTTCCCCAAGGAGATATGGAAACTTTAAAAATAATGTCCCTGAATGTAAAGGGACTGAACGTCCCGGAAAAAAGACGAATGTTACTTCATGATTTAAAGAGATTGAAGATAGATGTAGCGTTTATTCAAGAAACACATTTCAGAGAAAATAATTTCTCTCTGCTGAGGTCTACGGGGTATCCAACGGTTTACCATGCGCTTAACCCGATTTCCAAAACTAAGGGAGTCACCATTATGATATCAAAAACAGTAGCATGGAATCATAGGGATTCTATGATAGATGCAAAGGGAAGGTATCTGTTTGTAAAGGGGACTATAGGAGGGGTAGGAGTTACATTAGCAACATATTATGCCCCCAATATACAACAAGACCTCTTTTTTAAAGAGATACTTGACAAACTTATGGAATTCGAAGAAGGACAGTTGATTATGGGGGGAGACCTTAATACCCCATTAATCCCCAGTGAAGACACCTCATCAGGGACATCGTCAGTGACACCTAAAATAAGAAAGAGGATAGCCCAGGCAATAACAGAAACAAAACTGGTAGATATATGGCGATTATTACACCCCAAGGAAAGAGATTACTCTTTTTTCTCCAATCCGCATAGAGTGTATTCACGGATAGATATGTTTTTTATTCCGCATAAACAATTATCCTCAGTTAAGGAAGCCACTATTGGTCTAATTACCTGGTCAGATCATGCCCCAATTTTTTTAAAATATAATTTAACGGGGAAAAAACATTTAACCTCTAGGATGTGGAAACTCAATGAGAGCCTCCTTCAGGATCCTTTAGTCCTGGAGGATGTCAGAAAGGAGATAAAATTCTTCTTTCAGGAGAACGAAGGCCCAGAAAGTTCCTTGGGAACAATCTGGGAAACGCACAAGGCAGTAATCAGAGGAGTATTGATTAAGCACGGAGCAAGGATTAAGAAGGAAAGAGAAACTAAGTTAACAGAATTATTAGTAAAAATGCAACATCTAGAAGCCCAACATAAACATGCCCAGAACTTAGAAGTTGAACAAGAATTAATAAGCACACGTAGGCAAGTTACAGATCTGCTACAGTACAGAGCTAAAATGGCAATTCAGATAGGACGTAAGTGTAGCTATGAATCCGGCAATAAATGCGGAAAACAACTAGCGAGAGCATTACGGGAAATACAATCCAAGACATACATACCTATAATTAGAAAAAAAGGTGGGGAGGAAGAACGAGTGCCAGAACAGATTGCTGGTGTGTTTGGCGATTTCTACTCCTCATTGTATAATCTGAATTTGAGGGCATCAGATCAAGCTAAGATAAATGAATACATAAGATCAAGCGAAATGCCGACTCTGACAAGTACTGCACAAGAGGAGATGGAATCCCCAATCACACTAGAAGAAGTACAAAACACGATAAAACAGATAAAAAGTGGGAAAGCACCTGGTCCAGATGGACTAACAGCCCAATATTATAAGACGCTTATGCCGGAATTATGTCCATATATGGTTAAACTGTTTAATGAAATAGGAGACATATCGACTTTCCACTCAGATACACTTAAAGCTACAATCACAGTGATACAGAAAGAAGGTAAAGACCCGAAACAATGTGGAAGCTATAGGCCAATATCTTTACTGAACGCAGATTTGAAAATATTTAGCAAATTATTAGCCTTGAGGATACAACAGTATTTGCCCTCTTTGATTCATCAAGACCAAGTGGGATTTGTCCCAACAAGAGAATCAAGGGACAATACTATTAAGGCCTTAAACCTAATACATACAGTCATCTCTACCGATACCCCCTGTATATTTCTGGGAACAGATGCAGAAAAGGCTTTTGATCGGGTGGGGTGGGGGTTCATGTTCTCAGTACTCCGACATATAAAGCTAGGAGGGAAAATGATGGGCTGGATAACAAGCTTGTATGAAAAACCTACAGCTCAAGTAAGAGTAAATGGAGCGGTATCTACATCTTTCCCAATAACAAATGGGACCAGACAGGGATGTCCACTGTCCCCTCTGTTATTTTGCGTTGACCCTTGAACCACTTCTATGCAGAGTAAGGCTCAACAGGGATATCCAAGGAATAACCATAGGAGAAACCCATAATAAAGTCGCAGCATATGCAGATGATATGCTTTTTACAGTGACGAATCCGATAATCTCGCTCCCAAATCTGTAAGGAAATCGAGACATATAGTACATTATCCCACTTTAAAATAAACTGCTCCAAGTCAGAAGCCTTAATGATAGCAGTCCCAGAGAAAATGACGAGACTAATAAAATTAAATTATAAATTTAATTGGACGGACTATGGCTTGAAATACTTGGGAATAACGATCGCAACAAACTTCAATAAGATATATGAATTAAATTTTGTACCAGTATTGAAGATGGTACGAGGATGCCTGGAGAGATGGCACAGGGGAATACATTCCTGGTTTGGAAGAAATAATATAATCAAGATGAATATTTTGCCAAAACTCCTGTACCTCCTCCAGGCAATCCCAATGTTAATACCAAGAAATTTTTTTAGAACTATACAAACATTATTTATGAAATTTATTTGGGCAGACAAACAACCAAGGATACGGAGGACATTATTAACATTACCAAAGCAATACGGGGGATTAGCAACACCAGACATATACAAATATTACCAGGCAATACATCTAGGTAGATTACTAGACTGGTGTCGACATGGAGATCAGAAAATATGGGTAAAATTAGAGCAAGCACAATGTAGGGAGCTACTACATAGAGCACCTTGGTGCTACAGAAATTTGACCTCAGATACGAAGCTACACCCTACAATAGGACCCACATTACAGATATGCTACCATCTCTTAGCTAAGAATAAGATATCGACACAGAACTCCCCTCTAGTCCCTATATTGGGTAACCCCCGATTTATACCAGGCATACAGAAAGGACTTTTTGATAAGTTGATTAAAAAAGGAATATATCAAGCTTCGCATTTCGTGAAAAAAGGTAAATGGCCAACAATGCAGGAGATGATAGATAGAAAAGACCCTTTTCAATTAGATTTCTGGCAGGCGGCACAATTAGGACATTTTCTAAAAACAGAGATAGTGCCAGAGTTACTAGATCGAGACTATATGCCATTTGAGAAACTCTGTATGGAAAAGGAACCAATTACGCATGCAATCTCGAAAATGTACGCGTTACTGATTTAACCCGTAGAAAATTTTCAGGTACCCTTCTTTAGGAAGTGGGAAATAGACCTAGGAAGGACTTTTTCTGAGGAGCAGAAGAAAAATATGATACAATCAATTTTTAAAACAGCAACATGCACAAAACTACAGGAAACTAATTATAAAATTATCGCACAGTGGTATAGAACACCAGAAAAACTTCAAAAATATTTCCCTCATATATCAAATAAGTGTTGGAGGTGCCAGAAAGAAGTGGGACATTTTTTACATATATTTTGGTCATGTCCAAAAATTAAGAAATACTGGAAAGAGGTACGAGAGATCGCTCAAAAATTCAGTGAAGTAGAAATACGGGAGGACCCAGCAGTATTCCTCCTGAACTTGTCAGAGACCTCAGGAAATATAGGTGGGAATTCCATCCTGTGTCACTTGGTAAATACAGCCAAGTCATGTATAACACTTAGGTGGAAACAAATACAACCCCCCAGTGTGAGCATGTGGTTGAAGAAAGTTGAGGAGGTGAACAGGATGGAAGACCTAATATGGACAGCCAGGAAAAGAAGGAAAACTTACTTGGAAATATGGACACCATGGAACCTCTATATCTCCTTGGAGGAGGGAAGGAGACAGATTGATGCGATTTAAGGGGGAGGAGGGGGAGATATAGGGGAAGGAGATGAGAACTCCCCCCCTTTTTTTTTTTTTTTTTTTCTCAGGTGGGGGGGGGGGGGGGGAGAAGAATAGGGGGGAAAATATCAGGGGGGGAAGATGAGAAATAAGAGGATAACAATATAACTCTGGCCTGATTGGGAACAGTACCAACCTAGGACCAGACATGGGGTATGTGGGACTGAGAGTGAAGTCTCTATGATATTGCCCCGATATATTATATAGATTACCATTAACCTAGCCTGCTCTCTCTTTGGATTTATACATTACATTATAAAGGGAATAAGAGGCTAAGGGAATAGAATGAATTGTTATGCTCTTTTTGTTTATTATGTATGAATATGGAAACACGATGTATGACTCTTAGATTGTTTATGTAAAATTCTATTCTTGTTTACTTGAGGAAAAAAAAAAAATGGAAAGGGAAAAAAATAAATAAATAAAGAAATTGAAAAAAAAAAATTTAGGCTTGGCTGGGAGCCAAGTCTGTGTTTAATCTGGGCCGGGGTGAGTGATCTAGGGAGGCTGGAGGACTCATAAGGCAACACCTCTGGTGCCTCCCCTTGCTTGCTGGAGCCTTGGTGAGGCTTCCGGAGGAATGGAAGGAAGGCTGGGAGGAGCTGCCTGGAATGTTAAGGAGGGCCCTGGCTGGTCCTCAGCAAGTGGGCTGATAGGGGGTGGGCCCCTCTTGAATACTCAGTCAGGCCAGCAGGGGCAGTGCAGAGTTTGGGTGGAAGCTGGAGATAGTGTTGAGGAGGCTGTCAGTGGCCCTTGAGGGTAGCCACCCCCTAGTCTGTCCTGTCCAGAGGCACGGGAGCAAGAATGAGGACAACAGGAGCCAGCTAGCACATCTGATGCCGCGTACACACGATCAAACAATCGGGTGGAAAAGTCCGGCAAACTCAAGTCCGCCGGACAATCCCCCCGTGTGTAGCCTCCGGCACACTTTTTTGACCCGAAAGTACGGCGGACTTAGAAAGTAGTTTTGCACTCCAATCTTCCCGCCGGACTCGCATTTCGGCGGACAATCCGGCCGTGTGTATGCCAGTCCGCCGTAGTTTTGAAATTAACTGACTTTTCCCGCCCGGAGAAAAGTCCGCTCATTTGAGCGGGTCTCCAGGTAGGCGGGGCCCGCGAAGGAGACGTCGCTGGCCCCGCCACCTGGTATGGACTTAAAGGGGAACCCCAACGCCAAAAAAAATCGGCGTGGGGGTCCCCCCAGGTCCACATCAGACCTTTGTCCTAGCACGCTACCCGGCCAGCCAGGAAAGGGGGGGCGAGCGAGCGCCCCCCCCCCCCCCTCCTGAGCCGTACCAGGCCGCGTGCCCTCAACATGGGGGGGTGCCCCCGAAGTCGGAAGAAGAGGCCGGTGGCGAGGAAGAAAGCCGGGCTCCTCCGCTAGTAAAAGAGCTAGAAGAAGATAGCGGAGGAGTCCGGCGAGAAGACCCCCCGAAGACGGAAGACCCCGGAGCTTTGCAATAAACTATTTTATCTTATGTGTTGGTTTTTTTTGTACTTTATTACACAGGTGAATGGGTAGGGGTGCATTGTACCCCTTACTCATTCACGTAGGGTGGGGGGGGGGCCGGTATCTGGGGGCCCCCTTAATAAAGGGGGCTCCCGGATTCTGATAAGCCCCCCGCCCGCAGACCCCGACAACCAACGGCCAGGGTTGATGGGAAGAGGCCCTTGTCCTCATCAACATGGGGACAAGGTGCTTTGGGGTGGGGGGGCGCACGCCCCCCCTTCCCCAAGGCACCCCTCCATGTTGAGGGCACGCGGCCTGGTACGGCTCAGGAGGGGGGGCCGCTCGCTCGCCCCACTTTCCTGGCCGGCCAGGTAGCATGCTCGAACAAGAGTCTGATGTGGACCTGGGGGGACCCCCACGCCGATATTTTTCGGAGTTGGGGTTCCCCTTTAAGTCCATACCCGGTGGCGGGGCCAGCGATGTCTCCTTCGCGGGCCCCGCCTACCTGGAGAAGCGCTCGAAATGAGCGGACTTTCCTCCGTGTGTGTGGGCGAGTCCGTTCATTTCAAAAGTAGGGCGGATAGTACGGCGGACTTAGTACGCCGTATTAGTCCGCTGAAAAAGTGCCATGTGTGGGCAAGTAGCTCGTTCGGAAAGTCAGACGGACAGTCTGGCGGGAAGTCCGCCAGACTAAGTCCGTAGGATAGTTCGCTACGTGTGTACGCGGCATGAGATATCTCCAGGCAGAACACAGCTGTGTGGCTGTGAGTGTGGCAGTCTGAGAGGACTGTAGGAAGTAGCCAGGAGGGCTAGTGAAAGGGGCAGCTGTAGCCAGGTGGGCTGGCAGTGCCTGAAGAGGTGGTGCTGGGATCAGTAGTTACAGGTATGTAGCAGGACACTGGACTTTTTCTCTACGCACCAAAGGGGCCCGCAGTCCCTGCCTGTAAAGGGCTTTTGCTTGATCTGGCTGAGTGCCTTGCCACATTCATCAAACAGTGTTCCGGCTGGGTCTGAGTTGTTCCTGCAAGCAAGTGATGTACTGGAGGATGAGGAGTGTATACAGAGAGTGAATATATTTGAGTGTCCCTGAAGAGACTTTGTTCCAGTCAAGTGAGCATTCCATAATAACCCTATCCCTATTCAAGTTTATTAACCCCTAATAAAAAAAATAAAACGTTTCCAATTTCAAGCGAGCCTGTAGAAATTTGGTGTGCCTGGCTGTGCAGGACCCCTAGTCACCAGCGGCTCCTACGGGGGCTGCCCTACATAATGCAATGGTTGTTTGATGTATAAAGGGTAATGTGAACCTGTCACATGAAATAAACTACTAACTAAGGTGACACTGCTGAATCAAGATGCTATATCAGACACATGGAAATTACATTGTCTTATGTCTTCAACTGACACCTATACCTTCATTGGGAGAAAAAATAATGAAGCACGGCCTTTGTGTAATTTGAATCTGAAATCCAAAGTAAGGGATTCAGAATCTGCAAATATCAAATGCAATACAAATGAACCCAGAACGTAGGATGCTACAAGCCCAAAACACAAAGATGTAAATATCACCTAAAATATAGTGTACATTCCTCACTTTCCTACCTGGCACTTTTACCCTCTTCCTAACCAGGAAAATTTTCAGCTTTCAGCACTGTCACACTTTGAATGACAATTGCGCAGTCACGCAACGCTGTATCCAAATTACATTTTGTATTTTTTTTACACACAAATAGAGCTTTCCTTTGGTGATATTTAATTACCACTGAGATTTTTATTTTTTGTTAAATATACAAAAATAAACATTTTTCATAGTTTGTTATAAAATTTAGCAAACATGTAATCTTTCTCCCTTTACTGATGTGCGCTGATGAGGTGGCACTGATCAGGCGGCACTGATAGGTGGCACTGACCGGTGGCACTGATGAGGCTACACTGATAGGCGCCACTGATGGGCACTGATAGTCAACTCTAATGGGCACTGATGGGTGGCACTGATGGGCTCTAATAGGTGGCACTGATGGGCTCTAATAGGTGGCACCGATAGGTGGCACTGATTGGCAGCACTGATGGGCACTGATTGGCAGCACTGGTGACCACTGATTGGGAGCACTGGTGGGCACTATTGGGACTGCACTGATAGTCAGGGCACTGATAATCAGTGCCCTGATTATCAATGCCGATGTGCTTTTAGCCATTTATCAGCTCTCTTTTTCTCTCCTCATGCTGTCAGCATGAGAAAAGGAAAGCTGATAACCGTCTTGTGCTTACTTCTGCGATCAACTTTCATTGGACACAGCTGATTACGTGGTAAAGGGCTGCTGTGATTGGCCCCTTCCCCAGATCTGTGATCAGCTGAGTCCACAGGAGGTGCACAGACAGCAGGATTACGGGAGGACATCCATGTACGCCCTCCCGGCAAATTAAGCCTGCGCTGTAGCCGTCTTTCGGCTATAGGGCGGGAAGGTGTTAAACATATATATTTTTTTTAAAAAAAGTACATAAATAGATCACCTTCCATGTCCAGTTTCAATATTTTATTATACTGTATATAGCATGCAAGAAAAATGACACATAATTAAAAACCATGGTATTGACTATAAAAAATAGAATACATCTCACATAAAGCAATCATGGCATTCAAGGTAATTCCTCCTCTAGGGTGGTAATAAATATATGATTTAATGTTATAAAAAAAAAGGATACAAAGGGGCACAGAAAGGCTTATTTACAGTAAGAGCTGTGGAATAGACTCCCTAAAAACTAGTTCTGGCCAGCTCAGTAGATACCTGGTTGCCTCCTGGGGGAATTTACTGGAGCAAATTGCACCATGCCCGTAGGGCTTTTTTTTTTTTTTTGATCTTCCTTTGGGTCAACTGTGGGTTAAAGATTCTGTATTTTGTGTTTTTTTTATTCTGTTGGTTGAACTAGATTGACATTTTGTTTTTTTTTCACCCTGACTAACTTGGCAGCTAACTAAGGTCTTCATTCTCTACCTTTGTGGCTGCAGTATAGTAGCAGCCTCCTCTCTCCCTTTAACTCTGCAAAGTGGCAGTGGGTACCAGGCCTGGAGTGCACTGACTTTCAGCACCTGGTTCTGCAGGAAGATGGAGTGAAGTTGGGAGGAAAGAGATGTGGAGCAAGTTGGCAGAGCTTCCCATCAATGAGGACTCGGAGCCCCAGGTGAATGAAGACTGCTGAGCTGAGGGTCTCCCTCTGGCCTCTTGGGTTATATGGGAGCTCTTAGATTAGTATTATGGCATTAGGGGTATGTGGCGCATGTATCACAAGGCATGGTGCTGTGTGTATTGGGGTGCATAGGGCAGCATATATTATTTATGATACTGAAAGAACTATAAACGGCTCACTGTGATGTAATATTTCATTACAGCTTTATTTGCTTAATGTTACAGTACACTATACACTCTGGAGTGGCATTGACACTTTTGGATTATTTGGAAACAATTCTCCTTTAAATCCTAGTTCCACCTTAAACTATTTCACGTGCCCCTTGAAAAATATTTAAACCTTGTTTGCATTACTTTCTATACTGAATATGCATATCTGGGTATATCACAGATTAATAAATACACTTTTTACAGGTGTAAAACATCTGGAGACCGGTGGTATGTGGGAAACAGATGTGAAAAGGAGATCCGGAACAAAGGCACCGTGTGGACCATGTCTTCCTTATGTGCACTACTCTCTCTTTTTATGCTTACTCTTGTGAATGTAGTATGACATCCAATCAATGTGGGCTGTTATATTAAAATAAATAACATTTAAAGTGAAATTCCAAACACAAATGTTTGCTTGTTTGTTTTTGTTTTCTATAGAATAGAGTTACCACCTCTATCAGATTTTTACTGCTGACTGTGCCACCTTTGGAGAAATGCCCCCTCATTTCCTGTTTTGTCACTGGGACAGGAAATGGAGATACATCTGTCCAACAAAGCCACTAATAAATCATAAAAAACACTTGTTTTTTTGGAAAGTGCTATAGGATTGGAACCTCTGTGTCACTAGTACAGGAATCTCCAAACTATGGCCCTCCAGCTGTTGCAGAACTACACATCTCATGAGGCATTGTAAAACTCTGACAATCACAAACATGGCTAGGCATGATGGCAATTGAAGTTCCTGAACAACTGGAGGGCCATAGTTTGGAGACCCCTGCACTAGAAGATGGTGAGAGGGGAGATATCTTTAACAACCATACAGACAACAATAAATCACGACAGAGGTTCTTCTTCTAACCCACTTTGCCCTCAACTGAAAAAAAAAAAAAGGATTTTGGCTGAAGTCTATGCTTTAATAAATACTACATTACCATGGTTCATTATTTCAGTAAATCGGTAAATTTGATTGCATTTGTAATATACTTTGTTCATTTCACTTTTTTTTAGCCCAGCAAAATCCACAAACCTGATGCATAAGGACTGACTATTAAAATATCTTCCTGGTAGCCTGGACTAAAGGCCATCTCCATATATTTTTCTTTTGATAACAATAGTCCAGTTTTGAGAGAGTTATTAGTGTGACCTTTTTAGGCATGATCATTGGTCTATAAATTTCTATATATTTTTGTAATAAAATATTTTGTTTTTAAATTTTTACATTGTACACAGTTGAAGGTAAATCTAAAGGAAATTGAAAAAGAAAACTGTATAATGTATGGACAACTTGAATCGGTAGTAGTAAACCGTAGTAAACCGCATCCAAAACACATCCGTTTTCAGGCAAGTATTCCCAAGAAAAGGATTTTCCTTGTAAGCTCTCCAGCATCATTCCGTCACCGTTGAAGGCGTTTCCATCTTCACCCAGTCCTCTTTCCAGGTTCACAGGCTTCAGCTATCTGATTGGCCATGCCAGTAATGATGTCACTCCCGCACATACGGATGGGAGTCGCTATTTATGGTACAACACTGAAGGGACAGCATGGGTATGCCGTTCCTTCAGCGCGCATTTGCAGGTGACGTCTCTGGCTGCATCTAAAGTAAATATCTCCTAAAGGTGTAGGAGATATTTACTGTACCTGTAGGTAAGCCTTATTATAGGGCAGAGACTTTGGTTTGTACACAGTGGAATGTGATATTCTTTTACTTGTGGCAAAGGTTTGCTTTATTACACAGAAGGAATTTCATATATTTTGTATGGTTCACTATATGTTCATAATTATTCACTTAATCTGGTGGTAGATAGTGATGGACGAACTTCCGACGGGACGTTTCGCGAACGCGAAATGCGAACGGACCCAAACGTTCGCGAAACCGAACGTTCGCCGCGGGCCCCATTGACTTCAATGGGAGGCGAACTTTGCAAACCTTCATGTCGAATTTGCGGCCACGTGGTAATTATTAGGGGGTAAAACGTAGTCCCACCATCTGGACAATGACATAATACATGTATGAGGTGAATTTGGGATCGATAACTACAAGCATTTTTATTTTATTTGGGAAATTGTTCTAACAATTCAGGACTATGGAGCTAATGAAGGCAATGGAGGAGAGGGAAGGTCAGGGACCAGGGTAGGCAAAGAAGAGGGTGCAGGAGATGATCACCAGCAGCGTGACATACCGGAATGACACATGCACCGTGATAGAGGCATCTGACAGCAGCACCGTAATACAGAGCACTGACAGCAGCACCGTGACATACAGCGCTGACAGCAGCACCGTGACATACAGCGCTGACAGCAGCACCGTGACATACAGCGCTGACAGCAGCACCGTGACATACAGCGCTGACAGCAGCACCGTGACATACAGCGCTGACAGCAGCACCGTGACATACAGCGCTGACAGCAGCACCGTGACATACAGCGCTGACAGCAGCACCGTGACATACAGCGCTGACAGCAGCACCGTGACATACAGCGCTGACAGCAGCACCGTGACATACAGCGCTGACAGCAGCACCGTGACATACAGCGCTGACAGCAGCACCGTGACATACAGCGCTGACAGCAGCACCGTGACATACAGCGCTGACAGCAGCACCGTGACATACAGCACTGACAGCAGCACCGTAAGCAGCCCCAGGAGGAAGTCAGCACAGCACAGGGATGGTGTGATCCCCTCATAATAAGAACCCCCAGGAGGAAGTCAGCACAGCACAGGGATAGTGTGATCCCTTCATAATAAGAACCCCCAGGAGGAAGTCAGCACAGCACAGGGATATCATAAGCAGCCCCAGTAGAAATATGACACCGCTCAACCTCTTCAAAGAGGAGGGTAGGGGCATATAGTACGGTGTGCTTTTTTGGGTCAAGGAAGTGAGCCAAATGAATTAAGAAGGTCTGTGTGCTTGATTAAAAAAATAGTTTATAGACATATACATGGTCTACTGGTCACATGTGTTGAATTCCTCCGAGATCCATGCCTCATTCATTTTTAGAAATGTGAGGTAGTTAACACTGTGGTGAGCTAGGCGAGTACGCTTATCGGTCACAATCCCCCCTGCTGCGCTGAACGTCCTTTCGGACAGGACACTGGATGAGGGGCAAGCCAACAGTTCGATTGCAAATTGGGCAAGCTCTGGCCAGAGGTCAAGCCTGCCCACCCAGTAGTCTAGGGGTTCATCACTCCTCAGAGCGTCCACATCGGCCGTTAACCCAATGTAGTCGGACACCTGACGGTCTAGGCGTTCCCTGATGCTGGATCCGGATGACACCTGTCGATGGGTCGGCTGAAAGAATGACCTCATATCCGAAGTCACCAACACATCTTCAAACCGGCCTCTTCTTGCAGGCGCTGTTGGATTGGTACCCGCAAATCCTTCTCTGGGAGTGGGAATTGCTCCTCTGCCAGCGCACGCAAAAGCAGAATGCAGCATTTCTCGAAGCAAGGCCTGGAAGTGCTGCATTCTGACAGCCCTCTGCGACGGCGGTAACATTTCCGCCATTTTGTGTTTGTACCGGGGGTCTAAGTACGTTGCCACCCAGTACTGGTCCTTGACCCTCATGCTTTTTATACGGGGGTCCCTATTAAAACACTGGAGCATGAAGGCCCCCATTTGCACTAAAGTGGAAGCGGTGTGGTGGCCTGGCTCCTGCTCATCATCCAGGATAATGTCGTCCTCTTCATTCTCCTCTCCCCATCCTCGCACAACAGGGATCCCAGAAAGGTTTAAAGCATGCTCTTCTTGCTCCTGCTCATCCGCCCCGGCACCATCCTCCTCTGACTCCTCATCAGACTCCTGTTGTTGACTTGTCTCAGATAGAGTAGCCCCCCCTGGGAATTCATCCAGCATTGCGACTTCCTCATCTTCCCGCTCCTGCTCCTCCACAGCCTGATCAATGACACGACGCAATGCACGCTCCAGAAAGAAGGCATAAGGTACCATGTCACTGATGGCGCCATGGCTGCGACTGACCAGTTTGGTGATCTCCTCAAATGGCCGCAGAAGTCTGCATGTGTCGCGCATGAGCAGCCACTGGCGCGGTGAAAAAAAACCCAGCTCCCCAGAACCGTTTCTTTCGCAGAGTTCATACAGGTAGACGTTAACTGCACGTTTCTGCTGGAGCAGCCTATCAAGCATATAGAAGGTTGAGTTCCATCGCGTCGGGCAATCGCAAATAAGACGTCTGACCGGCAGATGGTGTCGCCGCTGAATGTCAGCAAGGCGAGCCATGGCCGTGTAAGATCTTCTGAAATGGGCCGAGATTTTCCTTGCCTGCCGCAAGATGTCCTGGACCCCAGGGTATTTGACAAGGAATCGCTGCACGACCAAGTTTAAGACGTGTGCCATGCACGGCACGTGCGTGATTTTGCCCTGTTTCAATGCGCTAAGCAGATTGGCACCGTTGTCACACACCACTTTACCAACTGTCAAATTGAGCGGTGTTAGCCACTCATCTGCCTGTGAACGCAAAGCTGAAAGGAGTGCCGGGCCAGTGTGGCTCTTTGCTTCCAGGCACAACAGACGCAGCACGGCATGGCAACGTCTCACCTGGCATGTGGAATAGGTTCTGGGGAGCTTGGGCGGTGCAGTGGAAGAGACGCTAGCAGCGGAAAAGGAGGAGGCAGCTGAGGAGGAGAGGGAGGAGGATGGAGTAGGAGGAGGAGAAGAAGAGTCAGGCCTGCATGCAATCCGTGGCGGTAAAACCAAATCTACACGGGTGCCACGGGTTACATGCTTGACGGCCGTCAGAAGGTTCACCCAGTGGGCAGTAAAACTGATATACCTTCCCTGCCCGTGTTTGCTAGACCACGTGTCTGTGGTCAGATGTATCTTGGCACCGACACTGTGTGCCAGAGATACATTCACTTGCCGCTGAACATGGCCATATAGCTCTGGGATGCCCTTCTCTGAGAAATACTTCCTTCCTGGGACCTTCCATTGTGGTGTTCCAATGGCCACAAATTTGCGAAAGGCCTCCGAGTCCACCAGTTTATATGGCAGTAGTTGGCGGGCTATGAGTTCTGACAAGCCAGCCGCCAACCGTTGGGCAAGAGGGTTATCCGGCATCATCATTTTTTTACGCTCAAACATTAGGCCCACGGAAGCCTGCCTTTTTGCAGAAAAATGTGAGCTTGGCGTGATGGAAGGTGGAGTGGAGGACAATTGTGAGGAGAGAGGAGAAGGAGAAGTAGAAGACGAGGCTGGACGGTGAGAGCCTGCAGTGTGGCTTTGTGTGTTCCGTTGCTCCCACTGGGCTCGGTGATGGCTGCTCATGTGCCTTCTTAAGGCGGTCGTCCCTAGGTGAGTATTGGGCTTACCGCGACTAACGCGTTGACTGCAAAGATTGCAGATGGCAACGCTATTGTCAGCAGCGGACACGTTAAAAAAAGCCCACACTGCGGAGCCATGTGCCGGTGTCCTGGGAGCGCCAGATGTGACCGTACATGGTCGATGACTCGCTCCTGATACATTTGCAGTCTGCTTTGTCCCTGCTGTGCAATGTAAGTCATTGCTGCTTCTCCTCCCTATCTGCTGGTCCATATCTCCCTCTGAACTCCCCTCCTCTTCCTCTCTTGTGGGCACCCACGTGACATCACTAGACACGTCATCATCAACGTCACCTTCCCCACCGCTATAAGTAGAGATCTCGGAGTAGGCAGCAACACCGGGGACCAACCTCCTCCTTGGGCTGATCTGGGTACTGGCGTCAGACTGCTGAGTAGCGCTTGTTGCTACCTCCTCTTCCTGATCCAATACCAAGAGTGGCTGCGCATCAGAAATGTCCTCTTGATATGGATCGGAAAATAATTCCAGTGACTCAAGCGGAAGGTATGTGGTGGTGGTGGTGGTGGTCGTGTTGTTGGTGGTAGTGTCTTTGGGGGTGCACATAGCAGAGAGTGAAGAAGAGGGTGCAGATCGAGAGGATGAGGAGGGTGCAGAAGAGTAAGGCTGAGCGAGCCACTCAACCAAGTCTGGTGCATCCTTTAAAGTAATTGAACGCACCTTCTGCAACTTCCCACTTTGGCTCAAGCCTGTTGCTCCTGCCCTACCCCTACCACCCCTGCGGAAGGGCCTGCCTCTTCCTCTGCCTGTCATTTTTTAAATGACCCTGTGACAAAACTCTTAGTCCCTATACCGCTGAAGGACTGCTGCAGTATAGGTGAGCGGTCAGCAGTGGTGCACGTCAACCCTATCTATTGTGGACCTATAGCGGTCCTTACAGAACAGCAGACTGTACCGCACTCAAGCCTATGTACCGTAGCACCCTATACCAAGTTACCAGTCCTTATAAGAACTTTTGTGGACCAAGCAGGTTGTGTATTAGTGTTTAGCAGACTGTACGTCAGTCCCTATACCGCTGAAGGACTGCTGCAGTATAGGGCAGCGGTCAGCAGTGGTGCACGTCAACCCTATCTATTGTGGACCGATAGCGGTCCTTACAGAACAGCAGACTGTACCGCACTCAAGCCTATGTACCGTAGCACCCTATACCAAGTTACCAGTCCTTATAAGAACTTTTGTGGACCAAGCAGGTTGTGTATTAGTGTTTAGCAGACTGTACGTCAGTCCCTATACCGCTGAAGGACTGCTGCAGTATAGGGCAGCGGTCAGCAGTGGTGCACGTCAACCCTATCTATTGTGGACCGATAGCGGTCCTTACAGAACAGCAGACTGTACCGCACTCAAGCCTATGTACCGTAGCACCCTATACCAAGTTACCAGTCCTTATAAGAACTTTTGTGGACCAAGCAGGTTGTGTATTAGTGTTTAGCAGACTGTACGTCAGTCCCTATACCGCTGAAGGACTGCTGCAGTATAGGGCAGCGGTCAGCAGTGGTGCACGTCAACCCTATCTATTGTGGACCGATAGCGGTCCTTACAGAACAGCAGACTGTACCGCACTCAAGCCTATGTACCGTAGCACCCTATACCAAGTTACCAGTCCTTATAAGAACTTTTGTGGAACAAGCAGGTTGTGTGTTAGTGATTAGCAGACTGTACGTCAGTCCCTATACCGCTGAAGGACTGCTGCAGTATAGGTGAGCGGTCAGCAGTGGTGCACGTCAACCCTATCTATTGTGGACCTATAGCGGTCCTTACAGAACAGCAGACTGTACCGCACTCAAGCCTATGTACCGTAGCACCCTATACCAAGTTACCAGTCCTTATAAGAACTTTTGTGGACCAAGCAGGTTGTGTATTAGTGTTTAGCAGACTGTACGTCAGTCCCTATACCGCTGAAGGACTGCTGCAGTATAGGGCAGCGGTCAGCAGTGGTGCACGTCAACCCTATCTATTGTGGACCGATAGCGGTCCTTACAGAACAGCAGACTGTACCGCACTCAAGCCTATGTACCGTAGCACCCTATACCAAGTTACCAGTCCTTATAAGAACTTTTG
This sequence comes from Lithobates pipiens, assembly GCF_037356315.1. Classification (NCBI taxonomy): domain Eukaryota; kingdom Metazoa; phylum Chordata; class Amphibia; order Anura; family Ranidae; genus Lithobates; species Lithobates pipiens. The sequence goes on from NW_027507764.1 coordinate 197,066,443, forward strand.
TGGACCAAGCAGGTTGTGTATTAGTGTTTAGCAGACTGTACGTCAGTCCCTATACCGCTGAAGGACTGCTGCAGTATAGGGCAGCGGTCAGCAGTGGTGCACGTCAACCCTATCTATTGTGGACCGATAGCGGTCCTTACAGAACAGCAGACTGTACCGCACTCAAGCCTATGTACCGTAGCACCCTATACCAAGTTACCAGTCCTTATAAGAACTTTTGTGGACCAAGCAGGTTGTGTATTAGTGTTTAGCAGACTGTACGTCAGTCCCTATACCGCTGAAGGACTGCTGCAGTATAGGGCAGCGGTCAGCAGTGGTGCACGTCAACCCTATCTATTGTGGACCGATAGCGGTCCTTACAGAACAGCAGACTGTACCGCACTCAAGCCTATGTACCGTAGCACCCTATACCAAGTTACCAGTCCTTATAAGAACTTTTGTGGAACAAGCAGGTTGTGTGTTAGTGATTAGCAGACTGTACGTCAGTCCCTATACCGCTGAAGGACTGCTGCAGTATAGGTGAGCGGTCAGCAGTGGTGCACGTCAACCCTATCTATTGTGGACCTATAGCGGTCCTTACAGAACAGCAGACTGTACCGCACTCAAGCCTATGTACCGTAGCACCCTATACCAAGTTACCAGTCCTTATAAGAACTTTTGTGGACCAAGCAGGTTGTGTATTAGTGTTTAGCAGACTGTACGTCAGTCCCTATACCGCTGAAGGACTGCTGCAGTATAGGGCAGCGGTCAGCAGTGGTGCACGTCAACCCTATCTATTGTGGACCGATAGCGGTCCTTACAGAACAGCAGACTGTACCGCACTCAAGCCTATGTACCGTAGCACCCTATACCAAGTTACCAGTCCTTATAAGAACTTTTGTGGACCAAGCAGGTTGTGTATTAGTGTTTAGCAGACTGTACGTCAGTCCCTATACCGCTGAAGGACTGCTGCAGTATAGGGCAGCGGTCAGCAGTGGTGCACGTCAACCCTATCTATTGTGGACCGATAGCGGTCCTTACAGAACAGCAGACTGTACCGCACTCAAGCCTATGTACCGTAGCACCCTATACCAAGTTACCAGTCCTTATAAGAACTTTTGTGGAACAAGCAGGTTGTGTGTTAGTGATTAGCAGACTGTACGTCAGTCCCTATACCGCTGAAGGACTGCTGCAGTATAGGTGAGCGGTCAGCAGTGGTGCACGTCAACCCTATCTATTGTGGACCGATAGCGGTCCTTACAGAACAGCAGACTGTACCGCACTCAAGCCTATGTACCGTAGCACCCTATACCAAGTTACCAGTCCTTATAAGAACTTTTGTGGACCAAGCAGGTTGTGTATTAGTGTTTAGCAGACTGTACGTCAGTCCCTATACCGCTGAAGGACTGCTGCAGTATAGGGCAGCGGTCAGCAGTGGTGCACGTCAACCCTATCTATTGTGGACCGATAGCGGTCCTTACAGAACAGCAGACTGTACCGCACTCAAGCCTATGTACCGTAGCACCCTATACCAAGTTACCAGTCCTTATAAGAACTTTTGTGGAACAAGCAGGTTGTGTGTTAGTGATTAGCAGACTGTACGTCAGTCCCTATACCGCTGAAGGACTGCTGCAGTATAGGTGAGCGGTCAGCAGTGGTGCACGTCAACCCTATCTATTGTGGACCGATAGCGGTCCTTACAGAACAGCAGACTGTACCGCACTCAAGCCTATGTACCGTAGCACCCTATACCAAGTTACCAGTCCTTATAAGAACTTTTGTGGAACAAGTGAGTTGTGAATGTTTAGCAGACTGCAGCAGAAGGGCAGCAGTCAAGTATAATATCCTTTCTATATTTGGAAGAAAGAATATTATACATGTACAAGCCTATTACTGTACCACTGATACCAGTCCTGAAAAGAACCTTTGTGGAACTAATAATAACAGCAAGTCTTTAAAATTACCCTCACTGCCTGACAACACTGCTTCCTTCCTGTCCCTATACAAATTGGCAAAAAAAGAGAACGATTAGTGGTTACTGGAACAGCTCTTTTGTGGACCTTGATAGTAACAGCTAATGATGATGATGATGATGATGATGATGAAAGACTAATCTGGCTGTCCCTGTAGCATACACCGTCCTTTCCCTTTCTCTAAACTAACAAAAGACACTCAGGCTGCTGCAAGAATCAGCAGCACAGCAAACCTATCAACACCTAACACCTATACCAGTCCTGAAAAGAACTTTTGTGTACCAAATAGCTAGTGGTTTATCTCTCCCTACTCCACACAGGAACCTGTCCCTATCTTAACAGAAGAAAGAATGTAAAATGGCCACCGGATCGGGTGTATTTATAGGTTAGGGGGAATGTACAAGTGTCCATGTGCTGTCATGTCTCAATTGGCTGTCCTGTATCACATGATAAACGTGTCACCAAAGGTTAAAGTTCTTGTATACATTAAACACGTAAGTCCGCCGCGGCGAACGACGGAAAAAGGCGTTCGAACGTGCGGACCGCGAATGTCGGAAATTCGCCGCGAAACGACCGCCGGGCGAACCGTTCGGCCATCACTAGTGGTAGAGTGTTTAATATTAGTAGGTTAATATTAGCACAATTATTAATTTAAAACATTTTATTTTTGCGTAGCAGTTCACATATATATAATTGCAGCTATATTATTTAGTTATCTTTTTAATATTTATTTCTCACATATTGTAATATTTATTCACATCAGCGCTTTAGTATATTTTTACACATTAATTTCATCAACACACCTACAAGGGAACAAAAAAACTAACAGTAAACAGTCACAAAGTCAAGCAAATTTTTACAGTACAGCAACATAAATGCAAGTACTTTTGGACCTGAACCCCACCAGGCATCTCAAACAGAATATCGCACTTGTAAAAAAGAGAACCAGAACCTTTGGAAGAGTATGTCTGATAATAAATTTGGCAGTACCTCCAGAGGCGGCTCTCTAATTATGCAAAGTAGGCGGTGGCCTAAGGCCTCGCCCTCCTAGGGTCCTCGCTCCTGCCTACTTTGCCTAAAGAGCCTCCTCTAGCTATCATCATACATCAGTCCCAGGTGCCTCCTCGTTCAGAGCAGAGGCGGCTCTCTAATTAGGCAAAGTAGGCGGTGGCCTAAGGCCTCGCCCACCTAGGGGCCTCGCTCCCGCCTACTTTGCCTAAAGAGCCGCCTTTAGCTATCATCAAACATCAGTCCCAGGTGCCTCCTTGTTCAGAGCAGAGGCGGCTCTCTAATTAGGCAAAGTAGGCGGTGGCCTAAGGCCTCGCCCTCCTAGGGCCCTCGCTCCCGCCTACTTTGCCTAAAGAGCCGCCTCTCGCTATCATCATACATCAGTCCCAGGTGCCTCCTCGTTCAGAGTACAGTCAGCCCGCCTCCTCTCTTCTCTGTAACACCCCGCCCCACTCCTGTCAAGAAAACTTCACTGGAAGTGGAACTGCAGTGCAGGTGTCCTTCCAGTCAGAACACCAGCAGACACATAGAAACCTTCAACTGGCCTGCCCCAACATCAAATCCTGTCCGTCCTTTCTTGTGCAAGGGCAGGGCACAGCTAGCATCTCAGCACAGGATCACCGAGTCTACCCTCCTTCCAGGGCGGGGCTTCCCTGATGGAGACGGAGCCAATTCAGCCTGTGTGTGCACTGTGCAGCCGATGGACTGAACTATGAGGGGACAGAGCCTTGCTATATGTGAGGTAAATGTGACTAGGGGGTGCATGTCACTATGTCACTGGGGGGGTGGTACATGTGACTGGAGGGGGGGTGGTACAGTGGTGTCAGTGTGCTCTGTCTCAGAACTGGTGTCAATGTGCTTTGCCTCAGCGATGGTGTCAGTGTGCTCTCAGCATTCGTGTCAGTGTGCTCAGCGCTGGTGTCAGTGTGCTCTCAGAGTTGGTGTCAGTGTGCTCTCAGCGTTCGTGTCAGTGTGCTCAGCGCTGGTGTCAGTGTGCTCTCAGAGTTGGTGTCAGTGTGCTCTCAGCGTTGGTGTCAGTGTGCTCTCAGCGTTGGTGTCAGTGTGCTCAGCGTTGGTGTCAGTGTGCTCTCAGCGTTGGTGTCAGTGTGCTCTTAGCGTTGGTGTCAGTGTGCTCTCAGCGTTGGTGTCAGTGTGCTCTATCTCAGTACTGGTGTCAGTGTGCTCTGTCAGCCCTGGTGTCAGTGTACTCTATCTCAGCCCTGGTGTCAGTGTGCTCTGTCTCAGTGTTGGTGTCAGTGTGCTCTCAGTGCTGGTGTCAGTGTGCTCAGCGCTGGTGTCAGTGTGCTCTATCTCAGCGCTGGTGTCAGTGTGCTCTATCTCAGCGCTGGTGTCAGTGTGCTCTATCTCAGACCTGGTGTCGGTGTGCTCTCAGCGCTGGTGTCAGTGTACTCAGCGCTGGTGTCAGTGTACTCAGCGCTGGTGTCAGTGTGCTCTATCTCAGACCTGGTGTCAGGGTGCTCTGTGTCAGCCCTGGTGTCAGTGTGCTCTATCTCAGAACTGGTGTCAGTGTGCTCTGTGTCAGAACTGGTGTCAGTGTGCTCTGTGTCAGAACTGGTGTCAGTGTACTCTGTGTCAGCCCTGGTGTCAGCGTGCTCTGCCTCAGCGATGGTGTCAGTGTGCTCTGCCTCAGCCCTGGTGTCCGTGTGCTCTGCCTCAGAGCTGGTGTCAGTGTGCTCTCAGAGTTGGTGTCAGTGTGCTCTCAGAGTTGGTGTCAGTGTGCTTAGCACTGGTGTCAGTGTGCTCAGCGCTGGTGTCAGTGTGCTCAGCGCTGGTGTCAGTGTGCTCTCAGCATTGGTGTCAGTGTGCTCTATCTCAGTACTGGTGTCAGTGTGCTCTGTCAGCCCTGGTGTCAGTGTGCTCTGCCTCAGCGTTGGTGTCAGTGTGCTCTGCCTCAGCGTTGGTGTCAGTGTGCTCTCAGCGTTGGTGTCAGTGTGCTCTCAGCGCTGGTGTTGGTGTCAGTGTGCTCAGCGCTGGTGTCAGTGTGCTCTATCTCAGTGCTGGTGTCAGTGTGCTCAGCGCTGGTGTCAGTGTGCTCTATCTCAGTGCTGGTGTCAGTGTGCTCAGCGCTGGTGTCAGTGTGCTCTGTCTCAGTACTGGTGTCAGTGTGCTCTCAGCGCTGGTGTCAGTGTGCTCTCAGCGCTGGTGTCAGTGTGCTCTATCTCAGCGCTGATGTCAGTGTGCTCTCAGCGCTGATGTCAGTGTGCTCTCAGCGCTGGTGTCAGTGTGCTCAGCGCTGGTGTCAGTGTGCTCTATCTCAGCGCTGGTGTCAGTGTGCTCTCAGCACTGGTGTGATTGAGCACATTGACACCAGTACTCTTAATATATGCAATTCATTTTTTTTTCTTGAATTATTTTTTCCCCCCATTATAGATGTGAATGGGGCCTCATGTCTCGTTATGCCTAAGGCCTCACAAAGCCTAGAGCCACCTCTGGTAGGTTGGCAACACTGATCCCAAAGCCCGGCAACTGCGGCTGGATGCCACCATCTTGAATGTGAAGTCAGCAGCCCCAGTAGACGTAGAGCTGTCATTCAGTTGATTCTCTACACTACAGTATTCTCTGCATTCCTCTTTCGGCTGCCATATAGTACTAGGGATACAGTATTTTCTTTTAAAGAATAACCTTTACTGGACAGTGCTGACCAATCAGAATCCACCTAGCCCATACTGTGAGTGCTGGAGGAGAAGAGTGAAAGACAGGATTTCAAATCCCTGGACCGGTAAAGCATTATCCCGATGCCCGACAGCGGGTAATCGTGGAACCCTGGTACAACGGGACTGGGGAGGGGGCCCAGTGTACAGTAAGTTCACCTTACAGATTTTCTGTAAAGGTGAACAAACCCTCTAAAGGAGAGTATTGCAGCAAAAGTGGTTTATATTTAAAGTGATATTAAAGGCTTGCTTTTTTTTTTTTTTAAATAACAAACGTGCAATACTTACCTGCTCTGTGTAGTTATTTGGCACGGAGCAGCTCGGATCCTTCTCTTCTTGGGTCCCATGTCGGTGCTCTTGGCCCCTCCCTTCTGCCAAGAGCCCCCAGAGCGAGCAGCTTGCAGTAGGGGGACCCGGGGCACAGCTCAGCGTGGCCATTCACACAGAGAGTTGCTGCTAATGGTGGGTGTGGTCAGGTTGTGCTTACAGTGGGAGGAGCTTACAGTGGTATGGTTAGACCCTTTATGACCAAGGTCAAAACAAAAATAATAGATATAAAAAGTTTCACTGCCACAAACAGAGAGCAGGCAGGCTCTTTATTGCAGAAGAGACATGCAATGCACATGTGCAGCTCAGCTTACACCTCTGGCCTGGTCTCTGTGTGCTGGAATGACTGATTCCTGTGCATGCGCAGGAGTGATGTCATACTACGCTGACCCATGAAGAAGACTGGAGACCGCCACACAGCTGAAGATGCTGGCACCATTGAGGGACGTTGTCACTGAAGCAAAGGTAAGTTTAGTTCTGTAAAGTCCTTATAAAGTCTGGAAATCTTTTACCTTAATGCATTCCCTGCATTAAGCTAAAAAGTGTCCCAGTGTTTGTATCGCCCAATCACCCCGTTCTATACTTACCTATGTCCTCTCTCAATCCAGCGCTGTGCCCGTCTGCAGTGGCGCTCTCCTCTCCCTCTCTCTGCTCACAGAGGCAGCAGAAGGAACCATTGACTCCTGCCAATCGAATCCTGTGAGCAGAGGGCAGGCAGCGGGGCTGAGCCACGCTGTGTGGGCCAAAAGACATGCACATATAGTATCCCCCTTAATGCAGACCCCCACAGTAAAGACACCCCCCTTAGTGCAGACCCCCCATCAGTATAGAATGCCCCTCAGTGCAGACCCCCATCAGTATAGTATCCCCCTTAGTGCAGACCCCACAATCAGTATAGAATCCCCCTTAGTGCAGACCCCCCATCAGTATAGAATCCCCCCTTAGTGCAGACCCCCCATCAGTATAGAATCCCCCCTTAGTGCAGACCCCCCATCAGTATGGAATCCCCCTTAGTGCAGACCCCCATCAGTATAGAATCTCCCTTAGTGCAGACCCCTACAGTATAGACACCCCCTTAGTGCAGACCCCCATCAGTATAGACACCCCCCTTAATACAGACCCCCCATCAGTATAGACACCCCCCTTAGTGCAAACCCCTGCAGTATAGACACCCCCAATTAGTGCAGACCCCCCCATCAGTATAGAATCCCCCTTAGTACAGACCTCCCAATCAGACCTCCACTGCAGGTGTGGGCATCATCCCTGTATAACCCCCGGAAGCTGAGTAGGCACATCTGCGTACACTCGGCGGGAAGGGGTTAAATAAAAAACGGTGTCACTTTTATTCCTATAACAAGGAATGTAAACATCCCTTATAATAGAAAAAAAGCATGACAGGACCTCCTAAATATGAGATCTGGGGGTCAAAAAGACCTCACATCTCATATTTACACTAAAATGCAATAAAAAAACTAAAAAAATTTTGTCATTAAATTTTTTTTTTTAAATGTCCCTTTTAGAGCTATGGGCGGAAGTGACGTTTTTAAGTCTCTTCTGCCCTGCAATGTTATTTGAGATGGGTGGCGGCCATCTTCCCCTCACTCATCTCCATACTTAGCAAGGGGCAACATCCGATCGCCTCCGCCGCTGCCGACGGCTCCGCTAAGCAGCGGAGGGCACTGGAGCATGGCTGGGGGGGCCCCTCTCCCACCACCGATAGAAGTGATCTTGTGGCGAATCCGCCGCAGAGACCACTCTTATCAGAAACCGGACCCGCTGAAGAAGAGGATACCGGGGTTATGGCAGCTAGCTGCTTCCATAACAACCATATTCCTCTTCAAAGTTAGGACGTATATGGGCGCGCTGCGGTCTGGAAGGGGTTAGAATGGACAGAACTGTACGGTGCTGCCAGACGTCGTGGTTTTGTGTACCTGAAAACATTCCGCGCTTTCCTATGTGTGGGGGGACATTAAGAGGTGATGGTGCGCCATGTGCATCTTCTAAAGGGCAGCACATATTTCCTGCGGGTTGGGGAACGTGTGCGATTAGCGTGTGTTTCCCATCCCGCATATGTGTGATTCTAGTCTTAGTAGTTCATTTTTTATTTTTTTGTTGTAAACTCAGCTTCTTCGCTGGTCTTCTGGTCTCCAGCGCCGCCATCTTGACTCTGGGAAGCCGGCTGTGACTTCCTGCTGTTCCACAGCTGGCACCCCACCGCTCATGTGCGAGATCTTGGCACCCCAGATGTTTTGGAACTACATTTCCCATGATGCTCAACTACACTGCAGAGTGGCTGAGCATCATGGGAAATGTAGTTCCAAAATATCTGGAGTGCCAAGGTTCGCCATCACTTTCCTAGGGCATGAGACTTGTCCCAGGAGGCTGCGGGAGGGGGGGAGCCGAACCTCGGTTTTTCTCACCTAGGGGGGAGAAGCAGAAGTGGGATTGGGTACCTGTCAGAAAAAGGAACCCACTCCAAAAAAAAAAAGTTGCTATAGCGGTAGAGGAGGGGGGAGGAGGATGGGCAGAACTTCACTTTTTAATCACAAATCTACAAATATTTGTAAATCTATAGCAAAAGGTCGCCCAGTATTGGGATGGCAGGGATCACCTATGCACTCAAAACATCTCACTGATGCTTTGGCAGTCTGATTGGCACCAGTTTGGTTCCTTATTCTGTCAGTAATTCCTCTGATAAATGTCACTCACAGGCACTTCACTAGAGCTGATCATCAGCATCAACCTTCTGCTTTACACATTCAGGATGGCAAACTGCAGGCTCAGAGCTCTGAGCAGAGCGACCTCGTGTGGTGAATATGCACCATCACATGTGAGCTGAAGATGCTTTATCTATCTTTCACCAGAAGGGGTCAGTGCTGCTCATATTCTTTATTGTTTAACTAGTTGCTGACCGCCGGCCGTCAAATGACGGCCAGGCGGCGCACCTATTGTGGCGGGAGGCCGTCATATGACGGCCTCCCGTTTAAACAGGGAATGCGCGCGATCGTGCGCGCGCATCCCTTTTTTTTCGGTGGCGGCGTGTCACGGAGACACCGCTCGCCACCGAAGGGGGTGAACAGCCATTCGTTATGGCTGTTTACCACGTGATCGGCCGTGATGGTCACACCCCGAACGTGCACGGCGCATGCGCGCGATCGCGAGCGCGCTGCGCGTGCACGTCGGTGGCGGCGTGTTCCCCGGGAACACTACTCGTCACCGACGCTGGTAAACAGCCATTGGCCGGCTGTTTACCCACGTGATCGGCTGTGAGCCTTTCACAGCCGATCACAAAAATGTAAACAAACTGCGGTAACGGGATTTTACCGGGTTCTCCTCCTCACACACCGATCGTGTGTGAGGAGGAGATTGCGGTAACATCTCGTTACCGCATACAGTGTACACCAATCATACTGATTGCCCCCCCCCCCGATAAAGAGGACCTGTCACCACCCCTCATAGTACCTGTCAATCACAGTCCATCAGAGTACCTGTCACAGTCCATCGGAGTATTTGAGTACCTGTCACAGCACATCAGAGTACCTGAGTACCTGTCACAGCCCATCAGAGTACCCGAGTACCTGTCACAGCCCATCAGAGTACCTGTCAGCCCATCAGAGTACCCGAGTACCTGTCACAGCCCATCTGAGTACCCGAGTACCTGTCACAGTTCATCTGAGTACCCGAGTACCTGTCACAGCCCATCAGAGTACCCGAGTACCTGTCACGGCCCATCAGAGTACCCGAGTACCTGTCACGGCCCATCAGAGTACCCGAGTACCTGTCACGGCACATCAGAGTACCCGAGTACCTGTCACGGCACATCAGAGTACCCGAGTACCTGTCACGGCACATCAGAGTACCCGAGTACCTGTCACGGCACATCAGGGTACCCGAGTACCTGTCACGGCCCATCAGGGTACCCGAGTACCTGTCACGGCCCATCAGGGTACCCGAGTACCTGTCACGGCCCATCAGGGTACCCGAGTACCTGTCATGGCCCATCAGGGTACCCGAGTACCTGTCACGGCCCATCAGGGTACCCGAGTACCTGTCACAGTCCATTAGAGTACCGAGTACCTGTCACAGTCCATTAGAGTACCGAGTACCTGTCACAGTCCATCAGGGTACCCGAGTACCTGTCACAGTCCATTAGAGTACCGAGTACCTGTCACAGTCCATTAGAGTACCCGAGTACCTGTCACAGTCCATTAGAGTACCGAGTACCTGTCACAGTCCATTAGAGTACCGAGTACCTGTCACAGTCCATCAGGGTACCCGAGTACCTGTCACAGCCCATCTGAGTACCCGAGTACCTGTCACAGTCCATCTGTGTACCAGAGTACCTGTCACAGTCCATCTGAGTACCCGAGTACCTGTCACAGTCCATATGAGTACCTGTCACCGCCCTTCAGAGTACCCAAATACCAGTCACCAAACCATCAGAGTACCTGTCACCAGGCCATCAGAGTACCCGAGTACCTGTCACCAGGCCATCAGAGTACCCGAGTACCTGTCACCAGGCCATCAGAGTACCCGAGTACCTGTCACCAGGCCATCAGAGTACCCGAGTACCTGTCACCAGGCCATCAGAGTACCCGAGTACCTGTCACCAGGCCATCAGAGTACCCGAGTACCTGCCACCAGGCCATCAGAGTACCCGAGTACCTGCCACCAGGCCATCAGAGTACCCGAGTACCTGTCACCAGACCATCAGAGTACCCGAGTACCTGTCACCAGACCATCAGAGTACCCGAGTACCTGTCACCAGACCATCAGAGTACCCGAGTACCTGTCACCAGGCCATCAGAGTACCCGAGTACCTGTCACCAGGCCATCAGAGTACCTATCTCCAGCCCATGTCTCATAGAATATACATTGGGGTGTTTGCTTTCCAAAATGGGGTCATTTTGTGGGTAATTTCACTGTCCTGGTGGTCCAGGACCTTCAAAAGTGTGATGGGTAGGAATGAAATGAGATGTGTCATTTATGCTCCTAGAACGCCTGAACGTACTACTTCAATGTTCGGCCTCTCTATGTGGCCAGGTTGTGTAAAAGTCCTACACATGTGGTATCGCCATACTCGGGAGGAGTAGCAGAATGTATTTTGGGGTGTAATTTTTGCTATATACAAGCTATGTGTTAGAAATATCTTATAAATTGACAATTTTGTGTAAAAAAAAATGCGTTAAAATTTTTTTCCACATATTCCAAAAACTTCTGGAAAAAAATGAACCGTTCAAAAGACTCATTATGCCTCACAGATTATACGTTGGGGTGTTTGCTTTCCAAAATGGGGTAATTTTATGGGAAATTCCATTGTCCTGGTACTCCAGGGCCTTCAAAAGTGTAATAGGTGGTTGAGAAATGAGATGCGTAATTTTTGCTCGTAGAACGTCTGAAGGTACTACATCAATGTTAGTGCTCTGTATGTGGCTAGGCTGTGTAAAAGTCCTACACATGTGGTATCGCCGTACTCGGGAAGAGTAGCAGAATGTATTTTGGGGTGTAATTTGTTGTATGCATATGCTGTGTGTGAGAAATAACCTGATAATATGACAATTTAGTAAAAAAAAATAAAAAAAAAAATAAAAAATCTTCATTTTGCAAAGAATTGTGGGAAAAAATGACAACTTAAAAAAACTCACCATGCTACTTACTTAATACCTTGGGATGTCTACTTTGTAAAAAGGGGTCATTTGGGGGGTATTTGTACTTTCCTGACTTGTTAGGGCCGGTTCACACAGCAGGCGAGGTGACTCCGACTTGCCTCGCCGCGACCTGCCGCGGCCTCAGCGGCGACTTGCAAATGACTTCTGTATAGAAGTCAATGCAAGTCGCCCCGAGGTCGCCCAAAAGTAGTACAGGAACCTTTTTTCTGAGTCGGAGCGACTCGAGTCGCTCCTCTCAGAACGGTTCCATTGTACAGAACGGGGGCGACTTGCGAGAGCGAGGCGAGTCGTGTCGCCTCGCATCGCCCGCTGTGTGAACCGGCTCTTAGTGTCTCAAGAAATGAGGTACACCTGATGTACTGAAGGCCTGATCAGAAGTGATCAATTTTCAGTGATTGGCACCATAGTTTGTAGACTCTATAACTTTCACAAAGACCAAATAATATATACTAATGTGGGTTATTTTTACCAAAGATATGTAGCAGTATAAATTTTGGCCAAAATTTATGAAGAAAAATTACTAATTAGCAAAAATGTATGACAGAAACGAAGAAAAAGGCATTTTTTTCACAAAATTTACGTTTTATTTTATTTATAGCACAAAAAATAAAAAACCCACTAGTGATTAAATACCACTAAAAGAAAGCTCTATTTGTGTGGAAAAAAGGACGCAAGTTTCATATGGATACAGTGTAGGATGACTGAGTAATTGTCATTCAAACTGTGAGAGCGCTGAAAGCTGAAAATTGGTCTGGTCAGGAAGGGGGTGTAACTGCACTGTACTGAGGTGGTTAAAAGTATTACTGATTAAAAAAAAAAATAATAATAAAAAAAAAAACTCCATACAAATAATTATTGAGTTTCTCCCTTATAAATAAGTGCAATTATTACAACACAATTATTACAACACATTTTTACATATATTATGCTCCAATCAATCTTTTAAAAATCTGCAATGCAATGTTACAAATAATTATCCTATAAATGCGATGAAATCAAACAGAAAAGATTGTGAATATGTGATGAAAAAAGGGTTAAATTAAATATGAACAAAGAAAAGTAATATAAAAGAAATAAATAAGAGTGTAGAAAAAAAAATAATAATGATAATAATTAAAAAAAAATATATATAAATAAGAGTCTATAAAAAAGTTACAATATATAAATATATATGAAAACATTTCATGAATTAATATATAATATAATAGATAAGGGTGTATAAAAAAATAACAATAGTTAATAAATATAAAAATAACTATAAATACAGGTGTATAAAATAGTGAATAAAAATAAATATTGATAATAGCCAAATACCCTCTGAGTGCTCTACTTCTACGTTCTTTCTATGCAAATTCAGTGTCTTTTTGTTTATTGCCAATGTTATCATTTTCTTTTTGTGTGTTTATGGAAAAAAACGTAATCACGTTTCAAAAAATAAAAAAAAATAAAGGTGTCTAAACACAAAAAAAAGAAAAAGGATTAAATCTAGAAAATAAAAAAAATAAGGGTGTGTGTAAATAAAACAATCTGTCATATATAAAACAAATATAAATAAGAGTGCATAAAAATAATAAATATGATAAATAGTAAATATAGAAATAAAAATTGTGAATAAAGGGGTATAAAACAATAAATAAAAACCTTAAACATAATTGTATTTATTTATTTTATATTATATTTATGTTTTTTTTGCCAATGATAATAAAATGGTAATAAAATAATAAAAACCTTAAATATACTTTTTTATTTTCTATTATATTTATGTTTTTTTATTTATTTAAATTTTTACATTTTTATTCTTATTATTTAGGGTGCTCTGCAATAAAAATGTAAATAAATGGGGTATAAAATAATAAATAATAATGTTAAAGATAATATTTTTTTATTTTCTGTTATATTTCTGTTTTGTTTTGTTATGTTTATTTCGATTTTTATTGTAGAGCTGCCTGAATAATTAGAGTGAAAGATATATATATATTTTGTTTTTTTAATAGGGTAAAAAAATGACAGGCTGTGTATCACTGTATTATCTGAATGCTCTAAGTCGGCTATTCACTGCTATCTTGCCAGCCCAGTACTGGTCAGTGTGATAGACATTGCCATCATCGATCAGTGGTGGACCAGGGTATAGTCGTGAGCCACAAGCAATGCTAATGCTGAATTATGGCACTAGCAGTGGTGGACCAGGGTATAGTCGTGAGCCACCAGCAATGCTAATGCTGAATTATGGCACTAGCAACGGACACCCGCGTGACTTGTCAGGGGGTGGACTAGAACTCATGGACATACGCAATCCAACAGCAGCCCGCGCCTTTGGAAGGCGGCGCGCATTGTCACACGCCACCGCTCCTGGCTGATATACCAGAGACATTTCTTTATCTAGAAGCTAGTTTCTCAGTGCCGTTAGCAGCTCAGCATTGCCATCTACAGGCATTACTGAGAATTATACCCGCACGCTGCTGAGCTGAAGAGACGCTCTCTGCTCTATGAGACCTGCGCACAAGCTGTAGCTGGCTCTGCTGATGCCTGCCTCGGAAGGACCCCGTTGTACTGTCCATAACGTCGCTTAGCAACCGCCCGTCCTTGCCAACCGGAGTGCGACCATAGTAACCCACAGACTGCAACATGGCAGAGGGAGGGGAGCCGATCGTCAGACCCAGAAGGATCTTTATTCAATCCGGGGCGTTAATATAGATAAAGTAGGCACAATTCTTTTTTCTTTATTGAGTGGCATTTAGTTCACACCAGAATGCCGGCTTGGAAGCCGCACGTTTCCTGCACCACCTTCAAAATGCACCACAGTTGCGATTTGCAGCGGGGTGTTAATGTTGCGTCATGAAATGCAGGTCGCACGCGCAGGGCACTCGCCTGCACCAGACCGCGTGCTACAGAAGTACTATGCCATCCGCTTGCTGTGCGTTTCCCTTAAAGGAGTGCATGACCTGCTTTTGGTGCAGTTCGGTGAGACTCGGTCCATTCACAATGAATAGGCTAAAATCGCACACCGCACGTGAATGGCAGAGGAACGCTCAGTACGTTGTTGTGCGATTCCGTGGTGTGGACCGGCCCTTCACTCATTTGTATGCGGAGGCCGAGCTGCAATGCCACTTCATGTGAGCTCTGGTGCATTGCGAGAAAAATGCTCCAAGTCTGCGTTTAAAAAAAAAATGAATATAAATAAGGGAGTATAAAAAAAATGCAAACAATATATATTTGTGAATACATTTAATGAATAAATATAAAAATAAATAAGGGGATATATAAACAATAATAAAATAGTTAATAAATGTAAAAATAATTATAAATAAGGGGGTATAAAATAATAAATAAGGGCGAGCGATTAATAATGCCCATACACCTCCTGGGGGCTCTACTTCTACCTGCTTTTTATGCGAATTCAGTAGCACAGGGCAGCTTTGTGGTGTGAACAGGGCACAGAGATAATAATGGTTTTCTATGGTCCTGTGTGGTGACCGGTGCTGATAAAGTGCAGAAAAATGCATCCAGTGTGAATGAGCTCTTAGGTGAGGTTGTCACTTATTTTTTTCAAGCCAAACCCGAACACTCTAGCAGCGCACAGTACGTTTTTTGATTTTGTTTTAGGGTGCTTTCACACTGCAGCCGCCCGAGCACAGGATTCAAAACCCGGACTGTCCGGGTGAATCTCGGACAGGTGGTGACCCTACTCTTAGGCCTCAGCTATCCACACCTCTGTGTGAAGGACCGTCTTTGCCCGCATCCATTTATGTCTATTGGGACGCAGTAGCAGCATGGATATAGCCACCGGGGCCAGCTTGGCAGTCGTGCAGGGGCATGTCTCTGAACGTCTGTGCAGGCACTGCGTCCCAGTAGACATAAACCATACTGCTTGTACCCAGAGGCATAAAACACTTGGGTACCCCATGCAGGCATGGGGGGGGCCCTTAGCATAGGTACGTCTGTGTGAATGAGGCCTTTAACCTCTTGCCAACCTGCTGCAGTACCTATACTGTGGGGGATTGGCTCTTTCAGGCATGGTAAAGTACCTGTACATCGGGGCTTTCTTCCGGGTCCGCTCTCTCACGCATGCGTGCGCACCCAGAAACCCGAGCTGTCATTCACTGCAGCAAAAGCCAAGCAGTGGGTCTTAGCCAATGATTTATGGCCGGGACCCACTGATCGGCTGAGCGAATGACAGAAGAGAGCAACAACACAGAGCTCTCTACAGACGGCAGCAACGTGCCGCTTTTTTTTCTCCCTGCAGTAGGGAATAAAAATCAGAACATTACTTAATAAAAATCAGCACATTGTACATACAGTAACCATTGTCAGGCACACAGTTAACCTTTTGATCTAATGTTAACCCCTTTCCCAGTCAGTGTCATTAGTACAGTGACAGTGTATATTATTAGCACTGATCACTGTATTAGTGTCACTGGTGGTGTCAGCATCAGTTTGGCTGCTTTCACACCGAGGCGTTTTTTAGGTGTGTTAGCGCTAGAAATAGCCTCTAATGCCTGAAAACCTCCTCCCTATTCATTCCAGTGTGACTTTTCACACTGGGGCGGTGCGCTTGCGGGACATTCTGAAAAGTCCTGCAAGCAGCATCTTTGGGGCAGTTTGGGAGCTCTGCATACACTGCTTCCAAAACTCCCTGCCCATTGAAATGAATGGGCAGCGCTGCCAAAGCTCTGCGACATGGGCGCTTTTAACCCTTTCTTTGGCCGGCAGTGGGCTAAAATTAGCGACGCTTTACCGCTAACGCGGAGCGACTACAGTGTGAAAGTAATCTAAGTGTCAGATTGACCGTGCACTAAGGGAGTCCCACTATAAGTTGCTGATCGCCACCATTACTAGTATAAATAAATAAATATAAACTCTAGTATATATCCCATAGATTGTAGACGCTATAGTTTTCATACAAACCAATCAATATACACTTTTTTTTATTTTTTTACCAAAAATATGTAGCAGGATGCGTTTTGGCCAAAATATAAGAAGAAATTAAATTTTTTTATTTTTTTATTGGATATGTTTTATAGCAGAAAGTAATATATATATATATTTTTTGCTTTTTTTAATATTTTCAGTCTTTTTTCGTTTATATAATAAAAAATAAATAATGCAGTGGTGATCTAGTACCACCAAAAGAAAGCTCTATTTGTGTGAAAAAAAAATATATAAATTTTGTTTGGGGACAGTGTTGCATGACTGCGAAATCGGCAGTTAAAATAACACCGTGCCATATAGCAAAAAATGGCCTGGTCATGAAGGGGGATAAATCTTCCCGGAGGTCTAGTGGTTTAGTGTATCTAGATCCAAAATCTTTTTTTTCTTTTTTTCTGGATAGAGTAGGAAGAGTTTTAACCCCTGCTAGGTTATTATTATTTGTGCACCACTGGGGAGATTTCCCTTCACTTCCTGTCCTAGAGATGCAACAGAAGGTTAAAAGTAAATCTCTAAATGTGATTGGGGTTCTTCTCTTAGATAGTTCACCCAGTAAAGGAGTCAGTACGATTGATAGTATACAGTGTCATCATTTGTAGGAGCTGGTTGTAGACATACCAGTGATGTAACTAGAAGGTGGAGGTGGAGGCGGGTGTAGTGGTATAGGTGGTGGCTGATGGACAGCAGCAGGAACAGCAGGTGGAGGAAGAGTGAGTTTTGTCAAATCAGCGGTTTCTGGAACGTTGGCGGCATCACCCTCTACTGCCCCAATTCCAGGCACCAGAGGAGGTTTTCACTCTAGAGGCCACAAAGAAGAAGAAGCGTGTGTAATTACGTGCAAACGTTCGGTTGGCGCGAGTGCGTCCACGTGTTCGTATTGGCGTGCGTCCGTTCGTACCAGGACTCGCACGCCTCTGATGGGGACACTGTGCATGATCCTTGGGACGAAGGTGAACTGCTGCTACACGGGGACGGATCTTCACATGGTGAGTTCTCTGACACCAGGAAAGGTACATCAGAATGCGGATGCCCTTTCTCGGGTCTATTGTCACTTGGCTCGTGGTGTCCAGACCCCTGGCTTGGAACAGGGTATTTCAAGGGGTTAATTGAAGAGGGCAGTTACTTCCCCTTCAGACCTGCTTATTGCCAGCTGGGCTGAAAATGTTAGAGGGGAGCTGTTTGAGTAGGAGAGAAAGAGAGACACAGCAGCATGCTGTGTGAAAGGATCCTTTGCTGTATTGCGTACCTGCTGGGGTGAGCAAAACCATATCAGAGACTGTAGCTCTGGCTAGAGCCATGTACTTTATCTATATATCAGCCTGTTGGTTAAAGAGATTGAACTTTTCCTACATCTGCACCTGTGTTACAAGACAAGTCTGTTGTTTCTTCTGTTTATTTTGCTGAATAAAGCCATTTTTACTTTACTGAACTATTTGAGCCGGCTCTTTACCCCTCCGATCGCCTACAAATGATTTATATCTATATATATATATGGCCTAAGTCTAGATGAATCACCCACACTTAAAGGGGTAGCTACACATTTTTTGTTTTCTTTTTCATACACATTATTTGAAGTGTATTGGGATAGGCTCTAGTGCATGTAATAAATTGTTTTTGATATATAACCAAATGTAATGTACTTCGGCTTCTTTCATTGTCTTTGTGTATTAGTTATACAGGCTTATCAGCGCCTCAACAGAGACAGAAAACCATTATCTCTTCTTTATTTCTACAGATATTTCCCAATTAAGACAGACACAACCATTGCCGCCACCCACATCACCACCACCCAAAGTGCCAGTCCTGTGCGCACAAAATAACTGTTTGAATGATGGAATCTGTGTTCTGGAAAACCAGCAGCCGGCATGCAGGTAAAAATGTCTTGCCTCAGTGCAGGAGTGTCAAACTCAATTTCATTGTGGGCCACATTGCATCAGCATTATAATTGCCCTTAACCACTTGAGACCCGCGCTATAGCCGAATGACGGCTACAGCGCGGATCTCCTTTGCCGGGACGACGTCTGCAGGTAAGCTGCACTTGTAAACCCAGAAGGCTTCGGGGAACAGAGGGCAGATAGGGTGACCATTTACAGCCAGGTGACTTCAAGTAATTGTAGCACCCTCTAGTGTAGAGTGCTAGGCTGTACATAGATTTCTTTTTGTAATATAGGTAAATTTAGGCTTGGCTACTCTTACCTCCCCCACTATCAAGCGGTCGGAAATTACCTGGATCTCAGTGTGTACTTGCTGGATCTCAGCACGGTGTGTCTCCTCCACTCTCTTAATGAGAGCCTCTATATCGGCTTTCGTTGGTAGAGCCTGGATTAAGCTCTTCAGATCCTCCGCTTCCGATCGTATACTACGAGGGGTGACTTCCTCGTATTCCTCTTTGCCGTTCCCGGCCTCGGTTGGGCTTTTCGTCTCCCCCCTATTCGTCCGCGCACTCGCCTCCGCTTCCGATCGTTTAGTGCGAGGGGTAGCTCCTTCGTTTTCCTCTCTGCCATTCCCAGCCTCGATTGAGCTTTTCATCTCCCCCCTGTTTGTCCGAGCGCTCACCACCTCGGGGGGCTTAGCTACGTCCGTAGTCTCCGCGATATGCCCGGCAGCTGACATCCGCCTCGGGGAGAAATACTGCTGTATAGCGGGTTGTGGGGCACTGCACCCTGCAGCTCTACGCGAGGTTTTCGTTTCTCTCTGTCTAGGCGCGCTCAATCCGGGATCCTCAGGTGCAAATCACCTATGACTGGCGGTTCAGCTAGGAGCACAGACTCTGCACGCCCTCACTCAGCCATGCTCAGACCACACCCCCCTAAGCAACAGATTTGAAGGAAAAATGGAGAGAGTGGAAAGGGAGAGCAAAGAGCAGGGTGAGACGTTGGTGAAGATGCAGCTTCAGATCGAGGAACTTGAAGATCGTAGTCGTCGCTGCAACTTGAGGCTCCGAGGAGTCCCAGAAGTCGCTGAGCAGGAGGACTTGCAGGAGAAGGTAATGAGCATTTTTCACATGATTTTAGAGGGTAATGTCCCGCCTAACATGGATTTGGACAGAGTACACAGGGCGCTAGGGCCTAAATCAGCAGACCCGCAAAGGCCCAGGGACATAATTTGCCGCCTCCATAGATACGCGCATAAGGAGACTTTGCTGAGGAAGGCATGGTTGGCTGGCAATATTGAGATAGAGGGATCAGTAGTGAAGCTCCTACCTGACTTATCCCGGGCCACACTACAGCGCAGAGCACAGTTGCGTGCTGTCTTGGACTGTGTACGGCGGGAGGGACATGCATACAGATGGAAATACCCTCTTGCTGTGGTAATAAGAAAAGGAACATCTACATGCACACTGAGACTATACAGCGATCTTCCAAAATTATTTGCCTTTATAGGTGTGGAGCCGTTTATGGTGCCGAACTGGAGACTCCCACTCTCTCAGCTACAGAGAAAAAAACCAGAAAGCACAGGAGGGAAAGAGAGGGAGTGGGAAAGATGAGAAAGACATATTACAGCACAATGAGACTTGTGTTAGAAATTAAGCTAAATTAACTCATATCCCTGAACCTATCCTTTTTTTTTGTTTCTTTTGTGCGCCTGTTGGGGCTTTTTCCCTTCTCTGTTTCCTTTTTTTCGTAGCCTCATCCCATAGGTTTTCAACTTGTCTAATTAATTCCCTCCATGATGATTTAAGAAGTATGGGAGGAGAGAGATATGCTCTTAATATCTTTTTTTGGATTAGGATGAATGGAGATAATGAGGGATGAGGTGGGGGCAGCGGGTGGGTGGGGGGGGACGGGGGGGGGGATACAGGTGGAGAGTCTAAGATAAATACACAAATAAGATTAGGTAATTATAATAAAGGGGGGGGGGGGTTCAGGTCCCTGGGGGGGATTCACATGACCGAGGTTCCTAGAAGAGGTGGTCACTTAGGAGAGTAATATAATTTACTATTATAATTTACTAGGGATAAAGAGGGGGAAAATGGGATGATAGGGGTTGCAGTGGTTTCTTCTTTTTTTTTTTAGAAGTGTTGGGAGGAGGGGGGGATTTAATATAATACATAATATTTTTTTTCTTTGGTTTTTTCTTGTTTTTTGGGGGGGGAGGGAGTAATGGATGTGGAGGGTCAGTAAATATATATGGGAATGATGGTGCACAGGGGATGGTTTAGACTTGTGAGGGTTGAGAGGGTGGGATAAGGAGGGATATTGAGCTGGGGGGGAGAGTATATAGAATTAGGACACAAGAAACTGTTGGTTTCTTTTTTTTTTTTTTGGTCAATCACTAATCACCAATATTAGTAACTTTTAATATCACCACTAACAAAATAAAGCACATAGCTAGGGACCTGGGGGAAACGGAGGGTTTACGGATTGGGACCAGACCCCCCTACCTGAACTTAAGGATGAATAAAATAACTTTATAAGATGTGGCCTCCGCCCCCCCCCCCCTCTCTTTCTCCCTTTCTCCTTCTCCCCACCTTGCCTCCCCTCCCCCCTTTGAGGAGGAAAGGGAGAGAGGGAAAGGAAAAAGGGGAGGAAAAAGGGAAGGGAAAAGGGAAAGAAAAAAAAAAGAAAAGAAATTTTTTTTTTTTTTTTTTTTTTGGGATGAGGAGTGTAAGGTATTATATTGTATTGTTGCTTTATTTTATTATGGTACGTTTTTTTTTTTTTTTTTTTGGAACAAGGTCAATACACAATATGGCTCTTGGAGGAAGGAAGAGAGAAACGGAGAGGAGACATGGGAAAGGGGGGGGATTGATATAAATTATATATACAGGAGAGGCTTAAGCTTTGGATAAATATAGAGATGGGTACATGTATGAATTTACAAACACAGGTGCAGCTGTGAATGTGTGTCTCCATACATGTATATGCAAGGGTATAGGTGTATATATGTAAAAGTATATACGTAGATGTGAATGGACAGACATAATTAACTTTGCCTCTACTATGGCTTCTGTCTCCCTTTTTTATTTTATTTTTTTTATTTTTATTTTTTAACCCCCCCTCTCTTAAAAGAGCCATGTTGGAGTAGACACAATCTATGTGGAGAAGTAACAGGTGACAGTAGAAAACATGATATTATAAAAGACTGGCGGAGGGCACGGGGGAAGCTCGCCCAGGAGCAGCCAGGCACAACCACAAAACCCCATTAGGTAAACACTCATAATCCGGAGGGTCCGGAAATTGAGTGGGTAAAAGCAGTAGAGCTTTGAGATTCGTGGGGAGACCGTTGGTAAACGGCCAACCCAGGGATTGGTAGTGGGGGAGGGAGGGAGGGAGTAGCAGATTGGACGGGAGGGAGGGGGGCGGGAGGGGGTAGGGTTAGAGGGGGTTCTCCCCCCCCCCTTTTTTTTTTTTTTTTTTGTTTGCACCTTTACTTGTCTCTGCCTCTTTCCCCAAGGAGATATGGAAACTTTAAAAATAATGTCCCTGAATGTAAAGGGACTGAACGTCCCGGAAAAAAGACGAATGTTACTTCATGATTTAAAGAGATTGAAGATAGATGTAGCGTTTATTCAAGAAACACATTTCAGAGAAAATAATTTCTCTCTGCTGAGGTCTACGGGGTATCCAACGGTTTACCATGCGCTTAACCCGATTTCCAAAACTAAGGGAGTCACCATTATGATATCAAAAACAGTAGCATGGAATCATAGGGATTCTATGATAGATGCAAAGGGAAGGTATCTGTTTGTAAAGGGGACTATAGGAGGGGTAGGAGTTACATTAGCAACATATTATGCCCCAATATACAACAAGACCTCTTTTTTAAAGAGATACTTGACAAACTTATGGAATTCGAAGAAGGACAGTTGATTATGGGGGGAGACCTTAATACCCCATTAATCCCCAGTGAAGACACCTCATCAGGGACATCGTCAGTGACACCTAAAATAAGAAAGAGGATAGCCCAGGCAATAACAGAAACAAAACTGGTAGATATATGGCGATTATTACACCCCAAGGAAAGAGATTACTCTTTTTTCTCCAAACCGCATAGAGTGTATTCACGGATAGATATGTTTTTTATTCCGCATAAACAATTATCCTCAGTTAAGGAAGCCACTATTGGTCTAATTACCTGGTCAGATCATGCCCCAAATTTTTAAAATATAATTTAACGGGGAAAAAACATTTAACCTCTAGGATGTGGAAACTCAATGAGAGCCTCCTTCAGGATCCTTTAGTCCTGGAGGATGTCAGAAAGGAGATAAAATTCTTCTTTCAGGAGAACGAAGGCCCAGAAAGTTCCTTGGGAACAATCTGGGAAACGCACAAGGCAGTAATCAGAGGAGTATTGATTAAGCACGGAGCAAGGATTAAGAAGGAAAGAGAAACTAAGTTAACAGAATTATTAGTAAAAATGCAACATCTAGAAGCCCAACATAAACATGCCCAGAACTTAGAAGTTGAACAAGAATTAATAAGCACACGTAGGCAAGTTACAGATCTGCTACAGTACAGAGCTAAAATGGCAATTCAGATAGGACGTAAGTGTAGCTATGAATCCGGCAATAAATGCGGAAAACAACTAGCGAGAGCATTACGGGAAATACAATCCAAGACATACATACCTATAATTAGAAAAAAAGGTGGGGAGGAAGAACGAGTGCCAGAACAGATTGCTGGTGTGTTTGGCGATTTCTACTCCTCATTGTATAATCTGAATTTGAGGGCATCAGATCAAGCTAAGATAAATGAATACATAAGATCAAGCGAAATGCCGACTCTGACAAGTACTGCACAAGAGGAGATGGAATCCCCAATCACACTAGAAGAAGTACAAAACACGATAAAACAGATAAAAGTGGGAAAGCACCTGGTCCAGATGGACTAACAGCCCAATATTATAAGACGCTTATGCCGGAATTATGTCCATATATGGTTAAACTGTTTAATGAAATAGGAGACATATCGACTTTCCACTCAGATACACTTAAAGCTACAATCACAGTGATACAGAAAGAAGGTAAAGACCCGAAACAATGTGGAAGCTATAGGCCAATATCTTTACTGAACGCAGATTTGAAAATATTTAGCAAATTATTAGCCTTGAGGATACTGTTGTATTTGCCCTCTTTGATTCATCAAGACCAAGTGGGATTTGTCCCAACAAGAGAATCAAGGGACAATACTATTAAGGCCTTAAACCTAATACATACAGTCATCTCTACCGATACCCCCTGTATATTTCTGGGAACAGATGCAGAAAAGGCTTTTGATCGGGTGGGGTGGGGGTTCATGTTCTCGGTACTCCGACATATAAAGCTAGGAGGGAAAATGATGGGCTGGATAACAAGCTTGTATGAAAAACCTACAGCTCAAGTAAGAGTAAATGGAGTGGTATCTACATCTTTCCCAATAACAAATGGGACCAGACAGGGATGTCCACTGTCCCCTCTGTTATTTTGCGTTGACCCTTGAACCACTTCTATGCAGAGTAAGGCTCAACAGGGATATCCAAGGAATAACCATAGGAGAAACCCATAATAAAGTCGCAGCATATGCAGATGATATGCTTTTTACAGTGACGAATCCGATAATCTCGCTCCCAAATCTGTAAGGAAATCGAGACATATAGTACATTATCCCACTTTAAAATAAACTGCTCCAAGTCAGAAGCCTTAATGATAGCAGTCCCAGAGAAAATGACGAGACTAATAAAATTAAATTATAAATTTAATTGGACGGACTATGGCTTGAAATACTTGGGAATAACGATCGCAACAAACTTCAATAAGATATATGAATTAAATTTTGTACCAGTATTGAAGATGGTACGAGGATGCCTGGAGAGATGGCACAGGGGAATACATTCCTGGTTTGGAAGAAATAATATAATCAAGATGAATATTTTGCCAAAACTCCTGTACCTCCTCCAGGCAATCCCAATGTTAATACCAAGAATTTTTTTTAGAACTATACAAACATTATTTATGAAATTTATTTGGGCAGACAAACAACCAAGGATACGGAGGACATTATTAACATTACCAAAGCAATACGGGGGATTAGCAACACCAGACATATACAAATATTACCAGGCAATACATCTAGGTAGATTACTAGACTGGTGTCGACATGGAGATCAGAAAATATGGGTAAAATTAGAGCAAGCACAATGTAGGGAGCTACTACATAGAGCACCTTGGTGCTACAGAAATTTGACCTCAGATACGAAGCTACACCCTACAATAGGACCCACATTACAGATATGCTACCATCTCTTAGCTAAGAATAAGATATCGACACAG
Source organism: Lithobates pipiens (assembly GCF_037356315.1). Taxonomy (NCBI): domain Eukaryota; kingdom Metazoa; phylum Chordata; class Amphibia; order Anura; family Ranidae; genus Lithobates; species Lithobates pipiens. Next base: position 197,091,248 of record NW_027507764.1, read on the forward strand.
AACTCCCCTCTAGTCCCTATATTGGGTAACCCCCGATTTATACCAGGCATACAGAAAGGACCTTTTGATAAGTTGATTAAAAAAGGAATATATCAAGCTTCGCATTTCGTGAAAAAAGGTAAATGGCCAACAATGCAGGAGATGATAGATAGAAAAGACCCTTTTCAATTAGATTTCTGGCAGGCGGCACAATTAGGACATTTTCTAAAAACAGAGATAGTGCCAGAGTTACTAGATCGAGACTATATGCCATTTGAGAAACTCTGTATGGAAAAGGAACCAATTACGCATGCAATCTCGAAAATGTACGCGTTACTGATTAAACCCGTAGAAAATTTTCAGGTACCCTTCTTTAGGAAGTGGGAAATAGACCTAGGAAGGACTTTTTCTGAGGAGCAGAAGAAAAATATGATACAATCAATTTTTAAAACAGCAACATGCACAAAACTACAGGAAACTAATTATAAAATTATCGCACAGTGGTATAGAACACCAGAAAAACTTCAAAAATATTTCCCTCATATATCAAATAAGTGTTGGAGGTGCCAGAAAGAAGTGGGAAATTTTTTACATATATTTTGGTCATGTCCAAAAATTAAGAAATACTGGAAAGAGGTACGAGAGATCGCTCAAAAATTCAGTGAAGTAGAAATACGGGAGGACCCAGCAGTATTCCTCCTGAACTTGTCAGAGACCTCAGGAAATATAGGTGGGAATTCCATCCTGTGTCACTTGGTAAATACAGCCAAGTCATGTATAACACTTAGGTGGAAACAAATACAACCCCCCAGTGTGAGCATGTGGTTGAAGAAAGTTGAGGAGGTGAACAGGATGGAAGACCTAATATGGACAGCCAGGAAAAGAAGGAAAACTTACTTGGAAATATGGACACCATGGAACCTCTATATCTCCTTGGAGGAGGGAAGGAGACAGATTGATGCGATTTAAGGGGGAGGAGGGGGAGATATAGGGGAAGGAGATGAGAACTCCCCCCCCCCCTTTTTTTTTTTTCTCTCGGGGGGGGGGGGGGGAGAAGAATAGGGGGGAAAATATCAGGGGGGGAAGATGAGAAATAAGAGGATAACAATATAACTCTGGCCTGATTGGGAACAGTACCAACCTAGGACCAGACATGGGGTATGTGGGACTGAGAGTGAAGTCTCTATGATATTGCCCCGATATATTATATAGATTACCATTAACCTAGCCTGCTCTCTCTTTGGATTTATACATTACATTATAAAGGGAATAAGAGGCTAAGGGAATAGAATGAATTGTTATGCTCTTTTTGTTTATTATGTATGAATATGGAAACACGATGTATGACTCTTAGATTGTTTATGTAAAATTCTATTCTTGTTTACTTGAGGAAAAAATAAAATGGAAAGGGAAAAAAATAAATAAATAAAGAAATTGAAAAAAAAATTTAGGCTTGGCTGGGAGCCAAGTCTGTGTTTAATCTGGGCCGGGGTGAGTGATCTAGGGAGGCTGGAGGACTCATAAGGCAACACCTCTGGTGCCTCCGCTTGCTTGCTGGAGCCTTGGTGAGGCTTCCGGAGGAATGGAAGGAAGGCTGGGAGGAGCTGCCTGGAATGTTAAGGAGGGCCCTGGCTGGTCCTCAGCAAGTGGGCTGATAGGGGGTGGGCCCCTCTTGAATACTCAGTCAGGCCAGCAGGGGCAGTGCAGAGTTTGGGTGGAAGCTGCAGATAGTGTTGAGGAGGCTGTCAGTGGCCCTTGAGGGTAGCCACCCCCTAGTCTGTCCTGTCCAGAGGCACGGGAGCAAGAATGAGGACAACAGGAGCCAGCTAGCACATCTGATGCCGCGTACACACGATCAAACAATCGGGTGGAAAAGTCCGGCAAACTCAAGTCCGCCGGACAATCCCCCCGTGTGTAGCCTCCGGCATACTTTTTTGACCCGAAAGTACGGCGGACTTAGAAAGTAGTTTTGCACTCCAATCTTCCCGCCGGACTCGCATTTCGGCGGACAATCCGGCCGTGTGTATGCCAGTCCGCCGTAGTTTTGAAATTAACTGACTTTTCCCGCCCGGAGAAAAGTCCGCTCATTTGAGCGGGTCTCCAGGTAGGCGGGGCCCGCGAAGGAGACGTCGCTGGCCCCGCCACCTGGTATGGACTTAAAGGGGAACCCCAACGCCAAAAAAAATCGGCGTGGGGGTCCCCCCAGGTCCACATCAGACCCTTGTCCTAGCACGCTACCCGGCCAGCCAGGAAAGGGGGGGCGAGCGAGCGCCCCCCCCTCCTGAGCCGTACCAGGCCGCGTGCCCTCAACATGGGGGGGTTCCCCCCGAAGTCGGAAGAAGAGGCCGGTGGCGAGGAAGAAAGCCGGGCTCCTCCGCTAGTAAAAGAGCTAGAAGAAGATAGCGGAGGAGTCTGGCGAGAAGACCCCCCGAAGACGGAAGACCCCGGAGCTGTGCAATAAACTATTTTATCTTATGTGTTGTTTTTTTTTGTACTTTATTACACAGGTGAATGGGTAGGGGTACATTGTACCCCTTACTCATTCACATAGGGTGGGGGGGGCTGGTATCTGGGGGCCCCCTTAATAAAGGGGGCTCCCGGATTCTGATAAGCCCCCCGCCCGCAGACCCCGACAACCAACGGCCAGGGTTGATGGGAAGAGGCCCTTGTCCTCATCAACATGGGGACAAGGTGCTTTGGGGTGGGGGGGCGCACGCCCCCCCTTCCCCAAGGCACCCCTCCATGTTGAGGGCACGCGGCCTGGTACGGCTCAGGAGGGGGGGCCGCTCGCTCGCCCCACTTTCCTGGCCGGCCAGGTAGCATGCTCGAACAAGAGTCTGATGTGGACCTGGGGGGACCCCCACGCCGATATTTTTTGGAGTTCCCCTTTAAGTCCATACCAGGTGGCGGGGCCAGCGATGTCTCCTTCGCGGGCCCCGCCTACCTGGAGAAGCGCTCGAAATGAGCGGACTTTCCTCCGTGTGTGTGGGCGAGTCCGTTCATTTCAAAAGTAGGGCGGATAGTACGGCGGACTTAGTACGCCGCATTAGTCCGCTGAAAAAGTGCCATGTGTGGGCAAGTAGCTCGTTCGGAAAGTCCGACGGACAGTCTGGCGGGAAGTCCGCCAGACTAAGTCCGTAGGATAGTTCGCTACGTGTGTACGCGGCATGAGATATCTCCAGGCAGAACACAGCTGTGTGGCTGGTGAGTGTGGCAGTCTGAGAGGACTGTAGGAAGTAGCCAGGAGGGCTAGTGAAAGGGGCAGCTGTAGCCAGGTGGGCTGGCAGTGCCTGAAGAGGTGGTGCTGGGATCAGTAGTTACAGGTATGTAGCAGGACACTGGACTTTTTCTCTACGCACCAAAGGGGCCCGCAGTCCCTGCCTGTAAAGGGCTTTTGCTTGATCTGGCTGAGTGCCTTGCCACATTCATCAAACAGTGTTCCGGCTGGGTCTGAGTTGTTCCTGCAAGCAAGTGATGTACTGGAGGATGAGTGTATACAGAGAGTGAATATATTTGAGTGTCCCTGAAGAGACTTTGTTCCAGTCAAGTGAGCATTCCATAATAACCCTATCCCTATTCAAGTTTATTAACCCCTAATAAAAAAAATAAAACGTTTCCAATTTCAAGCGAGCCTGTAGAAATTTAGTGTGCCTGGCTGTGCAGGACCCCTAGTCACCAGCGGCTCCTACGGGGGCTGCCCTACATAATGCAATGGTTGTTTGATGTATAAAGGGTAATGTGAACCTGTCACATGAAATAAACTACTAACTAAGGTGACACTGCTGAATCAAGATGCTATATCAGACACATGGGAATTACATTGTCTTATGTCTTCAACTGACACCTATACCTTCATTGGGAGAAAAAATAATGAAGCACGGCCTTTGTGTAATTTGAATCTGAAATCCAAAGTAAGGGATTCAGAATCTGCAAATATCAAATGCAATACAAATGAACCCAGAACGTAGGATGCTACAAGCCCAAAACACAAAGATGTAAATATCACCTAAAATATAGTGTACATTCCTCACTTTCCTACCTGGCACTTTTACCCCCTTCCTAACCAGGAAAATTTTCAGCTTTCAGCACTGTCACACTTTGAATGACAATTGCGCAGTCACGCAACGCTGTATCCAAATTACATTTTGTATTTTTTTTACACACAAATAGAGCTTTCCTTTGGTGATATTTAATTACCACTGAGATTTTTATTTTTTGTTAAATATACAAAAAGAAACATTTTTCATAGTTTGTTATAAAATTTAGCAAACATGTAATCTTTCTCCCTTTACTGATGTGCGCTGATGAGGTGGCACTGATCAGGCGGCACTGATAGGTGGCACTGACCGGTGGCACTGATGAGGCTACACTGATAGGCGCCACTGATGGGCACTGATAGTCAACTCTAATGGGCACTGATGGGTGGCACTGATGGGCTCTAATAGGTGGCACTGATGGGCTCTAATAGGTGGCACCGATAGGTGGCACTGATTGGCAGCACTGATGGGCACTGATTGGCAGCACTGGTGACCACTGATTGGGAGCACTGGTGGGCACTATTGGGACTGCACTGATAGTCAGGGCACTGATAATCAGTGCCCTGATTATCAGTGCCGATGTGCTTTTAGCCATTTATCAGCTCTCTTTTTCTCTCCTCATGCTGTCAGCATGAGAAAAGGAAAGCTGATAACCGTCTTGTGCTTACTTCTGCGATCAACTTTCATTGGACACAGCTGATTACGTGGTAAAGGGCTGCTGTGATTGGCCCCTTCCCCAGATCTGTGATCAGCTGAGTCCACAGGAGGTGCACAGACAGCAGGATTACGGGAGGACATCCATGTACGCCCTCCCGGCAAATTAAGCCTGCGCTGTAGCCGTCTTTCGGCTATAGGGCGGGAAGGTGTTAAACATATATATTTTTAAAAAAAAAAGTACATAAATAGATCAACTTCCATGTCCAGTTTCAATATTTTATTATACTGTATATAGCATGCAAGAAAAATGACACATAATTAAAAACCATGGTATTGACTATAAAAAATAGAATACATCTCACATAAAGCAATCATGGCATTCAAGGTAATTCCTCCTCTAGGGTGGTAATAAATATATGATTTAATGTTATAAAAAAAAAAAAGGATACAAAGGGGCACAGAAAGGCTTATTTACAGTAAGAGCTGTGGAATAGACTCCCTAAAAACTAGTTCTGGCCAGCTCAGTAGATACCTGGTTGCCTCCTGGGGGAATTTACTGGAGCAAATTGCACCATGCCCGTAGGGCTTTTTTTTTTTTGATCTTCCTTTGGGTCAACTGTGGGTTAAAGATTCTGTATTTTGTGTTTTTTTTATTCTGTTGGTTGAACTAGATTGACATTTTGTTTTTTTTTCACCCTGACTAACTTGGCAGCTAACTAAGGTCTTCATTCTCTACCTTTGTGGCTGCAGTATAGTAGCAGCCTCCTCTCTCCCTTTAACTCTGCAAAGTGGCAGTGGGTACCAGGCCTGGAGTGCACTGACTTTCAGCACCTGGTTCTGCAGGAAGATGGAGTGAAGTTGGGAGGAAAGAGATGTGGAGCAAGTTGGCAGAGCTTCCCATCAATGAGGACTCGGAGCCCCAGGTGAATGAAGACTGCTGAGCTGAGGGTCTCCCTCTGGCCTCTTGGGTTATATGGGAGCTCTTAGATTAGTATTATGGCATTAGGGGTATGTGGCGCATGTATCACAAGGCATGGTGCTGTGTGTATTGGGGTGCATAGGGCAGCATATATTATTTATGATACTGAAAGAACTATAAACGGCTCACTGTGATGTAATATTTCATTACAGCTTTATTTGCTTAATGTTACAGTACACTATACACTCTGGAGTGGCATTGACACTTTTGGATTATTTGGAAACAATTCTCCTTTAAATCCTAGTTCCACCTTAAACTATTTCACGTGCCCCTTGAAAAATATTTAAACCTTGTTTGCATTACTTTCTATACTGAATATGCATATCTGGGTATATCACAGATTAATAAATACACTTTTTACAGGTGTAAAACATCTGGAGACCGGTGGTATGTGGGAAACAGATGTGAAAAGGAGATCCGGAACAAAGGCACCGTGTGGACCATGTCTTCCTTATGTGCACTACTCTCTCTTTTTATGCTTACTCTTGTGAATGTAGTATGACATCCAATCAATGTGGGCTGTTATATTAAAATAAATAACATTTAAAGTGAAATTCCAAACACAAATGTTTGCTTGTTTGTTTTTGTTTTCTATAGAATAGAGTTACCACCTCTATCAGATTTTTACTGCTGACTGTGCCACCTTTGGAGAAATGCCCCCTCATTTCCTGTTTTGTCACTGGGACAGGAAATGGAGATACATCTGTCCAACAAAGCCACTAATAAATCATAAAAAACACTTGTTTTTTTGGAAAGTGCTATAGGATTGGAACCTCTGTGTCACTAGAACAGGAATCTCCAAACTATGGCCCTCCAGCTGTTGCAGAACTACACATCTCATGAGGCATTGTAAAACTCTGACAATCACAAACATGGCTAGGCATGATGGCAATTGAAGTTCCTGAACAACTGGAGGGCCATAGTTTGGAGACCCCTGCACTAGAAGATGGTGAGAGGGGAGATATCTTTAACAACCATACAGACAACAATAAATCACGACAGAGGTTCTTCTTCTAACCCACTTTGCCCTCAACTGAAAAAAAAAAAAAGGATTTTGGCTGAAGTCTATGCTTTAATAAATACTACATTACCATGGTTCATTATTTCAGTAAATCGGTAAATTTGATTGCATTTGTAATATACTTTGTTCATTTCACTTTTTTTTAGCCCAGCAAAATCCACAAACCTGATGCATAAGGACTGACTATTAAAATATCTTCCTGGTAGCCTGGACTAAAGGCCATCTCCATATATTTTTCTTTTGATAACAATAGTCCAGTTTTGAGAGAGTTATTAGTGTGACCTTTTTAGGCATGATCATTGGTCTATAAATTTTTATATATTTTTGTAATAAAATATTTTGTTTTTAAATTTTTACATTGTACACAGTTGAAGGTAAATCTAAAGGAAATTGAAAAAGAAAACTGTATAATGTATGGACAACTTGAATCGGTAGTAGTAAACCGTAGTAAACCGCATCCAAAACACATCCGTTTTCAGGCAAGTATTCCCAAGAAAAGGATTTTCCTTGTAAGCCCTCCAGCATCATTCCGTCACCGTTGAAGGCGTTTCCATCTTCACCCAGTCCTCTTTCCAGGTTCACAGGCTTCAGCTATCTGATTGGCCATGCCAGTAATGATGTCACTCCCGCACATGCGGATGGGAGTCGCTATTTATGGTACAACACTGAAGGGACAGCATGGGTATGCCGTTCCTTCAGCGCGCATTTGCAGGTGACGTCTCTGGCTGCATCTAAAGTAAATATCTCCTAAAGGTGTAGGAGATATTTACTGTACCTGTAGGTAAGCCTTATTATAGGGCAGAGACTTTGGTTTGTACACAGTGGAATGTGATATTCTTTTACTTGTGGCAAAGGTTTGCTTTATTACACAGAAGGAATTTCATATATTTTGTATGGTTCACTATATGTTCATAATTATTCACTTAATCTGGTGGTAGACTGTTTAATATTAGTAGGTTAATATTAGCACAATTATTAATTTAAAACATTTTATTTTTGCGTAGCAGTTCACATATATATAATTGCAGCTATATTATTTAGTTATCTTTTTAATATTTATTTCTCACATATTGTAATATTTATTCACATCAGCGCTTTAGTATATTTTTACACATTAATTTCATCAACACACCTACAAGGGAACAAAAAAACTAACAGTAAACAGTCACAAAGTCAAGCAAATTTTTACAGTACAGCAACATAAATGCAAGTACTTTTGGACCTGAACCCCACCAGGCATCTCAAACAGAATATCGCACTTGTAAAAAAGAGAACCAGAACCTTTGGAAGAGTATGTCTGATAATAAATTTGGCAGTACCTCCAGAGGCGGCTCTCTAATTATGCAAAGTAGGCGGTGGCCTAAGGCCTCGCCCTCCTAGGGTCCTCGCTCCTGCCTACTTTGCCTAAAGAGCCTCCTCTAGCTATCATCATACATCAGTCCCAGGTGCCTCCTCGTTCAGAGCAGAGGCGGCTCTCTAATTAGGCAAAGTAGGCGGTGGCCTAAGGCCTCGCCCACCTAGGGGCCTCGCTCCCGCCTACTTTGCCTAAAGAGCCGCCTTTAGCTATCATCAAACATCAGTCCCAGGTGCCTCCTTGTTCAGAGCAGAGGCGGCTCTCTAATTAGGCAAAGTAGGCGGTGGCCTAAGGCCTCGCCCTCCTAGGGGCCTCGCTCCCGCCTACTTTGCCTAAAGAGCCGCCTCTCGCTATCATCATACATCAGTCCCAGGTGCCTCCTCGTTCAGAGTACAGTCAGCCCGCCTCCTCTCTTCTCTGTAACACCCCGCCCCACTCCTGTCAAGAAAACTTCACTGGAAGTGGAACTGCAGTGCAGGTGTCCTTCCAGTCAGAACACCAGCAGACACATAGAAACCTTCAACTGGCCTGCCCCAACATAAAATCCTGTCCGTCCTTTCTTGTGCAAGGGCAGGGCACAGCTAGCATCTCAGCACAGGATCACCGAGTCTACCCTCCTTCCAGGGCGGGGCTTCCCTGATGGAGACGGAGCCAATTCAGCCTGTGTGTGCACTGTGCAGCCGATGGACTGAACTATGAGGGGACAGAGCCTTGCTATATGTGAGGTAAATGTGACTAGGGGGTGCATGTCACTATGTCACTGGAGGGGTGGTACATGTGACTGGAGGGGGGGTGGTACAGTGGTGTCAGTGTGCTCTGTCTCAGAACTGGTGTCAATGTGCTTTGCCTCAGCGATGGTGTCAGTGAGCTCTCAGCATTCGTGTCAGTGTGCTCAGCGCTGGTGTCAGTGTGCTCTCAGAGTTGGTGTCAGTGTGCTCTCAGCGTTCGTGTCAGTGTGCTCAGCGCTGGTGTCAGTGTGCTCTCAGAGTTGGTGTCAGTGTGCTCTCAGCGTTGGTGTCAGTGTGCTCTCAGCGTTGGTGTCAGTGTGCTCAGCGTTGGTGTCAGTGTGCTCTCAGCGTTGGTGTCAGTGTGCTCTTAGCGTTGGTGTCAGTGTGCTCTCAGCGTTGGTGTCAGTGTGCTCTATCTCAGTACTGGTGTCAGTGTGCTCTGTCAGCCCTGGTGTCAGTGTACTCTATCTCAGCCCTGGTGTCAGTGTGCTCTGTCTCAGTGTTGGTGTCAGTGTGCTCTCAGTGCTGGTGTCAGTGTGCTCAGCGCTGGTGTCAGTGTGCTCTATCTCAGCGCTGGTGTCAGTGTGCTCTATCTCAGCGCTGGTGTCAGTGTGCTCTATCTCAGACCTGGTGTCGGTGTGCTCTCAGCGCTGGTGTCAGTGTACTCAGCGCTGGTGTCAGTGTACTCAGCGCTGGTGTCAGTGTGCTCTATCTCAGACCTGGTGTCAGGGTGCTCTGTGTCAGCCCTGGTGTCAGTGTGCTCTATCTCAGAACTGGTGTCAGTGTGCTCTGTGTCAGAACTGGTGTCAGTGTGCTCTGTGTCAGAACTGGTGTCAGTGTACTCTGTGTCAGCCCTGGTGTCAGCGTGCTCTGCCTCAGCGATGGTGTCAGTGTGCTCTGCCTCAGCCCTGGTGTCCGTGTGCTCTGCCTCAGAGCTGGTGTCAGTGTGCTCTCAGAGTTGGTGTCAGTGTGCTCTCAGAGTTGGTGTCAGTGTGCTTAGCACTGGTGTCAGTGTGCTCAGCGCTGGTGTCAGTGTGCTCTCAGCATTGGTGTCAGTGTGCTCTATCTCAGTACTGGTGTCAGTGTGCTCTGTCAGCCCTGGTGTCAGTGTGCTCTGCCTCAGCGTTGGTGTCAGTGTGCTCTGCCTCAGCGTTGGTGTCAGTGTGCTCTCAGCGTTGGTGTCAGTGTGCTCTCAGCGCTGGTGTTGGTGTCAGTGTGCTCAGCGCTGGTGTCAGTGTGCTCTATCTCAGTGCTGGTGTCAGTGTGCTCAGCGCTGGTGTCAGTGTGCTCTATCTCAGTGCTGGTGTCAGTGTGCTCAGCGCTGGTGTCAGTGTGCTCTGTCTCAGTACTGGTGTCAGTGTGCTCTCAGCGCTGGTGTCAGTGTGCTCTCAGCGCTGGTGTCAGTGTGCTCTATCTCAGCGCTGATGTCAGTGTGCTCTCAGCGCTGATGTCAGTGTGCTCTCAGCGCTGGTGTCAGTGTGCTCTATCTCAGCGCTGGTGTCAGTGTGCTCTCAGCACTGGTGTGATTGAGCACATTGACACCAGTACTCTTAATATATGCAATTCATTTTTTTTTCTTGAATTATTTTTTCCCCCCATTATAGATGTGAATGGGGCCTCATGTCTAGGTTATGCCTAAGGCCTCACAAAGCCTAGAGCCACCTCTGGTAGGTTGGCAACACTGATCCCAAAGCCTGGCAACTGCGGCTGGATGCCACCATCTTGAATGTGAAGTCAGCAGCCCCAGTAGACGTAGAGCTGTCATTCAGTTGATTCTCTACACTACAGTATTCTCTGCATTCCTCTTTCGGCTGCCATATAGTACTAGGGATACAGTATTTTCTTTTAAAGAATAACCTTTACTGGACAGTGCTGACCAATCAGAATCCACCTAGCCCATACTGTGAGTGCTGGAGGAGAAGAGTGAAAGACAGGATTTCAAATCCCTGGACCGGTAAAGCATTATCCCGATGCCCGACAGCGGGTAATCGTGGAACCCTGGTACAACGGGACTGGGGAGGGGGCCCAGTGTACAGTAAGTTCACCTTACAGATTTTCTGTAAAGGTGAACAAACCCTCTAAAGGAGAGTATTGCAGCAAAAGTGGTTTATATTTAAAGTGATATTAAAGGCTTGCTTTTTTTTTTTTTTAAATAACAAACGTGCTATACTTACCTGCTCTGTGTAGTTATTTGGCACGGAGCAGCTCGGATCCTTCTCTTCTTGGGTCCCATGTCGGTGCTCTTGGCCCCTCCCTTCTGCCAAGAGCCCCCAGAGCGAGCAGCTTGCAGTAGGGGGACCCGGGGCACAGCTCAGCGTGGCCATTCACACAGAGAGTTGCTGCTAATGGTTGGTGTGGTCAGGTTGTGCTTACAGTGGGAGGAGCTTACAGTGGTATGGTTAGACCCTTTATGACCAAGGTCAAAACAAAAATAATAGATATAAAAAGTTTCACTGCCACAAACAGAGAGCAGGCAGGCTCTTTATTGCAGAAGAGACATGCAATGCACATGTGCAGCTCAGCTTACACCTCTGGCCTGGTCTCTGTGTGCTGGAATGACTGATTCCTGTGCATGCGCAGGAGTGATGTCATACTACGCTGACCCATGAAGAAGACTGGAGACCGCCACACAGCTGAAGATGCTGGCACCATTGAGGGGCGTTGTCACTGAAGCAAAGGTAAGTTTAGTTCTGTAAAGTCCTTATAAAGTCTGGAAATCTTTTACCTTAATGCATTCCCTGCATTAAGCTAAAAAGTGTCCCAGTGTTTGTATCGCCCAATCACCCCATTCTATACTTACCTATGTCCTCTCTCAATCCAGCGCTGTGCCCGTCTGCAGTGGCGCTCTCCTCTCCCTCTCTCTGCTCACAGAGGCAGCAGAAGGAACCATTGACTCCTGCCAATCGAATCCTGTGAGCAGAGGGCAGGCAGCGGGGCTGAGCCACGCTGTGTGGGCCAAAAGACATGCACATATAGTATCCCCCTTAATGCAGACCCCCACAGTAAAGACACCCCCCTTAGTGCAGACCCCCCATCAGTATAGAACCCCCCTCAGTGCAGACCCCCATCAGTATAGTATCCCCCTTAGTGCAGACCCCACAATCAGTATAGAATCCCCCTTAGTGCAGACCCCCCATCAGTATAGAATCCCCCCTTAGTGCAGACCCCCCATCAGTATGGAATCCCCCTTAGTGTAGACCCCCCATCAGTATAGAATCTCCCTTAGTGCAGACCCCTACAGTATAGACACCCCCTTAGTGCAGACCCCCATCAGTATAGACACCCCCCTTAATACAGACCCCCCATCAGTATAGACACCCCCCTTAGTGCAAACCCCTGCAGTATAGACACCCCCAATTAGTGCAGACCCCCCCATCAGTATAGAATCCCCCTTAGTACAGACCTCCCAATCAGACCTCCACTGCAGGTGTGGGCATCATCCCTGTATAACCCCCGGAAGCTGAGTAGGCACATCTGCGTACACTCGGCGGGAAGGGGTTAAATAAAAAACGGTGTCACTTTTATTCCTATAACAAGGAATGTAAACATCCCTTATAATAGAAAAAAAGCATGACAGGACCTCCTAAATATGAGATCTGGGGGTCAAAAAGACCTCACATCTCATATTTACACTAAAATGCAATAAAAAAACTAAACAAATTTTGTCATTAAAATTTTTTTTTTAAATGTCCCTTTTAGAGCTATGGGCGGAAGTGACGTTTTTAAGTCTCTTCTGCCCTGCAATGTTATTTGAGATGGGTGGCGGCCATCTTCCCCTCACTCATCTCCATACTTAGCAAGGGGCAACATCCGATCGCCTCCGCCGCTGCCGACGGCTCCGCTAAGCAGCGGAGGGCACTGGAGCATGGCTGGGGGGGCCCCTCTCCCACCACCAATAGAAGTGATCTTGTGGCGAATCCGCCGCAGAGACCACTCTTATCGGAAACCGGACCCGCTGAAGAAGAGGATACCGGGGTTATGGCAGCTAGCTGCTTCCATAACAACCATATTCCTCTTCAAAGTTAGGACGTATATGGGCGCGCTGCGGTCTGGAAGGGGTTAGAATGGACAGAACTGTACGGTGCTGCCAGACGTCGTGGTTTTGCGTACCTGAAAACATTCCGCGCTTTCCTATGTGTGGGGGGACATTAAGAGGTGATGGTGCGCCATGTGCATCTTCTAAAGGGCAGCACATATTTCCTGCGGGTTGGGGAACGTGTGCGATTAGCGTGTGTTTCCCATCCCGCATATGTGTGATTCTAGTCTTAGTAGTTCATTTTTTATTTTTTTGTTGTAAACTCAGCTTCTTCGCTGGTCTTCTGGTCTCCAGCGCCGCCATCTTGACTCTGGGAAGCCGGCTGTGACTTCCTGCTGTTCCACAGCTGGCACCCCACCGCTCATGTGCGAGATCTTGGCACCCCAGATGTTTTGGAACTACATTTCCCATGATGCTCAACTACACTGCAGAGTGGCTGAGCATCATGGGAAATGTAGTTCCAAAATATCTGGAGTGCCAAGGTTCGCCATCACTTTCCTAGGGCATGAGACTTGTCCCAGGAGGCTGCGGGAGGGGGGGAGCCGAACCTCGGTTTTTCTCACCTAGGGGGGAGAAGCAGAAGTGGGATCGGGTACCTGTCAGAAAAAGGAACCCACTCCAAAAAAAAAAAGTTGCTATAGCGGTAGAGGAGGGGGGAGGAGGATGGGCAGAACTTCACTTTTTAATCACAAATCTACAAATATTTGTAAATCTATAGCAAAAGGTCGCCCAGTATTGGGATGGCAGGGATCACCTATGCACTCAAAACATCTCACTGATGCTTTGGCAGTCTGATTGGCACCAGTTTGGTTCCTTATTCTGTCAGTAATTCCTCTGATAAATGTCACTCACAGGCACTTCACTAGAGCTGATCATCAGCATCAACCTTCTGCTTTACACATTCAGGATGGCAAACTGCAGGCTCAGAGCTCTGAGCAGAGCGACCTCGTGTGGTGAATATGCACCATCACATGTGAGCTGAAGATGCTTTATCTATCTTTCACCAGAAGGGGTCAGTGCTGCTCATATTCTTTATTGTTTAACTAGTTGCTGACCGCCGGCCGTCAAATGACGGCGCACCTATTGTGGCGGGAGGCCGTCATATGACGGCCTCCCGTTTAAACAGGGAATGCGCGCGATCGTGCGCGCGCATCCCTTTTTTTTCGGTGGCGGCGTGTCACGGAGACACCGCTCGCCACCGAAGGGGGTGAACAGCCATTCGTTATGGCTGTTTACCACGTGATCGGCCGTGATGAAGTCACGGCCGATCACAGATGGTCACACCCCGAACGTGCACGGCGCATGCGCGCGATCGCGAGCGCGCTGCGCGTGCACGTCGGTGGCGGCGTGTTCCCCGGGAACACTACTCGTCACCGACGCTGGTAAACAGCCATTGGCCGGCTGTTTACCCACGTGATCGGCTGTGAGCCTTTCACAGCCGATCACAAAAATGTAAACAAACTGCGGTAACGGGATTTTACCGGGTTCTCCTCCTCACACACCGATCGTGTGTGAGGAGGAGATTGCGGTAACATCTCGTTACCCCATACAGTGTACACCAATCATACTGATTGCCCCCCCCCCCCGATAAAGAGGACCTGTCACCACCCCTCATAGTACCTGTCAATCACAGTCCATCAGAGTACCTGTCACAGTCCATCAGAGTATTTGAGTACCTGTCACAGCACATCAGAGTACCTGAGTACCTGTCACAGCCCATCAGAGTACCCGAGTACCTGTCACAGCCCATCAGAGTACCTGTCAGCCCATCAGAGTACCCGAGTACCTGTCACAGCCCATCTGAGTACCCGAGTACCTGTCACAGTTCATCTGAGTACCCGAGTACCTGTCACAGCCCATCAGAGTACCCGAGTACCTGTCACAGCCCATCAGAGTACCCGAGTACCTGTCACGGCCCATCAGAGTACCCGAGTACCTGTCACGGCACATCAGAGTACCCGAGTACCTGTCACGGCACATCAGAGTACCCGAGTACCTGTCACGGCACATCAGGGTACCCGAGTACCTGTCACGGCCCATCAGGGTACCCGAGTACCTGTCACGGCCCATCAGGGTACCCGAGTACCTGTCACGGCCCATCAGGGTACCCGAGTACCTGTCACGGCCCATCAGGGTACCCGAGTACCTGTCACGGCCCATCAGGGTACCCGAGTACCTGTCACAGTCCATTAGAGTACCGAGTACCTGTCACAGTCCATTAGAGTACCGAGTACCTGTCACAGTCCATCAGGGTACCCGAGTACCTGTCACAGTCCATTAGAGTACCGAGTACCTGTCACAGTCCATTAGAGTACCCGAGTACCTGTCACAGTCCATTAGAGTACCGAGTACCTGTCACAGTCCATTAGAGTACCGAGTACCTGTCACAGTCCATCAGGGTACCCGAGTACCTGTCACAGCCCATCTGAGTACCCGAGTACCTGTCACAGTCCATCTGTGTACCAGAGTACCTGTCACAGTCCATCTGAGTACCCGAGTACCTGTCACAGTCCATATGAGTACCTGTCACCGCCCTTCAGAGTACCCAAATACCAGTCACCAAACCATCAGAGTACCTGTCACCAGGCCATCAGAGTACCCGAGTACCTGTCACCAGGCCATCAGAGTACCCGAGTACCTGTCACCAGGCCATCAGAGTACCCGAGTACCTGTCACCAGGCCATCAGAGTACCCGAGTACCTGTCACCAGGCCATCAGAGTACCCGAGTACCTGTCACCAGGCCATCAGAGTACCCGAGTACCTGTCACCAGGCCATCAGAGTACCCGAGTACCTGCCACCAGGCCATCAGAGTACCCGAGTACCTGTCACCAGACCATCAGAGTACCCGAGTACCTGTCACCAGACCATCAGAGTACCCGAGTACCTGTCACCAGACCATCAGAGTACCCGAGTACCTGTCACCAGGCCATCAGAGTACCCGAGTACCTGTCACCAGGCCATCAGAGTACCTATCTCCAGCCCATGTCTCATAGAATATACATTGGGGTGTTTGCTTTCCAAAATGGGGTCATTTTGTGGGTAATTTCACTGTCCTGGTGGTCCAGGACCTTCAAAAGTGTGATGGGTAGGAATGAAATGAGATGTGTCATTTATGCTCCTAGAACGCCTGAACGTACTACTTCAATGTTCGGCCTCTCTATGTGGCCAGGTTGTGTAAAAGTCCTACACATGTGGTATCGCCATACTCGGGAGGAGTAGCAGAATGTATTTTGGGGTGTAATTTTTGCTATATACATGCTATGTGTTAGAAATATCTTATAAATTGACAATTTTGTGTAAAAAAAAATGCGTTAAAATTTTTTTCCACATATTCCAAAAACTTCTGGAAAAAAATGAACCGTTCAAAAGACTCATTATGCCTCACAGATTATACGTTGGGGTGTTTGCTTTCCAAAATGGGGTAATTTTATGGGAAATTCCATTGTCCTGGTACTCCAGGGCCTTCAAAAGTGTAATAGGTGGTTGAGAAATGAGATGCGTAACTTTTGCTCGTAGAACGTCTGAAGGTACTACATCAATGTTAGTGCTCTGTATGTGGCTAGGCTGTGTAAAAGTCCTACACATGTGGTATCGCCGTACTCGGGAAGAGTAGCAGAATGTATTTTGGGGTGTAATTTGTTGTATGCATATGCTGTGTGTGAGAAATAACCTGATAATATGACAATTTAGTAAAAAAAAATAAAAAAAAAAATAAAAAATCTTCATTTTGCAAAGAATTGTGGGAAAAAATGACAACTTAAAAAAACTCACCATGCTACTTACTTAATACCTTGGGATGTCTACTTTGTAAAAAGGGGTCATTTGGGGGGTATTTGTACTTTCCTGACTTGTTAGGGCCGGTTCACACAGCAGGCGAGGCGAGGCGACTCCGACTTGCCTCGCCGCGACCTGCCGCGGCCTCAGCGGCGACTTGCAAATGACTTCTGTATGGAAGTCAATGCAAGTCGCCCCGAGGTCGCCCAAAAGTAGTACAGGAACCTTTTTTCTGAGTCGGAGCGACTCGAGTCGCTCCTCTCAGAACGGTTCCATTGTACAGAACGGGGGCGACTTGCGAGAGCGAGGCGAGGCGAGTCGTGTCGCCTCGCATCGCCCGCTGTGTGAACCGGCTCTTAGTGTCTCAAGAAATGAGGTACACCTGATGTACTGAAGGCCTGATCAGAAGTGATCAATTTTCAGTGATTGGCACCATAGTTTGTAGACTCTATAACTTTCACAAAGACCAAATAATATATACTAATGTGGGTTATTTTTACCAAAGATATGTAGCAGTATAAATTTTGGCCAAAATTTATGAAGAAAAATTACTAATTAGCAAAAATTTATGACAGAAACGAAGAAAAAGGCATTTCTTTCACAAAATTTACGTTTTATTTTATTTATAGCACAAAAAATAAAAAACCCACTAGTGATTAAATACCACTAAAAGAAAGCTCTATTTGTGTGGAAAAAAGGACGCAAGTTTCATATGGATACAGTGTAGGATGACTGAGTAATTGTCATTCAAACTGTGAGAGCGCTGAAAGCTGAAAATTGGTCTGGTCAGGAAGGGGGTGTAACTGCACTGTACTGAGGTGGTTAAAAGTATTACTGATTAAAAAAAAAAATAATAATAAAAAAAAAAACTCCATACAAATAATTATTGAGTTTCTCCCTTATAAATAAGTGCAATTATTACAACACAATTATTACAACACATTTTTACATATATTATGCTCCAATCAATCTTTTAAAAATCTGCAATGCAATGTTACAAATAATTATCCTATAAATGCGATGAAATCAAACAGAAAAGATTGTGAATATGTGATGAAAAAAAGGGTTAAATTAAATATGAACAAAGAAAAGTAATATAAAAGAAATAAATAAGAGTGTAGAAAAAAAAAATAATAATGATAATAATTAAAAAAAAATATATATAAATAAGAGTCTATAAAAAAGTTACAATATATAAATATATATGAAAACATTTCATGAATTAATATATAATATAATAGATAAGGGTGTATAAAAAAATAACAATAGTTAATAAATATAAAAATAACTATAAATACAGGTGTATAAAATAGTGAATAAAAATAAATATTGATAATAGCCAAATACCCTCTGAGTGCTCTACTTCTACGTTCTTTCTATGCAAATTCAGTATCTTTTTGTTTATTGCCAATGTTATCATTTTCTTTTTGTGTGTTTATGGAAAAAAACGTAATCACGTTTCAAAAAATAAAAAAAAATAAAGGTGTCTAAACACAAAAAAAAGAAAAAGGATTAAATCTAGAAAATAAAAAAAATAAGGGTGTGTGTAAATAAAACAATCTGTCATATATAAAACAAATATAAATAAGAGTGCATAAAAATAATAAATATGATAAATAGTAAATATAGAAATAAAAATTGTGAATAAAGGGGTATAAAACAATAAATAAAAACCTTAAACATAATTGTATTTATTTATTTTATATTATATTTATGTTTTTTTTGCCAATGATAATAAAATGGTAATAAAATAATAAAAACCTTAAATATACTTTTTTATTTTCTATTATATTTATGTTTTTTTATTTATTTAATTTTTTAAATTTTTATTCTTATTATTTAGGGTGCTCTGCAATAAAAATGTAAATAAATGGGGTATAAAATAATAAATAATAATGTTAAAGATAATATTTTTTTATTTTCTGTTATATTTCTGTTTTGTTTTGTTATGTTTATTTCGATTTTTATTGTAGAGCTGCCTGAATAATTAGAGTGAAAGATATATATATATTTTGTTTTTTTAATAGGGTAAAAAAATGACAGGCTGTGTATTACTGTATTATCTGAATGCTCTAAGTCGGCTATTCACTGCTATCTTGCCAGCCCAGTACTGGTCAGTGTGATAGACATAGCCATCATCGATCAGTGGTGGACCAGGGTATAGTCGTGAGCCACCAGCAATGCTAATGCTGAATTATGGCACTAGCAGTGGTGGACCAGGGTATAGTCGTGAGCCACCAGCAATGCTAATGCTGAATTATGGCACTAGCAACGGACACCCGCGTGACTTGTCAGGGGGTGGACTAGAACTCATGGACATACGCAATCCAACAGCAGCCCGCGCCTTTGGAAGGCGGCGCGCATTGTCACACGCCACCGCTCCTGGCTGATATACCAGAGACATTTCTTTATCTAGAAGCTAGTTTCTCAGTGCCGTTAGCAGCTCAGCATTGCCATCTACAGGCATTACTGAGAATTATACCCGCACGCTGCTGAGCTGAAGAGACGCTCTCTGCTCTATGAGACCTGCGCACAAGCTGTAGCTGGCTTTGCTGATGCCTGCCTCGGAAGGACCCCGTTGTACTGTCCATAACGTCGCTTAGCAACCGCCCGTCTTTGCCAACCGGAGTGCGACCATAGTAACCCACAGACTGCAACATGGCAGAGGGAGGGGAGCCGATCGTCAGACCCAGAAGGATCTTTATTCAATCCGGGGCGTTAATATAGATAAAGTAGGCACAATTCTTTTTTCTTTATTGAGTGGCATTTAGTTCACACCAGAATGCCGGCTTGGAAGCCGCACGTTTCCTGCACCACCTTCAAAACGCACCACAGTTGTGATTTGCAGCGGGGTGTTAATGTTACGTCATGAAATGCTGGTCGCACGCGCAGGGCACTCGCCTGCACCAGACCGCGTGCTACAGAAGTACTATGCCATCCGCTTGCTGTGCGTTTCCCTTAAAGGAGTGCATGACCTGCTTTTGGTGCAGTTCGGTGCGACTCGGTCCATTCTCAATGAATAGGCTAAAATCGCACACCGCACGTGAATGGCAGAGGAACGCTCAGTACGTTGTTGTGCGATTCCGTGGTGTGGACCGGCCCTTCACTCATTTGTATGCGGAGGCCGAGCTGCAATGCCACTTCATGTGAGCTCTGGTGCATTGCGAGAAAAATGCTCCAAGTCTGCGTTAAAAAAAAAAATGAATATAAATAAGGGAGTATAAAAAAAATGCAAACAATATATATTTGTGAATACATTTAATGAATAAATATAAAAATAAATAAGGGGATATATAAACAATAATAAAATAGTTAATAAATGTAAAAATAATTATAAATAAGGGGGTATAAAATAATAAATAAGGGCGAGCGATTAATAATGCCCATACACCTCCTGGGGGCTCTACTTCTACCTGCTTTTTATGCGAATTCAGTAGCACAAGGCAGCTTTGTGGTGTGAACAGGGCACAGAGATAATAATGGTTTTCTATGGTCCTGTGTGGTGACCGGTGCTGATAAAGTGCAGAAAAATGCATCCAGTGTGAATGAGCTCTTAGGTGAGGTTGTCACTTATTTTTTTCAAGCCAAACCCGAACACTCTAGCAGCGCACAGTACGTTTTTTGTTTTTGTTTTAGGGTGCTTTCACACTGCAGCCGCCCGAGCACAGGATTCAAAACCCGGACTGTCCGGGTGAATCTCGGACAGGTGGTGACCCTACTCTTAGGCCTCAGCTATCCACACCTCTGTGTGAAGGACCGTCTTTGCCCGCATCCATTTATGTCTATTGGGACGCAGTAGCAGCATGGATATAGCCACCGGGGCCAGCTTGGCAGTCGTGCAGGGGCATGTCTCTGAACGTCTGTGCAGGCACTGCGTCCCAGTAGACATAAACCATACTGCTTGTACCCAGAGGCATAAAACACTTGGGTACCCCATGCAGGCATGGGGGGGGCCCTTAGCATAGGTACGTCTGTGTGAATGAGGCCTTTAACCTCTTGCCAACCTGCTGCAGTACCTATACTGTGGGGGATTGGCTCTTTCAGGCATGGTAAAGTACCTGTACATCGGGGCTTTCTTCCGGGTCCGCTCTCTCACGCATGCGTGCGCACCCAGAAACCCGAGCTGTCATTCACTGCAGCAAAAGCCAAGCAGTGGGTCTTAGCCAATGATTTATGGCCGGGACCCACTGATCGGCTGAGCGAATGACAGAAGAGAGCAACAACACAGAGCTCTCTACAGACGGCAGCAACGTGCCGCTTTTTTTTCTCCCTGCAAAGTAGGGAATAAAAATCAGAACATTACTTAATAAAAATCAGCACATTGTACATACAGTAACCATTGTCAGGCACACAGTTAACCTTTTGATCTAATGTTAACCCCTTTCCCAGTCAGTGTCATTAGTACAGTGACAGTGTATATTATTAGCACTGATCACTGTATTAGTGTCACTGGTGGTGTCAGCATCAGTTTGGCTGCCTTCACACCGAGGCGTTTTTTAGGTGTGTTAGTGCTAGAAATAGCCTCTAATGCCTGAAAACCTCCTCCCTATTCATTCCAGTGTGACTTTTCACACTGGGGCGGTGCGCTTGCGGGACGTTCTGAAAAGTCCTGCAAGCAGCATCTTTGGGGCAGTTTGGGAGCTCTGCATACACTGCTTCCAAAACTCCCTGCCCATTGAAATGAATGGGCAGCGCTGCCAAAGCTCTGCGACATGGGCGCTTTTAACCCTTTCTTTGGCCGGCAGTGGGCTAAAATTAGCGACGCTTTACCGCTAACGCGGAGCGACTACAGTGTGAAAGTAATCTAAGTGTCAGATTGACCGTGCACTAAGGGAGTCCCACTATAAGTTGCTGATCGCCACCATTACTAGTATAAATAAATAAATATAAACTCTAGTATATATCCCATAGATTGTAGACGCTATAGTTTTCATACAAACCAATCAATATACACTTTTTTTTATTTTTTTACCAAAAATATGTAGCAGGATGCGTTTTGGCCAAAATATAAGAAGAAATTAAATTTTTTTATTTTTTTATTGGATATGTTTTATAGCAGAAAGTAAAATATATATATATTTTTTGCTTTTTTTTATATTTTCAGTCTTTTTTCGTTTATATAATAAAAAATAAATAATGCAGTGGTGATCTAGTACCACCAAAAGAAAGCTCTATTTGTGTGAAAAAAAAATATATAAATTTTGTTTGGGGACAGTGTTGCATGACTGCGAAATCGGCAGTTAAAATAACACCGTGCCATATAGCAAAAAATGGCCTGGTCATGAAGGGGGATAAATCTTCCCGGAGGTCTAGTGGTTTAGTGTATCTAGATCCAAAATCTTTTTTTTATTTTTTTCTGGATAGAGTAGGAAGAGTTTTAACCCCTGCTAGGTTATTATTATTTGTGCACCACTGGGGAGATTTCCCTTCACTTCCTGTCCTAGAGATGCAACAGAAGGTTAAAAGTAAATCTCTAAATGTGATTGGGGTTCTTCTCTTAGATAGTTCACCCAGTAAAGGAGTCAGTACGATTGATAGTATACAGTGTCATCATTTGTAGGAGCTGGTTGTAGACATACCAGTGATGTAACTAGAAGGTGGAGGTGGAGGCGGGTGTAGTGGTATAGGTGGTGGCTGATGGACAGCAGCAGGAACAGCAGGTGGAGGAAGAGTGAGTTTTGTCAAATCAGCGGTTTCTGGAACGTTGGCGGCATCACCCTCTACTGCCCCAATTCCAGGCACCAGAGGAGGTTTTCACTCTAGAGGCCACAAAGAAGAAGAAGCGTGTGTAATTACGTGCAAACGTTCGGTTGGCGCGAGTGCGTCCACGTGTTCGTATTGGCATGCGTCCGTTCGTACCAGGACTCGCACGCCTCTGATGGGGACACTGTGCATGATCCTTGGGACGAAGGTGAACTGCTGCTACACGGGGACGGATCTTCACATGGTGAGTTCTCTGACACCAGGAAAGGTACATCAGAATGCGGATGCCCTTTCTCGGGTCTATTGTCACTTGGCTCGTGGTGTCCAGACCCCTGGCTTGGAACAGGGTATTTCAAGGGGTTAATTGAAGAGGGCAGTTACTTCCCCTTCAGACCTGCTTATTGCCAGCTGGGCTGAAAATGTTAGAGGGGAGCTGTTTGAGTAGGAGAGAAAGAGAGACACAGCAGCATGCTGTGTGAAAGGACCCTTTGCTGTATTGCGTACCTGCTGGGGTGAGCAAAACCATATCAGAGACTGTAGCTCTGGCTAGAGCCATGTACTTTATCTATATATCAGCCTGTTGGTTAAAGAGATTGAACTTTTCCTACATCTGCACCTGTGTTACAAGACAAGTCTGTTGTTTCTTCTGTTTATTTTGCTGAATAAAGCCATTTTTACTTTACTGAACTATTTGAGCCGGCTCTTTACCCCTCCGATCGCCTACAAATGATTTATATCTATATATCTATATCTATATATATATATATATATATATATATATATATATATATATATATATATATATATGGCCTAAGTCTAGATGAATCACCCACACTTAAAGGGGCAGCTACACATTTTTTGTTTTCTTTTTCATACACATTATTTGAAGTGTATTGGGATAGGCTCTAGTGCATCTAATAAATTGTTTTTGATATATAACCAAATGTAATGTACTTCGGCTTCTTTCATTGTCTTTGTGTATTAGTTATACAGGCTTATCAGCGCCTCAACAGAGACAGAAAACCATTATCTCTTCTTTATTTCTACAGATATTTCCCAATTAAGACAGACACAACCATTGCCGCCACCCACATCACCACCACCCAAAGTGCCAGTCCTGTGCGCACAAAATAACTGTTTGAATGATGGAATCTGTGTTCTGGAAAACCAGCAGCCGGCATGCAGGTAAAAATTTCTTGCCTCAGTGCAGGAGTGTCAAACTCAATTTCATTGTGGGCCACATTGCATGAGCATTATAATTGCCCTTAACCACTTGAGACCCGCGCTATAGCCGAATGACGGCTACAGCGCGGATCTCCTTTGCCGGGACGACGTCTGCAGGTAAGCTGCACTTGTAAACCCAGAAGGCTTCGGGGAACAGAGGGCAGATAGGGTGACCATTTACAGCCAGGTGACTTCAAGTAATTGTAGCACCCTCTAGTGTAGAGTGCTAGGCTGTACATAGATTTCTTTTTGTAATATAGGTACATTTAGGCTTGGCTACTCTTACCTCCCCCACTATCAAGCGGTCGGAAATTACCTGGATCTCAGTGTGTACTTGCTGGATCTCAGCACGGTGTGTCTCCTCCACTCTCTTAATGAGAGCCTCTATATCAGCTTTCGTTGGTAGAGCCTGGATTAAGCTCTTCAGATCCTCCGCTTCCGATCGTATACTACGAGGGGTGACTTCCTCGCATTCCTCTTTGCCGTTCCCGACCTCGGTTGGGCTTTTCGTCTCCCCCCTATTCGTCCGCGCACTCGCCTCCGCTTCCGATCGTTTAGTGCGAGGGGTAGCTCCTTCGTTTTCCTCTCTGCCATTCCCAGCCTCGATTGAGCTTTTCATCTCCCCCCTGTTTGTCCGAGCGCTCACCACCTCGGGGGGCTTAGCTACGTCCGTAGTCTCCGCGATATGCCCGGCAGCTGACATCCGCCTCGGGGAGAAATACTGCTGTATAGTGGGTTGTGGGGCACTGCACCCTGCAGCTCTACGCGAGGTTTTCGTTTCTCTCTGTCTAGGCGCGCTCATTCCGGGATCCTCAGGTGCAAATCACCTATGACTGGCGGTTCAGCTAGGAGCACAGACTCTGCACGCCCTCACTCAGCCATGCTCAGACCACACCCCCCTAAGCAACAGATTTGAAGGAAAAATGGAGAGAGTGGAAAGGGAGAGCAAAGAGCAGGGTGAGACGTTGGTGAAGATGCAGCTTCAGATCGAGGAACTTGAAGATCGTAGTCGTCGCTGCAACTTGAGGCTCCGAGGAGTCCCAGAAGTCGCTGAGCAGGAGGACTTGCAGGAGAAGGTAATGAGCATTTTTCACATGATTTTAGAGGGTAATGTCCCGCCTAACATGGATTTGGACAGAGTACACAGGGCGCTAGGGCCTAAATCAGCAGACCCGCAAAGGCCCAGGGACATAATTTGCCGCCTCCATAGATACGCGCATAAGGAGACTTTGCTGAGGAAGGCATGGTTGGCTGGCAATATTGAGATAGAGGGATCAGTAGTGAAGCTCCTACCTGACTTATCCCGGGCCACACTACAGCGCAGAGCACAGTTGCGTGCTGTCTTGGACTGTGTACGGCGGGAGGGACATGCATACAGATGGAAATACCCTCTTGCTGTGGTAATAAGAAAAGGAACATCTACATGCACACTGAGACTATACAGCGATCTTCCAAAATGATTTGCCTTTATAGGTGTGGAGCCGTTTATGGTGCCGAACTGGAGACTCCCACTCTCTCAGCTACAGAGAAAAAAACCAGAAAGCACAGGAGGGAAAGAGAGGGAGTGGGAAAGATGAGAAAGACATATTACAGCACAATGAGACTTGTGTTAGAAATTAAGCTAAATTAACTCATATCCCTGAACCTATCCTTTTTTTTTGTTTCTTTTGTGCGCCTGTTGGGGCTTTTTCCCTTCTCTGTTTCCTTTTTTTCGTAGCCTCATCCCATAGGTTTTCAACTTGTCTAATTAATTCCCTCCATGATGATTTAAGAAGTATGGGAGGAGAGAGATATGCTCTTAATATCTTTTTTTGGATTAGGATGAATGGAGATAATGAGGGATGAGGGGGGGGATACAGGTGGAGAGTCTAAGATAAATACACAAATAAGATTAGGTAATTATAATAAAGGGGGGGGGGGGGGTTCAGGTCCCTGGGGGGGATTCACATGACCGAGGTTCCTAGAAGAGGTGGTCACTTAGGAGAGTAATATAATTTACTAGGGATAAAGAGGGGGAAAATGGGATGATAGGGGTTGCAGTGGTTTCTTCTTTTTTTTTTTAGAAGTGTTGGGAGGAGGGGGGGATTTAATATAATACATAATATTTTTTTTTCTTTGTTTTTTTCTTGTTTTTTGGGGGGGGAGGGAGTAATGGATGTGGAGGGTCAGTAAATATATATGGGAATGATGGTGCACAGGGGATGGTTTAGACTTGTGAGGGTTGAGAGGGTGGGATAAGGAGGGATATTGGGGGAGAGTATATAGAATTAGGACACAAGAAACTGTTGGTTTTTTTTTTTTTTTTTTGGTCAATCACTAATCACCAATATTAGTAACTTTTAATATCACCACTAACAAAATAAAGCACATAGCTAGGGACCTGGGGGAAACGGAGGGTTTACGGATTGGGACCAGACCCCCCTACCTGAACTTAAGGATGAATAAAATAACTTTATAAGATGTGGCCTCCGGCCCCCCCCCCCTCTCTTTCTCCCTTTCTCCTTCTCCCCACCTTGCCTCCCCTCCCCCTTTGAGGAGGAAAGGGAGAGAGGGAAAGGAAAAAGGGGAGGAAAAAGGGAAGGGAAAAGGGAAAGAAAAAAAAAGAAAAAAAAATTTTTTTTTATTTTTTTTTTTGGGATGAGGAGTGTAAGGTATTATATTGTATTGTTGCTTTATTGTATTATGGTACGGTTTTTTTTTTTTTTTTTTGGAACAAGGTCAATACACAATATGGCTCTTGGAGGAAGGAAGAGAGAAACGGAGAGGAGACATGGAAAATAGGAAAGGGGGGGGATTGATATAAATTATATATACAGGAGAGGCTTAAGCTTTGGATAAATATAGAGATGGGTACATGTATGAATTTACAAACACAGGTGCAGCTGTGAATGTGTGTCTCCATACATGTATATGCAAGGGTATAGGTGTATATATGTAAAAGTATATACGTAGATGTGAATGGACAGACATAATTAACTTTGCCTCTACTATGGCTTCTGTCTCCTTTTTTTTTTTTTTTTTAACCCCCCCTCTCTTAAAAGAGCCATGTTGGAGTAGACACAATCTATGTGGAGAAGTAACAGGTGACAGTAGAAAACATGATATTATAAAAGACTGGCGGAGGGCACGGGGGAAGCTCGCCCAGGAGCAGCCAGGCACAACCACAAAACCCCATTAGGTAAACACTCATAATCCGGAGGGTCCGGAAATTGAGTGGGTAAAAGCAGTAGAGCTTTGAGATTCGTGGGGAGACCGTTGGTAAACGGCCAACCCAGGGATTGGTAGTGGGGGAGGGAGGGAGGGAGTAGCAGATTGGACGGGAGGGAGGGGGGCGGGAGGGGGTAGGGTTAGAGGGGGTTCTCCCCCCCCCTTTTTTTTTTTTTTTTTTTTTGTTTGTTTGCACCTTTACTTGTCTCTGCCTCTTTCCCCAAGGAGATATGGAAACTTTAAAAATAATGTCCCTGAATGTAAAGGGACTGAACGTCCCGGAAAAAAGACGAATGTTACTTCATGATTTAAAGAGATTGAAGATAGATGTAGCGTTTATTCAAGAAACACATTTCAGAGAAAATAATTTCTCTCTGCTGAGGTCTACGGGGTATCCAATGGTTTACCATGCGCTTAACCCGATTTCCAAAACTAAGGGAGTCACCATTATGATATCAAAAACAGTAGCATGGAATCATAGGGATTCTATGATAGATGCAAAGGGAAGGTATCTGTTTGTAAAGGGGACTATAGGAGGGGTAGGAGTTACATTAGCAACATATTATGCCCCCAATATACAACAAGACCTCTTTTTTAAAGAGATACTTGACAAACTTATGGAATTCGAAGAAGGACAGTTGATTATGGGGGGAGACCTTAATACCCCATTAATCCCCAGTGAAGACACCTCATCAGGGACATCGTCAGTGACACCTAAAATAAGAAAGAGGATAGCCCAGGCAATAACAGAAAGAAAACTGGTAGATATATGGCGATTATTACACCCCAAGGAAAGAGATTACTCTTTTTTCTCCAATCCGCATAGAGTG
Organism: Lithobates pipiens; assembly: GCF_037356315.1. Taxonomy (NCBI): domain Eukaryota; kingdom Metazoa; phylum Chordata; class Amphibia; order Anura; family Ranidae; genus Lithobates; species Lithobates pipiens. Next base: position 197,118,779 of record NW_027507764.1, read on the forward strand.
TATTCACGGATAGATATGTTTTTATTCCGCATAAACAATTATCCTCAGTTAAGGAAGCCACTATTGGTCTAATTACCTGGTCAGATCATGCCCCAATTTTTTTTAAATATAATTTAACGGGGAAAAAACATTTAACCTCTAGGATGTGGAAACTCAATGAGAGCCTCCTTCAGGATCCTTTAGTCCTGGAGGATGTCAGAAAGGAGATAAAATTCTTCTTTCAGGAGAACGAAGGCCCAGAAAGTTCCTTGGGAACAATCTGGGAAACGCACAAGGCAGTAATCAGAGGAGTATTGATTAAGCACGGAGCAAGGATTAAGAAGGAAAGAGAAACAAAGTTAACAGAATTATTAGTAAAAATGCAACATCTAGAAGCCCAACATAAACATGCCCAGAACTTAGAAGTTGAACAAGAATTAATAAGCACACGTAGGCAAGTTACAGATCTGCTACAGTACAGAGCTAAAATGGCAATTCAGATAGGACGTAAGTGTAGCTATGAATCCGGCAATAAATGCGGAAAACAACTAGCGAGAGCATTACGGGAAATACAATCCAAGACATACATACCTATAATTAGAAAAAAAGGTGGGGAGGAAGAACGAGTGCCAGAACAGATTGCTGGTGTGTTTGGCGATTTCTACTCCTCATTGTATAATCTGAATTTGAGGGCATCAGATCAAGCTAAGATAAATGAATACATAAGATCAAGCGAAATGCCGACTCTGACAAGTACTGCACAAGAGGAGATGGAATCCCCAATCACACTAGAAGAAGTACAAAACACGATAAAACAGATAAAAAGTGGGAAAGCACCTGGTCCAGATGGACTAACAGCCCAATATTATAAGACGCTTATGCCGGAATTATGTCCATATATGGTTAAACTGTTTAATGAAATAGGAGACATATCGACTTTCCACTCAGATACACTTAAAGCTACAATCACAGTGATACAGAAAGAAGGTAAAGACCCGAAACAATGTGGAAGCTATAGGCCAATATCTTTACTGAACGCAGATTTGAAAATATTTAGCAAATTATTAGCCTTGAGGATACAACAGTATTTGCCCTCTTTGATTCATCAAGACCAAGTGGGATTTGTCCCAACAAGAGAATCAAGGGACAATACTATTAAGGCCTTAAACCTAATACATACAGTCATCTCTACCGATACCCCCTGTATATTTCTGGGAACAGATGCAGAAAAGGCTTTTGATCGGGTGGGGTGGGGGTTCATGTTCTCGGTACTCCGACATATAAAGCTAGGAGGGAAAATGATGGGCTGGATAACAAGCTTGTATGAAAAACCTACAGCTCAAGTAAGAGTAAATGGAGTGGTATCTACATCTTTCCCAATAACAAATGGGACCAGACAGGGATGTCCACTGTCCTCTCTGTTATTTGCGTTGACCCTTGAACCACTTCTATGCAGAGTAAGGCTCAACAGGGATATCCAAGGAATAACCATAGGAGAAACCCATAATAAAGTCGCAGCATATGCAGATGATATGCTTTTTACAGTGACGAATCCGATAATCTCGCTCCCAAATCTATGTAAGGAAATCGAGACATATAGTACATTATCCCACTTTAAAATAAACTGCTCCAAGTCAGAAGCCTTAATGATAGCAGTCCCAGATAAAATGACGAGACTAATAAAATTAAATTATAAATTTAATTGGACGAACTATGGCTTGAAATACTTGGGAATAACGATCGCAACAAACTTCAATAAGATATATGAATTAAATTTTGTATCAGTATTGAAGATGGTACGAGGATGCCTGGAGAGATGGCACAGGGGAATACATTCCTGGTTTGGAAGAAATAATATAATCAAGATGAATATTTTGCCAAAACTCCTGTACCTCCTCCAGGCAATCCCAATGTTAATACCAAGAAATTTCTTTAGAACTATACAAACATTATTTATGAAATTTATTTGGGCAGACAAACAACCAAGGATACGGAGGACTTTAGCAACACCAGACATATACAAATATTACCATGTAATACATCTAGGTAGATTACTAGACTGGTGTCGACATGGAGATCAGAAAATATGGGTAAAATTAGAGCAAGCACAATGTAGGGAGCTACTACATAGAGCACCTTGGTGCTACAGAAATTTGACCTCAGATACGAAGCTACACCCTACAATAGGACCCACATTACAGATATGCTACCATCTCTTAGCTAAGAATAAGATATCGACACAGAACTCCCCTCTAGTCCCTATATTGGGTAAGCCCCGATTTATACCAGGCATACAGAAAGGACCTTTTGATAAGTTGATTAAAAAAGGAATATATCAAGCTTCGCATTTCGTGAAAAAAGGTAAATGGCCAACAATGCAGGAGATGATAGATAGAAAAGGCCCTTTTCAATTAGATTTCTGGCAGGTGGCACAATTAGGACATTTTCTAAAAACAGAGATAGTGCCAGAGTTACTAGAGTGAGACTATATGCCATTTGAGAAACTCTGTATGGAAAAGGAACCAATTACGCATGCAATCTCGAAAATGTACGCGTTACTGATTAAACCCGTAGAAAATTTTCAGGTACCCTTCTTTAGGAAGTGGGAAATAGACCTAGGAAGGACTTTTTCTGAGGAGCAGAAGAAAAATATGATACAATCAATTTTTAAAACAGCAACATGCACAAAACTACAGGAAACTAATTATAAAATTATCGCACAGTGGTATAGAACACCAGAAAAACTTCAAAAATATTTCCCTTATATATCAAATAAGTGTTGGAGGTGCCAGAAAGAAGTGGGAAATTTTTTACATATATTTTGGTCATGTCCAAAAATTAAGAAATACTGGAAAGAGGTACGAGATATCGCTCAAAAATTCAGTGAAGTAGAAATACGGGAGGACCCAGCAGTATTCCTCCTGAACTTGTCAGAGACCTCAGGAAATATAGGTGGGAATTCCATCCTGTGTCACTTGGTAAATACAGCCAAGTCATGTATAACACTTAGGTGGAAACAAATACAACCCCCCAGTGTGAGCATGTGGTTGAAGAAAGTTGAGGAGGTGAACAGGATGGAAGACCTAATATGGACAGCCAGGAAAAGAAGGAAAACTTACTTGGAAATATGGACACCATGGAACCTCTATATCTCCTTGGAGGAGGGAAGGAGACAGATTGATGCGATTTAAGGGGGAGGAGGGGGAGATATAGGGGAAGGAGATGAGAACTCCCCCCCTTTTTTTTGGCTTGGTCCCCCCCTTTTTTTTTTTTTTCGGGGGGGGGGGGGGAGAAGAATAGGGGGGAAAATATCAGGGGGGGGAGATGAGAAATAAGAGGATAACAATATAACTCTGGCCTGATTGGGAACAGTACCAACCTAGGACCAGACATGGGGTATGTGGGACTGAGAGTGAAGTCTCTATGATATTGCCCCGATATATTATATAGATTACCATTAACCTAGCCTGCTCTCTCTTTGGATTTATACATTACATTATAAAGGGAATAAGAGGCTAAGGGAATAGAATGAATTGTTATGCTCTTTTTGTTTATTATGTATGAATATGGAAACACGATGTATGACTCTTAGATTGTTTATGTAAAATTATATTCTTGTTTACTTGAGGAAAAAAAAAAAATGGAAAGGGAAAAAAATAAATAAATAAAGAAATTGAAAAAAAAAAATTTAGGCTTGGCTGGGAGCCAAGTCTGTGTTTAATCTGGGCCGGGGTGAGTGATCTAGGGAGGATGGAGGACTCATAAGGCAACACCTCTGGTGCCTCCCCTTGCTTGCTGGAGCCTTGGTGAGGCTTCCGGAGGAATGGAATGAAGGCTGGGAGGAGCTGCCTGGAATGTTAAGGAGGGCCCTGGCTGGTCCTCAGCAAGTGAACTGATAGGGGGTGGGCCCCTCTTGAATACTCAGTCAGGCCAGCAGGGGCAGTGCAGAGTTTGGGTGGAAGCTGGAGATAGTGTTGAGGAGGCTGTCAGTGGCCCTTGAGGGTAGCCACCCCCTAGTCTGTCCTGTCCAGAGGCACAGGAGCAAGAATGAGGACAACAGGAGCCAGCTAGCACATCTGATGCCGCGTACACACGATCAAACAATCGGGTGGAAAAGTCCGGCAAACTCAAGTCCGCCGGACAATCCCCCCCGTGTGTAGCCTCCGGCATACTTTTTTGACCCGAAAGTACGGCGGACTTAGAAAGTAGTTTTGCACTCCAATCTTCCCGCCGGACTCGCATTTCGGCGGTGTGTATGCCAGTCCGCCGTAGTTTTGAAATGAACGGACTTTTCCCGCCCGGAGAAAAGTCCGCTCATTTGAGCGGGTCTCCAGGTAGGCGGGGCCCACGAAGGAGACGTCGCTGGCCCCGCCACCTGGTATGGACTTAAAGGGGAACCCCAACGCCAAAAAAAATCGGCGTGGGGGTCCCCCCAGGTCCACATCAGAACCTTGTCCGAGCACGCTACCCGGCCAGCCAGGAAAGGGGGGGCGAGCGAGCGCCCCCCCCCTCCTGAGCCGTACCAGGCCGCGTGCCCTCAACATGGGGGGGTGCCCCCGAAGTCGAAAGAAGAGGCCGTCGGCGAGGAAGAAAGCCGGGCTCCTTCGCTAGTAAAAGAGCTAGAAGAAGATAGCGGAGGAGTCCGGCGAAAAGACCCCCCGAAGACGGAAGATCCCGGAGCTGTGCAATAAACTATTTTATCTTATGTGTTGTTTTTTTTGTACTTTATTACACAGGTGAATGGGTAGGGGTACATTGTACCCCTTACTCATTCACATAGGGTGGGGGGGGGGGCTGGTATCTGGGGGCCCCTTAATAAAGGGGGCTCCCGGATTCTGATAAGCCCCCCGCCCGCAGACCCCGACAACCAACGGCCAGGGTTGATGGGAAGAGGCCCTTGTCCTTATCAACATGGGGACAAGGTGCTTTGGGGTGGGGGGGCGCACGCCCCCCCTTCCCCAAGGCACCCCTCCATGTTGAGGGCACGCGGCCTGGTACGGCTCAGGAGGGGGGGGCGCTCGCTCGCCCCCCTTTCCTGGCCGGCCAGGTAGCATGCTCGAACAAGAGTCTGATGTGGACCTGGGGGGACCCCCACGCCGATTTTTTTCGGAGTTGGGGTTCCCCTTTAAGTCCATACCAGGTGGCGGGGCCAGCGATGTCTCCTTCGCGGGCCCCGCCTACCTGGAGAAGCGCTCGAAATGAGCGGACTTTCCTCCGTGTGTGTGGGCGAGTCCATTCATTTCAAAAGTAGGGCGGATAGTACGGCGGACTTAGTACGCCGTATTAGTCCACTGAAAAAGTGCCATGTGTGGGCAAGTAGCTCATTCGGAAAGTCCGACGGACAGTCTGGCGGGAAGTCCGCCAGACTAAGTCCGTAGGATAGTTCGCTACGTGTGTACGCGGCATGAGATATCTCCAGGGAGAACACAGCTGTGTGGCTGGTGAGTGTGGCAGTCTGAGAGGACTGTAGGAAGTAGCCAGGAGGGCTAGTGAAAGGGGCAGCTGTAGCCAGGTGGGCTGGCAGTGCCTGAAGAGGTGGTGCTGGGATCAGTAGTTACAGGTATGTAGCAGGACACTGGACTTTTTCTCTACGCACCAAAGGGGCCCGCAGTCCCTGCCTGTAAAGGGCTTTTGCTTGATCTGGCTGAGTGCCTTGCCACATTCATCAAACAGTGTTCCGGCTGGGTCTGAGTTGTTCCTGCAAGCAAGTGATGTACTGGAGGATGAGTGTATACAGAGAGTGAATATATTTGAGTGTCCCTGAAGAGACTTTGTTCCAGTCAAGTGAGCATTCCATAATAACCCTATCCCTATTCAAGTTTATTAACCCCTAATAAAAAAAATAAAACGTTTCCAATTTCAAGCGAGCCTGTAGAAATTTGGTGTGCCTGGCTGTGCAGGACCCCTAGTCACCAGCGGCTCCTACGGGGGCTGCCCTACATAATGCAATGGTTGTTTGATGTATAAAGGGTGTTGTGAACCTGTCACATGAAATAAACTACTAATTAAGGTGACACTGCTGAATCAAGATGCTATATCAGACACATGGGAATTACATTGTCTTATGTCTTCAACTGACACCTATACCTTCATTGGGAGAAAAAATAATGAAGCACGGCCTTTGTGTAATTTGAATCTGAAATCCAAAGTAAGGGATTCAGAATCTGCAAATATCAAATGCAATACAAATGAACCCAGAACGTAGGATGCTACAAGCCCAAAACACAAAGATGTAAATATCACCTAAAATATAGTGTACATTCCTCACTTTCCTACCTGGCACTTTTACCCTCTTCCTGACCAGGAAAATTTTCAGCTTTCAGCACTGTCACACTTTGAATGACAATTGCGCAGTCACGCAACGCTGTATCCAAATTACATTTTGTATTTTTTTTACACACAAATAGAGCTTTCCTTTGGTGATATTTAATTACCACTGAGTTTTTTATTTTTTGTTAAATATACAAAAATAAACATTTTTCATAGTTTGTTATAAAATTTAGCAAACATGTAATCTTTCTCCCTTTACTGATGTGCGCTGATGAGGTGGCACTGATCAGGCGGCACTGATAGGTGGCACTGACCGGTGGCACTGATGAGGCTACACTGATAGGCGCCACTGATGGGCACTGATAGTCAACTCTAATGGGCACTGATGGGTGGCACTGATGGGCTCTAATAGGTGGCACTGATGGGCTCTAATAGGTGGCACCGATAGGTGGCACTGATTGGCAGCACTGATGGGCACTGATTGGCAGCACTGGTGACCACTGATTGGGAGCACTGGTGGGCACTATTGGGACTGCACTGATAGTCAGGGCACTGATAATCAGTGCCCTGATTATCAGTGCCGATGTGCTTTTAGCCATTTATCAGCTCTCTTTTTCTCTCCTCATGCTGTCAGCATGAGAAAAGGAAAGCTGATAACCGTCTTGTGCTTACTTCTGCGATCAACTTTCATTGGACACAGCTGATTACGTGGTAAAGGGCTGCTGTGATTGGCCCCTTCCCCAGATCTGTGATCAGCTGAGTCCACAGGAGGTGCACAGACAGCAGGATTACGGGAGGACATCCATGTACGCCCTCCCGGCAAATTAAGCCTGCGCTGTAGCCGTCTTTCGGCTATAGGGCGGGAAGGTGTTAAACATATATATTTTTTTTAAAAAAAGTACATAAATAGATCAACTTCCATGTCCAGTTTCAATATTTTATTATACTGTATATAGCATGCAAGAAAAATGACACATAATTAAAAACCATGGTATTGACTATAAAAAATAGAATACATCTCACATAAAGCAATCATGGCATTCAAGGTAATTCCTCCTCTAGGGTGGTAATAAATATATGATTTAATGTTATAAAAAAAAAAGGATACAAAGGGGCACAGAAAGGCTTATTTACAGTAAGAGCTGTGGAATAGACTCCCTAAAAACTAGTTCTGGCCAGCTCAGTAGATACCTGGTTGCCTCCTGGGGGAATTTACTGGAGCAAATTGCACCATGCCCGTAGGGCTTTTTTTTTTTTGATCTTCCTTTGGGTCAACTGTGGGTTAAAGATTCTGTATTTTGTGTTTTTTTTATTCTGTTGGTTGAACTAGATTGACATTTTGTTTTTTTTTCACCCTGACTAACTTGGCAGCTAACTAAGGTCTTCATTCTCTACCTTTGTGGCTGCAGTATAGTAGCAGCCTCCTCTCTCCCTTTAACTCTGCAAAGTGGCAGTGGGTACCAGGCCTGGAGTGCACTGACTTTCAGCACCTGGTTCTGCAGGAAGATGGAGTGAAGTTGGGAGGAAAGAGATGTGGCGCAAGTTGGCAGAGCTTCCCATCAATGAGGACTCGGAGCCCCAGGTGAATGAAGACTGCTGAGCTGAGGGTCTCCCTCTGGCCTCTTGGGTTATATGGGAGCTCTTAGATTAGTATTATGGCATTAGGGGTATGTGGCGCATGTATCACAAGGCATGGTGCTGTGTGTATTGGGGTGCATAGGGCAGCATATATTATTTATGATACTGAAAGAACTATAAACGGCTCACTGTGATGTAATATTTCATTACAGCTTTATTTGCTTAATGTTACAGTACACTATACACTCTGGAGTGGCATTGACACTTTTGGATTATTTGGAAACAATTCTCCTTTAAATCCTAGTTCCACCTTAAACTATTTCACGTGCCCCTTGAAAAATATTTAAACCTTGTTTGCATTACTTTCTATACTGAATATGCATATCTGGGTATATCACAGATTAATAAATACACTTTTTACAGGTGTAAAACATCTGGAGACCGGTGGTATGTGGGAAACAGATGTGAAAAGGAGATCCGGAACAAAGGCACCGTGTGGACCATGTCTTCCTTATGTGCACTACTCTCTCTTTTTATGCTTACTCTTGTGAATGTAGTATGACATCCAATCAATGTGGGCTGTTATATTAAAATAAATAACATTTAAAGTGAAATTCCAAACACAAATGTTTGCTTGTTTGTTTTTGTTTTCTATAGAATAGAGTTACCACCTCTATCAGATTTTTACTGCTGACTGTGCCACCTTTGGAGAAATGCCCCCTCATTTCCTGTTTTGTCACTGGGACAGGAAATGGAGATACATCTGTCCAACAAAGCCACTAATAAATCATAAAAAACACTTGTTTTTTTGGAAAGTGCTATAGGATTGGAACCTCTGTGTCACTAGAACAGGAATCTCCAAACTATGGCCCTCCAGCTGTTGCAGAACTACACATCTCATGAGGCATTGTAAAACTCTGACAATCACAAACATGGCTAGGCATGATGGCAATTGAAGTTCCTGAACAACTGGAGGGCCATAGTTTGGAGACCCCTGCACTAGAAGATGGTGAGAGGGGAGATATCTTTAACAACCATACAGACAACAATAAATCACGACAGAGGTTCTTCTTCTAACCCACTTTGCCCTCAACTGAAAAAAAAAAAAGGATTTTGGCTGAAGTCTATGCTTTAATAAATACTACATTACCATGGTTCATTATTTCAGTAAATCGGTAAATTTGATTGCATTTGTAATATACTTTGTTCATTTCACTTTTTTTTAGCCCAGCAAAATCCACAAACCTGATGCATAAGGACTGACTATTAAAATATCTTCCTGGTAGCCTGGACTAAAGGCCATCTCCATATATTTTTCTTTTGATAACAATAGTCCAGTTTTGAGAGAGTTATTAGTGTGACCTTTTTAGGCATGATCATTGGTCTATAAATTTTTATATATTTTTGTAATAAAATATTTTGTTTTTAAATTTTTACATTGTACACAGTTGAAGGTAAATCTAAAGGAAATTGAAAAAGAAAACTGTATAATGTATGGACAACTTGAATCGGTAGTAGTAAACCGTAGTAAACCGCATCCAAAACACATCCGTTTTCAGGCAAGTATTCCCAAGAAAAGGATTTTCCTTGTAAGCCCTCCAGCATCATTCCGTCACCGTTGAAGGCGTTTCCATCTTCACCCAGTCCTCTTTCCAGGTTCACAGGCTTCAGCTATCTGATTGGCCATGCCAGTAATGATGTCACTCCCGCACATACGGATGGGAGTCGCTATTTATGGTACAACACTGAAGGGACAGCATGGGTATGCCGTTCCTTCAGCGCGCATTTGCAGGTGACGTCTCTGGCTGCATCTAAAGTAAATATCTCCTAAAGGTGTAGGAGATATTTACTGTACCTGTAGGTAAGCCTTATTATAGGGCAGAGACTTTGGTTTGTACACAGTGGAATGTGATATTCTTTTACTTGTGGCAAAGGTTTGCTTTATTACACAGAAGGAATTTCATATATTTTGTATGGTTCACTATATGTTCATAATTATTCACTTAATCTGGTGGTAGACTGTTTAATATTAGTAGGTTAATATTAGCACAATTATTAATTTAAAACATTTTATTTTTGCGTAGCAGTTCACATATATATAATTGCAGCTATATTATTTAGTTATCTTTTTAATATTTATTTCTCACATATTGTAATATTTATTCACATCAGCGCTTTAGTATATTTTTACACATTAATTTCATCAACACACCTACAAGGGAACAAAAAAACTAACAGTAAACAGTCACAAAGTCAAGCAAATTTTTACAGTACAGCAACATAAATGCAAGTACTTTTGGACCTGAACCCCACCAGGCATCTCAAACAGAATATCGCACTTGTAAAAAAGAGAACCAGAACCTTTGGAAGAGTATGTCTGATAATAAATTTGGCAGTACCTCCAGAGGCGGCTCTCTAATTATGCAAAGTAGGCGGTGGCCTAAGGCCTCGCCCTCCTAGGGTCCTCGCTCCTGCCTACTTTGCCTAAAGAGCCTCCTCTAGCTATCATCATACATCAGTCCCAGGTGCCTCCTCGTTCAGAGCAGAGGCGGCTCTCTAATTAGGCAAAGTAGGCGGTGGCCTAAGGCCTCGCCCACCTAGGGGCCTCGCTCCCGCCTACTTTGCCTAAAGAGCCGCCTTTAGCTATCATCAAACATCAGTCCCAGGTGCCTCCTTGTTCAGAGCAGAGGCGGCTCTCTAATTAGGCAAAGTAGGCGGTGGCCTAAGGCCTCGCCCTCCTAGGGGCCTCGCTCCCGCCTACTTTGCCTAAAGAGCCGCCTCTCGCTATTATCATACATCAGTCCCAGGTGCCTCCTCGTTCAGAGTACAGTCAGCCCGCCTCCTCTCTTCTCTGTAACACCCCGCCCCACTCCTGTCAAGAAAACTTCACTGGAAGTGGAACTGCAGTGCAGGTGTCCTTCCAGTCAGAACACCAGCAGACACATAGAAACCTTCAACTGGCCTGCCCCAACATCAAATCCTGTCCGTCCTTTCTTGTGCAAGGGCAGGGCACAGCTAGCATCTCAGCACAGGATCACCGAGTCTACCCTCCTTCCAGGGCGGGGCTTCCCTGATGGAGACGGAGCCAATTCAGCCTGTGTGTGCACTGTGCAGCCGATGGACTGAACTATGAGGGGACAGAGCCTTGCTATATGTGAGGTAAATGTGACTAGGGGGTGCATGTCACTATGTCACTGGGGGGGTGGTACATGTGACTGGAGGGGGGGTGGTACAGTGGTGTCAGTGTGCTCTGTCTCAGAACTGGTGTCAATGTGCTTTGCCTCAGCGATGGTGTCAGTGTGCTCTCAGCATTCGTGTCAGTGTGCTCAGCGCTGGTGTCAGTGTGCTCTCAGAGTTGGTGTCAGTGTGCTCTCAGCGTTCGTGTCAGTGTGCTCAGCGCTGGTGTCAGTGTGCTCTCAGAGTTGGTGTCAGTGTGCTCTCAGCGTTGGTGTCAGTGTGCTCTCAGCGTTGGTGTCAGTGTGCTCAGCGTTGGTGTCAGTGTGCTCTCAGCGTTGGTGTCAGTGTGCTCTTAGCGTTGGTGTCAGTGTGCTCTCAGCGTTGGTGTCAGTGTGCTCTATCTCAGTACTGGTGTCAGTGTGCTCTGTCAGCCCTGGTGTCAGTGTACTCTATCTCAGCCCTGGTGTCAGTGTGCTCTGTCTCAGTGTTGGTGTCAGTGTGCTCTCAGTGCTGGTGTCAGTGTGCTCAGCGCTGGTGTCAGTGTGCTCTATCTCAGCGCTGGTGTCAGTGTGCTCTATCTCAGCGCTGGTGTCAGTGTGCTCTATCTCAGACCTGGTGTCGGTGTGCTCTCAGCGCTGGTGTCAGTGTACTCAGCGCTGGTGTCAGTGTACTCAGCGCTGGTGTCAGTGTGCTCTATCTCAGACCTGGTGTCAGGGTGCTCTGTGTCAGCCCTGGTGTCAGTGTGCTCTATCTCAGAACTGGTGTCAGTGTGCTCTGTGTCAGAACTGGTGTCAGTGTGCTCTGTGTCAGAACTGGTGTCAGTGTACTCTGTGTCAGCCCTGGTGTCAGCGTGCTCTGCCTCAGCGATGGTGTCAGTGTGCTCTGCCTCAGCCCTGGTGTCCGTGTGCTCTGCCTCAGAGCTGGTGTCAGTGTGCTCTCAGAGTTGGTGTCAGTGTGCTCTCAGAGTTGGTGTCAGTGTGCTTAGCACTGGTGTCAGTGTGCTCAGCGCTGGTGTCAGTGTGCTCTCAGCATTGGTGTCAGTGTGCTCTATCTCAGTACTGGTGTCAGTGTGCTCTGTCAGCCCTGGTGTCAGTGTGCTCTGCCTCAGCGTTGGTGTCAGTGTGCTCTGCCTCAGCGTTGGTGTCAGTGTGCTCTCAGCGTTGGTGTCAGTGTGCTCTCAGCGCTGGTGTTGGTGTCAGTGTGCTCAGCGCTGGTGTCAGTGTGCTCTATCTCAGTGCTGGTGTCAGTGTGCTCAGCGCTGGTGTCAGTGTGCTCTATCTCAGTGCTGGTGTCAGTGTGCTCAGCGCTGGTGTCAGTGTGCTCTGTCTCAGTACTGGTGTCAGTGTGCTCTCAGCGCTGGTGTCAGTGTGCTCTCAGCGCTGGTGTCAGTGTGCTCTATCTCAGCGCTGATGTCAGTGTGCTCTCAGCGCTGATGTCAGTGTGCTCTCAGCGCTGGTGTCAGTGTGCTCAGCGCTGGTGTCAGTGTGCTCTATCTCAGCGCTGGTGTCAGTGTGCTCTCAGCACTGGTGTGATTGAGCACATTGACACCAGTACTCTTAATATATGCAATTCATTTTTTTTTCTTGAATTATTTTTTCCCCCCATTATAGATGTGAATGGGGCCTCATGTCTAGGTTATGCCTAAGGCCTCACAAAGCCTAGAGCCACCTCTGGTAGGTTGGCAACACTGATCCCAAAGCCTGGCAACTGCGGCTGGATGCCACCATCTTGAATGTGAAGTCAGCAGCCCCAGTAGACGTAGAGCTGTCATTCAGTTGATTCTCTACACTACAGTATTCTCTGCATTCCTCTTTCGGCTGCCATATAGTACTAGGGATACAGTATTTTCTTTTAAAGAATAACCTTTACTGGACAGTGCTGACCAATCAGAATCCACCTAGCCCATACTGTGAGTGCTGGAGGAGAAGAGTGAAAGACAGGATTTCAAATCCCTGGACCGGTAAAGCATTATCCCGATGCCCGACAGCGGGTAATCATGGAACCCTGGTACAACGGGACTGGGGAGGGGGCCCAGTGTACAGTAAGTTCACCTTACAGATTTTCTGTAAAGGTGAACAAACCCTCTAAAGGAGAGTATTGCAGCAAAAGTGGTTTATATTTAAAGTGATATTAAAGGCTTGCTTTTTTTTTTTTTTTAAATAACAAACGTGCTATACTTACCTGCTCTGTGTAGTTATTTGGCACGGAGCAGCTCGGATCCTTCTCTTCTTGGGTCCCATGTCGGTGCTCTTGGCCCCTCCCTTCTGCCAAGAGCCCCCAGAGCGAGCAGCTTGCAGTAGGGGGACCCGGGGCACAGCTCAGCGTGGCCATTCACACAGAGAGTTGCTGCTAATGGTGGGTGTGGTCAGGTTGTGCTTACAGTGGGAGGAGCTTACAGTGGTATGGTTAGACCCTTTATGACCAAGGTCAAAACAAAAATAATAGATATAAAAAGTTTCACTGCCACAAACAGAGAGCAGGCAGGCTCTTTATTGCAGAAGAGACATGCAATGCACATGTGCAGCTCAGCTTACACCTCTGGCCTGGTCTCTGTGTGCTGGAATGACTGATTCCTGTGCATGCGCAGGAGTGATGTCATACTACGCTGACCCATGAAGAAGACTGGAGACCGCCACACAGCTGAAGATGCTGGCACCATTGAGGGACGTTGTCACTGAAGCAAAGGTAAGTTTAGTTCTGTAAAGTCCTTATAAAGTCTGGAAATCTTTTACCTTAATGCATTCCCTGCATTAAGCTAAAAAGTGTCCCAGTGTTTGTATCGCCCAATCACCCCGTTCTATACTTACCTATGTCCTCTCTCAATCCAGCGCTGTGCCCGTCTGCAGTGGCGCTCTCCTCTCCCTCTCTCTGCTCACAGAGGCAGCAGAAGGAACCATTGACTCCTGCCAATCGAATCCTGTGAGCAGAGGGCAGGCAGCGGGGCTGAGCCACGCTGTGTGGGCCAAAAGACATGCACATATAGTATCCCCCTTAATGCAGACCCCCACAGTAAAGACACCCCCCTTAGTGCAGACCCCCCATCAGTATAGAATCCCCCTCAGTGCAGACCCCCATCAGTATAGTATCCCCCTTAGTGCAGACCCCACAATCAGTATAGAATCCCCCTTAGTGCAGACCCCCCATCAGTATAGAATCCCCCCTTAGTGCAGACCCCCCATCAGTATGGAATCCCCCTTAGTGCAGACCCCCATCAGTATAGAATCTCCCTTAGTGCAGACCCCTACAGTATAGACACCCCCTTAGTGCAGACCCCCATCAGTATAGACACCCCCCTTAATACAGACCCCCCATCAGTATAGACACCCCCCTTAGTGCAAACCCCTGCAGTATAGACACCCCCAATTAGTGCAGACCCCCCCATCAGTATAGAATCCCCCTTAGTACAGACCTCCCAATCAGACCTCCACTGCAGGTGTGGGCATCATCCCTGTATAACCCCCGGAAGCTGAGTAGGCACATCTGCGTACACTCGGCGGGAAGGGGTTAAATAAAAAACGGTGTCACTTTTATTCCTATAACAAGGAATGTAAACATCCCTTATAATAGAAAAAAAGCATGACAGGACCTCCTAAATATGAGATCTGGGGGTCAAAAAGACCTCACATCTCATATTTACACTAAAATGCAATAAAAAAACTAAAAAAATTTTGTCATTAAAATTTTTTTTTTAAATGTCCCTTTTAGAGCTATGGGCGGAAGTGACGTTTTTAAGTCTCTTCTGCCCTGCAATGTTATTTGAGATGGGTGGCGGCCATCTTCCCCTCACTCATCTCCATACTTAGCAAGGGGCAACATCCGATCGCCTCCGCCGCTGCCGATGGCTCCGCTAAGCAGCGGAGGGCACTGGAGCATGGCTGGGGGGGCCCCTCTCCCACCACCGATAGAAGTGATCTTGTGGCGAATCCGCCGCAGAGACCACTCTTATCGGAAACCGGACCCGCTGAAGAAGAGGATACCGGGGTTATGGCAGCTAGCTGCTTCCATAACAACCATATTCCTCTTCAAAGTTAGGACGTATATGGGCGCGCTGCGGTCTGGAAGGGGTTAGAATGGACAGAACTGTACGGTGCTGCCAGACGTCGTGGTTTTGCGTACCTGAAAACATTCCGCGCTTTCCTATGTGTGGGGGGACATTAAGAGGTGATGGTGCGCCATGTGCATCTTCTAAAGGGCAGCACATATTTCCTGCGGGTTGGGGAACGTGTGCGATTAGCGTGTGTTTCCCATCCCGCATATGTGTGATTCTAGTCTTAGTAGTTCATTTTTTATTTTTTTGTTGTAAACTCAGCTTCTTCGCTGGTCTTCTGGTCTCCAGCGCCGCCATCTTGACTCTGGGAAGCCGGCTGTGACTTCCTGCTGTTCCACAGCTGGCACCCCACCGCTCATGTGCGAGATCTTGGCACCCCAGATGTTTTGGAACTACATTTCCCATGATGCTCAACTACACTGCAGAGTGGCTGAGCATCATGGGAAATGTAGTTCCAAAATATCTGGAGTGCCAAGGTTCGCCATCACTTTCCTAGGGCATGAGACTTGTCCCAGGAGGCTGCGGGAGGGGGGGAGCCGAACCTCGGTTTTTCTCACCTAGGGGGGAGAAGCAGAAGTGGGATCGGGTACCTGTCAGAAAAAGGAACCCACTCCAAAAAAAAAAAGTTGCTATAGCGGTAGAGGAGGGGGGAGGAGGATGGGCAGAACTTCACTTTTTAATCACAAATCTACAAATATTTGTAAATCTATAGCAAAAGGTCGCCCAGTATTGGGATGGCAGGGATCACCTATGCACTCAAAACATCTCACTGATGCTTTGGCAGTCTGATTGGCACCAGTTTGGTTCCTTATTCTGTCAGTAATTCCTCTGATAAATGTCACTCACAGGCACTTCACTAGAGCTGATCATCAGCATCAACCTTCTGCTTTACACATTCAGGATGGCAAACTGCAGGCTCAGAGCTCTGAGCAGAGCGACCTCGTGTGGTGAATATGCACCATCACATGTGAGCTGAAGATGCTTTATCTATCTTTCACCAGAAGGGGTCAGTGCTGCTCATATTCTTTATTGTTTAACTAGTTGCTGACCGCCGGCCGTCAAATGACGGCCAGGCGGCGCACCTATTGTGGCGGGAGGCCGTCATATGACGGCCTCCCGTTTAAACAGGGAATGCGCGCGATCGTGCGCGCGCATCCCTTTTTTTTCGGTGGCGGCGTGTCACGGAGACACCGCTCGCCACCGAAGGGGGTGAACAGCCATTCGTTATGGCTGTTTACCACGTGATCGGCCGTGATGAAGTCACGGCCGATCACAGATGGTCGCACCCCGAACGTGCACGGCGCATGCGCGCGATCGCGAGCGCGCTGCGCGTGCACGTCGGTGGCGGCGTGTTCCCCGGGAACACTACTCGTCACCGACGCTGGTAAACAGCCATTGGCCGGCTGTTTACCCACGTGATCGGCTGTGAGCCTTTCACAGCCGATCACAAAAATGTAAACAAACTGCGGTAACGGGATTTTACCGGGTTCTCCTCCTCACACACCGATCGTGTGTGAGGAGGAGATTGCG
Organism: Lithobates pipiens; assembly: GCF_037356315.1. NCBI lineage: Eukaryota > Metazoa > Chordata > Amphibia > Anura > Ranidae > Lithobates > Lithobates pipiens. The sequence goes on from NW_027507764.1 coordinate 197,135,361, forward strand.
GTAACATCTCGTTACCGCATACAGTGTACACCAATCATACTGATTGCCCCCCCCCCCGATAAAGAGGACCTGTCACCACCCCTCATAGTACCTGTCAATCACAGTCCATCAGAGTACCTGTCACAGTCCATCAGAGTATTTGAGTACCTGTCACAGCACATCAGAGTACCTGAGTACCTGTCACAGCCCATCAGAGTACCCGAGTACCTGTCACAGCCCATCAGAGTACCTGTCAGCCCATCAGAGTACCCGAGTACCTGTCACAGCCCATCTGAGTACCCGAGTACCTGTCACAGTTCATCTGAGTACCCGAGTACCTGTCACAGCCCATCAGAGTACCCGAGTACCTGTCACAGCCCATCAGAGTACCCGAGTACCTGTCACGGCCCATCAGAGTACCCGAGTACCTGTCACGGCACATCAGAGTACCCGAGTACCTGTCACGGCACATCAGAGTACCCGAGTACCTGTCACGGCACATCAGAGTACCCGAGTACCTGTCACGGCACATCAGAGTACCCGAGTACCTGTCACGGCACATCAGGGTACCCGAGTACCTGTCACGGCCCATCAGGGTACCCGAGTACCTGTCACGGCCCATCAGGGTACCCGAGTACCTGTCACGGCCCATCAGGGTACCCGAGTACCTGTCATGGCCCATCAGGGTACCCGAGTACCTGTCACGGCCCATCAGGGTACCCGAGTACCTGTCACAGTCCATTAGAGTACCGAGTACCTGTCACAGTCCATTAGAGTACCGAGTACCTGTCACAGTCCATCAGGGTACCCGAGTACCTGTCACAGTCCATTAGAGTACCGAGTACCTGTCACAGTCCATTAGAGTACCCGAGTACCTGTCACAGTCCATTAGAGTACCGAGTACCTGTCACAGTCCATTAGAGTACCGAGTACCTGTCACAGTCCATCAGGGTACCCGAGTACCTGTCACAGCCCATCTGAGTACCCGAGTACCTGTCACAGTCCATCTGTGTACCAGAGTACCTGTCACAGTCCATCTGAGTACCCGAGTACCTGTCACAGTCCATATGAGTACCTGTCACCGCCCTTCAGAGTACCCAAATACCAGTCACCAAACCATCAGAGTACCTGTCACCAGGCCATCAGAGTACCCGAGTACCTGTCACCAGGCCATCAGAGTACCCGAGTACCTGTCACCAGGCCATCAGAGTACCCGAGTACCTGTCACCAGGCCATCAGAGTACCCGAGTACCTGTCACCAGGCCATCAGAGTACCCGAGTACCTGTCACCAGGCCATCAGAGTACCCGAGTACCTGTCACCAGGCCATCAGAGTACCCGAGTACCTGCCACCAGGCCATCAGAGCACCCGAGTACCTGTCACCAGACCATCAGAGTACCCGAGTACCTGTCACCAGACCATCAGAGTACCCGAGTACCTGTCACCAGACCATCAGAGTACCCGAGTACCTGTCACCAGACCATCAGAGTACCCGAGTACCTGTCACCAGGCCATCAGAGTACCCGAGTACCTGTCACCAGGCCATCAGAGTACCTATCTCCAGCCCATGTCTCATAGAATATACATTGGGGTGTTTGCTTTCCAAAATGGGGTCATTTTGTGGGTAATTTCACTGTCCTGGTGGTCCAGGACCTTCAAAAGTGTGATGGGTAGGAATGAAATGAGATGTGTCATTTATGCTCCTAGAACGCCTGAACGTACTACTTCAATGTTCGGCCTCTCTATGTGGCCAGGTTGTGTAAAAGTCCTACACATGTGGTATCGCCATACTCGGGAGGAGTAGCAGAATGTATTTTGGGGTGTAATTTTTGCTATATACATGCTATGTGTTAGAAATATCTTATAAATTGACAATTTTGTGTAAAAAAAAATGCGTTCAAATTTTTTTCCACATATTCCAAAAACTTCTGGAAAAAAATGAACCGTTCAAAAGACTCATTATGCCTCACAGATTATACGTTGGGGTGTTTGCTTTCCAAAATGGGGTAATTTTATGGGAAATTCCATTGTCCTGGTACTCCAGGGCCTTCAAAAGTGTAATAGGTGGTTGAGAAATGAGATGCGTAATTTTTGCTCGTAGAACGTCTGAAGGTACTACATCAATGTTAGTGCTCTGTATGTGGCTAGGCTGTGTAAAAGTCCTACACATGTGGTATCGCCGTACTCGGGAAGAGTAGCAGAATGTATTTTGGGGTGTAATTTGTTGTATGCATATGCTGTGTGTGAGAAATAACCTGATAATATGACAATTTAGTAAAAAAAAATAAAAAAAAAAATAAAAAATCTTCATTTTGCAAAGAATTGTGGGAAAAAATGACAACTTAAAAAAACTCACCATGCTACTTACTTAATACCTTGGGATGTCTACTTTGTAAAAAGGGGTCATTTGGGGGGTATTTGTACTTTCCTGACTTGTTAGGGCCGGTTCACACAGCAGGCGAGGCGAGGCGACTCCGACTTGCCTCGCCGCGACCTGCCGCGGCCTCAGCGGCGACTTGCAAATGACTTCTGTATAGAAGTCAATGCAAGTCGCCCCGAGGTCGCCCAAAAGTAGTACAGGAACCTTTTTTCTGAGTCGGAGCGACTCGAGTCGCTCCTCTCAGAACGGTTCCATTGTACAGAACGGGGGCGACTTGCGAGAGCGAGGCGAGGCGAGTCGTGTCGCCTCGCATCGCCCGCTGTGTGAACCGGCTCTTAGTGTCTCAAGAAATGAGGTACACCTGATGTACTGAAGGTCTGATCAGAAGTGATAAATTTTCAGTGATTGGCACCATAGTTTGTAGACTCTATAACTTTCACAAAGACCAAATAATATATACTAATGTGGGTTATTTTTACCAAAGATATGTAGCAGTATAAATTTTGGCCAAAATTTATGAAGAAAAATTACTAATTAGCAAAAATTTATGACAGAAACGAAGAAAAAGGCATTTTTTTCACAAAATTTACGTTTTATTTTATTTATAGCACAAAAAAAAAAAAACCCACTAGTGATTAAATACCACTAAAAGAAAGCTCTATTTGTGTGGAAAAAAGGACGCAAGTTTCATATGGATACAGTGTAGGATGACTGAGTAATTGTCATTCAAACTGTGAGAGCGCTGAAAGCTGAAAATTGGTCTGGTCAGGAAGGGGGTGTAACTGCACTGTACTGAGGTGGTTAAAAGTATTACTGATTAAAAAAAAAAATAATAATAAAAAAAAAAACTCCATACAAATAATTATTGAGTTTCTCCCTTATAAATAAGTGCAATTATTACAACACAATTATTACAACACATTTTTACATATATTATGCTCCAATCAATCTTTTAAAAATCTGCAATGCAATGTTACAAATAATTATCCTATAAATGCGATGAAATCAAACAGAAAAGATTGTGAATATGTGATGAAAAAAAGGGTTAAATTAAATATGAACAAAGAAAAGTAATATAAAAGAAATAAATAAGAGTGTAGAAAAAAAAAATAATAATGATAATAATTAAAAAAAAATATATATAAATAAGAGTCTATAAAAAAGTTACAATATATAAATATATATGAAAACATTTCATGAATTAATATATAATATAATAGATAAGGGTGTATAAAAAAATAACAATAGGGGCGAGTGCGCATGCGCGAGGCTTCCAAGATGGCCGCGATCATCTAAAGCTCCGCTGCCTCGCGGAACGACGGAACCCCTACCGCACGACACGGCTACCCTTCCGCTTCCCGAGCTATAGGGGCGGACTCCCGAAGTGTTGGGGCACATTTCTGAATGACCGGTGGACTGGCTAAACGCAATCTGGGCCCGCTGTTCGCTTCATTGGACGTGAGGGAGAAATCCAAGATGGCCACCGCAGCACAGCTCCTGTCTCAGGATCACAGATCCGCAGGCACAGTGGATTTCAGGTCAGATACAGACTTTCCTCCTCTCCACGCCACCCCAGGCAACCCCAGGGGTCTCCCCAAGGAAGCCACACCGTCCCCGGCCTCCACGGTCTCTCTGCTGGAACGCACCATCCAGGAGTTCTCCCCCTCCCCAGCGGGGACCTACAGAGTTACCCAGGCCGCCATGGCCCCCCACGAGGCTGCTCATGCAGACCCAGTCTCCCACATGGATGCCCTGTTTGGCAAATTCTCTGAACTATTAGAGAGGGGCCTCTCCCAAACTGCCTTGCAAATCACGGGGGAATTGAAAGCTGATTTTATTAACCTAGGCTCCCGGATCGAAACGATCGAACATAAAATGGAGGATACCATAGCCAGATCCATCCAAAACTCCAGGCACATTTACTCAGTACAGGAGCAATTGGACATAGCCATGGCCCGTATAGATGACCTCGAAAATAGGTCACGCAGATATAACGTCAGAATTCGCGGGCTTCCAGAATCAATAACTGATGTGTCCAAGGCGGTGCAAGACCTCATTCAACAGCTAATCCCTGACATCCCAGCTACTAAGCTTGAACTTGACCGGGTCCATAGAACCCTCGGCCCCCCTAGGAAGGATGGCACCCCGCGAGATGTTCTGGCCAAGCCACATCACTTCTCGGTGAAAGAAGAAGTTATGAAGAGAGCCAGATCCCTGCAACACGTCAATTACCAGGGCCACCAGGTTCAGATCTTTGCGGACCTCTCCCCCTCCACTATACAGAGACGGAGAGCTCTAAAACCCCTCTTGCTTGCAATGTCACAAAAAGACATAAAATACAAATGGGCATTCCCATTTGCGGTCAGGTTCACGGACAAAGGGAAGTCTTTTGCCTTCTCCACTTTCCCCGAGGGGGAAAAGCTCCTCACCAGGCTGAAAATCATTTCTCAAGAAGCTGACATGGACACTTCTAACCCTAGCCAAGGATCCAACAAACGACCCACTCCTAACAGCCCACAATCCCCGTTGTGGACCTCCGGAAGAGCCAAGAAGGTCAAGGATAATGCACCCACCTGAGCAACTTCCAGTCCCATTTTCAGACTCTCCATTTTGTGACTGACCGTCCGAGGTCCTGGAGAGGGCCGGAGGACTGCTCCCCAAACATTGAAAGTTTGGCCCTCCAACCCTTTTTGCCCTCCCCTTGCCTAGGACTTGTGCTACCCTTGTGCTACCCTTCTCCCCATTGCCTCCAATATTCCGGGACGCTATGCAGTACTTCGTCCATCTACTGGACTGCCCGTAACCCCTCATATTTTTTTACATCCCCTCGAAATGGGCCCTAAGGTTGCTTTGAGGATTTCCCAGGGGGCTGCATTCCACAGCACCCCCCCTGGATATACCATTCTACCTTATGCCTAAAGAACAGCATTCATTGTTTAGCCCCAGTGTCTTCTAGACACTATGTTTAGCCGTGCCTCAAGAAAAATTCCCTTTTTTCTGTATATTGCTGCTTATATGTTATTGCTACTTAAAGTTGATTTCACAGCTCGGGTAGTTACCCGACTAGGGGTCCCCAGTTCCGCGAGGGACCACATGTGTAACTCTCCCTCCCTCGGCCTATCCCAGGCGTCTGAGGGTCGGGACTTCTGACCTTATGGGTCGGTTGTCTTCATTGTTTTTTCTTGGGATTTCGGGGGGTGTCTCCTGCCCTGATCTCCTCTTTCTCTTCTCAGGAACCCTTTCTTTCCTTGCCCTTTCTCCCCCTCTCTCCCCCCTTGATGGTAAGCTACACCCGTTGAATGTTTACATGACACTATTTTTTTTCTCCTCAGGTTGGGCTGAGCCAACCCAGTCGACATGGTATCCTGGGAGACAACCTTGGGCCACCGATCCCAATGCCCTTACCGAGAACCCCGCTATGGATTGGGTAAGTGAGGTCGCTTTCAGATGCTGGGCTCCCCCTCTGCTCCATGGCTGATCCACAGGCTGCTAGGCTTAAGATAGCCTCCCATAACATTCAGGGTCTTAATTCCCCCATCAAACGGAGAAAAGCCCTTGATTACTACAAATCCCTGAAACTAGATATAATTCTACTTCAGGAAACCCACCTTCCTATCCGGTATAGTCCCAAGTTCCTACATGCCCACTTCCCTCAGTTCTTCTTAGCCAACGCGGAATCCAAGACCAGGGGGGTAGCCATTTTGATTGCCAAAACATGCAAATTCAATAAAAGTTTTGAAAAAGCGGATCCGGAGGGCAGGTATTTACTTGTAAAGGGCACTGTGGGGGACCAACTTTACTCCTTGGTCTCCTACTACGCCCCGAACACGGGTCAGGCCAAATTCTTCGAATCCCTGCTGCGCACCTTAGCACCTCTTTTAGAGGGAACGGTTATTGTCGGAGGGGACTCTAACGTCGCCTTTGATCAAGGACTTGATAAATCCTCCCCCTCACGTTCCCGCTTAACCAGGCCCACGAAGGCAAGCTTACGGATCGCCAAATTGTTGCACGCTCATGGGTTATCCGATGTCTGGCGGGAATTAAACCCCACAAAGAGAGACTACACTCACTTCTCAGCGCCTCACCAATCATATGCACGCATAGACCACATACTTGTCCCCTCCTCGCTCCTTCCCAGGATGCTCAAAGCCTCCATCACTGACACAGTGATCTCGGATCACTCACTGGTAATTGTGACTAGTGATGGCCGAACGGTTCGCCCGGCGGTCGTTTCGCGGCGAATTTCCGACATTCGCGGTCCGCACGTTCGAACGCCTTTTTCCGTCGTTCGCCGCGGCGGACTTACGTGTTTAATGTATACAAGAACTTTAACCTTTGGTGACACGTTTATCATGTGATACAGGACAGCCAATTGAGACATGACAGCACATGGACACTTGTACATTCCCCCTAACCTATAAATACACCCGATCCGGTGGCCATTTTACATTCTTTCTTCTGTTACGATAGGGACAGGTTCCTGTGTGGAGTAGGGAGAGATAAACCACTAGCTATTTGGTACACAAAAGTTCTTTTCAGGACTGGTATAGGTGTTAGGTGTTGATAGGTTTGCTGTGCTGCTGATTCTTGCAGCAGCCTGAGTGTCTTTTGTTAGTTTAGAGAAAGGGAAAGGACGGTGTATGCTACAGGGACAGCCAGATTAGTCTTTCATCATCATCATCATCATCATCATCATTAGCTGTTACTATCAAGGTCCACAAAAGAGCTGTTCCAGTAACCACTAATCGTTCTCTTTTTTTGCCAATTTGTATAGGGACAGGAAGGAAGCAGTGTTGTCAGGCAGTGAGGGTAATTTTAAAGACTTGCTGTTATTATTAGTTCCACAAAGGTTCTTTTCAGGACTGGTATCAGTGGTACAGTAATAGGCTTGTACATGTATAATATTCTTTCTTCCAAATATAGAAAGGATATTATACTTGACTGCTGCCCTTCTGCTGCAGTCTGCTAAACATTCACAACTCACTTGTTCCACAAAAGTTCTTATAAGGACTGGTAACTTGGTATAGGGTGCTACGGTACATAGGCTTGAGTGCGGTACAGTCTGCTGTTCTGTAAGGACCGCTATCGGTCCACAATAGATAGGGTTGACGTGCACCACTGCTGACCGCTGCCCTATACTGCAGCAGTCCTTCAGCGGTATAGGGACTGACGTACAGTCTGCTAATCACTAACACACAACCTGCTTGTTCCACAAAAGTTCTTATAAGGACTGGTAACTTGGTATAGGGTGCTACGGTACATAGGCTTGAGTGCGGTACAGTCTGCTGTTCTGTAAGGACCGCTATCGGTCCACAATAGATAGGGTTGACGTGCACCACTGCTGACCGCTGCCCTATACTGCAGCAGTCCTTCAGCGGTATAGGGACTGACGTACAGTCTGCTAAACACTAATACACAACCTGCTTGGTCCACAAAAGTTCTTATAAGGACTGGTAACTTGGTATAGGGTGCTACGGTACATAGGCTTGAGTGCGGTACAGTCTGCTGTTCTGTAAGGACCGCTATCGGTCCACAATAGATAGGGTTGACGTGCACCACTGCTGACCGCTGCCCTATACTGCAGCAGTCCTTCAGCGGTATAGGGACTGACGTACAGTCTGCTAAACACTAATACACAACCTGCTTGGTCCACAAAAGTTCTTATAAGGACTGGTAACTTGGTATAGGGTGCTACGGTACATAGGCTTGAGTGCGGTACAGTCTGCTGTTCTGTAAGGACCGCTATCGGTCCACAATAGATAGGGTTGACGTGCACCACTGCTGACCGCTGCCCTATACTGCAGCAGTCCTTCAGCGGTATAGGGACTGACGTACAGTCTGCTAATCACTAACACACAACCTGCTTGTTCCACAAAAGTTCTTATAAGGACTGGTAACTTGGTATAGGGTGCTACGGTACATAGGCTTGAGTGCGGTACAGTCTGCTGTTCTGTAAGGACCGCTATCGGTCCACAATAGATAGGGTTGACGTGCACCACTGCTGACCGCTGCCCTATACTGCAGCAGTCCTTCAGCGGTATAGGGACTGACGTACAGTCTGCTAAACACTAATACACAACCTGCTTGGTCCACAAAAGTTCTTATAAGGACTGGTAACTTGGTATAGGGTGCTACGGTACATAGGCTTGAGTGCGGTACAGTCTGCTGTTCTGTAAGGACCGCTATCGGTCCACAATAGATAGGGTTGACGTGCACCACTGCTGACCGCTCACCTATACTGCAGCAGTCCTTCAGCGGTATAGGGACTGACGTACAGTCTGCTAATCACTAACACACAACCTGCTTGTTCCACAAAAGTTCTTATAAGGACTGGTAACTTGGTATAGGGTGCTACGGTACATAGGCTTGAGTGCGGTACAGTCTGCTGTTCTGTAAGGACCGCTATCGGTCCACAATAGATAGGGTTGACGTGCACCACTGCTGACCGCTGCCCTATACTGCAGCAGTCCTTCAGCGGTATAGGGACTGACGTACAGTCTGCTAATCACTAACACACAACCTGCTTGTTCCACAAAAGTTCTTATAAGGACTGGTAACTTGGTATAGGGTGCTACGGTACATAGGCTTGAGTGCGGTACAGTCTGCTGTTCTGTAAGGACCGCTATCGGTCCACAATAGATAGGGTTGACGTGCACCACTGCTGACCGCTGCCCTATACTGCAGCAGTCCTTCAGCGGTATAGGGACTGACGTACAGTCTGCTAATCACTAACACACAACCTGCTTGTTCCACAAAAGTTCTTATAAGGACTGGTAACTTGGTATAGGGTGCTACGGTACATAGGCTTGAGTGCGGTACAGTCTGCTGTTCTGTAAGGACCGCTATCGGTCCACAATAGATAGGGTTGACGTGCACCACTGCTGACCGCTGCCCTATACTGCAGCAGTCCTTCAGCGGTATAGGGACTGACGTACAGTCTGCTAAACACTAATACACAACCTGCTTGTTCCACAAAAGTTCTTATAAGGACTGGTAACTTGGTATAGGGTGCTACGGTACATAGGCTTGAGTGCGGTACAGTCTGCTGTTCTGTAAGGACCGCTATCGGTCCACAATAGATAGGGTTGACGTGCACCACTGCTGACCGCTCACCTATACTGCAGCAGTCCTTCAGCGGTATAGGGACTGACGTACAGTCTGCTAATCACTAACACACAACCTGCTTGTTCCACAAAAGTTCTTATAAGGACTGGTAACTTGGTATAGGGTGCTACGGTACATAGGCTTGAGTGCGGTACAGTCTGCTGTTCTGTAAGGACCGCTATCGGTCCACAATAGATAGGGTTGACGTGCACCACTGCTGACCGCTGCCCTATACTGCAGCAGTCCTTCAGCGGTATAGGGACTGACGTACAGTCTGCTAATCACTAACACACAACCTGCTTGTTCCACAAAAGTTCTTATAAGGACTGGTAACTTGGTATAGGGTGCTACGGTACATAGGCTTGAGTGCGGTACAGTCTGCTGTTCTGTAAGGACCGCTATCGGTCCACAATAGATAGGGTTGACGTGCACCACTGCTGACCGCTGCCCTATACTGCAGCAGTCCTTCAGCGGTATAGGGACTGACGTACAGTCTGCTAATCACTAACACACAACCTGCTTGTTCCACAAAAGTTCTTATAAGGACTGGTAACTTGGTATAGGGTGCTACGGTACATAGGCTTGAGTGCGGTACAGTCTGCTGTTCTGTAAGGACCGCTATCGGTCCACAATAGATAGGGTTGACGTGCACCACTGCTGACCGCTGCCCTATACTGCAGCAGTCCTTCAGCGGTATAGGGACTGACGTACAGTCTGCTAAACACTAATACACAACCTGCTTGTTCCACAAAAGTTCTTATAAGGACTGGTAACTTGGTATAGGGTGCTACGGTACATAGGCTTGAGTGCGGTACAGTCTGCTGTTCTGTAAGGACCGCTATCGGTCCACAATAGATAGGGTTGACGTGCACCACTGCTGACCGCTCACCTATACTGCAGCAGTCCTTCAGCGGTATAGGGACTGACGTACAGTCTGCTAATCACTAACACACAACCTGCTTGTTCCACAAAAGTTCTTATAAGGACTGGTAACTTGGTATAGGGTGCTACGGTACATAGGCTTGAGTGCGGTACAGTCTGCTGTTCTGTAAGGACCGCTATCGGTCCACAATAGATAGGGTTGACGTGCACCACTGCTGACCGCTGCCCTATACTGCAGCAGTCCTTCAGCGGTATAGGGACTGACGTACAGTCTGCTAAACACTAATACACAACCTGCTTGGTCCACAAAAGTTCTTATAAGGACTGGTAACTTGGTATAGGGTGCTACGGTACATAGGCTTGAGTGCGGTACAGTCTGCTGTTCTGTAAGGACCGCTATAGGTCCACAATAGATAGGGTTGACGTGCACCACTGCTGACCGCTCACCTATACTGCAGCAGTCCTTCAGCGGTATAGGGACTAAGAGTTTTGTCACAGGGTCATTTAAAAAATGACATGCAGAGGAAGAGGCAGGCCCTTCCGCAGGGGTGGTAGGGGTAGGGCAGGAGCAACAGGCTTGAGCCAAAGTGGGAAGTTGCAGAAGGTGCGTTCAATTACTTTAAAGGATGCACCAGACTTGGTTGAGTGGCTCGCTCAGCCTTACTCTTCTGCACCCTCCTCATCCTCTCGATCTGCACCCTCTTCTTCACTCTCTGCTATGTGCACCCCCAAAGACACTACCACCAACAACACGACCACCACCACCACCACCACATACCTTCCGCTTGAGTCACTGGAATTATTTTCCGATCCATATCAAGAGGACATTTCTGATGCGCAGCCACTCTTGGTATTGGATCAGGAAGAGGAGGTAGCAACAAGCGCTACTCAGCAGTCTGACGCCAGTACCCAGATCAGCCCAAGGAGGAGGTTGGTCCCCGGTGTTGCTGCCTACTCCGAGATCTCTACTTATAGCGGTGGGGAAGGTGACGTTGATGATGACGTGTCTAGTGATGTCACGTGGGTGCCCACAAGAGAGGAAGAGGAGGGGAGTTCAGAGGGAGATATGGACCAGCAGATAGGGAGGAGAAGCAGCAATGACTTACATTGCACAGCAGGGACAAAGCAGACTGCAAATGTATCAGGAGCGAGTCATCGACCATGTACGGTCACATCTGGCGCTCCCAGGACACCGGCACATGGCTCCGCAGTGTGGGCTTTTTTTAACGTGTCCGCTGCTGACAATAGCGTTGCCATCTGCAATCTTTGCAGTCAACGCGTTAGTCGCGGTAAGCCCAATACTCACCTAGGGACGACCGCCTTAAGAAGGCACATGAGCAGCCATCACCGAGCCCAGTGGGAGCAACGGAACACACAAAGCCACACTGCAGGCTCTCACCGTCCAGCCTCGTCTTCTACTTCTCCTTCTCCTCTCTCCTCACAATTGTCCTCCACTCCACCTTCCATCACGCCAAGCTCACATTTTTCTGCAAAAAGGCAGGCTTCCGTGGGCCTAATGTTTGAGCGTAAAAAAATGATGATGCCGGATAACCCTCTTGCCCAACGGTTGGCGGCTGGCTTGTCAGAACTCATAGCCCGCCAACTACTGCCATATAAACTGGTGGACTCGGAGGCCTTTCGCAAATTTGTGGCCATTGGAACACCACAATGGAAGGTCCCAGGAAGGAAGTATTTCTCAGAGAAGGGCATCCCAGAGCTATATGGCCATGTTCAGCGGCAAGTGAATGTATCTCTGGCACACAGTGTCGGTGCCAAGATACATCTGACCACAGACACGTGGTCTAGCAAACACGGGCAGGGAAGGTATATCAGTTTTACTGCCCACTGGGTGAACCTTCTGACGGCCGTCAAGCATGTAACCCGTGGCACCCGTGTAGATTTGGTTTTACCGCCACGGATTGCATGCAGGCCTGACTCTTCTTCTCCTCCTCCTACTCCATCCTCCTCCCTCTCCTCCTCAGCTGCCTCCTCCTTTTCCGCTGCTAGCGTCTCTTCCACTGCACCGCCCAAGCTCCCCAGAACCTATTCCACATGCCAGGTGAGACGTTGCCATGCCGTGCTGCGTCTGTTGTGCCTGGAAGCAAAGAGCCACACTGGCCCGGCACTCCTTTCAGCTTTGCGTTCACAGGCAGATGAGTGGCTAACACCGCTCAATTTGACAGTTGGTAAAGTGGTGTGTGACAACGGTGCCAATCTGCTTAGCGCATTGAAACAGGGCAAAATCACGCACGTGCCGTGCATGGCACACGTCTTAAACTTGGTCGTGCAGCGATTCCTTGTCAAATACCCTGGGGTCCAGGACATCTTGCGGCAGGCAAGGAAAATCTCGGCCCATTTCAGAAGATCTTACACGGCCATGGCTCGCCTTGCTGACATTCAGCGGCGACACCATCTGCCGGTCAGACGTCTTATTTGCGATTGCCCGACGCGATGGAACTCAACCTTCTATATGCTTGATAGGCTGCTCCAGCAGAAACGTGCAGTTAACGTCTACCTGTATGAACTCTGCGAAAGAAACGGTTCTGGGGAGCTGGGTTTTTTTTCACCGCGCCAGTGGCTGCTCATGCGCGACACATGCAGACTTCTGCGGCCATTTGAGGAGATCACCAAACTGGTCAGTCGCAGCCATGGCGCCATCAGTGACATGGTACCTTATGCCTTCTTTCTGGAGCGTGCATTGCGTCGTGTCATTGATCAGGCTGTGGAGGAGCAGGAGCGGGAAGATGAGGAAGTCGCAATGCTGGATGAATTCCCAGGGGGGGCTACTCTATCTGAGACAAGTCAACAACAGGAGTCTGATGAGGAGTCAGAGGAGGATGGTGCCGGGGCGGATGAGCAGGAGCAAGAAGAGCATGCTTTAAACCTTTCTGGGATCCCTGTTGTGCGAGGATGGGGAGAGGAGAATGAAGAGGACGACATTATCCTGGATGATGAGCAGGAGCCAGGCCACCACACCGCTTCCACTTTAGTGCAAATGGGGGCCTTCATGCTCCAGTGTTTTAATAGGGACCCCCGTATAAAAAGCATGAGGGTCAAGGACCAGTACTGGGTGGCAACGTACTTAGACCCCCGGTACAAACACAAAATGGCGGAAATGTTACCGCCGTCGCAGAGGGCTGTCAGAATGCAGCACTTCCAGGCCTTGCTTCGAGAAATGCTGCATTCTGCTTTTGCGTGCGCTGGCAGAGGAGCAATTCCCACTCCCAGAGAAGGATTTGCGGGTACCAATCCAACAGCGCCTGCAAGAAGAGGCCGGTTTGAAGATGTGTTGGTGACTTCGGATATGAGGTCATTCTTTCAGCCGACCCATCGACAGGTGTCATCCGGATCCAGCATCAGGGAACGCCTAGACCGTCAGGTGTCCGACTACATTGGGTTAACGGCCGATGTGGACGCTCTGAGGAGTGATGAACCCCTAGACTACTGGGTGGGCAGGCTTGACCTCTGGCCAGAGCTTGCCCAATTTGCAATCGAACTGTTGGCTTGCCCCTCATCCAGTGTCCTGTCCGAAAGGACGTTCAGCGCAGCAGGGGGGATTGTGACCGATAAGCGTACTCGCCTAGCTCACCACAGTGTTAACTACCTCACATTTCTAAAAATGAATGAGGCATGGATCTCGGAGGAATTCAACACATGTGACCAGTAGACCATGTATATGTCTATAAACTATTTTTTTAATCAAGCACACAGACCTTCTTAATTCATTTGGCTCACTTCCTTGACCCAAAAAAGCACACCGTACTATATGCCCCTACCCTCCTCTTTGAAGAGGTTGAGCGGTGTCATATTTCTACTGGGGCTGCTTATGATATCCCTGTGCTGTGCTGACTTCCTCCTGGGGGTTCTTATTATGAAGGGATCACACTATCCCTGTGCTGTGCTGACTTCCTCCTGGGGGTTCTTATTATGAGGGGATCACACCATCCCTGTGCTGTGCTGACTTCCTCCTGGGGCTGCTTACGGTGCTGCTGTCAGTGCTGTATGTCACGGTGCTGCTGTCAGCGCTGTATGTCACGGTGCTGCTGTCAGCGCTGTATGTCACGGTGCTGCTGTCAGCGCTGTATGTCACGGTGCTGCTGTCAGCGCTGTATGTCACGGTGCTGCTGTCAGCGCTGTATGTCACGGTGCTGCTGTCAGCGCTGTATGTCACGGTGCTGCTGTCAGCGCTGTATGTCACGGTGCTGCTGTCAGCGCTGTATGTCACGGTGCTGCTGTCAGCGCTGTATGTCACGGTGCTGCTGTCAGCGCTGTATGTCACGGTGCTGCTGTCAGCGCTGTATGTCACGGTGCTGCTGTCAGCGCTGTATGTCACGGTGCTGCTGTCAGCGCTGTATGTCACGGTGCTGCTGTCAGCGCTGTATGTCACGGTGCTGCTGTCAGTGCTCTGTATTACGGTGCTGCTGTCAGATGCCTCTATCACGGTGCATGTGTCATTCCGGTATGTCACGCTGCTGGTGATCATCTCCTGCACCCTCTTCTTTGCCTACCCTGGTCCCTGACCTTCCCTCTCCTCCATTGCCTTCATTAGCTCCATAGTCCTGAATTGTTAGAACAATTTCCCAAATAAAATAAAAATGCTTGTAGTTATCGATCCCAAATTCACCTCATACATGTATTATGTCATTGTCCAGATGGTGGGACTACGTTTTACCCCCTAATAATTACCACGTGGCCGCAAATTCGACATGAAGGTTTGCAAAGTTCGCCTCCCATTGAAGTCAATGGGGCCCGCGGCGAACGTTCGGTTTCGCGAACGTTTGGGTCCGTTCGCATTTCGCGTTCGCGAAACGTCCCGTCGGAAGTTCGTCCATCACTAATTGTGACGGCCCTGGGGGGTTCGAGTGGGAGACACCCTAGGCATTGGAGGTTAAATGAATCCCTCCTCTCGGAGCCATCACGAGTTATGGATCTCGACAAAGCATTGCAGGAATATTTCTCTATTAATGCGACTCCTGATGTCTCCCCGAAACCCTGTGGGCGGCGCACAAAGCATATATTAGGGGAAAATTCATGCAATTAGGTTCTCAAATAAAACGGGAAAGGCAATCAACCATCCTGAAGCTAGAAGAGGAATACTCTAAACTCAGAGCTCTTCACAAAAAGGACCCCCTCCGCACCCCCACCTCCATACTAGACAAGACTCGCTTAGAACTCAATCTCGCCCTCACCACGAAAGCTGAAAAATCGGTTAGGTGGTCTGGCCACAAATTTTACTCACAGGCGGACAAAATAGGCACACTCCTGGCTAATAGACTCTCCCCTAGAACCAAGCTGAGCACCCTCCCTCGGATCAGAAGCGCAGGACTCCCGCCCACGTCTAATCCGGTCACAGTTCTGAATGCCTTTCAGAACTTTTACACCTCTCTCTACAGTAGCTCCCCACCTCCCAAAGATAACCTCCTTCCAAAGTTTTTGGAGGGACTTCCCATCCCGGCCTTATCGGACGTTCACAAACAAGTTATGGAAGCCCCCTTCCAGGCAGAGGAGATACTGGAAGTCATAAAGGCTCTTAAAAAAAGCTCCGCCCCTGGACCCGACGGTCTTTCGATCCCTTACTATAAAGCCTTTGCCAACACGCTAGCCCCTCACCTGGCCAATCTCGGTAATCATAAAGCTAATGGAGACCCCCTGGATCCCCACCTTAACACGGCGTATATCACGGTCATCCCCAAACCTGGCAAGAACTTGGAAGATGTCAGCAACTACAGACCGATTTCCCTTATTAATAATGATCTCAAAATTCTCACGAAAGTTATGGCCAATAGGTTAGCCTCCTTTATCGGACGCTACGTCCACAAGGACCAAGTTGGTTTTATCCCCGGCAGACAGGGACCTGATCAAATTCGGAGGGCGATTGATATTATCTCCATTTTGCAGTCTAATTGGGAAGGGGGACCCGGACAATCTGGCTTCCTCCTTTCCTTAGATATTCAGAAGGCTTTCGACTCGGTCTCATGGCAGTACATCTTCCAGCTCTTTGACAGGTGGGGATTTGGGGCTCGCTTCCTGGGCTTATTACGGGCCTTATACTCCCAGCCGAGGGCCCAAATTCGAATGCAGGGATACCTCTCTGAGCCAATTCCCATCACCAGGGGGACCAGACAGGGGTGCCCCCTGTCCCCCCTCATATTTGCAATAGCCATTGAAACACTGGCGATCGCAGTCCGCCACAATATGGACATTGGAGGTGTCCAATGCGGTAGTCAAACGCACAAATGTGGACTCTTCGCGGACGACATACTGTTGTTCCTCACCTCCCCCCTCACAACCCTGCCCAACTTATCCCGGGTATTGGACGACTTTGCCAAGGTCTCAGGCTTGAGGGTTAATTACTCCAAGTCTGTGGCGTTGAATATTTCTCTCCCCACCCACCAAGTCCTCTCACTCAAACAATCCTTTCCGTTCCAATGGAGTGACACTGCCATCCAATACTTGGGTATCTCCCTTACACCTAAAATAGAGATGTTGTATGCCCACAATTACCCCAAATTATACAGACAGCTGGAAACTGATCTCTCCTCATGGTCTAAACACGAACTATCCTGGCTTGGCCGGATTAACTCCATAAAAATGACCCTTCTCCCCAAAATCCTCTACTATTTTCGAGCCCTGCCAATACCAGTTCGGAAGGACCACCTTTGCTCTCTGCAAAGCAAAATACTGAAATATATCTGGGGTAATAAGGGATACCGTCTACCGCAAAACACGCTCTTCCTGCACAGACGCAGGGGGGGGTTGGGTCTGCCTAACCTCCACAAATACTACCTTGCAGCTCGCCTAGCCCAACTCTCCTCGATCTACTCCAAATATGAGAAACCGGATTGGCAGTCCATAGAACGCTGTTCGGTTCCCTCCTTTACACTAGATTTTCTATTATGGTGCCCGCCCAAAGCCAGGCCGCCCATCATGTCCCCATCCCTATCTCACTCCTGCGCCCTATGGGACGGTCTTCGCAAAGAGCCTTCCCTAGTCTCCACTTTAAGACCCCTTGCTCACATGTTCCGTAATCATGACTTCCCCCCTGGTCTGAACATTGAGGCCTTCAGATGGTGGTTGGATAAGGGACTATACCGGATAGGTCACTTTTTCAATTCCAGGGGTCCGATTTCCCTGGCTTATTGTATCGAACACTTAGAGCTACCAGATACAGAGAGGTTCCGCTTCCAACAAATATCTCACTTCTTGAACTCACTTTGGAAAAACAAACCCCTTCCTCCTTCCTTTACTGAATATGAAGCCTGGTGTGGTGGGATCGGGGAGCAGAGGGGTGGTATTTCAGTGATCTACGCGGCTCTCACTTCCCCAACGGGCAAATCCCCCTATATGACGGCTTGGGAATCTGATCTCCAGACCTCTGGCAGTCTCGAAACCTGGCAGCTGGCCCTAGCCAGATCCTTTCGTGGGATCCAGAACACCTCACTAATGGAGGCTAGCATCAAATTGATAACCAGGTGGTACCTCACTCCAGTAAGGCTAGCCAAAATATATCCCACGGCTAACCCCTTATGTTTCAGGGGGTGCCAACTTCGTGGCTCCATGATCCACATCTGGTGGGAATGCCCTAGACTTCGTTCGTTCTGGACTAAAATCTTCAACTTGATTTACTTAGTCACAGGCTGCCGGGTTCCGAGAACTCCAGGGGTTGCGTTACTCAATACCCCGGTTCCTTTGATGTCTGGTAACATTCAGAAACTAACTTATTTTATCCTATTAGGAGCCAAAATTGCGATTGCCTCCGCATGGAAGCAACCCAAGCCCTCCTTCCTCGCAGTTAAGAGGAAGATATCGTGGATAATGTCCCAAGAAAAACTGTCAGGTATTCTGTCAGACACCACACCTAAATTCCGAAAGGTGTGGGACCCTTGGGCCCGTTACATGGGAATCTCTCTGCTGCCTGGGGTACCCCCAGGCTCTCCCCTAGTGACCAGACCTCACCCCTAAAGCGCCCTCTCGTACATTGAATGCGAAACATTCCCCCGCTATAACCTTCCACCCTTTCAGGACATAGCTTACCTCCCCTTACCCCTCTGTTCTCCTCTTCTCCTCCTCTTTTCTTTTCTCTGTCCTTCTAGTCGTTCTATGTTTTTGGTTTGCTCAACAGAGCTGTAATTGACAGGTTCACCATACAGTCCAATTTAATGTTGCGGTACCCACCGCAGACGGTCCTCCAACTGCTTTATCCCTCTGAGAGGGGGGGGCCTGGGAGGATACTCCCCCATCCTGGCACAGCAAGTTCCCTATTAGGGGTGTCGGGATGGGGGCTCCTGGGAGCTACCCCTGATAGTTCTACTTGGTGGGCTCTCCCGGGGGGGTCACCCTCCGTTTACCTCTTCTTCATGTAGCCCCTCGATGAGGAAGGGCATGCCGACTGTACCCTTTTGATATTGTCTGTCTTTCACTAATGTCTCCTGCTTTCATTACTTACATTGTGACAGCAGGCCCTCCCTGCTGCAGTTAGTTTATGTACTGTTATACGTATGTAAGTGCCTTTACTATAAAATAAAATATTTTGAAAGTAAAAAAATAACAATAGTTAATAAATATAAAAATAACTATAAATACAGGTGTATAAAATAGTGAATAAAAATAAATATTGATAATAGCCAAATACCCTCTGAGTGCTCTACTTCTACGTTCTTTCTATGCAAATTCAGTATCTTTTTGTTTATTGCCAATGTTATCATTTTCTTTTTGTGTGTTTATGGAAAAAAACGTAATCACGTTTCAAAAAAAAAAAAAAAATAAAGGTGTCTAAACACAAAAAAAAGAAAAAGGATTAAATCTAGAAAATAAAAAAAATAAGGGTGTGTGTAAATAAAACAATCTGTCATATATAAAACAAATATAAATAAGAGTGCATAAAAATAATAAATATGATAAATAGTAAATATAGAAATAAAAATTGTGAATAAAGGGGTATAAAACAATAAATAAAAACCTTAAACATAATTGTATTTATTTATTTTATATTATATTTATGTTTTTTTTGCCAATGATAATAAAATGGTAATAAAATAATAAAAACCTTAAATATACTTTTTTATTTTCTATTATATTTATGTTTTTTTATTTATTTAATTTTTTAAATTTTTATTCTTATTATTTAGGGTGCTCTGCAATAAAAATGTAAATAAATGGGGTATAAAATAATAAATAATAATGTTAAAGATAATATTTTTTTATTTTCTGTTATATTTCTGTTTTGTTTTGTTATGTTTATTTCGATTTTTATTGTAGAGCTGCCTGAATAATTAGAGTGAAAGATATATATATATTTTGTTTTTTTAATAGGGTAAAAAAATGACAGGCTGTGTATCACTGTATTATCTGAATGCTCTAAGTCGGCTATTCACTGCTATCTTGCCAGCCCAGTACTGGTCAGTGTGATAGACATTGCCATCATCGATCAGTGGTGGACCAGGGTATAGTCGTGAGCCACAAGCAATGCTAATGCTGAATTATGGCACTAGCAGTGGTGGACCAGGGTATAGTCGTGAGCCACCAGCAATGCTAATGCTGAATTATGGCACTAGCAACGGACACCCGCGTGACTTGTCAGGGGGTGGACTAGAACTCATGGACATACGCAATCCAACAGCAGCCCGCGCCTTTGGAAGGCGGCGCGCATTGTCACACGCCACCGCTCCTGGCTGATATACCAGAGACATTTCTTTATCTAGAAGCTAGTTTCTCAGTGCCGTTAGCAGCTCAGCATTGCCATCTACAGGCATTACTGAGAATTATACCCGCACGCTGCTGAGCTGAAGAGACGCTCTCTGCTCTATGAGACCTGCGCACAAGCTGTAGCTGGCTCTGCTGATGCCTGCCTCGGAAGGACCCCGTTGTACTGTCCATAACGTCGCTTAGCAACCGCCCGTCCTTGCCAACCGGAGTGCGACCATAGTAACCCACAGACTGCAACATGGCAGAGGGAGGGGAGCCGATCGTCAGACCCAGAAGGATCTTTATTCAATCCGGGGCGTTAATATAGATAAAGTAGGCACAATTCTTTTTTCTTTATTGAGTGGCATTTAGTTCACACCAGAATGCCGGCTTGGAAGCCGCACGTTTCCTGCACCACCTTCAAAACGCACCACAGTTGCGATTTGCAGCGGGGTGTTAATGTTGCGTCATGAAATGCAGGTCGCACGCGCAGGGCACTCGCCTGCACCAGACCGCGTGCTACAGAAGTACTATGCCATCCGCTTGCTGTGCGTTTCCCTTAAAGGAGTGCATGACCTGCTTTTGGTGCAGTTCGGTGCGACTCGGTCCATTCACAATGAATAGGCTAAAATCGCACACCGCACGTGAATGGCAGAGGAACGCTCAGTACGTTGTTGTGCGATTCCGTGGTGTGGACCGGCCCTTCACTCATTTGTATGCGGAGGCCGAGCTGCAATGCCACTTCATGTGAGCTCTGGTGCATTGCGAGAAAAATGCTCCAAGTCTGCGTTTAAAAAAAAAATGAATATAAATAAGGGAGTATAAAAAAAATGCAAACAATATATATTTGTGAATACATTTAATGAATAAATATAAAAATAAATAAGGGGATATATAAACAATAATAAAATAGTTAATAAATGTAAAAATAATTATAAATAAGGGGGTATAAAATAATAAATAAGGGCGAGCGATTAATAATGCCCATACACCTCCTGGGGGCTCTACTTCTACCTGCTTTTTATGCGAATTCAGTAGCACAAGGCAGCTTTGTGGTGTGAACAGGGCACAGAGATAATAATGGTTTTCTATGGTCCTGTGTGGTGACCGGTGCTGATAAAGTGCAGAAAAATGCATCCAGTGTGAATGAGCTCTTAGGTGAGGTTGTCACTTATTTTTTTCAAGCCAAACCCGAACACTCTAGCAGCGCACAGTACGTTTTTTGTTTTTGTTTTAGGGTGCTTTCACACTGCAGCCGCCCGAGCACAGGATTCAAAACCCGGACTGTCCGGGTGAATCTCGGACAGGTGGTGACCCTACTCTTAGGCCTCAGCTATCCACACCTCTGTGTGAAGGACCGTCTTTGCCCGCATCCATTTATGTCTATTGGGACGCAGTAGCAGCATGGATATAGCCACCGGGGCCAGCTTGGCAGTCGTGCAGGGGCATGTCTCTGAACGTCTGTGCAGGCACTGCGTCCCAGTAGACATAAACCATACTGCTTGTACCCAGAGGCATAAAACACTTGGGTACCCCATGCAGGCATGGGGGGGGCCCTTAGCATAGGTACGTCTGTGTGAATGAGGCCTTTAACCTCTTGCCAACCTGCTGCAGTACCTATACTGTGGGGGATTGGCTCTTTCAGGCATGGTAAAGTACCTGTACATCGGGGCTTTCTTCCGGGTCCGCTCTCTCACGCATGCGTGCGCACCCAGAAACCCGAGCTGTCATTCACTGCAGCAAAAGCCAAGCAGTGGGTCTTAGCCAATGATTTATGGCCGGGACCCACTGATCGGCTGAGCGAATGACAGAAGAGAGCAACAACACAGAGCTCTCTACAGACGGCAGCAACGTGCCTCTTTTTTTTCTCCCTGCAAAGTAGGGAATAAAAATCAGAACATTACTTAATAAAAATCAGCACATTGTACATACAGTAACCATTGTCAGGCACACAGTTAACCTTTTGATCTAATGTTAACCCCTTTCCCAGTCAGTGTCATTAGTACAGTGACAGTGTATATTATTAGCACTGATCACTGTATTAGTGTCACTGGTGGTGTCAGCATCAGTTTGGCTGCTTTCACACCGAGGCGTTTTTTAGGTGTGTTAGCGCTAGAAATAGCCTCTAATGCCTGAAAACCTCCTCCCTATTCATTCCAGTGTGACTTTTCACACTGGGGCGGTGCGCTTGCGGGACATTCTGAAAAGTCCTGCAAGCAGCATCTTTGGGGCAGTTTGGGAGCTCTGCATACACTGCTTCCAAAACTCCCTGCCCATTGAAATGAATGGGCAGCGCTGCCAAAGCTCTGCGACATGGGCGCTTTTAACCCTTTCTTTGGCCGGCAGTGGGCTAAAATTAGCGACGCTTTACCGCTAACGCGGAGCGACTACAGTGTGAAAGTAATCTAAGTGTCAGATTGACCGTGCACTAAGGGAGTCCCACTATAAGTTGCTGCTCGCCACCATTACTAGTATAAATAAATAAATATAAACTCTAGTATATATCCCATAGATTGTAGACGCTATAGTTTTCATACAAACCAATCAATATACACTTTTTTTTATTTTTTTACCAAAAATATGTAGCAGGATGCGTTTTGGCCAAAATATAAGAAGAAATTAAATTTTTTTATTTTTTTATTGGATATGTTTTATAGCAGAAAGTAAAATATATATATATTTTTTGCTTTTTTTAATATTTTCAGTCTTTTTTCGTTTATATAATAAAAAATAAATAATGCAGTGGTGATCTAGTACCACCAAAAGAAAGCTCTATTTGTGTGAAAAAAAATATATAAATTTTGTTTGGGGACAGTGTTGCATGACTGCGAAATCGGCAGTTAAAATAACACCGTGCCATATAGCAAAAAATGGCCTGGTCATGAAGGGGGATAAATCTTCCCGGAGGTCTAGTGGTTTAGTGTATCTAGATCCAAAATCTTTTTTTTCTTTTTTTCTGGATAGAGTAGGAAGAGTTTTAACCCCTGCTAGGTTATTATTATTTGTGCACCACTGGGGAGATTTCCCTTCACTTCCTGTCCTAGAGATGCAACAGAAGGTTAAAAGTAAATCTCTAAATGTGATTGGGGTTCCTCTCTTAGATAGTTCACCCAGTAAAGGAGTCAGTACGATTGATAGTATACAGTGTCATCATTTGTAGGAGCTGGTTGTAGACATACCAGTGATGTAACTAGAAGGTGGAGGTGGAGGCGGGTGTAGTGGTATAGGTGGTGGCTGATGGACAGCAGCAGGAACAGCAGGTGGAGGAAGAGTGAGTTTTGTCAAATCAGCGGTTTCTGGAACGTTGGCGGCATCACCCTCTACTGCCCCAATTCCAGGCACCAGAGGAGGTTTTCACTCTAGAGGCCACAAAGAAGAAGAAGCGTGTGTAATTACGTGCAAACGTTCGGTTGGCGCGAGTGCGTCCACGTGTTCGTATTGGCGTGCGTCCGTTCGTACCAGGACTCGCACGCCTCTGATGGGGACACCGTGCATGATCCTTGGGACGAAGGTGAACTGCTGCTACACGGGGACGGATCTTCACATGGTGAGTTCTCTGACACCAGGAAAGGTACATCAGAATGCGGATGCCCTTTCTCGGGTCTATTGTCACTTGGCTCGTGGTGTCCAGACCCCTGGCTTGGAACAGGGTATTTCAAGGGGTTAATTGAAGAGGGCAGTTACTTCCCCTTCAGACCTGCTTATTGCCAGCTGGGCTGAAAATGTTAGAGGGGAGCTGTTTGAGTAGGAGAGAAAGAGAGACACAGCAGCATGCTGTGTGAAAGGACCCTTTGCTGTATTGCGTACCTGCTGGGGTGAGCAAAACCATATCAGAGACTGTAGCTCTGGCTAGAGCCATGTACTTTATCTATATATCAGCCTGTTGGTTAAAGAGATTGAACTTTTCCTACATCTGCACCTGTGTTACAAGACAAGTCTGTTGTTTCTTCTGTTTATTTTGCTGAATAAAGCCATTTTTACTTTACTGAACTATTTGAGCCGGCTCTTTACCCCTCCGATCGCCTACAAATGATTTATATCTATATATCTATATCTATATCTATATATATATATATATATATATATATATATATATATATATATGGCCTAAGTCTAGATGAATCACCCACACTTACAGGGGCAGCTACACATTTTTTGTTTTCTTTTTCATACACATTATTTGAAGTGTATTGGGATAGGCTCTAGTGCATCTAATAAATTGTTTTTGATATATAACCAAATGTATTTCGGCTTCTTTCATTGTCTTTGTGTATTAGTTATACAGGCTTATCAGCGCCTCAACAGAGACAGAAAACCATTATCTCTTCTTTATTTCTACAGATATTTCCCAATTAAGACAGACACAACCATTGCCGCCACCCACATCACCACCACCCAAAGTGCCAGTCCTGTGCGCACAAAATAACTGTTTGAATGATGGAATCTGTGTTCTGGAAAACCAGCAGCCGGCATGCAGGTAAAAATGTCTTGCCTCAGTGCAGGAGTGTCAAACTCAATTTCATTGTGGGCCACATTGCATCAGCATTATAATTGCCCTTAACCACTTGAGACCCGCGCTATAGCCGAATGACGGCTACAGCGCGGATCTCCTTTGCCGGGACGACGTCTGCAGGTAAGCTGCACTTGTAAACCCAGAAGGCTTCGGGGAACAGAGGGCAGATAGGGTGACCATTTACAGCCAGGTGACTTCAAGTAATTGTAGCACCCTCTAGTGTAGAGTGCTAGGCTGTACATAGATTTCTTTTTGTAATATAGGTAAATTTAGGCTTGGCTACTCTTACCTCCCCCACTATCAAGCGGTCGGAAATTACCTGGATCTCAGTGTGTACTTGCTGGATCTCAGCACGGTGTGTCTCCTCCACTCTCTTAATGAGAGCCTCTATATCGGCTTTCGTTGGTAGAGCCTGGATTAAGCTCTTCAGATCCTCCGCTTCCGATCGTATACTACGAGGGGTGACTTCCTCGCATTCCTCTTTGCCGTTCCCGGCCTCGGTTGGGCTTTTCGTCTCCCCCCTATTCGTCCGCGCACTCGCCTCCGCTTCCGATCGTTTAGTGCGAGGGGTAGCTCCTTCGTTTTCCTCTCTGCCATTCCCAGCCTCGATTGAGCTTTTCATCTCCCCCCTGTTTGTCCGAGCGCTCACCACCTCGGGGGGCTTAGCTACGTCCGTAGTCTCCGCGATATGCCCGGCAGCTGACATCCGCCTCGGGGAGAAATACTGCTGTATAGCGGGTTGTGGGGCACTGCACCCTGCAGCTCTACGCGAGGTTTTCGTTTCTCTCTGTCTAGGCGCGCTCATTCCGGGATCCTCAGGTGCAAATCACCTATGACTGGCGGTTCAGCTAGGAGCACAGACTCTGCACGCCCTCACTCAGCCATGCTCAGACCACACCCCCCTAAGCAACAGATTTGAAGGAAAAATGGAGAGAGTGGAAAGGGAGAGCAAAGAGCAGGGTGAGACGTTGGTGAAGATGCAGCTTCAGATCGAGGAACTTGAAGATCGTAGTCGTCGCTGCAACTTGAGGCTCCGAGGAGTCCCGGAAGTCGCTGAGCAGGAGGACTTGCAGGAGAAGGTAATGAGCATTTTTCACATGATTTTAGAGGGTAATGTCCCGCCTAACATGGATTTGGACAGAGTACACAGGGCGCTAGGGCCTAAATCAGCAGACCCGCAAAGGCCCAGGGACATAATTTGCCGCCTCCATAGATACGCGCATAAGGAGACTTTGCTGAGGAAGGCATGGTTGGCTGGCAATATTGAGATAGAGGGATCAGTAGTGAAGCTCCTACCTGACTTATCCCGGGCCACACTACAGCGCAGAGCACAGTTGCGTGCTGTCTTGGACTGTGTACGGCGGGAGGGACATGCATACAGATGGAAATACCCTCTTGCTGTGGTAATAAGAAAAGGAACATCTACATGCACACTGAGACTATACAGCGATCTTCCAAAATGATTTGCCTTTATAGGTGTGGAGCCGTTTATGGTGCCGAACTGGAGACTCCCACTCTCTCAGCTACAGAGAAAAAAACCAGAAAGCACAGGAGGGAAAGAGAGGGAGTGGGAAAGATGAGAAAGACATATTACAGCACAATGAGACTTGTGTTAGAAATTAAGCTAAATTAACTCATATCCCTGAACCTATCCTTTTTTTTTGTTTCTTTTGTGCGCCTGTTGGGGCTTTTTCCCTTCTCTGTTTCCTTTTTTTCGTAGCCTCATCCCATAGGTTTTCAACTTGTCTAATTAATTCCCTCCATGATGATTTAAGAAGTATGGGAGGAGAGAGATATGCTCTTAATTTCTTTTTTTGGATTAGGATGAATGGAGATAATGAGGGATGAGGTGGGGGCAGCGGGTGGGTGGGGGGGGGTCGGGGGGGGGGGGACGGGGGGGGGGATACAGGTGGAGAGTCCAAGATAAATACACAAATAAGATTAGGTAATTATAATAAAGGGGGGGGGGGGTTCAGGTCCCTGGGGGGGATTCACATGACCGAGGTTCCTAGAAGAGGTGGTCACTTAGGAGAGTAATATAATTTACTATTATAATTTACTAGGGATAAAGAGGGGGAAAATGGGATGATAGGGGTTGCAGTGGTTTCTTCTTTTTTTTTTTAGAAGTGTTGGGAGGAGGGGGGGATTTAATATAATACATAATATTTTTTTTTCTTTGTTTTTTTCTTGTTTTTTGGGGGGGGAGGGAGTAATGGATGTGGAGGGTCAGTAAATATATATGGGAATGATGGTGCACAGGGGATGGTTTAGACTTGTGAGGGTTGAGAGGGTGGGATAAGGAGGGATATTGGGGGAGAGTATATAGAATTAGGACACAAGAAACTGTTGGTTTCTTTTTTTTTTTTTTGGTCAATCACTAATCACCAATATTAGTAACTTTTAATATCACCACTAACAAAATAAAGCACATAGCTAGGGACCTGGGGGAAACGGAGGGTTTACGGATTGGGACCAGACCCCCCTACCTGAACTTAAGGATTAATAAAATAACTTTATAAGATGTGGCCTCCGGCCCCCCCCCCTCTCTTTCTCCCTTTCTCCTTCTCCCCACCTTGCCTCCCCTCCCCCCTTTGAGGAGGAAAGGGAGAGAGGGAAAGGAAAAAGGGGAGGAAAAAGGGAAGGGAAAAGGGAAAGAAAAAAAAAAGAAAAGAAAATTTTTTTTTTTTTTTTTTTTTGGGATGAGGAGTGTAAGGTATTATATTATATTGTTGCTTTATTGTATTATGGTACGGTTTTTTTTTTTTTTTTTTGGAACAAGGTCAATACACAATATGGCTCTTGGAGGAAGGAAGAGAGAAACGGAGAGGAGACATGGAAAATAGGAAAGGGGGGGGGATTGATATAAATTATATATACAGGAGAGGCTTAAGCTTTGGATAAATATAGAGATGGGTACATGTATGAATTTACAAACACAGGTGCAGCTGTGAATGTGTGTCTCCATACATGTATATGCAAGGGTATAGGTGTATATATGTAAAAGTATATACGTAGATGTGAATGGACAGACATAATTAACTTTGCCTCTACTATGGCTTCTGTCTCCTTTTTTTTTTTTTTTTTTAACCCCCCCTCTCTTAAAAGAGCCATGTTGGAGTAGACACAATCTATGTGGAGAAGTAACAGGTGACAGTAGAAAACATGATATTATAAAAGACTGGCGGAGGGCACGGGGGAAGCTCGCCCAGGAGCAGCCAGGCACAACCACAAAACCCCATTAGGTAAACACTCATAATCCGGAGGGTCCGGAAATTGAGTGGGTAAAAGCAGTAGAGCTTTGAGATTCGTGGGGAGACCGTTGGTAAACGGCCAACCCAGGGATTGGTAGTGGGGGAGGGAGGGAGGGAGTAGCAGATTGGACGGGAGGGAGGGGGGCGGGAGGGGGTAGGGTTAGAGGGGGTTCTCCCCCCCCCCTTTTTTTTTTTTTTTTTTTGTTTGTTTGCACCTTTACTTGTCTCTGCCTCTTTCCCCAAGGAGATATGGAAACTTTAAAAATAATGTCCCTGAATGTAAAGGGACTGAACGTCCCGGAAAAAAGACGAATGTTACTTCATGATTTAAAGAGATTGAAGATAGATGTAGCGTTTATTCAAGAAACACATTTCAGAGAAAATAATTTCTCTCTGCTGAGGTCTACGGGGTATCCAATGGTTTACCATGCGCTTAACCCGATTTCCAAAACTAAGGGAGTCACCATTATGATATCAAAAACAGTAGCATGGAATCATAGGGATTCTATGATAGATGCAAAGGGAAGGTATCTGTTTGTAAAGGGGACTATAGGAGGGGTAGGAGTTACATTAGCAACATATTATGCCCCCAATATACAACAAGACCTCTTTTTTAACCACTTTCAGACCGGACCATTTTGCTGGTAAATGACCAGAGGTCTTTTTACACTTTGGCACTGCGCTGCTTTAACTGGTAATTGCGCGGTCATGCAATGTTGTACCCAAACAAAATTTGCGTCCTTTTCTTCCCACAAATAGAGCTTTCTTTTGATGGTATTTGATTGCCTCTGCGATTTTTATTTTTTGCGATATAAACGTAAAAAGACCGCAAATTTTGAAAAAAAATGATATTTTCTACTTTTTGTTATTAGAAAAATCCAATAAACTCAATTTTAGTCATACATTTAGGCCAAAATGTATTCAGCCACATGTCTTTGGTAAAAAAAAAGTCAATAATTGTATATTTATTGGTTTGCGCAAAAGTTGTCACATCTACAAACTAAGGTACGTTTTCTGGAATTTACGCAGCTTTTAGTTTACGACTGCCTATCTCATTTCTTGAGGTGCTAAAATGGCAGGGCAGTACAAAACCCCCCCAAATGACCCCATTTTGGAAAGTAGACCCCCTAAGGAAATTGATAAGAGGCATGTTGAGCCCATTGAATATTTTATTTTTTTGCCTCAAGCGATTGAATAATGACAAAAAAAAAAATTTTTTTTTTTTTTACACAAAGTTGTCACTAAATGATATATCACAAAACCCCCACAAATGACCCCATTTTAGAAAGTAGACACCCCAAGCTATTTGCTGAGAGGCATGTTGAGTTCATGGAATATTTTATATTTTGCCACAAGTTGCGGGAAAATTACAAACTTTTTTTTTTTTTTTTTTTTTTTTAACAAAGTTGTCACTAAATGATATATTGCTCATGCATGCCATGGGCATATGTGAAATGACACCCCAAAATAAATTCTGCTGCTTCTCCTGAGTACGGGGATACCACATATGTGGGACTTTTTGGGAGCCTAGCCGCGTACGGGGCCCCGAAAACCAAGCACCGCCTTCAGGCTTTCTAAGGGCGTAATTTTTTGATTTCACTCCTCACTACCTATTACAGTTTTGAAGGCCATAAAATGCCAAGATGGCACAAAACCCCCACAAATGACCCCATTTTAGAAAGTAGACACCCCAAGCTATTTGCTGAGAGGCATGTTGAGTCCATGGAATATTTTATATTTTGCCACAAGTTGCGGGAAAATTACAAACTTTTTTTTTTTTTTTTTTTTTTCACAAAGTTGTCACTAAATGATATATTGCTCACGCATGCCATGGGCATATGTGAAATGACACCCCAAAATAAATTCTGCTGCTTCTCCTGAGTATGGGGATACCACATATGTGGGACTTTTTGGGAGCCTAGCCGCGTACGGGGCCCCGAAAACCAAGCACCGCCTTCAGGCTTTCTAAGGGCGTTACAGTTTTGAAGGCCATAAAATGCCAAGATGGCACAAACCCCCCCCAAATGACCCCATTTTGGAAAGTAGACACCCCTAAATTTAGGGGTACACTAGTGAGACTAGGTAATAAATGGCGGGTGCCCTGAAACTATAAAAAAATAACTAACCAACCAGCGTCACCTGTAACAGTTATATGGTGATCACTGGTGAAAGGGTTTACTAGGGGGCAATTAGGGGGCTTTATGCGGTAGTATATGGGGGTCCCTGGCGCTATAAAAAGCTGCAGCGAACCTAAATACCTACCTGCCTAACTAGCGTCACCTGTGACACTAATACAGCGATCAGAAAAACGATCGCTTATTAGGCTGGGTTCACACTGGAGCGATGCGGGAACGCCACGAATGCGCGGCGGGTTCCCGCATCGCATGCCTCCCGGCGGCAGTTCACACTGCCCTATGCGAACTGCTGGGAGTGTCAGTGAAATGTTACTGACACCCCCAGATCAGTTCGCATATCGCAGTGCGATCTGCAAACTCGGATCGCATGGTGTGAACACCCATGCGATCCGATTCTGCTGCGGGCCAAAAAAAGGGTCCCGTGCGAATTTGCGGCGGGTGCGGCGGGTGCGGCGAATGGCTGAACTCGAATCGCACAGAGATCGGATGTGATTTGCACTGCAGTGCGGTGCGAATCACATCCGTTCTCATAAACCGCTGCAATGTGAACCCAGCCTTAGTGACACTGGCGACGGGGGGTGATCACGGGGTTAAACCTTTATTGGGGGGGTTAGGGGGGTACCTTAGAACTAAAGGGGGCTAACCCTAACTGCCCTAACAGTTATTAGTCACAAATGACACCCGCCGGGTGATCAGGGGGTTAAACCTTTATTAGGTAATAAATGGCGGGTGCCCTGAAACTATAAAAAAAATAACTAACCAACCAGCGTCACCTGTAACAGTTATATGGTGATCACTGGTGAAAGGGTTAACTAGGGGGCAATCAGGGGGCTTTATGCGGTAGTATATGGGGGTCCCTGGCGCTATAAAAAGCTGCGGCGAACCTAAATACCTACCTGCCTAACTAGCGTCACCTGTGACACTAATACGGCGATCAGAAAAATGATCGCTTATTAGGCTGGGTTCACACTGGAGCGATGCGGAAACGCCGCAAATCCGCGGCGGGTTCCCGCATCGCATGCCTCCCGGCGGCAGTTCACACTGCCCTATGCGAACTGCTGGGAGTGTCAGTGAAATGTTACTGACACCCCCAGATCAGTTCGCATATCGCAGTGCGATCTGCAAACTCGGATCGCATGGTGTGAACACCCATGCGATCCGATTCTGCTGCGGGCCAAAAAAAGGGTCCCGTGCGAATTTGCGGCGGGTGCGGCGGGTGTGGCGGGTGCGGCGGGTGCGGCGAATGGCTGAACTCGAATCGCACAGAGATCGGATGTGATTTGCACTGCAGTGCGGTGCGAATCACATTCGTTCTCATAAACCGCTGCAATGTGAACCCAGCCTTAGTGACACTGGCGACGGGGGGTGATCACGGGGTTAAACCTTTATTGGGGGGGTTAGGGGGGTACATTAGAACTAAAGGGGGCTAACTCTAACTGCCCTAACAGTCATTACAGTCACAAATGACACCAATGCAAAAAAAAAAAAAAAAAAAAAAAAAATGACATTGGTGTCACTGTGACTGGGGGGCAGGGGTAATTGGGGGGGTGATCGGGGGGTAAAGGGGGGGTGTGAGTGTGCCTGGCATGTTCTACTGTGTGTGTGAGTGTTGGTGCAACTTACTGATCCGCTCTCCTCCGTGTCGGAACGAAAAATACCGACACGGAGGAGAGAATACATCACTTCCTCTCCTGTGTTTACATTACAGGAGAGGAAGTGATGTCACCGGGGATTTCTATTCGTCGGGAGCGATCGCGAGGGGGTGGCCATGAATGAATGGCCGTCCCCTCGTCCGGGATCGCTCCCGTACGAATACCGACCGCCGCAGGCACCGGGCGGGGGCCCGATCGGGCCCCCGACCCGCGGGAGGCAAGGGACGTACATGTATGTCCTTATGCCTGCCCGTGCCATTGTACCGACGTACATCGGCGTGCGCCGGTCGGCAACTGGTTAAAGAGATACTTGACAAACTTATGGAATTCGAAGAAGGACAGTTGATTATGGGGGGAGACCTTAATACCCCATTAATCCCCAGTGAAGACACCTCATCAGGGACATCGTCAGTGACACCTAAAATAAGAAAGAGGATAGCCCAGGCAATAACAGAAACAAAACTGGTAGATATATGGCGATTATTACACCCCAAGGAAAGAGATTACTCTTTTTTCTCCAATCCGCATAGAGTGTATTCACGGATAGATATGTTTTTTATTCGGCATAAACAATTATCCTCAGTTAAGGAAGCCACTATTGGTCTAATTACCTGGTCAGATCATGCCCCAATTTTTTTTAAATATAATTTAACGGGGAAAAAACATTTAACCTCTAGGATGTGGAAACTCAATGAGAGCCTCCTTCAGGATCCTTTAGTCCTGGAGGATGTCAGAAAGGAGATAAAATTCTTCTTTCAGGAGAACGAAGGCCCAGAAAGTTCCTTGGGAACAATCGGGGAAACGCACAAGGCAGTAATCAGAGGAGTATTGATTAAGCATGGAGCAAGGATTAAGAAGGAAAGAGAAACAAAGTTAACAGAATTATTAGTAAAAATGCAACATCTAGAAGCCCAACATAAACATGCCCAGAACTTAGAAGTTGAACAAGAATTAATAAGCACACGTAGGCAAGTTACAGATCTGCTACAGTACAGAGCTAAAATGGCAATTCAGATAGGACGTAAGTGTAGCTATGAATCCGGCAATAAATGCGGAAAACAACTAGCGAGAGCATTACGGGAAATACAATCCAAGACATACATACCTATAATTAGAAAAAAAGGTGGGGAGGAAGAACGAGTGCCAGAACAGATTGCTGGTGTGTTTGGCGATTTCTACTCCTCATTGTATAATCTGAATTTGAGGGCATCAGATCAAGCTAAGATAAATGAATACATAAGATCAAGCGAAATGCCGACTCTGACAAGTACTGCACAAGAGGAGATGGAATCCCCAATCACACTAGAAGAAGTACAAAACACGATAAAACAGATAAAAAGTGGGAAAGCACCTGGTCCAGATGGACTAACAGCCCAATATTATAAGACGCTTATGCCGGAATTATGTCCATATATGGTTAAACTGTTTAATGAAATAGGAGACATATCGACTTTCCACTCAGATACACTTAAAGCTACAATCACAGTGATACAGAAAGAAGGTAAAGACCCGAAACAATGTGGAAGCTATAGGCCAATATCTTTACTGAACGCAGATTTGAAAATATTTAGCAAATTATTAGCCTTGAGGATACAACAGTATTTGCCCTCTTTGATTCATCAAGACCAAGTGGGATTTGTCCCAACAAGAGAATCAAGGGACAATACTATTAAGGCCTTAAACCTAATACATACAGTCATCTCTACCGATACCCCCTGTATATTTCTGGGAACAGATGCAGAAAAGGCTTTTGATCGGGTGGGGTGGGGGTTCATGTTCTCGGTACTCCGACATATAAAGCTAGGAGGGAAAATGATGGGCTGGATAACAAGCTTGTATGAAAAACCTACAGCTCAAGTAAGAGTAAATGGAGTGGTATCTACATCTTTCCCAATAACAAATGGGACCAGACAGGGATGTCCACTGTCCTCTCTGTTATTTGTGTTGACCCTTGAACCACTTCTATGCAGAGTAAGGCTCAACAGGGATATCCAAGGAATAACCATAGGAGAAACCCATAATAAAGTCGCAGCATATGCAGATGATATGCTTTTTACAGTGACGAATCCGATAATCTCGCTCCCAAATCTATGTAAGGAAATCGAGACATATAGTACATTATCCCACTTTAAAATAAACTGCTCCAAGTCAGAAGCCTTAATGATAGCAGTCCCAGATAAAATGACGAGACTAATAAAATTAAATTATAAATTTAATTGGACGAACTATGGCTTGAAATACTTGGGAATAACGATCGCAACAAACTTCAATAAGATATATGAATTAAATTTTGTATCAGTATTGAAGATGGTATGAGGATGCCTGGAGAGATGGCACAGGGGAATACATTCCTGGTTTGGAAGAAATAATATAATCAAGATGAATATTTTGCCAAAACTCCTGTACCTCCTCCAGGCAATCCCAAAGTTAATACCAAGAAATTTCTTTAGAACTATACAAACATTATTTATGAAATTTATTTGGGCAGACAAACAACCAAGGATACGGAGGACATTAGCAACACCAGACATATACAAATATTACCATGCAATACATCTAGGTAGATTACTAGACTGGTGTCGACATGGAGATCAGAAAATATGGGTAAAATTAGAGCAAGCACAATGTAGGGAGCTACTACATAGAGCACCTTGGTGCTACAGAAATTTGACCTCAGATACGAAGCTACACCCTACAATAGGACCCACATTACAGATATGCTACCATCTCTTAGCTAAGAATAAGATATCGACACAGAACTCCCCTCTAGTCCCTATATTGGGTAACCCCCGATTTATACCAGGCATACAGAAAGGACCTTTTGATAAGTTGATTAAAAAAGGAATATATCAAGCTTCGCATTTCGTGAAAAAAGGTAAATGGCCAACAATGCAGGAGATGATAGATAGAAAAGGCCCTTTTCAATTAGATTTCTGGCAGGCGGCACAATTAGGACATTTTCTAAAAACAGAGATAGTGCCAGAGTTACTAGAGCGAGACTATATGCCATTTGAGAAACTCTGTATGGAAAAGGAACCAATTACGCATGCAATCTCGAAAATGTACGCGTTACTGATTAAACCCGTAGAAAATTTTCAGGTACCCTTCTTTAGGAAGTGGGAAATAGACCTAGGAAGGACTTTTTCTGAGGAGCAGAAGAAAAATATGATACAATCAATTTTTAAAACAGCAACATGCACAAAACTACAGGAAACTAATTATAAAATTATCGCACAGTGGTATAGAACACCAGAAAAACTTCAAAAATATTTCCCTCATATATCAAATAAGTGTTGGAGGTGCCAGAAAGAAGTGGGAAATTTTTTACATATATTTTGGTCATGTCCAAAAATTAAGAAATACTGGAAAGAGGTACGAGAGATCGCTCAAAAATTCAGTGAAGTAGAAATACGGGAGGACCCAGCAGTATTCCTCCTGAACTTGTCAGAGACCTCAGGAAATATAGGTGGGAATTCCATCCTGTGTCACTTGGTAAATACAGCCAAGTCATGTATAACACTTAGGTGGAAACAAATACAACCCCCCAGTGTGAGCATGTGGTTGAAGAAAGTTGAGGAGGTGAACAGGATGGAAGACCTAATATGGACAGCCAGGAAAAGAAGGAAAACTTACTTGGAAATATGGACACCATGGAACCTCTATATCTCCTTGGAGGAGGGAAGGAGACAGATTGATGCGATTTAAGGGGGAGGAGGGGGAGATATAGGGGAAGGAGATGAGAACTCCCCCCCTTTTTTTTGGCTTGGTCCCCCCCTTTTTTTTTTTTTCGGGGGGGGGGGGGAGAAAAATAGGGGGGAAAATATCAGGGGGGGAAGATGAGAAATAAGAGGATAACAATATAACTCTGGCCTGATTGGGAACAGTACCAACCTAGGACCAGACATGGGGTATGTGGGACTGAGAGTGAAGTCTCTATGATATTGCCCCGATATATTATATAGATTACCATTAACCTAGCCTGCTCTCTCTTTGGATTTATACATTACATTATAAAGGGAATAAGAGGCTAAGGGAATAGAATGAATTGTTATGCTCTTTTTGTTTATTATGTATGAATATGGAAACACGATGTATGACTCTTAGATTGTTTATGTAAAATTATATTCTTGTTTACTTGAGGGAAAAAAAAAAAATGGAAAGGGAAAAAAATAAATAAATAAAGAAATTGAAAAAAAAAAATTTAGGCTTGGCTGGGAGCCAAGTCTGTGTTTAATCTGGGCCGGGGTGAGTGATCTAGGGAGGATGGAGGACTCATAAGGCAACACCTCTGGTGCCTCCCCTTGCTTGCTGGAGCCTTGGTGAGGCTTCCGGAGGAATGGAATGAAGGCTGGGAGGAGCTGCCTGGAATGTTAAGGAGGGCCCTGGCTGGTCCTCATCAAGTGGGCTGATAGGGGGTGGGCCCCTCTTGAATACTCAGTCAGGCCAGCAGGGGCAGTGCAGAGTTTGGGTGGAAGCTGGAGATAGTGTTGAGGAGGCTGTCAGTGGCCCTTGAGGGTAGCCACCCCCTAGTCTGTCCTGTCCAGAGGCACGGGAGCAAGAATGAGGACAACAGGAGCCAGCTAGCACATCTGATGCCGCGTACACACGATCAAACAATCGGGTGGAAAAGTCCGGCAAACTCAAGTCCGCCGGACAATCCCCCCGTGTGTAGCCTCCGGCATACTTTTTTGACCCGAAAGTACGGCGGACTTAGAAAGTAGTTTTGCACTCCAATCTTCCCGCCGGACTCGCATTTCGGCGGTGTGTATGCCAGTCCGCCGTAGTTTTGAAATGAACGGACTTTTCCCGCCCGCAGAAAAGTCCGCTCATTTGAGCGGGTCTCCAGGTAGGCGGGGCCCGCGAAGGAGACGTCGCTGGCCCCGCCACCTGGTATGGACTTAAAGGGGAACCCCAACGCCAAAAAAAATCGGCGTGGGGGTCCCCCCAGGTCCACATCAGAACCTTGTCCGAGCACGCTACCCGGCCAGCCAGGAAAGGGGGGGCGAGCGAGCGCCCCCCCCCCTCCTGAGCCGTACCAGGCCGCGTGCCCTCAACATGGGGGGGTGCCCCCGAAGTCGAAAGAAGAGGCCGTCGGCGAGGAAGAAAGCCGGGCTCCTTCGCTAGTAAAAGAGCTAGAAGAAGATAGCGGAGGAGTCCGGCGAGAAGACTCCCCGAAGACGGAAGATCCCGGAGCTGTGCAATAAACTATTTTATCTTATGTGTTGTTTTTTTTGTACTTTATTACACAGGTGAATGGGTAGGGGTACATTGTACCCCTTACTCATTCACATAGGGTGGGGGGGGGGCTGGTATCTGGGGGCCCCCTTAATAAAGGGGGCTCCCGGATTCTGATAAGCCCCCCGCCCGCAGACCCCGACAACCAACGGCCAGGGTTGATGGGA
The DNA here is from genome assembly GCF_037356315.1 of Lithobates pipiens. NCBI lineage: Eukaryota > Metazoa > Chordata > Amphibia > Anura > Ranidae > Lithobates > Lithobates pipiens. Next base: position 197,172,343 of record NW_027507764.1, read on the forward strand.
AGAGGCCCTTGTCCTTATCAACATGGGGACAAGGTGCTTTGGGGTGGGGGGGCGCACGCCCCCCCTTCCCCAAGGCACCCCTCCATGTTGAGGGCACGCGGCCTGGTACGGCTCAGGAGGGGGGGCCGCTCGCTCGCCCCCCTTTCCTGGCCGGCCAGGTAGCATGCTCGAACAAGAGTCTGATGTGGACCTGGGGGGACCCCCACGCCGATTTTTTTCGGAGTTGGGGTTCCCCTTTAAGTCCATACCAGGTGGCGGGGCCAGCGATGTCTCCTTCGCGGGCCCCGCCTACCTGGAGAAGCGCTCGAAATGAGCGGACTTTCCTCCGTGTGTGTGGGCGAGTCCGTTCATTTCAAAAGTAGGGCGGATAGTACGGCGGACTTAGTACGCCGTATTAGTCCACTGAAAAAGTGCCATGTGTGGGCAAGTAGCTCATTCGGAAAGTCCGACGGACAGTCTGGCGGGAAGTCCGCCAGACTAAGTCCGTAGGATAGTTCGCTACGTGTGTACGCGGCATGAGATATCTCCAGGGAGAACACAGCTGTGTGGCTGGTGAGTGTGGCAGTCTGAGAGGACTGTAGGAAGTAGCCAGGAGGGCTAGTGAAAGGGGCAGCTGTAGCCAGGTGGGCTGGCAGTGCCTGAAGAGGTGGTGCTGGGATCAGTAGTTACAGGTATGTAGCAGGACACTGGACTTTTTCTCTACGCACCAAAGGGGCCCGCAGTCCCTGCCTGTAAAGGGCTTTTGCTTGATCTGGCTGAGTGCCTTGCCACATTCATCAAACAGTGTTCCGGCTGGGTCTGAGTTGTTCCTGCAAGCAAGTGATGTACTGGAGGATGAGTGTATACAGAGAGTGAATATATTTGAGTGTCCCTGAAGAGACTTTGTTCCAGTCAAGTGAGCATTCCATAATAACCCTATCCCTATTCAAGTTTATTAACCCCTAATAAAAAAAATAAAACGTTTCCAATTTCAAGCGAGCCTGTAGAAATTTGGTGTGCCTGGCTGTGCAGGACCCCTAGTCACCAGCGGCTCCTACGGGGGCTGCCCTACATAATGCAATGGTTGTTTGATGTATAAAGGGTGTTGTGAACCTGTCACATGAAATAAACTACTAATTAAGGTGACACTGCTGAATCAAGATGCTATATCAGACACATGGGAATTACATTGTCTTATGTCTTCAACTGACACCTATACCTTCATTGGGAGAAAAAATAATGAAGCACGGCCTTTGTGTAATTTGAATCTGAAATCCAAAGTAAGGGATTCAGAATCTGCAAATATCAAATGCAATACAAATGAACCCAGAACGTAGGATGCTACAAGCCCAAAACACAAAGATGTAAATATCACCTAAAATATAGTGTACATTCCTCACTTTCCTACCTGGCACTTTTACCCTCTTCCTAACCAGGAAAATTTTCAGCTTTCAGCACTGTCACACTTTGAATGACAATTGCGCAGTCACGCAACGCTGTATCCAAATTACATTTTGTATTTTTTTTACACACAAATAGAGCTTTCCTTTGGTGATATTTAATTACCACTGAGTTTTTTATTTTTTGTTAAATATACAAAAATAAACATTTTTCATAGTTTGTTATAAAATTTAGCAAACATGTAATCTTTCTCCCTTTACTGATGTGCGCTGATGAGGTGGCACTGATCAGGCGGCACTGATAGGTGGCACTGACCGGTGGCACTGATGAGGCTACACTGATAGGCGCCACTGATGGGCACTGATAGTCAACTCTAATGGGCACTGATGGGTGGCACTGATGGGCTCTAATAGGTGGCACTGATGGGCTCTAATAGGTGGCACCGATAGGTGGCACTGATTGGCAGCACTGATGGGCACTGATTGGCAGCACTGGTGACCACTGATTGGGAGCACTGGTGGGCACTATTGGGACTGCACTGATAGTCAGGGCACTGATAATCAGTGCCCTGATTATCAGTGCCGATGTGCTTTTAGCCATTTATCAGCTCTCTTTTTCTCTCCTCATGCTGTCAGCATGAGAAAAGGAAAGCTGATAACCGTCTTGTGCTTACTTCTGCGATCAACTTTCATTGGACACAGCTGATTACGTGGTAAAGGGCTGCTGTGATTGGCCCCTTCCCCAGATCTGTGATCAGCTGAGTCCACAGGAGGTGCACAGACAGCAGGATTACGGGAGGACATCCATGTACGCCCTCCCGGCAAATTAAGCCTGCGCTGTAGCCGTCTTTCGGCTATAGGGCGGGAAGGTGTTAAACATATATATTTTTTTTAAAAAAAGTACATAAATAGATCAACTTCCATGTCCAGTTTCAATATTTTATTATACTGTATATAGCATGCAAGAAAAATGACACATAATTAAAAACCATGGTATTGACTATAAAAAATAGAATACATCTCACATAAAGCAATCATGGCATTCAAGGTAATTCCTCCTCTAGGGTGGTAATAAATATATGATTTAATGTTATAAAAAAAAAAAGGATACAAAGGGGCACAGAAAGGCTTATTTACAGTAAGAGCTGTGGAATAGACTCCCTAAAAACTAGTTCTGGCCAGCTCAGTAGATACCTGGTTGCCTCCTGGGGGAATTTACTGGAGCAAATTGCACCATGCCCGTAGGGCTTTTTTTTTTTTGATCTTCCTTTGGGTCAACTGTGGGTTAAAGATTCTGTATTTTGTGTTTTTTTTATTCTGTTGGTTGAACTAGATTGACATTTTGTTTTTTTTTCACCCTGACTAACTTGGCAGCTAACTAAGGTCTTCATTCTCTACCTTTGTGGCTGCAGTATAGTAGCAGCCTCCTCTCTCCCTTTAACTCTGCAAAGTGGCAGTGGGTACCAGGCCTGGAGTGCACTGACTTTCAGCACCTGGTTCTGCAGGAAGATGGAGTGAAGTTGGGAGGAAAGAGATGTGGAGCAAGTTGGCAGAGCTTCCCATCAATGAGGACTCGGAGCCCCAGGTGAATGAAGACTGCTGAGCTGAGGGTCTCCCTCTGGCCTCTTGGGTTATATGGGAGCTCTTAGATTAGTATTATGGCATTAGGGGTATGTGGCGCATGTATCACAAGGCATGGTGCTGTGTGTATTGGGGTGCATAGGGCAGCATATATTATTTATGATACTGAAAGAACTATAAACGGCTCACTGTGATGTAATATTTCATTACAGCTTTATTTGCTTAATGTTACAGTACACTATACACTCTGGAGTGGCATTGACACTTTTGGATTATTTGGAAACAATTCTCCTTTAAATCCTAGTTCCACCTTAAACTATTTCACGTGCCCCTTGAAAAATATTTAAACCTTGTTTGCATTACTTTCTATACTGAATATGCATATCTGGGTATATCACAGATTAATAAATACACTTTTTACAGGTGTAAAACATCTGGAGACCGGTGGTATGTGGGAAACAGATGTGAAAAGGAGATCCGGAACAAAGGCACCGTGTGGACCATGTCTTCCTTATGTGCACTACTCTCTCTTTTTATGCTTACTCTTGTGAATGTAGTATGACATCCAATCAATGTGGGCTGTTATATTAAAATAAATAACATTTAAAGTGAAATTCCAAACACAAATGTTTGCTTGTTTGTTTTTGTTTTCTATAGAATAGAGTTACCACCTCTATCAGATTTTTACTGCTGACTGTGCCACCTTTGGAGAAATGCCCCCTCATTTCCTGTTTTGTCACTGGGACAGGAAATGGAGATACATCTGTCCAACAAAGCCACTAATAAATCATAAAAAACACTTGTTTTTTTGGAAAGTGCTATAGGATTGGAACCTCTGTGTCACTAGAACAGGAATCTCCAAACTATGGCCCTCCAGCTGTTGCAGAACTACACATCTCATGAGGCATTGTAAAACTCTGACAATCACAAACATGGCTAGGCATGATGGCAATTGAAGTTCCTGAACAACTGGAGGGCCATAGTTTGGAGACCCCTGCACTAGAAGATGGTGAGAGGGGAGATATCTTTAACAACCATACAGACAACAATAAATCACGACAGAGGTTCTTCTTCTAACCCACTTTGCCCTCAACTGAAAAAAAAAAAAGGATTTTGGCTGAAGTCTATGCTTTAATAAATACTACATTACCATGGTTCATTATTTCAGTAAATCGGTAAATTTGATTGCATTTGTAATATACTTTGTTCATTTCACTTTTTTTTAGCCCAGCAAAATCCACAAACCTGATGCATAAGGACTGACTATTAAAATATCTTCCTGGTAGCCTGGACTAAAGGCCATCTCCATATATTTTTCTTTTGATAACAATAGTCCAGTTTTGAGAGTTATTAGTGTGACCTTTTTAGGCATGATCATTGGTCTATAAATTTTTATATATTTTTGTAATAAAATATTTTGTTTTTAAATTTTTACATTGTACACAGTTGAAGGTAAATCTAAAGGAAATTGAAAAAGAAAACTGTATAATGTATGGACAACTTGAATCGGTAGTAGTAAACCGTAGTAAACCGCATCCAAAACACATCCGTTTTCAGGCAAGTATTCCCAAGAAAAGGATTTTCCTTGTAAGCCCTCCAGCATCATTCCGTCACCGTTGAAGGCGTTTCCATCTTCACCCAGTCCTCTTTCCAGGTTCACAGGCTTCAGCTATCTGATTGGCCATGCCAGTAATGATGTCACTCCCGCACATACGGATGGGAGTCGCTATTTATGGTACAACACTGAAGGGACAGCATGGGTATGCCGTTCCTTCAGCGCGCATTTGCAGGTGACGTCTCTGGCTGCATCTAAAGTAAATATCTCCTAAAGGTGTAGGAGATATTTACTGTACCTGTAGGTAAGCCTTATTATAGGGCAGAGACTTTGGTTTGTACACAGTGGAATGTGATATTCTTTTACTTGTGGCAAAGGTTTGCTTTATTACACAGAAGGAATTTCATATATTTTGTATGGTTCACTATATGTTCATAATTATTCACTTAATCTGGTGGTAGACTGTTTAATATTAGTAGGTTAATATTAGCACAATTATTAATTTAAAACATTTTATTTTTGCGTAGCAGTTCACATATATATAATTGCAGCTATATTATTTAGTTATCTTTTTAATATTTATTTCTCACATATTGTAATATTTATTCACATCAGCGCTTTAGTATATTTTTACACATTAATTTCATCAACACACCTACAAGGGAACAAAAAAACTAACAGTAAACAGTCACAAAGTCAAGCAAATTTTTACAGTACAGCAACATAAATGCAAGTACTTTTGGACCTGAACCCCACCAGGCATCTCAAACAGAATATCGCACTTGTAAAAAAGAGAACCAGAACCTTTGGAAGAGTATGTCTGATAATAAATTTGGCAGTACCTCCAGAGGCGGCTCTCTAATTATGCAAAGTAGGCGGTGGCCTAAGGCCTCGCCCTCCTAGGGTCCTCGCTCCTGCCTACTTTGCCTAAAGAGCCTCCTCTAGCTATCATCATACATCAGTCCCAGGTGCCTCCTCATTCAGAGCAGAGGCGGCTCTCTAATTAGGCAAAGTAGGCGGTGGCCTAAGGCCTCGCCCACCTAGGGGCCTCGCTCCCGCCTACTTTGCCTAAAGAGCCGCCTTTAGCTATCATCAAACATCAGTCCCAGGTGCCTCCTTGTTCAGAGCAGAGGCGGCTCTCTAATTAGGCAAAGTAGGCGGTGGCCTAAGGCCTCGCCCTCCTAGGGGCCTCGCTCCCGCCTACTTTGCCTAAAGAGCCGCCTCTCGCTATCATCATACATCAGTCCCAGGTGCCTCCTCGTTCAGAGTACAGTCAGCCCGCCTCCTCTCTTCTCTGTAACACCCCGCCCCACTCCTGTCAAGAAAACTTCACTGGAAGTGGAACTGCAGTGCAGGTGTCCTTCCAGTCAGAACACCAGCAGACACATAGAAACCTTCAACTGGCCTGCCCCAACATCAAATCCTGTCCGTCCTTTCTTGTGCAAAGGCAGGGCACAGCTAGCATCTCAGCACAGGATCACCGAGTCTACCCTCCTTCCAGGGCGGGGCTTCCCTGATGGAGACGGAGCCAATTCAGCCTGTGTGTGCACTGTGCAGCCGATGGACTGAACTATGAGGGGACAGAGCCTTGCTATATGTGAGGTAAATGTGACTAGGGGGTGCATGTCACTATGTCACTGGGGGGGTGGTACATGTGACTGGAGGGGGGGTGGTACAGTGGTGTCAGTGTGCTCTGTCTCAGAACTGGTGTCAATGTGCTTTGCCTCAGCGATGGTGTCAGTGTGCTCTCAGCATTCGTGTCAGTGTGCTCAGCGCTGGTGTCAGTGTGCTCTCAGAGTTGGTGTCAGTGTGCTCTCAGCGTTCGTGTCAGTGTGCTCAGCGCTGGTGTCAGTGTGCTCTCAGAGTTGGTGTCAGTGTGCTCTCAGCGTTGGTGTCAGTGTGCTCTCAGCGTTGGTGTCAGTGTGCTCAGCGTTGGTGTCAGTGTGCTCTCAGCGTTGGTGTCAGTGTGCTCTTAGCGTTGGTGTCAGTGTGCTCTCAGCGTTGGTGTCAGTGTGCTCTATCTCAGTACTGGTGTCAGTGTGCTCTGTCAGCCCTGGTGTCAGTGTACTCTATCTCAGCCCTGGTGTCAGTGTGCTCTGTCTCAGTGTTGGTGTCAGTGTGCTCTCAGTGCTGGTGTCAGTGTGCTCAGCGCTGGTGTCAGTGTGCTCTATCTCAGCGCTGGTGTCAGTGTGCTCTATCTCAGCGCTGGTGTCAGTGTGCTCTATCTCAGACCTGGTGTCGGTGTGCTCTCAGCGCTGGTGTCAGTGTACTCAGCGCTGGTGTCAGTGTACTCAGCGCCGGTGTCAGTGTGCTCTATCTCAGACCTGGTGTCAGGGTGCTCTGTGTCAGCCCTGGTGTCAGTGTGCTCTATCTCAGAACTGGTGTCAGTGTGCTCTGTGTCAGAACTGGTGTCAGTGTGCTCTGTGTCAGAGCTGGTGTCAGTGTACTCTGTGTCAGCCCTGGTGTCAGCGTGCTCTGCCTCAGCGATGGTGTCAGTGTGCTCTGCCTCAGCCCTGGTGTCCGTGTGCTCTGCCTCAGAGCTGGTGTCAGTGTGCTCTCAGAGTTGGGGTCAGTGTGCTCTCAGAGTTGGTGTCAGTGTGCTTAGCACTGGTGTCAGTGTGCTCAGCGCTGGTGTCAGTGTGCTCAGCGCTGGTGTCAGTGTGCTCTATCTCAGTACTGGTGTCAGTGTGCTCTGTCAGCCCTGGTGTCAGTGTGCTCTGCCTCAGCGTTGGTGTCAGTGTGCTCTGCCTCAGCGTTGGTGTCAGTGTGCTCTGCCTCAGTGTTGGTGTCAGTGTGCTCTCAGCGTTGGTGTCAGTGTGCTCTCAGCGCTGGTGTTGGTGTCAGTGTGCTCAGCGCTGGTGTCAGTGTGCTCTATCTCAGTGCTGGTGTCAGTGTGCTCAGCGCTGGTGTCAGTGTGCTCTATCTCAGTGCTGGTGTCAGTGTGCTCAGCGCTGGTGCCAGTGTGCTCTGTCTCAGTACTGGTGTCAGTGTGCTCTCAGCGCTGGTGTCAGTGTGCTCTCAGCGCTGGTGTCAGTGTGCTCTATCTCAGCGCTGATGTCAGTGTGCTCTCAGCGCTGATGTCAGTGTGCTCTATCTCAGCGCTGGTGTCAGTGTGCTCTCAGCACTGGTGTGATTGAGCACATTGACACCAGTACTCTTAATATATGCAATTCATTTTTTTTTCTTGAATTATTTTTTCCCCCCATTATAGATGTGAATGGGGCCTCATGTCTCGTTATGCCTAAGGCTTCACAAAGCCTAGAGCCACCTCTGGTAGGTTGGCAACACTGATCCCAAAGCCCGGCAACTGCGGCTGGATGCCACCATCTTGAATGTGAAGTCAGCAGCCCCAGTAGACGTAGAGCTGTCATTCAGTTGATTCTCTACACTACAGTATTCTCTGCATTCCTCTTTCGGCTGCCATATAGTACTAGGGATACAGTATTTTCTTTTAAAGAATAACCTTTACTGGACAGTGCTGACCAATCAGAATCCACCTAGCCCATACTGTGAGTGCTGGAGGAGAAGAGTGAAAGACAGGATTTCAAATCCCTGGACCGGTAAAGCATTATCCCGATGCCCGACAGCGGGTAATCGTGGAACCCTGGTACAACGGGACTGGGGAGGGGGCCCAGTGTACAGTAAGTTCACCTTACAGATTTTCTGTAAAGGTGAACAAACCCTCTAAAGGAGAGTATTGCAGCAAAAGTGGTTTATATTTAAAGTGATATTAAAGGCTTGCTTTTTTTTTTTTTTAAATAACAAACGTGCTATACTTACCTGCTCTGTGTAGTTATTTGGCACGGAGCAGCTCGGATCCTTCTCTTCTTGGGTCCCATGTCGGTGCTCTTGGCCCCTCCCTTCTGCCAAGAGCCCCCAGAGCGAGCAGCTTGCAGTAGGGGGACCCGGGGCACAGCTCAGCGTGGCCATTCACACAGAGAGTTGCTGCTAATGGTGGGTGTGGTCAGGTTGTGCTTACAGTGGGAGGAGCTTACAGTGGTATGGTTAGACCCTTTATGACCAAGGTCAAAACAAAAATAATAGATATAAAAAGTTTCACTGCCACAAACAGAGAGCAGGCAGGCTCTTTATTGCAGAAGAGACATGCAATGCACATGTGCAGCTCAGCTTACACCTCTGGCCTGGTCTCTGTGTGCTGGAATGACTGATTCCTGTGCATGCGCAGGAGTGATGTCATACTACGCTGACCCATGAAGAAGACTGAAGACCGCCACACAGCTGAAGATGCTGGCACCATTGAGGGACGTTGTCACTGAAGCAAAGGTAAGTTTAGTTCTGTAAAGTCCTTATAAAGTCTGGAAATCTTTTACCTTAATGCATTCCCTGCATTAAGCTAAAAAGTGTCCCAGTGTTTGTATCGCCCAATCACCCCGTTCTATACTTACCTATGTCCTCTCTCAATCCAGCGCTGTGCCCGTCTGCAGTGGCGCTCTCCTCTCCCTCTCTCTGCTCACAGAGGCAGCAGAAGGAACCATTGACTCCTGCCAATCGAATCCTGTGAGCAGAGGGCAGGCAGCGGGGCTGAGCCACGCTGTGTGGGCCAAAAGACATGCACATATAGTATCCCCCTTAATGCAGACCCCCACAGTAAAGACACCCCCCTTAGTGCAGACCCCCCATCAGTATAGAATCCCCCTCAGTGCAGACCCCCATCAGTATAGTATCCCCCTTAGTGCAGACCCCACAATCAGTATAGAATCCCCCTTAGTGCAGACCCCCCATCAGTATAGAATCCCCCCTTAGTGCAGACCCCCCATCAGTATGGAATCCCCCTTAGTGTAGACCCCCCATCAGTATAGAATCTCCCTTAGTGCAGACCCCTACAGTATAGACACCCCCTTAGTGCAGACCCCCATCAGTATAGACACCCCCCTTAATACAGACCCCCCATCAGTATAGACACCCCCCTTAGTGCAAACCCCTGCAGTATAGACACCCCCAATTAGTGCAGACCCCCCCATCAGTATAGAATCCCCCTTAGTACAGACCTCCCAATCAGACCTCCACTGCAGGTGTGGGCATCATCCCGGTATAACCCCCGGAAGCTGAGTAGGCACATCTGCGTACACTCGGCGGGAAGGGGTTAAATAAAAAACGGTGTCACTTTTATTCCTATAACAAGGAATGTAAACATCCCTTATAATAGAAAAAAAGCATGACAGGACCTCCTAAATATGAGATCTGGGGGTCAAAAAGACCTCACATCTCATATTTACACTAAAATGCAATAAAAAAACTAAACAAATTTTGTCATTAAAATTTTTTTTTAAATGTCCCTTTTAGAGCTATGGGCGGAAGTGACGTTTTTAAGTCTCTTCTGCCCTGCAATGTTATTTGAGATGGGTGGCGGCCATCTTCCCCTCACTCATCTCCATACTTAGCAAGGGGCAACATCCGATCGCCTCCGCCGCTGCCGACGGCTCCGCTAAGCAGCGGAGGGCACTGGAGCATGGCTGGGGGGGCCCCTCTCCCACCACCGATAGAAGTGATCTTGTGGCGAATCCGCCGCAGAGACCACTCTTATCGGAAACCGGACCCGCTGAAGAAGAGGATACCGGGGTTATGGCAGCTAGCTGCTTCCATAACAACCATATTCCTCTTCAAAGTTAGGACGTATATGGGCGCGCTGCGGTCTGGAAGGGGTTAGAATGGACAGAACTGTACGGTGCTGCCAGACGTCGTGGTTTTGCGTACCTGAAAACATTCCGCGCTTTCCTATGTGTGGGGGGACATTAAGAGGTGATGGTGCGCCATGTGCATCTTCTAAAGGGCAGCACATATTTCCTGCGGGTTGGGGAACGTGTGCGATTAGCGTGTGTTTCCCATCCCGCATATGTGTGATTCTAGTCTTAGTAGTTCATTTTTTATTTTTTTGTTGTAAACTCAGCTTCTTCGCTGGTCTTCTGGTCTCCAGCGCCGCCATCTTGACTCTGGGAAGCCGGCTGTGACTTCCTGCTGTTCCACAGATGGCACCCCACCGCTCATGTGCGAGATCTTGGCACCCCAGATGTTTTGGAACTACATTTCCCATGATGCTCAACTACACTGCAGAGTGGCTGAGCATCATGGGAAATGTAGTTCCAAAATATCTGGAGTGCCAAGGTTCGCCATCACTTTCCTAGGGCATGAGACTTGTCCCAGGAGGCTGCGGGAGGGGGGGAGCCGAACCTCGGTTTTTCTCACCTAGGGGGGAGAAGCAGAAGTGGGATCGGGTACCTGTCAGAAAAAGGAACCCACTCCAAAAAAAAAAAGTTGCTATAGCGGTAGAGGAGGGGGGAGGAGGATGGGCAGAACTTCACTTTTTAATCACAAATCTACAAATATTTGTAAATCTATAGCAAAAGGTCGCCCAGTATTGGGATGGCAGGGATCACCTATGCACTCAAAACATCTCACTGATGCTTTGGCAGTCTGATTGGCACCAGTTTGGTTCCTTATTCTGTCAGTAATTCCTCTGATAAATGTCACTCACAGGCACTTCACTAGAGCTGATCATCAGCATCAACCTTCTGCTTTACACATTCAGGATGGCAAACTGCAGGCTCCGAGCTCTGAGCAGAGCGACCTCGTGTGGTGAATATGCACCATCACATGTGAGCTGAAGATGCTTTATCTATCTTTCACCAGAAGGGGTCAGTGCTGCTCATATTCTTTATTGTTTAACTAGTTGCTGACCGCCGGGCGTCAAATGACGGCCAGGCGGCGCACCTATTGTGGCGGGAGGCCGTCATATGACGGCCTCCCGTTTAAACAGGGAATGCGCGCGATCGTGCGCGCGCATCCCTTTTTTTTCGGTGGCGGCGTGTCACGGAGACACCGCTCGCCACCGAAGGGGGTGAACAGCCATTCGTTATGGCTGTTTACCACGTGATCGGCCGTGATGAAGTCACGGCCGATCACAGATGGTCACACCCCGAACGTGCACGGCGCATGCGCGCGATCGCGAGCGCGCTGCGCGTGCACGTCGGTGCCGGCGTGTTCCCCGGGAACACTACTCGTCACCGACGCTGGTAAACAGCCATTGGCCGGCTGTTTACCCACGTGATCGGCTGTGAGCCTTTCACAGCCGATCACAAAAATGTAAACAAACTGCGGTAACGGGATTTTACCGGGTTCTCCTCCTCACACACCGATCGTGTGTGAGGAGGAGATTGCGGTAACATCTCGTTACCGCATACAGTGTACACCAATCATACTGATTGCCCCCCCCCCCGATAAAGAGGACCTATCACCACCCCTCATAGTACCTGTCAATCACAGTCCATCAGAGTACCTGTCACAGTCCATCAGAGTATTTGAGTACCTGTCACAGCACATCAGAGTACCTGAGTACCTGTCACAGCCCATCAGAGTACCCGAGTACCTGTCACAGCCCATCAGAGTACCTGTCAGCCCATCAGAGTACCCGAGTACCTGTCACAGCCCATCTGAGTACCCGAGTACCTGTCACAGTTCATCTGAGTACCCGAGTACCTGTCACAGCCCATCAGAGTACCCGAGTACCTGTCACGGCCCATCAGAGTACCCGAGTACCTGTCACGGCCCATCAGAGTACCCGAGTACCTGTCACGGCACATCAGAGTACCCGAGTACCTGTCACGGCACATCAGAGTACCCGAGTACCTGTCACGGCACATCAGAGTACCCGAGTACCTGTCACGGCACATCAGGGTACCCGAGTACCTGTCACGGCCCATCAGGGTACCTGAGTACCTGTCACGGCCCATCAGGGTACCCGAGTACCTGTCACGGCCCATCAGGGTACCCGAGTACCTGTCACGGCCCATCAGGGTACCCGAGTACCTGTCACGGCCCATCAGGGTACCCGAGTACCTGTCACGGCCCATCAGGGTACCCGAGTACCTGTCACAGTCCATTAGAGTACCGAGTACCTGTCACAGTCCATTAGAGTACCGAGTACCTGTCACAGTCCATCAGGGTACCCGAGTACCTGTCACAGTCCATTAGAGTACCGAGTACCTGTCACAGTCCATTAGAGTACCCGAGTACCTGTCACAGTCCATTAGAGTACCGAGTACCTGTCACAGTCCATTAGAGTACCGAGTACCTGTCACAGTCCATCAGGGTACCCAAGTACCTGTCACAGCCCATCTGAGTACCCGAGTACCTGTCACAGTCCATCTGTGTACCAGAGTACCTGTCACAGTCCATCTGAGTACCCGAGTACCTGTCACAGTCCATATGAGTACCTGTCACCGCCCTTCAGAGTACCCAAATACCAGTCACCAAACCATCAGAGTACCTGTCACCAGGCCATCAGAGTACCCGAGTACCTGTCACCAGGCCATCAGAGTACCCGAGTACCTGTCACCAGGCCATCAGAGTACCCGAGTACCTGTCACCAGGCCATCAGAGTACCCGAGTACCTGTCACCAGGCCATCAGAGTACCCGAGTACCTGTCACCAGGCCATCAGAGTACCCGAGTACCTGCCACCAGGCCATCAGAGTACCCGAGTACCTGTCACCAGACCATCAGAGTACCCGAGTACCTGTCACCAGACCATCAGAGTACCCGAGTACCTGTCACCAGACCATCAGAGTACCCGAGTACCTGTCACCAGGCCATCAGAGTACCCGAGTACCTGTCACCAGGCCATCAGAGTACCTATCTCCAGCCCATGTCTCATAGAATATACATTGGGGTGTTTGCTTTCCAAAATGGGGTCATTTTGTGGGTAATTTCACTGTCCTGGTGGTCCAGGACCTTCAAAAGTGTGATGGGTAGGAATGAAATGAGATGTGTCATTTATGCTCCTAGAACGCCTGAACGTACTACTTCAATGTTCGGCCTCTCTATGTGGCCAGGTTGTGTAAAAGTCCTACACATGTGGTATCGCCATACTCGGGAGGAGTAGCAGAATGTATTTTGGGGTGTAATTTTTGCTATATACATGCTATGTGTTAGAAATATCTTATAAATTGACAATTTTGTGTAAAAAAAAATGCGTTAAAATTTTTTTCCACATATTCCAAAAACTTCTGGAAAAAAATGAACCGTTCAAAAGACTCATTATGCCTCACAGATTATACGTTGGGGTGTTTGCTTTCCAAAATGGGGTAATTTTATGGGAAATTCCATTGTCCTGGTACTCCAGGGCCTTCAAAAGTGTAATAGGTGGTTGAGAAATTTTTGCTCGTAGAACGTCTGAAGGTACTACATCAATGTTAGTGCTCTGTATGTGGCTAGGCTGTGTAAAAGTCCTACACATGTGGTATCGCCGTACTCGGGAAGAGTAGCAGAATGTATTTTGGGGTGTAATTTGTTGTATGCATATGCTGTGTGTGAGAAATAACCTGATAATATGACAATTTAGTAAAAAAAAATAAAAAAAAAAAAAAAAAAATCTTCATTTTGCAAAGAATTGTGGGAAAAAATGACAACTTAAAAAAACTCACCTGGCTACTTACTTAATACCTTGGGATGTCTACTTTGTAAAAAGGGGTCATTTGGGGGGTATTTGTACTTTCCTGACTTGTTAGGGCCGGTTCACACAGCAGGCGAGGCGAGGCGACTCCGACTTGCCTCGCCGCGACCTGCCGCGGCCTCAGCGGCGACTTGCAAATGACTTCTGTATAGAAGTCAATGCAAGTCGCCCCGAGGTCGCCCAAAAGTACTACAGGAACCTTTTTTCTGAGTCGGAGCGACTCGAGTCGCTCCTCTCAGAACGGTTCCATTGTACAGAACGGGGGCGACTTGCGAGAGCGAGGCGAGGCGAGTCGTGTCGCCTCGCATCGCCCGCTGTGTGAACCGGCTCTTAGTGTCTCAAGAAATGAGGTACACCTGATGTACTGAAGGCCTGATCAGAAGTGATCAATTTTCAGTGATTGGCACCATAGTTTGTAGACTCTATAACTTTCACAAAGACCAAATAATATATACTAATGTGGGTTATTTTTACCAAAGATATGTAGCAGTATAAATTTTGGCCAAAATTTATGAAGAAAAATTACTAATTAGCAAAAATTTATGACAGAAACGAAGAAAAAGGCATTTTTTTCACAAAATTTACGTTTTATTTTATTTATAGCACAAAAAATAAAAAACCCACTAGTGATTAAATACCACTAAAAGAAAGCTCTATTTGTGTGGAAAAAAGGACGCAAGTTTCATATGGATACAGTGTAGGATGACTGAGTAATTGTCATTCAAACTGTGAGAGCGCTGAAAGCTGAAAATTGGTCTGGTCAGGAAGGGGGTGTAACTGCACGGTACTGAGGTGGTTAAAAGTATTACTGATTAAAAAAAAAAATAATAATAAAAAAAAAAACTCCATACAAATAATTATTGAGTTTCTCCCTTATAAATAAGTGCAATTATTACAACACAATTATTACAACACATTTTTACATATATTATGCTCCAATCAATCTTTTAAAAATCTGCAATGCAATGTTACAAATAATTATCCTATAAATGCGATGAAATCAAACAGAAAAGATTGTGAATATGTGATGAAAAAAAGGGTTAAATTAAATATGAACAAAGAAAAGTAATATAAAAGAAATAAATAAGAGTGTAGAAAAAAATAATAATAATGATAATAATTAAAAAAATATATATATAAATAAGAGTCTATAAAAAAGTTACAATATATAAATATATATGAAAACATTTCATGAATTAATATATAATATAATAGATAAGGGTGTATAAAAAAATAACAATAGTTAATAAATATAAAAATAACTATAAATACAGGTGTATAAAATAGTGAATAAAAATAAATATTGATAATAGCCAAATACCCTCTGAGTGCTCTACTTCTACGTTCTTTCTATGCAAATTCAGTATCTTTTTGTTTATTGCCAATGTTATCATTTTCTTTTTGTGTGTTTATGGAAAAAAACTTAATCACGTTTAAAAAAATAAAAAAAAATAAAGGTGTCTAAACACAAAAAAAAGAAAAAGGATTAAATCTAGAAAATAAAAAAAATAAGGGTGTGTGTAAATAAAACAATCTGTCATATATAAAACAAATATAAATAAGAGTGCATAAAAATAATAAATATGATAAATAGTAAATATAGAAATAAAAATTGTGAATAAAGGGGTATAAAACAATAAATAAAAACCTTAAACATAATTGTATTTATTTATTTTATATTATATTTATGTTTTTTTTGCCAATGATAATAAAATGGTAATAAAATAATAAAAACCTTAAATATACTTTTTTATTTTCTATTATATTTATGTTTTTTTATTTATTTAATTTTTTAAATTTTTATTCTTATTATTTAGGGTGCTCTGCAATAAAATTGTAAATAAATGGGGTATAAAATAATAAATAATAATGTTAAAGATAATATTTTTTTATTTTCTGTTATATTTCTGTTTTGTTTTGTTATGTTTATTTCGATTTTTATTGTAGAGCTGCCTGAATAATTAGAGTGAAAGATATATATATATATTTTGTTTTTTTAATAGGGTAAAAAAATGACAGGCTGTGTATCACTGTATTATCTGAATGCTCTAAGTCGGCTATTCACTGCTATCTTGCCAGCCCAGTACTGGTCAGTGTGATAGACATTGCCATCATCGATCAGTGGTGGACCAGGGTATAGTCGTGAGCCACCAGCAATGCTAATGCTGAATTATGGCACTAGCAGTGGTGGACCAGGGTATAGTCGTGAGCCACCAGCAATGCTAATGCTGAATTATGGCACTAGCAACGGACACCCGCGTGACTTGTCAGGGGGTGGACTAGAACTCATGGACATACGCAATCCAACAGCAGCCCGCGCCTTTGGAAGGCGGTGCGCATTGTCACACGCCACCGCTCCTGGCTGATATACCAGAGACATTTCTTTATCTAGAAGCTAGTTTCTCAGTGCCGTTAGCAGCTCAGCATTGCCATCTACAGGCATTACTGAGAATTATACCCGCACGCTGCTGAGCTGAAGAGACGCTCTCTGCTCTATGAGACCTGCGCACAAGCTGTAGCTGGCTCTGCTGATGCCTGCCTCGGAAGGACCCCGTTGTACTGTCCATAACGTCGCTTAGCAACCGCCCGTCCTTGCCAACCGGAGTGCGACCATAGTAACCCACAGACTGCAACATGGCAGAGGGAGGGGAGCCGATCGTCAGACCCAGAAGGATCTTTATTCAATCCGGGGCGTTAATATAGATAAAGTAGGCACAATTCTTTTTTCTTTATTGAGTGGCATTTAGTTCACACCAGAATGCCGGCTTGGAAGCCGCACGTTTCCTGCACCACCTTCAAAACGCACCACAGTTGCGATTTGCAGCGGGGTGTTAATGTTACGTCATGAAATGCAGGTCGCACGCGCAGGGCACTCGCCTGCACCAGACCGCGTGCTACAGAAGTACTATGCCATCCGCTTGCTGTGCGTTTCCCTTAAAGGAGTGCATGACCTGCTTTTGGTGCAGTTCGGTGCGACTCGGTCCATTCACAATGAATAGGCTAAAATCGCACACCGCACGTGAATGGCAGAGGAACGCTCAGTACGTTGTTGTGCGATTCCGTGGTGTGGACCGGCCCTTCACTCATTTGTATGCGGAGGCCGAGCTGCAATGCCACTTCATGTGAGCTCTGGTGCATTGCGAGAAAAATGCTCCAAGTCTGCGTTTAAAAAAAAAATGAATATAAATAAGGGAGTATAAAAAAAATGCAAACAATATATATTTGTGAATACATTTAATGAATAAATATAAAAATAAATAAGGGGATATATAAACAATAATAAAATAGTTAATAAATGTAAAAATAATTATAAATAAGGGGGTAGAAAAAAAATAAGGGCGAGCGATTAATAATGCCCATACACCTCCTGGGGGCTCTACTTCTACCTGCTTTTTATGCGAATTCAGTAGCACAAGGCAGCTTTGTGGTGTGAACAGGGCACAGAGATAATAATGGTTTTCTATGGTCCTGTGTGGTGACCGGTGCTGATAAAGTGCAGAAAAATGCATCCAGTGTGAATAAGCTCTTAGGTGAGGTTGTCACTTATTTTTTTCAAGCCAAACCCGAACACTCTAGCAGCGCACAGTACGTTTTTTGTTTTTGTTTTAGGGTGCTTTCACACTGCAGCCGCCCGAGCACAGGATTCAAAACCCGGACTGTCCGGGTGAATCTCGGACAGGTGGTGACCCTACTCTTAGGCCTCAGCTATCCACACCTCTGTGTGAAGGACCGTCTTTGCCCGCATCCATTTATGTCTATTGGGACGCAGTAGCAGCATGGATATAGCCACCGGGGCCAGCTTGGCAGTCGTGCAGGGGCATGTCTCTGAACGTCTGTGCAGGCACTGCGTCCCAGTAGACATAAACCATACTGCTTGTACCCAGAGGCATAAAACACTTGGGTACCCCATGCAGGCATGGGGGGGGGCCCTTAGCATAGGTACGTCTGTGTGAATGAGGCCTTTAACCTCTTGCCAACCTGCTGCAGTACCTATACTGTGGGGGATTGGCTCTTTCAGGCATGGTAAAGTACCTGTACATCGGGGCTTTCTTCCGGGTCCGCTCTCTCACGCATGCATGCGCACCCAGAAACCCGAGCTGTCATTCACTGCAGCAAAAGCCAAGCAGTGGGTCTTAGCCAATGATTTATGGCCGGGACCCACTGATCGGCTGAGCGAATGACAGAAGAGAGCAACAACACAGAGCTCTCTACAGACGGCAGCAACGTGCCGCTTTTTTTCTCCCTGCAAAGTAGGGAATAAAAATCAGAACATTACTTAATAAAAATCAGCACATTGTACATACAGTAACCATTGTCAGGCACACAGTTAACCTTTTGATCTAATGTTAACCCCTTTCCCAGTCAGTGTCATTAGTACAGTGACAGTGTATATTATTAGCACTGATCACTGTATTAGTGTCACTGGTGGTGTCAGCATCAGTTTGGCTGCTTTCACACCGAGGCGTTTTTTAGGTGTGTTAGCCCTAGAAATAGCCTCTAATGCCTGAAAACCTCCTCCCTATTCATTCCAGTGTGACTTTTC
Source organism: Lithobates pipiens (assembly GCF_037356315.1). NCBI lineage: Eukaryota > Metazoa > Chordata > Amphibia > Anura > Ranidae > Lithobates > Lithobates pipiens. The sequence continues at coordinate 197,190,869 of NW_027507764.1, forward strand.
ACACTGGGGCGGTGCGCTTGCGGGACATTCTGAAAAGTCCTGCAAGCAGCATCTTTGGGGCAGTTTGGGAGCTCTGCATACACTGCTTCCAAAACTCCCTGCCCATTGAAATGAATGGGCAGCGCTGCCAAAGCTCTGCGACATGGGCGCTTTTAACCCTTTCTTTGGCCGGCAGTGGGCTAAAATTAGCGACGCTTTACCGCTAACGCGGAGCGACTACAGTGTGAAAGTAATCTAAGTGTCAGATTGACCGTGCACTAAGGGAGTCCCACTATAAGTTGCTGATCGCCACCATTACTAGTATAAATAAATAAATATAAACTCTAGTATATATCCCATAGATTGTAGACGCTATAGTTTTCATACAAACCAATCAATATACACTTTTTTTTATTTTTTTACCAAAAATATGTAGCAGGATGCGTTTTGGCCAAAATATAAGAAGAAATTAAATTTTTTTATTTTTTTATTGGATATGTTTTATAGCAGAAAGTAAAATATATATATATTTTTTGCTTTTTTTAATATTTTCAGTCTTTTTTCGTTTATATAATAAAAAATAAATAATGCAGTGGTGATCTAGTACCACCAAAAGAAAGCTCTATTTGTGTGAAAAAAAAATATATAAATTTTGTTTGGGGACAGTGTTGCATGACTGCGAAATCGGCAGTTAAAATAACACCGTGCCATATAGCAAAAAATGGCCTGGTCATGAAGGGGGATAAATCTTCCCGGAGGTCTAGTGGTTTAGTGTATCTAGATCCAAAATCTTTTTTTTCTTTTTTTCTGGATAGAGTAGGAAGAGTTTTAACCCCTGCTAGGTTATTATTATTTGTGCACCACTGGGGAGATTTCCCTTCACTTCCTGTCCTAGAGATGCAACAGAAGGTTAAAAGTAAATCTCTAAATGTGATTGGGGTTCTTCTCTTAGATAGTTCACCCAGTAAAGGAGTCAGTACGATTGATAGTATACAGTGTCATCATTTGTAGGAGCTGGTTGTAGACATACCAGTGATGTAACTAGAAGGTGGAGGTGGAGGCGGGTGTAGTGGTATAGGTGGTGGCTGATGGACAGCAGCAGGAACAGCAGGTGGAGGAAGAGTGAGTTTTGTCAAATCAGCGGTTTCTGGAACGTTGGCGGCATCACCCTCTACTGCCCCAATTCCAGGCACCAGAGGAGGTTTTCACTCTAGAGGCCACAAAGAAGAAGAAGCGTGTGTAATTACGTGCAAACGTTCGGTTGGCGCGAGTGCGTCCACGTGTTCGTATTGGCGTGCGTCCGTTCGTACCAGGACTCGCACGCCTCTGATGGGGACACCGTGCATGATCCTTGGGACGAAGGTGAACTGCTGCTACACGGGGACGGATCTTCACATGGTGAGTTCTCTGACACCAGGAAAGGTACATCAGAATGCGGATGCCCTTTCTCGGGTCTATTGTCACTTGGCTCGTGGTGTCCAGACCCCTGGCTTGGAACAGGGTATTTCAAGGGGTTAATTGAAGAGGGCAGTTACTTCCCCTTCAGACCTGCTTATTGCCAGCTGGGCTGAAAATGTTAGAGGGGAGCTGTTTGAGTAGGAGAGAAAGAGAGACACAGCAGCATGCTGTGTGAAAGGATCCTTTGCTGTATTGCGTACCTGCTGGGGTGAGCAAAACCATATCAGAGACTGTAGCTCTGGCTAGAGCCATGTACTTTATCTATATATCAGCCTGTTGGTTAAAGAGATTGAACTTTTCCTACATCTGCACCTGTGTTACAAGACAAGTCTGTTGTTTCTTCTGTTTATTTTGCTGAATAAAGCCATTTTTACTTTACTGAACTATTTGAGCCGGCTCTTTACCCCTCCGATCGCCTACAAATGATTTATATCTATATCTATATCTATATATATATATATATATATATATATATATATATATATATATATATATATGGCCTAAGTCTAGATGAATCACCCACACTTAAAGGGGCAGCTACACATTTTTTGTTTTCTTTTTCATACACATTATTTGAAGTGTATTGGGATAGGCTCTAGTGCATCTAATAAATTGTTTTTGATATATAACCAAATGTAATGTACTTCGGCTTCTTTCATTGTCTTTGTGTATTAGTTATACAGGCTTATCAGCGCCTCAACAGAGACAGAAAACCATTATCTCTTCTTTATTTCTACAGATATTTCCCAATTAAGACAGACACAACCATTGCCGCCACCCACATCACCACCACCCAAAGTGCCAGTCCTGTGCGCACAAAATAACTGTTTGAATGATGGAATCTGTGTTCTGGAAAACCAGCAGCCGGCATGCAGGTAAAAATGTCTTGCCTCAGTGCAGGAGTGTCAAACTCAATTTCATTGTGGGCCACATTGCATCAGCATTATAATTGCCCTTAACCACTTGAGACCCGCGCTATAGCCGAATGACGGCTACAGCGCGGATCTCCTTTGCCGGGACGACGTCTGCAGGTAAGCTGCACTTGTAAACCCAGAAGGCTTCGGGGAACAGAGGGCAGATAGGGTGACCATTTACAGCCAGGTGACTTCAAGTAATTGTAGCACCCTCTAGTGTAGAGTGCTAGGCTGTACATAGATTTCTTTTTGTAATATAGGTAAATTTAGGCTTGGCTACTCTTACCTCCCCCACTATCAAGCGGTCGGAAATTACCTGGATCTCAGTGTGTACTTGCTGGATCTCAGCACGGTGTGTCTCCTCCACTCTCTTAATGAGAGCCTCTATATCGGCTTTCGTTGGTAGAGCCTGGATTAAGCTCTTCAGATCCTCCGCTTCCGATCGTATACTACGAGGGGTGACTTCCTCGCATTCCTCTTTGCCGTTCCCGGCCTCGGTTGGGCTTTTCGTCTCCCCCCTATTCGTCCGCGCACTCGCCTCCGCTTCCGATCGTTTAGTGCGAGGGGTAGCTCCTTCGTTTTCCTCCCTGCCATTCCCAGCCTCGATTGAGCTTTTCATCTCCCCCCTGTTTGTCCGAGCGCTCACCACCTCGGGGGGCTTAGCTACATCCGTAGTCTCCGCGATATGCCCGGCAGCTGACATCCGCCTCGGGGAGAAATACTGCTGTATAGCGGGTTGTGGGGCACTGCACCCTGCAGCTCTACGCGAGGTTTTCGTTTCTCTCTGTCTAGGCGCGCTCATTCCGGGATCCTCAGGTGCAAATCACCTATGACTGGCGGTTCAGCTAGGAGCACAGACTCTGCACGCCCTCACTCAGCCATGCTCAGACCACACCCCCCTAAGCAACAGATTTGAAGGAAAAATGGAGAGAGTGGAAAGGGAGAGCAAAGAGCAGGGTGAGACGTTGGTGAAGATGCAGCTTCAGATCGAGGAACTTGAAGATCGTAGTCGTCGCTGCAACTTGAGGCTCCGAGGAGTCCCAGAAGTCGCTGAGCAGGAGGACTTGCAGGAGAAGGTAATGAGCATTTTTCACATGATTTTAGAGGGTAATGTCCCGCCTAACATGGATTTGGACAGAGTACACAGGGCGCTAGGGCCTAAATCAGCAGACCCGCAAAGGCCCAGGGACATAATTTGCCGCCTCCATAGATACGCGCATAAGGAGACTTTGCTGAGGAAGGCATGGTTGGCTGGCAATATTGAGATAGAGGGATCAGTAGTGAAGCTCCTACCTGACTTATCCCGGGCCACACTACAGCGCAGAGCACAGTTGCGTGCTGTCTTGGACTGTGTACGGCGGGAGGGACATGCATACAGATGGAAATACCCTCTTGCTGTGGTAATAAGAAAAGGAACATCTACATGCACACTGAGACTATACAGCGATCTTCCAAAATTATTTGCCTTTATAGGTGTGGAGCCGTTTATGGTGCCGAACTGGAGACTCCCACTCTCTCAGCTACAGAGAAAAAAACCAGAAAGCACAGGAGGGAAAGAGAGGGAGTGGGAAAGATGAGAAAGACATATTACAGCACAATGAGACTTGTGTTAGAAATTAAGCTAAATTAACTCATATCCCTGAACCTATCCTTTTTTTTTGTTTCTTTTGTGCGCCTGTTGGGGCTTTTTCCCTTCTCTGTTTCCTTTTTTTCGTAGCCTCATCCCATAGGTTTTCAACTTGTCTAATTAATTCCCTCCATGATGATTTAAGAAGTATGGGAGGAGAGAGATATGCTCTTAATTTCTTTTTTTGGATTAGGATGAATGGAGATAATGAGGGATGAGGTGGGGGCAGCGGGTGGGTGGGGGGGGGTCGGGGGGGGGGACGGGGGGGGGGATACAGGTGGAGAGTCTAAGATAAATACACAAATAAGATTAGGTAATTATAATAAAGGGGGGGGGGGGGGTTCAGGTCCCTGGGGGGGATTCACATGACCGAGGTTCCTAGAAGAGGTGGTCACTTAGGAGAGTAATATAATTTACTATTATAATTTACTAGGGATAAAGAGGGGGGAAATGGGATGATAGGGGTTGCAGTGGTTTCTTCTTTTTTTTTTTAGAAGTGTTGGGAGGAGGGGGGGATTTAATATAATACATAATATTTTTTTTTCTTTGTTTTTTTCTTGTTTTTTGGGGGGGGAGGGAGTAATGGATGTGGAGGGTCAGTAAATATATATGGGAATGATGGTGCACAGGGGATGGTTTAGACTTGTGAGGGTTGAGAGGGTGGGATAAGGAGGGATATTGGGGGAGAGTATATAGAATTAGGACACAAGAAACTGTTGGTTTTTTTTTTTTTTTTTTTGGTCAATCACTAATCACCAATATTAGTAACTTTTAATATCACCACTAACAAAATAAAGCACATAGCTAGGGACCTGGGGAAAACGGAGGGTTTACGGATTGGGACCAGACCCCCCTACCTGAACTTAAGGATGAATAAAATAACTTTATAAGATGTGGCCTCCGGCCCCCCCCCCCTCTCTTTCTCCCTTTCTCCTTCTCCCCACCTTGCCTCCCCTCCCCCCTTTGAGGAGGAAAGGGAGAGAGGGAAAGGAAAAAGGGGAGGAAAAAGGGAAGGGAAAAGGGAAAGAAAAAAAAAGAAAAGAAAATTTTTTTTTTTTTTTTTTTTTGGGATGAGGAGTGTAAGGTATTATATTGTATTGTTGCTTTATTGTATTATGGTACGGTTTTTTTTTTTTTTTTTTGGAACAAGGTCAATACACAATATGGCTCTTGGAGGAAGGAAGAGAGAAACGGAGAGGAGACATGGGAAAGGGGGGGGATTGATATAAATTATATATACAGGAGAGGCTTAAGCTTTGGATAAATATAGAGATGGGTACATGTATGAATTTACAAACACAGGTGCAGCTGTGAATGTGTGTCTCCATACATGTATATGCAAGGGTATAGGTGTATATATGTAAAAGTATATACATAGATGTGAATGGACAGACATAATTAACTTTGCCTCTACTATGGCTTCTGTCTCCCTTTTTTTTTTTTAACCCCCCCTCTCTTAAAAGAGCCATGTTGGAGTAGACACAATCTATGTGGAGAAGTAACAGGTGACAGTAGAAAAAATGATATTATAAAAGACTGGCGGAGGGCACGGGGGAAGCTCGCCCAGGAGCAGCCAGGCACAACCACAAAACCCCATTAGGTAAACACTCATAATCCGGAGGGTCCGGAAATTGAGTGGGTAAAAGCAGTAGAGCTTTGAGATTCGTGGGGAGACCGTTGGTAAACGGCCAACCCAGGGATTGGTAGTGGGGGAGGGAGGGAGGGAGTAGCAGATTGGACGGGAGGGAGGGGGGCGGGAGGGGGTAGGGTTAGAGGGGGTTCTCCCCCCCCCCTTTTTTTTTTTTTTTGTTTGTTTGCACCATTACTTGTCTCTGCCTCTTTCCCCAAGGAGATATGGAAACTTTAAAAATAATGTCCCTGAATGTAAAGGGACTGAACGTCCTGGAAAAAAGACGAATGTTACTTCATGATTTAAAGAGATTGAAGATAGATGTAGCGTTTATTCAAGAAACACATTTCAGAGAAAATAATTTCTCTCTGCTGAGGTCTACGGGGTATCCAACGGTTTACCATGCGCTTAACCCGATTTCCAAAACTAAGGGAGTCACCATTATGATATCAAAAACAGTAGCATGGAATCATAGGGATTCTATGATAGATGCAAAGGGAAGGTATCTGTTTGTAAAGGGGACTATAGGAGGGGTAGGAGTTACATTAGCAACATATTATGCCCCCAATATACAACAAGACCTCTTTTTTAAAGAGATACTTGACAAACTTATGGAATTCGAAGAAGGACAGTTGATTATGGGGGGAGACCTTAATACCCCATTAATCCCCAGTGAAGACACCTCATCAGGGACATCGTCAGTGACACCTAAAATAAGAAAGAGGATAGCCCAGGCAATAACAGAAACAAAACTGGTAGATATATGGCGATTATTACACCCCAAGGAAAGAGATTACTCTTTTTTCTCCAATCCGCATAGAGTGTATTCACGGATAGATATGTTTTTTATTCCGCATAAACAATTATCCTCAGTTAAGGAAGCCACTATTGGTCTAATTACCTGGTCAGATCATGCCCCAATTTTTTTAAAATATAATTTAACGGGGAAAAAACATTTAACCTCTAGGATGTGGAAACTCAATGAGAGCCTCCTTCAGGATCCTTTAGTCCTGGAGGATGTCAGAAAGGAGATAAAATTCTTCTTTCAGGAGAACGAAGGCCCAGAAAGTTCCTTGGGAACAATCTGGGAAACGCACAAGGCAGTAATCAGAGGAGTATTGATTAAGCACGGAGCAAGGATTAAGAAGGAAAGAGAAACTAAGTTAACAGAATTATTAGTAAAAATGCAACATCTAGAAGCCCAACATAAACATGCCCAGAACTTAGAAGTTGAACAAGAATTAATAAGCACACGTAGGCAAGTTATAGATCTGCTACAGTACAGAGCTAAAATGGCAATTCAGATAGGACGTAAGTGTAGCTATGAATCCGGCAATAAATGCGGAAAACAACTAGCGAGAGCATTACGGGAAATACAATCCAAGACATACATACCTATAATTAGAAAAAAAGGTGGGGAGGAAGAACGAGTGCCAGAACAGATTGCTGGTGTGTTTGGCGATTTCTACTCCTCATTGTATAATCTGAATTTGAGGGCATCAGATCAAGCTAAGATAAATGAATACATAAGATCAAGCGAAATGCCGACTCTGACAAGTACTGCACAAGAGGAGATGGAATCCCCAATCACACTAGAAGAAGTACAAAACACGATAAAACAGATAAAAAGTGGGAAAGCACCTGGTCCAGATGGACTAACAGCCCAATATTATAAGACGCTTATGCCGGAATTATGTCCATATATGGTTAAACTGTTTAATGAAATAGGAGACATATCGACTTTCCACTCAGATACACTTAAAGCTACAATCACAGTGATACAGAAAGAAGGTAAAGACCCGAAACAATGTGGAAGCTATAGGCCAATATCTTTACTGAACGCAGATTTGAAAATATTTAGCAAATTATTAGCCTTGAGGATACAACAGTATTTGCCCTCTTTGATTCATCAAGACCAAGTGGGATTTGTCCCAACAAGAGAATCAAGGGACAATACTATTAAGGCCTTAAACCTAATACATACAGTCAACTCTACCGATACCCCCTGTATATTTCTGGGAACAGATGCAGAAAAGGCTTTTGATCGGGTGGGGTGGGGGTTCATGTTCTCGGTACTCCGACATATAAAGCTAGGAGGGAAAATGATGGGCTGGATAACAAGCTTGTATGAAAAACCTACAGCTCAAGTAAGAGTAAATGGAGTGGTATCTACATCTTTCCCAATAACAAATGGGACCAGACAGGGATGTCCACTGTCCCCTCTGTTATTTTGCGTTGACCCTTGAACCACTTCTATGCAGAGTAAGGCTCAACAGGGATATCCAAGGAATAACCATAGGAGAAACCCATAATAAAGTCGCAGCATATGCAGATGATATGCTTTTTACAGTGACGAATCCGATAATCTCGCTCCCAAATCTGTAAGGAAATCGAGACATATAGTACATTATCCCACTTTAAAATAAACTGCTCCAAGTCAGAAGCCTTAAAGATAGCAGTCCCAGAGAAAATGACGAGACTAATAAAATTAAATTATAAATTTAATTGGACGGACTATGGCTTGAAATACTTGGGAATAACGATCGCAACAAACTTCAATAAGATATATGAATTAAATTTTGTACCAGTATTGAAGATGGTACGAGGATGCCTGGAGAGATGGCACAGGGGAATACATTCCTGGTTTGGAAGAAATAATATAATCAAGATGAATATTTTGCCAAAACTCCTGTACCTCCTCCAGGCAATCTCAATGTTAATACCAAGAAATTTTCGACATGGAGTCGACATGGAGATCAGAAAATATGGGTAAAATTAGAGCAAGCACAATGTAGGGAGCTACTACATAGAGCACCTTGGTGCTACAGAAATTTGACCTCAGATACGAAGCTACACCCTACAATAGGACCCACATTACAGATATGCTACCATCTCTTAGCTAAGAATAAGATATCGACACAGAACTCCCCTCTAGTCCCTATATTGGGTAACCCCCGATTTATACCAGGCATACAGAAAGGACCTTTTGATAAGTTGATTAAAAAAGGAATATATCAAGCTTCGCATTTCGTGAAAAAAGGTAAATGGCCAACAATGCAGGAGATGATAGATAGAAAAGACCCTTTTCAATTAGATTTCTGGCAGGCGGCACAATTAGGACATTTTCTAAAAACAGAGATAGTGCCAGAGTTACTAGAGCGAGACTATATGCCATTTGAGAAACTCTGTATGGAAAAGGAACCAATTACGCATGCAATCTCGAAAATGTACGCGTTACTGATTTAACCCGTAGAAAATTTTCAGGTACCCTTCTTTAGGAAGTGGGAAATAGACCTAGGAAGGACTTTTTCTGAGGAGCAGAAGAAAAATATGATACAATCAATTTTTAAAACAGCAACATGCACAAAACTACAGGAAACTAATTATAAAATTATCGCACAGTGGTATAGAACACCAGAAAAACTTCAAAAATATTTCCCTCATATATCAAATAAGTGTTGGAGGTGCCAGAAAGAAGTGGGAAATTTTTTACATATATTTTGGTCATGTCCAAAAATTAAGAAATACTGGAAAGAGGTACGAGAGATCGCTCAAAAATTCAGTGAAGTAGAAATACGGGAGGACCCAGCAGTATTCCTCCTGAACTTGTCAGAGACCTCAGGAAATATAGGTGGGAATTCCATCCTGTGTCACTTGGTAAATACAGCCAAGTCATGTATAACACTTAGGTGGAAACAAATACAACCCCCCAGTGTATGTGGTTGAAGAAAGTTGAGGAGGTGAACAGGATGGAAGACCTAATATGGACAGCCAGGAAAAGAAGGAAAACTTACTTGGAAATATGGACACCATGGAACCTCTATATCTCCTTGGAGGAGGGAAGGAGACAGATTGATGCGATTTAAGGGGGAGGAGGGGGAGATATAGGGGAAGGAGATGAGAACTCCCCCCCCTTTTTTTTTTTTTTTTTTTTTCTCGGGGGGGGGGGGGGGGGGAGAAGAATAGGGGGGAAAATATCAGGGGGGGAAGATGAGAAATAAGAGGATAACAATATAACTCTGGCCTGATTGGGAACAGTACCAACCTAGGACCAGACATGGGGTATGTGGGACTGAGAGTGAAGTCTCTATGATATTGCCCCGATATATTATATAGATTACCATTAACCTAGCCTGCTCTCTCTTTGGATTTATACATTACATTATAAAGGGAATAAGAGGCTAAGGGAATAGAATGAATTGTTATGCTCTTTTTGTTTATTATGTATGAATATGGAAACACGATGTATGACTCTTAGATTGTTTGTTTATGTAAAATTCTATTCTTGTTTACTTGAGGAAAAAATAAAATGGAAAGGGAAAAAAATAAATAAATAAAGAAATTGAAAAAAAAAAATTTAGGCTTGGCTGGGAGCCAAGTCTGTGTTTAATCTTGGCCGGGGTGAGTGATCTAGGGAGGCTGGAGGACTCATAAGGCAACACCTCTGGTGCCTCCCCTTGCTTGCTGGAGCCTTGGTGAGGCTTCCGGAGGAATGGAAGGAAGGCTGGGAGGAGCTGCCTGGAATGTTAAGGAGGGCCCTGGCTGGTCCTCAGCAAGTGGGCTGATAGGGGGTGGGCCCCTCTTAAATACTCAGTCAGGCCAGCAGGGGCAGTGCAGAGTTTGGGTGGAAGCTGGAGATAGTGTTGAGGAGGCTGTCAGTGGCCCTTGAGGGTAGCCACCCCCTAGTCTGTCCTGTCCAGAGGCACGGGAGCAAGAATGAGGACAACAGGAGCCAGCTAGCACATCTGATGCCGCGTACACACGATCAAACAATCGGGTGGAAAAGTCCGGCAAACTCAAGTCCGCCGGACAATCCCCCCGTGTGTAGCCTCCGGCATACTTTTTTGACCCGAAAGTACGGCGGACTTAGAAAGTAGTTTTGCACTCCAATCTTCCCGCCGGACTCGCATTTCGGCGGACAATCCGGCCGTGTGTATGCCAGTCCGCCGTAGTTTTGAAATTAACTGACTTTTCCCGCCCGGAGAAAAGTCCGCTCATTTGGGCGGGTCTCCAGGTAGGCGGGGCCCGCGAAGGAGACGTCGCTGGCCCCGCCACCTGGTATGGACTTAAAGGGGAACCCCAACGCCAAAAAAAATCGGCGTGGGGGTCCCCCCAGGTCCACATCAGACCCTTGTCCTAGCACGCTACCCGGCCAGCCAGGAAAGGGGGGGCGAGCGAGCGCCCCCCCCCCCTCCTGAGCCGTACCAGGCCGCGTGCCCTCAACATGGGGGGGTGCCCCCGAAGTCGGAAGAAGAGGCCGGTGGCGAGGAAGAAAGCCGGGCTCCTCCGCTAGTAAAAGAGCTAGAAGAAGATAGCGGAGGAGTCCGGCGAGAAGACCCCCCGAAGACGGAAGACCCCGGAGCTGTGCAATAAACTATTTTATCTTATGTGTTGTTTTTTTTTGTACTTTATTACACAGGTGAATGGGTAGGGGTACATTGTACCCCTTACTCATTCACATAGGGTGGGGGGGGCCGGTATCTGGGGGCCCCCTTAATAAAGGGGGCTCCCGGATTCTGATAAGCCCCCCGCCCGCAGACCCCGACAACCAACGGCCAGGGTTGATGGGAAGAGGCCCTTGTCCTCATCAACATGGGGACAAGGTGCTTTGGGGTGGGGGGGCGCACGCCCCCCCTTCCCCAAGGCACCCCTCCATGTTGAGGGCACGCGGCCTGGTACGGCTCAGGAGGGGGGCCGCTCGCTCGCCCCACTTTCCTGGCCGGCCAGGTAGCATGCTCGAACAAGAGTCTGATGTGGACCTGGGGGGACCCCCACGCCGATATTTTTCGGAGTTGGGGTTCCCCTTTAAGTCCATACCCGGTGGCGGGGCCAGCGATGTCTCCTTCGCGGGCCCCGCCTACCTGGAGAAGCGCTCGAAATGAGCGGACTTTCCTCCGTGTGTGTGGGCGAGTCCGTTCATTTCAAAAGTAGGGCGGATAGTACGGCGGACTTAGTACGCCGTATTAGTCCGCTGAAAAAGTGCCATGTGTGGGCAAGTAGCTCGTTCGGAAAGTCCGATGGACAGTCTGGCGGGAAGTCCGCCAGACTAAGTCCGTAGGATAGTTCGCTACGTGTGTACGCGGCATGAGATATCTCCAGGCAGAACACAGCTGTGTGGCTGGTGAGTGTGGCAGTCTGAGAGGACTGTAGGAAGTAGCCAGGAGGGCTAGTGAAAGGGGCAGCTGTAGCCAGGTGGGCTGGCAGTGCCTGAAGAGGTGGTGCTGGGATCAGTAGTTACAGGTATGTAGCAGGACACTGGACTTTTTCTCTACGCACCAAAGGGGCCCGCAGTCCCTGCCTGTAAAGGGCTTTTGCTTGATCTGGCTGAGTGCCTTGCCACATTCATCAAACAGTGTTCCGGCTGGGTCTGAGTTGTTCCTGCAAGCAAGTGATGTACTGGAGGATGAGGAGTGTATACAGAGAGTGAATATATTTGAGTGTCCCTGAAGAGACTTTGTTCCAGTCAAGTGAGCATTCCATAATAACCCTATCCCTATTCAAGTTTATTAACCCCTAATAAAAAAAATAAAACGTTTCCAATTTCAAGCGAGCCTGTAGAAATTTAGTGTGCCTGGCTGTGCAGGACCCCTAGTCACCAGCGGCTCCTACGGGGGCTGCCCTACATAATGCAATGGTTGTTTGATGTATAAAGGGTAATGTGAACCTGTCACATGAAATAAACTACTAACTAAGGTGACACTGCTGAATCAAGATGCTATATCAGACACATGGGAATTACATTGTCTTATGTCTTCAACTGACACCTATACCTTCATTGGGAGAAAAAATAATGAAGCACGGCCTTTGTGTAATTTGAATCTGAAATCCAAAGTAAGGGATTCAGAATCTGCAAATATCAAATGCAATACAAATGAACCCAGAACGTAGGATGCTACAAGCCCAAAACACAAAGATGTAAATATCACCTAAAATATAGTGTACATTCCTCACTTTCCTACCTGGCACTTTTACCCTCTTCCTGACCAGGAAAATTTTCAGCTTTCAGCACTGTCACACTTTGAATGACAATTGCGCAGTCACGCAACGCTGTATCCAAATTACATTTTGTATTTTTTTTACACACAAATAGAGCTTTCCTTTGGTGATATTTAATTACCACTGAGATTTTTATTTTTTGTTAAATATACAAAAATAAACATTTTTCATAGTTTGTTATAAAATTTAGCAAACATGTAATCTTTCTCCCTTTACTGATGTGCGCTGATGAGGTGGCACTGATCAGGCGGCACTGATAGGTGGCACTGACCGGTGGCACTGATGAGGCTACACTGATAGGCGCCACTGATGGGCACTGATAGTCAACTCTAATGGGCACTGATGGGTGGCACTGATGGGCTCTAATAGGTGGCACTGATGGGCTCTAATAGGTGGCACCGATAGGTGGCACTGATTGGCAGCACTGATGGGCACTGATTGGGAGCACTGGTGACCACTGATTGGGAGCACTGGTGGGCACTATTGGGACTGCACTGATAGTCAGGGCACTGATAATCAGTGCCCTGATTATCAGTGCCGATGTGCTTTTAGCCATTTATCAGCTCTCTTTTTCTCTCCTCATGCTGTCAGCATGAGAAAAGGAAAGCTGATAACCGTCTTGTGCTTACTTCTGCGATCAACTTTCATTGGACACAGCTGATTACGTGGTAAAGGGCTGCTGTGATTGGCCCCTTCCCCAGATCTGTGATCAGCTGAGTCCACAGGAGGTGCACAGACAGCAGGATTACGGGAGGACATCCATGTACGCCCTCCCGGCAAATTAAGCCTGCGCTGTAGCCGTCTTTCGGCTATAGGGCGGGAAGGTGTTAAACATATATTTTTTTTTTTAAAAAGTACATAAATAGATCACCTTCCATGTCCAGTTTCAATATTTTATTATACTGTATATAGCATGCAAGAAAAATGACACATAATTAAAAACCATGGTATTGACTATAAAAAATAGAATACATCTCACATAAAGCAATCATGGCATTCAAGGTAATTCCTCCTCTAGGGTGGTAATAAATATATGATTTAATGTTATAAAAAAAAAAAGGATACAAAGGGGCACAGAAAGGCTTATTTACAGTAAGAGCTGTGGAATAGACTCCCTAAAAACTAGTTCTGGCCAGCTCAGTAGATACCTGGTTGCCTCCTGGGGGAATTTACTGGAGCAAATTGCACCATGCCCGTAGGGCTTTTTTTTTTTTTTGATCTTCCTTTGGGTCAACTGTGGGTTAAAGATTCTGTATTTTGTGTTTTTTTTATTCTGTTGGTTGAACTAGATTGACATTTTGTTTTTTTTTCACCCTGACTAACTTGGCAGCTAACTAAGGTCTTCATTCTCTACCTTTGTGGCTGCAGTATAGTAGCAGCCTCCTCTCTCCCTTTAACTCTGCAAAGTGGCAGTGGGTACCAGGCCTGGAGTGCACTGACTTTCAGCACCTGGTTCTGCAGGAAGATGGAGTGAAGTTGGGAGGAAAGAGATGTGGAGCAAGTTGGCAGAGCTTCCCATCAATGAGGACTCGGAGCCCCAGGTGAATGAAGACTGCTGAGCTGAGGGTCTCCCTCTGGCCTCTTGGGTTATATGGGAGCTCTTAGATTAGTATTATGGCATTAGGGGTATGTGGCGCATGTATCACAAGGCATGGTGCTGTGTGTATTGGGGTGCATAGGGCAGCATATATTATTTATGATACTGAAAGAACTATAAACGGCTCACTGTGATGTAATATTTCATTACAGCTTTATTTGCTTAATGTTACAGTACACTATACACTCTGGAGTGGCATTGACACTTTTGGATTATTTGGAAACAATTCTCCTTTAAATCCTAGTTCCACCTTAAACTATTTCACGTGCCCCTTGAAAAATATTTAAACCTTGTTTGCATTACTTTCTATACTGAATATGCATATCTGGGTATATCACAGATTAATAAATACACTTTTTACAGGTGTAAAACATCTGGAGACCGGTGGTATGTGGGAAACAGATGTGAAAAGGAGATCCGGAACAAAGGCACCGTGTGGACCATGTCTTCCTTATGTGCACTACTCTCTCTTTTTATGCTTACTCTTGTGAATGTAGTATGACATCCAATCAATGTGGGCTGTTATATTAAAATAAATAACATTTAAAGTGAAATTCCAAACACAAATGTTTGCTTGTTTGTTTTTGTTTTCTATAGAATAGAGTTACCACCTCTATCAGATTTTTACTGCTGACTGTGCCACCTTTGGAGAAATGCCCCCTCATTTCCTGTTTTGTCACTGGGACAGGAAATGGAGATACATCTGTCCAACAAAGCCACTAATAAATCATAAAAAACACTTGTTTTTTTGGAAAGTGCTATAGGATTGGAACCTCTGTGTCACTAGAACAGGAATCTCCAAACTATGGCCCTCCAGCTGTTGCAGAACTACACATCTCATGAGGCATTGTAAAACTCTGACAATCACAAACATGGCTAGGCATGATGGCAATTGAAGTTCCTGAACAACTGGAGGGCCATAGTTTGGAGACCCCTGCACTAGAAGATGGTGAGAGGGGAGATATCTTTAACAACCATACAGACAACAATAAATCACGACAGAGGTTCTTCTTCTAACCCACTTTGCCCTCAACTGAAAAAAAAAAAAGGATTTTGGCTGAAGTCTATGCTTTAATAAATACTACATTACCATGGTTCATTATTTCAGTAAATCGGTAAATTTGATTGCATTTGTAATATACTTTGTTCATTTCACTTTTTTTTAGCCCAGCAAAATCCACAAACCTGATGCATAAGGACTGACTATTAAAATATCTTCCTGGTAGCCTGGACTAAAGGCCATCTCCATATATTTTTCTTTTGATAACAATAGTCCAGTTTTGAGAGAGTTATTAGTGTGACCTTTTTAGGCATGATCATTGGTCTATAAATTTTTATATATTTTTGTAATAAAATATTTTGTTTTTAAATTTTTACATTGTACACAGTTGAAGGTAAATCTAAAGGAAATTGAAAAAGAAAACTGTATAATGTATGGACAACTTGAATCTGTAGTAGTAAACCGTAGTAAACCGCATCCAAAACACATCCGTTTTCAGGCAAGTATTCCCAAGAAAAGGATTTTTCTTGTAAGCCCTCCAGCATCATTCCGTCACCGTTGAAGGCGTTTCCATCTTCACCCAGTCCTCTTTCCAGGTTCACAGGCTTCAGCTATCTGATTGGCCATGCCAGTAATGATGTCACTCCCGCACATACAGATGGGAGTCGCTATTTATGGTACAACACTGAAGGGACAGCATGGGTATGCCGTTCCTTCAGCGCGCATTTGCAGGTGACGTCTCTGGCTGCATCTAAAGTAAATATCTCCTAAAGGTGTAGGAGATATTTACTGTACCTGTAGGTAAGCCTTATTATAGGGCAGAGACTTTGGTTTGTACACAGTGGAATGTGATATTCTTTTACTTGTGGCAAAGGTTTGCTTTATTACACAGAAGGAATTTCATATATTTTGTATGGTTCACTATATGTTCATAATTATTCACTTAATCTGGTGGTAGACTGTTTAATATTAGTAGGTTAATATTAGCACAATTATTAATTTAAAACATTTTATTTTTGCGTAGCAGTTCACATATATATAATTGCAGCTATATTATTTAGTTATCTTTTTAATATTTATTTCTCACATATTGTAATATTTATTCACATCAGGGCTTTAGTATATTTTTACACATTAATTTCATCAACACACCTACAAGGGAACAAAAAAACTAACAGTAAACAGTCACAAAGTCAAGCAAATTTTTACAGTACAGCAACATAAATGCAAGTACTTTTGGACCTGAACCCCACCAGGCATCTCAAACAGAATATCGCACTTGTAAAAAAGAGAACCAGAACCTTTGGAAGAGTATGTCTGATAATAAATTTGGCAGTACCTCCAGAGGCGGCTCTCTAATTATGCAAAGTAGGCGGTGGCCTAAGGCCTCGCCCTCCTAGGGTCCTCGCTCCTGCCTACTTTGCCTAAAGAGCCTCCTCTAGCTATCATCATACATCAGTCCCAGGTGCCTCCTCGTTCAGAGCAGAGGCGGCTCTCTAATTAGGCAAAGTAGGCGGTGGCCTAAGGCCTCGCCCACCTAGGGGCCTCGCTCCCGCCTACTTTGCCTAAAGAGCCGCCTTTAGCTATCATCAAACATCAGTCCCAGGTGCCTCTTTGTTCAGAGCAGAGGCGGCTCTCTAATTAGGCAAAGTAGGCGGTGGCCTAAGGCCTCGCCCTCCTAGGGGCCTCGCTCCCGCCTACTTTGCCTAAAGAGCCGCCTCTCGCTATCATCATACATCAGTCCCAGGTGCCTCCTCGTTCAGAGTACAGTCAGCCCGCCTCCTCTCTTCTCTGTAACACCCCGCCCCACTCCTGTCAAGAAAACTTCACTGGAAGTGGAACTGCAGTGCAGGTGTCCTTCCAGTCAGAACACCAGCAGACACATAGAAACCTTCAACTGGCCTGCCCCAACATCAAATCCTGTCCGTCCTTTCTTGTGCAAGGGCAGGGCACAGCTAGCATCTCAGCACAGGATCACCGAGTCTACCCTCCTTCCAGGGCGGGGCTTCCCTGATGGAGACGGAGCCAATTCAGCCTGTGTGTGCACTGTGCAGCCGATGGACTGAACTATGAGGGGACAGAGCCTTGCTATATGTGAGGTAAATGTGACTAGGGGGTGCATGTCACTATGTCACTGGGGGGGTGGTACATATGACTGGAGGGGGGTGGTACAGTGGTGTCAGTGTGCTCTGTCTCAGAACTGGTGTCAATGTGCTTTGCCTCAGCGATGGTGTCAGTGTGCTCTCAGCATTCGTGTCAGTGTGCTCAGCGCTGGTGTCAGTGTGCTCTCAGAGTTGGTGTCAGTGTGCTCTCAGCGTTCGTGTCAGTGTGCTCAGCGCTGGTGTCAGTGTGCTCTCAGAGTTGGTGTCAGTGTGCTCTCAGCGTTCGTGTCAGTGTGCTCAGCGCTGGTGTCAGTGTGCTCTCAGAGTTGGTGTCAGTGTGCTCTCAGCGTTGGTGTCAGTGTGCTCTCAGCGTTGGTGTCAGTGTGCTCAGCGTTGGTGTCAGTGTGCTCTCAGCGTTGGTGTCAGTGTGCTCTTAGCGTTGGTGTCAGTGTGCTCTCAGCGTTGGTGTCAGTGTGCTCTATCTCAGTACTGGTGTCAGTGTGCTCTGTCAGCCCTGGTGTCAGTGTACTCTATCTCAGCCCTGGTGTCAGTGTGCTCTGTCTCAGTGTTGGTGTCAGTGTGCTCTCAGTGCTGGTGTCAGTGTGCTCAGCGCTGGTGTCAGTGTGCTCTATCTCAGTGCTGGTGTCAGTGTGCTCTATCTCAGACCTGGTGTCGGTGTGCTCTCAGCGCTGGTGTCAGTGTACTCAGCGCTGGTGTCAGTGTACTCAGCGCTGGTGTCAGTGTGCTCTATCTCAGACCTGGTGTCAGGGTGCTCTGTGTCAGCCCTGGTGTCAGTGTGCTCTATCTCAGAACTGGTGTCAGTGTGCTCTGTGTCAGAACTGGTGTCAGTGTGCTCTGTGTCAGAACTGGTGTCAGTGTACTCTGTGTCAGCCCTGGTGTCAGCGTGCTCTGCCTCAGCGATGGTGTCAGTGTGCTCTGCCTCAGCCCTGGTGTCCGTGTGCTCTGCCTCAGAGTTGGTGTCAGTGTGCTCTCAGAGTTGGTGTCAGTGTGCTTAGCACTGGTGTCAGTGTGCTCAGCGCTGGTGTCAGTGTGCTCAGCGCTGGTGTCAGTGTGCTCTCAGCATTGGTGTCAGTGTGCTCTATCTCAGTACTGGTGTCAGTGTGCTCTGTCAGCCCTGGTGTCAGTGTGCTCTGCCTCAGCATTGGTGTCAGTGTGCTCTGCCTCAGCGTTGGTGTCAGTGTGCTCTCAGCGTTGGTGTCAGTGTGCTCTCAGCGCTGGTGTTGGTGTCAGTGTGCTCAGCGCTGGTGTCAGTGTGCTCTATCTCAGTGCTGGTGTCAGTGTGCTCAGCGCTGGTGTCAGTGTGCTCTATCTCAGTGCTGGTGTCAGTGTGCTCAGCGCTGGTGTCAGTGTGCTCTGTCTCAGTACTGGTGTCAGTGTGCTCTCAGCGCTGGTGTCAGTGTGCTCTCAGCGCTGGTGTCAGTGTGCTCTATCTCAGCGCTGATGTCAGTGTGCTCTCAGCGCTGATGTCAGTGTGCTCTCAGCGCTGGTGTCAGTGTGCTCAGCGCTGGTGTCAGTGTGCTCTATCTCAGCGCTGGTGTCAGTGTGCTCTCAGCACTGGTGTGATTGAGCACATTGACACCAGTACTCTTAATATATGCAATTCATTTTTTTTTCTTGAATTATTTTTTCCCCCCATTATAGATGTGAATGGGGCCTCATGTCTAGGTTATGCCTAAGGCCTCACAAAGCCTAGAGCCACCTCTGGTAGGTTGGCAACACTGATCCCAAAGCCCGGCAACTGCGGCTGGATGCCACCATCTTGAATGTGAAGTCAGCAGCCCCAGTAGACGTAGAGCTGTCATTCAGTTGATTCTCTACACTACAGTATTCTCTGCATTCCTCTTTCGGCTGCCATATAGTACTAGGGATACAGTATTTTCTTTTAAAGAATAACCTTTACTGGACAGTGCTGACCAATCAGAATCCACCTAGCCCATACTGTGAGTGCTGGAGGAGAAGAGTGAAAGACAGGATTTCAAATCCCTGGACCGGTAAAGCATTATCCCGATGCCCGACAGCGGGTAATCGTGGAACCCTGGTACAACGGGACTGGGGAGGGGGCCCAGTGTACAGTAAGTTCACCTTACAGATTTTCTGTAAAGGTGAACAAACCCTCTAAAGGAGAGTATTGCAGCAAAAGTGGTTTATATTTAAAGTGATATTAAAGGCTTGCTTTTTTTTTTTTTTAAATAACAAACGTGCTATACTTACCTGCTCTGTGTAGTTATTTGGCACGGAGCAGCTCAGATCCTTCTCTTCTTGGGTCCCATGTCGGTGCTCTTGGCCCCTCCCTTCTGCCAAGTGCCCCCAGAGCGAGCAGCTTGCAGTAGGGGGACCCGAGGCACAGCTCAGCGTGGCCATTCACACAGAGAGTTGCTGCTAATGGTGGGTGTGGTCAGGTTGTGCTTACAGTGGGAGGAGCTTACAGTGGTATGGTTAGACCCTTTATGACCAAGGTCAAAACAAAAATAATAGATATAAAAAGTTTCACTGCCACAAACAGAGAGCAGGCAGGCTCTTTATTGCAGAAGAGACATGCAATGCACATGTGCAGCTCAGCTTACACCTCTGGCCTGGTCTCTGTGTGCTGGAATGACTGATTCCTGTGCATGCGCAGGAGTGATGTCATACTACGCTGACCCATGAAGAAGACTGGAGACCGCCACACAGCTGAAGATGCTGGCACCATTGAGGGACGTTGTCACTGAAGCAAAGGTAAGTTTAGTTCTGTAAAGTCCTTATAAAGTCTGGAAATCTTTTACCTTAATGCATTCCCTGCATTAAGCTAAAAAGTGTCCCAGTGTTTGTATCGCCCAATCACCCCGTTCTATACTTACCTATGTCCTCTCTCAATCCAGCGCTGTGCCCGTCTGCAGTGGCGCTCTCCTCTCCCTCTCTCTGCTCACAGAGGCAGCAGAAGGAACCATTGACTCCTGCCAATCGAATCCTGTGAGCAGAGGGCAGGCAGCGGGGCTGAGCCACGCTGTGTGGGCCAAAAGACATGCACATATAGTATCCCCCTTAATGCAGACCCCCACAGTAAAGACACCCCCCTTAGTGCAGACCCCCCATCAGTATAGAATCCCCCTCAGTGCAGACCCCCATCAGTATAGTATCCCCCTTAGTGCAGACCCCACAATCAGTATAGAATCCCCCTTAGTGCAGACCCCCCATCAGTATAGAATCCCCCCTTAGTGCAGACCCCCCATCAGTATGGAATCCCCCTTAGTGTAGACCCCCCATCAGTATAGAATCTCCCTTAGTGCAGACCCCTACAGTATAGACACCCCCTTAGTGCAGACCCCCATCAGTATAGACACCCCCCTTAATACAGACCCCCCATCAGTATAGACACCCCCCTTAGTGCAAACCCCTGCAGTATAGACACCCCCAATTAGTGCAGACCCCCCCATCAGTATAGAATCCCCCTTAGTACAGACCTCCCAATCAGACCTCCACTGCAGGTGTGGGCATCATCCCGGTATAACCCCCGGAAGCTGAGTAGGCACATCTGCGTACACTCGGCGGGAAGGGGTTAAATAAAAAACGGTGTCACTTTTATTCCTATAACAAGGAATGTAAACATCCCTTATAATAGAAAAAAAGCATGACAGGACCTCCTAAATATGAGATCTGGGGGTCAAAAAGACCTCACATCTCATATTTACACTAAAATGCAATAAAAAAACTAAAAAAATTTTGTCATTAAATTTTTTTTTTTAAATGTCCCTTTTAGAGCTATGGGCGGAAGTGACGTTTTTAAGTCTCTTCTGCCCTGCAATGTTATTTGAGATGGGTGGCGGCCATCTTCCCCTCACTCATCTCCATACTTAGCAAGGGGCAACATCCGATCGCCTCCGCCGCTGCCGACGGCTCCGCTAAGCAGCGGAGGGCACTGGAGCATGGCTGGGGGGGCCCCTCTCCCACCACCGATAGAAGTGATCTTGTGGCGAATCCGCCGCAGAGACCACTCTTATCGGAAACCGGACCCGCTGAAGAAGAGGATACCGGGGTTATGGCAGCTAGCTGCTTCCATAACAACCATATTCCTCTTCAAAGTTAGGACGTATATGGGCGCGCTGCGGTCTGGAAGGGGTTAGAATGGACAGAACTGTACGGTGCTGCCGGACGTCGTGGTTTTGCGTACCTGAAAACATTCCGCGCTTTCCTATGTGTGGGGGGACATTAAGAGGTGATGGTGCGCCATGTGCATCTTCTAAAGGGCAGCACATATTTCCTGCGGGTTGGGGAACGTGTGCGATTAGCGTGTGTTTCCCATCCCGCATATGTGTGATTCTAGTCTTAGTAGTTCATTTTTTATTTTTTTGTTGTAAACTCAGCTTCTTCGCTGGTCTTCTGGTCTCCAGCGCCGCCATCTTGACTCTGGGAAGCCGGCTGTGACTTCCTGCTGTTCCACAGCTGGCACCCCACCGCTCATGTGCGAGATCTTGGCACCCCAGATGTTTTGGAACTACATTTCCTATGATGCTCAACTACACTGCAGAGTGGCTGAGCATCATGGGAAATGTAGTTCCAAAATATCTGGAGTGCCAAGGTTCGCCATCACTTTCCTAGGGCATGAGACTTGTCCCAGGAGGCTGCGGGAGGGGGGGAGCCGAACCTCGGTTTTTCTCACCTAGGGGGGAGAAGCAGAAGTGGGATTGGGTACCTGTCAGAAAAAGGAACCCACTCCAAAAAAAAAAAGTTGCTATAGCGGTAGAGGAGGGGGGAGGAGGATGGGCAGAACTTCACTTTTTAATCACAAATCTACAAATATTTGTAAATCTATAGCAAAAGGTCGCCCAGTATTGGGATGGCAGGGATCACCTATGCACGCAAAACATCTCACTGATGCTTTGGCAGTCTGATTGGCACCAGTTTGGTTCCTTATTCTGTCAGTAATTCCTCTGATAAATGTCACTCACAGGCACTTCACTAGAGCTGATCATCAGCATCAACCTTCTGCTTTACACATTCAGGATGGCAAACTGCAGGCTCAGAGCTCTGAGCAGAGCGACCTCGTGTGGTGAATATGCACCATCACATGTGAGCTGAAGATGCTTTATCTATCTTTCACCAGAAGGGGTCAGTGCTGCTCATATTCTTTATTGTTTAACTAGTTGCTGACCGCCGGCCGTCAAATGACGGCCAGGCGGCGCACCTATTGTGGCGGGAGGCCGTCATATGACGGCCTCCCGTTTAAACAGGGAATGCGCGCGATCGTGCGCGCGCATCCCTTTTTTTTCGGTGGCGGCGTGTCACGGAGACACCGCTCGCCACCGAAGGGGGTGAACAGCCATTCGTTATGGCTGTTTACCACGTGATCGGCCGTGATGAAGTCACGGCCGATCACAGATGGTCACACCCCGAACGTGCACGGCGCATGCGCGCGATTGCGAGCGCGCTGCGCGTGCACGTCGGTGGCGGCGTGTTCCCCGGGAACACTACTCGTCACCGACGCTGGTAAACAGCCATTGGCCGGCTGTTTACCCACGTGATCGGCTGTGAGCCTTTCACAGCCGATCACAAAAATGTAAACAAACTGCGGTAACGGGATTTTACCGGGTTCTCCTCCTCACACACCGATCGTGTGTGAGGAGGAGATTGCGGTAACATCTCGTTACCGCATACAGTGTACACCAATCATACTGATTGCCCCCCCCCCCCGATAAAGAGGACCTGTCACCACCCCTCATAGTACCTGTCAATCACAGTCCATCAGAGTACCTGTCACAGTCCATCAGAGTATTTGAGTACCTGTCACAGCACATCAGAGTACCTGAGTACCTGTCACAGCCCATCAGAGTACCCGAGTACCTGTCACAGCCCATCAGAGTACCTGTCAGCCCATCAGAGTACCCGAGTACCTGTCACAGCCCATCAGAGTACCCGAGTACCTGTCACAGCCCATCAGAGTACCCGAGTACCTGTCACAGCCCATCAGAGTACCCGAGTACCTGTCACGGCCCATCAGAGTACCCGAGTACCTGTCACGGCACATCAGAGTACCCGAGTACCTGTCACGGCACATCAGAGTACCCGAGTACCTGTCACGGCACATCAGAGTACCCGAGTACCTGTCACGGCCCATCAGGGTACCCGAGTACCTGTCACGGCCCATCAGGGTACCCGAGTACCTGTCACGGCCCATCAGGGTACCCGAGTACCTGTCACGGCCCATCAGGGTACCCGAGTACCTGTCATGGCCCATCAGGGTACCCGAGTACCTGTCACGGCCCATCAGGGTACCCGAGTACCTGTCACAGTCCATTAGAGTACCGAGTACCTGTCACAGTCCATTAGAGTACCGAGTACCTGTCACAGTCCATCAGGGTACCCGAGTACCTGTCACAGTCCATTAGAGTACCGAGTACCTGTCACAGTCCATTAGAGTACCCGAGTACCTGTCACAGTCCATTAGAGTACCGAGTACCTGTCACAGTCCATTAGAGTACCGAGTACCTGTCACAGTCCATCAGGGTACCCGAGTACCTGTCACAGCCCATCTGAGTACCCGAGTACCTGTCACAGTCCATCTGTGTACCAGAGTACCTGTCACAGTCCATCTGAGTACCCGAGTACCTGTCACAGTCCATATGAGTACCTGTCACCGCCCTTCAGAGTACCCAAATACCAGTCACCAAACCATCAGAGTACCTGTCACCAGGCCATCAGAGTACCCGAGTACCTGTCACCAGGCCATCAGAGTACCCGAGTACCTGTCACCAGGCCATCAGAGTACCCGAGTACCTGTCACCAGGCCATCAGAGTACCCGAGTACCTGTCACCAGGCCATCAGAGTACCCGAGTACCTGTCACCAGGCCATCAGAGTACCCGAGTACCTGTCACCAGGCCATCAGAGTACCCGAGTACCTGCCACCAGGCCATCAGAGTACCCGAGTACCTGTCACCAGACCATCAGAGTACCCGAGTACCTGTCACCAGACCATCAGA
The DNA here is from genome assembly GCF_037356315.1 of Lithobates pipiens. Taxonomy (NCBI): domain Eukaryota; kingdom Metazoa; phylum Chordata; class Amphibia; order Anura; family Ranidae; genus Lithobates; species Lithobates pipiens. The sequence goes on from NW_027507764.1 coordinate 197,215,148, forward strand.
GTACCCGAGTACCTGTCACCAGACCATCAGAGTACCCGAGTACCTGTCACCAGACCATCAGAGTACCCGAGTACCTGTCACCAGGCCATCAGAGTACCCGAGTACCTGTCACGAGGCCATCAGAGTACCTATCTCCAGCCCATGTCTCATAGAATATACATTGGGGTGTTTGCTTTCCAAAATGGGGTCATTTTGTGGGTAATTTCACTGTCCTGGTGGTCCAGGACCTTCAAAAGTGTGATGGGTAGGAATGAAATGAGATGTGTCATTTATGCTCCTAGAACGCCTGAACGTACTACTTCAATGTTCGGCCTCTCTATGTGGCCAGGTTGTGTAAAAGTCCTACACATGTGGTATCGCCATACTCGGGAGGAGTAGCAGAATGTATTTTGGGGTGTAATTTTTGCTATATACATGCTATGTGTTAGAAATATCTTATAAATTGACAATTTTGTGTAAAAAAAAATGCGTTAAAATTTTTTTCCACATATTCCAAAAACTTCTGGAAAAAAATGAACCGTTCAAAAGACTCATTATGCCTCACAGATTATACGTTGGGGTGTTTGCTTTCCAAAATGGGGTAATTTTATGGGAAATTCCATTGTCCTGGTACTCCAGGGCCTTCAAAAGTGTAATAGGTGGTTGAGAAATGAGATGCGTAATTTTTGCTCGTAGAACGTCTGAAGGTACTACATCAATGTTAGTGCTCTGTATGTGGCTAGGCTGTGTAAAAGTCCTACACATGTGGTATCGCCGTACTCGGGAAGAGTAGCAGAATGTATTTTGGGGTGTAATTTGTTGTATGCATATGCTGTGTGTGAGAAATAACCTGATAATATGACAATTTAGTAAAAAAAAATAAAAAAAAAAATAAAAAATCTTCATTTTGCAAAGAATTGTGGGAAAAAATGACAACTTAAAAAAACTCACCATGCTACTTACTTAATACCTTGGGATGTCTACTTTGTAAAAAGGGGTCATTTGGGGGGTATTTGTACTTTCCTGACTTGTTAGGGCCGGTTCACACAGCAGGCGAGGCGAGGCGACTCCGACTTGCCTCGCCGCGACCTGCCGCGGCCTCAGCGGCGACTTGCAAATGACTTCTGTATAGAAGTCAATGCAAGTCGCCCCGAGGTCGCCCAAAAGTAGTACAGGAACCTTTTTTCTGAGTCGGAGCGACTCGAGTCGCTCCTCTCAGAACGGTTCCATTGTACAGAACGGGGGCGACTTGCGAGAGCGAGGCGAGGCGAGTCGTGTCGCCTCGCATCGCCCGCTGTGTGAACCGGCTCTTAGTGTCTCAAGAAATGAGGTACACCTGATGTACTGAAGGCCTGATCAGAAGTGATCAATTTTCAGTGATTGGCACCATAGTTTGTAGACTCTATAACTTTCACAAAGACCAAATAATATATACTAATGTGGGTTATTTTTACCAAAGATATGTAGCAGTATAAATTTTGGCCAAAATTTATGAAGAAAAATTACTAATTAGCAAAAATTTATGACAGAAACGAAGAAAAAGGCATTTTTTTCACAAAATTTACGTTTTATTTTATTTATAGCACAAAAAATAAAAAACCCACTAGTGATTAAATACCACTAAAAGAAAGCTCTATTTGTGTGGAAAAAAGGACGCAAGTTTCATATGGATACAGTGTAGGATGACTGAGTAATTGTCATTCAAACTGTGAGAGCGCTGAAAGCTGAAAATTGGTCTGGTCAGGAAGGGGGTGTAACTGCACTGTACTGAGGTGGTTAAAAGTATTACTGATTAAAAAAAAAAATAATAATAAAAAAAAAAACTCCATACAAATAATTATTGAGTTTCTCCCTTATAAATAAGTGCAATTCTTACAACACAATTATTACAACACATTTTTACATATATTATGCTCCAATCAATCTTTTAAAAATCTGCAATGCAATGTTACAAATAATTATCCTATAAATGCGATGAAATCAAACAGAAAAGATTGTGAATATGTGATGAAAAAAGGGTTAAATTAAATATGAACAAAGAAAAGTAATATAAAAGAAATAAATAAGAGTGTAGAAAAAAAAATAATAATGATAATAATTAAAAAAAAATATATATAAATAAGAGTCTATAAAAAAGTTACAATATATAAATATATATGAAAACATTTCATGAATTAATATATAATATAATAGATAAGGGTGTATAAAAAAATAACAATAGTTAATAAATATAAAAATAACTATAAATACAGGTGTATAAAATAGTGAATAAAAATAAATATTGATAATAGCCAAATACCCTCTGAGTGCTCTACTTCTACGTTCTTTCTATGCAAATTCAGTATCTTTTTGTTTATTGCCAATGTTATCATTTTCTTTTTGTGTGTTTATGGAAAAAAACGTAATCACGTTTCAAAAAATAAAAAAAAATAAAGGTGTCTAAACACAAAAAAAAGAAAAAGGATTAAATCTAGAAAATAAAAAAAATAAGGGTGTGTGTAAATAAAACAATCTGTCATATATAAAACAAATATAAATAAGAGTGCATAAAAATAATAAATATGATAAATAGTAAATATAGAAATAAAAATTGTGAATAAAGGGGTATAAAACAATAAATAAAAACCTTAAACATAATTGTATTTATTTATTTTATATTATATTTATGTTTTTTTTGCCAATGATAATAAAATGGTAATAAAATAATAAAAACCTTAAATATACTTTTTTATTTTCTATTATATTTATGTTTTTTTATTTATTTAAATTTTTACATTTTTATTCTTATTATTTAGGGTGCTCTGCAATAAAAATGTAAATAAATGGGGTATAAAATAATAAATAATAATGTTAAAGATAATATTTTTTTATTTTCTGTTATATTTCTGTTTTGTTTTGTTATGTTTATTTCGATTTTTATTGTAGAGCTGCCTGAATAATTAGAGTGAAAGATATATATATATTTTGTTTTTTTAATAGGGTAAAAAAATGACAGGCTGTGTATCACTGTATTATCTGAATGCTCTAAGTCGGCTATTCACTGCTATCTTGCCAGCCCAGTACTGGTCAGTGTGATAGACATTGCCATCATCGATCAGTGGTGGACCAGGGTATAGTCGTGAGCCACAAGCAATGCTAATGCTGAATTATGGCACTAGCAGTGGTGGACCAGGGTATAGTCGTGAGCCACCAGCAATGCTAATGCTGAATTATGGCACTAGCAACGGACACCCGCGTGACTTGTCAGGGGGGTGGACTAGAACTCATGGACATACGCAATCCAACAGCAGCCCGCGCCTTTGGAAGGCGGCGCGCATTGTCACACGCCACCGCTCCTGGCTGATATACCAGAGACATTTCTTTATCTAGAAGCTAGTTTCTCAGTGCCGTTAGCAGCTCAGCATTGCCATCTACAGGCATTACTGAGAATTATACCCGCACGCTGCTGAGCTGAAGAGACGCTCTCTGCTCTATGAGACCTGCGCACAAGCTGTAGCTGGCTCTGCTGATGCCTGCCTCGGAAGGACCCCGTTGTACTGTCCATAACGTCGCTTAGCAACCGCCCGTCCTTGCCAACCGGAGTGCGACCATAGTAACCCACAGACTGCAACATGGCAGAGGGAGGGGAGCCGATCGTCAGACCCAGAAGGATCTTTATTCAATCCGGGGCGTTAATATAGATAAAGTAGGCACAATTCTTTTTTCTTTATTGAGTGGCATTTAGTTCACACCAGAATGCCGGCTTGGAAGCCGCACGTTTCCTGCACCACCTTCAAAACGCACCACAGTTGCGATTTGCAGCGGGGTGTTAATGTTGCGTCATGAAATGCAGGTCGCACGCGCAGGGCACTCGCCTGCACCAGACCGCGTGCTACAGAAGTACTATGCCATCCGCTTGCTGTGCGTTTCCCTTAAAGGAGTGCATGACCTGCTTTTGGTGCAGTTCGGTGCGACTCGGTCCATTCACAATGAATAGGCTAAAATCGCACACCGCACGTGAATGGCAGAGGAACGCTCAGTACGTTGTTGTGCGATTCCGTGGTGTGGACCGGCCCTTCACTCATTTGTATGCGGAGGCCGAGCTGCAATGCCACTTCATGTGAGCTCTGGTGCATTGCGAGAAAAATGCTCCAAGTCTGCGTTTAAAAAAAAAATGAATATAAATAAGGGAGTATAAAAAAAATGCAAACAATATATATTTGTGAATACATTTAATGAATAAATATAAAAATAAATAAGGGGATATATAAACAATAATAAAATAGTTAATAAATGTAAAAATAATTATAAATAAGGGGGTATAAAATAATAAATAAGGGCGAGCGATTAATAATGCCCATACACCTCCTGGGGGCTCTACTTCTACCTGCTTTTTATGCGAATTCAGTAGCACAAGGCAGCTTTGTGGTGTGAACAGGGCACAGAGATAATAATGGTTTTCTATGGTCCTGTGTGGTGACCGGTGCTGATAAAGTGCAGAAAAATGCATCCAGTGTGAATGAGCTCTTAGGTGAGGTTGTCACTTATTTTTTTCAAGCCAAACCCGAACACTCTAGCAGCGCACAGTACGTTTTTTGATTTTGTTTTAGGGTGCTTTCACACTGCAGCCGCCCGAGCACAGGATTCAAAACCCGGACTGTCCGGGTGAATCTCGGACAGGTGGTGACCCTACTCTTAGGCCTCAGCTATCCACACCTCTGTGTGAAGGACCGTCTTTGCCCGCATCCATTTATGTCTATTGGGACGCAGTAGCAGCATGGATATAGCCACCGGGGCCAGCTTGGCAGTCGTGCAGGGGCATGTCTCTGAACGTCTGTGCAGGCACTGCGTCCCAGTAGACATAAACCATACTGCTTGTACCCAGAGGCATAAAACACTTGGGTACCCCATGCAGGCATGGGGGGGGCCCTTAGCATAGGTACGTCTGTGTGAATGAGGCCTTTAACCTCTTGCCAACCTGCTGCAGTACCTATACTGTGGGGGATTGGCTCTTTCAGGCATGGTAAAGTACCTGTACATCGGGGCTTTCTTCCGGGTCCGCTCTCTCACGCATGCGTGCGCACCCAGAAACCCGAGCTGTCATTCACTGCAGCAAAAGCCAAGCAGTGGGTCTTAGCCAATGATTTATGGCCGGGACCCACTGATCGGCTGAGCGAATGACAGAAGAGAGCAACAACACAGAGCTCTCTACAGACGGCAGCAACGTGCCGCTTTTTTTTCTCCCTGCAAAGTAGGGAATAAAAATCAGAACATTACTTAATAAAAATCAGCACATTGTACATACAGTAACCATTGTCAGGCACACAGTTAACCTTTTGATCTAATGTTAACCCCTTTCCCAGTCAGTGTCATTAGTACAGTGACAGTGTATATTATTAGCACTGATCACTGTATTAGTGTCACTGGTGGTGTCAGCATCAGTTTGGCTGCTTTCACACCGAGGCGTTTTTTAGGTGTGTTAGCGCTAGAAATAGCCTCTAATGCCTGAAAACCTCCTCCCTATTCATTCCAGTGTGACTTTTCACACTGGGGCGGTGCGCTTGCGGGACATTCTGAAAAGTCCTGCAAGCAGCATCTTTGGGGCAGTTTGGGAGCTCTGCATACACTGCTTCCAAAACTCCCTGCCCATTGAAATGAATGGGCAGCGCTGCCAAAGCTCTGCGACATGGGCGCTTTTAACCCTTTCTTTGGCCGGCAGTGGGCTAAAATTAGCGACGCTTTACCGCTAACGCGGAGCGACTACAGTGTGAAAGTAATCTAAGTGTCAGATTGACCGTGCACTAAGGGAGTCCCACTATAAGTTGCTGATCGCCACCATTACTAGTATAAATAAATAAATATAAACTCTAGTATATATCCCATAGATTGTAGACGCTATAGTTTTCATACAAACCAATCAATATACACTTTTTTTTATTTTTTTACCAAAAATATGTAGCAGGATGCATTTTGGCCAAAATATAAGAAGAAATTAAATTTTTTTATTTTTTTATTGGATATGTTTTATAGCAGAAAGTAAAATATATATATATTTTTTGCTTTTTTTAATATTTTCAGTCTTTTTTCGTTTATATAATAAAAAATAAATAATGCAGTGGTGATCTAGTACCACCAAAAGAAAGCTCTATTTGTGTGAAAAAAAAATATATAAATTTTGTTTGGGGACAGTGTTGCATGACTGCGAAATCGGCAGTTAAAATAACACCGTGCCATATAGCAAAAAATGGCCTGGTCATGAAGGGGGATAAATCTTCCCGGAGGTCTAGTGGTTTAGTGTATCTAGATCCAAAATCTTTTTTTTCTTTTTTTCTGGATAGAGTAGGAAGAGTTTTAACCCCTGCTAGGTTATTATTATTTGTGCACCACTGGGGAGATTTCCCTTCACTTCCTGTCCTAGAGATGCAACAGAAGGTTAAAAGTAAATCTCTAAATGTGATTGGGGTTCTTCTCTTAGATAGTTCACCCAGTAAAGGAGTCAGTACGATTGATAGTATACAGTGTCATCATTTGTAGGAGCTGGTTGTAGACATACCAGTGATGTAACTAGAAGGTGGAGGTGGAGGCGGGTGTAGTGGTATAGGTGGTGGCTGATGGACAGCAGCAGGAACAGCAGGTGGAGGAAGAGTGAGTTTTGTCAAATCAGCGGTTTCTGGAACGTTGGCGGCATCACCCTCTACTGCCCCAATTCCAGGCACCAGAGGAGGTTTTCACTCTAGAGGCCACAAAGAAGAAGAAGCGTGTGTAATTACGTGCAAACGTTCGGTTGGCGCGAGTGCGTCCACGTGTTCGTATTGGCGTGCGTCCGTTCGTACCAGGACTCGCACGCCTCTGATGGGGACACCGTGCATGATCCTTGGGACGAAGGTGAACTGCTGCTACACGGGGACGGATCTTCACATGGTGAGTTCTCTGACACCAGGAAAGGTACATCAGAATGCGGATGCCCTTTCTCGGGTCTATTGTCACTTGGCTCGTGGTGTCCAGACCCCTGGCTTGGAACAGGGTATTTCAAGGGGTTAATTGAAGAGGGCAGTTACTTCCCCTTCAGACCTGCTTATTGCCAGCTGGGCTGAAAATGTTAGAGGGGAGCTGTTTGAGTAGGAGAGAAAGAGAGACACAGCAGCATGCTGTGTGAAAGGATCCTTTGCTGTATTGCGTACCTGCTGGGGTGAGCAAAACCATATCAGAGACTGTAGCTCTGGCTAGAGCCATGTACTTTATCTATATATCAGCCTGTTGGTTAAAGAGATTGAACTTTTCCTACATCTGCACCTGTGTTACAAGACAAGTCTGTTGTTTCTTCTGTTTATTTTGCTGAATAAAGCCATTTTTACTTTACTGAACTATTTGAGCCGGCTCTTTACCCCTCCGATCGCCTACAAATGATTTATATCTATATATATATATGGCCTAAGTCTAGATGAATCACCCACACTTAAAGGGGTAGCTACACATTTTTTGTTTTCTTTTTCATACACATTATTTGAAGTGTATTGGGATAGGCTCTAGTGCATGTAATAAATTGTTTTTGATATATAACCAAATGTAATGTACTTCGGCTTCTTTCATTGTCTTTGTGTATTAGTTATACAGGCTTATCAGCGCCTCAACAGAGACAGAAAACCATTATCTCTTCTTTATTTCTACAGATATTTCCCAATTAAGACAGACACAACCATTGCCGCCACCCACATCACCACCACCCAAAGTGCCAGTCCTGTGCGCACAAAATAACTGTTTGAATGATGGAATCTGTGTTCTGGAAAACCAGCAGCCGGCATGCAGGTAAAAATGTCTTGCCTCAGTGCAGGAGTGTCAAACTCAATTTCATTGTGGGCCACATTGCATCAGCATTATAATTGCCCTTAACCACTTGAGACCCGCGCTATAGCCGAATGACGGCTACAGCGCGGATCTCCTTTGCCGGGACGACGTCTGCAGGTAAGCTGCACTTGTAAACCCAGAAGGCTTCGGGGAACAGAGGGCAGATAGGGTGACCATTTACAGCCAGGTGACTTCAAGTAATTGTAGCACCCTCTAGTGTAGAGTGCTAGGCTGTACATAGATTTCTTTTTGTAATATAGGTAAATTTAGGCTTGGCTACTCTTACCTCCCCCACTATCAAGCGGTCGGAAATTACCTGGATCTCAGTGTGTACTTGCTGGATCTCAGCACGGTGTGTCTCCTCCACTCTCTTAATGAGAGCCTCTATATCGGCTTTCGTTGGTAGAGCCTGGATTAAGCTCTTCAGATCCTCCGCTTCCGATCGTATACTACGAGGGGTGACTTCCTCGTATTCCTCTTTGCCGTTCCCGGCCTCGGTTGGGCTTTTCGTCTCCCCCCTATTCGTCCGCGCACTCGCCTCCGCTTCCGATCGTTTAGTGCGAGGGGTAGCTCCTTCGTTTTCCTCTCTGCCATTCCCAGCCTCGATTGAGCTTTTCATCTCCCCCCTGTTTGTCCGAGCGCTCACCACCTCGGGGGGCTTAGCTACGTCCGTAGTCTCCGCGATATGCCCGGCAGCTGACATCCGCCTCGGGGAGAAATACTGCTGTATAGCGGGTTGTGGGGCACTGCACCCTGCAGCTCTACGCGAGGTTTTCGTTTCTCTCTGTCTAGGCGCGCTCAATCCGGGATCCTCAGGTGCAAATCACCTATGACTGGCGGTTCAGCTAGGAGCACAGACTCTGCACGCCCTCACTCAGCCATGCTCAGACCACACCCCCCTAAGCAACAGATTTGAAGGAAAAATGGAGAGAGTGGAAAGGGAGAGCAAAGAGCAGGGTGAGACGTTGGTGAAGATGCAGCTTCAGATCGAGGAACTTGAAGATCGTAGTCGTCGCTGCAACTTGAGGCTCCGAGGAGTCCCAGAAGTCGCTGAGCAGGAGGACTTGCAGGAGAAGGTAATGAGCATTTTTCACATGATTTTAGAGGGTAATGTCCCGCCTAACATGGATTTGGACAGAGTACACAGGGCGCTAGGGCCTAAATCAGCAGACCCGCAAAGGCCCAGGGACATAATTTGCCGCCTCCATAGATACGCGCATAAGGAGACTTTGCTGAGGAAGGCATGGTTGGCTGGCAATATTGAGATAGAGGGATCAGTAGTGAAGCTCCTACCTGACTTATCCCGGGCCACACTACAGCGCAGAGCACAGTTGCGTGCTGTCTTGGACTGTGTACGGCGGGAGGGACATGCATACAGATGGAAATACCCTCTTGCTGTGGTAATAAGAAAAGGAACATCTACATGCACACTGAGACTATACAGCGATCTTCCAAAATTATTTGCCTTTATAGGTGTGGAGCCGTTTATGGTGCCGAACTGGAGACTCCCACTCTCTCAGCTACAGAGAAAAAAACCAGAAAGCACAGGAGGGAAAGAGAGGGAGTGGGAAAGATGAGAAAGACATATTACAGCACAATGAGACTTGTGTTAGAAATTAAGCTAAATTAACTCATATCCCTGAACCTATCCTTTTTTTTTGTTTCTTTTGTGCGCCTGTTGGGGCTTTTTCCCTTCTCTGTTTCCTTTTTTTCGTAGCCTCATCCCATAGGTTTTCAACTTGTCTAATTAATTCCCTCCATGATGATTTAAGAAGTATGGGAGGAGAGAGATATGCTCTTAATATCTTTTTTTGGATTAGGATGAATGGAGATAATGAGGGATGAGGTGGGGGCAGCGGGTGGGTGGGGGGGGGACGGGGGGGGGGGGGATACAGGTGGAGAGTCTAAGATAAATACACAAATAAGATTAGGTAATTATAATAAAGGGGGGGGGGTTCAGGTCCCTGGGGGGGATTCACATGACCGAGGTTCCTAGAAGAGGTGGTCACTTAGGAGAGTAATATAATTTACTATTATAATTTACTAGGGATAAAGAGGGGGAAAATGGGATGATAGGGGTTGCAGTGGTTTCTTCTTTTTTTTTTTAGAAGTGTTGGGAGGAGGGGGGGATTTAATATAATACATAATATTTTTTTTCTTTGGTTTTTTCTTGTTTTTTGGGGGGGGAGGGAGTAATGGATGTGGAGGGTCAGTAAATATATATGGGAATGATGGTGCACAGGGGATGGTTTAGACTTGTGAGGGTTGAGAGGGTGGGATAAGGAGGGATATTGAGCTGGGGGGGAGAGTATATAGAATTAGGACACAAGAAACTGTTGGTTTCTTTTTTTTTTTTTTGGTCAATCACTAATCACCAATATTAGTAACTTTTAATATCACCACTAACAAAATAAAGCACATAGCTAGGGACCTGGGGGAAACGGAGGGTTTACGGATTGGGACCAGACCCCCCTACCTGAACTTAAGGATGAATAAAATAACTTTATAAGATGTGGCCTCCGCCCCCCCCCTCTCTTTCTCCCTTTCTCCTTCTCCCCACCTTGCCTCCCCTCCCCCCTTTGAGGAGGAAAGGGAGAGAGGGAAAGGAAAAAGGGGAGGAAAAAGGGAAGGGAAAAGGGAAAGAAAAAAAAAAGAAAATAAATTTTTTTTTTTTTTTTTTTTTTTTTGGGATGAGGAGTGTAAGGTATTATATTGTATTGTTGCTTTATTTTATTATGGTACGGTTTTTTTTTTTTTTTTTTGGAACAAGGTCAATACACAATATGGCTCTTGGAGGAAGGAAGAGAGAAACGGAGAGGAGACATGGGAAAGGGGGGGGGATTGATATAAATTATATATACAGGAGAGGCTTAAGCTTTGGATAAATATAGAGATGGGTACATGTATGAATTTACAAACACAGGTGCAGCTGTGAATGTGTGTCTCCATACATGTATATGCAAGGGTATAGGTGTATATATGTAAAAGTATATACGTAGATGTGAATGGACAGACATAATTAACTTTGCCCCTACTATGGCTTCTGTCTCCCTTTTTTTTTTTTTTTTTTTTTTAACCCCCCCTCTCTTAAAAGAGCCATGTTGGAGTAGACACAATCTATGTGGAGAAGTAACAGGTGACAGTAGAAAACATGATATTATAAAAGACTGGCGGAGGGCACGGGGGGAGCTCGCCCAGGAGCAGCCAGGCACAACCACAAAACCCCATTAGGTAAACACTCATAATCCGGAGGGTCCGGAAATTGAGTGGGTAAAAGCAGTAGAGCTTTGAGATTCGTGGGGAGACCGTTGGTAAACGGCCAACCCAGGGATTGGTAGTGGGGGAGGGAGGGAGGGAGTAGCAGATTGGACGGGAGGGAGGGGGGCGGGAGGGGGTAGGGTTAGAGGGGGTTCTCCCCCCCCTTTTTTTTTTTTTTTTTTGTTTGCACCTTTACTTGTCTCTGCCTCTTTCCCCAAGGAGATATGGAAACTTTAAAAATAATGTCCCTGAATGTAAAGGGACTGAACGTCCCGGAAAAAAGACGAATGTTACTTCATGATTTAAAGAGATTGAAGATAGATGTAGCGTTTATTCAAGAAACACATTTCAGAGAAAATAATTTCTCTCTGCTGAGGTCTACGGGGTATCCAACGGTTTACCATGCGCTTAACCCGATTTCCAAAACTAAGGGAGTCACCATTATGATATCAAAAACAGTAGCATGGAATCATAGGGATTCTATGATAGATGCAAAGGGAAGGTATCTGTTTGTAAAGGGGACTATAGGAGGGGTAGGAGTTACATTAGCAACATATTATGCCCCAATATACAACAAGACCTCTTTTTTAAAGAGATACTTGACAAACTTATGGAATTCGAAGAAGGACAGTTGATTATGGGGGGAGACCTTAATACCCCATTAATCCCCAGTGAAGACACCTCATCAGGGACATCGTCAGTGACACCTAAAATAAGAAAGAGGATAGCCCAGGCAATAACAGAAACAAAACTGGTAGATATATGGCGATTATTACACCCCAAGGAAAGAGATTACTCTTTTTTCTCCAAACCGCATAGAGTGTATTCACGGATAGATATGTTTTTTATTCCGCATAAACAATTATCCTCAGTTAAGGAAGCCACTATTGGTCTAATTACCTGGTCAGATCATGCCCCAAATTTTTAAAATATAATTTAACGGGGAAAAAACATTTAACCTCTAGGATGTGGAAACTCAATGAGAGCCTCCTTCAGGATCCTTTAGTCCTGGAGGATGTCAGAAAGGAGATAAAATTCTTCTTTCAGGAGAACGAAGGCCCAGAAAGTTCCTTGGGAACAATCTGGGAAACGCACAAGGCAGTAATCAGAGGAGTATTGATTAAGCACGGAGCAAGGATTAAGAAGGAAAGAGAAACTAAGTTAACAGAATTATTAGTAAAAATGCAACATCTAGAAGCCCAACATAAACATGCCCAGAACTTAGAAGTTGAACAAGAATTAATAAGCACACGTAGGCAAGTTACAGATCTGCTACAGTACAGAGCTAAAATGGCAATTCAGATAGGACGTAAGTGTAGCTATGAATCCGGCAATAAATGCGGAAAACAACTAGCGAGAGCATTACGGGAAATACAATCCAAGACATACATACCTATAATTAGAAAAAAAGGTGGGGAGGAAGAACGAGTGCCAGAACAGATTGCTGGTGTGTTTGGCGATTTCTACTCCTCATTGTATAATCTGAATTTGAGGGCATCAGATCAAGCTAAGATAAATGAATACATAAGATCAAGCGAAATGCCGACTCTGACAAGTACTGCACAAGAGGAGATGGAATCCCCAATCACACTAGAAGAAGTACAAAACACGATAAAACAGATAAAAAGTGGGAAAGCACCTGGTCCAGATGGACTAACAGCCCAATATTATAAGACGCTTATGCCGGAATTATGTCCATATATGGTTAAACTGTTTAATGAAATAGGAGACATATCGACTTTCCACTCAGATACACTTAAAGCTACAATCACAGTGATACAGAAAGAAGGTAAAGACCCGAAACAATGTGGAAGCTATAGGCCAATATCTTTACTGAACGCAGATTTGAAAATATTTAGCAAATTATTAGCCTTGAGGATACTGTTGTATTTGCCCTCTTTGATTCATCAAGACCAAGTGGGATTTGTCCCAACAAGAGAATCAAGGGACAATACTATTAAGGCCTTAAACCTAATACATACAGTCATCTCTACCGATACCCCCTGTATATTTCTGGGAACAGATGCAGAAAAGGCTTTTGATCGGGTGGGGTGGGGGTTCATGTTCTCGGTACTCCGACATATAAAGCTAGGAGGGAAAATGATGGGCTGGATAACAAGCTTGTATGAAAAACCTACAGCTCAAGTAAGAGTAAATGGAGTGGTATCTACATCTTTCCCAATAACAAATGGGACCAGACAGGGATGTCCACTGTCCCCTCTGTTATTTTGCGTTGACCCTTGAACCACTTCTATGCAGAGTAAGGCTCAACAGGGATATCCAAGGAATAACCATAGGAGAAACCCATAATAAAGTCGCAGCATATGCAGATGATATGCTTTTTACAGTGACGAATCCGATAATCTCGCTCCCAAATCTGTAAGGAAATCGAGACATATAGTACATTATCCCACTTTAAAATAAACTGCTCCAAGTCAGAAGCCTTAATGATAGCAGTCCCAGAGAAAATGACGAGACTAATAAAATTAAATTATAAATTTAATTGGACGGACTATGGCTTGAAATACTTGGGAATAACGATCGCAACAAACTTCAATAAGATATATGAATTAAATTTTGTACCAGTATTGAAGATGGTACGAGGATGCCTGGAGAGATGGCACAGGGGAATACATTCCTGGTTTGGAAGAAATAATATAATCAAGATGAATATTTTGCCAAAACTCCTGTACCTCCTCCAGGCAATCCCAATGTTAATACCAAGAATTTTTTTTAGAACTATACAAACATTATTTATGAAATTTATTTGGGCAGACAAACAACCAAGGATACGGAGGACATTATTAACATTACCAAAGCAATACGGGGGATTAGCAACACCAGACATATACAAATATTACCAGGCAATACATCTAGGTAGATTACTAGACTGGTGTCGACATGGAGATCAGAAAATATGGGTAAAATTAGAGCAAGCACAATGTAGGGAGCTACTACATAGAGCACCTTGGTGCTACAGAAATTTGACCTCAGATACGAAGCTACACCCTACAATAGGACCCACATTACAGATATGCTACCATCTCTTAGCTAAGAATAAGATATCGACACAGAACTCCCCTCTAGTCCCTATATTGGGTAACCCCCGATTTATACCAGGCATACAGAAAGGACCTTTTGATAAGTTGATTAAAAAAGGAATATATCAAGCTTCGCATTTCGTGAAAAAAGGTAAATGGCCAACAATGCAGGAGATGATAGATAGAAAAGACCCTTTTCAATTAGATTTCTGGCAGGCGGCACAATTAGGACATTTTCTAAAAACAGAGATAGTGCCAGAGTTACTAGATCGAGACTATATGCCATTTGAGAAACTCTGTATGGAAAAGGAACCAATTACGCATGCAATCTCGAAAATGTACGCGTTACTGATTAAACCCGTAGAAAATTTTCAGGTACCCTTCTTTAGGAAGTGGGAAATAGACCTAGGAAGGACTTTTTCTGAGGAGCAGAAGAAAAATATGATACAATCAATTTTTAAAACAGCAACATGCACAAAACTACAGGAAACTAATTATAAAATTATCGCACAGTGGTATAGAACACCAGAAAAACTTCAAAAATATTTCCCTCATATATCAAATAAGTGTTGGAGGTGCCAGAAAGAAGTGGGAAATTTTTTACATATATTTTGGTCATGTCCAAAAATTAAGAAATACTGGAAAGAGGTACGAGAGATCGCTCAAAAATTCAGTGAAGTAGAAATACGGGAGGACCCAGCAGTATTCCTCCTGAACTTGTCAGAGACCTCAGGAAATATAGGTGGGAATTCCATCCTGTGTCACTTGGTAAATACAGCCAAGTCATGTATAACACTTAGGTGGAAACAAATACAACCCCCCAGTGTGAGCATGTGGTTGAAGAAAGTTGAGGAGGTGAACAGGATGGAAGACCTAATATGGACAGCCAGGAAAAGAAGGAAAACTTACTTGGAAATATGGACACCATGGAACCTCTATATCTCCTTGGAGGAGGGAAGGAGACAGATTGATGCGATTTAAGGGGGAGGAGGGGGAGATATAGGGGAAGGAGATGAGAACTCCCCCCCCCCTTTTTTTTTTTTTTCTCGGGGGGGGGGGGGGGGGAGAAGAATAGGGGGGAAAATATCAGGGGGGGAAGATGAGAAATAAGAGGATAACAATATAACTCTGGCCTGATTGGGAACAGTACCAACCTAGGACCAGACATGGGGTATGTGGGACTGAGAGTGAAGTCTCTATGATATTGCCCCGATATATTATATAGATTACCATTAACCTAGCCTGCTCTCTCTTTGGATTTATACATTACATTATAAAGGGAATAAGAGGCTAAGGGAATAGAATGAATTGTTATGCTCTTTTTGTTTATTATGTATGAATATGGAAACACGATGTATGACTCTTAGATTGTTTATGTAAAATTCTATTCTTGTTTACTTGAGGAAAAAATAAAATGGAAAGGGAAAAAAATAAATAAATAAAGAAATTGAAAAAAAAATTTAGGCTTGGCTGGGAGCCAAGTCTGTGTTTAATCTGGGCCGGGGTGAGTGATCTAGGGAGGCTGGAGGACTCATAAGGCAACACCTCTGGTGCCTCCGCTTGCTTGCTGGAGCCTTGGTGAGGCTTCCGGAGGAATGGAAGGAAGGCTGGGAGGAGCTGCCTGGAATGTTAAGGAGGGCCCTGGCTGGTCCTCAGCAAGTGGGCTGATAGGGGGTGGGCCCCTCTTGAATACTCAGTCAGGCCAGCAGGGGCAGTGCAGAGTTTGGGTGGAAGCTGCAGATAGTGTTGAGGAGGCTGTCAGTGGCCCTTGAGGGTAGCCACCCCCTAGTCTGTCCTGTCCAGAGGCACGGGAGCAAGAATGAGGACAACAGGAGCCAGCTAGCACATCTGATGCCGCGTACACACGATCAAACAATCGGGTGGAAAAGTCCGGCAAACTCAAGTCCGCCGGACAATCCCCCCGTGTGTAGCCTCCGGCATACTTTTTTGACCCGAAAGTACGGCGGACTTAGAAAGTAGTTTTGCGCTCCAATCTTCCCGCCGGACTCGCATTTCGGCGGACAATCCGGCCGTGTGTATGCCAGTCCGCCGTAGTTTTGAAATTAACTGACTTTTCCCGCCCGGAGAAAAGTCCGCTCATTTGAGCGGGTCTCCAGGTAGGCGGGGCCCGCGAAGGAGACGTCGCTGGCCCCGCCACCTGGTATGGACTTAAAGGGGAACCCCAACGCCAAAAAAAATCGGCGTGGGGGTCCCCCCAGGTCCACATCAGACCCTTGTCCTAGCACGCTACCCGGCCAGCCAGGAAAGGGGGGGCGAGCGAGCGCCCCCCCCCCTCCTGAGCCGTACCAGGCCGCGTGCCCTCAACATGGGGGGGTGCCCCCGAAGTCGGAAGAAGAGGCCGGTGGCGAGGAAGAAAGCCGGGCTCCTCCGCTAGTAAAAGAGCTAGAAGAAGATAGCGGAGGAGTCTGGCGAGAAGACCCCCCGAAGACGGAAGACCCCGGAGCTGTGCAATAAACTATTTTATCTTATGTGTTGTTTTTTTTTGTACTTTATTACACAGGTGAATGGGTAGGGGTACATTGTACCCCTTACTCATTCACATAGGGTGGGGGGGGCTGGTATCTGGGGGCCCCCTTAATAAAGGGGGCTCCCGGATTCTGATAAGCCCCCCGCCCGCAGACCCCGACAACCAACGGCCAGGGTTGATGGGAAGAGGCCCTTGTCCTCATCAACATGGGGACAAGGTGCTTTGGGGTGGGGGGGCGCACGCCCCCCCTTCCCCAAGGCACCCCTCCATGTTGAGGGCACGCGGCCTGGTACGGCTCAGGAGGGGGGGCCGCTCGCTCGCCCCACTTTCCTGGCCGGCCAGGTAGCATGCTCGAACAAGAGTCTGATGTGGACCTGGGGGGACCCCCACGCCGATATTTTTTGGAGTTCCCCTTTAAGTCCATACCAGGTGGCGGGGCCAGCGATGTCTCCTTCGCGGGCCCCGCCTACCTGGAGAAGCGCTCGAAATGAGCGGACTTTCCTCCGTGTGTGTGGGCGAGTCCGTTCATTTCAAAAGTAGGGCGGATAGTACGGCGGACTTAGTACGCCGCATTAGTCCGCTGAAAAAGTGCCATGTGTGGGCAAGTAGCTCGTTCGGAAAGTCCGACGGACAGTCTGGCGGGAAGTCCGCCAGACTAAGTCCGTAGGATAGTTCGCTACGTGTGTACGCGGCATGAGATATCTCCAGGCAGAACACAGCTGTGTGGCTGGTGAGTGTGGCAGTCTGAGAGGACTGTAGGAAGTAGCCAGGAGGGCTAGTGAAAGGGGCAGCTGTAGCCAGGTGGGCTGGCAGTGCCTGAAGAGGTGGTGCTGGGATCAGTAGTTACAGGTATGTAGCAGGACACTGGACTTTTTCTCTACGCACCAAAGGGGCCCGCAGTCCCTGCCTGTAAAGGGCTTTTGCTTGATCTGGCTGAGTGCCTTGCCACATTCATCAAACAGTGTTCCGGCTGGGTCTGAGTTGTTCCTGCAAGCAAGTGATGTACTGGAGGATGAGGAGTGTATACAGAGAGTGAATATATTTGAGTGTCCCTGAAGAGACTTTGTTCCAGTCAAGTGAGCATTCCATAATAACCCTATCCCTATTCAAGTTTATTAACCCCTAATAAAAAAAATAAAACGTTTCCAATTTCAAGCGAGCCTGTAGAAATTTAGTGTGCCTGGCTGTGCAGGACCCCTAGTCACCAGCGGCTCCTACGGGGGCTGCCCTACATAATGCAATGGTTGTTTGATGTATAAAGGGTAATGTGAACCTGTCACATGAAATAAACTACTAACTAAGGTGACACTGCTGAATCAAGATGCTATATCAGACACATGGGAATTACATTGTCTTATGTCTTCAACTGACACCTATACCTTCATTGGGAGAAAAAATAATGAAGCACGGCCTTTGTGTAATTTGAATCTGAAATCCAAAGTAAGGGATTCAGAATCTGCAAATATCAAATGCAATACAAATGAACCCAGAACGTAGGATGCTACAAGCCCAAAACACAAAGATGTAAATATCACCTAAAATATAGTGTACATTCCTCACTTTCCTACCTGGCACTTTTACCCCCTTCCTAACCAGGAAAATTTTCAGCTTTCAGCACTGTCACACTTTGAATGACAATTGCGCAGTCACGCAACGCTGTATCCAAATTACATTTTGTATTTTTTTTACACACAAATAGAGCTTTCCTTTGGTGATATTTAATTACCACTGAGATTTTTATTTTTTGTTAAATATACAAAAAGAAACATTTTTCATAGTTTGTTATAAAATTTAGCAAACATGTAATCTTTCTCCCTTTACTGATGTGCGCTGATGAGGTGGCACTGATCAGGCGGCACTGATAGGTGGCACTGACCGGTGGCACTGATGAGGCTACACTGATAGGCGCCACTGATGGGCACTGATAGTCAACTCTAATGGGCACTGATGGGTGGCACTGATGGGCTCTAATAGGTGGCACTGATGGGCTCTAATAGGTGGCACCGATAGGTGGCACTGATTGGCAGCACTGATGGGCACTGATTGGCAGCACTGGTGACCACTGATTGGGAGCACTGGTGGGCACTATTGGGACTGCACTGATAGTCAGGGCACTGATAATCAGTGCCCTGATTATCAGTGCCGATGTGCTTTTAGCCATTTATCAGCTCTCTTTTTCTCTCCTCATGCTGTCAGCATGAGAAAAGGAAAGCTGATAACCGTCTTGTGCTTACTTCTGCGATCAACTTTCATTGGACACAGCTGATTACGTGGTAAAGGGCTGCTGTGATTGGCCCCTTCCCCAGATCTGTGATCAGCTGAGTCCACAGGAGGTGCACAGACAGCAGGATTACGGGAGGACATCCATGTACGCCCTCCCGGCAAATTAAGCCTGCGCTGTAGCCGTCTTTCGGCTATAGGGCGGGAAGGTGTTAAACATATATATTTTTTAAAAAAAAAGTACATAAATAGATCAACTTCCATGTCCAGTTTCAATATTTTATTATACTGTATATAGCATGCAAGAAAAATGACACATAATTAAAAACCATGGTATTGACTATAAAAAATAGAATACATCTCACATAAAGCAATCATGGCATTCAAGGTAATTCCTCCTCTAGGGTGGTAATAAATATATGATTTAATGTTATAAAAAAAAAAAAAGGATACAAAGGGGCACAGAAAGGCTTATTTACAGTAAGAGCTGTGGAATAGACTCCCTAAAAACTAGTTCTGGCCAGCTCAGTAGATACCTGGTTGCCTCCTGGGGGAATTTACTGGAGCAAATTGCACCATGCCCGTAGGGCTTTTTTTTTTTTTGATCTTCCTTTGGGTCAACTGTGGGTTAAAGATTCTGTATTTTGTGTTTTTTTTATTCTGTTGGTTGAACTAGATTGACATTTTGTTTTTTTTTCACCCTGACTAACTTGGCAGCTAACTAAGGTCTTCATTCTCTACCTTTGTGGCTGCAGTATAGTAGCAGCCTCCTCTCTCCCTTTAACTCTGCAAAGTGGCAGTGGGTACCAGGCCTGGAGTGCACTGACTTTCAGCACCTGGTTCTGCAGGAAGATGGAGTGAAGTTGGGAGGAAAGAGATGTGGAGCAAGTTGGCAGAGCTTCCCATCAATGAGGACTCGGAGCCCCAGGTGAATGAAGACTGCTGAGCTGAGGGTCTCCCTCTGGCCTCTTGGGTTATATGGGAGCTCTTAGATTAGTATTATGGCATTAGGGGTATGTGGCGCATGTATCACAAGGCATGGTGCTGTGTGTATTGGGGTGCATAGGGCAGCATATATTATTTATGATACTGAAAGAACTATAAACGGCTCACTGTGATGTAATATTTCATTACAGCTTTATTTGCTTAATGTTACAGTACACTATACACTCTGGAGTGGCATTGACACTTTTGGATTATTTGGAAACAATTCTCCTTTAAATCCTAGTTCCACCTTAAACTATTTCACGTGCCCCTTGAAAAATATTTAAACCTTGTTTGCATTACTTTCTATACTGAATATGCATATCTGGGTATATCACAGATTAATAAATACACTTTTTACAGGTGTAAAACATCTGGAGACCGGTGGTATGTGGGAAACAGATGTGAAAAGGAGATCCGGAACAAAGGCACCGTGTGGACCATGTCTTCCTTATGTGCACTACTCTCTCTTTTTATGCTTACTCTTGTGAATGTAGTATGACATCCAATCAATGTGGGCTGTTATATTAAAATAAATAACATTTAAAGTGAAATTCCAAACACAAATGTTTGCTTGTTTGTTTTTGTTTTCTATAGAATAGAGTTACCACCTCTATCAGATTTTTACTGCTGACTGTGCCACCTTTGGAGAAATGCCCCCTCATTTCCTGTTTTGTCACTGGGACAGGAAATGGAGATACATCTGTCCAACAAAGCCACTAATAAATCATAAAAAACACTTGTTTTTTTGGAAAGTGCTATAGGATTGGAACCTCTGTGTCACTAGAACAGGAATCTCCAAACTATGGCCCTCCAGCTGTTGCAGAACTACACATCTCATGAGGCATTGTAAAACTCTGACAATCACAAACATGGCTAGGCATGATGGCAATTGAAGTTCCTGAACAACTGGAGGGCCATAGTTTGGAGACCCCTGCACTAGAAGATGGTGAGAGGGGAGATATCTTTAACAACCATACAGACAACAATAAATCACGACAGAGGTTCTTCTTCTAACCCACTTTGCCCTCAACTGAAAAAAAAAAAAAGGATTTTGGCTGAAGTCTATGCTTTAATAAATACTACATTACCATGGTTCATTATTTCAGTAAATCGGTAAATTTGATTGCATTTGTAATATACTTTGTTCATTTCACTTTTTTTTAGCCCAGCAAAATCCACAAACCTGATGCATAAGGACTGACTATTAAAATATCTTCCTGGTAGCCTGGACTAAAGGCCATCTCCATATATTTTTCTTTTGATAACAATAGTCCAGTTTTGAGAGAGTTATTAGTGTGACCTTTTTAGGCATGATCATTGGTCTATAAATTTTTATATATTTTTGTAATAAAATATTTTGTTTTTAAATTTTTACATTGTACACAGTTGAAGGTAAATCTAAAGGAAATTGAAAAAGAAAACTGTATAATGTATGGACAACTTGAATCGGTAGTAGTAAACCGTAGTAAACCGCATCCAAAACACATCCGTTTTCAGGCAAGTATTCCCAAGAAAAGGATTTTCCTTGTAAGCCCTCCAGCATCATTCCGTCACCGTTGAAGGCGTTTCCATCTTCACCCAGTCCTCTTTCCAGGTTCACAGGCTTCAGCTATCTGATTGGCCATGCCAGTAATGATGTCACTCCCGCACATACGGATGGGAGTCACTATTTATGGTACAACACTGAAGGGACAGCATGGGTATGCCGTTCCTTCAGCGCGCATTTGCAGGTGACGTCTCTGGCTGCATCTAAAGTAAATATCTCCTAAAGGTGTAGGAGATATTTACTGTACCTGTAGGTAAGCCTTATTATAGGGCAGAGACTTTGGTTTGTACACAGTGGAATGTGATATTCTTTTACTTGTGGCAAAGGTTTGCTTTATTACACAGAAGGAATTTCATATATTTTGTATGGTTCACTATATGTTCATAATTATTCACTTAATCTGGTGGTAGACTGTTTAATATTAGTAGGTTAATATTAGCACAATTATTAATTTAAAACATTTTATTTTTGCGTAGCAGTTCACATATATATAATTGCAGCTATATTATTTAGTTATCTTTTTAATATTTATTTCTCACATATTGTAATATTTATTCACATCAGCGCTTTAGTATATTTTTACACATTAATTTCATCAACACACCTACAAGGGAACAAAAAAACTAACAGTAAACAGTCACAAAGTCAAGCAAATTTTTACAGTACAGCAACATAAATGCAAGTACTTTTGGACCTGAACCCCACCAGGCATCTCAAACAGAATATCGCACTTGTAAAAAAGAGAACCAGAACCTTTGGAAGAGTATGTCTGATAATAAATTTGGCAGTACCTCCAGAGGCGGCTCTCTAATTATGCAAAGTAGGCGGTGGCCTAAGGCCTCGCCCTCCTAGGGTCCTCGCTCCTGCCTACTTTGCCTAAAGAGCCTCCTCTAGCTATCATCATACATCAGTCCCAGGTGCCTCCTCGTTCAGAGCAGAGGCGGCTCTCTAATTAGGCAAAGTAGGCGGTGGCCTAAGGCCTCGCCCACCTAGGGGCCTCGCTCCCGCCTACTTTGCCTAAAGAGCCGCCTTTAGCTATCATCAAACATCAGTCCCAGGTGCCTCCTTGTTCAGAGCAGAGGCGGCTCTCTAATTAGGCAAAGTAGGCGGTGGCCTAAGGCCTCGCCCTCCTAGGGGCCTCGCTCCCGCCTACTTTGCCTAAAGAGCCGCCTCTCGCTATCATCATACATCAGTCCCAGGTGCCTCCTCGTTCAGAGTACAGTCAGCCCGCCTCCTCTCTTCTCTGTAACACCCCGCCCCACTCCTGTCAAGAAAACTTCACTGGAAGTGGAACTGCAGTGCAGGTGTCCTTCCAGTCAGAACACCAGCAGACACATAGAAACCTTCAACTGGCCTGCCCCAACATCAAATCCTGTCCGTCCTTTCTTGTGCAAGGGCAGGGCACAGCTAGCATCTCAGCACAGGATCACCGAGTCTACCCTCCTTCCAGGGCGGGGCTTCCCTGATGGAGACGGAGCCAATTCAGCCTGTGTGTGCACTGTGCAGCCGATGGACTGAACTATGAGGGGACAGAGCCTTGCTATATGTGAGGTAAATGTGACTAGGGGGTGCATGTCACTATGTCACTGGAGGGGTGGTACATGTGACTGGAGGGGGGGTGGTACAGTGGTGTCAGTGTGCTCTGTCTCAGAACTGGTGTCAATGTGCTTTGCCTCAGCGATGGTGTCAGTGTGCTCTCAGCATTCGTGTCAGTGTGCTCAGCGCTGGTGTCAGTGTGCTCTCAGAGTTGGTGTCAGTGTGCTCTCAGCGTTCGTGTCAGTGTGCTCAGCGCTGGTGTCAGTGTGCTCTCAGAGTTGGTGTCAGTGTGCTCTCAGCGTTGGTGTCAGTGTGCTCTCAGCGTTGGTGTCAGTGTGCTCAGCGTTGGTGTCAGTGTGCTCTCAGCGTTGGTGTCAGTGTGCTCTTAGCGTTGGTGTCAGTGTGCTCTCAGCGTTGGTGTCAGTGTGCTCTATCTCAGTACTGGTGTCAGTGTGCTCTGTCAGCCCTGGTGTCAGTGTACTCTATCTCAGCCCTGGTGTCAGTGTGCTCTGTCTCAGTGTTGGTGTCAGTGTGCTCTCAGTGCTGGTGTCAGTGTGCTCAGCGCTGGTGTCAGTGTGCTCTATCTCAGCGCTGGTGTCAGTGTGCTCTATCTCAGCGCTGGTGTCAGTGTGCTCTATCTCAGACCTGGTGTCGGTGTGCTCTCAGCGCTGGTGTCAGTGTACTCAGCGCTGGTGTCAGTGTACTCAGCGCTGGTGTCAGTGTGCTCTATCTCAGACCTGGTGTCAGGGTGCTCTGTGTCAGCCCTGGTGTCAGTGTGCTCTATCTCAGAACTGGTGTCAGTGTGCTCTGTGTCAGAACTGGTGTCAGTGTGCTCTGTGTCAGAACTGGTGTCAGTGTACTCTGTGTCAGCCCTGGTGTCAGCGTGCTCTGCCTCAGCGATGGTGTCAGTGTGCTCTGCCTCAGCCCTGGTGTCCGTGTGCTCTGCCTCAGAGCTGGTGTCAGTGTGCTCTCAGAGTTGGTGTCAGTGTGCTCTCAGAGTTGGTGTCAGTGTGCTTAGCACTGGTGTCAGTGTGCTCAGCGCTGGTGTCAGTGTGCTCTCAGCATTGGTGTCAGTGTGCTCTATCTCAGTACTGGTGTCAGTGTGCTCTGTCAGCCCTGGTGTCAGTGTGCTCTGCCTCAGCGTTGGTGTCAGTGTGCTCTGCCTCAGCGTTGGTGTCAGTGTGCTCTCAGCGTTGGTGTCAGTGTGCTCTCAGCGCTGGTGTTGGTGTCAGTGTGCTCAGCGCTGGTGTCAGTGTGCTCTATCTCAGTGCTGGTGTCAGTGTGCTCAGCGCTGGTGTCAGTGTGCTCTATCTCAGTGCTGGTGTCAGTGTGCTCAGCGCTGGTGTCAGTGTGCTCTGTCTCAGTACTGGTGTCAGTGTGCTCTCAGCGCTGGTGTCAGTGTGCTCTCAGCGCTGGTGTCAGTGTGCTCTATCTCAGCGCTGATGTCAGTGTGCTCTCAGCGCTGATGTCAGTGTGCTCTCAGCGCTGGTGTCAGTGTGCTCTATCTCAGCGCTGGTGTCAGTGTGCTCTCAGCACTGGTGTGATTGAGCACATTGACACCAGTACTCTTAATATATGCAATTCATTTTTTTTTCTTGAATTATTTTTTCCCCCCATTATAGATGTGAATGGGGCCTCATGTCTAGGTTATGCCTAAGGCCTCACAAAGCCTAGAGCCACCTCTGGTAGGTTGGCAACACTGATCCCAAAGCCTGGCAACTGCGGCTGGATGCCACCATCTTGAATGTGAAGTCAGCAGCCCCAGTAGACGTAGAGCTGTCATTCAGTTGATTCTCTACACTACAGTATTCTCTGCATTCCTCTTTCGGCTGCCATATAGTACTAGGGATACAGTATTTTCTTTTAAAGAATAACCTTTACTGGACAGTGCTGACCAATCAGAATCCACCTAGCCCATACTGTGAGTGCTGGAGGAGAAGAGTGAAAGACAGGATTTCAAATCCCTGGACCGGTAAAGCATTATCCCGATGCCCGACAGCGGGTAATCGTGGAACCCTGGTACAACGGGACTGGGGAGGGGGCCCAGTGTACAGTAAGTTCACCTTACAGATTTTCTGTAAAGGTGAACAAACCCTCTAAAGGAGAGTATTGCAGCAAAAGTGGTTTATATTTAAAGTGATATTAAAGGCTTGCTTTTTTTTTTTTTTAAATAACAAACGTGCTATACTTACCTGCTCTGTGTAGTTATTTGGCACGGAGCAGCTCGGATCCTTCTCTTCTTGGGTCCCATGTCGGTGCTCTTGGCCCCTCCCTTCTGCCAAGAGCCCCCAGAGCGAGCAGCTTGCAGTAGGGGGACCCGGGGCACAGCTCAGCGTGGCCATTCACACAGAGAGTTGCTGCTAATGGTTGGTGTGGTCAGGTTGTGCTTACAGTGGGAGGAGCTTACAGTGGTATGGTTAGACCCTTTATGACCAAGGTCAAAACAAAAATAATAGATATAAAAAGTTTCACTGCCACAAACAGAGAGCAGGCAGGCTCTTTATTGCAGAAGAGACATGCAATGCACATGTGCAGCTCAGCTTACACCTCTGGCCTGGTCTCTGTGTGCTGGAATGACTGATTCCTGTGCATGCGCAGGAGTGATGTCATACTACGCTGACCCATGAAGAAGACTGGAGACCGCCACACAGCTGAAGATGCTGGCACCATTGAGGGGCGTTGTCACTGAAGCAAAGGTAAGTTTAGTTCTGTAAAGTCCTTATAAAGTCTGGAAATCTTTTACCTTAATGCATTCCCTGCATTAAGCTAAAAAGTGTCCCAGTGTTTGTATCGCCCAATCACCCCATTCTATACTTACCTATGTCCTCTCTCAATCCAGCGCTGTGCCCGTCTGCAGTGGCGCTCTCCTCTCCCTCTCTCTGCTCACAGAGGCAGCAGAAGGAACCATTGACTCCTGCCAATCGAATCCTGTGAGCAGAGGGCAGGCAGCGGGGCTGAGCCACGCTGTGTGGGCCAAAAGACATGCACATATAGTATCCCCCTTAATGCAGACCCCCACAGTAAAGACACCCCCCTTAGTGCAGACCCCCCATCAGTATAGAACCCCCCTCAGTGCAGACCCCCATCAGTATAGTATCCCCCTTAGTGCAGACCCCACAATCAGTATAGAATCCCCCTTAGTGCAGACCCCCCATCAGTATAGAATCCCCCCTTAGTGCAGACCCCCCATCAGTATGGAATCCCCCTTAGTGTAGACCCCCCATCAGTATAGAATCTCCCTTAGTGCAGACCCCTACAGTATAGACACCCCCTTAGTGCAGACCCCCATCAGTATAGACACCCCCCTTAATACAGACCCCCCATCAGTATAGACACCCCCCTTAGTGCAAACCCCTGCAGTATAGACACCCCCAATTAGTGCAGACCCCCCCATCAGTATAGAATCCCCCTTAGTACAGACCTCCCAATCAGACCTCCACTGCAGGTGTGGGCATCATCCCTGTATAACCCCCGGAAGCTGAGTAGGCACATCTGCGTACACTCGGCGGGAAGGGGTTAAATAAAAAACGGTGTCACTTTTATTCCTATAACAAGGAATGTAAACATCCCTTATAATAGAAAAAAAGCATGACAGGACCTCCTAAATATGAGATCTGGGGGTCAAAAAGACCTCACATCTCATATTTACACTAAAATGCAATAAAAAAACTAAAAAAATTTTGTCATTAAAATTTTTTTTTTAAATGTCCCTTTTAGAGCTATGGGCGGAAGTGACGTTTTTAAGTCTCTTCTGCCCTGCAATGTTATTTGAGATGGGTGGCGGCCATCTTCCCCTCACTCATCTCCATACTTAGCAAGGGGCAACATCCGATCGCCTCCGCCGCTGCCGACGGCTCCGCTAAGCAGCGGAGGGCACTGGAGCATGGCTGGGGGGGCCCCTCTCCCACCACCAATAGAAGTGATCTTGTGGCGAATCCGCCGCAGAGACCACTCTTATCGGAAACCGGACCCGCTGAAGAAGAGGATACCGGGGTTATGGCAGCTAGCTGCTTCCATAACAACCATATTCCTCTTCAAAGTTAGGACGTATATGGGCGCGCTGCGGTCTGGAAGGGGTTAGAATGGACAGAACTGTACGGTGCTGCCAGACGTCGTGGTTTTGCGTACCTGAAAACATTCCGCGCTTTCCTATGTGTGGGGGGACATTAAGAGGTGATGGTGCGCCATGTGCATCTTCTAAAGGGCAGCACATATTTCCTGCGGGTTGGGGAACGTGTGCGATTAGCGTGTGTTTCCCATCCCGCATATGTGTGATTCTAGTCTTAGTAGTTCATTTTTTATTTTTTTGTTGTAAACTCAGCTTCTTCGCTGGTCTTCTGGTCTCCAGCGCCGCCATCTTGACTCTGGGAAGCCGGCTGTGACTTCCTGCTGTTCCACAGCTGGCACCCCACCGCTCATGTGCGAGATCTTGGCACCCCAGATGTTTTGGAACTACATTTCCCATGATGCTCAACTACACTGCAGAGTGGCTGAGCATCATGGGAAATGTAGTTCCAAAATATCTGGAGTGCCAAGGTTCGCCATCACTTTCCTAGGGCATGAGACTTGTCCCAGGAGGCTGCGGGAGGGGGGGAGCCGAACCTCGGTTTTTCTCACCTAGGGGGGAGAAGCAGAAGTGGGATCGGGTACCTGTCAGAAAAAGGAACCCACTCCAAAAAAAAAAAGTTGCTATAGCGGTAGAGGAGGGGGGAGGAGGATGGGCAGAACTTCACTTTTTAATCACAAATCTACAAATATTTGTAAATCTATAGCAAAAGGTCGCCCAGTATTGGGATGGCAGGGATCACCTATGCACTCAAAACATCTCACTGATGCTTTGGCAGTCTGATTGGCACCAGTTTGGTTCCTTATTCTGTCAGTAATTCCTCTGATAAATGTCACTCACAGGCACTTCACTAGAGCTGATCATCAGCATCAACCTTCTGCTTTACACATTCAGGATGGCAAACTGCAGGCTCAGAGCTCTGAGCAGAGCGACCTCGTGTGGTGAATATGCACCATCACATGTGAGCTGAAGATGCTTTATCTATCTTTCACCAGAAGGGGTCAGTGCTGCTCATATTCTTTATTGTTTAACTAGTTGCTGACCGCCGGCCGTCAAATGACGGCGCACCTATTGTGGCGGGAGGCCGTCATATGACGGCCTCCCGTTTAAACAGGGAATGCGCGCGATCGTGCGCGCGCATCCCTTTTTTTTCGGTGGCGGCGTGTCACGGAGACACCGCTCGCCACCGAAGGGGGTGAACAGCCATTCGTTATGGCTGTTTACCACGTGATCGGCCGTGATGAAGTCACGGCCGATCACAGATGGTCACACCCCGAACGTGCACGGCGCATGCGCGCGATCGCGAGCGCGCTGCGCGTGCACGTCGGTGGCGGCGTGTTCCCCGGGAACACTACTCGTCACCGACGCTGGTAAACAGCCATTGGCCGGCTGTTTACCCACGTGATCGGCTGTGAGCCTTTCACAGCCGATCACAAAAATGTAAACAAACTGCGGTAACGGGATTTTACCGGGTTCTCCTCCTCACACACCGATCGTGTGTGAGGAGGAGATTGCGGTAACATCTCGTTACCCCATACAGTGTACACCAATCATACTGATTGCCCCCCCCCCGATAAAGAGGACCTGTCACCACCCCTCATAGTACCTGTCAATCACAGTCCATCAGAGTACCTGTCACAGTCCATCAGAGTATTTGAGTACCTGTCACAGCACATCAGAGTACCTGAGTACCTGTCACAGCCCATCAGAGTACCCGAGTACCTGTCACAGCCCATCAGAGTACCTGTCAGCCCATCAGAGTACCCGAGTACCTGTCACAGCCCATCTGAGTACCCGAGTACCTGTCACAGTTCATCTGAGTACCCGAGTACCTGTCACAGCCCATCAGAGTACCCGAGTACCTGTCACAGCCCATCAGAGTACCCGAGTACCTGTCACGGCCCATCAGAGTACCCGAGTACCTGTCACGGCACATCAGAGTACCCGAGTACCTGTCACGGCACATCAGAGTACCCGAGTACCTGTCACGGCACATCAGGGTACCCGAGTACCTGTCACGGCCCATCAGGGTACCCGAGTACCTGTCACGGCCCATCAGGGTACCCGAGTACCTGTCACGGCCCATCAGGGTACCCGAGTACCTGTCACGGCCCATCAGGGTACCCGAGTACCTGTCACGGCCCATCAGGGTACCCGAGTACCTGTCACAGTCCATTAGAGTACCGAGTACCTGTCACAGTCCATTAGAGTACCGAGTACCTGTCACAGTCCATCAGGGTACCCGAGTACCTGTCACAGTCCATTAGAGTACCGAGTACCTGTCACAGTCCATTAGAGTACCCGAGTACCTGTCACAGTCCATTAGAGTACCGAGTACCTGTCACAGTCCATTAGAGTACCGAGTACCTGTCACAGTCCATCAGGGTACCCGAGTACCTGTCACAGCCCATCTGAGTACCCGAGTACCTATCACAGTCCATCTGTGTACCAGAGTACCTGTCACAGTCCATCTGAGTACCCGAGTACCTGTCACAGTCCATATGAGTACCTGTCACCGCCCTTCAGAGTACCCAAATACCAGTCACCAAACCATCAGAGTACCTGTCACCAGGCCATCAGAGTACCCGAGTACCTGTCACCAGGCCATCAGAGTACCCGAGTACCTGTCACCAGGCCATCAGAGTACCCGAGTACCTGTCACCAGGCCATCAGAGTACCCGAGTACCTGTCACCAGGCCATCAGAGTACCCGAGTACCTGTCACCAGGCTATCAGAGTACCCGAGTACCTGCCACCAGGCCATCAGAGTACCCGAGTACCTGTCACCAGACCATCAGAGTACCCGAGTACCTGTCACCAGACCATCAGAGTACCCGAGTACCTGTCACCAGACCATCAGAGTACCCGAGTACCTGTCACCAGGCCATCAGAGTACCCGAGTACCTGTCACCAGGCCATCAGAGTACCTATCTCCAGCCCATGTCTCATAGAATATACATTGGGGTGTTTGCTTTCCAAAATGGGGTCATTTTGTGGGTAATTTCACTGTCCTGGTGGTCCAGGACCTTCAAAAGTGTGATGGGTAGGAATGAAATGAGATGTGTCATTTATGCTCCTAGAACGCCTGAACGTACTACTTCAATGTTCGGCCTCTCTATGTGGCCAGGTTGTGTAAAAGTCCTACACATGTGGTATCGCCATACTCGGGAGGAGTAGCAGAATGTATTTTGGGGTGTAATTTTTGCTATATACATGCTATGTGTTAGAAATATCTTATAAATTGACAATTTTGTGTAAAAAAAAATGCGTTCAAATTTTTTTCCACATATTCCAAAAACTTCTGGAAAAAAATGAACCGTTCAAAAGACTCATTATGCCTCACAGATTATACGTTGGGGTGTTTGCTTTCCAAAATGGGGTAATTTTATGGGAAATTCCATTGTCCTGGTACTCCAGGGCCTTCAAAAGTGTAATAGGTGGTTGAGAAATGAGATGCGTAACTTTTGCTCGTAGAACGTCTGAAGGTACTACATCAATGTTAGTGCTCTGTATGTGGCTAGGCTGTGTAAAAGTCCTACACATGTGGTATCGCCGTACTCGGGAAGAGTAGCAGAATGTATTTTGGGGTGTAATTTGTTGTATGCATATGCTGTGTGTGAGAAATAACCTGATAATATGACAATTTAGTAAAAAAAAATAAAAAAAAAAATAAAAAATCTTCATTTTGCAAAGAATTGTGGGAAAAAATGACAACTTAAAAAAACTCACCATGCTACTTACTTAATACCTTGGGATGTCTACTTTGTAAAAAGGGGTCATTTGGGGGGTATTTGTACTTTCCTGACTTGTTAGGGCCGGTTCACACAGCAGGCGAGGCGAGGCGACTCCGACTTGCCTAGCTGCGACCTGCCGCGGCCTCAGCGGCGACTTGCAAATGACTTCTGTATAGAAGTCAATGCAAGTCGCCCCGAGGTCGCCCAAAAGTAGTACAGGAACCTTTTTTCTGAGTCGGAGCGACTCGAGTCGCTCCTCTCAGAACGGTTCCATTGTACAGAACGGGGGCGACTTGCGAGAGCGAGGCGAGGCGAGTCGTGTCGCCTCGCATCGCCCGCTGTGTGAACCGGCTCTTAGTGTCTCAAGAAATGAGGTACACCTGATGTACTGAAGGCCTGATCAGAAGTGATCAATTTTCAGTGATTGGCACCATAGTTTGTAGACTCTATAACTTTCACAAAGACCAAATAATATATACTAATGTGGGTTATTTTTACCAAAGATATGTAGCAGTATAAATTTTGGCCAAAATTTATGAAGAAAAATTACTAATTAGCAAAAATTTATGACAGAAACGAAGAAAAAGGCATTTTTTTCACAAAATTTACGTTTTATTTTATTTATAGCACAAAAAATAAAAAACCCACTAGTGATTAAATACCACTAAAAGAAAGCTCTATTTGTGTGGAAAAAAGGACGCAAGTTTCATATGGATACAGTGTAGGATGACTGAGTAATTGTCATTCAAACTGTGAGAGCGCTGAAAGCTGAAAATTGGTCTGGTCAGGAAGGGGGTGTAACTGCACTGTACTGAGGTGGTTAAAAGTATTACTGATTAAAAAAAAAAATAATAATAAAAAAAAAAACTCCATACAAATAATTATTGAGTTTCTCCCTTATAAATAAGTGCAATTATTACAACACAATTATTACAACACATTTTTACATATATTATGCTCCAATCAATCTTTTAAAAATCTGCAATGCAATGTTACAAATAATTATCCTATAAATGCGATGAAATCAAACAGAAAAGATTGTGAATATGTGATGAAAAAAAGGGTTAAATTAAATATGAACAAAGAAAAGTAATATAAAAGAAATAAATAAGAGTGTAGAAAAAAAAAATAATAATGATAATAATTAAAAAAAAATATATATAAATAAGAGTCTATAAAAAAGTTACAATATATAAATATATATGAAAACATTTCATGAATTAATATATAATATAATAGATAAGGGTGTATAAAAAAATAACAATAGTTAATAAATATAAAAATAACTATAAATACAGGTGTATAAAATAGTGAATAAAAATAAATATTGATAATAGCCAAATACCCTCTGAGTGCTCTACTTCTACGTTCTTTCTATGCAAATTCAGTATCTTTTTGTTTATTGCCAATGTTAGCATTTTCTTTTTGTGTGTTTATGGAAAAAAACGTAATCACGTTTCAAAAAATAAAAAAAAATAAAGGTGTCTAAACACAAAAAAAAGAAAAAGGATTAAATCTAGAAAATAAAAAAAATAAGGGTGTGTGTAAATAAAACAATCTGTCATATATAAAACAAATATAAATAAGAGTGCATAAAAATAATAAATATGATAAATAGTAAATATAGAAATAAAAATTGTGAATAAAGGGGTATAAAACAATAAATAAAAACCTTAAACATAATTGTATTTATTTATTTTATATTATATTTATGTTTTTTTTGCCAATGATAATAAAATGGTAATAAAATAATAAAAACCTTAAATATACTTTTTTATTTTCTATTATATTTATGTTTTTTTATTTATTTAATTTTTTAAATTTTTATTCTTATTATTTAGGGTGCTCTGCAATAAAAATGTAAATAAATGGGGTATAAAATAATAAATAATAATGTTAAAGATAATATTTTTTTATTTTCTGTTATATTTCTGTTTTGTTTTGTTATGTTTATTTCGATTTTTATTGTAGAGCTGCCTGAATAATTAGAGTGAAAGATATATATATATTTTGTTTTTTTAATAGGGTAAAAAAATGACAGGCTGTGTATTACTGTATTATCTGAATGCTCTAAGTCGGCTATTCACTGCTATCTTGCCAGCCCAGTACTGGTCAGTGTGATAGACATAGCCATCATCGATCAGTGGTGGACCAGGGTATAGTCGTGAGCCACCAGCAATGCTAATGCTGAATTATGGCACTAGCAGTGGTGGACCAGGGTATAGTCGTGAGCCACCAGCAATGCTAATGCTGAATTATGGCACTAGCAACGGACACCCGCGTGACTTGTCAGGGGGTGGACTAGAACTCATGGACATACGCAATCCAACAGCAGCCCGCGCCTTTGGAAGGCGGCGCGCATTGTCACACGCCACCGCTCCTGGCTGATATACCAGAGACATTTCTTTATCTAGAAGCTAGTTTCTCAGTGCCGTTAGCAGCTCAGCATTGCCATCTACAGGCATTACTGAGAATTATACCCGCACGCTGCTGAGCTGAAGAGACGCTCTCTGCTCTATGAGACCTGCGCACAAGCTGTAGTTGGCTCTGCTGATGCCTGCCTCGGAAGGACCCCGTTGTACTGTCCATAACGTCGCTTAGCAACCGCCCGTCTTTGCCAACCGGAGTGCGACCATAGTAACCCACAGACTGCAACATGGCAGAGGGAGGGGAGCCGATCGTCAGACCCAGAAGGATCTTTATTCAATCCGGGGCGTTAATATAGATAAAGTAGGCACAATTCTTTTTTCTTTATTGAGTGGCATTTAGTTCACACCAGAATGCCGGCTTGGAAGCCGCACGTTTCCTGCACCACCTTCAAAACGCACCACAGTTGTGATTTGCAGCGGGGTGTTAATGTTACGTCATGAAATGCTGGTCGCACGCGCAGGGCACTCGCCTGCACCAGACCGCGTGCTACAGAAGTACTATGCCATCCGCTTGCTGTGCGTTTCCCTTAAAGGAGTGCATGACCTGCTTTTGGTGCAGTTCGGTGCGACTCGGTCCATTCACAATGAATAGGCTAAAATCGCACACCGCACGTGAATGGCAGAGGAACGCTCAGTACGTTGTTGTGCGATTCCGTGGTGTGGACCGGCCCTTCACTCATTTGTATGCGGAGGCCGAGCTGCAATGCCACTTCATGTGAGCTCTGGTGCATTGCGAGAAAAATGCTCCAAGTCTGCGTTAAAAAAAAAAATGAATATAAATAAGGGAGTATAAAAAAAATGCAAACAATATATATTTGTGAATACATTTAATGAATAAATATAAAAATAAATAAGGGGATATATAAACAATAATAAAATAGTTAATAAATGTAAAAATAATTATAAATAAGGGGGTATAAAATAATAAATAAGGGCGAGCGATTAATAATGCCCATACACCTCCTGGGGGCTCTACTTCTACCTGCTTTTTATGCGAATTCAGTAGCACAAGGCAGCTTTGTGGTGTGAACAGGGCACAGAGATAATAATGGTTTTCTATGGTCCTGTGTGGTGACCGGTGCTGATAAAGTGCAGAAAAATGCATCCAGTGTGAATGAGCTCTTAGGTGAGGTTGTCACTTATTTTTTTCAAGCCAAACCCGAACACTCTAGCAGCGCACAGTACGTTTTTTGTTTTTGTTTTAGGGTGCTTTCACACTGCAGCCGCCCGAGCACAGGATTCAAAACCCGGACTGTCCGGGTGAATCTCGGACAGGTGGTGACCCTACTCTTAGGCCTCAGCTATCCACACCTCTGTGTGAAGGACCGTCTTTGCCCGCATCCATTTATGTCTATTGGGACGCAGTAGCAGCATGGATATAGCCACCGGGGCCAGCTTGGCAGTCGTGCAGGGGCATGTCTCTGAACGTCTGTGCAGGCACTGCGTCCCAGTAGACATAAACCATACTGCTTGTACCCAGAGGCATAAAACACTTGGGTACCCCATGCAGGCATGGGGGGGGCCCTTAGCATAGGTACGTCTGTGTGAATGAGGCCTTTAACCTCTTGCCAACCTGCTGCAGTACCTATACTGTGGGGGATTGGCTCTTTCAGGCATGGTAAAGTACCTGTACATCGGGGCTTTCTTCCGGGTCCGCTCTCTCACGCATGCGTGCGCACCCAGAAACCCGAGCTGTCATTCACTGCAGCAAAAGCCAAGCAGTGGGTCTTAGCCAATGATTTATGGCCGGGACCCACTGATCGGCTGAGCGAATGACAGAAGAGAGCAACAACACAGAGCTCTCTACAGACGGCAGCAACGTGCCGCTTTTTTTTCTCCCTGCAAAGTAGGGAATAAAAATCAGAACATTACTTAATAAAAATCAGCACATTGTACATACAGTAACCATTGTCAGGCACACAGTTAACCTTTTGATCTAATGTTAACCCCTTTCCCAGTCAGTGTCATTAGTACAGTGACAGTGTATATTATTAGCACTGATCACTGTATTAGTGTCACTGGTGGTGTCAGCATCAGTTTGGCTGCTTTCACACCGAGGCGTTTTTTAGGTGTGTTAGTGCTAGAAATAGCCTCTAATGCCTGAAAACCTCCTCCCTATTCATTCCAGTGTGACTTTTCACACTGGGGCGGTGCGCTTGCGGGACGTTCTGAAAAGTCCTGCAAGCAGCATCTTTGGGGCAGTTTGGGAGCTCTGCATACACTGCTTCCAAAACTCCCTGCCCATTGAAATGAATGGGCAGCGCTGCCAAAGCTCTGCGACATGGGCGCTTTTAACCCTTTCTTTGGCCGGCAGTGGGCTAAAATTAGCGACGCTTTACCGCTAACGCGGAGCGACTACAGTGTGAAAGTAATCTAAGTGTCAGATTGACCGTGCACTAAGGGAGTCCCACTATAAGTTGCTGATCGCCACCATTACTAGTATAAATAAATAAATATAAACTCTAGTATATATCCCATAGATTGTAGACGCTATAGTTTTCATACAAACCAATCAATATACACTTTTTTTTATTTTTTTACCAAAAATATGTAGCAGGATGCGTTTTGGCCAAAATATAAGAAGAAATTAAATTTTTTTATTTTTTTATTGGATATGTTTTATAGCAGAAAGTAAAATATATATATATTTTTTGCTTTTTTTTATATTTTCAGTCTTTTTTCGTTTATATAATAAAAAATAAATAATGCAGTGGTGATCTAGTACCACCAAAAGAAAGCTCTATTTGTGTGAAAAAAAAATATATAAATTTTGTTTGGGGACAGTGTTGCATGACTGCGAAATCGGCAGTTAAAATAACACCGTGCCATATAGCAAAAAATGGCCTGGTCATGAAGGGGGATAAATCTTCCCGGAGGTCTAGTGGTTTAGTGTATCTAGATCCAAAATCTTTTTTTTATTTTTTTCTGGATAGAGTAGGAAGAGTTTTAACCCCTGCTAGGTTATTATTATTTGTGCACCACTGGGGAGATTTCCCTTCACTTCCTGTCCTAGAGATGCAACAGAAGGTTAAAAGTAAATCTCTAAATGTGATTGGGGTTCTTCTCTTAGATAGTTCACCCAGTAAAGGAGTCAGTACGATTGATAGTATACAGTGTCATCATTTGTAGGAGCTGGTTGTAGACATACCAGTGATGTAACTAGAAGGTGGAGGTGGAGGCGGGTGTAGTGGTATAGGTGGTGGCTGATGGACAGCAGCAGGAACAGCAGGTGGAGGAAGAGTGAGTTTTGTCAAATCAGCGGTTTCTGGAACGTTGGCGGCATCACCCTCTACTGCCCCAATTCCAGGCACCAGAGGAGGTTTTCACTCTAGAGGCCACAAAGAAGAAGAAGCGTGTGTAATTACGTGCAAACGTTCGGTTGGCGCGAGTGCGTCCACGTGTTCGTATTGGCGTGCGTCCGTTCGTACCAGGACTCGCACGCCTCTGATGGGGACACCGTGCATGATCCTTGGGACGAAGGTGAACTGCTGCTACACGGGGACGGATCTTCACATGGTGAGTTCTCTGACACCAGGAAAGGTACATCAGAATGCGGATGCCCTTTCTCGGGTCTATTGTCACTTGGCTCGTGGTGTCCAGACCCCTGGCTTGGAACAGGGTATTTCAAGGGGTTAATTGAAGAGGGCAGTTACTTCCCCTTCAGACCTGCTTATTGCCAGCTGGGCTGAAAATGTTAGAGGGGAGCTGTTTGAGTAGGAGAGAAAGAGAGACACAGCAGCATGCTGTGTGAAAGGACCCTTTGCTGTATTGCGTACCTGCTGGGGTGAGCAAAACCATATCAGAGACTGTAGCTCTGGCTAGAGCCATGTACTTTATCTATATATCAGCCTGTTGGTTAAAGAGATTGAACTTTTCCTACATCTGCACCTGTGTTACAAGACAAGTCTGTTGTTTCTTCTGTTTATTTTGCTGAATAAAGCCATTTTTACTTTACTGAACTATTTGAGCCGGCTCTTTACCCCTCCGATCGCCTACAAATGATTTATATCTATATATCTATATCTATATATATATATATATATATATATATATATATATATATGGCCTAAGTCTAGATGAATCACCCACACTTAAAGGGGCAGCTACACATTTTTTGTTTTCTTTTTCATACACATTATTTGAAGTGTATTGGGATAGGCTCTAGTGCATCTAATAAATTGTTTTTGATATATAACCAAATGTAATGTACTTCGGCTTCTTTCATTGTCTTTGTGTATTAGTTATACAGGCTTATCAGCGCCTCAACAGAGACAGAAAACCATTATCTCTTCTTTATTTCTACAGATATTTCCCAATTAAGACAGACACAACCATTGCCGCCACCCACATCACCACCACCCAAAGTGCCAGTCCTGTGCGCACAAAATAACTGTTTGAATGATGGAATCTGTGTTCTGGAAAACCAGCAGCCGGCATGCAGGTAAAAATTTCTTGCCTCAGTGCAGGAGTGTCAAACTCAATTTCATTGTGGGCCACATTGCATGAGCATTATAATTGCCCTTAACCACTTGAGACCCGCGCTATAGCCGAATGACGGCTACAGCGCGGATCTCCTTTGCCGGGACGACGTCTGCAGGTAAGCTGCACTTGTAAACCCAGAAGGCTTCGGGGAACAGAGGGCAGATAGGGTGACCATTTACAGCCAGGTGACTTCAAGTAATTGTAGCACCCTCTAGTGTAGAGTGCTAGGCTGTACATAGATTTCTTTTTGTAATATAGGTACATTTAGGCTTGGCTACTCTTACCTCCCCCACTATCAAGCGGTCGGAAATTACCTGGATCTCAGTGTGTACTTGCTGGATCTCAGCACGGTGTGTCTCCTCCA
This sequence comes from Lithobates pipiens, assembly GCF_037356315.1. Lineage (NCBI taxonomy): Eukaryota > Metazoa > Chordata > Amphibia > Anura > Ranidae > Lithobates > Lithobates pipiens. The sequence continues at coordinate 197,253,101 of NW_027507764.1, forward strand.
CTCTCTTAATGAGAGCCTCTATATCAGCTTTCGTTGGTAGAGCCTGGATTAAGCTCTTCAGATCCTCCGCTTCCGATCGTATACTACGAGGGGTGACTTCCTCGCATTCCTCTTTGCCGTTCCCGACCTCGGTTGGGCTTTTCGTCTCCCCCCTATTCGTCCGCGCACTCGCCTCCGCTTCCGATCGTTTAGTGCGAGGGGTAGCTCCTTCGTTTTCCTCTCTGCCATTCCCAGCCTCGATTGAGCTTTTCATCTCCCCCCTGTTTGTCCGAGCGCTCACCACCTCGGGGGGCTTAGCTACGTCCGTAGTCTCCGCGATATGCCCGGCAGCTGACATCCGCCTCGGGGAGAAATACTGCTGTATAGTGGGTTGTGGGGCACTGCACCCTGCAGCTCTACGCGAGGTTTTCGTTTCTCTCTGTCTAGGCGCGCTCATTCCGGGATCCTCAGGTGCAAATCACCTATGACTGGCGGTTCAGCTAGGAGCACAGACTCTGCACGCCCTCACTCAGCCATGCTCAGACCACACCCCCCTAAGCAACAGATTTGAAGGAAAAATGGAGAGAGTGGAAAGGGAGAGCAAAGAGCAGGGTGAGACGTTGGTGAAGATGCAGCTTCAGATCGAGGAACTTGAAGATCGTAGTCGTCGCTGCAACTTGAGGCTCCGAGGAGTCCCAGAAGTCGCTGAGCAGGAGGACTTGCAGGAGAAGGTAATGAGCATTTTTCACATGATTTTAGAGGGTAATGTCCCGCCTAACATGGATTTGGACAGAGTACACAGGGCGCTAGGGCCTAAATCAGCAGACCCGCAAAGGCCCAGGGACATAATTTGCCGCCTCCATAGATACGCGCATAAGGAGACTTTGCTGAGGAAGGCATGGTTGGCTGGCAATATTGAGATAGAGGGATCAGTAGTGAAGCTCCTACCTGACTTATCCCGGGCCACACTACAGCGCAGAGCACAGTTGCGTGCTGTCTTGGACTGTGTACGGCGGGAGGGACATGCATACAGATGGAAATACCCTCTTGCTGTGGTAATAAGAAAAGGAACATCTACATGCACACTGAGACTATACAGCGATCTTCCAAAATTATTTGCCTTTATAGGTGTGGAGCCGTTTATGGTGCCGAACTGGAGACTCCCACTCTCTCAGCTACAGAGAAAAAAACAGAAAGCACAGGAGGGAAAGAGAGGGAGTGGGAAAGATGAGAAAGACATATTACAGCACAATGAGACTTGTGTTAGAAATTAAGCTAAATTAACTCATATCCCTGAACCTATCCTTTTTTTTTGTTTCTTTTGTGCGCCTGTTGGGGCTTTTTCCCTTCTCTGTTTCCTTTTTTTCGTAGCCTCATCCCATAGGTTTTCAACTTGTCTAATTAATTCCCTCCATGATGATTTAAGAAGTATGGGAGGAGAGAGATATGCTCTTAATATCTTTTTTTGGATTAGGATGAATGGAGATAATGAGGGATGAGGTGGGGGCAGCGGGTGGGTGGGTGGGGGGGGTCGGGGGGGGGATACAGGTGGAGAGTCTAAGATAAATACACAAATAAGATTAGGTAATTATAATAAAGGGGGGGGGGGGTTCAGGTCCCTGGGGGGGATTCACATGACCGAGGTTCCTAGAAGAGGTGGTCACTTAGGAGAGTAATATAATTTACTATTATAATTTACTAGGGATAAAGAGGGGGAAAATGGGATGATAGGGGTTGCAGTGGTTTCTTCTTTTTTTTTTTAGAAGTGTTGGGAGGAGGGGGGGATTTAATATAATACATAATATTTTTTTTTCTTTGTTTTTTTCTTGTTTTTTGGGGGGGGAGGGAGTAATGGATGTGGAGGGTCAGTAAATATATATGGGAATGATGGTGCACAGGGGATGGTTTAGACTTGTGAGGGTTGAGAGGGTGGGATAAGGAGGGATATTGGGGGAGAGTATATAGAATTAGGACACAAGAAACTGTTGGTTTTTTTTTTTTTTTTTTGGTCAATCACTAATCACCAATATTAGTAACTTTTAATATCACCACTAACAAAATAAAGCACATAGCTAGGGACCTGGGGGAAACGGAGGGTTTACGGATTGGGACCAGACCCCCCTACCTGAACTTAAGGATGAATAAAATAACTTTATAAGATGTGGCCTCCGGCCCCCCCCCCTCTCTTTCTCCCTTTCTCCTTCTCCCCACCTTGCCTCCCCTCCCCCTTTGAGGAGGAAAGGGAGAGAGGGAAAGGAAAAAGGGGAGGAAAAAGGGAAGGGAAAAGGGAAAGAAAAAAAAAGAAAAAAAAATTTTTTTTTATTTTTTTTTTTGGGATGAGGAGTGTAAGGTATTATATTGTATTGTTGCTTTATTGTATTATGGTACGGTTTTTATTTTTTTTTTTTGGAACAAGGTCAATACACAATATGGCTCTTGGAGGAAGGAAGAGAGAAACGGAGAGGAGACATGGAAAATAGGAAAGGGGGGGGATTGATATAAATTATATATACAGGAGAGGCTTAAGCTTTGGATAAATATAGAGATGGGTACATGTATGAATTTACAAACACAGGTGCAGCTGTGAATGTGTGTCTCCATACATGTATATGCAAGGGTATAGGTGTATATATGTAAAAGTATATACGTAGATGTGAATGGACAGACATAATTAACTTTGCCTCTACTATGGCTTCTGTCTCCTTTTTTTTTTTTTTTTTAACCCCCCCTCTCTTAAAAGAGCCATGTTGGAGTAGACACAATCTATGTGGAGAAGTAACAGGTGACAGTAGAAAACATGATATTATAAAAGACTGGCGGAGGGCACGTGGGAAGCTCGCCCAGGAGCAGCCAGGCACAACCACAAAACCCCATTAGGTAAACACTCATAATCCGGAGGGTCCGGAAATTGAGTGGGTAAAAGCAGTAGAGCTTTGAGATTCGTGGGGAGACCGTTGGTAAACGGCCAACCCAGGGATTGGTAGTGGGGGAGGGAGGGAGGGAGTAGCAGATTGGACGGGAGGGAGGGGGGCGGGAGGGGGTAGGGTTAGAGGGGGTTCTCCCCCCCCCTTTTTTTTTTTTTTTTTTTTTTGTTTGTTTGCACCTTTACTTGTCTCTGCCTCTTTCCCCAAGGAGATATGGAAACTTTAAAAATAATGTCCCTGAATGTAAAGGGACTGAACGTCCCGGAAAAAAGACGAATGTTACTTCATGATTTAAAGAGATTGAAGATAGATGTAGCGTTTATTCAAGAAACACATTTCAGAGAAAATAATTTCTCTCTGCTGAGGTCTACGGGGTATCCAATGGTTTACCATGCGCTTAACCCGATTTCCAAAACTAAGGGAGTCACCATTATGATATCAAAAACAGTAGCATGGAATCATAGGGATTCTATGATAGATGCAAAGGGAAGGTATCTGTTTGTAAAGGGGACTATAGGAGGGGTAGGAGTTACATTAGCAACATATTATGCCCCCAATATACAACAAGACCTCTTTTTTAAAGAGATACTTGACAAACTTATGGAATTCGAAGAAGGACAGTTGATTATGGGGGGAGACCTTAATACCCCATTAATCCCCAGTGAAGACACCTCATCAGGGACATCGTCAGTGACACCTAAAATAAGAAAGAGGATAGCCCAGGCAATAACAGAAAGAAAACTGGTAGATATATGGCGATTATTACACCCCAAGGAAAGAGATTACTCTTTTTTCTCCAATCCGCATAGAGTGTATTCACGGATAGATATGTTTTTTATTCCGCATAAACAATTATCCTCAGTTAAGGAAGCCACTATTGGTCTAATTACCTGGTCAGATCATGCCCCAATTTTTTTAAAATATAATTTAACGGGGAAAAAACATTTAACCTCTAGGATGTGGAAACTCAATGAGAGCCTCCTTCAGGATCCTTTAGTCCTGGAGGATGTCAGAAAGGAGATAAAATTCTTCTTTCAGGAGAACGAAGGCCCAGAAAGTTCCTTGGGAACAATCTGGGAAACGCACAAGGCAGTAATCAGAGGAGTATTGATTAAGCATGGAGCAAGGATTAAGAAGGAAAGAGAAACAAAGTTAACAGAATTATTAGTAAAAATGCAACATCTAGAAGCCCAACATAAACATGCCCAGAACTTAGAAGTTGAACAAGAATTAATAAGCACACGTAGGCAAGTTACAGATCTGCTACAGTACAGAGCTAAAATGGCAATTCAGATAGGACGTAAGTGTAGCTATGAATCCGGCAATAAATGCGGAAAACAACTAGCGAGAGCATTACGGGAAATACAATCCAAGACATACATACCTATAATTAGAAAAAAAGGTGGGGAGGAAGAACGAGTGCCAGAACAGATTGCTGGTGTGTTTGGCGATTTCTACTCCTCATTGTATAATCTGAATTTGAGGGCATCAGATCAAGCTAAGATAAATGAATACATAAGATCAAGCGAAATGCCGACTCTGACAAGTACTGCACAAGAGGAGATGGAATCCCCAATCACACTAGAAGAAGTACAAAACACGATAAAACAGATAAAAAGTGGGAAAGCACCTGGTCCAGATGGACTAACAGCCCAATATTATAAGACGCTTATGCCGGAATTATGTCCATATATGGTTAAACTGTTTAATGAAATAGGAGACATATCGACTTTCCACTCAGATACACTTAAAGCTACAATCACAGTGATACAGAAAGAAGGTAAAGACCCGAAACAATGTGGAAGCTATAGGCCAATATCTTTACTGAACGCAGATTTGAAAATATTTAGCAAATTATTAGCCTTGAGGATACAACAGTATTTGCCCTCTTTGATTCATCAAGACCAAGTGGGATTTGTCCCAACAAGAGAATCAAGGGACAATACTATTAAGGCCTTAAACCTAATACATACAGTCATCTCTACCGATACCCCCTGTATATTTCTGGGAACAGATGCAGAAAAGGCTTTTGATCGGGTGGGGTGGGGGTTCATGTTCTCGGTACTCCGACATATAAAGCTAGGAGGGAAAATGATGGGCTGGATAACAAGCTTGTATGAAAAACCTACAGCTCAAGTAAGAGTAAATGGAGTGGTATCTACATCTTTCCCAATAACAAATGGGACCAGACAGGGATGTCCACTGTCCTCTCTGTTATTTGCGTTGACCCTTGAACCACTTCTATGCAGAGTAAGGCTCAACAGGGATATCCAAGGAATAACCATAGGAGAAACCCATAATAAAGTCGCAGCATATGCAGATGATATGCTTTTTACAGTGACGAATCCGATAATCTCGCTCCCAAATCTATGTAAGGAAATCGAGACATATAGTACATTATCCCACTTTAAAATAAACTGCTCCAAGTCAGAAGCCTTAATGATAGCAGTCCCAGATAAAATGACGAGACTAATAAAATGAAATTATAAATTTAATTGGACGAACTATGGCTTGAAATACTTGGGAATAACGATCGCAACAAACTTCAATAAGATATATGAATTAAATTTTGTATCAGTATTGAAGATGGTACGAGGATGCCTGGAGAGATGGCACAGGGGAATACATTCCTGGTTTGGAAGAAATAATATAATCAAGATGAATATTTTGCCAAAACTCCTGTACCTCCTCCAGGCAATCCCAATGTTAATACCAAGAAATTTCTTTAGAACTATACAAACATTATTTATGAAATTTATTTGGGCAGACAAACAACCAAGGATACGGAGGACATTAGCAACACCAGACATATACAAATATTACCATGTAATACATCTAGGTAGATTACTAGACTGGTGTCGACATGGAGATCAGAAAATATGGGTAAAATTAGAGCAAGCACAATGTAGGGAGCTACTACATAGAGCACCTTGGTGCTACAGAAATTTGACCTCAGATACGAAGCTACACCCTACAATAGGACCCACATTACAGATATGCTACCATCTCTTAGCTAAGAATAAGATATCGACACAGAACTCCCCTCTAGTCCCTATATTGGGTAAGCCCCGATTTATACCAGGCATACAGAAAGGACCTTTTGATAAGTTGATTAAAAAAGGAATATATCAAGCTTCGCATTTCGTGAAAAAAGGTAAATGGCCAACAATGCAGGAGATGATAGATAGAAAAGGCCCTTTTCAATTAGATTTCTGGCAGGTGGCACAATTAGGACATTTTCTAAAAACAGAGATAGTGCCAGAGTTACTAGAGCGAGACTATATGCCATTTGAGAAACTCTGTATGGAAAAGGAACCAATTACGCATGCAATCTCGAAAATGTACGCGTTACTGATTAAACCCGTAGAAAATTTTCAGGTACCCTTCTTTAGGAAGTGGGAAATAGACCTAGGAAGGACTTTTTCTGAGGAGCAGAAGAAAAATATGATACAATAAATTTTTAAAACAGCAACATGCACAAAACTACAGGAAACTAATTATAAAATTATCGCACAGTGGTATAGAACACCAGAAAAACTTCAAAAATATTTCCCTTATATATCAAATAAGTGTTGGAGGTGCCAGAAAGAAGTGGGAAATTTTTTACATATATTTTGGTCATGTCCAAAAATTAAGAAATACTGGAAAGAGGTACGAGATATCGCTCAAAAATTCAGTGAAGTAGAAATACGGGAGGACCCAGCAGTATTCCTCCTGAACTTGTCAGAGACCTCAGGAAATATAGGTGGGAATTCCATCCTGTGTCACTTGGTAAATACAGCCAAGTCATGTATAACACTTAGGTGGAAACAAATACAACCCCCCAGTGTGAGCATGTGGTTGAAGAAAGTTGAGGAGGTGAACAGGATGGAAGACCTAATATGGACAGCCAGGAAAAGAAGGAAAACTTACTTGGAAATATGGACACCATGGAACCTCTATATCTCCTTGGAGGAGGGAAGGAGACAGATTGATGCGATTTAAGGGGGAGGAGGGGGAGATATAGGGGAAGGAGATGAGAACTCCCCCCCTTTTTTTTGGCTTGGTCCCCCCCTTTTTTTTTTTTTCGGGGGGGGGGGGGGGGGGAGAAGAATAGGGGGGAAAATATCAGGGGGGGGAGATGAGAAATAAGAGGATAACAATATAACTCTGGCCTGATTGGGAACAGTACCAACCTAGGACCAGACATGGGGTATGTGGGACTGAGAGTGAAGTCTCTATGATATTGCCCCGATATATTATATAGATTACCATTAACCTAGCCTGCTCTCTCTTTGGATTTATACATTACATTATAAAGGGAATAAGAGGCTAAGGGAATAGAATGAATTGTTATGCTCTTTTTGTTTATTATGTATGAATATGGAAACACGATGTATGACTCTTAGATTGTTTATGTAAAATTATATTCTTGTTTACTTGAGGAAAAAAAAAAATGGAAAGGGAAAAAAATAAATAAATAAAGAAATTGAAAAAAAAAAATTTAGGCTTGGCTGGGAGCCAAGTCTGTGTTTAATCTGGGCCGGGGTGAGTGATCTAGGGAGGATGGAGGACTCATAAGGCAACACCTCTGGTGCCTCCCCTTGCTTGCTGGAGCCTTGGTGAGGCTTCCGGAGGAATGGAATGAAGGCTGGGAGGAGCTGCCTGGAATGTTAAGGAGGGCCCTGGCTGGTCCTCAGCAAGTGGGCTGATAGGGGGTGGGCCCCTCTTGAATACTCAGTCAGGCCAGCAGGGGCAGTGCAGAGTTTGGGTGGAAGCTGGAGATAGTGTTGAGGAGGCTGTCAGTGGCCCTTGAGGGTAGCCACCCCCTAGTCTGTCCTGTCCAGAGGCACAGGAGCAAGAATGAGGACAACAGGAGCCAGCTAGCACATCTGATGCCGCGTACACACGATCAAACAATCGGGTGGAAAAGTCCGGCAAACTCAAGTCCGCCGGACAATCCCCCCCGTGTGTAGCCTCCGGCATACTTTTTTGACCCGAAAGTACGGCGGACTTAGAAAGTAGTTTTGCACTCCAATCTTCCCGCCGGACTCGCATTTCGGCGGTGTGTATGCCAGTCCGCCGTAGTTTTGAAATGAACGGACTTTTCCCGCCCGGAGAAAAGTCCGCTCATTTGAGCGGGTCTCCAGGTAGGCGGGGCCCACGAAGGAGACGTCGCTGGCCCCGCCACCTGGTATGGACTTAAAGGGGAACCCCAACGCCAAAAAAAATCGGCGTGGGGGTCCCCCCAGGTCCACATCAGAACCTTGTCCGAGCACGCTACCCGGCCAGCCAGGAAAGGGGGGGCGAGCGAGCGCCCCCCCCCTCCTGAGCCGTACCAGGCCGCGTGCTCTCAACATGGGGGGGTGCCCCCGAAGTCGAAAGAAGAGGCCGTCGGCGAGGAAGAAAGCCGGGCTCCTTCGCTAGTAAAAGAGCTAGAAGAAGATAGCGGAGGAGTCCGGCGAAAAGACCCCCCGAAGACGGAAGATCCCGGAGCTGTGCAATAAACTATTTTATCTTATGTGTTGTTTTTTTTGTACTTTATTACACAGGTGAATGGGTAGGGGTACATTGTACCCCTTACTCATTCACATAGGGTGGGGGGGGGGGGCTGGTATCTGGGGGCCCCTTAATAAAGGGGGCTCCCGGATTCTGATAAGCCCCCCGCCCGCAGACCCCGACAACCAACGGCCAGGGTTGATGGGAAGAGGCCCTTGTCCTTATCAACATGGGGACAAGGTGCTTTGGGGTGGGGGGGCGCAAGCCCCCCCTTCCCCAAGGCACCCCTCCATGTTGAGGGCACGCGGCCTGGTACGGCTCAGGAGGGGGGGCCGCTCGCTCGCCCCCCTTTCCTGGCCGGCCAGGTAGCATGCTCGAACAAGAGTCTGATGTGGACCTGGGGGGACCCCCACGCCGATTTTTTTCGGAGTTGGGGTTCCCCTTTAAGTCCATACCAGGTGGCGGGGCCAGCGATGTCTCCTTCGCGGGCCCCGCCTACCTGGAGAAGCGCTCGAAATGAGCGGACTTTCCTCCGTGTGTGTGGGCGAGTCCATTCATTTCAAAAGTAGGGCGGATAGTACGGCGGACTTAGTACGCCGTATTAGTCCACTGAAAAAGTGCCATGTGTGGGCAAGTAGCTCATTCGGAAAGTCCGACGGACAGTCTGGCGGGAAGTCCGCCAGACTAAGTCCGTAGGATAGTTCGCTACGTGTGTACGCGGCATGAGATATCTCCAGGGAGAACACAGCTGTGTGGCTGGTGAGTGTGGCAGTCTGAGAGGACTGTAGGAAGTAGCCAGGAGGGCTAGTGAAAGGGGCAGCTGTAGCCAGGTGGGCTGGCAGTGCCTGAAGAGGTGGTGCTGGGATCAGTAGTTACAGGTATGTAGCAGGACACTGGACTTTTTCTCTACGCACCAAAGGGGCCCGCAGTCCCTGCCTGTAAAGGGCTTTTGCTTGATCTGGCTGAGTGCCTTGCCACATTCATCAAACAGTGTTCCGGCTGGGTCTGAGTTGTTCCTGCAAGCAAGTGATGTACTGGAGGATGAGTGTATACAGAGAGTGAATATATTTGAGTGTCCCTGAAGAGACTTTGTTCCAGTCAAGTGAGCATTCCATAATAACCCTATCCCTATTCAAGTTTATTAACCCCTAATAAAAAAAATAAAACGTTTCCAATTTCAAGCGAGCCTGTAGAAATTTGGTGTGCCTGGCTGTGCAGGACCCCTAGTCACCAGCGGCTCCTACGGGGGCTGCCCTACATAATGCAATGGTTGTTTGATGTATAAAGGGTGTTGTGAACCTGTCACATGAAATAAACTACTAATTAAGGTGACACTGCTGAATCAAGATGCTATATCAGACACATGGGAATTACATTGTCTTATGTCTTCAACTGACACCTATACCTTCATTGGGAGAAAAAATAATGAAGCACGGCCTTTGTGTAATTTGAATCTGAAATCCAAAGTAAGGGATTCAGAATCTGCAAATATCAAATGCAATACAAATGAACCCAGAACGTAGGATGCTACAAGCCCAAAACACAAAGATGTAAATATCACCTAAAATATAGTGTACATTCCTCACTTTCCTACCTGGCACTTTTACCCTCTTCCTGACCAGGAAAATTTTCAGCTTTCAGCACTGTCACACTTTGAATGACAATTGCGCAGTCACGCAACGCTGTATCCAAATTACATTTTGTATTTTTTTTACACACAAATAGAGCTTTCCTTTGGTGATATTTAATTACCACTGAGTTTTTTATTTTTTGTTAAATATACAAAAATAAACATTTTTCATAGTTTGTTATAAAATTTAGCAAACATGTAATCTTTCTCCCTTTACTGATGTGCGCTGATGAGGTGGCACTGATCAGGCGGCACTGATAGGTGGCACTGACCGGTGGCACTGATGAGGCTACACTGATAGGCGCCACTGATGGGCACTGATAGTCAACTCTAATGGGCACTGATGGGTGGCACTGATGGGCTCTAATAGGTGGCACTGATGGGCTCTAATAGGTGGCACCGATAGGTGGCACTGATTGGCAGCACTGATGGGCACTGATTGGCAGCACTGGTGACCACTGATTGGGAGCACTGGTGGGCACTATTGGGACTGCACTGATAGTCAGGGCACTGATAATCAGTGCCCTGATTATCAGTGCCGATGTGCTTTTAGCCATTTATCAGCTCTCTTTTTCTCTCCTCATGCTGTCAGCATGAGAAAAGGAAAGCTGATAACCGTCTTGTGCTTACTTCTGCGATCAACTTTCATTGGACACAGCTGATTACGTGGTAAAGGGCTGCTGTGATTGGCCCCTTCCCCAGATCTGTGATCAGCTGAGTCCACAGGAGGTGCACAGACAGCAGGATTACGGGAGGACATCCATGTACGCCCTCCCGGCAAATTAAGCCTGCGCTGTAGCCGTCTTTCGGCTATAGGGCGGGAAGGTGTTAAACATATATATTTTTTTTAAAAAAAGTACATAAATAGATCAACTTCCATGTCCAGTTTCAATATTTTATTATACTGTATATAGCATGCAAGAAAAATGACACATAATTAAAAACCATGGTATTGACTATAAAAAATAGAATACATCTCACATAAAGCAATCATGGCATTCAAGGTAATTCCTCCTCTAGGGTGGTAATAAATATATGATTTAATGTTATAAAAAAAAAAGGATACAAAGGGGCACAGAAAGGCTTATTTACAGTAAGAGCTGTGGAATAGACTCCCTAAAAACTAGTTCTGGCCAGCTCAGTAGATACCTGGTTGCCTCCTGGGGGAATTTACTGGAGCAAATTGCACCATGCCGTAGGGCTTTTTTTTTTTTGATCTTCCTTTGGGTCAACTGTGGGTTAAAGATTCTGTATTTTGTGTTTTTTTTATTCTGTTGGTTGAACTAGATTGACATTTTGTTTTTTTTTCACCCTGACTAACTTGGCAGCTAACTAAGGTCTTCATTCTCTACCTTTGTGGCTGCAGTATAGTAGCAGCCTCCTCTCTCCCTTTAACTCTGCAAAGTGGCAGTGGGTACCAGGCCTGGAGTGCACTGACTTTCAGCACCTGGTTCTGCAGGAAGATGGAGTGAAGTTGGGAGGAAAGAGATGTGGAGCAAGTTGGCAGAGCTTCCCATCAATGAGGACTCGGAGCCCCAGGTGAATGAAGACTGCTGAGCTGAGGGTCTCCCTCTGGCCTCTTGGGTTATATGGGAGCTCTTAGATTAGTATTATGGCATTAGGGGTATGTGGCGCATGTATCACAAGGCATGGTGCTGTGTGTATTGGGGTGCATAGGGCAGCATATATTATTTATGATACTGAAAGAACTATAAACGGCTCACTGTGATGTAATATTTCATTACAGCTTTATTTGCTTAATGTTACAGTACACTATACACTCTGGAGTGGCATTGACACTTTTGGATTATTTGGAAACAATTCTCCTTTAAATCCTAGTTCCACCTTAAACTATTTCACGTGCCCCTTGAAAAATATTTAAACCTTGTTTGCATTACTTTCTATACTGAATATGCATATCTGGGTATATCACAGATTAATAAATACACTTTTTACAGGTGTAAAACATCTGGAGACCGGTGGTATGTGGGAAACAGATGTGAAAAGGAGATCCGGAACAAAGGCACCGTGTGGACCATGTCTTCCTTATGTGCACTACTCTCTCTTTTTATGCTTACTCTTGTGAATGTAGTATGACATCCAATCAATGTGGGCTGTTATATTAAAATAAATAACATTTAAAGTGAAATTCCAAACACAAATGTTTGCTTGTTTGTTTTTGTTTTCTATAGAATAGAGTTACCACCTCTATCAGATTTTTACTGCTGACTGTGCCACCTTTGGAGAAATGCCCCCTCATTTCCTGTTTTGTCACTGGGACAGGAAATGGAGATACATCTGTCCAACAAAGCCACTAATAAATCATAAAAAACACTTGTTTTTTTGGAAAGTGCTATAGGATTGGAACCTCTGTGTCACTAGAACAGGAATCTCCAAACTATGGCCCTCCAGCTGTTGCAGAACTACACATCTCATGAGGCATTGTAAAACTCTGACAATCACAAACATGGCTAGGCATGATGGCAATTGAAGTTCCTGAACAACTGGAGGGCCATAGTTTGGAGACCCCTGCACTAGAAGATGGTGAGAGGGGAGATATCTTTAACAACCATACAGACAACAATAAATCACGACAGAGGTTCTTCTTCTAACCCACTTTGCCCTCAACTGAAAAAAAAAAAAAGGATTTTGGCTGAAGTCTATGCTTTAATAAATACTACATTACCATGGTTCATTATTTCAGTAAATCGGTAAATTTGATTGCATTTGTAATATACTTTGTTCATTTCACTTTTTTTTAGCCCAGCAAAATCCACAAACCTGATGCATAAGGACTGACTATTAAAATATCTTCCTGGTAGCCTGGACTAAAGGCCATCTCCATATATTTTTCTTTTGATAACAATAGTCCAGTTTTGAGAGAGTTATTAGTGTGACCTTTTTAGGCATGATCATTGGTCTATAAATTTTTATATATTTTTGTAATAAAATATTTTGTTTTTAAATTTTTACATTGTACACAGTTGAAGGTAAATCTAAAGGAAATTGAAAAAGAAAACTGTATAATGTATGGACAACTTGAATCGGTAGTAGTAAACCGTAGTAAACCGCATCCAAAACACATCCGTTTTCAGGCAAGTATTCCCAAGAAAAGGATTTTCCTTGTAAGCCCTCCAGCATCATTCCGTCACCGTTGAAGGCGTTTCCATCTTCACCCAGTCCTCTTTCCAGGTTCACAGGCTTCAGCTATCTGATTGGCCATGCCAGTAATGATGTCACTCCCGCACATACGGATGGGAGTCGCTATTTATGGTACAACACTGAAGGGACAGCATGGGTATGCCGTTCCTTCAGCGCGCATTTGCAGGTGACGTCTCTGGCTGCATCTAAAGTAAATATCTCCTAAAGGTGTAGGAGATATTTACTGTACCTGTAGGTAAGCCTTATTATAGGGCAGAGACTTTGGTTTGTACACAGTGGAATGTGATATTCTTTTACTTGTGGCAAAGGTTTGCTTTATTACACAGAAGGAATTTCATATATTTTGTATGGTTCACTATATGTTCATAATTATTCACTTAATCTGGTGGTAGACTGTTTAATATTAGTAGGTTAATATTAGCACAATTATTAATTTAAAACATTTTATTTTTGCGTAGCAGTTCACATATATATAATTGCAGCTATATTATTTAGTTATCTTTTTAATATTTATTTCTCACATATTGTAATATTTATTCACATCAGCGCTTTAGTATATTTTTACACATTAATTTCATCAACACACCTACAAGGGAACAAAAAAACTAACAGTAAACAGTCACAAAGTCAAGCAAATTTTTACAGTACAGCAACATAAATGCAAGTACTTTTGGACCTGAACCCCACCAGGCATCTCAAACAGAATATCGCACTTGTAAAAAAGAGAACCAGAACCTTTGGAAGAGTATGTCTGATAATAAATTTGGCAGTACCTCCAGAGGCGGCTCTCTAATTATGCAAAGTAGGCGGTGGCCTAAGGCCTCGCCCTCCTAGGGTCCTCGCTCCTGCCTACTTTGCCTAAAGAGCCTCCTCTAGCTATCATCATACATCAGTCCCAGGTGCCTCCTCGTTCAGAGCAGAGGCGGCTCTCTAATTAGGCAAAGTAGGCGGTGGCCTAAGGCCTCGCCCACCTAGGGGCCTCGCTCCCGCCTACTTTGCCTAAAGAGCCGCCTTTAGCTATCATCAAACATCAGTCCCAGGTGCCTCCTTGTTCAGAGCAGAGGCGGCTCTCTAATTAGGCAAAGTAGGCGGTGGCCTAAGGCCTAGCCCTCCTAGGGGCCTCGCTCCCGCCTACTTTGCCTAAAGAGCCGCCTCTCGCTATCATCATACATCAGTCCCAGGTGCCTCCTCGTTCAGAGTACAGTCAGCCCGCCTCCTCTCTTCTCTGTAACACCCCGCCCCACTCCTGTCAAGAAAACTTCACTGGAAGTGGAACTGCAGTGCAGGTGTCCTTCCAGTCAGAACACCAGCAGACACATAGAAACCTTCAACTGGCCTGCCCCAACATCAAATCCTGTCCGTCCTTTCTTGTGCAAGGGCAGGGCACAGCTAGCATCTCAGCACAGGATCACCGAGTCTACCCTCCTTCCAGGGCGGGGCTTCCCTGATGGAGACGGAGCCAATTCAGCCTGTGTGTGCACTGTGCAGCCGATGGACTGAACTATGAGGGGACAGAGCCTTGCTATATGTGAGGTAAATGTGACTAGGGGGTGCATGTCACTATGTCACTGGGGGGGTGGTACATGTGACTGGAGGGGGGGTGGTACAGTGGTGTCAGTGTGCTCTGTCTCAGAACTGGTGTCAATGTGCTTTGCCTCAGCGATGGTGTCAGTGTGCTCTCAGCATTCGTGTCAGTGTGCTCAGCGCTGGTGTCAGTGTGCTCTCAGAGTTGGTGTCAGTGTGCTCTCAGCGTTCGTGTCAGTGTGCTCAGCGCTGGTGTCAGTGTGCTCTCAGAGTTGGTGTCAGTGTGCTCTCAGCGTTGGTGTCAGTGTGCTCTCAGCGTTGGTGTCAGTGTGCTCAGCGTTGGTGTCAGTGTGCTCTCAGCGTTGGTGTCAGTGTGCTCTTAGCGTTGGTGTCAGTGTGCTCTCAGCGTTGGTGTCAGTGTGCTCTATCTCAGTACTGGTGTCAGTGTGCTCTGTCAGCCCTGGTGTCAGTGTACTCTATCTCAGCCCTGGTGTCAGTGTGCTCTGTCTCAGTGTTGGTGTCAGTGTGCTCTCAGTGCTGGTGTCAGTGTGCTCAGCGCTGGTGTCAGTGTGCTCTATCTCAGCGCTGGTGTCAGTGTGCTCTATCTCAGCGCTGGTGTCAGTGTGCTCTATCTCAGACCTGGTGTCGGTGTGCTCTCAGCGCTGGTGTCAGTGTACTCAGCGCTGGTGTCAGTGTACTCAGCGCTGGTGTCAGTGTGCTCTATCTCAGACCTGGTGTCAGGGTGCTCTGTGTCAGCCCTGGTGTCAGTGTGCTCTATCTCAGAACTGGTGTCAGTGTGCTCTGTGTCAGAACTGGTGTCAGTGTGCTCTGTGTCAGAACTGGTGTCAGTGTACTCTGTGTCAGCCCTGGTGTCAGCGTGCTCTGCCTCAGCGATGGTGTCAGTGTGCTCTGCCTCAGCCCTGGTGTCCGTGTGCTCTGCCTCAGAGCTGGTGTCAGTGTGCTCTCAGAGTTGGTGTCAGTGTGCTCTCAGAGTTGGTGTCAGTGTGCTTAGCACTGGTGTCAGTGTGCTCAGCGCTGGTGTCAGTGTGCTCTCAGCATTGGTGTCAGTGTGCTCTATCTCAGTACTGGTGTCAGTGTGCTCTGTCAGCCCTGGTGTCAGTGTGCTCTGCCTCAGCGTTGGTGTCAGTGTGCTCTGCCTCAGCGTTGGTGTCAGTGTGCTCTCAGCGTTGGTGTCAGTGTGCTCTCAGCGCTGGTGTTGGTGTCAGTGTGCTCAGCGCTGGTGTCAGTGTGCTCTATCTCAGTGCTGGTGTCAGTGTGCTCAGCGCTGGTGTCAGTGTGCTCTATCTCAGTGCTGGTGTCAGTGTGCTCAGCGCTGGTGTCAGTGTGCTCTGTCTCAGTACTGGTGTCAGTGTGCTCTCAGCGCTGGTGTCAGTGTGCTCTCAGCGCTGGTGTCAGTGTGCTCTATCTCAGCGCTGATGTCAGTGTGCTCTCAGCGCTGATGTCAGTGTGCTCTCAGCGCTGGTGTCAGTGTGCTCAGCGCTGGTGTCAGTGTGCTCTATCTCAGCGCTGGTGTCAGTGTGCTCTCAGCACTGGTGTGATTGAGCACATTGACACCAGTACTCTTAATATATGCAATTCATTTTTTTTTCTTGAATTATTTTTTCCCCCCATTATAGATGTGAATGGGGCCTCATGTCTAGGTTATGCCTAAGGCCTCACAAAGCCTAGAGCCACCTCTGGTAGGTTGGCAACACTGATCCCAAAGCCTGGCAACTGCGGCTGGATGCCACCATCTTGAATGTGAAGTCAGCAGCCCCAGTAGACGTAGAGCTGTCATTCAGTTGATTCTCTACACTACAGTATTCTCTGCATTCCTCTTTCGGCTGCCATATAGTACTAGGGATACAGTATTTTCTTTTAAAGAATAACCTTTACTGGACAGTGCTGACCAATCAGAATCCACCTAGCCCATACTGTGAGTGCTGGAGGAGAAGAGTGAAAGACAGGATTTCAAATCCCTGGACCGGTAAAGCATTATCCCGATGCCCGACATCGTGGAACCCTGGTACAACGGGACTGGGGAGGGGGCCCAGTGTACAGTAAGTTCACCTTACAGATTTTCTGTAAAGGTGAACAAACCCTCTAAAGGAGAGTATTGCAGCAAAAGTGGTTTATATTTAAAGTGATATTAAAGGCTTGCTTTTTTTTTTTTTTTAAATAACAAACGTGCTATACTTACCTGCTCTGTGTAGTTATTTGGCACGGAGCAGCTCGGATCCTTCTCTTCTTGGGTCCCATGTCGGTGCTCTTGGCCCCTCCCTTCTGCCAAGAGCCCCCAGAGCGAGCAGCTTGCAGTAGGGGGACCCGGGGCACAGCTCAGCGTGGCCATTCACACAGAGAGTTGCTGCTAATGGTGGGTGTGGTCAGGTTGTGCTTACAGTGGGAGGAGCTTACAGTGGTATGGTTAGACCCTTTATGACCAAGGTCAAAACAAAAATAATAGATATAAAAAGTTTCACTGCCACAAACAGAGAGCAGGCAGGCTCTTTATTGCAGAAGAGACATGCAATGCACATGTGCAGCTCAGCTTACACCTCTGGCCTGGTCTCTGTGTGCTGGAATGACTGATTCCTGTGCATGCGCAGGAGTGATGTCATACTACGCTGACCCATGAAGAAGACTGGAGACCGCCACACAGCTGAAGATGCTGGCACCATTGAGGGACGTTGTCACTGAAGCAAAGGTAAGTTTAGTTCTGTAAAGTCCTTATAAAGTCTGGAAATCTTTTACCTTAATGCATTCCCTGCATTAAGCTAAAAAGTGTCCCAGTGTTTGTATCGCCCAATCACCCCGTTCTATACTTACCTATGTCCTCTCTCAATCCAGCGCTGTGCCCGTCTGCAGTGGCGCTCTCCTCTCCCTCTCTCTGCTCACAGAGGCAGCAGAAGGAACCATTGACTCCTGCCAATCGAATCCTGTGAGCAGAGGGCAGGCAGCGGGGCTGAGCCACGCTGTGTGGGCCAAAAGACATGCACATATAGTATCCCCCTTAATGCAGACCCCCACAGTAAAGACACCCCCCTTAGTGCAGACCCCCCATCAGTATAGAATCCCCCTCAGTGCAGACCCCCATCAGTATAGTATCCCCCTTAGTGCAGACCCCACAATCAGTATAGAATCCCCCTTAGTGCAGACCCCCCATCAGTATAGAATCCCCCCTTAGTGCAGACCCCCCATCAGTATGGAATCCCCCTTAGTGCAGACCCCCATCAGTATAGAATCTCCCTTAGTGCAGACCCCTACAGTATAGACACCCCCTTAGTGCAGACCCCCATCAGTATAGACACCCCCCTTAATACAGACCCCCCATCAGTATAGACACCCCCCTTAGTGCAAACCCCTGCAGTATAGACACCCCCAATTAGTGCAGACCCCCCCATCAGTATAGAATCCCCCTTAGTACAGACCTCCCAATCAGACCTCCACTGCAGGTGTGGGCATCATCCCTGTATAACCCCCGGAAGCTGAGTAGGCACATCTGCGTACACTCGGCGGGAAGGGGTTAAATAAAAAACGGTGTCACTTTTATTCCTATAACAAGGAATGTAAACATCCCTTATAATAGAAAAAAAGCATGACAGGACCTCCTAAATATGAGATCTGGGGGTCAAAAAGACCTCACATCTCATATTTACACTAAAATGCAATAAAAAAACTAAAAAAATTTTGTCATTAAAATTTTTTTTTTAAATGTCCCTTTTAGAGCTATGGGCGGAAGTGACGTTTTTAAGTCTCTTCTGCCCTGCAATGTTATTTGAGATGGGTGGCGGCCATCTTCCCCTCACTCATCTCCATACTTAGCAAGGGGCAACATCCGATCGCCTCCGCCGCTGCCGACGGCTCCGCTAAGCAGCGGAGGGCACTGGAGCATGGCTGGGGGGGCCCCTCTCCCACCACCGATAGAAGTGATCTTGTGGCGAATCCGCCGCAGAGACCACTCTTATCGGAAACCGGACCCGCTGAAGAAGAGGATACCGGGGTTATGGCAGCTAGCTGCTTCCATAACAACCATATTCCTCTTCAAAGTTAGGACGTATATGGGCGCGCTGCGGTCTGGAAGGGGTTAGAATGGACAGAACTGTACGGTGCTGCCAGACGTCGTGGTTTTGCGTACCTGAAAACATTCCGCGCTTTCCTATGTGTGGGGGGACATTAAGAGGTGATGGTGCGCCATGTGCATCTTCTAAAGGGCAGCACATATTTCCTGCGGGTTGGGGAACGTGTGCGATTAGCGTGTGTTTCCCATCCCGCATATGTGTGATTCTAGTCTTAGTAGTTCATTTTTTATTTTTTTGTTGTAAACTCAGCTTCTTCGCTGGTCTTCTGGTCTCCAGCGCCGCCATCTTGACTCTGGGAAGCCGGCTGTGACTTCCTGCTGTTCCACAGCTGGCACCCCACCGCTCATGTGCGAGATCTTGGCACCCCAGATGTTTTGGAACTACATTTCCCATGATGCTCAACTACACTGCAGAGTGGCTGAGCATCATGGGAAATGTAGTTCCAAAATATCTGGAGTGCCAAGGTTCGCCATCACTTTCCTAGGGCATGAGACTTGTCCCAGGAGGCTGCGGGAGGGGGGGAGCCGAACCTCGGTTTTTCTCACCTAGGGGGGAGAAGCAGAAGTGGGATCGGGTACCTGTCAGAAAAAGGAACCCACTCCAAAAAAAAAAAGTTGCTATAGCGGTAGAGGAGGGGGGAGGAGGATGGGCAGAACTTCACTTTTTAATCACAAATCTACAAATATTTGTAAATCTATAGCAAAAGGTCGCCCAGTATTGGGATGGCAGGGATCACCTATGCACTCAAAACATCTCACTGATGCTTTGGCAGTCTGATTGGCACCAGTTTGGTTCCTTATTCTGTCAGTAATTCCTCTGATAAATGTCACTCACAGGCACTTCACTAGAGCTGATCATCAGCATCAACCTTCTGCTTTACACATTCAGGATGGCAAACTGCAGGCTCAGAGCTCTGAGCAGAGCGACCTCGTGTGGTGAATATGCACCATCACATGTGAGCTGAAGATGCTTTATCTATCTTTCACCAGAAGGGGTCAGTGTTGCTCATATTCTTTATTGTTTAACTAGTTGCTGACCGCCGGCCGTCAAATGACGGCCAGGCGGCGCACCTATTGTGGCGGGAGGCCGTCATATGACGGCCTCCCGTTTAAACAGGGAATGCGCGCGATCGTGCGCGCGCATCCCTTTTTTTTCGGTGGCGGCGTGTCACGGAGACACCGCTCGCCACCGAAGGGGGTGAACAGCCATTCGTTATGGCTGTTTACCACGTGATCGGCCGTGATGAAGTCACGGCCGATCACAGATGGTCACACCCCGAACGTGCACGGCGCATGCGCGCGATCGCGAGCGCGCTGCGCGTGCACGTCGGTGGCGGCGTGTTCCCCGGGAACACTACTCGTCACCGACGCTGGTAAACAGCCATTGGCCGGCTGTTTACCCACGTGATCGGCTGTGATCACAAAAATGTAAACAAACTGCGGTAACGGGATTTTACCGGGTTCTCCTCCTCACACACCGATCGTGTGTGAGGAGGAGATTGCGGTAACATCTCGTTACCGCATACAGTGTACACCAATCATACTGATTGCCCCCCCCCCCCGATAAAGAGGACCTGTCACCACCCCTCATAGTACCTGTCAATCACAGTCCATCAGAGTACCTGTCACAGTCCATCAGAGTATTTGAGTACCTGTCACAGCACATCAGAGTACCTGAGTACCTGTCACAGCCCATCAGAGTACCCGAGTACCTGTCACAGCCCATCAGAGTACCTGTCAGCCCATCAGAGTACCCGAGTACCTGTCACAGCCCATCTGAGTACCCGAGTACCTGTCACAGTTCATCTGAGTACCCGAGTACCTGTCACAGCCCATCAGAGTACCCGAGTACCTGTCACAGCCCATCAGAGTACCCGAGTACCTGTCACGGCCCATCAGAGTACCCGAGTACCTGTCACGGCACATCAGAGTACCCGAGTACCTGTCACGGCACATCAGAGTACCCGAGTACCTGTCACGGCACATCAGGGTACCCGAGTACCTGTCACGGCCCATCAGGGTACCCGAGTACCTGTCACGGCCCATCAGGGTACCCGAGTACCTGTCACAGTCCATTAGAGTACCGAGTACCTGTCACAGTCCATTAGAGTACCGAGTACCTGTCACAGTCCATCAGGGTACCCGAGTACCTGTCACAGTCCATTAGAGTACCGAGTACCTGTCACAGTCCATTAGAGTACCCGAGTACCTGTCACAGTCCATTAGAGTACCGAGTACCTGTCACAGCCCATCAGAGTACCCGAGTACCTGTCACGGCCCATCAGAGTACCCGAGTACCTGTCACAGCCCATCTGAGTACCCGAGTACCTGTCACAGTTCATCTGAGTACCCGAGTACCTGTCACAGCCCATCAGAGTACCCGAGTACCTGTCACAGCCCATCAGAGTACCCGAGTACCTGTCACGGCCCATCAGAGTACCCGAGTACCTGTCACGGCACATCAGAGTACCCGAGTACCTGTCACGGCACATCAGAGTACCCGAGTACCTGTCACGGCACATCAGGGTACCCGAGTACCTGTCACGGCCCATCAGGGTACCCGAGTACCTGTCACGGCCCATCAGGGTACCCGAGTACCTGTCACGGCCCATCAGGGTACCCGAGTACCTGTCACGGCCCATCAGGGTACCCGAGTACCTGTCACAGTCCATTAGAGTACCGAGTACCTGTCACAGTCCATTAGAGTACCGAGTACCTGTCACAGTCCATCAGGGTACCCGAGTACCTGTCACAGTCCATTAGAGTACCGAGTACCTGTCACAGTCCATTAGAGTACCCGAGTACCTGTCACAGTCCATTAGAGTACCGAGTACCTGTCACAGTGCATTAGAGTACCGAGTACCTGTCACAGTCCATCAGGGTACCCGAGTACCTGTCACAGCCCATCTGAGTACCCAAGTACCTGTCACAGTCCATCTGTGTACCAGAGTACCTGTCACAGTCCATCTGAGTACCCGAGTACCTGTCACAGTCCATATGAGTACCTGTCACCGCCCTTCAGAGTACCCAAATACCAGTCACCAAACCATCAGAGTACCTGTCACCAGGCCATCAGAGTACCCGAGTACCTGTCACCAGGCCATCAGAGTACCCGAGTACCTGTCACCAGGCCATCAGAGTACCCGAGTACCTGTCACCAGGCCATCAGAGTACCCGAGTACCTGTCACCAGGCCATCAGAGTACCCGAGTACCTGTCACCAGGCCATCAGAGTACCCGAGTACCTGTCACCAGGCCATCAGAGTACCCGAGTACCTGCCACCAGGCCATCAGAGTACCCGAGTACCTGTCACCAGACCATCAGAGTACCCGAGTACCTGTCACCAGACCATCAGAGTACCCGAGTACCTGTCACCAGACCATCAGAGTACCCGAATACCTGTCACCAGACCATCAGAGTACCCGAGTACCTGTCACCAGACCATCAGAGTACCCGAGTACCTGTCACCAGGCCATCAGAGTACCCGAGTACCTGCCACCAGGCCATCAGAGTACCCGAGTACCTGTCACCAGACCATCAGAGTACCCGAGTACCTGTCACCAGACCATCAGAGTACCCGAGTACCTGTCACCAGACCATCAGAGTACCCGAATACCTGTCACCAGACCATCAGAGTACCCGAGTACCTGTCACCAGACCATCAGAGTACCCGAGTACCTGTCACCAGGCCATCAGAGTACCCGAGTACCTGTCACCAGGCCATCAGAGTACCTATCTCCAGCCCATGTCTCATAGAATATACATTGGGGTGTTTGCTTTCCAAAATGGGGTCATTTTGTGGGTAATTTCACTGTCCTGGTGGTCCAGGACCTTCAAAAGTGTGATGGGTAGGAATGAAATGAGATGTGTCATTTATGCTCCTAGAACGCCTGAACGTACTACTTCAATGTTCGGCCTCTCTATGTGGCCAGGTTGTGTAAAAGTCCTACACATGTGGTATCGCCATACTCGGGAGGAGTAGCAGAATGTATTTTGGGGTGTAATTTTTGCTATATACATGCTATGTGTTAGAAATATCTTATAAATTGACAATTTTGTGTAAAAAAAAATGCGTTAAATTTTTTTTCCACATATTCCAAAAACTTCTGGAAAAAAATGAACCGTTCAAAAGACTCATTATGCCTCACAGATTATACGTTGGGGTGTTTGCTTTCCAAAATGGGGTAATTTTATGGGAAATTCCATTGTCCTGGTACTCCAGGGCCTTCAAAAGTGTAATAGGTGGTTGAGAAATGAGATGCGTAATTTTTGCTCGTAGAACGTCTGAAGGTACTACATCAATGTTAGTGCTCTGTATGTGGCTAGGCTGTGTAAAAGTCCTACACATGTGGTATCGCCGTACTCGGGAAGAGTAGCAGAATGTATTTTGGGGTGTAATTTGTTGTATGCATATGCTGTGTGTGAGAAATAACCTGATAATATGACAATTTAGTAAAAAAAAATAAAAAATAAAATAAAAAATCTTCATTTTGCAAAGAATTGTGGGAAAAAATGACAACTTAAAAAAACTCACCATGCTACTTACTTAATACCTTGGGATGTCTACTTTGTAAAAAGGGGTCATTTGGGGGGTATTTGTACTTTCCTGACTTGTTAGGGCCGGTTCACACAGCAGGCGAGGCGAGGCGACTCCGACTTGCCTCGCCGCGACCTGCCGCGGCCTCAGCGGCGACTTGCAAATGACTTCTGTATAGAAGTCAATGCAAGTCGCCCCGAGGTCGCCCAAAAGTAGTACAGGAACCTTTTTTCTGAGTCGGAGCGACTCGAGTCGCTCCTCTCAGAACGGTTCCATTGTACAGAACGGGGGCGACTTGCGAGAGCGAGGCGAGGCGAGTCGTGTCGCCTCGCATCGCCCGCTGTGTGAACCGGCTCTTAGTGTCTCAAGAAATGAGGTACACCTGATGTACTGAAGGCCTGATCAGAAGTGATCAATTTTCAGTGATTGGCACCATAGTTTGTAGACTCTATAACTTTCACAAAGACCAAATAATATATACTAATGTGGGTTATTTTTACCAAAGATATGTAGCAGTATAAATTTTGGCCAAAATTTATGAAGAAAAATTACTAATTAGCAAAAATTTATGACAGAAACGAAGAAAAAGGCATTTTTTTCACAAAATTTACGTTTTATTTTATTTATAGCACAAAAAAAAAAAAACCCACTAGTGATTAAATACCACTAAAAGAAAGCTCTATTTGTGTGGAAAAAAGGACGCAAGTTTCATATGGATACAGTGTAGGATGACTGAGTAATTGTCATTCAAACTGTGAGAGCGCTGAAAGCTGAAAATTGGTCTGGTCAGGAAGGGGGTGTAACTGCACTGTACTGAGGTGGTTAAAAGTATTACTGATTAAAAAAAAAAATAATAATAAAAAAAAAACTCCATACAAATAATTATTGAGTTTCTCCCTTATAAATAAGTGCAATTATTACAACACAATTATTACAACACATTTTTACATATATTATGCTCCAATCAATCTTTTAAAAATCTGGAATGCAATGTTACAAATAATTATCCTATAAATGCGATGAAATCAAACAGAAAAGATTGTGAATATGTGATGAAAAAAAGGGTTAAATTAAATATGAACAAAGAAAAGTAATATAAAAGAAATAAATAAGAGTGTAGAAAAAAAAAATAATAATGATAATAATTAAAAAAAAATATATATAAATAAGTCTATAAAAAAGTTACAATATATAAATATATATGAAAACATTTCATGAATTAATATATAATATAATAGATAAGGGTGTATAAAAAAATAACAATAGTTAATAAATATAAAAATAACTATAAATACAGGTGTATAAAATAGTGAATAAAAATAAATATTGATAATAGCCAAATACCCTCTGAGTGCTCTACTTCTACGTTCTTTCTATGCAAATTCAGTATCTTTTTGTTTATTGCCAATGTTATCATTTTCTTTTTGTGTGTTTATGGAAAAAAACGTAATCACGTTTCAAAAAATAAAAAAAAATAAAGGTGTCTAAACACAAAAAAAAGAAAAAGGATTAAATCTAGAAAATAAAAAAAATAAGGGTGTGTGTAAATAAAACAATCTGTCATATATAAAACAAATATAAATAAGAGTGCATAAAAATAATAAATATGATAAATAGTAAATATAGAAATAAAAATTGTGAATAAAGGGGTATAAAACAATAAATAAAAACCTTAAACATAATTGTATTTATTTATTTTATATTATATTTATGTTTTTTTTGCCAATGATAATAAAATGGTAATAAAATAATAAAAACCTTAAATATACTTTTTTATTTTCTATTATATTTATGTTTTTTTATTTATTTAATTTTTTAAATTTTTATTCTTATTATTTAGGGTGCTCTGCAATAAAAATGTAAATAAATGGGGTATAAAATAATAAATAATAATGTTAAAGATAATATTTTTTTATTTTCTGTTATATTTCTGTTTTGTTTTGTTATGTTTATTTCGATTTTTATTGTAGAGCTGCCTGAATAATTAGAGTGAAAGATATATATATATTTTGTTTTTTTAATAGGGTAAAAAAATGACAGGCTGTGTATCACTGTATTATCTGAATGCTCTAAGTCGGCTATTCACTGCTATCTTGCCAGCCCAGTACTGGTCAGTGTGATAGACATTGCCATCATCGATCAGTGGTGGACCAGGGTTATAGTCGTGAGCCACCAGCAATGCTAATGCTGAATTATGGCACTAGCAGTGGTGGACCAGGGTATAGTCGTGAGCCACCAGCAATGCTAATGCTGAATTATGGCACTAGCAACGGACACCCGCGTGACTTGTCAGGGGGTGGACTAGAACTCATGGACATACGCAATCCAACAGCAGCCCGCTCCTTTGGAAGGCAGCGCGCATTGTCACACGCCACCGCTCCTGGCTGATATACCAGAGACATTTCTTTATCTAGAAGCTAGTTTCTCAGTGCCGTTAGCAGCTCAGCATTGCCATCTACAGGCATTACTGAGAATTATACCCGCACGCTGCTGAGCTGAAGAGACGCTCTCTGCTCTATGAGACCTGCGCACAAGCTGTAGCTGGCTCTGCTGATGCCTGCCTCGGAAGGACCCCGTTGTACTGTCCATAACGTCGCTTAGCAACCGCCCGTCCTTGCCAACCGGAGTGCGACCATAGTAACCCACAGACTGCAACATGGCAGAGGGAGGGGAGCCGATCGTCAGACCCAGAAGGATCTTTATTCAATCCGGGGCGTTAATATAGATAAAGTAGGCACAATTCTTTTTTCTTTATTGAGTGGCATTTAGTTCACACCAGAATGCCGGCTTGGAAGCCGCACGTTTCCTGCACCACCTTCAAAACGCACCACAGTTGCGATTTGCAGCGGGGTGTTAATGTTACGTCATGAAATGCAGGTCGCACGCGCAGGGCACTCGCCTGCACCAGACCGCGTGCTACAGAAGTACTATGCCATCCGCTTGCTGTGCGTTTCCCTTAAAGGAGTGCATGACCTGCTTTTGGTGCAGTTCGGTGCGACTCGGTCCATTCACAATGAATAGGCTAAAATCGCACACCGCACGTGAATGGCAGAGGAACGCTCAGTACGTTGTTGTGCGATTCCGTGGTGTGGACCGGCCCTTCACTCATTTGTATGCGGAGGCCGAGCTGCAATGCCACTTCATGTGAGCTCTGGTGCATTGCGAGAAAAATGCTCCAAGTCTGCGTTTAAAAAAAAAATGAATATAAATAAGGGAGTATAAAAAAAATGCAAACAATATATATTTGTGAATACATTTAATGAATAAATATAAAAATAAATAAGGGGATATATAAACAATAATAAAATAGTTAATAAATGTAAAAATAATAATAAATAAGGGGGTATAAAATAATAAATAAGGGCGAGCGATTAATAATGCCCATACACCTCCTGGGGGCTCTACTTCTACCTGCTTTTTATGCGAATTCAGTAGCACAAGGCAGCTTTGTGGTGTGAACAGGGCACAGAGATAATACTGGTTTTCTATGGTCCTGTGTGGTGACCGGTGCTGATAAAGTGCAGAAAAATGCATCCAGTGTGAATGAGCTCTTAGGTGAGGTTGTCACTTATTTTTTTCAAGCCAAACCCGAACACTCTAGCAGCGCACAGTACGTTTTTTGTTTTTGTTTTAGGGTGCTTTCACACTGCAGCCGCCCGAGCACAGGATTCAAAACCCGGACTGTCCGGGTGAATCTCGGACAGGTGGTGACCCTACTCTTAGGCCTCAGCTATCCACACCTCTGTGTGAAGGACCGTCTTTGCCCGCATCCATTTATGTCTATTGGGACGCAGTAGCAGCATGGATATAGCCACCGGGGCCAGCTTGGCAGTCGTGCAGGGGCATGTCTCTGAACGTCTGTGCAGGCACTGCGTCCCAGTAGACATAAACCATACTGCTTGTACCCAGAGGCATAAAACACTTGGGTACCCCATGCAGGCATGGGGGGGGGCCCTTAGCATAGGTACGTCTGTGTGAATGAGGCCTTTAACCTCTTGCCAACCTGCTGCAGTACCTATACTGTGGGGGATTGGCTCTTTCAGGCATGGTAAAGTACCTGTACATCGGGGCTTTCTTCCGGGTCCGCTCTCTCACGCATGCGTGCGCACCCAGAAACCCGAGCTGTCATTCACTGCAGCAAAAGCCAAGCAGTGGGTCTTAGCCAATGATTTATGGCCGGGACCCACTGATCGGCTGAGCGAATGACAGAAGAGAGCAACAACACAGAGCTCTCTACAGACGGCAGCAACGTGCCGCTTTTTTTTCTCCCTGCAAAGTAGGGAATAAAAATCAGAACATTACTTAATAAAAATCAGCACATTGTACATACAGTAACCATTGTCAGGCACACAGTTAACCTTTTGATCTAATGTTAACCCCTTTCCCAGTCAGTGTCATTAGTACAGTGACAGTGTATATTATTAGCACTGATCACTGTATTAGTGTCACTGGTAGTGTCAGCATCAGTTTGGCTGCTTTCACACCGAGGCGTTTTTTAGGTGTGTTAGCGCTAGAAATAGCCTCTAATGCCTGAAAACCTCCTCCCTATTCATTCCAGTGTGACTTTTCACACTGGGGCGGTGCGCTTGCGGGACATTCTGAAAAGTCCTGCAAGCAGCATCTTTGGGGCAGTTTGGGAGCTCTGCATACACTGCTTCCAAAACTCCCTGCCCATTGAAATGAATGGGCAGCGCTGCCAAAGCTCTGCGACATGGGCGCTTTTAACCCTTTCTTTGGCCGGCAGTGGGCTAAAATTAGCGACGCTTTACCGCTAACGCGGAGCGACTACAGTGTGAAAGTAATCTAAGTGTCAGATTGACCGTGCACTAAGGGAGTCCCACTATAAGTTGCTGATCGCCACCATTACTAGTATAAATAAATAAATATAAACTCTAGTATATATCCCATAGATTGTAGACGCTATAGTTTTCATACAAACCAATCAATATACACTTTTTTTTATTTTTTTACCAAAAATATGTAGCAGGATGCGTTTTGGCCAAAATATAAGAAGAAATAAAAATTTTTTATTTTTTTATTGGATATGTTTTATAGCAGAAAGTAAAATATATATATATTTTTTGCTTTTTTTAATATTTTCAGTCTTTTTTCGTTTATATAATAAAAAATAAATAATGCAGTGGTGATCTAGTACCACCAAAAGAAAGCTCTATTTGTGTGAAAAAAAAATATATAAATTTTGTTTGGGGACAGTGTTGCATGACTGCGAAATCGGCAGTTAAAATAACACCGTGCCATATAGCAAAAAATGGCCTGGTCATGAAGGGGGATAAATCTTCCCGGAGGTCTAGTGGTTTAGTGTATCTAGATCCAAAATCTTTTTTTTCTTTTTTTCTGGATAGAGTAGGAAGAGTTTTAACCCCTGCTAGGTTATTATTATTTGTGCACCACTGGGGAGATTTCCCTTCACTTCCTGTCCTAGAGATGCAACAGAAGGTTAAAAGTAAATCTCTAAATGTGATTGGGGTTCTTCTCTTAGATAGTTCACCCAGTAAAGGAGTCAGTACGATTGATAGTATACAGTGTCATCATTTGTAGGAGCTGGTTGTAGACATACCAGTGATGTAACTAGAAGGTGGAGGTGGAGGCGGGTGTAATGGTATAGGTGGTGGCTGATGGACAGCAGCAGGAACAGCAGGTGGAGGAAGAGTGAGTTTTGTCAAATCAGCGGTTTCTGGAACGTTGGCGGCATCACCCTCTACTGCCCCAATTCCAGGCACCAGAGGAGGTTTTCACTCTAGAGGCCACAAAGAAGAAGAAGCGTGTGTAATTACGTGCAAACGTTCGGTTGGCGCGAGTGCGTCCACGTGTTCGTATTGGCGTGCGTCCGTTCGTACCAGGACTCGTACGCCTCTGATGGGGACACCGTGCATGATCCTTGGGACGAAGGTGAACTGCTGCTACACGGGGACGGATCTTCACATGGTGAGTTCTCTGACACCAGGAAAGGTACATCAGAATGCGGATGCCCTTTCTCGGGTCTATTGTCACTTGGCTCTTGGTGTCCAGACCCCTGGCTTGGAACAGGGTATTTCAAGGGGTTAATTGAAGAGGGCAGTTACTTCCCCTTCAGACCTGCTTATTGCCAGCTGGGCTGAAAATGTTAGAGGGGAGCTGTTTGAGTAGGAGAGAAAGAGAGACACAGCAGCATGCTGTGTGAAAGGATCCTTTGCTGTATTGCGTACCTGCTGGGGTGAGCAAAACCATATCAGAGACTGTAGCTCTGGCTAGAGCCATGTACTTTATCTATATATCAGCCTGTTGGTTAAAGAGATTGAACTTTTCCTACATCTGCACCTGTGTTACAAGACAAGTCTGTTGTTTCTTCTGTTTATTTTGCTGAATAAAGCCATTTTTACTTTACTGAACTATTTGAGCCGGCTCTTTACCCCTCCGATCGCCTACAAATGATTTATATCTATATATCTATATCTATATATATATATATATATATATATATATATATATATATATATGGCCTAAGTCTAGATGAATCACCCACACTTAAAGGGGCAGCTACACATTTTTTGTTTTCTTTTTCATACACATTATTTGAAGTGTATTGGGATAGGCTCTAGTGCATCTAATAAATTGTTTTTGATATATAACCAAATGTAATGTACTTCGGCTTCTTTCATTGTCTTTGTGTATTAGTTATACAGGCTTATCAGCGCCTCAACAGAGACAGAAAACCATTATCTCTTCTTTATTTCTACAGATATTTCCCAATTAAGACAGACACAACCATTGCCGCCACCCACATCACCACCACCCAAAGTGCCAGTCCTGTGCGCACAAAATAACTGTTTGAATGATGGAATCTGTGTTCTGGAAAACCAGCAGCCGGCATGCAGGTAAAAATGTCTTGCCTCAGTGCAGGAGTGTCAAACTCAATTTCATTGTGGGCCACATTGCATCAGCATTATAATTGCCCTTAACCACTTGAGACCCGCGCTATAGCCGAATGACGGCTACAGCGCGGATCTCCTTTGCCGGGACGACGTCTGCAGGTAAGCTGCACTTGTAAACCCAGAAGGCTTCGGGGAACAGAGGGCAGATAGGGTGACCATTTACAGCCAGGTGACTTCAAGTAATTGTAGCACCCTCTAGTGTAGAGTGCTAGGCTGTACATAGATTTCTTTTTGTAATATAGGTAAATTTAGGCTTGGCTACTCTTACCTCCCCCACTATCAAGCGGTCGGAAATTACCTGGATCTCAGTGTGTACTTGCTGGATCTCAGCACGGTGTGTCTCCTCCACTCTCTTAATGAGAGCCTCTATATCGGCTTTCGTTGGTAGAGCCTGGATTAAGCTCTTCAGATCCTCCGCTTCCGATCGTATACTACGAGGGGTGACTTCCTCGCATTCCTCTTTGCCGTTCCCGGCCTCGGTTGGGCTTTTCGTCTCCCCCCTATTCGTCCGTGCACTCGCCTCCGCTTCCGATCGTTTAGTGCGAGGGGTAGCTCCTTCGTTTTCCTCTCTGCCATTCCCAGCCTCGATTGAGCTTTTCATCTCCCCCCTGTTTGTCCGAGCGCTCACCACCTCGGGGGGCTTAGCTACGTCCGTAGTCTCCGCGATATGCCCGGCAGCTGACATCCGCCTTGGGGAGAAATACTGCTGTATAGCGGGTTGTGGGGCACTGCACCCTGCAGCTCTACGCGAGGTTTTCGTTTCTCTCTGTCTAGGCGCGCTCATTCCGGGATCCTCAGGTGCAAATCACCTATGACTGGCGGTTCAGCTAGGAGCACAGACTCTGCACGCCCTCACTCAGCCATGCTCAGACCACACCCCCCTAAGCAACAGATTTGAAGGAAAAATGGAGAGAGTGGAAAGGGAGAGCAAAGAGCAGGGTGAGACGTTGGTGAAGATGCAGCTTCAGATCGAGGAACTTGAAGATCGTAGTCGTCGCTGCAACTTGAGGCTCCGAGGAGTCCCAGAAGTCGCTGAGCAGGAGGACTTGCAGGAGAAGGTAATGAGCATTTTTCACATGATTTTAGAGGGTAATGTCCCGCCTAACATGGATTTGGACAGAGTACACAGGGCGCTAGGGCCTAAATCAGCAGACCCGCAAAGGCCCAGGGACATAATTTGCCGCCTCCATAGATACGCGCATAAGGAGACTTTGCTGAGGAAGGCATGGTTGGCTGGCAATATTGAGATAGAGGAATCAGTAGTGAAGCTCCTACCTGACTTATCCCGGGCCACACTACAGCGCAGAGCACAGTTGCGTGCTGTCTTGGACTGTGTACGGCGGGAGGGACATGCATACAGATGGAAATACCCTCTTGCTGTGGTAATAAGAAAAGGAACATCTACATGCACACTGAGACTATACAGCGATCTTCCAAAATGATTTGCCTTTATAGGTGTGGAGCCGTTTATGGTGCCGAACTGGAGACTCCCACTCTCTCAGCTACAGAGAAAAAAACCAGAAAGCACAGGAGGGAAAGAGAGGGAGTGGGAAAGATGAGAAAGACATATTACAGCACAATGAGACTTGTGTTAGAAATTAAGCTAAATTAACTCATATCCCTGAACCTATCCTTTTTTTTTGTTTCTTTTGTGCGCCTGTTGGGGCTTTTTCCCTTCTCTGTTTCCTTTTTTTCGTAGCCTCATCCCATAGGTTTTCAACTTGTCTAATTAATTCCCTCCATGATGATTTAAGAAGTATGGGAGGAGAGAGATATGCTCTTAATATCTTTTTTTGGATTAGGATGAATGGAGATAATGAGGGATGAGGTGGGGGCAGCGGGTGGGTGGGGGGGGGGGGGGGTCGGGGGGGGATACAGGTGGAGAGTCTAAGATAAATACACAAATAAGATTAGGTAATTATAATAAAGGGGGGGGGGGTTCAGGTCCCTGGGGGGGATTCACATGACCGAGGTTCCTAGAAGAGGTGGTCACTTAGGAGAGTAATATAATTTACTATTATAATTTACTAGGGATAAAGAGGGGGAAAATGGGATGATAGGGGTTGCAGTGGTTTCTTCTTTTTTTTTTTTTTGAAGTGTTGGGAGGAGGGGGGGATTTAATATAATACATAATATTTTTTTTTCTTTGGTTTTTTCTTGTTTTTTGGGGGGGGAGGGAGTAATGGATGTGGAGGGTCAGTAAATATATATGGGAATGATGGTGCACAGGGGATGGTTTAGACTTGTGAGGGTTGAGAGGGTGGGATAAGGAGGGATATTGAGCTGGGGGGGAGAGTATATAGAATTAGGACACAAGAAACTGTTGGTTTTTTTTTTTGGTCAATCACTAATCACCAATATTAGTAACTTTTAATATCACCACTAACAAAATAAAGCACATAGCTAGGGACCTGGGGGAAACGGAGGCTTTACGGATTGGGACCAGACCCCCCTACCTGAACTTAAGGATGAATAAAATAACTTTATAAGATGTGGCCTCCGGCCCCCCCCCCCTCTCTTTCTCCCTTTCTCCTTCTCCCCACCTTGCCTCCCCTCCCCCCTTTGAGGAGGAAAGGGAGAGAGGGAAAGGAAAAAGGGGAGGAAAAAGGGAAGGGAAAAGGGAAAGAAAAAAAAAAGAAAAGAAATTTTTTTTTTTTTTGGGATGAGGAGTGTAAGGTATTATATTGTATTGTTGCTTTATTGTATTATGGTACGTTTATTTATTTATTTTTTTGGAACAAGGTCAATACACAATATGGCTCTTGGAGGAAGGAAGAGAGAAACGGAGAGGAGACATGGAAAATAGGAAAGGGGGGGGGATTGATATAAATTATATATACTATACTATATATACTATATATATAGTAGGCTTAAGCTTTAGACATGTGCATTCGTTTTCGTCCGAATGCATTTTCGTCCGAATTTCAGCTATTTTCGTTTTCGTTTTGACAAACGATAACGAAAGCACAAAATCCGAAAAACGAAAGATCCGACATAAATAAATGCTTTATTTTCGTTTTCATTGTTACAACAGTTCGATATAGAATAGGAGATTCGACATGACTCTGACAACAATCTGTGTCTATAGAACCTGTGGTCGAATGTGCTTAACCTTACCTCTATTAGTCCAAGATTATATAGAGAAAATATTCGACAGAGAAAAAAGATTTGACAGAGAGAAAAGATTCTGCAAGTTACTGTCCTAAAAAGTGTTTGGGGACCCGGGTCCTGCCCCAGGGGACATGTATCAATGCAAGAAAAAGTTTTAAAAACGGCCGTTTTTTCGGGAGCAGTTATTTTAATAATGATTAAAGTGAAACAATAAAAGTGTAATATTCCTTTAAATTTCGTAGGGGGGGGGGGGTTTTCTATAGTATGCCTGTGAAGGGGCGCATGTTT
Organism: Lithobates pipiens; assembly: GCF_037356315.1. NCBI lineage: Eukaryota > Metazoa > Chordata > Amphibia > Anura > Ranidae > Lithobates > Lithobates pipiens. Next base: position 197,286,744 of record NW_027507764.1, read on the forward strand.
CCCGTGCTTAGAACTGTCCCTGCACAAAGTGTCATTTATGCAGGAAAAAAAGTCCTTTAAAATCACTCGCAGCTATTATGAATTGTCGGCTCCCGTAATACAGAGAACACTCATTGAAAGTCATTGATAAAAAAATAAATAAATAAAAAAAAAAGCGTGGGGGTCCCCAAAATTCAATTACCAGGCCCTTCAGGTCTGGTATGGATATTAAGGGGAACCCTGCCTCAAATTTAAGAAAAAATTTGACGTGGGGTTCCCCCTAAAAATCCATACCAGACCCTTTATCCGAGCACGCAACCTGGCAGGCCGCAGGAAAAGAGGGGGGGACGAGAGAGCGGCCCCCCCTCCCTCCTGAACTGTACCAGGCCACATGCCCTCAACATTGGGAGGATGCTTTGGGGGTCCGTGACCCCTCAAAGCACCTTGTCCCCATGTTGATGAGGACAAGGGCCTCATCCCCACAACCCTGGCCGGTGGTTGTGGAGGTCTGCGGGCGGGGGGCTTATCAGAATCTGGAAGCCCCCTTTAACAAGGGGACCCCCAGATCCCGCCCCCCCCCCTGTTTGAAATGGTAAGGGGGTACAAAAGTACCCCTACCATTTCACAAAGAAAGTGTAAAAAATGTTTAAATAAAACAAACACACTTTTTAAAAATTCCTTTATTAAAAATAAAAAAATAAAAAAAAGATTCCAGCGGTGGTAATCCACTCTTGCTATCCAGCGACGGACGATCATCTCTCCAGCGATGTCTCATGTCATCCAGCGCAGCGAATCCTCCGTCCTTCTGTCTCCGTGGAGGAGACACTGCAAGGATTCCGGCGGATGACGTTTCTTATATACGGAGGGCGGGGCCACCCGTCACCTGACCCCGCCCCCCTCTGACGCAAGGGGAAACCCGGGGTTCCCTGTGACGTAGGGGTGACCCGCACCCCTCTGATGTAACACAGGCAGGTTTCCGTTACATCAGAGGGGGGCGCGGGTCACCCATACGTCATGGGGAACCCCGGGTTTCCCCTTGCGTCAGAAGGGGGCGGGGTCAGGTGACGGGTGGCCCCGCCCTCCGTATATAAGAAACGTCATCCGCCGGAATGCCTGCAGTGTCTCCGTGGAGGAGACACAAGAAGGATGCTGCGCTGCGCTGGATGACATGAGACATCGCTGGAGAGATGACCGTCCGTCGCTGGATAGCAAGAGTGGATTACCGCCGCTGGAATCTTTTTTTTATTTTTAATAAAGGAATTTTTAAAAAGTGTTTGTTTTATTTAAACATTTTTTACACTTTCTTTGTGAAATGGTAGGGGTACTTTTGTACCCCCTTACCATTTCAAACAGGGGGGGGCCGGGATCTGGGGGTCCCCTTGTTAAAGGGGGCTTCCAGATTCTGATAAGCCCCCCGCCCGCAGACCTCCACAACCACCGGCCAGGGTTGTGGGGATGAGGCCCTTGTCCTCATCAACATGGGGACAAGGTGCTTTGAGGGGTCACGGACCCCCAAAGCATCCTCCCAATGTTGAGGGCATGTGGCCTGGTACGGTTCAGGAGGGAGGGGGGGCCGCTCTCTCGTCCCCCCCTCTTTTCCTGCGGCCTGCCAGGTTGCGTGCTCGGATAAAGGGTCTGGTATGGATTTTTAGGGGGAACCCCACGTCAATTTTTTTTTTTTAATTTGACGCGGGGTTCCCCTTAATATCCATACCAGACCTGAAGGGTCTGGTTATGGATATTTAGGGGGAACCCCACGTCAAATTTTTTCTTAAATTTGAGGCAGGGTTCTCCTTAATATCCATACCAGACCTGAAGGGCCTAGTAATTGAATTTGGGGGACCCCCACGCTTTTTTATTTATTTATTTATTTATTTATTTATTTATTTATCAATGACTTTCAATGAGTGTTCTCTGTATTACGGGAGCCGACAATTCATTATAGCTGCGAGTGATTTTAAAGGACTTTTTTTCCTGCATAAATGACACTTTGTGCAGGGACAGTTCTAAGCACGGGAAACATGCGCCCCTTCACAGGCATACTATAGACAACCCCCCCCCTACGAAATTTAAAGGAATATTACACTTTTATTGTTTCACTTTAATCATTATAAAAATCACTGCTCCTGAAAAAACGGCCGTTTTTAAAACTTTTTTTTGCATTGATACATGTCCCCTGGGGCAGGACCCGGGTCCCCAAACACTTTTTAGGACAGTAACTTGCAAATTAGCCTTTAAAATTAGCACTTTAGATTTTGAACGTTGGAGTCCCATAGACTTTAATAGGGTTCTAAAGTATGCTATATACTAGCTCCGTCGAATCTTCTTTATACATTCGACAGACACCATAAGCCTTCAAAGACAGATTCGACCGTAATTCATGTGGATTTTCGGACGAATGCAATTTTTGAACGAAAAACAAAATAAATAAAAACGAATTTCGGGAGTAACTAAATAAATTAAGTTTTCAGACGAAAACGAAATTCCGAAACGAAATCTTTTACTCTGCACATGTCTATTAAGCTTTGGATAAATATAGAGATGGGTACATGTATGAATTTACAAACACAGGTGCAGCTGTGAATGTGTGTCTCCATACATGTATATGCAAGGGTATAGGTGTATATATGTAAAAGTATATACGTAGATGTGAATGGACAGACATAATTAACTTTGCCTCTACTATGGCTTCTGTCTCCTTTTTTTTTTTTTTTTTTTTTTTTAACCCCCCCCTCTCTTAAAAGAGCCATGTTGGAGTAGACACAATCTATGTGGAGAAGTAACAGGTGACAGTAGAAAACATGATATTATAAAAGACTGGCGGAGGGCACGGGGGAAGCTCGCCCAGGAGCAGCCAGGCACAACCACAAAACCCCATTAGGTAAACACTCATAATCCGGAGGGTCCGGAAATTGAGTGGGTAAAAGCAGTAGAGCTTTGAGATTCGTGGGGAGACCGTTGGTAAACGGCCAACCCAGGGATTGGTAGTGGGGGAGGGAGGGAGGGAGTAGCAGATTGGACGGGAGGGAGGGGGGCGGGAGGGGGTAGGGTCAGAGGGGGTTCTCCCCCCCCCCCCTTTTTTTTTTTTTTTTTGTTTGTTTGCACCTTTACTTGTCTCTGCCTCTTTCCCCAAGGAGATATGGAAACTTTAAAAATAATGTCCCTGAATGTAAAGGGACTGAACGTCCCGGAAAAAAGACGAATGTTACTTCATGATTTAAAGAGATTGAAGATAGATGTAGCGTTTATTCAAGAAACACATTTCAGAGAAAATAATTTCTCTCTGCTGAGGTCTACGGGGTATCCAACGGTTTACCATGCGCTTAACCCGATTTCCAAAACTAAGGGAGTCACCATTATGATATCAAAAACAGTAGCATGGAATCATAGGGATTCTATGATAGATGCAAAGGGAAGGTATCTGTTTGTAAAGGGGACTATAGGAGGGGTAGGAGTTACATTAGCAACATATTATGCCCCCAATATACAACAAGACCTCTTTTTTAAAGAGATACTTGACAAACTTATGGAATTCGAAGAAGGACAGTTGATTATGGGGGGAGACCTTAATACCCCATTAATCCCCAGTGAAGACACCTCATCAGGGACATCGTCAGTGACACCTAAAATAAGAAAGAGGATAGCCCAGGCAATAACAGAAACAAAACTGGTAGATATATGGCGATTATTACACCCCAAGGAAAGAGATTACTCTTTTTTCTCCAATCCGCATAGAGTGTATTCACGGATAGATATGTTTTTTATTCCGCATAAACAATTATCCTCAGTTAAGGAAGCCACTATTGGTCTAATTACCTGGTCAGATCATGCCCCAATTTTTTTAAAATATAATTTAACGGGGAAAAAACATTTAACCTCTAGGATGTGGAAACTCAATGAGAGCCTCCTTCAGGATCCTTTAGTCCTGGAGGATGTCAGAAAGGAGATAAAATTCTTCTTTCAGGAGAACGAAGGCCCAGAAAGTTCCTTGGGAACAATCTGGGAAACGCACAAGGCAGTAATCAGAGGAGTATTGATTAAGCATGGAGCAAGGATTAAGAAGGAAAGAGAAACTAAGTTAACAGAATTATTAGTAAAAATGCAACATCTAGAAGCCCAACATAAACATGCCCAGAACTTAGAAGTTGAACAAGAATTAATAAGCACACGTAGGCAAGTTACAGATCTGCTACAGTACAGAGCTAAAATGGCAATTCAGATAGGACGTAAGTGTAGCTATGAATCCGGCAATAAATGCGGAAAACAACTAGCGAGAGCATTACGGGAAATACAATCCAAGACATACATACCTATAATTAGAAAAAAAGGTGGGGAGGAAGAACGAGTGCCAGAACAGATTGCTGGTGTGTTTGGCGATTTCTACTCCTCATTGTATAATCTGAATTTGAGGGCATCAGATCAAGCTAAGATAAATGAATACATAAGATCAATCGAAATGCCGACTCTGACAAGTACTGCACAAGAGGAGATGGAATCCCCAATCACACTAGAAGAAGTACAAAACACGATAAAACAGATAAAAAGTGGGAAAGCACCTGGTCCAGATGGACTAACAGCTCAATATTATAAGACACTTATGCCGGAATTATGTCCATATATGGTTAAACTGTTTAATGAAATAGGAGACATATCGACTTTCCACTCAGATACACTTAAAGCTACAATCACAGTGATACAGAAAGAAGGTAAAGACCCGAAACAATGTGGAAGCTATAGGCCAATATCTTTACTGAACGCAGATTTGAAAATATTTAGCAAATTATTAGCCTTGAGGATACAACAGTATTTGCCCTCTTTGATTCATCAAGACCAAGTGGGATTTGTCCCAACAAGAGAATCAAGGGACAATACTATTAAGGCCTTAAACCTAATACATACAGTCATCTCTACCGATACCCCCTGTATATTTCTGGGAACAGATGCAGAAAAGGCTTTTGATCGGGTGGGGTGGGGGTTCATGTTCTCGGTACTCCGACATATAAAGCTAGGAGGGAAAATGATGGGCTGGATAACAAGCTTGTATGAAAAACCTACAGCTCAAGTAAGAGTAAATGGAGTGGTATCTACATCTTTCCCAATAACAAATGGGACCAGACAGGGATGTCCACTGTCCTCTCTGTTATTTGCGTTGACCCTTGAACCACTTCTATGCAGAGTAAGGCTCAACAGGGATATCCAAGGAATAACCATAGGAGAAACCCATAATAAAGTCGCAGCATATGCAGATGATATGCTTTTTACAGTGACAAATCCGATAATCTCGCTCCCAAATCTATGTAAGGAAATCGAGACATATAGTACATTATCCCACTTTAAAATAAACTGCTCCAAGTCAGAAGCCTTAATGATAGCAGTCCCAGATAAAATGACGAGACTAATAAAATTAAATTATAAATTTAATTGGACGAACTATGGCTTGAAATACTTGGGAATAACGATCGCAACAAACTTCAATAAGATATATGAATTAAATTTTGTATCAGTATTGAAGATGGTACGAGGATGCCTGGAGAGATGGCACAGGGGAATACATTCCTGGTTTGGAAGAAATAATATAATCAAGATGAATATTTTGCCAAAACTCCTGTACCTCCTCCAGGCAATCCCAATGTTAATACCAAGAAATTTCTTTAGAACTATACAAACATTATTTATGAAATTTATTTGGGCAGACAAACAACCAAGGATACGGAGGACATTAGCAACACCAGACATATACAAATATTACCATGCAATACATCTAGGTAGATTACTAGACTGGTGTCGACATGGAGATCAGAAAATATGGGTAAAATTAGAGCAAGCACAATGTAGGGAGCTACTACATAGAGCACCTTGGTGCTACAGAAATTTGACCTCAGATACGAAGCTACACCCTACAATAGGACCCACATTACAGATATGCTACCATCTCTTAGCTAAGAATAAGATATCGACACAGAACTCCCCTCTAGTCCCTATATTGGGTAACCCCCGATTTATACCAGGCATACAGAAAGGACCTTTTGATAAGTTGATTAAAAAAGGAATATATCAAGCTTCGCATTTCGTGAAAAAAGGTAAATGGCCAACAATGCAGGAGATGATAGATAGAAAAGGCCCTTTTCAATTAGATTTCTGGCAGGCGGCACAATTAGGACATTTTCTAAAAACAGAGATAGTGCCAGAGTTACTAGAGCGAGACTATATGCCATTTGAGAAACTCTGTATGGAAAAGGAACCAATTACGCATGCAATCTCGAAAATGTACGCGTTACTGATTAAACCCGTAGAAAATTTTCAGGTACCCTTCTTTAGGAAGTGGGAAATAGACCTAGGAAGGACTTTTTCTGAGGAGCAGAAGAAAAATATGATACAATCAATTTTTAAAACAGCAACATGCACAAAACTACAGGAAACTAATTATAAAATTATCGCACAGTGGTATAGAACACCAGAAAAACTTCAAAAATATTTCCCTCATATATCAAATAAGTGTTGGAGGTGCCAGAAAGAAGTGGGAAATTTTTTACATATATTTTGGTCATGTCCAAAAATTAAGAAATACTGGAAAGAGGTACGAGATATCGCTCAAAAATTCAGTGAAGTAGAAATACGGGAGGACCCAGCAGTATTCCTCCTGAACTTGTCAGAGACCTCAGGAAATATAGGTGGGAATTCCATCCTGTGTCACTTGGTAAATACAGCCAAGTCATGTATAACACTTAGGTGGAAACAAATACAACCCCCCAGTGTGAGCATGTGGTTGAAGAAAGTTGAGGAGGTGAACAGGATGGAAGACCTAATATGGACAGCCAGGAAAAGAAGGAAAACTTACTTGGAAATATGGACACCATGGAACCTCTATATCTCCTTGGAGGAGGGAAGGAGACAGATTGATGCGATTTAAGGGGGAGGAGGGGGAGATATAGGGGAAGGAGATGAGAACTCCCCCCCTTTTTTTTTGGCTTGGTCCCCCCCTTTTTTTTTTTCTCGGGGGGGGGGGGGGGAGAAGAATAGGGGGGAAAATATCAGGGGGGGAAGATGAGAAATAAGAGGATAACAATATAACTCTGGCCTGATTGGGAACAGTACCAACCTAGGACCAGACATGGGGTATGTGGGACTGAGAGTGAAGTCTCTATGATATTGCCCCGATATATTATATAGATTACCATTAACCTAGCCTGCTCTCTCTTTGGATTTATACATTACATTATAAAGGGAATAAGAGGCTAAGGGAATAGAATGAATTGTTATGCTCTTTTTGTTTATTATGTATGAATATGGAAACACGATGTATGACTCTTAGATTGTTTATGTAAAATTATATTCTTGTTTACTTGAGGAAAAAAAAAATGGAAAGGGAAAAAAATAAATAAATAAAGAAATTGAAAAAAAAAAATTTAGGCTTGGCTGGGAGCCAAGTCTGTGTTTAATCTGGGCCGGGGTGAGTGATCTAGGGAGGATGGAGGACTCATAAGGCAACACCTCTGGTGCCTCCCCTTGCTTGCTGGAGCCTTGGTGAGGCTTCCGGAGGAATGGAATGAAGGCTGGGAGGAGCTGCCTGGAATGTTAAGGAGGGCCCTGGCTGGTCCTCAGCAAGTGGGCTGATAGGGGGTGGGCCCCTCTTGAATACTCAGTCAGGCCAGCAGGGGCAGTGCAGAGTTTGGGTGGAAGCTGGAGATAGTGTTGAGGAGGCTTTCAGTGGCCCTTGAGGGTAGCCACCCCCTAGTCTGTCCTGTCCAGAGGCACGGGAGCAAGAATGAGGACAACAGGAGCCAGCTAGCACATCTGATGCCGCGTACACACGATCAAACAATCGGGTGGAAAAGTCCGGCAAACTCAAGTCCGCCGGACAATCCCCCCGTGTGTAGCCTCCGGCATACTTTTTTGACCCGAAAGTACGGCGGACTTAGAAAGTAGTTTTGCACTCCAATCTTCCCGCCGGACTCGCATTTCGGCGGTGTGTATGCCAGTCCGCCGTAGTTTTGAAATGAACGGACTTTTCCCGCCCGGAGAAAAGTTCGCTCATTTGAGCGGGTCTCCAGGTAGGCGGGGCCCGCGAAGGAGACGTCGCTGGCCCCGCCACCTGGTATGGACTTAAAGGGGAACCCCAACGCCAAAAAAAATCGGCGTGGGGGTCCCCCCAGGTCCACATCAGAACCTGGTCCGAGCACGCTACCCGGCCAGCCAGGAAAGGGGGGGCGAGCGAGCGCCCCCCCCTCCTGAGCCGTACCAGGCCGCGTGCCCTCAACATGGGGGGGTGCCCCCGAAGTCGAAAGAAGGCTCCTTCGCTAGTAAAAGAGCTAGAAGAAGATAGCGGAGGAGTCCGGCGAGAAGACCCCCCGAAGACGGAAGACCCCGGAGCTGTGCAATAAACTATTTTATCTTATGTGTTGTTTTTTTTGTACTTTATTACACAGGTGAATGGGTAGGGGTACATTGTACCCCTTACTCATTCACATAGGGTGGGGGGGCCTGGTATCTGGGGGCCCCCTTAATAAAGGGGGCTCCCGGATTCTGATAAGCCCCCCGCCCGCAGACCCCGACAACCAACGGCCAGGGTTGATGGGAAGAGGCCCTTGTCCTTATCAACATGGGGACAAGGTGCTTTGGGGTGGGGGGGCGCACGCCCCCCCTTCCCCAAGGCACCCCTCCATGTTGAGGGCACGCGGCCTGGTACGGCTCAGGAGGGGGGGCCGCTCGCTCGCCCCCCTTTCCTGGCCGGCCAGGTAGCATGCTCGAACAAGAGTCTGATGTGGACCTGGGGGGACCCCCACGCCGATTTTTTTCGGAGTTGGGGTTCCCCTTTAAGTCCATACCAGGTGGCGGGGCCAGCGATGTCTCCTTCGCGGGCCCCGCCTACCTGGAGAAGCGCTCGAAATGAGCGGACTTTCCTCCGTGTGTGTGGGCGAGTCCGTTCATTTCAAAAGTAGGGCGGATAGTACGGCGGACTTAGTACGCCGTATTAGTCCACTGAAAAAGTGCCATGTGTGGGCAAGTAGCTCATTCGGAAAGTCCGACGGACAGTCTGGCGGGAAGTCCGCCAGACTAAGTCCGTAGGATAGTTCGCTACGTGTGTACGCGGCATGAGATATCTCCAGGGAGAACACAGCTGTGTGGCTGGTGAGTGTGGCAGTCTGAGAGGACTGTAGGAAGTAGCCAGGAGGGCTAGTGAAAGGGGCAGCTGTAGCCAGGTGGGCTGGCAGTGCCTGAAGAGGTGGTGCTGGGATCAGTAGTTACAGGTATGTAGCAGGACACTGGACTTTTTCTCTACGCACCAAAGGGGCCCGCAGTCCCTGCCTGTAAAGGGCTTTTGCTTGATCTGGCTGAGTGCCTTGCCACATTCATCAAACAGTGTTCCGGCTGGGTCTGAGTTGTTCCTGCAAGCAAGTGATGTACTGGAGGATGAGTGTATACAGAGAGTGAATATATTTGAGTGTCCCTGAAGAAACTTTGTTCCAGTCAAGTGAGCATTCCATAATAACCCTATCCCTATTCAAGTTTATTAACCCCTAATAAAAAAAATAAAACGTTTCCAATTTCAAGCGAGCCTGTAGAAATTTGGTGTGCCTGGCTGTGCAGGACCCCTAGTCACCAGCGGCTCCTACGGGGGCTGCCCTACATAATGCAATGGTTGTTTGATGTATAAAGGGTGATGTGAACCTGTCACATGAAATAAACTACTAACTAAGGTGACACTGCTGAATCAAGATGCTATATCAGACACATGGGAATTACATTGTCTTATGTCTTCAACTGACACCTATACCTTCATTGGGAGAAAAAATAATGAAGCACGGCCTTTGTGTAATTTGAATCTGAAATCCAAAGTAAGGGATTCAGAATCTGCAAATATCAAATGCAATACAAATGAACCCAGAACGTAGGATGCTACAAGCCCAAAACACAAAGATGTAAATATCACCTAAAATATAGTGTACATTCCTCACTTTCCTACCTGGCACTTTTACCCTCTTCCTGACCAGGAAAATTTTCAGCTTTCAGCACTGTCACACTTTGAATGACAATTGCGCAGTCACGCAACGCTGTATCCAAATTACATTTTGTATTTTTTTTACACACAAATAGAGCTTTCCTTTGGTGATATTTAATTACCACTGAGTTTTTTATTTTTTGTTAAATATACAAAAATAAACATTTTTCATAGTTTGTTATAAAATGTAGCAAACATGTAATCTTTCTCCCTTTACTGATGTGCGCTGATGAGGTGGCACTGATCAGGCGGCACTGATAGGTGGCACTGACCGGTGGCACTGATGAGGCTACACTGATAGGCGCCACTGATGGGCACTGATAGTCAACTCTAATGGGCACTGATGGGTGGCACTGATGGGCTCTAATAGGTGGCACTGATGGGCTCTAATAGGTGGCACCGATAGGTGGCACTGATTGGCAGCACTGATGGGCACTGATTGGCAGCACTGGTGACCACTGATTGGGAGCACTGGTGGGCACTATTGGGACTGCACTGATAGTCAGGGCACTGATAATCAGTGCCCTGATTATCAGTGCCGATGTGCTTTTAGCCATTTATCAGCTCTCTTTTTCTCTCCTCATGCTGTCAGCATGAGAAAAGGAAAGCTGATAACCGTCTTGTGCTTACTTCTGCGATCAACTTTCATTGGACACAGCTGATTACGTGGTAAAGGGCTGCTGTGATTGGCCCCTTCCCCAGATCTGTGATCAGCTGAGTCCACAGGAGGTGCACAGACAGCAGGATTACGGGAGGACATCCATGTACGCCCTCCCGGCAAATTAAGCCTGCGCTGTAGCCGTCTTTCGGCTATAGGGCGGGAAGGTGTTAAACATATATATTTTTTTTAAAAAAAGTACATAAATAGATCACCTTCCATGTCCAGTTTCAATATTTTATTATACTGTATATAGCATGCAAGAAAAATGACACATAATTAAAAACCATGGTATTGACTATAAAAAATAGAATACATCTCACATAAAGCAATCATGGCATTCAAGGTAATTCCTCCTCTAGGGTGGTAATAAATATATGATTTAATGTTATAAAAAAAAAGGATACAAAGGGGCACAGAAAGGCTTATTTACAGTAAGAGCTGTGGAATAGACTCCCTAAAAACTAGTTCTGGCCAGCTCAGTAGATACCTGGTTGCCTCCTGGGGGAATTTACTGGAGCAAATTGCACCATGCCCGTAGGGCTTTTTTTTTTTTTTGATCTTCCTTTGGGTCAACTGTGGGTTAAAGATTCTGTATTTTGTGTTTTTTTTATTCTGTTGGTTGAACTAGATTGACATTTTGTTTTTTTTTCACCCTGACTAACTTGGCAGCTAACTAAGGTCTTCATTCTCTACCTTTGTGGCTGCAGTATAGTAGCAGCCTCCTCTCTCCCTTTAACTCTGCAAAGTGGCAGTGGGTACCAGGCCTGGAGTGCACTGACTTTCAGCACCTGGTTCTGCAGGAAGATGGAGTGAAGTTGGGAGGAAAGAGATGTGGACCAAGTTGGCAGAGCTTCCCATCAATGAGGACTCGGAGCCCCAGGTGAATGAAGACTGCTGAGCTGAGGGTCTCCCTCTGGCCTCTTGGGTTATATGGGAGCTCTTAGATTAGTATTATGGCATTAGGGGTATGTGGCGCATGTATCACAAGGCATGGTGCTGTGTGTATTGGGGTGCATAGGGCAGCATATATTATTTATGATACTGAAAGAACTATAAACGGCTCACTGTGATGTAATATTTCATTACAGCTTTATTTGCTTAATGTTACAGTACACTATACACTCTGGAGTGGCATTGACACTTTTGGATTATTTGGAAACAATTCTCCTTTAAATCCTAGTTCCACCTTAAACTATTTCACGTGCCCCTTGCAAAATATTTAAACCTTGTTTGCATTACTTTCTATACTGAATATGCATATCTGGGTATATCACAGATTAATAAATACACTTTTTACAGGTGTAAAACATCTGGAGACCGGTGGTATGTGGGAAACAGATGTGAAAAGGAGATCCGGAACAAAGGCACCGTGTGGACCATGTCTTCCTTATGTGCACTACTCTCTCTTTTTATGCTTACTCTTGTGAATGTAGTATGACATCCAATCAATGTGGGCTGTTATATTAAAATAAATAACATTTAAAGTGAAATTTCAAACACAAATGTTTGCTTGTTTGTTTTTGTTTTCTATAGAATAGAGTTACCACCTCTATCAGATTTTTACTGCTGACTGTGCCACCTTTGGAGAAATGCCCCCTCATTTCCTGTTTTGTCACTGGGACAGGAAATGGAGATACATCTGTCCAACAAAGCCACTAATAAATCATAAAAAACACTTGTTTTTTTGGAAAGTGCTATCGGATTGGAACCTCTGTGTCACTAGAACAGGAATCTCCAAACTATGGCCCTCCAGCTGTTGCAGAACTACACATCTCATGAGGCATTGTAAAACTCTGACAATCACAAACATGGCTAGGCATGATGGCAATTGAAGTTCCTGAACAACTGGAGGGCCATAGTTTGGAGACCCCTGCACTAGAAGATGGTGAGAGGGGAGATATCTTTAACAACCATACAGACAACAATAAATCACGACAGAGGTTCTTCTTCTAACCCACTTTGCCCTCAACTGAAAAAAAAAAAAGGATTTTGGCTGAAGTCTATGCTTTAATAAATACTACATTACCATGGTTCATTATTTCAGTAAATCGGTAAATTTGATTGCATTTGTAATATACTTTGTTCATTTCACTTTTTTTTAGCCCAGCAAAATCCACAAACCTGATGCATAAGGACTGACTATTAAAATATCTTCCTGGTAGCCTGGACTAAAGGCCATCTCCATATATTTTTCTTTTGATAACAATAGTCCAGTTTTGAGAGAGTTATTAGTGTGACCTTTTTAGGCATGATCATTGGTCTATAAATTTTTATATATTTTTGTAATAAAATATTTTGTTTTTAAATTTTTACATTGTACACAGTTGAAGGTAAATCTAAAGGAAATTGAAAAAGAAAACTGTATAATGTATGGACAACTTGAATCGGTAGTAGTAAACCGTAGTAAACCGCATCCAAAACACATCCGTTTTCAGGCAAGTATTCCCAAGAAAAGGATTTTCCTTGTAAGCCCTCCAGCATCATTCCGTCACCGTTGAAGGCGTTTCCATCTTCACCCAGTCCTCTTTCCAGGTTCACAGGCTTCAGCTATCTGATTGGCCATGCCAGTAATGATGTCACTCCCGCACATGCGGATGGGAGTCGCTATTTATGGTACAACACTGAAGGGACAGCATGGGTATGCCGTTCCTTCAGCGCGCATTTGCAGGTGACGTCTCTGGCTGCATCTAAAGTAAATATCTCCTAAAGGTGTAGGAGATATTTACTGTACCTGTAGGTAAGCCTTATTATAGGGCAGAGACTTTGGTTTGTACACAGTGGAATGTGATATTCTTTTACTTGTGGCAAAGGTTTGCTTTATTACACAGAAGGAATTTCATATATTTTGTATGGTTCACTATATGTTCATAATTATTCACTTAATCTGGTGGTAGACTGTTTAATATTAGTAGGTTAATATTAGCACAATTATTAATTTAAAACATTTTATTTTTGCGTAGCAGTTCACATATATATAATTGCAGCTATATTATTTAGTTATCTTTTTAATATTTATTTCTCACATATTGTAATATTTATTCACATCAGCGCTTTAGTATTTTTTTACACATTAATTTCATCAACACACCTACAAGGGAACAAAAAAACTAACAGTAAACAGTCACAAAGTCAAGCAAATTTTTACAGTACAGCAACATAAATGCAAGTACTTTTGGACCTGAACCCCACCAGGCATCTCAAACAGAATATCGCACTTGTAAAAAAGAGAACCAGAACCTTTGGAAGAGTATGTCTGATAATAAATTTGGCAGTACCTCCAGAGGCGGCTCTCTAATTATGCAAAGTAGGCGGTGGCCTAAGGCCTCGCCCTCCTAGGGTCCTCGCTCCTGCCTACTTTGCCTAAAGAGCCTCCTCTAGCTATCATCATACATCAGTCCCAGGTGCCTCCTCGTTCAGAGCAGAGGCGGCTCTCTAATTAGGCAAAGTAGGCGGTGGCCTAAGGCCTCGCCCACCTAGGGGCCTCGCTCCCGCCTACTTTGCCTAAAGAGCCGCCTTTAGCTATCATCAAACATCAGTCCCAGGTGCCTCCTTGTTCAGAGCAGAGGCGGCTCTCTAATTAGGCAAAGTAGGCGGTGGCCTAAGGCCTCGCCCTCCTAGGGGCCTCGCTCCCGCCTACTTTGCCTAAAGAGCCGCCTCTCGCTATCATCATACATCAGTCCCAGGTGCCTCCTCGTTCAGAGTACAGTCAGCCCGCCTCCTCTCTTCTCTGTAACACCCCGCCCCACTCCTGTCAAGAAAACTTCACTGGAAGTGGAACTGCAGTGCAGGTGTCCTTCCAGTCAGAACACCAGCAGACACATAGAAACCTTCAACTGGCCTGCCCCAACATCAAATCCTGTCCGTCCTTTCTTGTGCAAGGGCAGGGCACAGCTAGCATCTCAGCACAGGATCACCGAGTCTACCCTCCTTCCAGGGCGGGGCTTCCCTGATGGAGACGGAGCCAATTCAGCCTGTGTGTGCACTGTGCAGCCGATGGACTGAACTATGAGGGGACAGAGCCTTGCTATATGTGAGGTAAATGTGACTAGGGGGTGCATGTCACTATGTCACTGGGGGGGTGGTACATGTGACTGGAGGGGGGGTGGTACAGTGGTGTCAGTGTGCTCTGTCTCAGAACTGGTGTCAATGTGCTTTGCCTCAGCGATGGTGTCAGTGTGCTCTCAGCATTCGTGTCAGTGTGCTCAGCGCTGGTGTCAGTGTGCTCTCAGAGTTGGTGTCAGTGTGCTCTCAGCGTTCGTGTCAGTGTGCTCAGCGCTGGTGTCAGTGTGCTCTCAGAGTTGGTGTCAGTGTGCTCTCAGCGTTGGTGTCAGTGTGCTCTCAGCGTTGGTGTCAGTGTGCTCAGCGTTGGTGTCAGTGTGCTCTCAGCGTTGGTGTCAGTGTGCTCTTAGCGTTGGTGTCAGTGTGCTCTCAGCGTTGGTGTCAGTGTGCTCTATCTCAGTACTGGTGTCAGTGTGCTCTGTCAGCCCTGGTGTCAGTGTACTCTATCTCAGCCCTGGTGTCAGTGTGCTCTGTCTCAGTGTTGGTGTCAGTGTGCTCTCAGTGCTGGTGTCAGTGTGCTCAGCGCTGGTGTCAGTGTGCTCTATCTCAGCGCTGGTGTCAGTGTGCTCTATCTCAGCGCTGGTGTCAGTGTGCTCTATCTCAGACCTGGTGTCGGTGTGCTCTCAGCGCTGGTGTCAGTGTACTCAGCGCTGGTGTCAGTGTACTCAGCGCTGGTGTCAGTGTGCTCTATCTCAGACCTGGTGTCAGGGTGCTCTGTGTCAGCCCTGGTGTCAGTGTGCTCTATCTCAGAACTGGTGTCAGTGTGCTCTGTGTCAGAACTGGTGTCAGTGTGCTCTGTGTCAGAACTGGTGTCAGTGTACTCTGTGTCAGCCCTGGTGTCAGCGTGCTCTGCCTCAGCGATGGTGTCAGTGTGCTCTGCCTCAGCCCTGGTGTCCGTGTGCTCTGCCTCAGAGCTGGTGTCAGTGTGCTCTCAGAGTTGGTGTCAGTGTGCTCTCAGAGTTGGTGTCAGTGTGCTTAGCACTGGTGTCAGTGTGCTCAGCGCTGGTGTCAGTGTGCTCAGCGCTGGTGTCAGTGTGCTCTCAGCATTGGTGTCAGTGTGCTCTATCTCAGTACTGGTGTCAGTGTGCTCTGTCAGCCCTGGTGTCAGTGTGCTCTGCCTCAGCGTTGGTGTCAGTGTGCTCTGCCTCAGCGTTGGTGTCAGTGTGCTCTCAGCGTTGGTGTCAGTGTGCTCTCAGCGCTGGTGTTGGTGTCAGTGTGCTCAGCGCTGGTGTCAGTGTGCTCTATCTCAGTGCTGGTGTCAGTGTGCTCAGCGCTGGTGTCAGTGTGCTCTATCTCAGTGCTGGTGTCAGTGTGCTCAGCGCTGGTGTCAGTGTGCTCTGTCTCAGTACTGGTGTCAGTGTGCTCTCAGCGCTGGTGTCAGTGTGCTCTCAGCGCTGGTGTCAGTGTGCTCTATCTCAGCGCTGATGTCAGTGTGCTCTCAGCGCTGATGTCAGTGTGCTCTCAGCGCTGGTGTCAGTGTGCTCTATCTCAGCGCTGGTGTCAGTGTGCTCTCAGCACTGGTGTGATTGAGCACATTGACACCAGTACTCTTAATATATGCAATTCATTTTTTTTTCTTGAATTATTTTTTCCCCCCATTATAGATGTGAATGGGGCCTCATGTCTAGGTTATGCCTAAGGCCTCACAAAGCCTAGAGCCACCTCTGGTAGGTTGGCAACACTGATCCCAAAGCCCGGCAACTGCGGCTGGATGCCACCATCTTGAATGTGAAGTCAGCAGCCCCAGTAGACGTAGAGCTGTCATTCAGTTGATTCTCTACACTACAGTATTCTCTGCATTCCTCTTTCGGCTGCCATATAGTACTAGGGATACAGTATTTTCTTTTAAAGAATAACCTTTACTGGACAGTGCTGACCAATCAGAATCCACCTAGCCCATACTGTGAGTGCTGGAGGAGAAGAGTGAAAGACAGGATTTCAAATCCCTGGACCGGTAAAGCATTATCCCGATGCCCGACAGCGGGTAATCGTGGAACCCTGGTACAACGGGACTGGGGAGGGGGCCCAGTGTACAGTAAGTTCACCTTACAGATTTTCTGTAAAGGTGAACAAACCCTCTAAAGGAGAGTATTGCAGCAAAAGTGGTTTATATTTAAAGTGATATTAAAGGCTTGCTTTTTTTTTTTTTTAAATAACAAACGTGCTATACTTACCTGCTCTGTGTAGTTATTTGGCACGGAGCAGCTCGGATCCTTCTCTTCTTGGGTCCCATGTCGGTGCTCTTGGCCCCTCCCTTCTGCCAAGAGCCCCCAGAGCGAGCAGCTTGCAGTAGGGGGACCCGGGGCACAGCTCAGCGTGGCCATTCACACAGAGAGTTGCTGCTAATGGTGGGTGTGGTCAGGTTGTGCTTACAGTGGGAGGAGCTTACAGTGGTATGGTTAGACCCTTTATGACCAAGGTCAAAACAAAAATAATAGATATAAAAAGTTTCACTGCCACAAACAGAGAGCAGGCAGGCTCTTTATTGCAGAAGAGACATGCAATGCACATGTGCAGCTCAGCTTACACCTCTGGCCTGGTCTCTGTGTGCTGGAATGACTGATTCCTGTGCATGCGCAGGAGTGATGTCATACTACGCTGACCCATGAAGAAGACTGGAGACCGCCACACAGCTGAAGATGCTGGCACCATTGAGGGACGTTGTCACTGAAGCAAAGGTAAGTTTAGTTCTGTAAAGTCCTTATAAAGTCTGGAAATCTTTTACCTTAATGCATTCCCTGCATTAAGCTAAAAAGTGTCCCAGTGTTTGTATCGCCCAATCACCCCGTTCTATACTTACCTATGTCCTCTCTCAATCCAGCGCTGTGCCCGTCTGCAGTGGCGCTCTCCTCTCCCTCTCTCTGCTCACAGAGGCAGCAGAAGGAACCATTGACTCCTGCCAATCGAATCCTGTGAGCAGAGGGCAGGCAGCGGGGCTGAGCCACGCTGTGTGGGCCAAAAGACATGCACATATAGTATCCCCCTTAATGCAGACCCCCACAGTAAAGACACCCCCCTTAGTGCAGACCCCCCATCAGTATAGAATCCCCCTCAGTGCAGACCCCCATCAGTATAGTATCCCCCTTAGTGCAGACCCCACAATCAGTATAGAATCCCCCTTAGTGCAGACCCCCCATCAGTATAGAATCCCCCCTTAGTGCAGACCCCCCATCAGTATGGAATCCCCCTTAGTGTAGACCCCCCATCAGTATAGAATCTCCCTTAGTGCAGACCCCTACAGTATAGACACCCCCTTAGTGCAGACCCCCATCAGTATAGACACCCCCCTTAATACAGACCCCCCATCAGTATAGACACCCCCCTTAGTGCAAACCCCTGCAGTATAGACACCCCCAATTAGTGCAGACCCCCCCATCAGTATAGAATCCCCCTTAGTACAGACCTCCCAATCAGACCTCCACTGCAGGTGTGGGCATCATCCCTGTATAACCCCCGGAAGCTGAGTAGGCACATCTGCGTACACTCGGCGGGAAGGGGTTAAATAAAAAACGGTGTCACTTTTATTCCTATAACAAGGAATGTAAACATCCCTTATAATAGAAAAAAAGCATGACAGGACCTCCTAAATATGAGATCTGGGGGTCAAAAAGACCTCACATCTCATATTTACACTAAAATGCAATAAAAAAACTAAAAAAATTTTGTCATTAAAATTTTTTTTTTAAATGTCCCTTTTAGAGCTATGGGCGGAAGTGACGTTTTTAAGTCTCTTCTGCCCTGCAATGTTATTTGAGATGGGTGGCGGCCATCTTCCCCTCACTCATCTCCATACTTAGCAAGGGGCAACATCCGATCGCCTCCGCCGCTGCCGACGGCTCCGCTAAGCAGCGGAGGGCACTGGAGCATGGCTGGGGGGGCCCCTCTCCCACCACCGATAGAAGTGATCTTGTGGCGAATCCGCCGCAGAGACCACTCTTATCGGAAACCGGACCCGCTGAAGAAGAGGATACCGGGGTTATGGCAGCTAGCTGCTTCCATAACAACCATATTCCTCTTCAAAGTTAGGACGTATATGGGCGCGCTGCGGTCTGGAAGGGGTTAGAATGGACAGAACTGTACGGTGCTGCCAGACGTCGTGGTTTTGCGTACCTGAAAACATTCCGCGCTTTCCTATGTGTGGGGGGACATTAAGAGGTGATGGTGCGCCATGTGCATCTTCTAAAGGGCAGCACATATTTCCTGCGGGTTGGGGAACGTGTGCGATTAGCGTGTGTTTCCCATCCCGCATATGTGTGATTCTAGTCTTAGTAGTTCATTTTTTATTTTTTTGTTGTAAACTCAGCTTCTTCGCTGGTCTTCTGGTCTCCAGCGCCGCCATCTTGACTCTGGGAAGCCGGCTGTGACTTCCTGCTGTTCCACAGCTGGCACCCCACCGCTCATGTGCGAGATCTTGGCACCCCAGATGTTTTGGAACTACATTTCCCATGATGCTCAACTACACTGCAGAGTGGCTGAGCATCATGGGAAATGTAGTTCCAAAATATCTGGAGTGCCAAGGTTCGCCATCACTTTCCTAGGGCATGAGACTTGTCCCAGGAGGCTGCGGGAGGGGGGGAGCCGAACCTCGGTTTTTCTCACCTAGGGGGGAGAAGCAGAAGTGGGATCGGGTACCTGTCAGAAAAAGGAACCCACTCCAAAAAAAAAAAGTTGCTATAGCGGTAGAGGAGGGGGGAGGAGGATGGGCAGAACTTCACTTTTTAATCACAAATCTACAAATATTTGTAAATCTATAGCAAAAGGTCGCCCAGTATTGGGATGGCAGGGATCACCTATGCACTCAAAACATCTCACTGATGCTTTGGCAGTCTGATTGGCACCAGTTTGGTTCCTTATTCTGTCAGTAATTCCTCTGATAAATGTCACTCACAGGCACTTCACTAGAGCTGATCATCAGCATCAACCTTCTGCTTTACACATTCAGGATGGCAAACTGCAGGCTCCGAGCTCTGAGCAGAGCGACCTCGTGTGGTGAATATGCACCATCACATGTGAGCTGAAGATGCTTTATCTATCTTTCACCAGAAGGGGTCAGTGCTGCTCATATTCTTTATTGTTTAACTAGTTGCTGACCGCCGGCCGTCAAATGACGGCCAGGCGGCGCACCTATTGTGGCGGGAGGCCGTCATATGACGGCCTCCCATTTAAACAGGGAATGCGCGCGATCGTGCGCGCGCATCCCTTTTTTTTCGGTGGCGGCGTGTCTCGGAGATACCGCTCGCCACCGAAGGGGGTGAACAGCCATTCGTTATGGCTGTTTACCACGTGATCGGCCGTGATGAAGTCACGGCCGATCACAGATGGTCACACCCCGAACGTGCACGGCGCATGCGCGCGATCGCGAGCGCGCTGCGCGTGCACGTCGGTGGCGGCGTGTTCCCCGGGAACACTACTCGTCACCGACGCTGGTAAACAGCCATTGGCCGGCTGTTTACCCACGTGATCGGCTGTGAGCCTTTCACAGCCGATCACAAAAATGTAAACAAACTGCGGTAACGGGATTTTACCGGGTTCTCCTCCTCACACACCGATCGGGTGTGAGGAGGAGATTGCGGTAACATCTCGTTACCGCATACAGTGTACACCAATCATACTGATTGCCCCCCCCCCCGATAAAGAGGACCTGTCACCACCCCTCATAGTACCTGTCAATCACAGTCCATCAGAGTACCTGTCACAGTCCATCAGAGTATTTGAGTACCTGTCACAGCACATCAGAGTACCTGAGTACCTGTCACAGCCCATCAGAGTACCCGAGTACCTGTCACAGCCCATCAGAGTACCTGTCAGCCCATCAGAGTACCCGAGTACCTGTCACAGCCCATCTGAGTACCCGAGTACCTGTCACAGTTCATCTGAGTACCCGAGTACCTGTCACAGCCCATCAGAGTACCCGAGTACCTGTCACAGCCCATCAGAGTACCCGAGTACCTGTCACGGCCCATCAGAGTACCCGAGTACCTGTCACGGCACATCAGAGTACCCGAGTACCTGTCACGGCACATCAGAGTACCCGAGTACCTGTCACGGCACATCAGAGTACCCGAGTACCTGTCACGGCACATCAGGGTACCCGAGTACCTGTCACGGCCCATCAGGGTACCCGAGTACCTGTCACGGCCCATCAGGGTACCCGAGTACCTGTCACGGCCCATCAGGGTACCCGAGTACCTGTCACGGCCCATCAGGGTACCCGAGTACCTGTCACAGTCCATTAGAGTACCGAGTACCTGTCACAGTCCATTAGAGTACCGAGTACCTGTCACAGTCCATCAGGGTACCCGAGTACCTGTCACAGTCCATTAGAGTACCGAGTACCTGTCACAGTCCATTAGAGTACCCGAGTACCTGTCACAGTCCATTAGAGTACCGAGTACCTGTCACAGTCCATTAGAGTACCGAGTACCTGTCACAGTCCATCAGGGTACCCGAGTACCTGTCACAGCCCATCTGAGTACCCGAGTACCTGTCACAGTCCATCTGTGTACCAGAGTACCTGTCACAGTCCATCTGAGTACCCGAATACCTGTCACAGTCCATATGAGTACCTGTCACCGCCCTTCAGAGTACCCAAATACCAGTCACCAAACCATCAGAGTACCTGTCACCAGGCCATCAGAGTACCCGAGTACCTGTCACCAGGCCATCAGAGTACCCGAGTACCTGTCACCAGGCCATCAGAGTACCCGAGTACCTGTCACCAGGCCATCAGAGTACCCGAGTACCTGTCACCAGGCCATCAGAGTACCCGAGTACCTGTCACCAGGCCATCAGAGTACCCGAGTACCTGTCACCAGGCCATCAGAGTACCCGAGTACCTGCCACCAGGCCATCAGAGTACCCGAGTACCTGTCACCAGACCATCAGAGTACCCGAGTACCTGTCACCAGACCATCAGAGTACCCGAGTACCTGTCACCAGACCATCAGAGTACCCGAGTACCTGTCACCAGACCATCAGAGTACCCGAGTACCTGTCACCAGACCATCAGAGTACCCGAGTACCTGTCACCAGGCCATCAGAGTACCCGAGTACCTGTCACCAGGCCATCAGAGTACCTATCTCCAGCCCATGTCTCATAGAATATACATTGGGGTGTTTGCTTTCCAAAATAGGGTCATTTTGTGGGTAATTTCACTGTCCTGGTGGTCCAGGACCTTCAAAAGTGTGATGGGTAGGAATGAAATGAGATGTGTCATTTATGCTCCTAGAACGCCTGAACGTACTACTTCAATGTTCGGCCTCTCTATGTGGCCAGGTTGTGTAAAAGTCCTACACATGTGGTATCGCCATACTCGGGAGGAGTAGCAGAATGTATTTTGGGGTGTAATTTTTGCTATATACATGCTATGTGTTAGAAATATCTTATAAATTGACAATTTTGTGTAAAAAAAAATGCGTTAAAATTTTTTTCCACATATTCCAAAAACTTCTGGAAAAAAATGAACCGTTCAAAAGACTCATTATGCCTCACAGATTATACGTTGGGGTGTTTGCTTTCCAAAATGGGGTAATTTTATGGGAAATTCCATTGTCCTGGTACTCCAGGGCCTTCAAAAGTGTAATAGGTGGTTGAGAAATGAGATGCGTAATTTTTGCTCGTAGAACGTCTGAAGGTACTACATCAATGTTAGTGCTCTGTATGTGGCTAGGCTGTGTAAAAGTCCTACACATGTGGTATCGCCGTACTCGGGAAGAGTAGCAGAATGTATTTTGGGGTGTAATTTGTTGTATGCATATGCTGTGTGTGAGAAATAACCTGATAATATGACAATTTAGTAAAAAAAAATAAAAAAAAAAATAAAAAATCTTCATTTTGCAAAGAATTGTGGGAAAAAATGACAACTTAAAAAAACTCACCATGCTACTTACTTAATACCTTGGGATGTCTACTTTGTAAAAAGGGGTCATTTGGGGGGTATTTGTACTTTCCTGACTTGTTAGGGCCGGTTCACACAGCAGGCGAGGCGAGGCGACTCCGACTTGCCTCGCCGCGACCTGCCGCGGCCTCAGCGGCGACTTGCAAATGACTTCTGTATAGAAGTCAATGCAAGTCGCCCCGAGGTCGCCCAAAAGTAGTACAGGAACCTTTTTTCTGAGTCGGAGCGACTCGAGTCGCTCCTCTCAGAACGGTTCCATTGTACAGAACGGGGGCGACTTGCGAGAGCGAGGCGAGGCGAGTCGTGTCGCCTCGCATCGCCCGCTGTGTGAACCGGCTCTTAGTGTCTCAAGAAATGAGGTACACCTGATGTACTGAAGGCCTGATCAGAAGTGATCAATTTTCAGTGATTGGCACCATAGTTTGTAGACTCTATAACTTTCACAAAGACCAAATAATATATACTAATGTGGGTTATTTTTACCAAAGATATGTAGCAGTATAAATTTTGGCCAAAATTTATGAAGAAAAATTACTAATTAGCAAAAATTTATGACAGAAACGAAGAAAAAGGCATTTTTTTCACAAAATTTACGTTTTATTTTATTTATAGCACAAAAAAAAAAAACCCACTAGTGATTAAAAACCACTAAAAGAAAGCTCTATTTGTGTGGAAAAAAGGACGCAAGTTTCATATGGATACAGTGTAGGATGACTGAGTAATTGTCATTCAAACTGTGAGAGCGCTGAAAGCTGAAAATTGGTCTGGTCAGGAAGGGGGTGTAACTGCACTGTACTGAGGTGGTTAAAAGTATTACTGATTAAAAAAAAAAATAATAATAAAAAAAAAACTCCATACAAATAATTATTGAGTTTCTCCCTTATAAATAAGTGCAATTATTACAACACAATTATTACAACACATTTTTACATATATTATGCTCCAATCAATCTTTTAAAAATCTGGAATGCAATGTTACAAATAATTATCCTATAAATGCGATGAAATCAAACAGAAAAGATTGTGAATATGTGATGAAAAAAAGGGTTAAATTAAATATGAACAAAGAAAAGTAATATAAAAGAAATAAATAAGAGTGTAGAAAAAAAAATAATAATGATAATAATTAAAAAAAAATATATATAAATAAGAGTCTATAAAAAAGTTACAATATATAAATATATATGAAAACATTTCATGAATTAATATATAATATAATAGATAAGGGTGTATAAAAAAATAACAATAGTTAATAAATATAAAAATAACTATAAATACAGGTGTATAAAATAGTGAATAAAAATAAATATTGATAATAGCCAAATACCCTCTGAGTGCTCTACTTCTACGTTCTTTCTATGCAAATTCAGTATCTTTTTGTTTATTGCCAATGTTATCATTTTCTTTTTGTGTGTTTATGGAAAAAAACGTAATCACGTTTCAAAAAATAAAAAAAAATAAAGGTGTCTAAACACAAAAAAAAGAAAAAGGATTAAATCTAGAAAATAAAAAAAATAAGGGTGTGTGTAAATAAAACAATCTGTCATATATAAAACAAATATAAATAAGAGTGCATAAAAATAATAAATATGATAAATAGTAAATATAGAAATAAAAATTGTGAATAAAGGGGTATAAAACAATAAATAAAAACCTTAAACATAATTGTATTTATTTATTTTATATTATATTTATGTTTTTTTTGCCAATGATAATAAAATGGTAATAAAATAATAAAAACCTTAAATATACTTTTTTATTTTCTATTATATTTATGTTTTTTTATTTATTTAATTTTTTAAATTTTTATTCTTATTATTTAGGGTGCTCTGCAATAAAAATGTAAATAAATGGGGTATAAAATAATAAATAATAATGTTAAAGATAATATTTTTTTATTTTCTGTTATATTTCTGTTTTGTTTTGTTATGTTTATTTCGATTTTTATTGTAGAGCTGCCTGAATAATTAGAGTGAAAGATATATATATATTTTGTTTTTTTAATAGGGTAAAAAAATGACAGGCTGTGTATCACTGTATTATCTGAATGCTCTAAGTCGGCTATTCACTGCTATCTTGCCAGCCCAGTACTGGTCAGTGTGATAGACATTGCCATCATCGATCAGTGGTGGACCAGGGTATAGTCGTGAGCCACCAGCAATGCTAATGCTGAATTATGGCACTAGCAGTGGTGGACCAGGGTATAGTCGTGAGCCACCAGCAATGCTAATGCTGAATTATGGCACTAGCAACGGACACCCGCGTGACTTGTCAGGGGGTGGACTAGAACTCATGGACATACGCAATCCAACAGCAGCCCGCGCCTTTGGAAGGCGGCGCGCATTGTCACACGCCACCGCTCCTGGCTGATATACCAGAGACATTTCTTTATCTAGAAGCTAGTTTCTCAGTGCCGTTAGCAGCTCAGCATTGCCATCTACAGGCATTACTGAGAATTATACCCGCACGCTGCTGAGCTGAAGAGACGCTCTCTGCTCTATGAGACCTGCGCACAAGCTGTAGCTGGCTCTGCTGATGCCTGCCTCGGAAGGACCCCGTTGTACTGTCTATAACGTCGCTTAGCAACCGCCCGTCCTTGCCAACCGGAGTGCGACCATAGTAACCCACAGACTGCAACATGGCAGAGGGAGGGGAGCCGATCGTCAGACCCAGAAGGATCTTTATTCAATCCGGGGCGTTAATATAGATAAAGTAGGCACAATTCTTTTTTCTTTATTGAGTGGCATTTAGTTCACACCAGAATGCCGGCTTGGAAGCCGCACGTTTCCTGCACCACCTTCAAAACGCACCACAGTTGCGATTTGCAGCGGGGTGTTAATGTTACGTCATGAAATGCAGGTCGCACGCGCTGGGCACTCGCCTGCACCAGACCGCGTGCTACAGAAGTACTATGCCATCCGCTTGCTGTGCGTTTCCCTTAAAGGAGTGCATGACCTGCTTTTGGTGCAGTTCGGTGCGACTCGGTCCATTCACAATGAATAGGCTAAAATCGCACACCGCACGTGAATGGCAGAGGAACGCTCAGTACGTTGTTGTGCGATTCCGTGGTGTGGACCGGCCCTTCACTCATTTGTATGCGGAGGCCGAGCTGCAATGCCACTTCATGTGAGCTCTGGTGCATTGCGAGAAAAATGCTCCAAGTCTGCGTTTAAAAAAAAAATGAATATAAATAAGGGAGTATAAAAAAAATGCAAACAATATATATTTGTGAATACATTTAATGAATAAATATAAAAATAAATAAGGGGATATATAAACAATAATAAAATAGTTAATAAATGTAAAAATAATAATAAATAAGGGGGTATAAAATAATAAATAAGGGCGAGCGATTAATAATGCCCATACACCTCCTGGGGGCTCTACTTCTACCTGCTTTTTATGCGAATTCAGTAGCACAAGGCAGCTTTGTGGTGTGAACAGGGCACAGAGATAATAATGGTTTTCTATGGTCCTGTGTGGTGACCGGTGCTGATAAAGTGCAGAAAAATGCATCCAGTGTGAATGAGCTCTTAGGTGAGGTTGTCACTTATTTTTTTCAAGCCAAACCCGAACACTCTAGCAGCGCACAGTACGTTTTTTGTTTTTGTTTTAGGGTGCTTTCACACTGCAGCCGCCCGAGCACAGGATTCAAAACCCGGACTGTCCGGGTGAATCTCGGACAGGTGGTGACCCTACTCTTAGGCCTCAGCTATCCACACCTCTGTGTGAAGGACCGTCTTTGCCCGCATCCATTTATGTCTATTGGGACGCAGTAGCAGCATGGATATAGCCACCGGGGCCAGCTTGGCAGTCGTGCAGGGGCATGTCTCTGAACGTCTGTGCAGGCACTGCGTCCCAGTAGACATAAACCATACTGCTTGTACCCAGAGGCATAAAACACTTGGGTACCCCATGCAGGCATGGGGGGGGGCCCTTAGCATAGGTACGTCTGTGTGAATGAGGCCTTTAACCTCTTGCCAACCTGCTGCAGTACCTATACTGTGGGGGATTGGCTCTTTCAGGCATGGTAAAGTACCTGTACATCGGGGCTTTCTTCCGGGTCCGCTCTCTCACGCATGCATGCGCACCCAGAAACCCGAGCTGTCATTCACTGCAGCAAAAGCCAAGCAGTGGGTCTTAGCCAATGATTTATGGCCGATTAGCCAATGATTTCGGAGATTTTCCGAAGCTTCGTCTGCTCCGTACTGCGCATGCGCAGTACGGAACGGACACATATGGATGGCCGGACTCTATTAGGCAGAACACCGGCTCTTTACCCCTCCGATCACCTACAAATGATTTATATCTATATATCTATATATCTATATATCTATATATCTATATATATATATATATATATATATATATATATATATATATATATATATATGGCCTAAGTCTAGATGAATCACCCACACTTAAAGGGGCAGCTACACATTTTTTGTTTTCTTTTTCATACACATTATTTGAAGTGTATTGGGATAGGCTCTAGTGCATCTAATAAATTGTTTTTGATATATAACCAAATGTAATGTACTTCGGCTTCTTTCATTGTCTTTGTGTATTAGTTATACAGGCTTATCAGCGCCTCAACAGAGACAGAAAACCATTATCTCTTCTTTATTTCTACAGATATTTCCCAATTAAGACAGACACAACCATTGCCGCCACCCACATCACCACCACCCAAAGTGCCAGTCCTGTGCGCACAAAATAACTGTTTGAATGATGGAATCTGTGTTCTGGAAAACCAGCAGCCGGCATGCAGGTAAAAATGTCTTGCCTCAGTGCAGGAGTGTCAAACTCAATTTCATTGTGGGCCACATTGCATCAGCATTATAATTGCCCTTAACCACTTGAGACCCGCGCTATAGCCGAATGACGGCTACAGCGCGGATCTCCTTTGCCGGGACGACGTCTGCAGGTAAGCTGCACTTGTAAACCCAGAAGGCTTCGGGGAACAGAGGGCAGATAGGGTGACCATTTACAGCCAGGTGACTTCAAGTAATTGTAGCACCCTCTAGTGTAGAGTGCTAGGCTGTACATAGATTTCTTTTTGTAATATAGGTAAATTTAGGCTTGGCTACTCTTACCTCCCCCACTATCAAGCGGTCGGAAATTACCTGGATCTCAGTGTGTACTTGCTGGATCTCAGCACGGTGTGTCTCCTCCACTCTCTTAATGAGAGCCTCTATATCGGCTTTCGTTGGTAGAGCCTGGATTAAGCTCTTCAGATCCTCCGCTTCCGATCGTATACTACGAGGGGTGACTTCCTCGCATTCCTCTTTGCCGTTCCCGGCCTCGGTTAGGCTTTTCGTCTCCCCCCTATTCGTCCGCACACTCGCCTCTGCTTCCGATCGTTTAGTGCGAGGGGTAGCTCCTTCGTTTTCCTCTCTGCCATTCCCAGCCTCGATTGAGCTTTTCATCTCCCCCCTGTTTGTC
Source organism: Lithobates pipiens (assembly GCF_037356315.1). NCBI lineage: Eukaryota > Metazoa > Chordata > Amphibia > Anura > Ranidae > Lithobates > Lithobates pipiens. Next base: position 197,314,786 of record NW_027507764.1, read on the forward strand.
CGAGCGCTCACCACCTCGGGGGGCTTAGCTACGTCCGTAGTCTCCGCGATATGCCCGGCAGCTGACATCCGCCTCGGGGAGAAATACTGCTGTATAGCGGGTTGTGGGGCACTGCACCCTGCAGCTCTACGCGAGGTTTTCGTTTCTCTCTGTCTAGGCGCGCTCATTCCGGGATCCTCAGGTGCAAATCACCTATGACTGGCGGTTCAGCTAGGAGCACAGACTCTGCACGCCCTCACTCAGCCATGCTCAGACCACACCCCCCTAAGCAACAGATTTGAAGGAAAAATGGAGAGAGTGGAAAGGGAGAGCAAAGAGCAGGGTGAGACGTTGGTGAAGATGCAGCTTCAGATCGAGGAACTTGAAGATCGTAGTCGTCGCTGCAACTTGAGGCTCCGAGGAGTCCCAGAAGTCGCTGAGCAGGAGGACTTGCAGGAGGAGGTAATGAGCATTTTTCACATGATTTTAGAGGGTAATGTCCCGCCTAACATGGATTTGGACAGAGTACACAGGGCGCTAGGGCCTAAATCAGCAGACCCGCAAAGGCCCAGGGACATAATTTGCCGCCTCCATAGATACGCGCATAAGGAGACTTTGCTGAGGAAGGCATGGTTGGCTGGCAATATTGAGATAGAGGGATCAGTAGTGAAGCTCCTACCTGACTTATCCCGGGCCACACTACAGCGCAGAGCACAGTTGCGTGCTGTCTTGGACTGTGTACGGCGGGAGGGACATGCATACAGATGGAAATACCCTCTTGCTGTGGTAATAAGAAAAGGAACATCTACATGCACACTGAGACTATACAGCGATCTTCCAAAATGATTTGCCTTTATAGGTGTGGAGCCGTTTATGGTGCCGAACTGGAGACTCCCACTCTCTCAGCTACAGAGAAAAAAAACAGAAAGCACAGGAGGGAAAGAGAGGGAGTGGGAAAGATGAGAAAGACATATTACAGCACAATGAGACTTGTGTTAGAAATTAAGCTAAATTAACTCATATCCCTGAACCTATCCTTTTTTTTTGTTTCTTTTGTGCGCCTGTTGGGGCTTTTTCCCTTCTCTGTTTCCTTTTTTTCGTAGCCTCATCCCATAGGTTTTCAACTTGTCTAATTAATTCCCTCCATGATGATTTAAGAAGTATGGGAGGAGAGAGATATGCTCTTAATTTCTTTTTTTGGATTAGGATGAATGGAGATAATGAGGGATGAGGTGGGGGCAGCGGGTGGGTGGGGTGGGGTCGGGGGGGGGGGCGGGGGGGGGGGGGATACAGGTGGAGAGTCTAAGATAAATACACAAATAAGATTAGGTAATTATAATAAAGGGGGGGGGGGGTTCAGGTCCCTGGGGGGGATTCACATGACCGAGGTTCCTAGAAGAGGTGGTCACTTAGGAGAGTAATATAATTTACTATTATAATTTACTAGGGATAAAGAGGGGGAAAATGGGATGATAGGGGTTGCAGTGGTTTCTTCTTTTTTTTTTTTTAAGTGTTGGGAGGATGAAGTGTTGGGGGGATTTAATATAATACATAATATTTTTTTTTCTTTGGTTTTTTCTTGTTTTTTGGGGGGGGAGGGAGTAATGGATGTGGAGGGTCAGTAAATATACATGGGAATGATGGTGCACAGGGGATGGTTTAGACTTGTGAGGGTTGAGAGGGTGGGATAAGGAGGGATATTGGGGGAGAGTATATAGAATTAGGACACAAGAAACTGTTGGTTTCTTTTTTTTTTTTTTGGTCAATCACTAATCACCAATATTAGTAACTTTTAATATCACCACTAACAAAATAAAGCACATAGCTAGGGACCTGGGGGAAACGGAGGCTTTACGGATTGGGACCAGACCCCCCTACCTGAACTTAAGGATGAATAAAATAACTTTATAAGATGTGGCCTCCGGCCCCCCCCTCTCTTTCTCCCTTTCTCCTTCTCCCCACCTTGCCTCCCCTCCCCCCTTTGAGGAGGAAAGGGAGAGAGGGAAAGGAAAAAGGGGAGGAAAAAGGGAAGGGAAAAGGGAAAGAAAAAAAAAAGAAAAGAAATTTTTTTTTTTTTTTTTTTTTTTTTTGGGATGAGGAGTGTAAGGTATTATATTGTATTGTTGCTTTATTGTATTATGGTACGTTTTTTTTTTTTTTTTTTTGGAACAAGGTCAATACACAATATGGCTCTTGGAGGAAGGAAGAGAGAAACGGAGAGGAGACATGGAAAATAGGAAAGGGGGGGGGGTTGATATAAATTATATATACAGGAGAGGCTTAAGCTTTGGATAAATATAGAGATAGGTACATGTATGAATTTACAAACACAGGTGCAGCTGTGAATGTGTGTCTCCATACATGTATATGCAAGGGTATAGGTGTATATATGTAAAAGTATATACGTAGATGTGAATGGACAGACATAATTAACTTTGCCTCTACTATGGCTTCTGTCTCCTTTTTTTTTTTAACCCCCCCTCTCTTAAAAGAGCCATGTTGGAGTAGACACAATCTATGTGGAGAAGTAACAGGTGACAGTAGAAAACATGATATTATAAAAGACTGGCGGAGGGCACGGGGGAAGCTTGCCCAGGAGCAGCCAGGCACAACCACAAAACCCCATTAGGTAAACACTCATAATCCGGAGGGTCCGGAAATTGAGTGGGTAAAAGCAGTAGAGCTTTGAGATTCGTGGGGAGACCGTTGGTAAACGGCCAACCCAGGGATTGGTAGTGGGGGAGGGAGGGAGGGAGTAGCAGATTGGACGGGAGGGAGGGGGGCGGGAGGGGGTAGGGTTAGAGGGGGTTCTCCCCCCCCCCCCTTTTTTTTTTTTTTTTTTGTTTGTTTGCACCTTTACTTGTCTCTGCCTCTTTCCCCAAGGAGATATGGAAACTTTAAAAATAATGTCCCTGAATGTAAAGGGACTGAACGTCCCGGAAAAAAGACGAATGTTACTTCATGATTTAAAGAGATTGAAGATAGATGTAGCGTTTATTCAAGAAACACATTTCAGAGAAAATAATTTCTCTCTGCTGAGGTCTACGGGGTATCCAACGGTTTACCATGCGCTTAACCCGATTTCCAAAACTAAGGGAGTCACCATTATGATATCAAAAACAGTAGCATGGAATCATAGGGATTCTATGATAGATGCAAAGGGAAGGTATCTGTTTGTAAAGGGGACTATAGGAGGGGTAGGAGTTACATTAGCAACATATTATGCCCCCAATATACAACAAGACCTCTTTTTTAAAGAGATACTTGACAAACTTATGGAATTCGAAGAAGGACAGTTGATTATGGGGGGAGACCTTAATACCCCATTAATCCCCAGTGAAGACACCTCATCAGGGACATCGTCAGTGACACCTAAAATAAGAAAGAGGATAGCCCAGGCAATAACAGAAACAAAACTGGTAGATATATGGCGATTATTACACCCCAAGGAAAGAGATTACTCTTTTTTCTCCAATCCGCATAGAGTGTATTCACGGATAGATATGTTTTTTATTCCGCATAAACAATTATCCTCAGTTAAGGAAGCCACTATTGGTCTAATTACCTGGTCAGATCATGCCCCAATTTTTTTAAAATATAATTTAACGGGGAAAAAACATTTAACCTCTAGGATGTGGAAACTCAATGAGAGCCTCCTTCAGGATCCTTTAGTCCTGGAGGATGTCAGAAAGGAGATAAAATTCTTCTTTCAGGAGAACGAAGGCCCAGAAAGTTCCTTGGGAACAATCTGGGAAACGCACAAGGCAGTAATCAGAGGAGTATTGATTAAGCATGGAGCAAGGATTAAGAAGGAAAGAGAAACAAAGTTAACAGAATTATTAGTAAAAATGCAACATCTAGAAGCCCAACATAAACATGCCCAGAACTTAGAAGTTGAACAAGAATTAATAAGCACACGTAGGCAAGTTACAGATCTGCTACAGTACAGAGCTAAAATGGCAATTCAGATAGGACGTAAGTGTAGCTATGAATCCGGCAATAAATGCGGAAAACAACTAGCGAGAGCATTACGGGAAATACAATCCAAGACATACATACCTATAATTAGAAAAAAAGGTGGGGAGGAAGAACGAGTGCCAGAACAGATTGCTGGTGTGTTTGGCGATTTCTACTCCTCATTGTATAATCTGAATTTGAGGGCATCAGATCAAGCTAAGATAAATGAATACATAAGATCAAGCGAAATGCCGACTCTGACAAGTACTGCACAAGAGGAGATGGAATCCCCAATCACACTAGAAGAAGTACAAAACACGATAAAACAGATAAAAAGTGGGAAAGCACCTGGTCCAGATGGACTAACAGCCCAATATTATAAGACGCTTATGCCGGAATTATGTCCATATATGGTTAAACTGTTTAATGAAATAGGAGACATATCGACTTTCCACTCAGATACACTTAAAGCTACAATCACAGTGATACAGAAAGAAGGTAAAGACCCGAAACAATGTGGAAGCTATAGGCCAATATCTTTACTGAACGCAGATTTGAAAATATTTAGCAAATTATTAGCCTTGAGGATACAACAGTATTTGCCCTCTTTGATTCATCAAGACCAAGTGGGATTTGTCCCAACAAGAGAATCAAGGGACAATACTATTAAGGCCTTAAACCTAATACATACAGTCATCTCTACCGATACCCCCTGTATATTTCTGGGAACAGATGCAGAAAAGGCTTTTGATCGGGTGGGGTGGGGGTTCATGTTCTCGGTACTCCGACATATAAAGCTAGGAGGGAAAATGATGGGCTGGATAACAAGCTTGTATGAAAAACCTACAGCTCAAGTAAGAGTAAATGGAGTGGTATCTACATCTTTCCCAATAACAAATGGGACCAGACAGGGATGTCCACTGTCCTCTCTGTTATTTGCGTTGACCCTTGAACCACTTCTATGCAGAGTAAGGCTCAACAGGGATATCCAAGGAATAACCATAGGAGAAACCCATAATAAAGTCGCAGCATATGCAGATGATATGCTTTTTACAGTGACGAATCCGATAATCTCGCTCCCAAATCTATGTAAGGAAATCGAGACATATAGTACATTATCCCACTTTAAAATAAACTGCTCCAAGTCAGAAGCCTTAATGATAGCAGTCCCAGAGAAAATGACAAGACTAATAAAATTAAATTATAAATTTAATTGGACGAACTATGGCTTGAAATACTTGGGAATAACGATCGCAACAAACTTCAATAAGATATATGAATTAAATTTTGTATCAGTATTGAAGATGGTACGAGGATGCCTGGAGAGATGGCACAGGGGAATACATTCCTGGTTTGGAAGAAATAATATAATCAAGATGAATATTTTGCCAAAACTCCTGTACCTCCTCCAGGCAATCCCAATGTTAATACCAAGAAATTTCTTTAGAACTATACAAACATTATTTATGAAATTTATTTGGGCAGACAAACAACCAAGGATACGGAGGACATTAGCAACACCAGACATATACAAATATTACCATGCAATACATCTAGGTAGATTACTAGACTGGTGTCGACATGGAGATCAGAAAATATGGGTAAAATTAGAGCAAGCACAATGTAGGGAGCTACTACATAGAGCACCTTGGTGCTACAGAAATTTGACCTCAGATACGAAGCTACACCCTACAATAGGACCCACATTACAGATATGCTACCATCTCTTAGCTAAGAATAAGATATCGACACAGAACTCCCCTCTAGTCCCTATATTGGGTAACCCCCGATTTATACCAGGCATACAGAAAGGACCTTTTGATAAGTTGATTAAAAAAGGAATATATCAAGCTTCGCATTTCGTGAAAAAAGGTAAATGGCCAACAATGCAGGAGATGATAGATAGAAAAGGCCCTTTTCAATTAGATTTCTGGCAGGCGGCACAATTAGGACATTTTCTAAAAACAGAGATAGTGCCAGAGTTACTAGAGCGAGACTATATGCCATTTGAGAAACTCTGTATGGAAAAGGAACCAATTACGCATGCAATCTCGAAAATGTACGCGTTACTGATTAAACCCGTAGAAAATTTTCAGGTACCCTTCTTTAGGAAGTGGGAAATAGACCTAGGAAGGACTTTTTCTGAGGAGCAGAAGAAAAATATGATACAATCAATTTTTAAAACAGCAACATGCACAAAACTACAGGAAACTAATTATAAAATTATCGCACAGTGGTATAGAACACCAGAAAAACTTCAAAAATATTTCCCTCATATATCAAATAAGTGTTGGAGGTGCCAGAAAGAAGTGGGAAATTTTTTACATATATTTTGGTCATGTCCAAAAATTAAGAAATACTGGAAAGAGGTACGAGATATCGCTCAAAAATTCAGTGAAGTAGAAATACGGGAGGACCCAGCAGTATTCCTCCTGAACTTGTCAGAGACCTCAGGAAATATAGGTGGGAATTCCATCCTGTGTCACTTGGTAAATACAGCCAAGTCATGTATAACACTTAGGTGGAAACAAATACAACCCCCCAGTGTGAGCATGTGGTTGAAGAAAGTTGAGGAGGTGAACAGGATGGAAGACCTAATATGGACAGCCAGGAAAAGAAGGAAAACTTACTTGGAAATATGGACACCATGGAACCTCTATATCTCCTTGGAGGAGGGAAGGAGACAGATTGATGCGATTTAAGGGGGAGGAGGGGGAGATATAGGGGAAGGAGATGAGAACTCCCCCCCTTTTTTTTGGCTTGGTCCCCCCCTTTTTTTTTTTTCTCGGGGGGGGGGGGGAGAAGAATAGGGGGGAAAATATCAGGGGGGGAAGATGAGAAATAAGAGGATAACAATATAACTCTGGCCTGATTGGGAACAGTACCAACCTAGGACCAGACATGGGGTATGTGGGACTGAGAGTGAAGTCTCTATGATATTGCCCCGATATATTATATAGATTACCATTAACCTAGCCTGCTCTCTCTTTGGATTTATACATTACATTATAAAGGGAATAAGAGGCTAAGGGAATAGAATGAATTGTTATGCTCTTTTTGTTTATTATGTATGAATATGGAAACACGATGTATGACTCTTAGATTGTTTATGTAAAATTATATTCTTGTTTACTTGAGGAAAAAAAAAAATGGAAAGGGAAAAAAATAAATAAATAAAGAAATTGAAAAAAAAAAATTTAGGCTTGGCTGGGAGCCAAGACTGTGTTTAATCTGGGCCGGGGTGAGTGATCTAGGGAGGATGGAGGACTCATAAGGCAACACCTCTGGTGCCTCCCCTTGCTTGCTGGAGCCTTGGTGAGGCTTCCGGAGGAATGGAATGAAGGCTGGGAGGAGCTGCCTGGAATGTTAAGGAGGGCCCTGGCTGGTCCTCAGCAAGTGGGCTGATAGGGGGTGGGCCCCTCTTGAATACTCAGTCAGGCCAGCAGGGGCAGTGCAGAGTTTGGGTGGAAGCTGGAGATAGTGTTGAGGAGGCTGTCAGTGGCCCTTGAGGGTAGCCACCCCCTAGTCTGTCCTGTCCAGAGGCACGGGAGCAAGAATGAGGACAACAGGAGCCAGCTAGCACATCTGATGCCGCGTACACACGATCAAACAATCGGGTGGAAAAGTCCGGCAAACTCAAGTCCGCCGGACAATCCCCCCGTGTGTAGCCTCCGGCATACTTTTTTGACCCGAAAGTACGGCGGACTTAGAAAGTAGTTTTGCACTCCAATCTTCCCGCCGGACTCGCATTTCGGCGGTATGTATGCAAGTCCGCCGTAGTTTTGAAATGAACAGACTTTTCCCGCCCGGAGAAAAGTCCGCTCATTTGAGCGGGTCTCCAGGTAGGCGGGGCCCGCGAAGGAGACGTCGCTGGCCCCGCCACCTGGTATGGACTTAAAGGGGAACCCCAACGCCAAAAAAAATCGGCGTGGGGGTCCCCCCAGGTCCACATCAGAACCTTGTCCGAGCACGCTACCCGGCCAGCCAGGAAAGGGGGGGCGAGCGAGCGCCCCCCCCTCCTGAGCCGTACCAGGCCGCGTGCCCTCAACATGGGGGGGGTGCCCCCGAAGTCGAAAGAAGAGGCCGGCGGCGAGGAAGAAAGCCGGGCTCCTTCGCTAGTAAAAGAGCTAGAAGAAGATAGCGGAGGAGTCCGGCGAGAAGACCCCCCGAAGACGGAAGATCCCGGAGCTGTGCAATAAACTATTTTATCTTATGTGTTGTTTTTTTTGTACTTTATTACACAGGTGAATGGGTAGGGGTACATTGTACCCCTTACTCATTCACATAGGGTGGGGGGGGCTGGTATCTGGGGGCCCCCTTAATAAAGGGGGCTCCCGGATTCTGATAAGCCCCCCGCCCGCAGACCCCGACAACCAACGGCCAGGGTTGATGGGAAGAGGCCCTTGTCCTTATCAACATGGGGACAAGGTGCTTTGGGGTGGGGGGGCGCACGCCCCCCCCTTCCCCAAGGCACCCCTCCATGTTGAGGGCACGCGGCCTGGTACGGCTCAGGAGGGGGGGCCGCTCGCTCGCCCCCCTTTCCTGGCCGGCCAGGTAGCATGCTCGAACAAGAGTCTGATGTGGACCTGGGGGGACCCCCACGCCGATTTTCTTCGGAGTTGGGGTTCCCCTTTAAGTCCATACCAGGTGGCGGGGCCAGCGATGTCTCCTTCGCGGGCCCCGCCTACCTGGAGAAGCGCTCGAAATGAGCGGACTTTCCTCCATGTGTGTGGGCGAGTCCGTTCATTTCAAAAGTAGGGCGGATAGTACGGCGGACTTAGTACGCCGTATTAGTCCACTGAAAAAGTGCCATGTGTGGGCAAGTAGCTCATTCGGAAAGTCCGACGGACAGTCTGGCGGGAAGTCCGCCAGACTAAGTCCGTAGGATAGTTCGCTACGTGTGTACGCGGCATGAGATATCTCCAGGGAGAACACAGCTGTGTGGCTGGTGAGTGTGGCAGTCTGAGAGGACTGTAGGAAGTAGCCAGGAGGGCTAGTGAAAGGGGCAGCTGTAGCCAGGTGGGCTGGCAGTGCCTGAAGAGGTGGTGCTGGGATCAGTAGTTACAGGTATGTAGCAGGACACTGGACTTTTTCTCTACGCACCAAAGGGGCCCGCAGTCCCTGCCTGTAAAGGGCTTTTGCTTGATCTGGCTGAGTGCCTTGCCACATTCATCAAACAGTGTTCCGGCTGGGTCTGAGTTGTTCCTGCAAGCAAGTGATGTACTGGAGGATGAGTGTATACAGAGAGTGAATATATTTGAGTGTCCCTGAAGAGACTTTGTTCCAGTCAAGTGAGCATTCCATAATAACCCTATCCCTATTCAAGTTTATTAACCCCTAATAAAAAAAATAAAACGTTTCCAATTTCAAGCGAGCCTGTAGAAATTTAGTGTGCCTGGCTGTGCAGGACCCCTAGTCACCAGCGGCTCCTACGGGGGCTGCCCTACATAATGCAATGGTTGTTTGATGTATAAAGGGTAATGTGAACCTGTCACATGAAATAAACTACTAACTAAGGTGACACTGCTGAATCAAGATGCTATATCAGACACATGGGAATTACATTGTCTTATGTCTTCAACTGACACCTATACCTTCATTGGGAGAAAAAATAATGAAGCACGGCCTTTGTGTAATTTGAATCTGAAATCCAAAGTAAGGGATTCAGAATCTGCAAATATCAAATGCAATACAAATGAACCCAGAACGTAGGATGCTACAAGCCCAAAACACAAAGATGTAAATATCACCTAAAATATAGTGTACATTCCTCACTTTCCTACCTGGCACTTTTACCCTCTTCCTAACCAGGAAAATTTTCAGCTTTCAGCACTGTCACACTTTGAATGACAATTGCGCAGTCACGCAACGCTGTATCCAAATTACATTTTGTATTTTTTTTTACACACAAATAGAGCTTTCCTTTGGTGATATTTAATTACCACTGAGATTTTTATTTTTTGTTAAATATACAAAAATAAACATTTTTCATAGTTTGTTATAAAATTTAGCAAACATGTAATCTTTCTCCCTTTACTGATGTGCGCTGATGAGGTGGCACTGATCAGGCGGCACTGATAGGTGGCACTGACCGGTGGCACTGATGAGGCTACACTGATAGGCGCCACTGATGGGCACTGATAGTCAACTCTAATGGGCACTGATGGGTGGCACTGATGGGCTCTAATAGGTGGCACTGATGGGCTCTAATAGGTGGCACCGATAGGTGGCACTGATTGGCAGCACTGATGGGCACTGATTGGCAGCACTGGTGACCACTGATTGGGAGCACTGGTGGGCACTATTGGGACTGCACTGATAGTCAGGGCACTGATAATCAGTGCCCTGATTATCAGTGCCGATGTGCTTTTAGCCATTTATCAGCTCTCTTTTTCTCTCCTCATGCTGTCAGCATGAGAAAAGGAAAGCTGATAACCGTCTTGTGCTTACTTCTGCGATCAACTTTCATTGGACACAGCTGATTACGTGGTAAAGGGCTGCTGTGATTGGCCCCTTCCCCAGATCTGTGATCAGCTGAGTCCACAGGAGGTGCACAGACAGCAGGATTACGGGAGGACATCCATGTACGCCCTCCCGGCAAATTAAGCCTGCGCTGTAGCCGTCTTTCGGCTATAGGGCGGGAAGGTGTTAAACATATATATTTTTTTTTAAAAAAGTACATAAATAGATCACCTTCCATGTCCAGTTTCAATATTTTATTATACTGTATATAGCATGCAAGAAAAATGACACATAATTAAAAACCATGGTATTGACTATAAAAAATAGAATACATCTCACATAAAGCAATCATGGCATTCAAGGTAATTCCTCCTCTAGGGTGGTAATAAATATATGATTTAATGTTATAAAAAAAAAAGGATACAAAGGGGCACAGAAAGGCTTATTTACAGTAAGAGCTGTGGAATAGACTCCCTAAAAACTAGTTCTGGCCAGCTCAGTAGATACCTGGTTGCCTCCTGGGGGAATTTACTGGAGCAAATTGCACCATGCCCGTAGGGCTTTTTTTTTTTTTTGATCTTCCTTTGGGTCAACTGTGGGTTAAAGATTCTGTATTTTGTGTTTTTTTTATTCTGTTGGTTGAACTAGATTGACATTTTGTTTTTTTTTTCACCCTGACTAACTTGGCAGCTAACTAAGGTCTTCATTCTCTACCTTTGTGGCTGCAGTATAGTAGCAGCCTCCTCTCTCCCTTTAACTCTGCAAAGTGGCAGTGGGTACCAGGCCTGGAGTGCACTGACTTTCAGCACCTGGTTCTGCAGGAAGATGGAGTGAAGTTGGGAGGAAAGAGATGTGGAGCAAGTTGGCAGAGCTTCCCATCAATGAGGACTCGGAGCCCCAGGTGAATGAAGACTGCTGAGCTGAGGGTCTCCCTCTGGCCTCTTGGGTTATATGGGAGCTCTTAGATTAGTATTATGGCATTAGGGGTATGTGGCGCATGTATCACAAGGCATGGTGCTGTGTGTATTGGGGTGCATAGGGCAGCATATATTATTTATGATACTGAAAGAACTATAAACGGCTCACTGTGATGTAATATTTCATTACAGCTTTATTTGCTTAATGTTACAGTACACTATACACTCTGGAGTGGCATTGACACTTTTGGATTATTTGGAAACAATTCTCCTTTAAATCCTAGTTCCACCTTAAACTATTTCACGTGCCCCTTGCTAAATATTTAAACCTTGTTTGCATTACTTTCTATACTGAATATGCATATCTGGGTATATCACAGATTAATAAATACACTTTTTACAGGTGTAAAACATCTGGAGACCGGTGGTATGTGGGAAACAGATGTGAAAAGGAGATCCGGAACAAAGGCACCGTGTGGACCATGTCTTCCTTATGTGCACTACTCTCTCTTTTTATGCTTACTCTTGTGAATGTAGTATGACATCCAATCAATGTGGGCTGTTATATTAAAATAAATAACATTTAAAGTGAAATTCCAAACACAAATGTTTGCTTGTTTGTTTTTGTTTTCTATAGAATAGAGTTACCACCTCTATCAGATTTTTACTGCTGACTGTGCCACCTTTGGAGAAATGCCCCCTCATTTCCTGTTTTGTCACTGGGACAGGAAATGGAGATACATCTGTCCAACAAAGCCACTAATAAATCATAAAAAACACTTGTTTTTTTGGAAAGTGCTATAGGATTGGTACCTCTGTGTCACTAGTACAGGAATCTCCAAACTATGGCCCTCCAGCTGTTGCAGAACTACACATCTCATGAGGCATTGTAAAACTCTGACAATCACAAACATGGCTAGGCATGATGGCAATTGAAGTTCCTGAACAACTGGAGGGCCATAGTTTGGAGACCCCTGCACTAGAAGATGGTGAGAGGGGAGATATCTTTAACAACCATACAGACAACAATAAATCACGACAGAGGTTCTTCTTCTAACCCACTTTGCCCTCAACTGAAAAAAAAAAAAAGGATTTTAGCTGAAGTCTATGCTTTAATAAATACTACATTACCATGGTTCATTATTTCAGTAAATCGGTAAATTTGATTGCATTTGTAATATACTTTGTTCATTTCACTTTTTTTTAGCCCAGCAAAATCCACAAACCTGATGCATAAGGACTGACTATTAAAATATCTTCCTGGTAGCCTGGACTAAAGGCCATCTCCATATATTTTTCTTTTGATAACAATAGTCCAGTTTTGAGAGAGTTATTAGTGTGACCTTTTTAGGCATGATCATTGGTCTATAAATTTTTATATATTTTTGTAATAAAATATTTTGTTTTTAAATTTTTACATTGTACACAGTTGAAGGTAAATCTAAAGGAAATTGAAAAAGAAAACTGTATAATGTATGGACAACTTGAATCGGTAGTAGTAAACCGTAGTAAACCGCATCCAAAACACATCCGTTTTCAGGCAAGTATTCCCAAGAAAAGGATTTTCCTTGTAAGCCCTCCAGCATCATTCCGTCACCGTTGAAGGCGTTTCCATCTTCACCCAGTCCTCTTTCCAGGTTCACAGGCTTCAGCTATCTGATTGGCCATGCCAGTAATGATGTCACTCCCGCACATACGGATGGGAGTCGCTATTTATGGTACAACACTGAAGGGACAGCATGGGTATGCCGTTCCTTCAGCGCGCATTTGCAGGTGACGTCTCTGGCTGCATCTAAAGTAAATATCTCCTAAAGGTGTAGGAGATATTTACTGTACCTGTAGGTAAGCCTTATTATAGGGCAGAGACTTTGGTTTGTACACAGTGGAATGTGATATTCTTTTACTTGTGGCAAAGGTTTGCTTTATTACACAGAAGGAATTTCATATATTTTGTATGGTTCACTATATGTTCATAATTATTCACTTAATCTGGTGGTAGACTGTTTAATATTAGTAGGTTAATATTAGCACAATTATTAATTTAAAACATTTTATTTTTGCGTAGCAGTTCACATATATATAATTGCAGCTATATTATTTAGTTATCTTTTTAATATTTATTTCTCACATATTGTAATATTTATTCACATCAGCGCTTTAGTATATTTTTACACATTAATTTCATCAACACACCTACAAGGGAACAAAAAAACTAACAGTAAACAGTCACAAAGTCAAGCAAATTTTTACAGTACAGCAACATAAATGCAAGTACTTTTGGACCTGAACCCCACCAGGCATCTCAAACAGAATATCGCACTTGTAAAAAAGAGAACCAGAACCTTTGGAAGAGTATGTCTGATAATAAATTTGGCAGTACCTCCAGAGGCGGCTCTCTAATTATGCAAAGTAGGCGGTGGCCTAAGGCCTCGCCCTCCTAGGGTCCTCGCTCCTGCCTACTTTGCCTAAAGAGCCTCCTCTAGCTATCATCATACATCAGTCCCAGGTGCCTCCTCGTTCAGAGCAGAGGCGGCTCTCTAATTAGGCAAAGTAGGCGGTGGCCTAAGGCCTCGCCCACCTAGGGGCCTCGCTCCCGCCTACTTTGCCTAAAGAGCTGCCTTTAGCTATCATCAAACATCAGTCCCAGGTGCCTCCTTGTTCAGAGCAGAGGCGGCTCTCTAATTAGGCAAAGTAGGCGGTGGCCTAAGGCCTCGCCCTCCTAGGGGCCTCGCTCCCGCCTACTTTGCCTAAAGAGCCGCCTCTCGCTATCATCATACATCAGTCCCAGGTGCCTCCTCGTTCAGAGTACAGTCAGCCCGCCTCCTCTCTTCTCTGTAACACCCCGCCCCACTCCTGTCAAGAAAACTTCACTGGAAGTGGAACTGCAGTGCAGGTGTCCTTCCAGTCAGAACACCAGCAGACACATAGAAACCTTCAACTGGCCTGCCCCAACATCAAATCCTGTCCGTCCTTTCTTGTGCAAGGGCAGGGCACAGCTAGCATCTTAGCACAGGATCACCGAGTCTACCCTCCTTCCAGGGCGGGGCTTCCCTGATGGAGACGGAGCCAATTCAGCCTGTGTGTGCACTGTGCAGCCGATGGACTGAACTATGAGGGGACAGAGCCTTGCTATATGTGAGGTAAATGTGACTAGGGGGTGCATGTCACTATGTCACTGGGGGGGTGGTACATGTGACTGGAGGGGGGGTGGTACAGTGGTGTCAGTGTGCTCTGTCTCAGAACTGGTGTCAATGTGCTTTGCCTCAGCGATGGTGTCAGTGTGCTCTCAGCATTCGTGTCAGTGTGCTCAGCGCTGGTGTCAGTGTGCTCTCAGAGTTGGTGTCAGTGTGCTCTCAGCGTTCGTGTCAGTGTGCTCAGCGCTGGTGTCAGTGTGCTCTCAGAGTTGGTGTCAGTGTGCTCTCAGCGTTGGTGTCAGTGTGCTCTCAGCGTTGGTGTCAGTGTGCTCAGCGTTGGTGTCAGTGTGCTCTCAGCGTTGGTGTCAGTGTGCTCTTAGCGTTGGTGTCAGTGTGCTCTCAGCGTTGGTGTCAGTGTGCTCTATCTCAGTACTGGTGTCAGTGTGCTCTGTCAGCCCTGGTGTCAGTGTACTCTATCTCAGCCCTGGTGTCAGTGTGCTCTGTCTCAGTGTTGGTGTCAGTGTGCTCTCAGTGCTGGTGTCAGTGTGCTCAGCGCTGGTGTCAGTGTGCTCTATCTCAGCGCTGGTGTCAGTGTGCTCTATCTCAGCGCTGGTGTCAGTGTGCTCTATCTCAGACCTGGTGTCGGTGTGCTCTCAGCGCTGGTGTCAGTGTACTCAGCGCTGGTGTCAGTGTACTCAGCGCTGGTGTCAGTGTGCTCTATCTCAGACCTGGTGTCAGGGTGCTCTGTGTCAGCCCTGGTGTCAGTGTGCTCTATCTCAGAACTGGTGTCAGTGTGCTCTGTGTCAGAACTGGTGTCAGTGTGCTCTGTGTCAGAACTGGTGTCAGTGTACTCTGTGTCAGCCCTGGTGTCAGCGTGCTCTGCCTCAGCGATGGTGTCAGTGTGCTCTGCCTCAGCCCTGGTGTCCGTGTGCTCTGCCTCAGAGCTGGTGTCAGTGTGCTCTCAGAGTTGGTGTCAGTGTGCTCTCAGAGTTGGTGTCAGTGTGCTTAGCACTGGTGTCAGTGTGCTCAGCGCTGGTGTCAGTGTGCTCAGCGCTGGTGTCAGTGTGCTCTCAGCATTGGTGTCAGTGTGCTCTATCTCAGTACTGGTGTCAGTGTGCTCTGTCAGCCCTGGTGTCAGTGTGCTCTGCCTCAGCGTTGGTGTCAGTGTGCTCTGCCTCAGCGTTGGTGTCAGTGTCCTCTCAGCGTTGGTGTCAGTGTGCTCTCAGCGCTGGTGTTGGTGTCAGTGTGCTCAGCGCTGGTGTCAGTGTGCTCTATCTCAGTGCTGGTGTCAGTGTGCTCAGCGCTGGTGTCAGTGTGCTCTATCTCAGTGCTGGTGTCAGTGTGCTCAGCGCTGGTGTCAGTGTGCTCTGTCTCAGTACTGGTGTCAGTGTGCTCTCAGCGCTGGTGTCAGTGTGCTCTCAGCGCTGGTGTCAGTGTGCTCTATCTCAGCGCTGATGTCAGTGTGCTCTCAGCGCTGATGTCAGTGTGCTCTCAGCGCTGGTGTCAGTGTGCTCAGCGCTGGTGTCAGTGTGCTCTATCTCAGCGCTGGTGTCAGTGTGCTCTCAGCACTGGTGTGATTGAGCACATTGACACCAGTACTCTTAATATATGCAATTCATTTTTTTTTCTTGAATTATTTTTTCCCCCCATTATAGATGTGAATGGGGCCTCATGTCTAGGTTATGCCTAAGGCCTCACAAAGCCTAGAGCCACCTCTGGTAGGTTGGCAACACTAATCCCAAAGCCCGGCAACTGCGGCTGGATGCCACCATCTTGAATGTGAAGTCAGCAGCCCCAGTAGACGTAGAGCTGTCATTCAGTTGATTCTCTACACTACAGTATTCTCTGCATTCCTCTTTCGGCTGCCATATAGTACTAGGGATACAGTATTTTCTTTTAAAGAATAACCTTTACTGGACAGTGCTGACCAATCAGAATCCACCTAGCCCATACTGTGAGTGCTGGAGGAGAAGAGTGAAAGACAGGATTTCAAATCCCTGGACCGGTAAAGCATTATCCCGATGCCCGACAGCGGGTAATCGTGGAACCCTGGTACAACGGGACTGGGGAGGGGGCCCAGTGTACAGTAAGTTCACCTTACAGATTTTCTGTAAAGGTGAACAAACCCTCTAAAGGAGAGTATTGCAGCAAAAGTGGTTTATATTTAAAGTGATATTAAAGGCTTGCTTTTTTTTTTTTTTAAATAACAAACGTGCTATACTTACCTGCTCTGTGTAGTTATTTGGCACGGAGCAGCTCGGATCCTTCTCTTCTTGGGTCCCATGTCGGTGCTCTTGGCCCCTCCCTTCTGCCAAGAGCCCCCAGAGCGAGCAGCTTGCAGTAGGGGGACCCGGGGCACAGCTCAGCGTGGCCATTCACACAGAGAGTTGCTGCTAATGGTGGGTGTGGTCAGGTTGTGCTTACAGTGGGAGGAGCTTACAGTGGTATGGTTAGACCCTTTATGACCAAGGTCAAAACAAAAATAATAGATATAAAAAGTTTCACTGCCACAAACAGAGAGCAGGCAGGCTCTTTATTGCAGAAGAGACATGCAATGCACATGTGCAGCTCAGCTTACACCTCTGGCCTGGTCTCTGTGTGCTGGAATGACTGATTCCTGTGCATGCGCAGGAGTGATGTCATACTACGCTGACCCATGAAGAAGACTGGAGACCGCCACACAGCTGAAGATGCTGGCACCATTGAGGGGCGTTGTCACTGAAGCAAAGGTAAGTTTAGTTCTGTAAAGTCCTTATAAAGTCTGGAAATCTTTTACCTTAATGCATTCCCTGCATTAAGCTAAAAAGTGTCCCAGTGTTTGTATCGCCCAATCACCCCATTCTATACTTACCTATGTCCTCTCTCAATCCAGCGCTGTGCCCGTCTGCAGTGGCGCTCTCCTCTCCCTCTCTCTGCTCACAGAGGCAGCAGAAGGAACCATTGACTCCTGCCAATCGAATCCTGTGAGCAGAGGGCAGGCAGCGGGGCTGAGCCACGCTGTGTGGGCCAAAAGACATGCACATATAGTATCCCCCTTAATGCAGACCCCCACAGTAAAGACACCCCCCCTTAGTGCAGACCCCCCATCAGTATAGAACCCCCCTCAGTGCAGACCCCCATCAGTATAGTATCCCCCTTAGTGCAGACCCCACAATCAGTATAGAATCCCCCTTAGTGCAGACCCCCCATCAGTATAGAATCCCCCCTTAGTGCAGACCCCCCATCAGTATGGAATCCCCCTTAGTGTAGACCCCCCATCAGTATAGAATCTCCCTTAGTGCAGACCCCTACAGTATAGACACCCCCTTAGTGCAGACCCCCATCAGTATAGACACCCCCCTTAATACAGACCCCCCATCGGTATAGACACCCCCCTTAGTGCAAACCCCTGCAGTATAGACACCCCCAATTAGTGCAGACCCCCCCATCAGTATAGAATCCCCCTTAGTACAGACCTCCCAATCAGACCTCCACTGCAGGTGTGGGCATCATCCCTGTATAACCCCCGGAAGCTGAGTAGGCACATCTGCGTACACTCGGCGGGAAGGGGTTAAATAAAAAACGGTGTCACTTTTATTCCTATAACAAGGAATGTAAACATCCCTTATAATAGAAAAAAAGCATGACAGGACCTCCTAAATATGAGATCTGGGGGTCAAAAAGACCTCACATCTCATATTTACACTAAAATGCAATAAAAAAACTAAAAAAATTTTGTCATTAAAATTTTTTTTTTAAATGTTCCTTTTAGAGCTATGGGCGGAAGTGACGTTTTTAAGTCTCTTCTGCCCTGCAATGTTATTTGAGATGGGTGGCGGCCATCTTCCCCTCACTCATCTCCATACTTAGCAAGGGGCAACATCCGATCGCCTCCGCCGCTGCCGACGGCTCCGCTAAGCAGCGGAGGGCACTGGAGCATGGCTGGGGGGGCCCCTCTCCCACCACCGATAGAAGTGATCTTGTGGCGAATCCGCCGCAGAGACCACTCTTATCGGAAACCGGACCCGCTGAAGAAGAGGATACCGGGGTTATGGCAGCTAGCTGCTTCCATAACAACCATATTCCTCTTCAAAGTTAGGACGTATATGGGCGCGCTGCGGTCTGGAAGGGGTTAGAATGGACAGAACTGTACGGTGCTGCCAGACGTCGTGGTTTTGCGTACCTGAAAACATTCCGCGCTTTCCTATGTGTGGGGGGACATTAAGAGGTGATGGTGCGCCATGTGCATCTTCTAAAGGGCAGCACATATTTCCTGCGGGTTGGGGAACGTGTGCGATTAGCGTGTGTTTCCCATCCCGCATATGTGTGATTCTAGTCTTAGTAGTTCATTTTTTATTTTTTTGTTGTAAACTCAGCTTCTTCGCTGGTCTTCTGGTCTCCAGCGCCGCCATCTTGACTCTGGGAAGCCGGCTGTGACTTCCTGCTGTTCCACAGCTGGCACCCCACCGCTCATGTGCGAGATCTTGGCACCCCAGATGTTTTGGAACTACATTTCCCATGATGCTCAACTACACTGCAGAGTGGCTGAGCATCATGGGAAATGTAGTTCCAAAATATCTGGAGTGCCAAGGTTCGCCATCACTTTCCTAGGGCATGAGACTTGTCCCAGGAGGCTGCGGGAGGGGGGGAGCCGAACCTCGGTTTTTCTCACCTAGGGGGGAGAAGCAGAAGTGGGATCGGGTACCTGTCAGAAAAAGGAACCCACTCCAAAAAAAAAAAGTTGCTATAGCGGTAGAGGAGGGGGGAGGAGGATGGGCAGAACTTCACTTTTTAATCACAAATCTACAAATATTTGTAAATCTATAGCAAAAGGTCGCCCAGTATTGGGATGGCAGGGATCACCTATGCACTCAAAACATCTCACTGATGCTTTGGCAGTCTGATTGGCACCAGTTTGGTTCCTTATTCTGTCAGTAATTCCTCTGATAAATGTCACTCACAGGCACTTCACTAGAGCTGATCATCAGCATCAACCTTCTGCTTTACACATTCAGGATGGCAAACTGCAGGCTCAGAGCTCTGAGCAGAGCGACCTCGTGTGGTGAATATGCACCATCACATGTGAGCTGAAGATGCTTTATCTATCTTTCACCAGAAGGGGTCAGTGCTGCTCATATTCTTTATTGTTTAACTAGTTGCTGACCGCCGGCCGTCAAATGACGGCCAGGCGGCGCACCTATTGTGGCGGGAGGCCGTCATATGACGGCCTCCCGTTTAAACAGGGAATGCGCGCGATCGTGCGCGCGCATCCCTTTTTTTTCGGTGGCGGCGTGTCACGGAGACACCGCTCGCCACCGAAGGGGGTGAACAGCCATTCGTTATGGCTGTTTACCACGTGATCGGCCGTGATGAAGTCACGGCCGATCACAGATGGTCACACCCCGAACGTGCACGGCGCATGCGCGCGATCGCGAGCGCGCTGCGCGTGCACGTCGGTGGCGGCGCGTTCCCCGGGAACACTACTCGTCACCGACGCTGGTAAACAGCCATTGGCCGGCTGTTTACCCACGTGATCGGCTGTGAGCCTTTCACAGCCGATCACAAAAATGTAAACAAACTGCGGTAACGGGATTTTACCGGGTTCTCCTCCTCACACACCGATCGTGTGTGAGGAGGAGATTGCGGTAACATCTCGTTACCGCATACAGTGTACACCAATCATACTGATTGCCCCCCCCCCCCGATAAAGAGGACCTGTCACCACCCCTCATAGTACCTGTCAATCACAGTCCATCAGAGTACCTGTCACAGTCCATCAGAGTATTTGAGTACCTGTCACAGCACATCAGAGTACCTGAGTACCTGTCACAGCCCATCAGAGTACCCGAGTACCTGTCACAGCCCATCAGAGTACCTGTCAGCCCATCAGAGTACCTGTCACAGCCCATCTGAGTACCCGAGTACCTGTCACAGTTCATCTGAGTACCCGAGTACCTGTCACAGCCCATCAGAGTACCCGAGTACCTGTCACAGCCCATCAGAGTACCCGAGTACCTGTCACGGCCCATCAGAGTACCCGAGTACCTGTCACGGCACATCAGAGTACCCGAGTACCTGTCACGGCCCATCAGGGTACCCGAGTACCTGTCACGGCCCATCAGGGTACCCGAGTACCTGTCACGGCCCATCAGGGTACCCGAGTACCTGTCACGGCCCATCAGGGTACCCGAGTACCTGTCACGGCCCATCAGGGTACCCGAGTACCTGTCACAGTCCATTAGAGTACCGAGTACCTGTCACAGTCCATTAGAGTACCGAGTACCTGTCACAGTCCATTAGGGTACCCGAGTACCTGTCACAGTCCATTAGAGTACCGAGTACCTGTCACAGTCCATTAGAGTACCCGAGTACCTGTCACAGTCCATTAGTGTACCGAGTACCTGTCACAGTCCATTAGAGTACCGAGTACCTGTCACAGTCCATCAGGGTACCCGAGTACCTGTCACAGCCCATCTGAGTACCCGAGTACCTGTCACAGTCCATCTGTGTACCAGAGTACCTGTCACAGTCCATCTGAGTACCCGAGTACCTGTCACAGTCCATATGAGTACCTGTCACCGCCCTTCAGAGTACCCAAATACCAGTCACCAAACCATCAGAGTACCTGTCACCAGGCCATCAGAGTACCCGAGTACCTGTCACCAGGCCATCAGAGTACCCGAGTACCTGTCACCAGGCCATCAGAGTACCCGAGTACCTGTCACCAGGCCATCAGAGTACCCGAGTACCTGTCACCAGGCCATCAGAGTACCCGAGTACCTGTCACCAGGCCATCAGAGTACCCGAGTACCTGTCACCAGGCCATCAGAGTACCCGAGTACCTGCCACCAGGCCATCAGAGTACCCGAGTACCTGTCACCAGACCATCAGAGTACCCGAGTACCTGTCACCAGACCATCAGAGTACCCGAGTACCTGTCACCAGACCATCAGAGTACCCGAGTACCTGTCACCAGACCATCAGAGTACCCGAGTACCTGTCACCAGGCCATCAGAGTACCCGAGTACCTGTCACCAGGCCATCAGAGTACCTATCTCCAGCCCATGTCTCATAGAATATAAATTGGGGTGTTTGCTTTCCAAAATGGGGTCATTTTGTGGGTAATTTCACTGTCCTGGTGGTCCAGGACCTTCAAAAGTGTGATGGGTAGGAATGAAATGAGATGTGTCATTTATGCTCCTAGAACGCCTGAACGTACTACTTCAATGTTCGGCCTCTCTATGTGGCCAGGTTGTGTAAAAGTCCTACACATGTGGTATCGCCATACTCGGGAGGAGTAGCAGAATGTATTTTGGGGTGTAATTTTTGCTATATACATGCTATGTGTTAGAAATATCTTATAAATTGACAATTTTGTGTAAAAAAAAATGCGTTAAAATTTTTTTCCACATATTCCAAAAACTTCTGGAAAAAAATGAACCGTTCAAAAGACTCATTATGCCTCACAGATTATACGTTGGGGTGTTTGCTTTCCAAAATGGGGTAATTTTATGGGAAATTCCATTGTCCTGGTACTCCAGGGCCTTCAAAAGTGTAATAGGTGGTTGAGAAATGAGATGCGTAATTTTTGCTCGTAGAACGTCTGAAGGTACTACATCAATGTTAGTGCTCTGTATGTGGCTAGGCTGTGTAAAAGTCCTACACATGTGGTATCGCCGTACTCGGGAAGAGTAGCAGAATGTATTTTGGGGTGTAATTTGTTGTATGCATATGCTGTGTGTGAGAAATAACCTGATAATATGACAATTTAGTAAAAAAAAATAAAAAAAAAAATAAAAAATCTTCATTTTGCAAAGAATTGTGGGAAAAAATGACAACTTAAAAAAACTCACCATGCTACTTACTTAATACCTTGGGATGTCTACTTTGTAAAAAGGGGTCATTTGGGGGGTATTTGTACTTTCCTGACTTGTTAGGGCCGGTTCACACAGCAGGCGAGGCGAGGCGACTCCGACTTGCCTCGCCGCGACCTGCCGCGGCCTCAGCGGCGACTTGCAAATGACTTCTGTATAGAAGTCAATGCAAGTCGCCCCGAGGTCGCCCAAAAGTAGTACAGGAACCTTTTTTCTGAGTCGGAGCGACTCGAGTCGCTCCTCTCAGAACGGTTCCATTGTACAGAACGGGGGCGACTTGCGAGAGCGAGGCGAGGCGAGTCGTGTCGCCTCGCATCGCCCGCTGTGTGAACCGGCTCTTAGTGTCTCAAGAAATGAGGTACACCTGATGTACTGAAGGCCTGATCAGAAGTGATCAATTTTCAGTGATTGGCACCATAGTTTGTAGACTCTATAACTTTCACAAAGACCAAATAATATATACTAATGTGGGTTATTTTTACCAAAGATATGTAGCAGTATAAATTTTGGCCAAAATTTATGAAGAAAAATTACTAATTAGCAAAAATTTATGACAGAAACGAAGAAAAAGGCATTTTTTTCACAAAATTTACGTTTTATTTTATTTATAGCACAAAAAATAAAAAACCCACTAGTGATTAAATACCACTAAAAGAAAGCTCTATTTGTGTGGAAAAAAGGACGCAAGTTTCATATGGATACAGTGTAGGATGACTGAGTAATTGTCATTCAAACTGTGAGAGCGCTGAAAGCTGAAAATTGGTCTGGTCAGGAAGGGGGTGTAACTGCACTGTACTGAGGTGGTTAAAAGTATTACTGATTAAAAAAAAATAATAATAAAAAAAAAAACTCCATACAAATAATTATTGAGTTTCTCCCTTATAAATAAGTGCAATTATTACAACACAATTATTACAACACATTTTTACATATATTATGCTCCAATCAATCTTTTAAAAATCTGCAATGCAATGTTACAAATAATTATCCTATAAATGCGATGAAATCAAACAGAAAAGATTGTGAATATGTGATGAAAAAAAGGGTTAAATTAAATATGAACAAAGAAAAGTAATATAAAAGAAATAAATAAGAGTGTAGAAAAAAAAAATAATAATGATAATAATTAAAAAAAAATATATATAAATAAGAGTCTATAAAAAAGTTACAATATATAAATATATATGAAAACATTTCATGAATTAATATATAATATAATAGATAAGGGTGTATAAAAAAATAACAATAGTTAATAAATATAAAAATAACTATAAATACAGGTGTATAAAATAGTGAATAAAAATAAATATTGATAATAGCCAAATACCCTCTGAGTGCTCTACTTCTACGTTCTTTCTATGCAAATTCAGTATCTTTTTGTTTATTGCCAATGTTATCATTTTCTTTTTGTGTGTTTATGGAAAAAAACGTAATCACGTTTCAAAAAATAAAAAAAAATAAAGGTGTCTAAACACAAAAAAAAGAAAAAGGATTAAATCTAGAAAATAAAAAAAATAAGGGTGTGTGTAAATAAAACAATCTGTCATATATAAAACAAATATAAATAAGAGTGCATAAAAATAATAAATATGATAAATAGTAAATATAGAAATAAAAATTGTGAATAAAGGGGTATAAAACAATAAATAAAAACCTTAAACATAATTGTATTTATTTATTTTATATTATATTTATGTTTTTTTGCCAATGATAATAAAATGGTAATAAAATAATAAAAACCTTAAATATACTTTTTTATTTTCTATTATATTTATGTTTTTTTATTTATTTAATTTTTTAAATTTTTATTCTTATTATTTAGGGTGCTCTGCAATAAAAATGTAAATAAATGGGGTATAAAATAATAAATAATAATGTTAAAGATAATATTTTTTTATTTTCTGTCATATTTCTGTTTTGTTTTGTTATGTTTATTTCGATTTTTATTGTAGAGCTGCCTGAATAATTAGAGTGAAAGATATATATATATTTTGTTTTTTAATAGGGTAAAAAAATGACAGGCTGTGTATCACTGTATTATCTGAATGCTCTGAGTCGGCTATTCACTGCTATCTTGCCAGCCCAGTACTGGTCAGTGTGATAGACATTGCCATCATCGATCAGTGGTGGACCAGGGTATAGTCGTGAGCCACCAGCAATGCTAATGCTGAATTATGGCACTAGCAGTGGTGGACCAGGGTATAGTCGTGAGCCACCAGCAATGCTAATGCTGAATTATGGCACTAGCAACGGACACCCGCGTGACTTGTCAGGGGGTGGACTAGAACTCATGGACATACGCAATCCAACAGCAGCCCGCGCCTTTGGAAGGCGGCGCACATTGTCACACGCCACCGCTCCTGGCTGATATACTAGAGACATTTCTTTATCTAGAAGCTAGTTTCTCAGTGCCGTTAGCAGCTCAGCATTGCCATCTACAGGCATTACTGAGAATTATACCCGCACGCTGCTGAGCTGAAGAGACGCTCTCTGCTCTATGAGACCTGCGCACAAGCTGTAGCTGGCTTTGCTGATGCCTGCCTCGGAAGGACCCCGTTGTACTGTCCATAACGTCGCTTAGCAACCGCCCGTCTTTGCCAACCGGAGTGCGACCATAGTAACCCACAGACTGCAACATGGCAGAGGGAGGGGAGCCGATCGTCAGACCCAGAAGGATCTTTATTCAATCCGGGGCGTTAATATAGATAAAGTAGGCACAATTCTTTTTTCTTTATTGAGTGGCATTTAGTTCACACCAGAATGCCGGCTTGGAAGCCGCACGTTTCCTGCACCACCTTCAAAACGCACCACAGTTGTGATTTGCAGCGGGGTGTTAATGTTACGTCATGAAATGCTGGTCGCACGCGCAGGGCACTCGCCTGCACCAGACCGCGTGCTACAGAAGTACTATGCCATCCGCTTGCTGTGCGTTTCCCTTAAAGGAGTGCATGACCTGCTTTTGGTGCAGTTCGGTGCGACTCGGTCCATTCACAATGAATAGGCTAAAATCGCACACCGCACGTGAATGGCAGAGGAACGCTCAGTACGTTGTTGTGCGATTCCGTGGTGTGGACCGGCCCTTCACTCATTTGTATGCGGAGGCCGAGCTGCAATGCCACTTCATGTGAGCTCTGGTGCATTGCGAGAAAAATGCTCCAAGTCTGCGTTTAAAAAAAAATGAATATAAATAAGGGAGTATAAAAAAAATGCAAACAATATATATTTGTGAATACATTTAATGAATAAATATAAAAATAAATAAGGGGATATATAAACAATAATAAAATAGTTAATAAATGTAAAAATAATTATAAATAAGGGGGTATAAAATAATAAATAAGGGCGAGCGATTAATAATGCCCATACACCTCCTGGGGGCTCTACTTCTACCTGCTTTTTATGCGAATTCAGTAGCACAAGGCAGCTTTGTGGTGTGAACAGGGCACAGAGATAATAATGGTTTTCTATGGTCCTGTGTGGTGACCGGTGCTGATAAAGTGCAGAAAAATGCATCCAGTGTGAATGAGCTCTTAGGTGAGGTTGTCACTTATTTTTTTCAAGCCAAACCCGAACACTCTAGCAGCGCACAGTACGTTTTTTGTTTTTGTTTTAGGGTGCTTTCACACTGCAGCCGCCCGAGCACAGGATTCAAAACCCGGACTGTCCGGGTGAATCTCGGACAGGTGGTGACCCTACTCTAATGCCCCGTACACACGAGCGGACTTTTCGACATCCAAACTCCGACGGACTGAGTCCGGCGGACTATCCGATCGTGTGTGGGCTGCAACGGACTTTAGCGAAGCTAAAGTCTGACAGACTTTAGAAATGAAGCATGCTTTAAATTTTCCCGACGGAACTCCGCCGGACCCGGTCCCCTTTGAAAAATCCGCTCGTGTGTGTGCTACTCCGACGGACTAAAACCGACGCTAGGGCAGCTATTGGCTACTGTCTAGGAACTTCCTACGTCGAATCCAGTCGTACGTCATCACGTTCGACTCCGTCGGAGTTTGGTGTGATGGTGTGTGGTCAAGTCCGTTCGGTCGAAAAGTCCGCCAGAACTCCGTCGGAACTCCGGCGGAACTCCGGCGGAACTCCTTTGGAGGTCTGTCAGACTTAATCCCTCTCGTGTGTACGGGGCATTAGGCCTCAGCTATCCACACCTCTGTGTGAAGGACCGTCTTTGCCCGCATCCATTTATGTCTATTGGGACGCAGTAGCAGCATGGATATAGCCACCGGGGCCAGCTTGGCAGTCGTGCAGGGGCATGTCTCTGAACGTCTGTGCAGGCACTGCGTCCCAGTAGACATAAACCATACTGCTTGTACCCAGAGGCATAAAACACTTGGGTACCCCATGCAGGCATGGGGGGGGCCCTTAGCATAGGTACGTCTGTGTGAATGAGGCCTTTAACCTCTTGCCAACCTGCTGCAGTACCTATACTGTGGGGGATTGGCTCTTTCAGGCATGGTAAAGTACCTGTACATCGGGGCTTTCTTCCGGGTCCGCTCTCTCACGCATGCGTGCGCACCCAGAAACCCGAGCTGTCATTCACTGCAGCAAAAGCCAAGCAGTGGGTCTTAGCCAATGATTTATGGCCGGGACCCACTGATCGGCTGAGCGAATGACAGAAGAGAGCAACAACACAGAGCTCTCTACAGACGGCAGCAACGTGCCGCTTTTTTTTCTCCCTGCAAAGTAGGGAATAAAAATCAGAACATTACTTAATAAAAATCAGCACATTGTACATACAGTAACCATTGTCAGGCACACAGTTAACCTTTTGATCTAATGTTAACCCCTTTCCCAGTCAGTGTCATTAGTACAGTGACAGTGTATATTATTAGCACTGATCACTGTATTAGTGTCACTGGTGGTGTCAGCATCAGTTTGGCTGCTTTCACACCGAGGCGTTTTTTAGGTGTGTTAGCGCTAGAAATAGCCTCTAATGCCTGAAAACCTCCTCCCTATTCATTCCAGTGTGACTTTTCACACTGGGGCGGTGCGCTTGCGGGACATTCTGAAAAGTCCTGCAAGCAGCATCTTTGGGGCAGTTTGGGAGCTCTGCATACACTGCTTCCAAAACTCCCTGCCCATTGAAATGAATGGGCAGCGCTGCCAAAGCTCTGCGACATGGGCGCTTTTAACCCTTTCTTTGGCCGGCAGTGGGCTAAAATTAGCGACGCTTTACCGCTAACGCGGAGCGACTACAGTGTGAAAGTAATCTAAGTGTCAGATTGACCGTGCACTAAGGGAGTCCCACTATAAGTTGCTGCTCACCACCATTACTAGTATAAATAAATAAATATAAACTCTAGTATATATCCCATAGATTGTAGACGCTATAGTTTTCATACAAACCAATCAATATACACTTTTTTTTATTTTTTTACCAAAAATATGTAGCAGGATGCGTTTTGGCCAAAATATAAGAAGAAATTAAATTTTTTTATTTTTTTATTGGATATGTTTTATAGCAGAAAGTAAAATATATATATATTTTTTGCTTTTTTAATATTTTCAGTCTTTTTTCGTTTATATAATAAAAAATAAATAATGCAGTGGTGATCTAGTACCACCAAAAGAAAGCTCTATTTGTGTGAAAAAAAAATATATAAATTTTGTTTGGGGACAGTGTTGCATGACTGCGAAATCGGCAGTTAAAATAACACCGTGCCATATAGCAAAAAATGGCCTGGTCATGAAGGGGGATAAATCTTCCCGGAGGTCTAGTGGTTTAGTGTATCTAGATCCAAAATCTTTTTTTTATTTTTTTCTGGATAGAGTAGGAAGAGTTTTAACCCCTGCTAGGTTATTATTATTTGTGCACCACTGGGGAGATTTCCCTTCACTTCCTGTCCTAGAGATGCAACAGAAGGTTAAAAGTAAATCTCTAAATGTGATTGGGGTTCTTCTCTTAGATAGTTCACCCAGTAAAGGAGTCAGTACGATTGATAGTATACAGTGTCATCATTTGTAGGAGCTGGTTGTAGACATACCAGTGATGTAACTAGAAGGTGGAGGTGGAGGCGGGTGTAGTGGTATAGGTGGTGGCTGATGGACAGCAGCAGGAACAGCAGGTGGAGGAAGAGTGAGTTTTGTCAAATCAGCGGTTTCTGGAACGTTGGCGGCATCACCCTCTACTGCCCCAATTCCAGGCACCAGAGGAGGTTTTCACTCTAGAGGCCACAAAGAAGAAGAAGCGTGTGTAATTACGTGCAAACGTTCGGTTGGCGCGAGTGCGTCCACGTGTTCGTATTGGCGTGCGTCCGTTCGTACCAGGACTCGCACGCCTCTGATGGGGACACCGTGCATGATCCTTGGGACGAAGGTGAACTGCTGCTACACGGGGACGGATCTTCACATGGTGAGTTCTCTGACACCAGGAAAGGTACATCAGAATGCGGATGCCCTTTCTCGGGTCTATTGTCACTTGGCTCGTGGTGTCCAGACCCCTGGCTTGGAACAGGGTATTTCAAGGGGTTAATTGAAGAGGGCAGTTACTTCCCCTTCAGACCTGCTTATTGCCAGCTGGGCTGAAAATGTTAGAGGGGAGCTGTTTGAGTAGGAGAGAAAGAGAGACACAGCAGCATGCTGTGTGAAAGGATCCTTTGCTGTATTGCGTACCTGCTGGGGTGAGCAAAACCATATCAGAGACTGTAGCTCTGGCTAGAGCCATGTACTTTATCTATATATCAGCCTGTTGGTTAAAGAGATTGAACTTTTCCTACATCTGCACCTGTGTTACAAGACAAGTCTGTTGTTTCTTCTGTTTATTTTGCTGAATAAAGCCATTTTTACTTTACTGAACTATTTGAGCCGGTGTCTTGTGAAATAGGGTCCTCCATCAGATGCTGTCCCCTGCGTACTGCGCATGCGCAGTACACAGGAGCACAGATTCCGAAAATTGCCGAGGACGAACGGCGCCTGCGCCGTGAGTCCAGGTTCTATCCCCACTATCCAAGTGGACATAGAGTTAGAATAAAAAAGAGCCGAGCGCAGCGAGGCCGAGCCCGAAGCGTGGCGAGCGAAGCTCGCCCGCGAGGGGCCCTCTAAAATTCTAAACCCTATGTCCGCTTGGATAGTGGGGCTACCTCCTCCACTCACGGCGCAGGCGCCGTTCAGCTTCGGAGATTTTCCGAAGCTTCGTCTGCTCCGTACTGCGCATGCGCAGTACGGAACGGACACATATGGATGGCCGGACTCTATTAGGCAGAACACCGGCTCTTTACCCCTCCGATCGCCTACAAATGATTTATATCTATATATCTATATATCTATATATCTATATATATATATATATATATATATATATATATATATATATATATATATATGGCCTAAGTCTAGATGAATCACCCACACTTAAAGGGGCAGCTACACATTTTTTGTTTTCTTTTTCATACACATTATTTGAAGTGTATTGGGATAGGCTCTAGTGCATCTAATAAATTGTTTTTGATATATAACCAAATGTAATGTACTTCGGCTTCTTTCATTGTCTTTGTGTATTAGTTATACAGGCTTATCAGCGCCTCAACAGAGACAGAAAACCATTATCTCTTCTTTATTTCTACAGATATTTCCCAATTAAGACAGACACAACCATTGCCGCCACCCACATCACCACCACCCAAAGTGCCAGTCCTGTGCGCACAAAATAACTGTTTGAATGATGGAATCTGTGTTCTGGAAAACCAGCAGCCGGCATGCAGGTAAAAATGTCTTGCCTCAGTGCAGGAGTGTCAAACTCAATTTCATTGTGGGCCACATTGCATCAGCATTATAATTGCCCTTAACCACTTGAGACCCGCGCTATAGCCGAATGACGGCTACAGCGCGGATCTCCTTTGCCGGGACGACGTCTGCAGGTAAGCTGCACTTGTAAACCCAGAAGGCTTCGGGGAACAGAGGGCAGATAGGGTGACCATTTACAGCCAGGTGACTTCAAGTAATTGTAGCACCCTCTAGTGTAGAGTGCTAGGCTGTACATAGATTTCTTTTTGTAATATAGGTAAATTTAGGCTTGGCTACTCTTACCTCCCCCACTATCAAGCGGTCGGAAATTACCTGGATCTCAGTGTGTACTTGCTGGATCTCAGCACGGTGTGTCTCCTCCACTCTCTTAATGAGAGCCTCTATATCGGCTTTCGTTGGTAGAGCCTGGATTAAGCTCTTCAGATCCTCCGCTTCCGATCGTATACTACGAGGGGTGACTTCCTCGCATTCCTCTTTGCCGTTCCCGGCCTCGGTTGGGCTTTTCGTCTCCCCCCTATTCGTCCGCGCACTCGCCTCCGCTTCCGATTGTTTAGTGCGAGGGGTAGCTCCTTCGTTTTCCTCCCTGCCATTCCCAGCCTCGATTGAGCTTTTCATCTCCCCCCTGTTTGTCCGAGCGCTCACCACCTCGGGGGGCTTAGCTACGTCCGTAGTCTCCGCGATATGCCCGGCAGCTGACATCCGCCTCGGGGAGAAATACTGCTGTATAGCGGGTTGTGGGGCACTGCACCCTGCAGCTCTACGCGAGGTTTTCGTTTCTCTCTGTCTAGGCGCGCTCATTCCGGGATCCTCAGGTGCAAATCACCTATGACTGGCGGTTCAGCTAGGAGCACAGACTCTGCACGCCCTCACTCAGCCATGCTCAGACCACACCCCCCTAAGCAACAGATTTGAAGGAAAAATGGAGAGAGTGGAAAGGGAGAGCAAAGAGCAGGGTGAGACGTTGGTGAAGATGCAGCTTCAGATCGAGGAACTTGAAGATCGTAGTCGTCGCTGCAACTTGAGGCTCCGAGGAGTCCCAGAAGTCGCTGAGCAGGAGGACTTGCAGGAGAAGGTAATGAGCATTTTTCACATGATTTTAGAGGGTAATGTCCCGCCTAACATGGATTTGGACAGAGTACACAGGGCGCTAGGGCCTAAATCAGCAGACCCGCAAAGGCCCAGGGACATAATTTGCCGCCTCCATAGATACGCGCATAAGGAGACTTTGCTGAGGAAGGCATGGTTGGCTGGCAATATTGAGATAGAGGGATCAGTAGTGAAGCTCCTACCTGACTTATCCCGGGCCACACTACAGCGCAGAGCACAGTTGCGTGCTGTCTTGGACTGTGTACGGCGGGAGGGACATGCATACAGATGGAAATACCCTCTTGCTGTGGTAATAAGAAAAGGAACATCTACATGCACACTGAGACTATACAGCGATCTTCCAAAATGATTTGCCTTTATAGGTGTGGAGCCGTTTATGGTGCCGAACTGGAGACTCCCACTCTCTCAGCTACAGAGAAAAAAAACAGAAAGCACAGGAGGGAAAGAGAGGGAGTGGGAAAGATGAGAAAGACATATTACAGCACAATGAGACTTGTGTTAGAAATTAAGCTAAATTAACTCATATCCCTGAACCTATCCTTTTTTTTTGTTTCTTTTGTGCGCCTGTTGGGGCTTTTTCCCTTCTCTGTTTCCTTTTTTTCGTAGCCTCATCCCATAGGTTTTCAACTTGTCTAATTAATTCCCTCCATGATGATTTAAGAAGTATGGGAGGAGAGAGATATGCTCTTAATATCTTTTTTTGGATTAGGATGAATGGAGATAATGAGGGATGAGGTGGGGGCAGCGGGTGGGTGGGTGGGGGGGGGGTCGGGGGGGGATACAGGTGGAGAGTCTAAGATAAATACACAAATAAGATTAGGTAATTATAATAAAGGGGGGGGGGTTCAGGTCCCTGGGGGGGATTCACATGACCGAGGTTCCTAGAAGAGGTGGTCACTTAGGAGAGTAATATAATTTACTATTATAATTTACTAGGGATAAAGAGGGGGAAAATGGGATGATAGGGGTTGCAGTGGTTTCTTCTTTTTTTTTTTTAGAAGTGTTGGGAGGAGGGGGGGATTTAATATAATACATAATATTTTTTTTTCTTTGGTTTTTTCTTGTTTTTTGGGGGGGGAGGGAGTAATGGATGTGGAGGGTCAGTAAATATATATGGGAATGATGGTGCACAGGGGATGGTTTAGACTTGTGAGGGTTGAGAGGGTGGGATAAGGAGGGATATTGGGGGAGAGTATATAGAATTAGGACACAAGAAACTGTTGGTTTTTTTTTTTTTTTTTTTGGTCAATCACTAATCACCAATATTAGTAACTTTTAATATCACCACTAACAAAATAAAGCACATAGCTAGGGACCTGGGGGAAACGGAGGGTTTACGGATTGGGACCAGACCCCCCTACCTGAACTTAAGGATGAATAAAATAACTTTATAAGATGTGGCCTCCGGCCCCCCCCCCCTCTCTTTCTCCCTTTCTCCTTCTCCCCACCTTGCCTCCCCTCCCCCCTTTGAGGAGGAAAGGGAGAGAGGGAAAGGAAAAAGGGGAGGAAAAAGGGAAGGGAAAAGGGAAAGAAAAAAAAAGAAAAGAAAATTTTTTTTTTTGGGGATGAGGAGTGTAAGGTATTATATTGTATTGTTGCTTTATTGTATTATGGTACGTTTTTTTTTTTTTTTTTTTTGGAACAAGGTCAATACACAATATGGCTCTTGGAGGAAGGAAGAGAGAAACGGAGAGGAGACATGGAAAATAGGAAAGGGGGGGGGGATTGATATAAATTATATATACAGGAGAGGCTTAAGCTTTGGATAAATATAGAGATGGGTACATGTATGAATTTACAAACACAGGTGCAGCTGTGAATGTGTGTCTCCATACATGTATATGCAAGGGTATAGGTGTATATATGTAAAAGTATATACGTAGATGTGAATGGACAGACATAATTAACTTTGCCTCTACTATGGCTTCTGTCTCCTTTTTTTTTTTTTTAACCCCCCCTCTCTTAAAAGAGCCATGTTGGAGTAGACACAATCTATGTGGAGAAGTAACAGGTGACAGTAGAAAACATGATATTATAAAAGACTGGCGGAGGGCACGGGGGAAGCTCGCCCAGGAGCAGCCAGGCACAACCACAAAACCCCATTAGGTAAACACTCATAATCCGGAGGGTCCGGAAATTGAGTGGGTAAAAGCAGTAGAGCTTTGAGATTCGTGGGGAGACCGTTGGTAAACGGCCAACCCAGGGATTGGTAGTGGGGGAGGGAGTAGCAGATTGGATGGGAGGGAGGGGGGCGGGAGGGGGTAGGGTTAGAGGGGGTTCTCCCCCCCCCCCTTTTTTTTTTTTTTTTTTTTTTGTTTGTTTGCACCTTTACTTGTCTCTGCCTCTTTCCCCAAGGAGATATGGAAACTTTAAAAATAATGTCCCTGAATGTAAAGGGACTGAACGTCCCGGAAAAAAGACGAATGTTACTTCATGATTTAAAGAGATTGAAGATAGATGTAGCGTTTATTCAAGAAACACATTTCAGAGAAAATAATTTCTCTCTGCTGAGGTCTACGGGGTATCCAATGGTTTACCATGCGCTTAACCCGATTTCCAAAACTAAGGGAGTCACCATTATGATATCAAAAACAGTAGCATGGAATCATAGGGATTCTATGATAGATGCAAAGGGAAGGTATCTGTTTGTAAAGGGGACTATAGGAGGGGTAGGAGTTACATTAGCAACATATTATGCCCCCAATATACAACAAGACCTCTTTTTTAAAGAGATACTTGACAAACTTATGGAATTCGAAGAAGGACAGTTGATTATGGGGGGAGACCTTAATACCCCATTAATCCCCAGTGAAGACACCTCATCAGGGACATCGTCAGTGACACCTAAAATAAGAAAGAGGATAGCCCAGGCAATAACAGAAACAAAACTGGTAGATATATGGCGATTATTACACCCCAAGGAAAGAGATTACTCTTTTTTCTCCAATCCGCATAGAGTGTATTCACGGATAGATATGTTTTTTATTCCGCATAAACAATTATCCTCAGTTAAGGAAGCCACTATTGGTCTAATTACCTGGTCAGATCATGCCCCAATTTTTTTAAAATATAATTTAACGGGGAAAAAACATTTAACCTCTAGGATGTGGAAACTCAATGAGAGCCTCCTTCAGGATCCTTTAGTCCTGGAGGATGTCAGAAAGGAGATAAAATTCTTCTTTCAGGAGAACGAAGGCCCAGAAAGTTCCTTGGGAACAATCTGGGAAACGCACAAGGCAGTAATCAGAGGAGTATTGATTAAGCATGGAGCAAGGATTAAGAAGGAAAGAGAAACAAAGTTAACAGAATTATTAGTAAAAATGCAACATCTAGAAGCCCAACATAAACATGCCCAGAACTTAGAAGTTGAACAAGAATTAATAAGCACACGTAGGCAAGTTACAGATCTGCTACAGTACAGAGCTAAAATGGCAATTCAGATAGGACGTAAGTGTAGCTATGAATCCGGCAATAAATGCGGAAAACAACTAGCGAGAGCATTACGGGAAATACAATCCAAGACATACATACCTATAATTAGAAAAAAAGGTGGGGAGGAAGAACGAGTGCCAGAACAGATTGCTGGTGTGTTTGGCGATTTCTACTCCTCATTGTATAATCTGAATTTGAGGGCATCAGATCAAGCTAAGATAAATGAATACATAAGATCAAGCGAAATGCCGACTCTGACAAGTACTGCACAAGAGGAGATGGAATCCCCAATCACACTAGAAGAAGTACAAAACACGATAAAACAGATAAAAAGTGGGAAAGCACCTGGTCCAGATGGACTAACAGCCCAATATTATAAGACGCTTATGCCGGAATTATGTCCATATATGGTTAAACTGTTTAATGAAATAGGAGACATATCGACTTTCCACTCAGATACACTTAAAGCTACAATCACAGTGATACAGAAAGAAGGTAAAGACCCGAAACAATGTGGAAGCTATAGGCCAATATCTTTACTGAACGCATATTTGAAAATATTTAGCAAATTATTAGCCTTGAGGATACAACAGTATTTGCCCTCTTTGATTCATCAAGACCAAGTGGGATTTGTCCCAACAAGAGAATCAAGGGACAATACTATTAAGGCCTTAAACCTAATACATACAGTCATCTCTACCGATACCCCCTGTATATTTCTGGGAACAGATGCAGAAAAGGCTTTTGATCGGGTGGGGTGGGGGTTCATGTTCTCGGTACTCCGACATATAAAGCTAGGAGGGAAAATGATGGGCTGGATAACAAGCTTGTATGAAAAACCTACAGCTCAAGTAAGAGTAAATGGAGTGGTATCTACATCTTTCCCAATAACAAATGGGACCAGACAGGGATGTCCACTGTCCTCTCTGTTATTTGCGTTGACCCTTGAACCACTTCTATGCAGAGTAAGGCTGAACAGGGATATCCAAGGAATAACCATAGGAGAAACCCATAATAAAGTCGCAGCATATGCAGATGATATGCTTTTTACAGTGACGAATCCGATAATCTCGCTCCCAAATCTATGTAAGGAAATCGAGACATATAGTACATTATCCCACTTTAAAATAAACTGCTCCAAGTCAGAAGCCTTAATGATAGCAGTCCCAGATAAAATGACGAGACTAATAAAATTAAATTATAAATTTAATTGGACGGACTATGGCTTGAAATACTTGGGAATAACGATCGCAACAAACTTCAATAAGATATATGAATTAAATTTTGTATCAGTATTGAAGATGGTACGAGGATGCCTGGAGAGATGGCACAGGGGAATACATTCCTGGTTTGGAAGAAATAATATAATCAAGATGAATATTTTGCCAAAACTCCTGTACCTCCTCCAGGCAATCCCAATGTTAATACCAAGAAATTTCTTTAGAACTATACAAACATTATTTATGAAATTTATTTGGGCAGACAAACAACCAAGGATACGGAGGACATTAGCAACACCAGACATATACAAATATTACCATGCAATACATCTAGGTAGATTACTAGACTGGTGTCGACATGGAGATCAGAAAATATGGGTAAAATTAGAGCAAGCACAATGTAGGGAGCTACTACATAGAGCACCTTGGTGCTACAGAAATTTGACCTCAGATACGAAGCTACACCCTACAATAGGACCCACATTACAGATATGCTACCATCTCTTAGCTAAGAATAAGATATCGACACAGAACTCCCCTCTAGTCCCTATATTGGGTAACCCCCGATTTATACCAGGCATACAGAAAGGACCTTTTGATAAGTTGATTAAAAAAGGAATATATCAAGCTTCGCATTTCGTGAAAAAAGGTAAATGGCCAACAATGCAGGAGATGATAGATAGAAAAGGCCCTTTTCAATTAGATTTCTGGCAGGCGGCACAATTAGGACATTTTCTAAAAACAGAGATAGTGCCAGAGTTACTAGAGCGAGACTATATGCCATTTGAGAAACTCTGTATGGAAAAGGAACCAATTACGCATGCAATCTCGAAAATGTACGCGTTACTGATTAAACCCGTAGAAAATTTTCAGGTACCCTTCTTTAGGAAGTGGGAAATAGACCTAGGAAGGACTTTTTCTGAGGAGCAGAAGAAAAATATGATACAATCAATTTTTAAAACAGCAACATGCACAAAACTACAGGAAACTAATTATAAAATTATCGCACAGTGGTATAGAACACCAGAAAAACTTCAAAAATATTTCCCTCATATATCAAATAAGTGTTGGAGGTGCCAGAAAGAAGTGGGAAATTTTTTACATATATTTTGGTCATGTCCAAAAATTAAGAAATACTGGAAAGAGGTACGAGATATCGCTCAAAAATTCAGTGAAGTAGAAATACGGGAGGACCCAGCAGTATTCCTCCTGAACTTGTCAGAGACCTCAGGAAATATAGGTGGGAATTCCATCCTGTGTCACTTGGTAAATACAGCCAAGTCATGTATAACACTTAGGTGGAAACAAATACAACCCCCCAGTGTGAGCATGTGGTTGAAGAAAGTTGAGGAGGTGAACAGGATGGAAGACCTAATATGGACAGCCAGGAAAAGAAGGAAAACTTACTTGGAAATATGGACACCATGGAACCTCTATATCTCCTTGGAGGAGGGAAGGAGACAGATTGATGCGATTTAAGGGGGAGGAGGGGGAGATATAGGGGAAGGAGATGAGAACTCCCCCCCTTTTTTTTGGCTTGGTCCCCCCCTTTTTTTTTTTTTCGGGGGGGGGGGGGGAGAAGAATAGGGGGGAAAATATCAGGGGGGGAAGATGAGAAATAAGAGGATAACAATATAACTCTGGCCTGATTGGGAACAGTACCAACCTAGGACCAGACATGGGGTATGTGGGACTGAGAGTGAAGTCTCTATGATATTGCCCCGATATATTATATAGATTACCATTAACCTAGCCTGCTCTCTCTTTGGATTTATACATTACATTATAAAGGGAATAAGAGGCTAAGGGAATAGAATGAATTGTTATGCTCTTTTTGTTTATTATGTATGAATATGGAAACACGATGTATGACTCTTAGATTGTTTATGTAAAATTCTATTCTTGTTTACTTGAGGAAAAAAAAAAAATGGAAAGGGAAAAAAATAAATAAATAAAGAAATTGAAAAAAAAAAATTTAGGCTTGGCTGGGAGCCAAGTCTGTGTTTAATCTGGGCCGGGGTGAGTGATCTAGGGAGGCTGGAGGACTCATAAGGCAACACCTCTGGTGCCTCCCCTTGCTTGCTGGAGCCTTGGTGAGGCTTCCGGAGGAATGGAAGGAAGGCTGGGAGGAGCTGCCTGGAATGTTAAGGAGGGCCCTGGCTCGTCCTCAGCAAGTGGGCTGATAGGGGGTGGGCCCCTCTTGAATACTCAGTCAGGCCAGCAGGGGCAGTGCAGAGTTTGGGTGGAAGCTGGAGATAGTGTTGAGGAGGCTGTCAGTGGCCCTTGAGGGTAGCCACCCCCTAGTCTGTCCTGTCCAGAGGCACGGGAGCAAGAATGAGGACAACAGGAGCCAGCTAGCACATCTGATGCCGCGTACACACGATCAAACAATCGGGTGGAAAAGTCCGGCAAACTCAAGTCCGCCGGACAATCCCCCCGTGTGTAGCCTCCGGCATACTTTTTTGACCCGAAAGTACGGCGGACTTAGAAAGTAGTTTTGCACTCCAATCTTCCCGCCGGACTCGCATTTCGGCGGACAATCCGGCCGTGTGTATGCCAGTCCGCCGTAGTTTTGAAATTAACTGACTTTTCCCGCCCGGAGAAAAGTCCGCTCATTTGAGCGGGTCTCCAGGTAGGCGGGGCCCGCGAAGGAGACGTCGCTGGCCCCGCCACCTGGTATGGACTTAAAGGGGAACCCCAACGCCAAAAAAAATCGGCGTGGGGGTCCCCCCAGGTCCACATCAGACCTTTGTCCTAGCACGCTACCCGGCCAGCCAGGAAAGGGGGGGCGAGCGAGCGCCCCCCCCCCCTCCTGAGCCGTACCAGGCCGCGTGCCCTCAACATGGGGGGGTGCCCCCGAAGTCGGAAGAAGAGGCCGGTGGCGAGGAAGAAAGCCGGGCTCCTCCGCTAGTAAAAGAGCTAGAAGAAGATAGCGGAGGAGTCCGGCGAGAAGACCCCCCGAAGACGGAAGACCCCGGAGCTGTGCAATAAACTATTTTATCTTATGTGTTGTTTTTTTTTGTACTTTATTACACAGGTGAATGGGTAGGGGTACATTGTACCCCTTACTCATTCACATAGGGTGGGGGGGGCCGGTATCTGGGGGCCCCCTTAATAAAGGGGGCTCCCGGATTCTGATAAGCCCCCCGCCCGCAGACCCCGACAACCAACGGCCAGGGTTGATGGGAAGAGGCCCTTGTCCTCATCAACATGGGGACAAGGTGCTTTGGGGTGGGGGGGCGCACGCCCCCCCTTCCCCAAGGCACCCCTCCATGTTGAGGGCACGCGGCCTGGTACGGCTCAGGAGGGGGGGCCGCTCGCTCGCCCCACTTTCCTGGCCGGCCAGGTAGCATGCTCGAACAAGAGTCTGATGTGGACCTGGGGGGACCCCCACGCCGATATTTTTCGGAGTTGGGGTTCCCCTTTAAGTCCATACCCGGTGGCGGGGCCAGCGATGTCTCCTTCGCGGGCCCCGCCTACCTGGAGAAGCGCTCGAAATGAGCGGACTTTCCTCCGTGTGTGTGGGCGAGTCCGTTCATTTCAAAAGTAGGGCGGATAGTACGGCGGACTTAGTACGCCGTATTAGTCCGCTGAAAAAGTGCCATGTGTGGGCAAGTAGCTCGTTCGGAAAGTCCGACGGACAGTCTGGCGGGAAGTCCGCCAGACTAAGTCCGTAGGATAGTTCGCTACGTGTGTACGCGGCATGAGATATCTCCAGGCAGAACACAGCTGTGTGGCTGGTGAGTGTGGCAGTCTGAGAGGACTGTAGGAAGTAGCCAGGAGGGCTAGTGAAAGGGGCAGCTGTAGCCAGGTGGGCTGGCAGTGCCTGAAGAGGTGGTGCTGGGATCAGTAGTTACAGGTATGTAGCAGGACACTGGACTTTTTCTCTACGCACCAAAGGGGCCCGCAGTCCCTGCCTGTAAAGGGCTTTTGCTTGATCTGGCTGAGTGCCTTGCCACATTCATCAAACAGTGTTCCGGCTGGGTCTGAGTTGTTCCTGCAAGCAAGTGATGTACTGGAGGATGAGTGTATACAGAGAGTGAATATATTTGAGTGTCCCTGAAGAGACTTTGTTCCAGTCAAGTGAGCATTCCATAATAACCCTATCCCTATTCAAGTTTATTAACCCCTAATAAAAAAAATAAAACGTTTCCAATTTCAAGCGAGCCTGTAGAAATTTGGTGTGCCTGGCTGTGCAGGACCCCTAGTCACCAGCGGCTCCTACGGGGGCTGCCCTACATAATGCAATGGTTGTTTGATGTATAAAGGGTGATGTGAACCTGTCACATGAAATAAACTACTAACTAAGGTGACACTGCTGAATCAAGATGCTATATCAGACACATGGGAATTACATTGTCTTATGTCTTCAACTGACACCTATACCTTCATTGGGAGAAAAAATAATGAAGCACGGCCTTTGTGTAATTTGAATCTGAAATCCAAAGTAAGGGATTCAGAATCTGCAAATATCAAATGCAATACAAATGAACCCAGAACGTAGGATGCTACAAGCCCAAAACACAAAGATGTAAATATCACCTAAAATATAGTGTACATTCCTCACTTTCCTACCTGGCACTTTTACCCCCTTCCTAACCAGGAAAATTTTCAGCTTTCAGCACTGTCACACTTTGAATGACAATTGCGCAGTCACGCAACGCTGTATCCAAATTACATTTTGTATTTTTTTTACACACAAATAGAGCTTTCCTTTGGTGATATTTAATTACCACTGAGATTTTTATTTTTTGTTAAATATACAAAAATAAACATTTTTCATAGTTTGTTATAAAATTTAGCAAACATGTAATCTTTCTCCCTTTACTGATGTGCGCTGATGAGGTGGCACTGATCAGGCGGCACTGATAGGTGGCACTGACCGGTGGCACTGATGAGGCTACACTGATAGGCGCCACTGATGGGCACTGATAGTCAACTCTAATGGGCACTGATGGGTGGCACTGATGGGCTCTAATAGGTGGCACTGATGGGCTCTAATAGGTGGCACCGATAGGTGGCACTGATTGGCAGCACTGATGGGCACTGATTGGCAGCACTGGTGACCACTGATTGGGAGCACTGGTGGGCACTATTGGGACTGCACTGATAGTCAGGGCACTGATAATCAGTGCCCTGATTATCAGTGCCGATGTGCTTTTAGCCATTTATCAGCTCTCTTTTTCTCTCCTCATGCTGTCAGCATGAGAAAAGGAAAGCTGATAACCGTCTTGTGCTTACTTCTGCGATCAACTTTCATTGGACACAGCTGATTACGTGGTAAAGGGCTGCTGTGATTGGCCCCTTCCCCAGATCTGTGATCAGCTGAGTCCACAGGAGGTGCACAGACAGCAGGATTACGGGAGGACATCCATGTACGCCCTCCCGGCAAATTAAGCCTGCGCTGTAGCCGTCTTTCGGCTATAGGGCGGGAAGGTGTTAAACATATATTTTTTTTTTAAAAAAAGTACATAAATAGATCAACTTCCATGTCCAGTTTCAATATTTTATTATACTGTATATAGCATGCAAGAAAAATGACACATAATTAAAAACCATGGTATTGACTATAAAAAATATAATACATCTCACATAAAGCAATCAAGCATTCAAGGTAATTCCTCCTCTAGGGTGGTAATAAATATATGATTTAATGTTATAAAAAAAAAAGGATACAAAGGGGCACAGAAAGGCTTATTTACAGTAAGAGCTGTGGAATAGACTCCCTAAAAACTAGTTCTGGCCAGCTCAGTAGATACCTGGTTGCCTCCTGGGGGAATTTACTGGAGCAAATTGCACCATGCCCGTAGGGCTTTTTTTTTTTTGATCTTCCTTTGGGTCAACTGTGGGTTAAAGATTCTGTATTTTGTGTTTTTTTTATTCTGTTGGTTGAACTAGATTGACATTTTGTTTTTTTTTCACCCTGACTAACTTGGCAGCTAACTAAGGTCTTCATTCTCTACCTTTGTGGCTGCAGTATAGTAGCAGCCTCCTCTCTCCCTTTAACTCTGCAAAGTGGCAGTGGGTACCAGGCCTGGAGTGCACTGACTTTCAGCACCTGGTTCTGCAGGAAGATGGAGTGAAGTTGGGAGGAAAGAGATGTGGAGCAAGTTGGCAGAGCTTCCCATCAATGAGGACTCGGAGCCCCAGGTGAATGAAGACTGCTGAGCTGAGGGTCTCCCTCTGGCCTCTTGGGTTATATGGGAGCTCTTAGATTAGTATTATGGCATTAGGGGTATGTGGCGCATGTATCACAAGGCATGGTGCTGTGTGTATTGGGGTGCATAGGGCAGCATATATTATTTATGATACTGAAAGAACTATAAACGGCTCACTGTGATGTAATATTTCATTACAGCTTTATTTGCTTAATGTTACAGTACACTATACACTCTGGAGTGGCATTGACACTTTTGGATTATTTGGAAACAATTCTCCTTTAAATCCTAGTTCCACCTTAAACTATTTCACGTGCCCCTTGAAAAATATTTAAACCTTGTTTGCATTACTTTCTATACTGAATATGCATATCTGGGTATATCACAGATTAATAAATACACTTTTTACAGGTGTAAAACATCTGGAGACCGGTGGTATGTGGGAAACAGATGTGAAAAGGAGATCCGGAACAAAGGCACCGTGTGGACCATGTCTTCCTTATGTGCACTACTCTCTCTTTTTATGCTTACTCTTGTGAATGTAGTATGACATCCAATCAATGTGGGCTGTTATATTAAAATAAATAACATTTAAAGTGAAATTCCAAACACAAATGTTTGCTTGTTTGTTTTTGTTATTCTATAGAATAGAGTTACCACCTCTATCAGATTTTTACTGCTGACTGTGCCACCTTTGGAGAAATGCCCCCTCATTTCCTGTTTTGTCACTGGGACAGGAAATGGAGATACATCTGTCCAACAAAGCCACTAATAAATCATAAAAAACACTTGTTTTTTTGGAAAGTGCTATAGGATTGGAACCTCTGTGTCACTAGAACAGGAATCTCCAAACTATGGCCCTCCAGCTGTTGCAGAACTACACATCTCATGAGGCATTGTAAAACTCTGACAATCACAAACATGGCTAGGCATGATGGCAATTGAAGTTCCTGAACAACTGGAGGGCCATAGTTTGGAGACCCCTGCACTAGAAGATGGTGAGAGGGGAGATATCTTTAACAACCATACAGACAACAATAAATCACGACAGAGGTTCTTCTTCTAACCCACTTTGCCCTCAACTGAAAAAAAAAAAAAGGATTTTGGCTGAAGTCTATGCTTTAATAAATACTACATTACCATGGTTCATTATTTCAGTAAATCGGTAAATTTGATTGCATTTGTAATATACTTTGTTCATTTCACTTTTTTTTAGCCCAGCAAAATCCACAAACCTGATGCATAAGGACTGACTATTAAAATATCTTCCTGGTAGCCTGGACTAAAGGCCATCTCCATATATTTTTCTTTTGATAACAATAGTCCAGTTTTGAGAGAGTTATTAGTGTGACCTTTTTAGGCATGATCATTGGTCTATAAATTTTTATATATTTTTGTAATAAAATATTTTGTTTTTAAATTTTTACATTGTACACAGTTGAAGGTAAATCTAAAGGAAATTGAAAAAGAAAACTGTATAATGTATGGACAACTTGAATCGGTAGTAGTAAACCGTAGTAAACCGCATCCAAAACACATCCGTTTTCAGGCAAGTATTCCCAAGAAAAGGATTTTCCTTGTAAGCCCTCCAGCATCATTCCGTCACCGTTGAAGGCGTTTCCATCTTCACCCAGTCCTCTTTCCAGGTTCACAGGCTTCAGCTAAGGCCTCGCCCACCTAGGGGCCTCGCTCCCGCCTACTTTGCCTAAAGAGCCGCCTTTAGCTATCATCAAACATCAGTCCCAGGTGCCTCTTTGTTCAGAGCAGAGGCGGCTCTCTAATTAGGCAAAGTAGGCGGTGGCCTAAGGCCTCGCCCTCCTAGGGGCCTCGCTCCCGCCTACTTTGCCTAAAGAGCCGCCTCTCGCTATCATCATACATCAGTCCCAGGTGCCTCCTCGTTCAGAGTACAGTCAGCCCGCCTCCTCTCTTCTCTGTAACACCCCGCCCCACTCCTGTCAAGAAAACTTCACTGGAAGTGGAACTGCAGTGCAGGTGTCCTTCCAGTCAGAACACCAGCAGACACATAGAAACCTTCAACTGGCCTGCCCCAACATCAAATCCTGTCCGTCCTTTCTTGTGCAAGGGCAGGGCACAGCTAGCATCTCAGCACAGGATCACCGAGTCTACCCTCCTTCCAGGGCGGGGCTTCCCTGATGGAGACGGAGCCAATTCAGCCTGTGTGTGCACTGTGCAGCCGATGGACTGAACTATGAGGGGACAGAGCCTTGCTATATGTGAGGTAAATGTGACTAGGGGGTGCATGTCACTATGTCACTGGGGGGGTGGTACATGTGACTGGAGGGGGGGTGGTACAGTGGTGTCAGTGAGCTCTGTCTCAGAACTGGTGTCAATGTGCTTTGCCTCAGCGATGGTGTCAGTGGGCTCTCAGCATTCGTGTCAGTGTGCTCAACGCTGGTGTCAGTGTGCTCTCAGAGTTGGTGTCAGTGTGCTCTCAGCGTTCGTGTCAGTGTGCTCAGCGCTGGTGTCAGTGTGCTCTCAGAGTTGGTGTCAGTGTGCTCTCAGCGTTGGTGTCAGTGTGCTCTCAGCGTTGGTGTCAGTGTGCTCAGCGTTGGTGTCAGTGTGCTCTCAGCGTTGGTGTCAGTGTGCTCTTAGCGTTGGTGTCAGTGTGCTCTCAGCGTTGGTGTCAGTGTGCTCTATCTCAGTACTGGTGTCAGTGTGCTCTGTCAGCCCTGGTGTCAGTGTACTCTATCTCAGCCCTGGTGTCAGTGTGCTCTGTCTCAGTGTTGGTGTCAGTGTGCTCTCAGTGCTGGTGTCAGTGTGCTCAGCGCTGGTGTCAGTGTGCTCTATCTCAGCGCTGGTGTCAGTGTGCTCTATCTCAGCGCTGGTGTCAGTGTGCTCTATCTCAGACCTGGTGTCGGTGTGCTCTCAGCGCTGGTGTCAGTGTACTCAGCGCTGGTGTCAGTGTACTCAGCGCTGGTGTCAGTGTGCTCTATCTCAGACCTGG
Source organism: Lithobates pipiens (assembly GCF_037356315.1). NCBI lineage: Eukaryota > Metazoa > Chordata > Amphibia > Anura > Ranidae > Lithobates > Lithobates pipiens. The sequence goes on from NW_027507764.1 coordinate 197,359,725, forward strand.
TGTCAGGGTGCTCTGTGTCAGCCCTGGTGTCAGTGTGCTCTATCTCAGAACTGGTGTCAGTGTGCTCTGTGTCAGAACTGGTGTCAGTGTGCTCTGTGTCAGAACTGGTGTCAGTGTACTCTGTGTCAGCCCTGGTGTCAGCGTGCTCTGCCTCAGCGATGGTGTCAGTGTGCTCTGCCTCAGCCCTGGTGTCCGTGTGCTCTACCTCAGAGCTGGTGTCAGTGTGCTCTCAGAGTTGGTGTCAGTGTGCTCTCAGAGTTGGTGTCAGTGTGCTTAGCACTGGTGTCAGTGTGCTCAGCGCTGGTGTCAGTGTGCTCAGCGCTGGTGTCAGTGTGCTCTCAGCATTGGTGTCAGTGTGTTCAGTGCTGGTGTCAGTGTGCTCTATCTCAGTACTGGTGTCAGTGTGCTCTGTCAGCCCTGGTGTCAGTGTGCTCTGCCTCAGCGTTGGTGTCAGTGTGCTCTGCCTCAGCGTTGGTGTCAGTGTGCTCTCAGCGTTGGTGTCAGTGTGCTCTCAGCGCTGGTGTTGGTGTCAGTGTGCTCAGCGCTGGTGTCAGTGTGCTCTATCTCAGTGCTGGTGTCAGTGTGCTCAGCGCTGGTGTCAGTGTGCTCTATCTCAGTGCTGGTGTCAGTGTGCTCAGCGCTGGTGTCAGTGTGCTCTGTCTCAGTACTGGTGTCAGTGTGCTCTCAGCGCTGGTGTCAGTGTGCTCTCAGCGCTGGTGTCAGTGTGCTCTATCTCAGCGCTGATGTCAGTGTGCTCTCAGCGCTGATGTCAGTGTGCTCTCAGCGCTGGTGTCAGTGTGCTCAGCGCTGGTGTCAGTGTGCTCTATCTCAGCGCTGGTGTCAGTGTGCTCTCAGCACTGGTGTGATTGAGCACATTGACACCAGTACTCTTAATATATGCAATTCATTTTTTTTTCTTGAATTATTTTTTCCCCCCATTATAGATGTGAATGGGGCCTCATGTCTAGGTTATGCCTAAGGCCTCACAAAGCCTAGAGCCACCTCTGGTTTATGCTGCCCTTGGCCAGTGCTGCAGATACTAGGTTAGTTTGCTCAGTACCACGGTAATCTACATAAACCACCAGAGTATAGCCAAGTATTCTCATCAGCTAGTTTACTACATTTAAACTAACTCCTTTACTTGTTCAATGATTTCTGAGTATTGTCTTTTTTTTTCTTTTGCTTGGTTATAATATCCATTTTATTTACCACTACATAACCTGGTGTTTATTTCCTATATTATGATACAATTTGGGGTAGTATACTAATAACTGAATTCATATGAGTTTGCAGAATCTCACTACCTAAGTTGTGTCAGAGGGGCCAAATCATTTCCCAGAATGTTGTCGCTGTCACCACTGGCAAGTGTGAGAACGCAGTCTAGCTGGGCGCATTGAGTGCCATTCTCTCTCGGAGCCAGCCCAGTGGGAGTGTCATCTTGCTGTGCATTCTGGGAGAGGGTACTTAAGGTACTGAGATCACATGTTTCTGGGTTCCGGTCCATTCGATATTTCTGTCTGCTTGGTCCTGGTCCTCCTGACCAGCTCCCATGGCCCTCATGGCCTGGGGTGTGGATCCATCCAATTTCAAGTCTCGGGGCTGGCTAGCCCAAGGCAAAGTTACTGGGGGGAGGATTCAAAGGTGGTCCGGTGCCGTCTCATCTGTGGAGAGGCTCAGCAACTGGAGAAGCAACCAGGGGAGGACTCTTCGGGAGAAGGCCATGCATAAAGCTGGCTTCTCAGAAGGAGCCTGGAGGCTCAGTTGAAGGACACTAAGTGAATCTACACTCTTAGGGTCTCACCGGACCGACTGCGAGATACTGGTACCATATGATAGCTCTGTAAATGTATCTACGTCCCTCAGTTACATTCAAGTCTGTGGCAGAGACTTCGTTCAAATGTTCTACATCCAAGTCTGTAGCAGAGTCTGTGTTCAAGTGTTCTACATTTCAAGTCTGTGGCAGAGACTTTATTCACAAGTGTTCTACATCTAAGTCTGTGGCAGAGACTTTATTCACAAGTGTTCTACATCCAAGTCTGTGGCAGAGACTTTATTCACAAGTATTCTACATCCAAGTCTGTGGCAGAGACTTTATTCACAAGTGTTCTACATCCAAGGCTGTGGCAGAGACTTTATTCACAAGTGTTCTACATCCAAGGCTGTGGCAGAGACTTTGCTTTATTTAAACACTCTATCGGCTGCTAGGCCTAGTGAGAGGAGATCTATCCGGTAGTTGTGAGAATCCAGTTGTGAGCGGTAATTCTCTGAATTTCTATAGTGAGAGACTTCCTATCTTTTGCAGTTCCAAAAGTACCTGAACTTCCTACCTAACCTTCTACCCTTCTTTGTTTTGTCTACTTGATTTGAAATAAATATCCCATAAAGTGGATCGAGTGTCAGTTTCTGCAATTCTTTGGGCCATCTACCTTGGGAAACCCCTAGACGTACACGAGGTCAAGAAGGTAACGTTAAGCCCAATAAAACCAGCCGCTCCTTCGGGGGTCAGTGCTACATAAAGAATGGATTGTAAATGCTGAAGCACTTTTTGAGTTGAATAAGATGACTGCTGCCCTGTGAAAAGTACACATTTAAAAAAATAATTTGTCAATTACTAGAGTTCCTGCTCTGTTTGAGGTTGTAAATGTATTTGTACTTAGGGCCACCAGCTTAACATATCTTATTTGTGCTGACCCAGGGGATATGCTTTTGACCCAGTCCTCCCCTACAATTGGGCTTCTTACTGTAGGTGATATTGGTGTGTCATATAAAGGAGATTTTTAAGAGATTTTAAGGAATAGTGGAACCAAAACCAAAACAACAAAAGCAGTTGGTGCAGTTACCACTCTAATATCAAGGTAGCGATCAGTAAGGTCAAAGTAATGCCGCTCTAGGTGAGTGGCCGACTCCCACATGTTGTGAACTGGAATGCATGTTGCTGAACAGCTCATCTGTGAGATTCAGTAACATGCACAAATCCAGAATATTACTGCACTCCTTGGTATTTTTATTGAGGGCTATTTCACACCACATGCAGTCCAGTGCGTCTTTTTTCTGCATCAAAAATGCATGGAAAGTAGGTTTTATGGTTTTCAATGGCATAGTTCACACCAGTGCTTGCAGTTCCAGAAAAAAAGTAGAACATGCTGCATTTTTCCTGCACTGGCAGGTTTAGCAAAGTCTCTATTTCCACCCAGAGAGTAGCCACTTGCAGCTGGGTACTTCAAGGTTGAACAGATCTCTCTAGAATCCCTTCCCCAGACCAGGCAGGTCTATCAGGGGCCACTGACAAGAACATGTTATGAGGTGTGGAACAACCCATGACCTGGGCCCCTCATGGGGCTTCCCCGGTCCTGGAACCAGACCAGACCACACGCGTCTCACAAACAACTCCGGAACCCCAAACACGTGACCCACACCTGTTTAAGTACCCCCTCCCAGACTCCTCAGCGGGCCCCGGCACTCCCGTTGATTGGCTCCGAGAGGGCCGATACCAAAACCTCCAACCAGACTTGGTGCTGTCCTGTCATGCGCACCTCACTGTTCACATGACCAGGCAGAACTTGTAAACACAGCCTGGCCAGACTGGTGTTAGGCCTACCTACAATAATTAACCCTAAGGACCTTTATTGTCCTGAGGTCAAAAATTTAATTTACAATGCGTGTGAAATTTGATCCCAAATGTCATCCGCTAAAAACGCACTAGAACATACATGTCCTTCTTTAAGGTTAAGAAAAACTAGGGGGAAAAAACGCACTGTACTGCACCAAAAACGTGTCAAAAACACGCAGGCAGAAAAGCACCTAGAATGCATCCGGACTGTGTTTATATGGTGTGAACCTCAGGTTGCAGTTGATCCAAGAAAGATGAGAACAAGATAAGATTGCAATATACTTACAAGATTCAAATATACTTAGCAGAAATATTCGCTGCTTAGGTGACATAAGAATCACAATTGAGGGTGCAATTCCTATTTGGTCCACTGGAGAGCATATGTGTACACCTATGACTTACAGACTTGGTCAGAAAGTCATGCAGCTAGAGATCCAGGATTTGACAGCTGCACACAGTCCATAAACTGACATTTCACAACAGAATACAGTACCATCATGATTCAAAGGGAAGAAATAAATTATGTTATTGGTATTACAATACAAGTCTGTCAGTTGGGTTCATATTATAATCTAATCGCCATACTGAGAAGTACACAAAGGTAAAATAAAATATCAAAATGTATTTAAATATCATTCTAAAAACATGTTGCAAAGATGAATGCATGGGTATGGCATAGAGTTTAGATCCTCCCATATAAGACCGATATGGCTGGACATGGAAACCTGTACGGGTGGCCTTGGGAATATTGAGTAGAGTATGCTGTCATAACATTGGTCTTCTATCTGAAGGCCAGCCAACGGGATCACAATGGATCACTACGTGTTTTGCTGTAAGTGATATATTAAATTGTTTACCCTGTCTAGCCCAAGGGAACAAATTGGGTTTTGCTATCCCCTGTTCAATCCATTAGTAACTACCCATCCCAGAGCATCATTTACAAGCTGCCACATTGAATGAGGCTCTTCATAAGGCTATTTGGTACCCTCTTTTTTCTCCATCGGAGCCGATGGGGCAAACTTTTCTACCCCCCCCTCCCATTTCCTTCTTTTACCCCATGGTGACTAGGATGCCCCATACCTCTCAGGAGTTTGATCACATACCAGTCGGGTCTCCTGAGGAAGCTCACAGAAAAACACGTAGTGATCCATTGGTGCTGGCATTGTGATCCTGTCGGCTGGCCTTCAGATAGAAGACTAATGTACGCTATGACAGCATACTCAATATTCCCAAGGCCACCCATACAGGTTTCCTTGTCCAGCCACATTGGTCTTATATGGGAAGATGTACACACTATGGGGGACATTTACTAAAGTTGGAGAGTGCAAAATCTGGTGCAGCTCTGCAAAGACACCAATCAGCTTCCAGGTTTTATTGTCAAAACTTAATTGAACAAGCTGAAGTTAGAAGATGATTGGCTACCATGCACAGCTGCACCAGATTCTGAGTGCTCCAGTTTTAGTAAATCTGCCCCTATGTGTCAAGTTGTCGAAACATCTCAAGGAGGATCAGTGGAAACCGGATGCATCTGAGCTCAATGTTAAGAGTCAGGTGCAAGGCTGTGAAAACTTATGTACATGTGATTTTTTTGTTTTATATTTTTAATAAATTTGAATGGATTTCAAACAAACTTCTTTCACGTTGTCCTTATTGGGTATTGTTTGTAGAATTTTGAGGAAAATATTGAATTTAATCCATTTTGGAATAAGGCTGCAACTTAAAGCGGAGCTCCACACAAGTGGAAGTTCTGCTCATTGGAAACCCTCCCCCCCTCCGGCGCGACAATTGGCACCTTTCGGGGGGGGGGGGGGAGGGGTGCAGATACCTGTATAATCCAGGCATCTGCACCCACTTCTGGGAATAGCTAGCCGCAGCTATCTACAGATGCCCCCCCCCCCCCCTTTATGTTCTGGGAAACACACAGTTCCCAGGACACAGCGGGGACCAGTTTCATTCCGCTGCGTGCATGCGCAGTAGGGAACCGGGCAGTGAAGCCGTAAGCTTCACTTCCCAATTCCCTGACAGTGGATGGCGGCGGGGGCAGCCAAGAGACGAGCGATTGCTTGTCATCTGCTGCCGACATCGCTGGACCCTGGAACATGTAAGTGTCCATTTATTAAAAGTCAGCAGCTGCAGTATTTGTAGCTGCTGACTTTTAATATTTTTTGTTTAAGGTGCAGCTCCTCTTTAACAAAATGTGGAAAAAGTGAAGCGCTGTGAATACTTTCCAGATGCACTGTATTCTGTGTGCCCTTTACATTTATTCTGGGTGTCCTTTACATTTTTACTTCAAGTATTTTAAGGAAACTCCTTTCAATATTTGTTTCTTTTAATACGTGTTCTTGTTGTTTGGCACTAAATGCTTTCTATAGATTTTTAAAAGATTTCAGTTACAGTTTTACAGTGAAGTAAAGTGTGTGTGTGCGTCCATTAACACCATTGCATTTTTACATGCTTTTTGCAGAAGCGTAGGACATTATTTTTAACATGGGTTCTTCTGGTACACAAACACATATCAATGCATTTTTGTGCCTCTGCGGTTTTTTGGAAAGGGTCAGGGACTTTTTTAAAATGCAGTTTTTTTGCATTTTTTGGTTCAATAGACTTCAGAAAGGCATGTAGTGTTTTTTTACTGTGATTTTGCCACATTTTTCATTTTTAATATGCCCAACAACAAATAATAAAAAAACATAAAAAAAAAACGCAAATCACGGCAAAAAACATGTCAAAATCGTGGTAAAATCACACGTTCAAAAACGCAAAAAGCACAGCAAAAAGCACTGCAGAAACGCTCTAAAGCAACATGCATAGAGCCTTACATCCAGTGGTGCAGTCAAAGAATCTGTCCTGTAATAAGTAATGTGAGTAGCGGTTGCAGGGTGGAAGTTGAGCTAGTAGTACAGTGTGTAGAAGCTACACAGAAGTGACTACACTGAGAGAAGTACAGTGTATAAAGCAACACAGATGTGATCTCACTAAGCGACAGTGGCGGCCTGTCCATTAGGGGTGCAGGGGCATCCATACGCCCGGCCCCTTATCTCAATGCAGGGCACTGGACACATGGATTTCTAGTTTTTTTTTTCTTTTTTGAAGCATGTGATTAGAGCCAGAGGCTCTAATTGACCTTAAAAAGGGTGGGCTCTGGGCACAGAGCACTGCGTCCCGAGCCCACCCACTTGTGTGACATTAGCGAATTAACATTTGCTAATGTCTTCCTGCTTCTCCTCCCGGCCAATCAGAAAGTGGGATCTGATTGGCCAGGAGTCTTAGGACAGGTCTCAGGACCTGCCTCCTGTTCCGCCAAGAGGAGAAGCATCAGCCCTGGTAGCAGCCTACCCAGGATATAGCAGTACACCGCCACCTCGTCCTCCTTCCTGCACCTCTACCACCGTATAACGCAAGGCCACTGATCGTGTGGGAGGGGGTGACTTTAGTGTGAGTGGATCGCTGCTGTGATCGCTTGAGAGATGCAGGGGTGGCTTTAGGGCTGTGATGCAATGTGTGCTGCAAAGGACACTGCGGAGAGTAATAAAATATATGTCAATGTAAATAGTGCATGTCTAATGATATAGTGAGGACTGAAGCCCAAAGCATGGTTTTAGTAAGAGTGAACCCAGGTGAGGAATCAAAGTAGATCATAACATATAAGTGAAAACATGTAGCTCTCACCAACGGAGTAAATTGTAGGGGAAAAAAGCACAAAAAAAAGCATTAAACAAAGAAAAGTCCAGGTGTAGTTAAAATGTTTGTGAAACTGAAAAAAGGATCCTTTGCTTAACCACTTCAATATCAGGCACTTTCCCCCCTTCCTGCCCAGACCAACATTTTTGAAAAAAAAAGTTTTTCTTTGTTTCTGTTACAAAATTTTGTAAATAAGTACGTTTTTTCCTTCACTGATGGGCACAGATGAGGTTGCACTGATGGGCACTGATAAGGCGGCACTGATGGGCACTGATGATGGGCACTAATATGTGGCACTGATAGGTGGCACTGATATGTAGCACTGATGAGCACTCATAGGTGGCACTGATGGGCACTCATAGGTGGCACTAAAGGGAGCTGATTGGCGACACTGATGGGCACTGAAAGGCGGCACTGATGGGCACTGATAGGCGGAACTGATGGGAACTGATAGGTGGCACTGATGGGCACTAATAGGTGACACTGATGGGTGACACTGATGTACACTGATATATGGCACTGATTGGCATCCCTGATAAGGAGGCACTGGCAAGAATTAGTGACGGGCACTGATTGGCATCAATTGGGGGCACTGATTCGCATCCCTGGTGGCCATGGGTGGCATACCTGGTGGTCCTGGGTGGGCATCCTTGGGGGGGCTGTGCTGATAATCAATCAGCACAGACCCCCCCCCCGTCAAAGGAGCGCCTGATCTGCTCTCCTCTATTTGCGTCTGACAGACGCGAGTGAGGAACGGCTTTTCCTGTTTACACTACAGTATGATCAGTTGTGATTGGACAAAGCTGATCACGTAGTAAAGAGTCTCTGTTAGAGACTCTTTACCTAGATTGGAGTTGCAGTGTGTCAGAATGACACGCTGCACCAGTGCGCCCTGGCTCGTTTATCCTGATCACATCATATGACGTCCGGTCAGGATAACTAAACCACTTTGAGCACGTCATATTGCTATATGGCAGGCAGGAAGTGGTTAAAGAGGAGCTGCAGTGTGCTCACATAATTTATAATAAAAACATCTTTGCCATTCTGAAGCTTTCCTTAAACCACTTTGCATATTATTTTATGTTTACTGTGATTCTGTATTCGCCATATATGCTTCAGAAATCTCCCTCCACCGAGTCTAGCTGCAATATTTTAACTGTGGGCAGCTGAAGCTGCTGCCTGTTCACTTCCTGGATTTACACAGACACACAGAGGCACACTTCCAGCCCTGCAGCTCTCATTGGCCCTCTAATGACTCAGCCCCCCTCCCTTCCTGGCAAACTCTCACGAGAGTGAGCGATAGATCTGTGCATGATGTCATAAGCCAAGGCTTTTTTCCCAGACAAGAAACAGGAAAAGAGCTGTATAAGGTATTTAATTTTAGAAAAAAAATGTTTTAATATCCAAAGTTAAAACAACAAGGGCAGAAGATTTAATAGATGGAAAGATGACAAAATGACTCAAGTTCTGCTTTAAATGCTTAAGTGCATACAGTGGACATCCATTACCATTTAAAAGGATCTAAGCCGTGACACCACCACCTCATTATGAGAAAAATGCAGGCTTACCAGTTTCATAAGACCCTCTAATTAAAGAAAGGTCAGCAGAGTATATGGCCAAACAACCCGGCCAGGGTCTTCCAGGAGTTTGGACAGTAATGATCATCCCAGCACCATCCCAATAGGTGCATCCCTAGTCCCAGTGTTGCAGTTGTTATATTGGCTCCCAACCAGCAGATGAGAGGCTAATAATAATAATAATAATAAGTGGTTTGGATGAATCCCCTTTACACCAGATGAGGAGGTGTGGCGAGTCTGATGGGCAGCATTCCTCCTCCTCATTCACTCTCAGGGCTCTGACACACACACACTGCAGCACTAGTAGGGGCAGGATTACTTTCACAGTGACACATACAGCAATGTGCAGCAGCACAGATGATGATGACACCTCACAGACACGACACATCCCCTCCTGCATCACAGTGGCAGTCTCTCGCCACTAGGAGAAAATACAAACGCCAATAAAGTGTAGCTTTATAGACTTTAATGAGGTGAAAAAAGAGCATTACTCACACTTTGTGAATAGTCATGGGCACAATAAAATGATTGTAGAAATGTGGACTACAATTATAAAGTCCAGTGTTCCTCCGGTATTTCTATGCATTGTATGTCCCTTTAGTGCCCAGTGTTTTCAAATGACATCATGTTTGTGAGCCAATCTAAAGGGATTGTGGGATGAGTAGTTCCTCAGACTGTTAATTGCTTCACATGATTCTGTACCTGGACTACATATCCTGGGGATATCTACTGCCATTGAAGAGATTGCTGGGAGGCACTATATAAGAAGTCAAAGCCCTGCCCTGCGCTCTCTTCCTGCTGGGTCTGACGCAAGATGGACCTCTCCATGCAAGGTGTATCACATTCCAACTCAGGCGAGAAGGGCCTAGCACTACTTGCTGTTCGTCAGATATCTGTTCAGCACCACCTCGGCCGCTCGCCAACCAACTTTCAGAGCTTCGCATTGGGAGATCGATACAGTGGATCCACAGCAAGTGTGTCACTACAGGGATACATGTCCCCTGGGGCAGGACCCAGGTCCCCAAACACTTTTTAGGACAGTAACTTGCATATTAGCCTTTAAAATGAGCACTTTAGATTTCTCCCATCGAATTTGCCACGAACACACCAAATTGTTCACTGTTCGCCGTACAGGCGAACAGGCAATGTTTGAGTCGAATATGAGTTTGACTCGAACTCGAAGCTCATCCCTATTCAGAAGGAAGATGGTAGAAGAACCACGGTTCACTGCCCAAATCTAACCTCTGCTTGGAAAGAGAGGATCAAAGCTCAGATAGCTCGATGGGAGAAAATGTTCTCCAAGAATGACTTTGATATGGGCTGTGCCAGGAGTGCTCAATATCGAATTAGACTGACCGAAGATAATCCATTTCGAGAAAGGGCCAGGTGAATCTGCTTGTGTGATCTAGAGGATCTTTGAGAGCAGCTAGGTGAATATAAGAGATCAGGGGTCATTAAGGAGTCCAGGAGCCCCTATGCCTCTCCTATCATGGTAGTGAGGAAGAAGAATGGATCCCTTCGGATGTGCATTAACTACCGAACCTTGCACTGAAGAACTATCCCAGATCAATACACAACCCCTCGCATAATAGCAGCCCTACAATGCTTATCAGGGGCCAAATGGTTCAGTGTGCTGCATTTAAAGAGTGGATATTACCAGATCCCGATGCATCCAAATAACTGAGAAAAGATGGCCTTCATCAGCCCTCTAGGGTTTTTTGAGTTTGACTGAATGCCACAGGGATTAACAGGGGCCCCTGCTACTTTCCAGAGACTAATGGAGAACACTTTGGGTGATATGAATTTGGTAGAAGTGCTAGTCTATCTCAATGATATCATTGTGTTCGGCAGAACGTTGGAGGAGCATGAAGTTCAGTTGGAGAAAGTTTTCCAGCGACTACACGCCGAGGGGTTGAAGCTATCTTTAGAAAAGTGCCAGTTCTACCAAACCTCAGTCATGCACCTAGGGCATGTGGTGTCAGCCGAGGGGATAGCAACTGACCCTCAAAAGTTGGAGGCTGTCACTTCCTTGCCTCACCCAAATACCATCACAGAGTTCATTCTTGGGTTTCTGCTCGTACTATAGAAGATTTGTGAAAAACTTTTCACAAATTGCCTGGCCATTGAACAAGCTGTGATAGAAGCAAATGGAACGGGACCAGCAGAGAACCCAGAAGGGAGGCCCCAGGAAGTCTTGTGAGTCTATCCAGGAACGATGGACAGTGAAGTGTGAAAGTTCTTTTGAATGGCTGAAGGAGAGCCTGGTTGAAGCGGTGTTGGCCTACGTGGATCCATCTAAACCATATGAATTACATGTGGATGCCAGCAGAGATGGCCTTGGAGGGGTATTGTACCAAGAGTCAGAAGGGAAACTCCGTCCAGTGGTCCATGTGAGTCGCAGCCTCACCCCCCCAGAACCATCCTGTGCATAAATTGGATTTCTTGGCCCTCAAGTGGGCTGTGGTAGATAAGCTACGCGACTATCTGTATGGGGCTACCTTGTGGTGAAGACTGACAACAACTTATTCACTTAACTACTGTCCACTGCAAAGTTAGACGCCACTGGGCATCGGTGGCTGGCAGCTCTGTCAGAGTTACAGTTCATCTTGAAATATCGACTAGGTGTGGGAAACAGAGACGCTGATGCTCTTTCCTGAAGGCCTCACTCTATCAAGGCTGGACAGTTGGGTTAATTTACCTCTCAAAGGAGTACAGGCCATGTGTCAAGGAGTAGCGTAAAAAAAAAAACAGTTTTTCTTTAACAGTGAAGAAATTAACCCTACAGAGGACATCCCGCAGAGGGTCCAGGGAAGCAGGGCCTTGTGTGGGGGCGGGAGACCCCCTCAGTGCACTCTATGCAGCTCCAGTTTGGTGGTAGGAGGCTGGATAGCTACTACTGTGGAGCATAGGTCCGGACCCATGGTGGCCTCTGGGATGCCATGGAGGCATAGATTTTTTCTCTTGTTCCTATTTTCCTCATCATCTAGCTGCAGTTGGACTTCAATAAGATGGTGGCGGAAGGCCTGGTGTTCCAGCTCTAGGGTGGTGTCAGGTTTTTGAATTTCAGATTTTTTCAAATTACCATTTTTTTTGACTTTTCCAAATTACCGATTTTATTAGAATTTCAGAATTTCCGATTTTTATTGAATTTCCAATTTTTTTTTATTCACAATTTTTTTTCTTTCGAATTTAGATTTTTTTTTTTAATTTACATATTTTTAGAATTTACAATTTTTTTTTAGAATTTACGAATTTTTTTTTAATTCACAATTTTTTTTGAATTTACAAATGTTTCAGAATATTTTAGAATCTCCCATTTTTTTTCGAATTTACGACTTGCGATCATAACGACTGACCCGAAAAACGAACCTCCCCCAGAAAACGAATACAACGAAAAACAAATACATTTTTCGGCAGTACACATGTCTACTCCCAAGCCTCTTACAGGGGTTATATTGACAGACTTCAGAAGAATCTAAAAGGGGCTTATGAGAAAGCCAAGGAGGCCTCCACCATCAGGAAACAAATGAACAAGGCAACACGTATTTCATTATTAGCTAGTATCCGCAGTGGTGTATCTAAGGTATGGCAGCCATGGCAAGTGCCATGGGTGCCATGAGTGCCATGGGGGCAGCAAAAAAGCTGCCCCCTCCATGAAAAAAAACCCCACCCGTCCTCCCGCAGCCGCCTCCCGGACTAATATAGCCTTCGGCGCTGCGGCCAGCCTGCTGGAGTGAGGCGCCGGTATTCTGTCAGATAGCTGGTACCCGGCCCGGGCTGTTGGGCTTAGGCTGAGGAAGACTCTGCCAGCAGGGAGGTTCGGAGCTGGGAGCTCCACTGATGTTCTGACCCTGCCCCGCCCCAAGTAGTCTATGTGATCGGAGCAGAGTGGGATCGCTTCTCCTGGACTTCTGAGAGCCCAGCCCTGGACTGTTCAAATCTCCAACTCTACCGCCTAAAGCCCCGGCCCTCTGAAAGTGGGTGGTGAGCCCGACTGGCCAGGTAGGTCTTTCTGCCAATATACACTGCCTGTAGACTCACTCTTACACGAAACTAGGGATGAGCCGAACACCCCCCGGTTTGGTTCGCACCAGAACTTTCGAACGGACCCCAAATTCGTACGAACTTTAGAACCCCATTGAAGTCTATGGGACTCGAACGTTCGAAATTAAAAGTGCTAATTTTAACGGCTAATATGCAAGATACTGTCCTAAAAAGGGTTTGGGGACCTGGCTCCTGCCCCAGGGGACATGGGTCAATGCCTAAAATGTTTTTAAAAATGGCCGTTTTGGCGGGAGCACTGATTTTAATGACGATTAAAGTGAAAAAAAAAAGTGAAATATCCCTTTAAATATGGTGCCTGGGGGATGTCTGTAGTATGCCTGTGAAGTGCCAAGTGTTTCCCGTGTTTAGAACAGTCCCTGCACAAAATGACATTAAACGGAAATAACACCATTTAAAACTGCTTGCGGTTTTAATGTTATATCTGGTTCCTGCAATATGGTTGAAAATCATTGAGAAAAATGGATAGCCCTCCCTGCCCATTACCAGCCCCTTTGGGTCTTGTACGCATATTAAGGGGAACCCCGTACCCATATTAAAAAAAGGAAATGCGTGTGGCCCCCAGGTCCTATATACTCAGAACAGCAGTATACAGGCGGTGCAAACAAGACAGGGACTGTGTAGGTTTGTTGTGTTAAGTTGAATCTGTTTGTAATTTTCAACTGGTACATTTTTAAAGTGTAGCTCCAGTCAAAAAAACTATTTTTAAGCTTTTTGGAAAACATAGGGAAGGGTTATCACCCCTGTATAATTTGTTTTGTCGTCCATCTTTTTTCATCTCACTTGCTGTTGTCTCCTTCCGTTTGCAAGTAGGAGATGTTTGTAAGTTGGATGTTTGAAAGTAGGGGCCTGCCCTATATGCTCTGCAGAAATGGCGGAACAAGGTGTTGGTTTTACCACAACATTGTAAGCCCTCAAAGTGACTCTTGGTGGGCGCTGGAGCGCCCTGCTGTGAACGATTATATCAAGAATTGTAATTACATGCCATTGTTGAACAGTGGTAGAAAAATTTACCTTTGGTGGTTGTGGTGCTGGTGCCACAAAACTATAAGTCCTCACAGTTACTCTGGGTGGGCACAGGAACGGGCCCTCCTGTGAAATATTATATCAAGAATTGTAATTACATGTCCCTGTTAAACAGGGGCAGAAAAATTGGGCCTTAGGCACTGGTGCTGGTGCCACGACACTGCAACCTCTCCCATATACTCTTGTTTTATTGCAGGAATTAGCCCTGCTGCAAAGCATTGCATCAAAAATTGTAATTAAACGCCCCTGTTAAACAGGGGCAGAAAAATTGGGCCTTAGGCACTGGTGCTGGTGCCCCCAAACTGCAACCTCTCCCATATACTCTAGTTTTATTGCAGGAATTAGCCCTGCTGCAAAGCATTGCATCAAAAATTGTAATTAAACGCCCCTGTTAAACAGGGGCAGAAAAATTGGGCTGATGGCATCACCCAGAGCCAGAAATGTTCTTCCAACATATCAGCGGAGGAGAAAGAGGATAGACAATCAACATAACAGGACAGTCACTCAGCATCAGCATAGGCAGTCTTGAAGGGATGTGATATTTCAAAAAAAATTATTCGGTTACATCAGCTTCAGGTGCTTGGTAGCTGTGGGTGATCCAAGACTGATTCATCTTGATGAAGGTCAGTCGATCAACTGATTCGGTGGACAGGCACACCCTGTGATCTGTAACAAAGCCACCAGCAGCACTGAAGGTGCGTTCCGAAAGAACGCTGGATGCAGGACAGGCAAGTAGCTCAATTGCATACTGTGCAAGCTCTGGCCAGTGATCCATCCTCAAGACCCAGTAAGCCAGAGGATTTTCGGTGGGAAAGGTGTCCAAGTCTGACCTTGCCCCTAGGTATTCCTGCACCATGTAAATCAGACGCTGGCGATGGTTGCTGGAACCGATCATACCTTGGGGCTGCGGACTAAAAAATTGTCTGAAAGCATCAGTCAGACGGCCACCTTCTCCACCGCTCCTTCTGACCCATGCCTCAGCAACACGTTGTCCAGGACCAGGAGTTTGTAACCTCCCAGTCTCTGGGAACGCATTGCACAGACCTTTCTGCAAGGCCTCCCGGAGATGTCTCATCCTCTGCTCCCTCTGCGATGGCAAGATAAGGTCGGCAACCTTACCCTTGTACCGTGGATCAAGGAGAGTGGCCAGCCAGTAATGGTCCCCCTCCTTGATCCGAAGAATACAAGGATCCTTCCGCAGGCTTTGCAGGATCAGGGAGGCCATGCAGCTTAGGTTAGCTGAGGCATTCGGTCCGGAGTCCTCTGGGTCACTAAGGGCAACATGATCCGCAGCTACCTCCTCCCAGCCACGTACAAGTCCACATGTTTCTTGGGACTGTAAATCATCCCTACAAGACTGCTGCTGATGCTGAGTGCCAGCCTCCACCTCCATGCTGACACAATCATCCTCCTCCTCCTCTTCCTCCTCCTCATCCTCTTCCTGTGTGATGGGTGGCACAGCAGGAACACTGTCTGGATAAAGGGGGCCTTGAGAGGCAAGGAAGTCCTCCTCTTCCTGCCTCTGTTCTGCCTCAAGTGCCCTGTCCATTATTCCACGCAGCGTATGCTCCAAGAGGTGGACAAGAGGTACAGTGTCACTGATGCATGCACTGTCACTGCTCACCATCCTTGTGGCCTCCTCAAACGGTGACAGGACAGTGCATGCATCCCTGATCATGCCCCACTGGTGTGGTGAGAAAAAACCGAGCTCCCCTGACCCTGTCCTGGTGCCGTAGTCACACAGGTACTCATTGATGGCCCTCTGCTGCGTGTGCAGCCGCTGCAGCATGGCCAACGTTGAGTTCCACCTGGTGGGCATGTCACATATAAGGCGGTTCTTGGGCAGGTTCAACTCCTTTTGGAGCTCAGCCAGCCGAGCACAGGCATTAAATGGTCGGCGGAAATGCACACAGACTTTCCTGGCCTACTTCAGGACATCCTGTAAGCCGGGGTACCTGCCCAAGAACCGCTGCACCACCAGGTTAAGGACGTGAGCTACACAGGGCACATGGGTCAGTTGTCCCTGTCGGAGGGCGGAGAGGAGGTTGGTGCCATTGTCGCAAACCACCATTCCTGGCTTAAGCTGGCGTGGCGTCAACCACCTCTCGGCCTGCCCCTGCAGAGCTGACAAAACATCCACCCCAGTGTGGCTCCTGTCCCCCAAACAAACCAGAGCAAGCACGGCATGGCATCGTTTTGCCTGCGTACTTGCGTAGCCCCTGGAACGCCTACGGAGCACCGCTGGTTCTGAGGACAGAGCACTGGAAGAGGCCATGGAGGAAGAAGAAGAGGAGGGGGTGGAGGAGAGAGGTGTGTCACAACCAATGTGGCGTTTGGGGACCTGCCACTGAGGAACCGCACATTGTACAAACTCACGGAAGGGGGCCGAGTCTACCAACTGAAAAGGCAGCAGTTGAAGTGCTAGCAATTTAGCCAAGCTAGCATTCAACCGCTGGGCATGTGGATGGCTGGGAGTGAACTTCTTTCGCCGGTCCAGCAGCTGGGGCAGGGACATTTGCCTGCTATAATCGGACGTGGGTGTACTGCTAGCAGAGTGCCCGGAAGCACTTGGCTGTGACACACCTAATTCTACACCTTCATTCCTCTCAGAGCAGGTTTCAGAGAGGACTGAAGGTCTAGTGGGGTTGGAGATGCCAGCTGATGAGGAGCAAGGAGAGGTCCTTTGTTCTTTGGTGTGGATCTTTGAGGTACGCTTGCCAACGAGCTGCATGGCAGGTCAACATATGTCTGGTCAAGCATGTGGTGCCCAAGCGGCTGATGTTTTGGCCACGCGAGATACGCTTGAGACATATGTTGCAAATAGCAGCGGTGCGATCTGATGCGCTCGTCTCAAAAAAAGGCCCACACCAAAGAACTTTTAGAATAACGCGCAGAGGCAGCGCCCTGCACAGGCGGAGCTCTGCGGTGTGATTCAGTCGGTGTGCTGCCCCTAAGCTGGCCCCCGGAGGGCATCCTGCCTCGTTGGACATGTGCCTCCTCCTCCTCTCTCCTACCAGGCACCCACGTGGAGTCAGTGCCCTCATCATCCCCTCCCTCTTCATCGCTGTAGCAAACCTGGCAATATGCTGCAGCTTGTGGAACATGACTGCCAGATTGCTGTCCTTCTTGAGCATCCCCTCTCTCTGCATTCACGCTACTGCCTTCCTCTAGCTGAGTGTCATCATCAGAGGCTACAAAACACTGGGCATCCTCCTGGAGCATTGTGCTCAAAGAGTTCAGGAGACTCCTCAGGAGGACGTGGTGGGTCTAGGGAAGGAGTCACTGATGATGAAATTGAGACGAGGGAAGACGATGCGTTGGCAGCTGCTTTGCTAGTACCCTGAGACTGGGTGAGAGAGGATGAGGAGGATGAAGAGGGCTTGGTCATCCACTCTACCAAGTCATTGGCATGTTGCGGTTCAACATGTCCAGCTGCCGAAAAGAAGGACAAGCGTGTCCCATGGCCACGTGCTGATGACAATGCACCGCGTCCACGACCAGCACTGTTGTCTCTAGACACAGAGCCTGCTTGCCCTCTTTTATCGGCTCGCGCCTGTCTGGCTCTCCTTGCTGGCCTTCCAGACATGGTAATGGCCTGAAGGTAGTTGGGTAAAACAGCAGTTGGGTAGTGTATATTGTGCCAGTGGCGTAACTAGAACCTTCTGGGCCCCGATGCAAGAAACCATGAAGGGCCCCCCTGAACCCCAGCCAGGGCCCTTCCCTCCGAGTCTGGCGGTGGAACTCTGGGGCGTGATCACAGGTATGACCTTTGTGAGCCCTGTAGTTCCACCACTGGTATCAGTAGTTTTTTTTTATTATTTTATTTTTTTTATTTTTAGGTGCCCCATTGGGGGACTGTCCCTAGGCAGGATGGGGTCCCCAGAAGAGATGAGGTCCTTTTCTCCAGGGCAGATGAAGTTACTGCCCCCAGGTGAGAAGGGGTCCCTGTCCCCAGGGGAGGTGGGGGTCCCTGTCCCCACGTGAGAAGGGGTCCCTGTCCCCAGGGGGAGATGGAGGGGGTATGTAATGGTGTGTGGGGGATGGGGTCCTCTCACTCACCATGACCAAGCTGTAGGCCGCGCACTCATCCATGTTGGCCTGGGCTCCATCCAGTGTGCTGGATGGACTTTCAGCATATCTCCCAGAAAGACCTTTCATCATCTGTGTATGACGGGGGAGGAGGAGGGCTGGCAGACAAGCCTGCAGTGTCCTCTGGCGAGCCGGCTCTCATAGGGCTGCACTGCATCTGTGTGCTTAAAGTTTGTTTACCCGGGAGAAGTATGCAGTGCAGAGTGGGCCGGACTCGGGGGGGGGTGCAGGACTCTGGCTGGGGAGAACAGACATCGGACTGAGCGGCAATGCATGGAGCAGGAGAGGGGTACTCTGAGGAGCCGGCCGAGGACACAGGTCATGAGGGGAATGCACAACTAAAGAGCAGCCAGTGCGATAGTCGAGCATGGAGCTCTGCTAGTCACCCTCCACCTCCAGCCACCCGTGTGCATGGTGCACTGGTACCCCTAGCTGCCTATGCTGATGCCGGCCATATGTAGAGGGGGCTGCATGGGCCCCCTGCATCACAGGGCCCGGTTGCAGTAGCGACTGCTGCACCCCCTATAGTTACGCCCCTGTATTGTGCTGGAGGCACACAACACCCACTAACTCCTGCAGATGCCTTTATTATAGAACACCAGAGATAAAGGGGTATACTGTAATGGAGTCACACAACACCCAGTAAGCCCTGCAGATGCCTTTATTATAGAACACCAGAGATAAAGAGGTATACTGTAATGGAGTCACACAACACCCACTAAGCCCTGCAGATGGCTCTATTAGAGAACAGCAATAAAGGGTAAATACAGGTGTATATTGTGCTGGAGGCACAAAACACCCACTAACTCCTGCAGATTTTTTTATGGAACACCAGAGATAAAGGGGTATATACAGATGTATACTGTGCTGTGCTGGAGGCACACACAACTTCCAATAACTCCTGCAGATGGCAAGTGGGCTCAAATAGAGAAGAGCTATGTAGGTGGATATAACGGTGTGTACAGGGTACAGAGCATGCAGACAGCATGCACAAGCTCCTAACACTACTGACTGCAAGCTCTATTATAAAAGATAGATCACTAGCTATATAGGTGAGGTGAATATAGCAGTGTATAGTGCGGTCAGAGCATACAGACAACAACCACTATAGAAGAGCAAGATCGAAAATCGGCCGATAACGATCGGTGTATACTGTGTTGAAGGTACACAGAACACCCACTAACTGCTTCAGACGCCAACACACTACACAAGGCCGCCGCACTGGCGGCCTTATATAGTGTGGGGCGTGTACTACACAGCCTGAGCTATGATTGGCCACAGGCATCCTGCCTGTGGCCAATCATGGCTCTCCTCGCTGCTGGCGCTGTGATTGGCCAAGCATGCGGGGTCACAGTGCATGCTTGGCCAATCATGAGCCAGCAATGCACTGCGATGACGCAGTGCATTGTGGGCCGTGAGCGCCACACGAATTTGGCGCGAACGGCCCATAACGTTCGGAATTCGCCGAACAGGCGAACAGCCGATGTTCGAGTCGAACATATGTTCGACTCGAACGCGAAGCTCATCCCTACACGAAACCCTCCCTGACAATGTTGTTTACCCTTGATATAGCTGTGCATTGTTGAAAGTTAGAATTTTAAAAATGGCTACTTGATCATTTCCTGTAGTTGCATCCGCAGTCTCTGGTCATTTCCTGTAGTCACATCCGCAGTCTACCTTAAAGTAGTACGTGCTGTTGCACCGCACAAATAACTTTATTACACTTTATTTATCTATGGCTATGCATATTTATTGAATCCCTATTGAGCACTATATTTGATTGGCTGCTTGCTTCTGCTTGGGCCTAGCACAAGCTCACAATCGCACATGATGATGACTTAAAAGTCTAGTCATCATCAAATGCGATTGTGCCTGTGTGCTAAGCATCAGCAGCCAATCAAATATAGTGCTCAATAGGGATTAAATAAATAGATATCATAAATAAAGGGTAATAAAGGGGATTGTGCAACAAGCTCATTAAACAGGCCATATTCAGTAAAAGTTTGTATACTGCAAACTTTGTAGTACATGAACTTTCACTGAATGTAGACTGTTTAATGAGCAGGGGTGGACTGACCCATCGCGCACTTTGGCAATCCATAATTTTTTAATTGAAAGATTAACTACTTAAGCCCCAGACCATTTGGCTGCCCAAAGTCCAGAGAACTTTTTGCGTTTCGGCACTGCGTCGCTTTAACTGACAATTGCGTGGTCGATGCGACGTGGCTCACAAATAAAATTGACATCCTTTTTTCCCCACAAATAGAGCTTTCTTTTTGTGGTATTTGATCACCTTTGCGGTTTTTATTTTTTACGCTATAAGCAAAAAAATAGCAACAATTTTGAAAAAAAAAAAAACGCATTCTTTTTTACTTTTTGCTATAATAAATATCCCAAAAAAATAAAAAAAACATTTTTTCCCTCAGTTTAGACCGATATGTATTCTTTTACATATTTTTGGTAAAAAAAAACGCAATAAGTGTTTATTGATTGCTTGGCGCAAAAGTTATAGCGTTTACAAAATAGGGGATCGTTTTATGCCATTTTTATTAATATATATATATTTTTTTTACTAGTAATGGCAGCGATCAGCAATTTTTATCGTGACAGCCGCAATATGGAGGACAGATCAGACACTTTTTGCGCGATTTTGGGACCGTTCACATTTATACAGTGATCAGTGCAATTAAAAATGCATTGACTACTGTGTAAATGGGACTGGAAGTGAAAGGGGTTAACCACTTCCCGACCGGCGCACGCCGATGTACGTCGGCAGAATAGCACGGGCAGGCATATTGGCGTACAGGTACGTCCATTTCTATATGCCGCCCTGCCATCTCATTGCTTGCCGGTCGGGACCCCCGTGAGTCCAGTCGTGGGTCCCGCAGACTCGATCGCCGCGGGGATATCCGCGATCGTCTCACAGGGAGGCTGAACAGGGAGATGCCGTTGTAAACAGCATCTCCCCGTTCTGCCTAGCAACCAGTGACACTGATCTCTGCTCCATGTGATTGGAGCAGAGATCAGTGTTCACTAACACAAAGCCCAGCCCCCCACAGTTAGTAACATGCCCCTAGGAACACTTAACCCCTACACTGCCACCCCCTGGTTAACCCCTTCACTGCCAGTGTCATTTACACAGTAATCAGTGCATTTGTATAGCACTGATTGCTGTATAAATGACAATGGTCCCAAAAATTTGTCAAAAATGTCCGATGTGTCTGCCATAATGTCACAGTCACAATAAAAACCGCTGATCGCCACCATTACTAGTAAAAAAAAATATATATATTAATAAAAATGCCATAAAACTATCCTCTATTTTGTAAACGCTATAACTTTTGCGCAAACCAATCAATAATCGCTTATTGCAATTTTTTTTTACCAAAAATATGTAGAATACATATCGGCCTAAACTGAGGGAAAAAAATGTTTTTTTTATATATTTTTGGGGGATATTTATTATAGCAAAAAGTAAAAAATAATGCATTTTTTTTCAAAATTGACGTTCTATTTTTGTTTATAGCGCAAAAAATAAAAAAGCAGGGGTGATCAAATACCACCAAAGGAAAGCTCTATTTGTGGAGAAAGAAGGACGTCAATTTTGTTTGGGAGCCACGTTGCACGACCATGCAATTGTCAGTTAAAGCAACGCAGTGCCGAATCGCAAAAAGTGGTCTGGTCTTAAGCCAGCAAAATGGTCCAGTCTGAAAGTGATTAACCACTAGGTGGCACTGTAGGGGTTAAGTGTGTCCTAGGGAGTGATTCTAACTGTGGGGGGGAGTGGCTTTGTGTGACACAACACTGATCACCGCTCCCGATTGCAGGGAGCGGTAATCAGTATCAGTGTCACTAGGCAGAACCGGGAAATGCTTGTTTACATCAGCATTTCCCCATTTTTCCTCTCCATGAGATGATCGTGGGTATCCCCATGGACTCGATGTCCACACTCACAGAGGTTGTGGCGCGCACGCCCGCAAGATGCTTCCTAAAGGGTAACGTACAAGTATGTTAATCTGCTGACTTGTGCCGACGTATATCGGCGTGAGCCGGTTGGCAAGCGGTTAAAGAGCTTGACTTGCAATTTTGTTAGCTGCTTTTTTCATTATGCCTATGCCTTTTTCAGGTTTGCAACCTCTAAGGGCACAATTAAAAATATACAAATCCTTTAAATAACACGCTTGAGAGATCTATGAACACATCAACCTGTACAAATGTTTGCCTGTCATTCAGGTTGTTTCACAATTTCTTAAATTGGCTTGATTATAATGTACTTTGACATTTTTGCTAAGAAAGCAAGGGCAATGAAATGTGTGTTATGTGACTTATGTGACTCATTTTGATAATCATGTTGTACTTGTTTTTGAGTTTTTGAGTATCTTATCAGTTACTACGTTTTGACACGCTTATCCTTAAACAACCTGATTCCAAGCAGCTATTACACTTTTGGATCTTCCTTGCCCTTAAGCACTTCAGCCCTGGAAGATTTGGCTGCTGAATGACCAGGCCATTTTTTGCGATATGGCACTGCATCGCTTTAAAGCGGTTGTATACCCTCAAATTTTCTTTTTTTTTTTTACACTTGTAAGGCAAAAGGCATAATGAGCTAGTATGCACCGCATGCTGGTCCACGCCGAGGGAGCTGACATGTTGCCTTGGCATGTCTTCCGGGTATCAAGGCTCCGGCGCTGTGAGTGGCTGGAGCTGCGATGTTGTCACTCCCACGCATGTGCGTGGGAGACTTCTTTCAGTCTGGCATCTGCCGGGTTTCAGCCGAGAATCCCCAGTGTGCATGAGCCACTGAAGTTAGCGGCTCATTGCAGGGGGGATATTCTTTTTACAGGTAAGCCTTATCATAGGCTTACCTATGGGTAAAAGTTATACAATTTACTATACAACCGCTTTAACTGACAATTGCACGGTCCTGCAATGCTGCACCCAAATAACACTGATGTCCTTTTTTCCCCACAAATAGAGCTTTCTTTTGGTTGTATTTGGTCATCTCTGCGTTTTTTATTTGTTGCGCTATAAACAAAAAAGAGACAATTTTGAAAAAAAAACACAATATTTTGTATTTTGCAATAATAAATATCCCCCTTTTTTTTTTTTTTAAAGGCTAATTTTTTTCTCAGTTTAGGCCGATATTTTTGGTTAAAAAAAATTGCAATAAGCGTATATTGATTGGTTTGCGCAAAAGTTATAGTGTCTACAAAATAGTGGATAGATTTATAGCATTTTTTTTTTTTTTTTTTACTAGTATTGGTGGTGATCTGCGATTTTTATCGGGACTGCGACAATATGGTGGACACATCGGACACTATTGACACATTTTTAGGACCATTGGCATTTATACAGCGATCAGTGCTATAAAAATGCTGATTACTGTAAAAATGTCACTGGCAGAGAAGGGGTTAACTGTGTTCCCTGTGTGTGTTTCTAACTGTAGGGGGAGGGGACGGACCTAGAGTATATGACAGATCGTGGTTCCTAGCTATTAGGAACTCATGATCTGTCTTTCCTCACAGAACAGAAGAGGGATTTGAGTGTTTACACACACATGTTCCTGTTCTGCCTCTCGTGCCCACGATTGCTCGTGGCTGGTGTTCATGGCGACCATCGGCCACGAGCATCGGCACCCCCCAGAGTGCAGCATGTGCGTGCATGCGCGCCTCGCGCCTGCTATTCCAGTTGAAGGAGCCAGCGTATAGCTATGATGGCTCGCGGGATCATGCCGACCTGCCGCAGTATAATAAGGATATACATGCCTCCTGCATGTATCCTTACCTGTCAAATGTCTCCCCTCTGTCTGTTATGAGACCCGAAAAACTGCAGATTCTGTGAGTGGATCTGTTGTTCGAAGCTCGGTGGGTGGAGTTGTGATGTCAGTTGACTCCCCGCCCACCTCTACACTCCCCTTGTCGACATGAATTTTCTCCTATGTATTTATTACACTGAACTTCTGCTATGATCTCTAACATCCAGTAAAAACCCAGAAAAAGTCACCACATGACTTCAGCATGCCCAATCATGCTGAGGTGTGGAGCAGCATGTTTGGGCATGCTGAAGTCATGTGGAGCTGGAGAAGCTAATCTGATCTGAAGTACACAGAATGTCTCTCTCAGACTAGTGCATGAGATATGTAAATTACCTGTCACTCACAGCAAGGGGGAGAAACAGACTCAAATTTCTCTGTCTTATCTCACTGAAAAAAGATAAGAGGACTGCTCAGAGCTGAAAATAATTCTTTGTGGCAAGACGTAGCACAGATGACATGAAATCCTATACTGTACAAGCCTTAAGTAAAAAAAAAAAAGGGTTGGGTTTACATCCACTTTGAAGTGACATTAAAAGTTTCATAAAAAAATAACAAACATGTTATACTTACCAACTTTGTGCAGTGCTTTTGCACAGAGCAGCCCCAATCCTCCTCTTCTCAGGTCCCCAGCCGGTGCTCCTGGCTCCTCCACTTCAGCCAGTGCCCCCAATAGCAAGCTGCTTGCTCTGCAGGCACTGGTACATGCTCACTCCCGAGCCCCCCTCTATGCGTCCATAAGACACACAGAGCTGCGATTGACAGTAGCAGGAGCCAATAGCTCAATCTGCTGTCTCAGCCAATGAGCCATCAGCTCAGGTCTCAGGCACATCGTTAAATCAAGAGGGAGCTCAGGTGAGTATTAGGGGCTGCCGGGAGGGCCGCTGCACAAAGAAGGTTTTTCAACTTCATGCATAGAATGCATGAAGGTAAAAATCCTTGAGCCTTTAAAACCACTTTTAAAATAGCAGTTAGGAACCTTAACCACTCCAGCTCCTGTACTTTTATGCCCCTTATTCTCCAGTGCAATGTTTACATCTCCAGACCTCTATAGCTCACCTCTCTCATTACAAAGGATAGCAAAGTAATAGATATGTAGTACACCCCGAGAGAGCTGCTGGTGAATTTGGGCCTATTTTCCTTTTAGAGCACACACAGCCAGGTGCACATCATTACCGGCACTCTTCCACTGTCTCCAAAGAACAATCTAGGGGTTTCTTTTTTTTTGCTTTTTATTGGAAAACAATGAACTCCCCCTCCCCTTAATTACCTGTGTCAGCACAATTAACTACACAACTCAAACTTACAGGTAGGGAATCACAATCAGGGGGAGGTGTGCTGGGCGGTGCTCTCCCCACTCCTGTCAGAAGAGCGATCCTCCATAGTCCATAGAGCAGATCACTCTCAGATTGGACTATACACGGCTTCATTACACCCCCTCCCACCACCACACACTAATCTTCTCTATGTACTCACCTCCCCGCAGCAGAAAATGTCAGTAGGAGGTGGGTACAGTCTGTGCACGGTCTGATTTGAGTGAGAGCGATCCCGTGTCATCTGTTGTTTGGAAGGTCGCTGTTCTGACAGGAGTGGGGAGAGCACAACCTAGCACAGCCCCGCCTAGATCCGACCCCATCAGGGAGAGCACGGGGGCCAGCAGAGAGTTCAGGGGCCTGGGAGCAGCAGAGGGAAGCTGAATAGGAGGGGCGGTAGCCTATAGAGGAACCAATCCCCTACATCTTCCTCCTGCAGGCACTGAATGCCTGTGAGAGGGAGAGTAGGAGAATCAGATATTCAGTGCCTGCAGGCAGAAGATGGAGGGGATCGGTTACTCTAAAGGCTGCCGCCCCTCCTATCCAGGTGTACAGTGGAGGCCACATGGGTCCCCTGAAGCATGGGGCTGGATCGCATTGGTGGCCCCTGTGACCGCTGGAGCTACGTCCCTGAACTCAAGTATAGGCAAGGGTAAGTGGAAAATGAGTAATGTGTTAGGGGTGCATTAATTTGAATCTCAGGGAAAAATTGACAATACTCTTTCCCAGATCACATTCTGTAGACTCCTGTAATATGAGGAAATTGGCAGCCACATGTACCAGTCTTTGGCACCACCAGAAACTAATATGCTCATCTCTCTCAAGGGAGAGACTCCAACTGAGCTAGGTAGTTATTCATATCTGGCACCTATGGATGTCTCACCCCCCTCCTTAGGAGCCTGTTTACCTTTTGGATAAAACGGAATAGTCTTACTTGAGGTTGATGTTTTCCTGTTTCCAGGGGTTACTGAGGGAAGATCCTGGAGATAGTCCTCACTATTAGTATTTCATTCCACAAAAGGACACCAGCTCATTCACACTCTTAAAATCTGTATACCTAATGCATTGGCTCTGATATAATGGTTGCAGACCACTTGCTTTACAATCTGAACAGGGTTGAATATCTCTGGTTGCTCAATCCTCAGGGCTTTTTGTGGTATTTTCTTGTAAATATGTGCTCAGCTCGGATGGCCATGCTAACCCCAAGCCTGAGGTTGCAAGTCATTTCAGGGTTATTGGAGCTCCCTCTAAAAAGAGTGCTAGTACCTCAACCCATTGTTCCTTGGGTAGCTTATCATATTCAAAACTGTCAAGGTAGGCTTCTGCATCAATTTCTATCAAGGGTCCTTTCACACGGGTGGTCTGCCCAGTGGATTCCGCTTTGCTCAGTGGGGGATCAGTTTGCCGCTCCCTGCTGAGCAGGCAGATGACAGCTCTGTCTCTACTCACTGTGCTAGGATGGACCTGTCAGAGCCCCACTCTCCTCTTTTCGGAAAACAAATGAAAACAGACTACCCGCCAGACAGACTGATCATATCCGCCAGACGGATGGAAAATTGTGTCTCCATCCATCTGGTTTTCATGGACAGGATCGGATCAGATAGCAGTAGGTGTCAGCTGACACATCACCGCTGATATCCACTGCTCCATAGGAGTGAATGGAGGGTCCGATCAGGCTTGCCTGAAAAACTGACAGGCAGACCTAATCTGAAGGCCTATGTGAAAGGGGCCTAAGTGTTCTGTTGCTGATGCAACATACAGTCATGGCTGAAATTGTTGGCACCACAGAAATTTTTCCAGAAAATCTAGTATTTCTTACAGAAAAGTATTGCAGTAACACATGTTTTTCTATACATATGTTTATTCCCTTTGTGTGTATTGGAACAAAACAAAAAAAGGGAGGAAAAAAAGCAAATTGGACATAATGTCACACAAAATTCCAAAAAATGGGTTGGACAAAATTCTTGGCACCCTTAACTTAATATTTGGTTGCAAACCCTTTGGAAAAAATAACTGAAATCAGTTGCTTCCTATAAAAATCAATACGCTTCTTACACCTCTCATCCGGAATTTTGGACCACTCTTCCTTTGCAATCTGCTTCAGGTCTCTCTTATTGGAAAGGCGCCTTTTCCCAACAGCAATTTTAAGATCTCTCCACAGGTGTTCAATCGGATTTAGATCTGAACTCATTGCTGGCCACTTTAGAACTCTCCAGCGCTTTGTTGCCATCCATTTCTGGCTGCTTTTTGACGTATGTTTGGGGTAATTGTCCTGCTGGAAGACCTAAGATCTCGGACGCAAGCCCAGCTTTCTGATACTGGGCTCTACAGTGCGACCTGGTAATCCTCATATTTCATGATGCCTTGCATGCATTCAAGGCACCCAGTGCCAGAGGCAGCAAAACAACCCCAAAACATCACTGAACCTCCACCATATTTCACTGTTGGTACTGTGTTCTTTTCTTTGTAGGCCTCATTCCATTTTCGGTAAGCAGTAGAATGATGTGCTTTACCAAAAACCGCTATGTTGGTCTCATCTGTCCACAAGACGTTTTCCCAGAAGGATTTTGGCTTACTCAAGTACATTTTGGCAAACTGTAGTCTTGCTTTTTATGTCTCTGTGTCAGCAGTGGGGTCCTCCTGGGTCTCCTGCCATAGCGTTTCATTTCATTTAAATGTTGACGGATAGTTTGCACTAACACTGATGCTCCCTGAGCCTGCAGGACAGCTTGAATTTCTTTGGAACTTGTTTGGGGCTGCTTATCCACCATCCAGACTATCCTGTGTTGCAACCTTTCATCAATTTTTCTCTTCCATCCATGCCCAGAGAGATTAGCTACATTGCCATGGGTTGCAAACTTCTTGATAATGTTGCACAATGACAAATCTAGATCTCTGGAGATGGACTTGTAACCTTGAGATTGTTGATATTTTTCCACAATTTTGGTTCTCAAGTCCCCACAGTTCTCTTCTCCTCTTTCTGTTGCCCATGCTTAATGTGGCACACGGACACACAATGCAAAGACTAAGTGAACTTCTCTCCTTTTTATCTGCTTTCGGATGTGATTTTTATATTGCCCACACTGTTACTTGCCCAAGGTGAGTTTAAAGGAGCATCACATGCTTGAAACAATCTTATTTATCCACAATTTTGAAAGGGTGCCAAGAATTTTGGCCAGCCCATTTTTGGAATTTTGTGTGACATTATGTCCAATTTGCTTTTTTTTTCCCTTTTTTTGTTTTGTTCCAATACACACAAAGGGAATAAACGTGTATAGCAAAACATGTTACTGCAATACTTTTCTGTGAGAAATACTTGATTTTCTGGGGTGCCAACAATTTCGGCCATGACTGTATGTCTCTTTGACAATGCCTGTATCTGCTACTGTAGAGACAGGTTCACTTGCTGTTGTTGGTGTTGTTGTTGTAAGGCCTGGTGGATTTCAGTCAGCTATTGCATTTGTCAGATAGGCAAGCCATTCATCTCTAGCAGAAACTGTTTAGTCCACAGTTGATTAGAATTTCCCATCAAAAGCCATTTTACAAGCTCTTGGTTTTACTGAACAATAGGTCTTTGTCTTCTTAGCCCTTGTACACATGGTCGGACTGTTTCCGTCAGAATATCTGACAGATAAAGTTTTAGAGCTGGGCTATAAAACTTTCCAACAACATGATCCGATCGGACTTTGTCCGATTGTGTGTAGACAATTCCGATCAGACAAAGTGCCACGCATGCTCAGATGAAATTCCTAGACCAAAGCTATTGGCTACTAGCCTGAACGTAGTCCCGTCGTAACAAAATAATGTCATCACGTTACGTTCGATCAGATTTTCCGACAACTTTGTCCGACCGTGTGTATGCAACACAAGTTTCAGACAAAATCCGTCGGACAAAATCTGTCGGACAAAATCCGACGGATTTTGTTGTCGGAATGTCCGACCGTGTGTACAAGGGCTTAAGGTGCTGCATCTTAACACCAAGCTGTAAAGAGGACAAGCTCAACTGCTATTGGTAAGGCTCCATTTACACTTGTACATTCCAAAGTTGGTGCAACTTTGGTACAACTTTGATGCAACGTTGATGTAACTTTGGATGAGTGAGACTTTGATACAACTTTGGCTTTGACTAGTGATAATGGACAACTGTTGCACAACTGTTGCATGTAAAAAATTCAGGTGCAACTTTCATGAGACTTTTGAGGGTTAACAATGAATTCTATAGCCCTCAAGTCCCATGAAAGTCAAACCAAAGTAGTGCTTTTCACAATTGCATGTCTGGAATCACCAGGAATGGGAGATTAGGTAAACTCATGTAAGAGCTACCATCTTTTAGCAGTTTTTGGTCTGTTTCTGCAGTAATTACATAATTGCAGTCGAAAAGGTAAATCATGCATGTCACTGAAGACGCTGAATAAATCAGATAGCTGTATTAAAATGTAGCAATGATCAGTGCAAACTGCAGAAAGGCTGAATACAAATAAAACAGTATTTAACCACTTGCCTACAGGGCACTTTCACCCCCTTTTTGCCCAGACCAATTTTCAGCTTTCAGTGTTCTCACACTTTGAATGACATTTACTCAGTTATGCAACAATGTACCCAAATGAAATGTGCGTTCTTTTTTTCACACAAGCTTTCTTTTGGTAGTATTTAATCACTAGTGGGTTTTTTATTTTTTGTGCTATAAATAAAAAAAGATGGAAAATTTGGTGAAACAAGCCTTTTTCTTTGCCATAAAATTTAGCAAATTAGTAATTTTTCTTCATAAATTTTGGACAAAATTTATATGGCTACTTATCTTCTGTAAAAATAACCCTAATTAGTGTATATTATTTGGTCTTTGTGAAAGTTAGAGTCTACAAGTTATGGTGGCAATCATTGAAAATTGATGACACCTGATCACACCTGATGTACTGAAGACCTATCTCATTTCTTGAAACACTAACAAGCCAGGAAAGTACAAATACCCCCCAAATTACCCCTTTTTGGAAAGTAGACATTCCAAGAGATTGTAATCTTGTACACATGTTGGAATTTCAATGGGGCATCGTCTTCTTTTAACTTCAACTGTAGTGTCATCATGGATGGTGGACATCCTGTACACATTCCTGGAATCCTTCCACCTCAAGGCCAGCACTCCGTTGCATCTCAAAGTTGCTCTTTCCCCCTTCACAGTTTTCCTTCACTATGGCTTGTGGGAAGCCCTTCCTATTCTTTCTGGAGGTTCCACAGGCCATGGCCTGGCACTCTGGGGGCTGGAGCTGGGAATTCGTATATGAGTAACGAATACAGATATCCCTCGACTCTCTCGCAAAGCTTATAAAATGTCACTCTGTATTTGGCCCTTTTGCTAGGGATGTATTGTTTTTTTCCTAGCCGGCCTCAAAAGGGACTCATCTACACATATATGCTTATCGGGGACATAGAATTCTGAAAATCTTTAGGAAAATAAATTTATGAGTGGACAAATTTTATATTATCTCCATTTACCTCCAATTGGACCCTACAATTTTCACTGCCTATATTTTGTTTCTGCTTTTTTGGTCATTATTTTTTAAATGAATTTCAAGATTATTGGATCACTAAAATGAAGGCTGGGCACAACATATATGTTGAAGGAGACCTGAATGTGGCAAACAATTTAAACAATTACTTCTGTTTAGTCTTAGAAATAAATTGTACTAACAATAACAAGTTTGGAGATTCATATTGGTTCTAATAATAACAAATGTTCCCCATGACTAGCGTACCTATACTCAAGAAAAGTAACAAGGTCAAAGCTGGCAAGTACAGGCCAGTCCATTAAACATCTGTTGTAGTCAAGTTAATGGAATCTCTCCTAAAAAGAAGGATCATTGAGCACTTACAACACACACAATTTGATGGTACCAAAGCAGCATGGCTGTACTAAGGGAAGATCATGTCAGATTAATCTGATTGAATTTTTTGCCTATATCACAAATATTTGGGAATTAGGGTGGTGCTGTGAATATAATCTTGATTTCAGCAAAGCATTTGATAAAGTTCCACATAATAATCTAATAAAAAAGTTATACAAGCTAGGACTTACCCTTGTGTGATTCAGTGAATATGTAGTTGGCTAAAGGATAGATCCTAGAGTGTGGTTGTAAATGGGTTCCAATTCGGAACAGATGCCAGTCACTAGTAGTGTACCACAAGGCTCTGTATTAGGTCCTGTCCTATTTAATCCATTTGTAAGTTATATAACTAAAGGTTTGGTGGGTAAGGCATGTTTTTTTTGCTGATGACGGAAAGGTGTGCAATTTGGTTGATATCCCTGGAGGTGTCTGTAACGTGGAACATGATATGGCATAATTGGAAGATTGGTCAAAGCAGTGGAAACTACAATTTAGTGTTTCTAAATGTAAAATAATGCATCTGGGGCCAGCACTACAGAGGAAAAAGATTTGGATGTACTTATTTCAGTTGTGCAAAATGAGCAAACAGTGTAACCAGGCAGTGGGAAAACCAAATAGAACTCCCAGTTGCATCACTAGAGGGATCACCAGCAGAAGGATGGAGGTCCTAATCCTCCTATATTCTCCTCTTTAGTTAGACCTTATTTAGAATGCCCTTTCCAGTTCTGGAGACCTCACTTACAAAAAGGTATTAATATGATAGAATGTGTCCAGAGATGGGAAACAAAAATGGTGAAAGAGGTCTCAGCGATAAAACATATCAGGAGAGACTTCAGAAATGTAATATGTAGAGCCTGGAGGAAAGAAGGGAAAGGGGAGACATGACTGAAACCTTTAAATGCATCAAGGGGGTAAGTAAAGTTCAGAAGTTTAGTATTTTTTTTTTTTTTTTGAAGCCAAGATCAAAAACATTGGGGACATGACCTCAAAGTTCAAACTAGCTTTATTATTGTATCTGCAACACACTGCACACCTAATGTAGTTCCATGGTTACAAGGTTTAAAAAGTTCTAGTGGAACTCCAGGTACCCATACCTAGTAGCACTACTTTAGTTCCTACAAAAGCATAGAAACTTTTCTCTAGATAGAATAGTGAAGAAAATATCTCTAATATTAATTTTTCTGTCCTTGCTCAGGAAGTATCAAACATTTTCCCTTGAATGTCTCAAACTTCCCAACCCAAGTAAATCAAAATGTGGACATTCCCAATTTGTTATTTTTTTTTCACAAAGATCTTTTGATGATAAGAGGATAAACCTAATGCACACATCAGAATTAGAGGATACTTAACCACTTTCAGACCGGACCATTTTGCTGGTAAATGACCAGAGGTCCTTTTACACTTTGGCACTGCGCTGCTTTAACTGGTAATTGCGCGGTCATGCAATGTTGTACCCAAACGAAATTTGCGTCCTTTTCTTCCCACAAATAGAGCTTTCTTTTAAAGGTATTTGACTGACTCTGCGATTTTTATTTTTTGCGATATAAACGTAAAAAGACCGCAAATTTTGAAAAAAAATGATATTTTCTACTTTTTGTTATTAGAAAAATCCAATAAACTCAATTTTAGTCATACATTTAGGCCAAAATGTATTCAGCCACATGTCTTTGGTAAAAAAAAAAGTCAATAACTGTATATTTACTGGTTTGCGCAAAAGTTGTCACATCTACAAACTAAGGTACGTTTTCTGGAATTTACGCAGCTTTT
The DNA here is from genome assembly GCF_037356315.1 of Lithobates pipiens. Lineage (NCBI taxonomy): Eukaryota > Metazoa > Chordata > Amphibia > Anura > Ranidae > Lithobates > Lithobates pipiens. The sequence goes on from NW_027507764.1 coordinate 197,392,541, forward strand.
AGTTTACGACTGCCTATCTCATTTCTTGAGGTGCTAAAATGGCAGGACAGTACAAAACCCCCCCAAATGACCCCATTTTGGAAAGTAGACCCCCTAAGGAAATTGATAAGTGGCATGTTGAGCCCATTGAATATTTTATTTTTTTGCCTCAAGCGATTGAATAATGACAAAAAAAAAAAAAATTTTTTTTTTTTACACAAAGTTGTCACTAAATGATATATTGCTCACACATGCTATGGGCATATGTGAAATGACACCCCAAAATAAATTCTGCTGCTTCTCCTGAGTACGGGGATACCACATATGTGGGACTTTTTGGGAGCCTAGCCGCGTACGGGGCCCCGAAAACCAAGCACCGCCTTTAGGCTTTCTAAGGGCGTAAATTTTTGATTTCACTTCTCACTACCTATTACAGTTTTGAAGGCCATAAAATGCCAAGATGGCACAAAATCCCCACAAATGACCCCATTTTAGAAAGTAGACACCCCAAGCTATTTGCTGAGAGGCATGTTGAGTCCATGGAATATTTTATATTTTGCCACAAGTTGCGGGAAAATTACAAACTTTAATTTTTTTTTATTTTTTTTTCACAAAGTTGTCACTAAATGATATATTGCTCACGCATGCCATGGGCATATGTGAAATGACACCCCAAAATAAATTCTGCTGCTTCTCCTGAGTACGGGAATACCACATGTGTGGGATTTTTTGGGAGCCTAGCCGCGTACGGGGCCCCGAAAGCCAAGAACCGCCTTCAGGTTTTCTAAGGGCGTAAATATTTGACTTCACTCCTCACTACCTATTACAGTTTTGAAGGCCATAAAATGCCAAGATGGCACAAAACCCCCACAAATGACCCCATTTTAGAAAGTAGACACCCCAAGCTATTTGCTGAGAGGCATGTTGAGTCCATGGAATATTTTATATTTTGCCACAAGTTGCGGGAAAATTACAAACTTTTTTTATTTTTTTCACAAAGTTGTCACTAAATGATATATTGCTCACGCATGCCATGGGCATATGTGAAATGACACCCCAAAATAAATTCTGCTGCTTCTCCTGAGTACGGGGATACCACATATGTGGGACTTTTTGGGAGCCTAGCCGCGTACGGGGCCCCGAAAACCAAGCACCGCCTTCAGGCTTTCTAAGGGCGTTACAGTTTTGAAGGCCATAAAATGCCAAGATGGCACAAACCCCCCCCAAATGACCCCATTTTGGAAAGTAGACACCCCTAAATTTAGGGGTACACTAGTGAGACTAGGTAATAAATGGCGGGTGCCCTGAAACTATAAAAAAATAACTAACCAACCAGCGTCACCTGTAACAGTTATATGGTGATCACTGGTGAAAGGGTTAACTAGGGGGCAATCAGGGGGCTTTATGCGGTAGTATATGGGGGTCCCTGGCGCTATAAAAAGCTGCGGCGAACCTAAATACCTACCAGCCTAACTAGCGTCACCTGTGACACTAATACAGCGATCAGAAAAACGATCGCTTATTAGGCTGGGTTCACACTGGAGCGATGCGGGAACGCCACGAATCCGCGGCGGGTTCCCGCATCGCATGCCTCCCGGCGGCAGTTCACACTGCCCTATGCAAACTGCTGGGAGTGTCAGTGAAATGTTAATGACACCCCCAGATCAGTTCGCATATCGCAGTGCGATCTGCAAACTCGAATCGCATGGTGTGAACACCCATGCGATCCGATTCTGCTGCGGACCAAAAAAAGGGTCCCGTGCGAATTTGCGGCGGGTGCGGCAGGTGCGGCGAATGGCTGAACTCGAATCGCAGAGATCGGATGTGATTTGCACTGCAGTGCGGTGCGAATCACATCCGTTCTCATAAACCGCTGCAATGTGAACCCAGCCTTAGTGACACTGGCGAAGGGGGGTGATCACGGGGTTAAACCTTTATTGGGGGGGTTAGGGGGGTACATTAGAACTAAAGGGGGCTAACCCTAACTGCCCTAACAGTTATTACAGTCACAAATGACACCAATGCAAAAAAAAAAAAAAAAAAGGCATTGGTGTCACTGTGACTGGGGGGGCAGGGGTAATTGGGGGGGTGATCGGGGGTAAAGGGGGGGTGTGAGTGTGCCTGGCATGTTCTACTGTGAAGTGTCGTGTTGGTGCAACTCACCGATCCTCTCTCCTCGGTGTCGGAACGAAAAATACCGACACGGAGGAGAAATTACATCACTTCCTCTCCTGTGTTTACATTACAGGAGAGGAAGTGATGTCACGAAGGATTTCCATTCGTCGGGAGCGATCGCGAGGGGGTGGCCATGAATGAATGGCCGCCCCCTCATCCCGGATCACTCCCGAATGAATACCGACCGCCGCAGGCACCGGGGGGGGCCCGATCGGGCCCCCCACCCGCGGGAAGGCAGGGACGTACAGGTACGCCCATATGCCTGCCCGTGCCATTCTGTCGATGTACATCGTCGTGCGGCGGTCGGCAAGTGGTTAAACCTTGCTTTAATGAGGAGGCTTACTTTTCTTTACTTTTCTGCATTGTCTTGGAATGTTCATCTCTTACCCCAATGTCAAATCCCACAAGATGCCCAGGGGAGCACCAAGCAACTCAAACGGTGCTCACAAGCTCTCTTGCCTTCTCCAGGCCAACCTAGAAAGAGTGGCTGCTGACAGGGCTGCTGAGGATAAGTCTAAAGAAATTATAGCAAAACAAAAAATGTATTACTTTTATTAATATTGCTGTACCAGTATATTATGGTATACAGTGCATCCGGAAAGTATTCACATCGCTTCACTTTTTCCACATTTTGTTAAACTGCAGCCTTATTCCAAAATGGATTCATTATTTTTCTCAAAATTCTACAAAAAATAGCCCATAATGACAATGTGTTTGAAATCTTTGCAAATTTATTGAAAATAAAAACAATAAAAATAAAAAAAATAAAAATAAAATAAAAACAAAAAGGGGGAGAGAGCCGCAACTCTCTACTAACATTATATTATACCTTGATGAAAAAACAAGAAATAATTAAAAAGTTAATGTGACAACCTACCAAAATTTATAATGTAATCTAACCCATATCCTTTCCCTAAATTTTTGTGACCCTCTTTCCCAAATTACTTATTCCTGATCATAAATTATCCTTCATTCCCTGATTGAAACCCTAATAATTATATTATGTATATTAACCTATTATGTTTGTTTATTTCAAAGAGGAAAACATCCAAGAAAAAAATAAATAAATAAAAATTTATAAGTGGAGGGAAGAGACAAGGAACAACAAAGTTCCTAATTACCACCCATATAGTTCACATAAACCTGAATTTGCTTAAATTCTAGCCAACTCTCTGGACATGATTTGGAAAGACATAGACCTGTCTATATAAGGTCCCACAGTTAACAGTGCATGCCAGAGCACAAACAAAGCCATGAAGTCCAAGGAAGTGTCTGTAGACTTCAGATACAGGAATATATTAAGGCACAGAACTGAGGAAGGGTACAGAAACATTTCTGCAGCATTGAAGGTCCCAATGAGCACAGTGGCCTCCATCATCCATAAATTGATAATGAAGTTTGGAACCACAGGACTCTTCCTAGAGTGGCCTGCCCAGCCAAACTGAGCAACCGGGGGGGATGGGCCTTAGTCAGGGAGGTGGCCAAGAACCTGATGGTCACTCTGACAGAGCTCCAGCTTTTCTCCATGGGGAGAGGAGAACCTTCCAGAAGAACAACCATCTCTGCAGCACTCCACCAACCAGGCCTGTATGGTAGAGTGGCCAGACAGAAGTCCCTCTTTAGTAAAAGGCACATAGCAGCCCGCCTGAAGTTTGCCAAAAGGCACCTGAAGGACTCTCAGACTATAAGAAACAAAATCCTGTGGTCTGATGAAACAAAGATTGAACTCTTTGGCTTGAATGGCAAGGGTCATGTCTGGAGGAATCCAGGCACCACTCATCACCTGGCCAATACATCATGCTGTAGGTATGTTTTTCAGTGACAGGAACTGGCAGACTAGTCAGGATCGAGGGAAAGATGAATGCAGCAATGTACAGAGACATCCTTGAAGGAAACCTGCTCCAGATCGCTCTGGACCTCAGACTGGGGCGAAGGTTCATGTTCAAACAGGACAATGACCCTAAGCACACAGCCAAGATAACAAAAGAGTGGCTATAGGACAACTCTGTGAATGTCTTTGAGTGGCCCAGCCAGAGCCCAGATTTGAACCCGATTGAACATCTCTGGAGAGATCTGAAAATGGCTGTGCACTGACGCTCCCAATCAAACCAGATGGAGCTTGAGTGGTTCTGCAAAGAAGAATGGGAGAAACTGCCAAGCTTGTTGCATCATACTGAAATAGACTTGAGGCTGCAATTGGTGCCAAAGGTGCTTCAACAAAATATTGAGTAATGGCTGTGAATGTGTATGTACATTGGATTATTTTAATTTTTTTTATAAATTTGCAAAGATTTCAAACAAATCTCTTTCAAATTGTCATTATGGGGTATTGTTTGTAGAATTTTGAGGAAAATAATGAATTGAAGCCATTTTGGAATAAGGCTATAACATAACAAAATGTGGAAAAAATGAAGCACTGTGGCTACTTTCCAATCTTAAACAACACTAATCCTACTGTTCTGTACTGTTCTGCACTTTTAGCATACAGTGTATTTGTATTCAACAACACCATTTTTTTTTTTACAGTAAGCTATCTTATTCTATTACACATTGAAAACAGGGGGCATTGGAAGACACGCTGACTTGTCATCAAATATGTGAACAATGACCAAACTCAGTGTTTCTAAAATGACCAAAGGGTGACAGTGCAGAAACCTATGCAATAAATATGTTAGTCATACTACACACAAGGTCAAGGTCACGTAATGGTCAAGTTGAGGGGGGGGGATGGGAATTCGGTAAGGATAGTGAAAAGGGACACGCCTCTCTGTGACATCACAAGCTAGATTTGCCAATTCTCTGCGTACTGTGATTAGACTGGGAGACGCAGACCAGGCTGAAACTGGAAAGTTTTGCAACTTCTAGACTCTGAACTGGCAGTGGTAGAAACGACTTTTTATTCCATAGATCAGAAAGGAGGGAGATGGATGAATAAGCTGCTCACTCTTTACCAAAATAAGATCACTACTGGGAATATTTTTGGATACTTCATTCATATCTGAGTCTTAACACATATATTTGAAGGGTCAATCCACACCAATCTGTTATTTTAGATGGTTATGGATGCTGCAGTGTTAAACTACCTAAAATATTTTTTTTATCAGACTCTGGGGTTCCAAAGTTATCTATTGTTGCCAAGACTTCTTCCCTGTTGCAGAAATGATATGGGTATCATCTTTTTACTTTTGAATTTATTTTGTATTTCTACGAATGTGGAGGTGTGGCTACACCTTTAGGTGGGTGGAACACTCACATCTGCGAGGTGGATGGATCCCAGAGCCTTGAACTCTATCAAGGGCGGACTCATGACTGCAGGCTCCAGGAGGTATAAGACACCCGGAGCTAGCTCAACAAAGCAAATTTCATCTTCAACTGAAGTATCACGTTTGTATAGACTAAGCCTTTAATACAGTGACGAGTACTTAATACCTTCATATATACAGGACAGCTTCAAAATCACCATGAAAGGAACTAGACCAACCCCGTGGCTGTTGTGGACTTGTCTAATCCTATTCATCTTGTTCATAAGCCAGACCATTGCAGTTCAAAAAGAAATGAAAGGTAAGGAGAAATCTTGTAATTTCTATGGTTATACTATATACCAGTAATTATCTTTTTTTTGTTGCATTTTAGATAGTAACAGCAATGTTTAATATACAATGTGATCAGGTTTCTTTATCTGTTTGTGTCACTTGCATTATCTGAAAGTAAATGCGGACAAATTTTAGGTTAATTGGATGTATCTGAATCTCTGAATAATAAAGTAACCCATTTTGTTGAAATTCGTTTTGTTTATTAGTTTCCAAATTTTGTGAATGATTAGATTTCAGATCGTTCAAAAAATGATCGACTGATTCGAATTCGGTGTGAAGAATAGCTAGTTGCTAAGGATCGGGCCGAGAAGATGGCCACCGCATCCTTAACCTCTTCTGGACCGTCGCACGCCAATATATGTCCTAACTTTGGAGAGTGAGATATTTTTGTTATGGCAGCAGCTAGCTGCCATTACCCTGGTATCCCCTTCTTTGACCAGTGGTCTGGTTTCTGACAATAGTGGTCTCTGTGGTGGATTCGCCGCAAGATCACTTTTATCGGCGGTGGGAGAGGGGACCCCTCCTGCTGCACTCTGGTGTCATCCGCCGCTGCCGACAGCTGTGGATCCTTGTCCTTGCTGGGTATGGAGATGAGTGAGGGGAAGATGGCCCTACCCGTCTCCATACCACTCCTGCCCATAGTTCTTAAAGGGACTTTTTTTTTTTTCCAAATGGCAATCTTTTATTTATTTTTTATTGCATTTTAGTGCAAATATGAGATCTGAAGTCTTTTTCACCCCAGATTTTATATTTAACAGTTCCTGTCATGCTTTTTTTCTATTACAAGGGATGTTTACATTCCCTGTAACAGTAATAAAAGTGACAATTTTTTTTTAAAAGGACAGTGTAAAAATAAAAATAAAAGGTAAAATAAATAAGAAAAACAAAATGTTTTTAAACACACTCGTACCGCTGAGCTCACGTGCAGAAACGAACACATACGTGAGTAGCGCCCGCATATGAAAACGGTGTTCAAAGCACACATGTGGGGTATTGCCACATTTGGTAGAGTGAGAGCAATAATTCTAGCTGTAGACCTCCTCTGTAACTCAAAACATGCAACCTGTAGAATTTTTTTAAACGTCACCTATGGAGATTTTTAAGGGTAAAAGTTTGTCGCCATTCCATGAGCGGGCGCAATTTTGCATGACATATTTTTAACTTGTAAACAACAAATCTCAGAAAGGGCTTCAGTCCTTAAGTGGTTAAAATTTGACAACTCATCAGCTGTCAGCGGGTTTCCCTGCAGAGAGCTGAAATGTAAACAAAAGATTGCAGACAATATAAAATTCAGAAAAAAAACTGAGTGCCCCTCCCCCTCCTCAGTCTATACCAGGCCCCTCGAGTCTGGTATGGATTTTAAGGGAAACCCAATGCCAAAATTAAAAAAAGAAAAAACGTGTGGGGTCCACCCCAAAATCCACACCAGACCCTTATCCTAGCAGGAAGCCTGGCAGGCCAGAAAAGGAAGAGGGACAAGTGAGCATACCTGGCCACATGCCCTCAACATAGGGGGGGGTGCTAAGGCAGAACCCTCCCACCTCAAATCACCCAAAGGGCCTAGTATGGATGAGGGGGAACCCCACGCTGTTTTTTTTCTGACTTTTTTATTGGCAGCATTCTTTTGTTTGCATTTTAGCTCTCAGCAGGGAAGCGCACTGACAGCTGATGAGTTGCTAACCACTTCGGTCCCGGAAGAATTTACCCCCTTCCTGATCAGATCATTTTTTGCGATACGGCACTCAGTCACTTTAAAGGACTATTGTGTGGTCGTGCGACGTTGCATCCAAAATAGTTTTTTATTTTTTGCGCTATAAACCAAAAAAAAAGCGACAATTAAAAAAAAGCAATATTTTTTTACTTTTTGCTATAATAAATATCCCCAAAAAAGTATATAAAAAAAATGAATTTCTTTCTCAGTTTAGGCCGATATGTATTCTTCTAAATATTTTTGGTTAAAAAAAATCGCAATAAGTGTATATTGATTGGTTTGCGCAAAGATATAGAATCTACAAAATAGGGGATAGATTTATGGCATTTCTGTTATTATTTTTTTTTTATTAGTAATGGCTGTGATCTGCGATTTTTATCATGACTGCGACATTATGGCAGACACATTGGACACTTTTGACACTCTTTTGGGACCAATGTAATTTATACAGCAATCAGTGCTATAAAAATGCACTGATTGCTGTGTAAATGACACTGGCAGGGAAGGGGTTAAACACTGGGGGGGGGGGGGGGCGATCAAGGGGTTAAGTGTGTCAAGGGGAGTGATTCTAACTGTAGGGGGGATGGGCTCACTACAACATGACAGAAATCACTGCTCCCATTGATTTGTCATGTTACTAGGCAGAACAGCTCTGTGACACAATCGCGGGACACCTGTGGACATCGAGTCCGTGGCACCCACAGGAACAGTCACTGAGTACGCGGTGCATGCACGCCCACAATGCCGTGTCTTAAAGGGTACTACAGGTACACCCATTTGCGCAGCCGTCCCATTGTGCCGACGTACATTGTCATGTGCTGGTCTGCAAGCGGTTAAGGATGCAGAGGTCAGCTTTCTAGCCCACCCCAGTTCAAAGTTGTTGTTGAGAACTGCCTCACACAGCGAAGTCGGTGCTGCAGGATCATGTGACTGGATCAGACTGGATTAAAAAAGGCAAGTATACATGTAGCATGGCACCCTAAAGGACTGCTGAGAATTACCTGCTCATTTGCACGGCCATGACCAAGTGAACCTTCCATCCCACCTGACACTCTGGGTTCAGACATCCTTGCAGCACTGTGTGGCAATAATCAAACAACGCAGTGTAATTAGGTTCTGGAGATATTTTACGGAACCAAAAAAAGGAAAATAAATCTGCTGCGTTTTAAGCAACAGCACCAACTCAGCAGAAGAATTCCTCCCAAAGGCACAAGACAAAGTTTAACGACAATACTATATACATATATGTACACTTCCTTTAGATATACTGTCACTCCCTAGTGGATGCTTTAGCTAACTGCTTATACTGCCACACTATGAAATGGAAATGGAAACTGGCCTGCCTACATGCTATCCTAGGAAGGGAGAGCGGGTCTAGAGAAGAGTAATATAGGGGCTTTTCTATAAGTGATTGCAATAAAGTGCACATTGCAGATCTGATTTTTTTCGCTAGTCGGAGCTTGTTAACTGTAATCCGTTTGGGTGTGATGGAAATAGTAGATTCCTTGTATAGAAGAAACTAAAGGTGTCTGAGCACAGTGTTCAAGTAATGCAGTAAAGTGTTCTTGGAGTAAACATGTCTGAGCAAAGTGACTCAATGTAACAGTGGCAAAGAATGAATAAAGGTCCAGAAATTTGCCCTCTCACCAATGACCAGACTGTTCTGATGTCTTCCAGACAGGAACTCGTGTAGCGACACTCGTGCAGCGAATCCGCTATCTCGATCTCCTGACGTGAAGCTTCCACTTACACAGACAGGCAGGTGACCAGAGTGGTGCTGGAAAGGATGTCCCACAGCAAACAACAGAGCTAGGGCCCTCAGGCCACGGGTTGGAAGTATGACTCCGCGTAGGCCACAACCTCTCTCTTCTCTCTCCATCTTGCCTCAGGCCCCACTGGAAGAGAGAGTCCACTCTCTTCCAGTGGCTATTGTTGCCTTTATAGCTACTCCCAGCAATCTTAGGTGGCAGCAAGGAACTCTGGAATATGTAGTGCTGGCACACAATCATGCAAAGCAATTATCTGATGGGAGAACTATTCATCCCACAATCCTATTATTTGGCAGACAAATATGATGTCACTGGATACATTAATCACTAGAGGGACAGGCGATACCCAGAAATGCTAGAAGGTACATTGCTTTATGTTTGTAGTCCATATTGCTAAATTCTCCCCCCACTTGAAAGTCTTTGGTCCCTAAAGACAGAGCACAACCTCAAATCACTTTACTGCATTGTGAAAGCTAAACAATTAACTATCTAATAGACTAGAAGTTGCAACAGCTAATAACTGACTTAGTGAAGGGTCCTCTGATAACAGATTATAAACATCAACTAGAGAAGAAGTCATATTATGTTTTTTGACAGGCTAATAATAAATTTGTGACCTACCCAGTAGTGTCAGGGGGTGGATCAAGGTCCTCCTTTACTAAAGACTCGAGAAAGGAGGCAAGTGATTGTACTGGGATGTTGAGTAGTAGATATAAGTTCATCTGGATTTTCTCCAAGAGTTTCATAAGTCAATTTCTTTGGGGGACATATTTTTTTTCTCAACCGAGAATGTATGTCTTCCAGTGACTCGGGACCCTGTTCTGCTTCCAAAAAACTGCATCTAGCTTCCAGTTCAGGTTTTATTTCTGCCTCCGGCTCCACTTCAGGCTCTGGTTCTGCTTCAGGCTCTAATCCCGGCTCAGGGACTGTCCCTCTCTCTGTTTTATTAATTTTGGGGACTGATATATCTCTGGGCAAGGGGATGAGGGTACTCGAACAGCCTCTGAAATGAGCAGCAAATGGTGTCGATGCCAAGTCTTGAGGGGGCCAGTCTTCCCTTCCGGCCGAATATGATTCACAGGGAGTTCAGCCAGTTGTTTGCAAACAATGTAGGGTTGGGAGTGACACCTGTTTCCATCCTAAAGACAGCCATACCAAGCCTAAACTGACCCACCAGACTGAAAAGCTGGGGGTCATTTGGCGCGGCTAACTTAGCTAGGAAGTAATGTTTTACAATGCGATCTGCATTGCAAAACATTCAGTGCAGTCCAAAGTAGACATTGGGGGTCTTTTAAACCCTCATGTCTCATTAAAGAGAACCTGTCACCTCCCACATACGCACGTACAAATGTAAATGCATGCGTTGGGGGTTTCTACGTGTGAAAACCTTGATTGCGATACACATTTTACATATCGCCATGCAGTTTGTGGGTAACAGTGGGACTTGCTTAAAAGAGTATTTTTTATTTTTTTTCAAACTCATGCTTACCTAGGTGTTCCCTGCTGATTCTAAAGCCTCGTACACACGGTACGATTGTTGGCCAACTGAGCGTCTGATTTTTTTCTTAGCCCCTGTACACACGGTCGGAAATTCCGAAGGAAAAGGTCCGATCGGACCATGTTGTCGGAAAATCCGACCGTGTGTGGGCTACATCGGACTTTTTCCGTCGGAATGTCCGACCAACAAAGTTTGAGAGCTGGATATAAAATTTCCCGACAACATGATCCGATCGGACTTTGTCCGATCGTTTGTAGAGATTTCCGATGGGACAAAGTGACACGCATGTTCAAATCAAATTACGAGACCAAAGCTATTGGCTACTAGCTTGAATATAGTCCCATCGTAACGAATGAACGTCATCACGTTCCGAACAATCGGATTTTCCTTCAACTTTGTCTGACCGTGTGTATGCAACACCAGTTTCGGCCAAAATTGGTCAGAAAAAATCAGACGGATTTTGTTGTCGGAATGTCCGACCGTGTGTACAAGGGCTTAAGGGCATGTGCCATGATCTTTTCTTGCATTTCTTGCATACTAATGCCATGTACACACGATCAGACTATCCAGCGGACTTGGTCTGGTGCACAATCCGCCCGTGTGTGGGCTCCGTCTGACTTTTTCTTTCTAAAACTCCGGTGGACTTAGAAAGAAGTTTTGACTCAAAATTGTCCACCGGACTCGACAGTCCGGCTGACAATCCGGCCGTCTGTGCACTAGTCCGCCGGACTTTTGAAATGAACAGCCCCCCCACCCCAAAGCACCTTGTCCCTATGTTGTTGAGGACAAGGGCCTCTTCCTGACAACCCTGGCCATTGGTTGTCGGGGTCTGCGGGCGGGGGAGGGCTTATCGGAATCTTGCTTGAGATGTTGACTCAACTCTCTCTCTGGCCGCAATGACAGGGACGTGTTGTGCAGCAACTTATATAGGGACAAGAGGCGGGGTCACAGGGTGATGTCACATTGTGACCCCGCACCCTTATGATGTCACAGCCCCAGCATCCTTCGGGACCCCCGGACGGCGGTGGCGGTGACGACGAAGAAGAAAGCCGGGCTCCTCCGCTAGTAAAAGAGCTAGCAGAAGATAGCTGAGGAGTCCAGCGAGAAGACCCCCCAAGACAGAAGACCAATAAATTATTTTAAAAACGTGTTGTGTTTTTTTCTTTACACTTTTTTCACCAGGTGAATGGGTAGGGGTACATGGTACCCCAATACTCATTCACATAGGGTAGGGGGCTGGTATCTGGGGGCCCCTTATTAAAGGGGGCTCCCGGATTCCGATATGCCCCGCCTGCAGACCCCGACAACCAACGGCCAGGGTTGTCGGGAAGAGGCCCTTGTCCTCATCAACATAGGGACAAGTGCTTTGGGGTGGGGGGACCGTTTTTTCGGCGTAGGGCTTCCCCTTTAAGTCCATAGCAGGCGATGGGGCCAGCGAGGTGTCAATCTCACCGACGTTGGGGCGGCGACATTGACCTCCTTTGCTAGTTTGGTCTACCTGGAGCCGCGTTCAAAATGAACGGACTTTTCTCCGTGTGTGGGCAAGTCCATTCGTTTCAAAAGACCGGCGGACTCCCACTGTAGTCCGGCGGTTTGTCCACTGGAAAAGTCCAGTCGTGGGTGGGCAGGTCCGCTCGTTCGGTAAAGCCGGCAGACCTCCGCTGCAAAGTCCGGTGCAACAAACACAAACGTAGTGACGTACTACGAGGATTTTCAGCTCTTGAGCACCACCCTTTGGGCCCGTTCTGCTAATTTTGTTTGGTGAGCATTGATTTTGAGCATGCGTGTTTCTAGTTTCGACTTTTGTGTGATGGATTTGTGTACTGACCTTCCAAAAATTTGACAACAGACCGTTGTCCGCCGAAAATTTACTAACCTGTCATCCAACATTTGTTGGTTGAAAGTTGGATGACAATTGTCAAATGGAGCGTACCAACGTTCAGATTTAAGGACAACAGTCTGTCAACAGACAATCCCCTGCCAACAATCACATTGTGTGTATGAGGCTTTAAGCTGTGAAATGAGCAATCAAACACTGCTGATTGCTCAGTTCTCCCTGCCACCCTGAGCAGAGAGCTGTGACCGTCAGTAAATGGCTCTGTGCTCTGCCCCTCCCCCGCTCATGGGAGCACTGGGCTGTGGAGTGGGTGGGAGCAGCTGGCCAGGTGCTGGTCCAGGCTTCTGGGGGATCCGAACTTTAAAGTTGGGATCTTTCCCGAGCCTGGACTGGCTCTGTGATATCAGCCTACAGTGGGCTATAGCCTGCTGTCGGGTGAAAACAGGACACTAATCACAGGAATTAACTGCACTCCTGTGATCCACAGGAGAAGTACTGTACAGCCAAACAAGCTTCCCCCATACTTCTCCTATAAGGCTGGGTTCACATCGCAGCATGGTGCATCTCACAGCAGTCCAGTGTTTCTCCATTCACCGTTTCAGGTCCAATTTCAGCATGAATTTTTGGCTGAATTCAGACCTGAAACAGATCAGAAGACGCACAGGACCCCTGTGCAATTCGCACTGGAGCTGCTCTGGAGATGTGTGAGCTGGCTCCATAGAGACATGCAAATTGGATGCAGAGAAACCTACATCCAATTTACACTAGTGGGAACCCAGCCTTAAGGTCCTATGTTAGCTTTTCTCAACCTTTTTACCCCGGGGAACCCTTAAAATAATTTTCAGGTCTCGGGGAACCCCTGATAAAACCCATTCATTGGGGGTCAGTGGGAAAAATGCCCCTTACTTTGGTGGTCAGTGAAAAGAATGCCTTTTTTTACAGTGGTGGTAAGAATTGCCCTCTTACAGAGAGTTATAAAGATCATTGGTGTTATACAACTGGCTCCTCACATTGGCTCAAAAGTATGTACACACCATCAAACAGGAATTAAATCAGCCACAGCTCAAAAAACCCCTAGCCATCTCTGGAGGAACCGTGGGGTTCAACGAAACCCTGGTTGAGAATGGCTGTCCTATGTAATAAGGTGGAGTTCAAAGTGAACTATACAATTAACTGCAGGAATTAGCATTTAGGAGGTTAAAACAGGCAGTGAGGATAAGCATTCACCTCCTCGCTGCCTATCAAATGCCTCTAAAAAGTGACCTGAGCATAGATCACTTTACAGTGGAGTGGCAGTGCCTCCTGCAAGTGTGAAGAAGCCTTTGGGTTAACGTTGTTGTTCTGGAGTTTGTCACAGTGCTGGCATATACACAGTTTTCTTGTATTTTATCCTCATTCTCGACTTCTATTTGGTTGTGTAATTTTACTGTGTTTTCTGAAAGCGCACCAAAGATGCAGCATACAGGACATTTGTGTGTGTGCTTTCAGGAAAACATGACAAAAATGTGCAGAAGTCTATAGGACTGCAGCTAAAAATGGGGGTAAATGCAGGAAAACTGCATATATGCCAGCGCTGCGACTGAACCTCAGTGCATCAGTATGAACCCACTTAGGAACATCTGCTGCAGGAGGACAACAAAGGAAAGAGGGGGAGTGATAGAGATTTAGGAGAGAGAGGGCAGGGAGGGAGAGAGAGGGGCAGGGAGAGAGAGAGGGGCAGTGTCCGTCACAATGACAGTACTAACTTACTCGGTTGGTCCCAGGAGGCTCACTGGCTCAGTCAGCGGCTTCTGTAGCTGATGGATGCTTGTTTAAATTTCCCACCCCCACGTCCCTTCAGATGCAGAACATGGGCTGCACAGAGTGTGGGTAGGGGCAGGGGGAAGGAAGGAGTAGGTAGAGATGATCAGATCCAGCAGCCTTTACCATTTGTATGGAGGTGGGAGCTGTGCTTGCTGAGCTCTGTTAGAATGCAACAGAGACACACAGCTTTGTTACAAGTACAGCTGACATCCCTATATTTATGGACAGCTGGCAACACAGATGGGGCCACCTACTGGTCCCAGGCCCTAGGGCAGTGCCTGAGTGCCCGATGGATCAGCCTGCCCCTGCCATTATCCCAAGAAGAAAAAAATAACAGATTGCTGCAACTACTTATAAAGTTTTAGCTGGAGTTTGGCTTCTATGTATCTAAATGTGTTAGTCCATCTAACACTCCTCTCCCCCAGACTGACTATGCCACTGCCCAAAGTACCCCCAGTTTTCCCTTTATCCAGAGTGGGGGCACTCTAATACAATAGATGAGTTACTGGGCAAATCACCGGGGAAAACAGAAGGAAAAAAGCCTTAAAAAAAGAAAAGGAATGCATCCACCACATCGGATGAATCGAAATCCACAATGTATATTACAGTGTCTTGAAAAAGTATTCATACCCCGTGAACTTTTCCAAATTTTGTCATGTTACAACCAAAAACAGAAATATATTTTATTGTGATTTTATGTGATAAACCAACACAAAGTGGCACATAATTGTGAAGTGGAAAGAAAATGATAAATGGTTTTACATTTTTTTTTTTACAAATAAATATCCGAGTGTTTGCTGCATTTATATTCAGCCCCCCTGAGTCAATACTTTGTAGAACCACTTTTCGCTGCAAGTCTTTTTTAGCATGTCTCTACCAGCTTTTCACATCTGGAGAGCAAACTTTTTGCCCATACGTCAAAATAGCTAAAACTGTCAGATTGGATGGAGAGTGTTTGCGAACAGCAATTTTCAAGACTTGTCACAGATTCTCAATTGGATTTACGTCTGGCCTTTGACTGGAACATTCTAAGCCCTTGTACACACGGTCAGACATTCCGACAACAAAATCCGTCGGATTTTGTCTGACGGGTTTTGTCCGAAACTGGTGTTGCATACACATGGTCGGACAAAGTTGTCGGAAAATCCAATCGTTCGTAATGTGATGATGTTATTTAGTTACGACGGGACTACATTCAGGCTAGTAGCCAATAGCTTTGGTCTAGGAATTTGATCTGAGCATGCGTGGGAAATTTGTCCGATCGGAATTCTTTACAAACGATCGGACAAAGTCCGATCGGATCATGTTGTCGGAAAACTTTTATATCCAGCTCTCAAACTTTGTTGGTCGGACATTCTGACGGAAAAAGTCAGATGAAGCCCACACACGGTCAGATTATCCGACAACACGGTCTGATCGGACATTTTCTTTTTGGTTTGGTTTGGTTCGCACCAGAACTTTCGAACGGACCCCAAATTTGAACGAACTTTAGAACCCCATTGAAGTCTATGGGACCCGAACGTTCGAAATTAAAAGTGCCCATTTTAACGGCTAATATGCAAGATACTGTCCTACAAAGGGTTTGGGGACCTGGCTCCTGCCCCAGGGGACATGGGTCAATGCCTAAAATGTTTTTAAAAATGGCCATTTTGGCGGGAGCACTGATTTTAATGATGATTAAAGTGAAAAAAAAAGTGAAATATTCTTTTAAATATGGTGCCTGGGGGGTGTCTGTAGTATGCCTGTGAAGTGCCACGTGTTTCCCGTGTTTAGAACAGTCCCTGCACAAAATGACATTAAACGGAAATAACACCATTTAAAACTGCTTGCGGTTTTAATGTTATATCTGGTTCCTGCAATATGGTTGAAAATCATTGAGAAAAATGGCATGGGTAGCCCTCCCTGCCCATTACCAGCCTATTTGGGTCTTGTACGCATATTAAGGGGAACCCTGTACCCATATTAAAAAAAGGAAATGCGTGTGGCCCCCAGGCCCTATATACTCAGAACAGCAGTATACAGGTGGTGCAAACAAGACAGGGACTGTGTAGGTTTGTTGTGTTAAGTTGAATCTGTTTGTAATTTCCAACTGGTACATTTTTAAAGTCAAAAAATATATTTTTAAGCTTTTTGGAAAACATAGGGAAGGGTTATCACCCCTGTATAATTTGTTTTGTCGTCCATCTTTTTTCATGTCACTTGCTGTTGTCTCCTTCCGTTTGCAAGTAGGAGATGTTTGTAAATTGGATGTTTGAAAGTAGGGGCCTGCCCTATATGCTCTGCAGAAATGGCGGAACAAGGTGTTGGTTTTGCCACAACATTGTAAGCCCTCAAAGTGACTCTTGGTGGGCACTGGAGCGCCCTGCTGTGAACGATTATATCAAGAATTGTAATTACATGCCATTGTTGAACAGTGGTAGAAAAATTGACCTTTGGTGGTTGTGGTGCTGGTGCCACAACACTATAAGTCCTCACCGTTACTCTGGGTGGGCACAGGAAGGGGCCCTCCTGTGAAATATTATATCAAGAATTGTAATTACATGTCCCTGTTAAACAGGGGCAGAAATTTTTTTCCTTAGGCACTGCTGCTGGTGCCACCACACTGCAACCTCTCCCATATACTCTAGTTTTATTGCAGGAATTAGCCCTGCTGCAAAGCATTGCATCAAAAATTGTACTTAAACGCCCCTGTTAAACAGGGGCAGAAAAATTGGGCCTTAGGCACTGGTGCTGGTGCCACCACACTGCAACCTCTGCCATATACTCTAGTTTTATTGCAGGAATTAGCCCTGCTGCAAAGCATTGCATCAAAAATTGTAATTAAACACCCTGTTAAACAGGGGCAGAAAAATTGGGCCTTAGGCACTGGTGCTGGTGCCACAACACTGCAACCTCTGCCATATACTCTAGTTTTATTGCAGGAATTAGCCCTGCTGCAAAGCATTGCATCAAAAATTGTAATTAAACGCCCCTGTTAAACAGGGGCATAAAAATTGGGCCTTAGGCACTGGTGCTGGTGCCACCACACTGCAACCTCTTCCATATACTCTAGTTTTATTGCAGGAATTAGCCCTGCTGCAAAGCATTGCATCAAAAATTGTAATTAAACGCCCCTGTTAAACAGGGGCATAAAAATTGGGCCTTAGGCAGTGGTGCTGGTGCCACCACACTGCAACCTCTTCCATATACTCTAGTTTTATTGCAGGAATTAGCCCTGCTGCAAAGCATTGCATCAAAAATTGTACTTAAACGCCCCTGTTAAACAGGGGCAGAAAAATTGGGCCTTAGGCACTGGTGCTGGTGCCACCACACTGCAACCTCTGCCATATACTCTTGTTTTATTGCAGGAATTAGCCCTGCTGCAAAGCATTGCATCAAAAATTGTAATTAAACGCCCCTGTTAAACAGGGGCAGAAAAATTGGGCCTTAGGCACTGGTGCTGGTGCCACCACACTGCAACCTCTCTCATATACTCTTGTTTGATTGCAGGAATTAGCCCTGCTGCAAAGCATTGCATCAAAAATTGTACTTAAACGCCCCTGTTAAACAGGGGCAGAAAAATTGGGCCTTAGGCATCACCCAGAACCAGAAATGTTCTTCCAACATATCAGCGGAGGAGGAAGAGGATAGACAATTAACATAACAGGACAGTCACTCAGCATCAGCATAGGCAGTCTTGAAGGGATGTGATATTTCAAAAAAAATTATTCTGTTACATCAGCTTTAGGTGCTTGGTAGCTGTGGGTGATCCAAGACTGATTCATCTTGATGAAGGTCAGTCGATCAACTGATTCGGTGGACAGGCGCACCCTGTGATCGGTAACAAAGCCACCAGCAGCACTGAAGGTGCGTTCCGAAAGAACGCTGGATGCAGGACAGGCCAGTAGCTCAATTGCATACTGTGCAAGCTCTGGCCAGTGATCCATCCTCAAGACCCAGTAAGCCAGAGGATTTTCGGTGGGAAAGGTGTCCAAGTCTGACCTTGCCCCTAGGTATTCCTGCACCATGTAAATCAGACGCTGGCGATGGGTGCTGGAACCGATCATACCTTGGGGCTGCAGACTAAAAAATTGTCTGAAAGCATCAGTCAGACGGCCACCTTCTCCACCGCTCCTTCTGACCGATGCCTCAGCAACACGTTGTCCAGGACCAGGAGTTTGTAACCTCCCAGTCTCTGGGAACGCGTTGCACAGACCTTTCTGCAAGGCCTCCCGGAGATGTCTCATCCTCTGCTCCCTTTGCGATGGCAAGATAAGGTCGGCAACCTTGCCCTTGTACCGTGGATCAAGGAGAGTGGCCAGCCAGTAATGGTCCCTCTCCTTGATCCGAAGAATACGAGGATCCTTCCGCAGGCTTTGCAGGATCAGGGAGGCCATGCAGCATAGGTTAGCTGAGGCATTCGGTCCGGAGTCCTCTGGGTCACTAAGGACAACATGATCCGCAGCTACTTCCTCCCAGCCACGTACAAGTCCACGTGTTTCTTGGGACTGTAAATCATCCCTACAAGACTGCTGCTGCTGCTGATGCTGAGTGCCAGCCTCCACCTCCATGCTGACACAATCATCCTCCTCCTCCTCTTCCTCCTCCTCATCCTCTTCCTGTGTGATGGGTGGCACAGCAGGAACACTGTCTGGATAAAGGGGGCCTTGAGAGGCAAGGAAGTCCTCCTCTTCCTGCCTCTGTTCTGCCTCAAGTGCCCTGTCCATTATTCCAAGCAGCGTATGCTCCAAGAGATGGACAAGAGGTACAGTGTCACTGATGCATGCACTGTCACTGCTCACCATCCTTGTGGCCTCCTCAAACGGTGACAGGACAGTGCATGCATCCCTGATCATGCCCCACTGGCGTGGTGAGAAAAAACCGAGCTCCCCTGACCCTGTCCTGGTGCCGTAGTCGCACAGGTACCCATTGATGGCCCTCTGCTGCATGTGCAGCCGCTGCAGCATGGCCAACGTTGAGTTCCACCTGGTGGGCATGTCACATATAAGGCGGTTCTTGGGCAGGTTCAACTCCTTTTGGAGCTCAGCCAGCCGAGCACAGGCATCAAATGATCGGCGGAAATGCACACAGACTTTCCTGGCCTGCTTCAGGACATCCTGTAAGCCAGGGTACCTGCCCAAGAACCGCTGCACCACCAGGTTAAGGACGTGAGCTACACAGGGCACATGGGTCAGTTGTCCCTGTCGGAGGGCGGAGAGGAGGTTGGTGCCATTGTCACAAACCACCATTCCTGGCTTAAGCTGGCGTGGCGTCAACCACCTCTCGGCCTGCCCCTGCAGAACTGACAAAACATCCGCCCCAGTGTGGCTCCTGTCCCCCAAACAAACCAGCGCAAGCACGGCATGGCATCGTTTTGCCTGCGTACTTGCGTAGCCCCTGGAACGCCTACGAAGCACCGCTGGTTCTGAGGACAGAGCACTGGAAGAGGCCATGGAGGAAGAAGAAGAGGAGGGGGTGGAGGAGAGAGGTGTGTCACAACCAATAGTAGCATTTTGGAGGCGTGGTGGCGGAACAACCTCCAACACTACTGCACCTTGTCCTGCATCCTTCCCAGCTGCCAAAAGAGTGACCCAATGGGCCGTGAAAGACAGGTAACGTCCCTGTCCATGCCTGCTGGACCATGAGTCAGCGGTAATATGCACCTTACCGCTGACCGCCCTGTCCAGCGAGGCAAGGACATTGCCTTCTACATGCCGGTAGAGAGCCAGAATCGCCTTCCGTGAGAAAAAGTGGCGTTTGGGGACCTGCCACTGAGGAACCGCACATTGTACAAACTCACGGAAGGGGGCCGAGTCTACCAACTGAAAAGGCAGCAGTTGAAGTGCTAGCAATTTAGCCAAGCTAGCATTCAACCGCTGGGCATGTGGATGGCTGGGAGTGAACTTCTTTCGCCGGTCCAGCAGCTGGGGCAGGGACATTTGCCTGCTATAATCGGACGTGGGTGTACCGCTAGCAGAGTTCCCGGAAGCACTTGGCTGTGACACACCTAATTCTACACCTTCATTCCTCTCAGAGCAGGTTTCAGAGAGGACTGAAGGTCTAGTGGGGTTGGAGATGCCAGCTGATGAGGAGCAAGGAGAGGTCCGCTTTGTTCTTTGGTGTGGGTCTTTGAGGTACGCTTGCCAACGAGCTGCATGGCAGGTCAACATATGTCTGGTCAAGCATGTGGTGCCCAAGCGGCTGATGTTTTGGCCACGCGAGATACGCTTGAGACATATGTTGCAAATAGCAGCGGTGCGATCTGATGCACTCATCTCAAAAAAGGCCCACACCAAAGAACTTTTAGAATAACGCGCAGAGGCAGCGCCCTGCACAGGCGGAGCTCTGCGGTGTGATTCAGTCGGTGTGCTGCCCCTAAGCTGGCCCCCGGAGGGCATCCTGCCTCGTTGGACATGTGCCTCCTCCTCCTCTCTCCTTCCAGGCACCCACGTGGAGTCAGTGCCCTCATCATCCCCTCCCTCTTCATCGCTGTAGCAAACCTGGCAGTATGCTGCAGCTTGTGGAACATGACTGCCAGATTGCTGTCCTTCTTGAGCATCCCCTCTCTCTGCGCTCACGCTACTGCCTTCCTCTAGCTGAGTGTCTTCATCAGAGCCCACAAAACACTGGGCATCCTCCTGGAGCATGTACCCAACACTGTGCTCAAAGAGTTCAGGAGACTCCTCAGGAGGACGTGGTGGGTCTAGGGAAGGAGTCACTGATGATGACATTGAGAGGAGGGAAGACGATGCGTTGGCAGCTGCTTTGCTAGTACCCTGAGACTGGGTGAGAGAGGATGAGGAGGATGAAGAGGGCTTGGTCATCCACTCTACCAAGTCGTTGGCATGTTGCGATTCAACATGTCCAGCTGCCGAAAAGAAGGACAAGCGTGTCCCATGGCCATGTGCTGATGATAATGCACCGCGTCCACGACCAGCACTGTTGTCTCTAGACACAGAGCCTGCTTGCCCTCTTTTATCGGCTCGCGCCTTTCTGCCTCTCCTTGCTGGCCTTCCAGACATGGTAATGGCCTGAAGGGAGTTGGGTAAAACAGCAGTGTAATGGAGTCACACAACACCCACTAAGCCCTGCAGGTGGCTCTATTAGAGAACAGCAATAAATGGTCGATACAGGTGTATATTGTGCTGGAGTCACACAACACCCACTAACTCCTGCAGATGCCTTTATTATAGAACACCAGAGATAAAGGGGTATACTGTAATTGAGTCACACAACACCCACTAAGCCCTGCAGATGGCTCTATTAGAGAACAGCAATAAAGGGTAGATACAGGTGTATATTGTGCTGGAGGCACAAAAAACCCACTAACTCCTGCAGATGCCTTTTTTAAGGAACACCAGAGATAAAGGGGTATATACAGATGTATACTGTGCTGTGCTGGAGGCCCACACAACTTCCAATAACTCCTGCAGATGGTAAGTGGGTTCAAATAGAGAAGAGCTATGTAGGTGGATATAGCGGTGTGTACTGGGTACAGAGCACGCAGACAGCACGCACAAGCTCCTAACACTACTGACTGCAAGCTCTATTATAAAAGATAGATCACTAGCTATATAGGTGAGGTGAATATAGCGGTGTATACTGCGGTCAGGGCACACAGACAACAACCACTACACAACAGCAAGATCGAAAATCGGCCGAAAACGATTGGTGTGTACTGTGTTGAAGGTACACAGAACACCCACTAACTGCTTCAGACGCCAACACACTACACTAGGCCGCCGCGCTGGCGGCCTTATATAGTGTGGGGCGTGTACTACACAGCCTGAGCTATGATTGGCCACAGGCATCCTGCCTGTGGCCAATCATGGCTCTCCTCGCTGCTGGCGCTGTGATTGGCCAAGCCCGCGGGGTCACAGTGCATGCTTGGCCAATCATCAGCCAGCAATGCACTGCGATGACGCAGTGCATTGTGGGTCGTGAGCGCCACACGAATTTGGCGCGAACGGCCCATAAAGTTCGGAATTCGCCGAACGGGCGAACAGCCGATGTTCGAGTCAAACGTATGTTCGACTCGAACACGAAGCTCATCCCTAGTCCGACCGTGTGTACAAAGGCTAACACATGCATTTGGTTTCATTGCAACCATTCCATTGTAGCCCTGGCTGTATGTTTAGGGTCCTGCTAGAAGGTGAACCTCCATCCCCAGTCTCAAGTCTTTTGCAGACTCTAATGCCGCGTACACACGATTAGAAATGCCACCAGCAAAAGACCGATGGGAGCTTTTGGTTGGAAAATGCGACCGTGTGTATGCTCCATTGGACTTTTGCTGACAAAAGATTGAGAGCAGGTTCTCTATTTTTCAGTCAGAAAAAGTTCCTATCCAAAAATGCGTTAGTCTGTATGAAATTCGGACATGCAAAAAACCACGCATGCTCAGATTCAAGTAAAAGAAAGAAGCGCTCGGTCTGGTAAAACTACCGTTCGTAATGGAGATAGCATACTCATCACTCTGAAATTTTTTAAATCGTTTTTTCTTTATAATGCTAGACAAATTAAGTTGTTTTGCTGCTCATATCCACACAGCATTCTCACAAACATAATTCTTTATTATTTCTCGTGATCTCCTGAATAATCTTTTTTGTTTTTAAACCCAGATCTCCATAACAATGTTTAGAATTTAAAAAAAAATCAATAACTCCTTTTTTTTGGATTATTTTTAAATTATTTTCTAGTGATCTAGTGATCGATTTTTTTGTGTGTGTTAAGTTTACACAACATTATTATCTTGTATTTTTTAACCTCAAGGAGGTTGGTTGGTGTCCCTTGTTAATTTGACCTTGTAATTTTGAAATGTACCTTCCAACTCACAAAGAAAAACACATAGGTAAGTATTTTCATATAAAAAAAATCTCCATTTATTCTGGCTCATAACAAAATAAATAGGAAGACAACGCTGGAGAAACTGCTGGAATTTGTGAAGCCTTTGTACCCCAGGGTAGACATCAACTATTTGTAAAGAAAAATTGGTAGCTTGAGAAGTCCGTATAATAGGGAGCACAATCTGGTCCAGGACTCCCAGAGATCAGGAACAGCAGTAGTTGACATATATGTCCCCAGTAGGGATGAGCCGAACACCCCCGTTCGGTTTGCATTCAGAACATGCGAACAGGCGATGACTGTTAAAGTCTATGGGACACGAACATGAAAAATCAAAAGTGCTAATTTTAAAGGCTTATATGCAAGTTATTGTGATAAAAAGTGTTTGGGGACCTAGGTCCTGCCCCAGGGGACATGTATCAATGCAAAAAAAAAAGTTTTAAAAACGGCCATTTTTTCGGGAACAGTGATTTTATGCTTATAATGCTTTTTTATATTATAATTATTTTTATAATGCTTAAAGTGAAACAATAAAAGTGTAATATTCCTTTAAGTTTCATACCTGGGGGTGTCTATAGCACGCCTGTAAAGGGTGCATGTTTCAGACCCTTCAGGTCTGGTTTGGATTTTAAGGGGAACCCGATGCCAAAATTTAGGAAAAAATGGCGTGGTCCCCCCAAAAATCCATACCAGACCCTTATCCCAGCACGCAACCTGGCAGGCCGCAGAAAGAGAGGGAGGAACGAAAGAGCGCTCCCCTCTCCTGAACCGTACCAGGCCACATGCCCTCAACATTGAGAGGGTGCTTTGGGGTAGCCCGAAAGTGTTATCAGAGGGGGGCGGGGTCACCGTTTAAGTAAACGGGTGATCTCTCCCCCCTCTGACATCATGGGAAATGCCATAGGGAAGTCCCCAATGCGTCAGTGACCCCGCCCTCAATTATATAAGAAGTGTCGGAAGAACCGAAGCATCACATGGTGGAAGATTCCCACTGGGGTGGATCGTGCAAAGGACGGACAGGAGAATAAGCTGGAGGAAGATGCTGGACGAGAAGAGCGGAGGAAGAAGAAGATGGAGAAGAAGAAGATGGAGAAGAAGAGGATGGAGAAGAAGAGGAGGGAGGAAGAAGAACACTGAAGGAAGACCAGAAGAAAGAAGATGGAAGATGAAGCAGGGAAAGAACAAGGAATTAATAAAGGACTTGTCAAAAACCGTCTCCTGTCTTTTTTAACCTTTTTGACACTTTTTGGTGAAATGGTAGGGGTACATTTGTACCCCATTACCAATTCACACAGGGGGGGCAGGATCTGGGGGTGCCCTTGTTAAAGGGAGCTTCCAGATTCCGATAAGTCCCCGACCCGCAGACCCCCACAACCACCGGGCAAGGGTTGTTGGGATGAGGCCCTTCTCCCCATCAACATGAGGACAAGGTGCTTTGGGGGGGGCGCTACCCCAAAGCATTCCTTTAAATTGACTCTTCACAACTTTAGACATGATCTTGGCCTTTCTCACATTTGGATTTAGGTCCATACTTCCCATCATAGTCGGCCTTCCTCAAGATGTCCACCATCTCTACAAAGGACATATTTGAGGCCTTATATCTTCTTCTCTGGGATCATGACATTTCTGGCTCTGGGCTTTCCTCCTCGTGTGGTGGTGGGACCATGTGCACATGTGAATGTGGTGGTGGGACCATGTGGACATGTTTCCTATCGATTGCCCCTCCACAGTTGGGAAAGTCCCACTGCTGGACAAACTGGAAGGCCACAGTCTGCCATTCCTGTGGCGATGAAGGAAACTGTACAGTCAAAACATTAAACAAAAATAGTACTTTTGCACATAACATAGCAAACAGATTAGACACAAACATTTTTGGCCAACATCAGTATACCATTTATTTTAAGGAGTATTTAAAGACAAAAATATAATGTCCACTTATCAGATTCCTCACCCCCTCTGATGGCCCATTGTAAACATTTTAGGGGGGGATGTTCTAAATGAGTTTGGGAGCCAAAAAAGAGCCTTTGGCACTCTGCATGAATTTAAGTACAACACTAACAATTGTATACATTTTAGGGGGTGTTTTGGGTAAAGCACTCAATAGAGCTGACAAAATACATTGTTAAGTGCCTAGGTTATAGGTGTGTATGGGTCCAGGATAGCATGCTGGGGAGGTTAGTGAAGGAAAATATACATGTAGGCCAAAAAAGGAGCATTAACAGATTACAGCATGCATGAGGACAAAGGGGGCATTCATAGCATATTACAATCATGGTAATTAGGGAATTGAATAATGGGTGAACAGGTCTCTGGAATAATGATCCCCAGAGCCTGGGGGGAGATGCCTGTCGAGAAAATGAGGTCCTGCAGACTTCACCCCATCGCCAAGTACCGCAACATGTCGACTAGCCTCTGCCCCGGAATGATGGCTTGCCGCATGCAGGTGTCCTACTTCGTAATATAAGGGGACAGCAAAGCCAACAGACGGTGAAAAATGGGGTCCGTCATCTGGAGATAATTTCTGAAATCATCAGGATTATTCTCCTGGATCTCACGCAGCAAAGGCATATGAGAGAATTGGTCACGCTGGAGTAACCAATTCTTGGTCCATGAACTCCTCCCTACCCTGTTCATGGACTGGGCTTGGGTCAAGCAAGAACCCCAGCATCAAGCCCCTGCACAGCACGAACTCTACAACAAGAATGTACCCGCAACATGGCTTCAAAATGGTTGACTGGTCAGAACGAACTAACAGAACGCACTGAAGAACAGCAAGGCCTGTGAAGAGCAACAAGCAACGAGCGGACAAGAACGCACTGAAAAACAGATACAAACTGACTACACGCACTGAAAAATAGATACAAATCCACAAGCACAAACTGAACAGCAGTAAAACGATCTAAAAAGCCTGAAAAGCATGAATTGTCTCTCACCAAACTTCTACTAACATGAGATAAACACGAGATTAGCAGAAGGAGCCCAAAGGGTGGCGCAGAGGCTATTGAACTTCCTTATTATAGTACCGTTGTACATCACCGCGCTCTTCATGGTCGCAATTTGGTGTGACTGTGTGTATGCAAGACAAGCTTGAGCGGAATCCCTTTGGAAAAACCATCATAGCTTTTTCCAACCAAAATTCCAATCGTGTGTATGTGGAATAACAGGTTTTCTTCTAAGATTGCCCTGTATTTGGCTCCATTTATCTTCCCATCAACTCTGACCAGCCTCCCTATCCCTGCTGAAAAAAGCATCCCCACAACATGATGCTGCCACCACTATGTTTTACGTGTATGGTGTATTGAAGGTGATGTGCAGTGTTAGTTTTCCACCACACAAAAAGTTTAATTTTAGTCTCATCTGACCAGAGCACCTTCTTCCACATGTTTGCTTCGTGCCCCACATGTCTTCTCGCAAACTTTAAACTGGACTTCTTATGACTTTCTTTCAACAATAGCTTTCTTGCCACTCTTCCATAAAGGCCAGATTTGTAGAGTGCATGACTAATAGTTGTCCTGTGGACAGATTCTTCCACCTGAGCTGTGGATTTCTGCAGCTCCTCCAGAGTTACCATGGACCTCTTGGCTGCTTCTCTGATTGATGCTCTCCTTGCCTGGCATATCAGTTTAGGTGGACGACCATGTCTTGGTAGGTCTTCAGTTGTGCCATACTCCTTCCATTTTCAGATGATGGATTGAACAGTGCTCCGTGAGATGTTCAAAGCTTGGGATATTTTTTTTTAACCTAACCCTGCTTTTAACTTCTCCACAACTTTATCCCTGTCCTGTCTGGTTTATTCCTTGGCCTTCGTGATGCTGTTTGTTCACTAATGTTCTCCAACAAGCCTCTGAGGGCTTCACAGTACAGCTGTATTTACACTGAGATTAAATTACGCACAGGTGGATTCTATTTACCAATTATGTGACTTCTGACGCCAATTGGTTCCACTAGAATATAGTTAGGGGTATCACAGTAAAGGGGGCTGAATACAAATGCATGCCACACTTTTCAGATATTTATTTGTAAACAATTTTGAAAACCATTTATCATTTTCTTTCCACTTCACAATTATGTGCCACTTTGTGTTGGTTTGTCACATAAAATCCTGATAAAATAAATTTATGTTTTTGGTTGTATCACGACAAAAGGTGGAAAATTACAAGGGGTATGAATACTCTTTCAAGGCACTTTAATTTTTAATTTTGGGTTTAATATGGCTTTAAATTGGAGTCAGCAGTTTTAGTAAGGAAGAATAGCTGCACAACTGTGGAAGATTGATGCCTTGGCTGAAAAAGATAGGAGGGTTTACTTACACTTTAAGGCCAGAGATAGCTGAGATCCTTCAATATGTGGAGGGTTGGGAGGCATAGGGGGTGCAAAGTTGGTAAAAGTCATTGGGCGCCAGACACTTCTTGGATGTAAAAGAGGTTTTAGTTCTTTGACAGTCCTTTTTACATTTTGCAAGGGAAAGAGGGCTAGGGCTAGGACACCCTTACGTAGTTGCAATTTCAAAGGGCAGACTCTGAGACTTCAATAAGAGGACAGCCGTACAGGGAAAGGCCCCAACAAGGTGCCACTTCTGCACGTGCAGGATTGCAGTTTCCTATGGTAACAGTACTTAAACAGTTCCGAATCCTAACTCAAAGTAACACTTCTTTCAGCTGTGCTACAAATTTTCCTTGTAGTTTTTCAGCCACTTGAGCTCCCGGTCTCTCACTAGACCCACTGATTCACTGACTCTAAAACCTGTTATCTCCTCAAGGCCTTTGCGGTGGTATTTCCCTCAAGCATCACCCACGCTTCCCTGCTGGGTCCCTAGCTTTGCACTTCGCATACCTTCAAGCTTCACCCCTGCTGACCGGCTTGGTCCCTAGCTTGGCACACAAGGCTGCTCTGCAAGCATCACCTCCGCTGGTTGGGTCTCTGACTTGATCACCGCCTGAAGTTTCTTGATTCTCCACCATGTCCATTCGGGGAGAATACTGCTCTGGTACTTGCTTCAGTTACTCAGTGCAGTCCCTGGTAAAGGCGATTGGTCCCTTGGTGGCGACAGGCTCCCTTCTACCTCCGACCATGGCATGTTCTCTGGCCGGAAGAACCATTGCTTTGGTTGGACTGCAAACCGCAGTCCCAACCCTGCACTGCCCTCTTACTTCTGGATAGGCCCTCACACAGCTTGGCAGCCTGATGCCCCCGGGATAGGCCTAATCTCCAGCCTAGCAGCCTGGGGCAGGTGACACCCATCCACCCAGACTGCCATCTGGAAGGCACACAAGAACCTGGATCACCTGACCTCACAAGAGCAGGCCAAGGGATTCAACCAAATCCCTGCCCATTGGCTGAGATACCCCATATACCCATAACCTGACCTTGAGTTGTCCTTCTCAATCTAATACCTCCAAGTGCCATTACACCTGGTGGTAGAAGAGAAAAGTACACACTTAATTATTAAGGATCCATTGACTTCTCCTTAACTAAAGTAGTTACTCCTGACAAGGAATTTGGCAAGGAGCTCCCTGACCAGTGGAGGTGCCTCCATAAGGGCGGACGGGCGCTGCCTCCTCTCTCCTGCCATCCCCCTCTAGCACCAATAGATAGATTCATGCATTGCATGAATCTATCTATGGCCACCGCTGCCACCCCCATTCAGGCGCCCAGCCCCTTTTCGGGTGCAGGGCACCTGAATTACAGAGGTGGGGCTGGTTTTGAAGCACCTAATTAGAGCCATAGTCTCTAATAGGCATCAAAAAAGGTGACCTGCGAGCCCCAAGCTGGGCGCTCGAAGATCACTTAGCAGTGAATATTCACTTTCCTAACACTAAACCGCCTCTCCGCCAATCAGGTGTTCGGATCTGTTACCCACTCACCTGATTGGCTGAAATGACAGGCGCTGTGATTGGACGCCAGGCATCCAAGCATAGCAGAAGACAGGAAGAGAAGATGGGAGAAAACATCGAGGAGCATAGAGGAGCTGTCCCACTGAGACAGGTAAGTGCAGATGGCGGGCCAGCGGGGGGTACACTGGCAGCATTTGGTATGGCACAGTGGCTGCGTTTGATGGGCCACAGTGGGAACAATTGATGGACACAGTGGTGGCAATTGATGGGCACAAGTGGCTGCATATGATGGGCACAAGTGGCTGCATTTGATGGGCACAAGTGGCTGCATATGATAGGCACAGCAGCTGCATATGATGGGCACAAATGGCTGCATATGATGGGCACATGTCATCCAGGCCATTTCATCCTTTCTTCTGAGATTATCCCAGCAAAGCGCAGTGAAACATAGCATCCAATTAAATTACTATTTATGCGCACAGGAAAAGTTCAGGTTTCATGTTTTATAGTTCTGTATGAAAAAAGGTTGAAAATGCACTGCATAAATGAAATGACTTCATTACAATTCATAGAACCTAAGTTGTTTTTTAATACCATTCTCTTTCAGTTTGCCTTGGAACTGCTAACTTGCTTTCAAGAATGGGACCAGTAGATGCACATTACCGCTTGATGAAGAAAACTTTTAGTGGTTGTGAAATTGTGCTTGGAAATCTGGAGATTACTCACCTGGAACCCTACCATAATGCATCATTTCTTGAGGTATATATGTGATCAGTATTGCTATACTTAGAAATCTAAAGCCCCGTACACGTGCTGAATATCGCCTGAAATCAGCTCTTACAGTAGAAAACAGCTGATTTTGGTCCTCTCTCAACGCCACGAGTCAGTGGGCTGCTATTGAGAAAGGGGTCCTATATCCGGTACACCCATGCTGCTTGATCTGGGGTGCCCCGGCCCCTCTTCACCCTAACCTTAGGCGTCAATGTCCTTTACCCTGGACTTATGGCAAAAGTGCAACAAAAAGTACTACCTTTCCTCGCCCTGCCCCCCCTCACGAATGTTTAACCCTAGTATCCCTGATGGACTGTCTTTGGGTAGGATCTTCACGTGGCTGGACCCCCGCTTTTTCAGCTCAGAAATCTGGTGCACCCTATCTCGCGTATGCTTCATGCTTTCGAAACCTTACGTGACAAATATAATATCCCCAAGCATTATTTTTACTTCTACCTACAGGTTAGACACCTTTTCAGCTCCAAATCTCCGACTCTAACCCTTGACAACCCCACGGCCTTTGAATTAAATGAATCTACACATCTGTATATGAGTAAATGGTCTCAGTTGTTGGACAAACCTATCCCCCTACAGACATGGGATAAGATTTGGGCCTCTACTTTTAAATCCTCTAAGTGTGTCACACAAAGGGAAACGGCAATAAAAATTCTCATGTTCTGGTATAGGACCCCCGATGTCATCCATAAATGTGATCCCTCAGTCTCGCCGCGCTGCTTTCATTGTGGGCATGATGTCGGGTCACTCTTCCACATTTTCTGGAGGTGTCCCCTGATACGTCCCTTTTGGTTGGAGGTGGGATCGTTGGTGATGGAGGTGACGGGGGTGTCCCTTCCGATCGACCCCCTACACTGCTTATTAGGCCTCCCTATCCCAGGCCTACCCAAAAATACAAACCGGCTGACCTCCTATATTCTATTAGTTGCTAAGTGGCTTATCCCGTTATGCTGGTTGTCTGGCGCGACCCCCCCCCTGGCCTAGATTTCTCCAACTGGTGTCCGGGAGAAGGAGAATGGAGTATCTGACGGCCTCGTTACATGACTTGGTTTCCCAGTTTGATAAAGTCGGGGGACCCTAGGGCCGCGTACACACGGGCGGACTGTTCGCCCAACCTTGTTCGGCAAACAGTTTCATCAAACAGTCCGCTCAAAATTTGCATGAGCGGACTTGCCCACACACGAGCGGACTGTTTGACGAACAAGGTTGGGCAAACAGTTCGCTCAACTTTTGAAATGAACGGACTCGCCCACGTAAGGCGGAGGCAAATCCGCCCATTTCGAGCGCGTGTACAGGTAGGCGGGGCCCGCGAAGGAGACGTCGCGGGCTCCGCCGCCTGGAATGGGCTTAAAGGGGAACCCCAACGCCGAAAAAAATCGGCGTGGGGGTTCCCCCCAAGTCCACACCAGACCCTTGTCCGAGCACGCTACCCGGCCGGCCAGGAAAGGGGGGCGAGCGAGCGCGCCCCCCCTCCCGAGCCGTACCAGGCCGCGTGCCCTCAACATGGGGGGTGCCTTGGGGAAGGGGGGGCCGCGCGGCCCCCCCACCCCAAAGCACCTTGTCCCCATGTTGATGAGGACAAGGGCCTCTTCCCGACAACCCTGGCCGTTGGTTGTCGGGGTCTGCGGGCGGGGGGCTTATCGGAATCCGGGAGCCCCCTTTAAGAAGGGGGCCCCCGGATACCGGCCCCCCACCCTATGTGAATGAGTATGGGGTACAATGTACCCCTACCCATTCACCTGTGAACTAAAGTACAATAAAAAACACAACACAGAGAAAAAATATTTTATTGCACAGCTCCGGGGGTCTTCTCGCCGGACTCCTCCGCTATGTGTGTGTAGCTCTTTTGCTAGCGGAGGAGCCCGGCTTTCTTCCTCCCCGCCGCCGGCCTCTTCTCCCGACTTCGGGGGTCTTGTCCCCCTCTTCGGTTCTTCTGCCGGGCCACCGCGCCTGGTCCGGTGGCCCGGTCTTCTGTCGCCGTCTTCCGTTCTTCTGTCGCCGCCTTCGGTTCTTCTGCCGGGCCACCGCGCCTTCTTGTAGCTCTTTTACAGGCGGTGGCCCGGTCTTCTGTCGCCGCCGCCGCCTTCCGTTCTTGTTCTTCTTCTTGTTCTTCTTCTTCTCCTGGAGATGTTGACTCGACGAGCTCTCCGGCCGGAATGCCAGGGACACGCTCCGCTGCCACTTATATAGTGACAATGGGGCGGTGTCACATGGTATATGTCACATGGGTTGGTCACATGGGTTGATGTCACATGGGGACTATGACATCGTAAGGGGGCGGGGTCACCATGTGACCAACCCATGTGACATATACCATGTGACACCGCCCCATTGTCACTATATAAGTGACCGCACAGCGCGGCTCTGGCATTCCGGCCGGAGAGCTCGTCGAGTCAACATCTCCAGGAGAAGAAGAAGAACAAGAAGAACAAGAACGGAAGGCGGCGGCGGCGACAGAAGACCGGGCCACCGCCTGTAAAAGAGCTACAAGAAGGCGCGGTGGCCCGGCAGAAGAACCGAAGGCGGCGACAGAAGAACGGAAGACGGCGACAGAAGACCGGGCCACCGGACCAGGCGCGGTGGCCCGGCAGAAGAACCGAAGAGGGGGACAAGACCCCCGAAGTCGGGAGAAGAGGCCGGCGGCGGGGAGGAAGAAAGCCGGACTCCTCCGCTAGCAAAAGAGCTACACACACATAGCGGAGGAGTCCGGCGAGAAGACCCCCGAAGACGGAAGACCCCCGGAGCTGTGCAATAAAATATTTTTTCTCTGTGTTGTGTTTTTTATTGTACTTTAGTTCACAGGTGAATGGGTAGGGGTACATTGTACCCCATACTCATTCACATAGGGTGGGGGGCCGGTATCCGGGGGCCCCCTTCTTAAAGGGGGCTCCCGGATTCCGATAAGCCCCCCGCCCGCAGACCCCGACAACCAACGGCCAGGGTTGTCGGGAAGAGGCCCTTGTCCTCATCAACATGGGGACAAGGTGCTTTGGGGTGGGGGGGCCGCGCGGCCCCCCCTTCCCCAAGGCACCCCCCATGTTGAGGGCACGCGGCCTGGTACGGCTCAGGAGGGGGGGCGCGCTCGCTCGCCCCCCTTTCCTGGCCGGCCGGGTAGCGTGCTCGGACAAGGGTCTGGTGTGGACTTGGGGGGAACCCCCACGCCGATTTTTTTCGGCGTTGGGGTTCCCCTTTAAGCCCATTCCAGGCGGCGGAGCCCGCGACGTCTCCTTCGCGGGCCCCGCCTACCTGTACACGCGCTCGAAATGGGCGGACTTTCCGAGCGGGAACAGTCCGCTCATTTCGAAAGTACAGCGGACAAGCCCACACACGGGCGGACTGTTCGCTCAAACACAGTTTCAGCGGACAGTTTTTCGGAATTTCCGAAAGACTTTGTCCGTCCAACTGTCCGCTGAAACTGTCCGCTGAAAGCCCACACACGAGCGGACTGTCCGCCCAAACACTGTTCAGCGGACAAGGTTGGGCGAACAGTCCGCCCGTGTGTACGCGGCCTAGGATCAGTCGGAAAATGGGGCCCCCCCATCTGTACACACTTAACGGCCGCAGCCGCCGGTGGGTGCACCTCCTTTCTGGCTTTTGCTCTCGTCCTTCCCCCTTCCATTATACCTCGTTATGTGGTAGTCCGGGTAACCCATTCCCCCCTTTTGAGATTCTCCATGACGATCTTATGGATGTTTTGTTGCTTTGTTTTTCTCTGGCCTCCGGCCTAATGCCACATGGATGATTTTTTTTTTGTCATTCATAAACTGTTTGTTATTTATTTTAACTGTTATAGTTATGCAGTTCACTTCTGTGCCTGCATTTGTGGACATTAATATCTAACTTCTCTAATTAACGTTTATGCTCTTTGCTATGTTTACTTCTGCTTACCGAGTATCTCACTGCTCGATTGGATTGTACTTGCTTTGAAATTTAATAAAAATAAAATTACAAAAAAAAAGAAAACAGCTGATTTTCAGCCCAGGTGTCCAGCTGCCCATGCGACAGAAGCCAATATCATGACA
This sequence comes from Lithobates pipiens, assembly GCF_037356315.1. NCBI lineage: Eukaryota > Metazoa > Chordata > Amphibia > Anura > Ranidae > Lithobates > Lithobates pipiens. The sequence continues at coordinate 197,426,368 of NW_027507764.1, forward strand.
GGCTTCTGTCTAACAAACAGGCTTAAAAAACTAGCAGCCTATAGGCATTTGATCAGTGCTCGCAGCTAATGGCTGCAAGTGCTGACCGATGTGTTCTGGTGGGGAAAGGGTAGACAAGTAGTGGTTAATGCTGCCCCAGCTACAAGGGAAATAGTTCACCTGTTTCCTGCTGAGCTCTGCCTATCTCTCCCCATGATATAAATAAAAGGGGGGAGGACTCTGCCTCACTGAGTCACAGTATGGATGGGAAAAGACACAGGCAGCCAGCAAGATGTAACCTCCAGCTGTTGCATCTGTCAGGGTTCTTTGCCTTTTAAGGAGTCCCAATTTCTGCCGAAAACCTGTGTCCTGGAACCTTCCACATGTAGGAGGATTGCTGGGACCTACAGTCCTCCATGAAGCCACTGATGTGTTGAACTTTCCTGATCATGGATGCCAGTAATGGACTCTATCTTGTACAGGTACACTGGGGATGCCACAAACCTAAAGTTTGGGACCAGGGATGTTAGGAAAAGATTGCACTTTATGTTGAACTGTTGTGTTAACTTATTCTTCCATACAGCTTGGAATCGTTGCCTTTACCTGGTCTAAAGTTTCTAAAGGGGTGCAATGTAAGTAGCCAGTAGGGATGAGCCGAACACCCCCCAGTTTGGTTCACACCAGAACTTTCGAACGGACCGCAAATTCGTACGAACGTTAGAACCCCATTGAAGTCTATGGGACTCGAACGTTCAAAATAAAAAGTGCTAATTTGAATGGCTAATATGCAAGATACTGTCCTAAAAAGGGTTTGGGGACCTGGCTCCTGCCCCAGGGGACATGGGTCAATGCCTAAAATGTTTTTAAAAATGGCCGTTTTGGCAGGAGCACTGATTTTAATGACGATTAAATTGAAAAAAAAAAGTGAAATATTCCTTTAAATATCGTGCCTGGTGGGTGTCTATAGCAGTGATGGCGAACCTTGGCACCCCAGATGTTTTGGAACTACATTTCCCATGATGCTCATGCACTCTGCAGTGTAGTTGAGAATCATGGGAAATGTAGTTCCCAAACATCTGGGGTGCCAAGGTTCGCCATCACTGGTCTATAGTGTGCCTGTGAAGTGCCACGTGTTTCCCGTGTTTAGAACAGTCCCTGCACAAAATGACATTTAACGGAAAAAAAGTCATTTCAAACTGTTGCGTTTTTAATGTAATATCTGGCAATATGGATGAAAATCATTGAGAAAAATGGCATGGGTAGCCCCCGCTGCCCATTACCAGCCTCTTTGGGTCTTGTACGGATATTAAGGGGAACCCCGTACCCATATTAAAAAAAATGAAAGACGCGGAGGCCTCCAGGCCCTATATACTCAGAACAGCAGTATACAGGCGGTGCAAACAAGACAGGGACTGTGTAGATTTGTTGTGTTAAGTAGAATCTGTGTGTAATTTTGAACTGGTACATTTTTAAAGTGTAGCTCCAGTCAAAAAATATATTTTTAAGCTTTTTGGAAAACATAGGGAAGGGTTATTACCCCTGTATCATTTGTTTTGCTGTCCGTCTTTTTTCATCTCAGTTCCTGTTGTCTCCTTCCGTTTGCAAGTAGGAGACGTTTGTAAGTTGGATGTTTGAAAGTAGGGGCCTGCCCTATATGCTCTGCAGAAATGGCGGAATAAGGTGTTGGTGTTGCCACAACATTGTAAGCCCTCAAAGTGACTCTTGGTGGGCGCTGGAGCGCCCTGCTGTGAACGATTATATCAAGAATTGTAATTACATGCCATTGTTGAACAGTGGTAGAAAAATTGACCTTTGGTGGTTGTGGTGCTAGTGCTGGTGCCACAACACTATAAGTCCTCACAGTTACTCTGGGTGGGCACAGGAATGGGCCCTGCTGTGAAATATTATATCAAGAATTGTAATTACATGCCCCTGTTAAACAGGGGCTGAAAAATTGGGCCTGAGGCACTGGTGCTGGTGCCACGACACTGCAACCTCTCCCATATACTTTAGTTGTAGTGCAGGAATGAGCCCTGCTGCAAAGCATTGCATCAAAAATTGTAATTAAACGCCCCTGTTAAACAGGGGCTGAAAAATTGGGCCTTAGGCACTGGTGCTGGTGCCACGACACTGCAACCTCTCCCATATTGTCACGTACCTTACAGTGGAGTCAGACTGCTGAGGGTGGCCTCTCGCACGGTTCCGGTCTCCATGCCCCTGAGGATGGGGACAGGGAGCGTGAGGACACGAAAGGGTGCAGGTGCCTGAAGGTGGAAGTAGCAGACCTTGGAGATGCTGGGTCCTCACGGTAGAAGAGATGTTGACTGGTCACGTAGGTAGGCACCGGAAGATCAGCAGGTGTGCAGGAAGCACTCCGTGTCTGTAACAGGCAAGGTCGGCAACTGGCAGGCAATGCGGTACAATAACAGGAGGCAGGTGCGTAATCAGGAACAAGCAAGGGTCTGGCAACGTGCAAGCAAGCGAGGTACAGATTCAGGAGACAAGCCAAAGTCGAAGTCCAAGCCGGGGTCAAAGGTAGTCCAGGAGATAGTAGCACAGGGTATCCAAAGAGCGGGTGTCAGGAACGGGTCACAGGAACAAGGATCACGGGAGCAAGGTCACAGGAGCAAGGTCACAGGAGCAAGGTCACAGGAGCAAGGTCACAGGAGCATCTGAAGACGATCCAGCACTGATGTCAGGCCAGGATCCTGTTTATATAGAGGGGAGTGAGCCAGGATTGGTGGAAGTGGCCGTCCGTGCGTGAATACGTACATCCGTTCAGTTTGCGCGGGTGTCTTCGCGTGTTCGGATTGGCGTACGTCCACGTGTTCGGATTGGCGTACGTCCACGTGTTCGGATTAGCATACGTCCGTTCGTCCTGGAATTCGTACGCCTCTGACGGGGACACCGCGCATGCCGCCTGGAACGAAGGGAAACTGTCGCTATACGGGGACGGGCATACGTATGGTGAGTTCCCTGACAGTGCCCCCCCCTTAAGGGCAGCCTCCGGGTGCCCCTTAGAACCGACCTTTGAGAGCGATGAAAAGCCCGTATAAGCCTCTGGGCATGAAGATTTGCTTCGGGTTCCCAGGAATTTTCTTCAGGGCCAAAGCCTTTCCACTTAATCAAGTATTGGTTTTGTCCTTGACGCTTCCTGTAATCCAGAATGGCTTCGATTTCAAACTCCTCCTCCCCGTCTACCAATATAGCTTCTGGAGGGCTTAACTCCCGACCTGGAAAGGAATTAGGTACATCAGGCTTAAGTAGAGAAGTGTGAAATACAGGATGGATTTTAAATGAGCCGGGAAGTTCAAGTTCATAGGCTACTGAATTAATTTTCTTCTTAATTCGAAAAGGTCCCAAATATCTGGGTCCCAATTTTTTAGAGGGACACGCCAGTTTCAGGTTTGCAGTTGACAGCCACACACGATCACCGATTTTTAAATCCAATTCCCCCCTTCTCTTCCTGTCAATAAAATTTTTATCGTCCTCCTGAGCCTTAGAGAGGGTTTCTTTAAGTACCTGATTGTTGATAACAAAGAAATTCAGCCTATCCTGGACGGCTGGTACAGGAGAATCCGGTTGTTGGCAGGAAGGAGGGATGAAACCCATAGTTGGAGTAAAATGGTGACTGGTTTGTGGCGGAATGAGTAGAGTTGTTAAATGCAAATTCTGCCAAGGGTAGTAACGAAGCCCAATCCTTCTGAGAAAAAGAAGTGAAACAACGTAAATATTGTTCTAACGTTTGATTAGTGCGTTCAGTCTGCCCGTTTGTTTGGGGATGGTAGGCTGAAGAGAAATTTAACTTGATACCCAGAGCTTCACATAATGATTTCCAAAATTTTGACGTGAATTGGACTCCACGATCAGAGACAATATCACCGGGAATTCCATGGAGTCTGACAATTTCTTTAATGAATACTCTGGCTGTCTCGGTTGCAGATGGAGTTCCCTTCATGGGGATGAAATGTGCCATTTTGGAAAAGCGATCCACCACCACGAAGATAGAGGAGAATCCTTCAGAGGGGGGAAGCTCAACAATAAAGTCCATTGCGATCTTATCCCATGGTCTTTCAGGGATAGGTAATGGCCTCAACAATCCCCAAGCTTTATTCTTGCTGTTTTTATTCCGGAGGCAGGTTGAACAAGAGCTAACATAGTTCCTGCAGTCTTTCGCAAGGTTTGGCCACCAGAAATGCCTTTGAACTAAATTTATCGTCTTGTGACCCCCAAAGTGACCCGCCAGGGGATAGTCATGACAAGCCTGTAGAACGGAGGTGCGAAGATTTTGAGGAATGAATAGTTTACTTCCTCGCCAGAGAAGACCATCTTTTTCTTGGAGGTTAATATCTGGAGGGACTGATGCACCTTGAGACGACTGCCGAACCTGTGACAGAAAACTGGTTTGTGTTAATAGAAAGTTCCCGGCTTGCAAAATGGTGTCCGGAGGGGACGAGGCTTCGGTTTCAGAGAACATACGGGATAATGCGTCGGGTTTACTGTTCTTGGATCCTGGTCTGTAGGTTATGTGAAAATTAAAACGGGAGAAGAAGAGAGCCCATCTTGCCTGCCGGGGCCTGAGACGCTTAGCTGTTCTGAGATATTCCAAATTTTTATGATCTGTAAAAATTAATACTGGATGTGTTGCCCCCTCAAGTAGGTACCGCCATTCTTCTAAAGCCAGTTTGATTGCCAGGAGTTCCCGATCTCCCACATCGTAGTTCTTTTCTGACGTATTTAGTTTTTTGGAAAAGAATGCTACAGGATGCATTAATGATTTAGGTCCTTGGCGTTGGGACAGGATGGCGCCTACAGCGTTCTCTGAAGCGTCCACTTCCAGAGTGTAAGGTAGAGCAGGATCAGGGTGTTTGAGTATTGGGGCCGACGTGAATAGCCCTTTTAGTTTGTTGAACGCAGCTTGGGCCTCGATGGACCATCGGAAGCCGTTTTGTTTGCTGGTGAGTTGCGTGATGGGAGCTATAACACTGGAAAAGTTTTTAATAAACTTTCTATAAAAATTAGAGAATCCAATGAAGCGCTGTACCCCTTTCTTATCAGTTGGAGGTGGCCAGGATAAAATGGCTGAAACCTTTTGAGGATCCATCTCTATTCCCTCCGTTGATATTACCAGACCCAGAAAGTGAATGGTCCGTCGCTCGAATTCGCACTTCTCGGCCTTGGCGTAGAGCCCATGTTGTCTTAACCTCAGGAGAACTTGTTTCACATGGTCACGATGGGTTTCTAGAGAGTCTGAAAATACCAAAATGTCATCTAAATAAACAATTACAAACAAATCCAAAAAGTCCCTGAAAATGTCATTAACAAAATGTTGAAAAGTAGCTGGTGCGTTGCAGAGTCCGAATGGCATGACCAGGTACTCAAAGTGGCCAAAACGTGTCCGAAAGGCCGTTTTCCATTCGTCCCCCTTACGGATTCTGATTAGATCATAGGCCCCTCGTAAATCCAGTTTCGTAAATATTTTGGCTGATCGAAGTCTCTGGAATAATTCTGGAATCAATGGAAGGGGGTAGCGATTTTTAATTGTCACTTTATTTAAATCCCTGTAATCCACACATGGGCGGAGCGAATGATCTTTCTTTTCAACGAAAAATATTCCAGCACCAGCTGGGGAAGAGGAATGTCGAATAAATCCTTTCTTGAGGTTCTCATTGATGTATTCTTTGAGGACCAGGAGTTCAGGTTCCGATAGAGGGAATATCCTCCCGAATGGAATTTCGGCTCCAGGTAGTAACTCGATTGGGCAATCGTAGACCCGATGAGGAGGGAGTGTGTCTGCCTTTCTTTTGTCAAACACGTCCAGGAATCTGTGGTATGTGACTGGGACCAACCTCTGGAGCTCAGATGTAGAACCCGAACAGGCAATGACCGGAACCAGGTGGTTTGAGGTCCTGACACAATTTTGGAGGCAGTAAGTGGATCGAAACACGACCTCACCGGTTATCCAGTTTATTTGGGGATTATGGGCTTGTAGCCATGGCATTCCTAAAATAATTGGGAAGAGTGGTGAAGAAATGACATCCAGGCAGATTAATTCTTGGTGATCGGATAGAATGTTGGCAAGTAGTGGCTGAGTCTCATGGGTAATAGGACCTGATCTGATGTTGGATCCATCTGCTAACCTTATAGAAAGTTGGCGTTGCTTGGGTACCAATGGAATGTTGTGTTGTAGAATGAGAGTATGGTCAATGAAGCAACTACAGGCGCCCGAATCAATTATAGCTTGGACCTGGAGTGTTCCTCCTGGAAGCTGTAAGGAAAAGGGAACAGCTATATGAATTGATTTTGTCAGAGGTAATGCATTGGATACAAGAGGTGAGTCTTTGAACTTACGAATCTTATTTGGACATGTATTCGCATAGTGACCAGTTTCCCCGCAGTAAAGGCAAAGGTTATTCTGGCGCCGGCGTAGCTTCTCTTCAGGAGACAATGGTGAGCGAAGTAGCCCTAATTGCATTGGCTCTGGAGCTTCGGAAATGGGAGCAAGTGTGGAAGCAGGAGGATAATTCGGAGCCTTGGGTAACATCCAAGTGGGGCGAAACTGGCCAACTCTTTCAGACCTCCGTTCCCTAAGACGGCGGTCAATTTGGATCGATACCTGTATGAGGTCTTCCAAAGAACTGGGAACTTCGATACGGGCCAACTCGTCTTTTAATGATTCGGACAATCCGATGCGGAATTGGTAACGTAGGGCGGCGTCGTTCCATTGAGTGTCAGAACTCCACCGCCTAAAGTCCGTCACATAATCCTCTACAGGTCTGCGACCCTGTCGCAGGGCATGGAGACTGGCCTCAGCAGTTGTGGCACGCTGAGGATCGTCGTATAATTTAGCCATCTCATCCAGAAAAGAGTCCATGGTATCAAGTAAAGGGCTGGCCTGTTCCAAGAGGCGATGGGCCCAGGTCTGAGGTTCCCCCAGAAGCAAGGAGACGATGAACTCTACTTTTGTGCTTTCCAAGGAGAAGGTGCGAGGCTGTAGCAGGAAGTATAGTTGGCATGCATTACGAAAAGCACGGAATTTGCTGCGATCTCCGGAAAATCGCTCTGGAGTAGGAACTCGAGGCTCCGGGGATGGCACCACTATTGCAGGCATGGATGCTGGGGTTGCCGGACTGGCGGACCGAGATGCTGTAGCCCCTTGGGAGGCAGTAGTGTTTGGAGTTAATGTCTCCACCCTCTGCTCGAGTTGATGGTAACCATCCTGCAGGCCTTAAACTGCTTGGGTAAGGGCAGAGATTTGTTGGCACAGAGCTTCCAAAGGTGAGGCCCCCCTGTCTGACTCCATGTTTCTGGCTGGATCGTACTGTCACGTATCTTACAGTGGAGTCAGACTGCTGAGGGTGGCCTCTCGCATGGTTCCGGTCTCCACGCCCCTGAGGATGGGGACAGGGAGCGTGAGGACACGAAAGGGTGCAGGTGCCTGAAGGTGGAAGTAGCAGACCTTGGAGATGCTGGGTCCTCACGGTAGAAGAGATGTTGACTGGTCACGTAGGTAGGCACCGGAAGATCAGTAGGTGTGCAGGAAGCACTCCGTGTCTGTAACAGGCAAGGTCGGCAACTGGCAGGCAATGCGGTACAATAACAGGAGGCAGGTGCGTAATCAGGAACAAGCAAGGGTCTGGCAACGTGCAAGCAAACGAGGTACAGATTCAGGAGACAAGCCAAAGTCGAAGTCCAAGCCGGGGTCAAAGGTAGTCCAGGAGATAGTAGCACAGGGTATCCAAAGAGCGGGTGTCAGGAACGGGTCACAGGAACAAGGATCACGGGAGCAAGGTCACAGGAGCAAGGTGTTCACGTGTTCGGATTAGCATACGTCCGTTCGTCCTGGAATTCGTACGCCTCTGACGGGGACACCGCGCATGCCACCTGGAATGAAGGGAAACTGTCGCTATACGGGGACGGGCATACGTATGGTGAGTTCCCTGACACATATACTCTAGTTGTGGTGCAGGAATGAGCCCTGCTGCAAAGCGTTGCATAAAAAATTGTAATTAAACGCCCCTGTTAAACAGGGGCAGAAAAATTGGGCCTTAGGCACTGGTGCTGGTGCCACGACACTGCAACCTCTCCCATATACTCTAGTTGTAGTGCAGGAATGAGCCCTGCTGCAAAGCATTGCATCAAAAATTGTAATTAAACGCCCCTGTTAAACAGGGGCAGAAAAATTGGGCTGTTGGCATCACCCAGAACCAAAAATGTTCTTCCAACATATCAGCGGAGGAGGAAGAGGATAGACAATCAACATAACAGGACAGTCACTCAGCATCAGCATAGGCAATCTTGAAGGCATGTGATATTTTTAAAAAAAATTATTCCGTTACATCAGCTTCAGGTGCTTGGTAGCTGTGGGTGATCCAAGACTGATTCATCTTGATGAAGGTCAGTCAATCAACTGAGTCGGTGGACAGGCACACCCTGTGATCGGTAACAAAGCCACAAGCAGCACTGAAGGTGCATTCCGAAAGAATGCTGGATGCAGGACAGGCCAGTAGCTCAATTGCATACTGTGCAAGCTCTGGCCAGTGATCCATCCTCAAGACCTAGTAAGCCAGAGAATTTTCGGTGGGAAAGGTGTCCAAGTCTGACCTTGCCCCTAGGTATTCCTGCACCTGTAAATCAGACGCTGGAGATGGTTGCTGGAAACGATCATACCTTGGGGCTTCGGACTAAAAAATGATCTGAACGCATCGGTCAGACGGCCACCTTCTCCACCGCTCCTTCTGAACGATGCCTCAGCAACATGTTGTCCAGGACCAGGAGTTTGTAACCTCCCAGTCTCTGGGAACGCGTTGCACAGACCTTTCTGCAAGGCCTCCCGGAGATGTCTCATCCTCTGCTCCCTCTGCGACGGCAAGATAAGGTCGGCAACCTTAACCTTGTACCATGGATCAAGGAGAGTGGCCAGCCAGTAATGGTATCTCTCCTTGATCCAAAGAATACGAGGATCCTTCCGCAGGCTTTGCAGGATCAGGGAGGCCAGGCAGCGTAGGTTAGCCGACGCATTCGGTCCGGAGTCCTCTGGGTCACTAAGGACAACATGATCCGCAGCTACCTCCTCCCAGCCACGTACAAGTCCACAGGTTTCTTGGGACTGTAAATCATCCCTACAAGACTGCTACTGCTGATGCTGAGTGCCAGCCTCCACCTCCATGCTGACACAATCACCCTCCTCCTCCTCCTCGTCCTCTTCCTGTATGATTGGTGGGACAGCAGGAACACTGTCTGGATAAAGGGGGCCTTGAGAGGCAAGGAAGTCCTCCTCTTCCTGCCTCTGTTCTGCCTCAAGTGCCCTGTCCATTATTCCACACAGCGTATGCTCAAACAGGTGGACAAGAGGTACAGTGTCACTGATGCATGCACTGTCACTGCTCACCATCCTTGTGGCCTCCTCAAACGGTGACAGGACAGTGCATGCATCCCTGATCATGCCCCACTGGCATGGTGAGAAAAAACTGAGCTCCCTTGACCCTGTCCTGGTGCCGTAGTCGCACAGGTACTCATTGATGGCCCTCTGCTGTGTGTGCAGCCGCTGCAGCATGGCCAACGTTGAGTTCCACCTGGTGGGCATGTCACATATAAGGCGGTTCTTGGGCAGGTTCAACTCCTTTTGGAGCTCAGCCAGCCGAGCACAGGCATTAAATGATCGGCGGAAATGCACACAGACTTTGCTGGCCTGCTTCAGGACATCCTGTAAGCCCGGGTACCTGCCCAAGAACCGCTGCACCACCAGGTTAAGGACATGAGCCACACAGGGCACATGGGTCAGTTGTCCCTGTCGGAGGGTGGAGAGGAGGTTGGTGCCATTGTCGCAAACCACCATTCCTGGCTTAAGCTGGCATGGCGTCAACCCCCTCTCGGCCTGCCCCTGCAGAGCTGACAAAATATCTGCCCCAGTGTGGCTCCTGTCCCCCAAACAAACCAGCGCAAGCACGGCATGGCATAGTTTTGCCTGCGTACTTGCGTAGCCCATTGAACGCCTACGGAGCACCGCTGGTTCTGAGGACAGAGCACTGGAAGAAGTCATGGAGGAAGAAGAAGAGGAGCGGGTGGAGGAGAGAGGTGTGTCACAACAAGTAGTAGCATTTTGGAGGCGTGGTGGCGGAACAACCTCCAACACTACTGCACCTTGTCCTGCATCCTTTCCAGATGCCAGAAGAGTGACCCAATGGGCCGTGAAACACAGGTAACATCCCTGTCCATGCCTGCTGGACCATGAGTCAGCGGTAATATGCACCTTACCGCTGACCGCCCTGTCCAGCGAGGCAAGGACATTGCCTTCCACATGCCGGTAGAGAGCCGGAATCGCCTTCCGTGAGAAAAAGTGGCGTTTGGGGTCCGGACATTGTACAAACTCACGGAAGGGGGCCGAATCTACCGACTGAAAAGGCAGCAGTTGAAGTGCTAGCAATTTAGCCAAGCTAGCATTCAACCGCTGGGCATGTGGATGGCTGGGAGTGAACTTCTTTTGACGGTCCAGCAGCTGGGGCAGGGAAATTTGCCTGCTATAATCAGACGTGGGTGTACTGCTAGCAGAGTGCCCGGAGGCACTTAGCTGTGACACACCTAATTCTACACCTTCATTCCTTTCAGAGCAGGTTTCAGAGAGGACTGAAGGTCTAGTGGGGTTGGAGATCCCAGCTGATGAGGAGCAAGGAGAGGTCTGCTTTGTTCTTTGGTGTGGGTCTTTGAGGTACGCTTGCCAATGAGCTGCATGGCAGGTCAACATATGTCTGGTCAAGCATGTGGTGCCCAAGCGGCTGATGTTTTGGCCACGCGAGATACGATTGAGATATATGTTGCAAATAGTAGCGGTGTGATCTGATGCACTCGTCTCAAAAAAGGCCCACACCAAAGAACTTTTAGAATAACGCACAGAGGCAGCGCCCTGCACAGGCGGAGCCCTGCGGTGTGATTCAGTCGGTGTGCTGCCCCTAAGCTGGCCTCCGGAGGGCATCCTGCCTCGTTGGACATGTGCCTCCTCCTCCTCCTACCAGGCACCCACGTGGAGTCAGTGCCCTCATCATCCCCTCTCTCTTCATCGCTGGAGAAAACCTGGCAGTATGCTGCAGCTTGTGGAACATGACTGCCAGATTGCTGTCCTTCTTGAGCATCCCCTCTCTCTGTGCTCACGCTACTGCCTTCCTCTAGCTGAGGATCATCATCAGAGCCTACAAAACACTGGGCATCCTCCTGGAGCATGTACCCAACACTGTGCTCAAGGAGTTCAGGGGACTCCTCAGGAGGACGTGGTGGGTCTAGGGAAGATGAAGATTGAAGAAGATTGAGACGAGGGAAGACGATGCGTTGGCAGCTGCTTTGCTAGTACCCTGAGCCTGGGTGAGAGAGGATGAGGAGGATGAAGAGGGCTTTGTCATCCACTCTACCAAGTCTTCGGCATGATGCGGCTCAACATGTCCAGCTGCCGAAAAGAAGGACAAGCGTGTCCCATGGCCACGTGCTGATGATGACGATACACCGCGTCCATGACCAGCACTGTTGTCTCTAGACACAGAGCCTGCTTGCCCTCTTTTATCGGCTCGTGCCTGTCTGCCTCTCCTTGTTGGCCTTCCAGACATGGTAATGGCCTGAAGGGAGATGGGAAAACCAGCAATTGGGTAGTGTATATTGTGCTGGAGGCACACAACACCCACTAACTCCTGCAGATGGCAGATGGCTCAATTAGAGAAGAGCTATATAGGTGGATATAATGGTGTATAGTGCAGTTAGGGCACGCAGACAACACGCGCAATCTCTTGCAACTGACTGCAAGCTCTATTACAGAAGAGCAATATAGCTAGCTATATAGGTGGATATAATGGTGTATACTGCGGTCAGGGCACGCAGACAACATGCACAATCTCCTACAACTGACTGCAAGCTCTATTACAGAAGAGCAATATAGCTAGCTATATAGGTGGATATGTGGATATAATGGTGTATACTGCGGTCAGGGCACGCAGACAACACCCACAAACTCCTGCAGATTGCTAAAAGTTCAATTACAGAAGAGCAACGAATGGTATATACTGTGTTGAAGGTACACAGAGAACACCCACTAACTCCTACAGACACCAACACACTACACAAGGCCGCCACGCTGGCGGTCTTATATAGTGTGGGGCGTGTACTACACAGCCTGAGCTATGATTGGCCACAGGCATCCTGCCTGTGGCCAATCATGGCTCTCCTCGCTGCCGGCGCTGTGATTGGCCAAGCATGCAGGGTCGCAGTGCATGCTTGGCCAATCATGAGCCAGCAATGCACTGCGATGGCACAGTGCATTGTGGGCCCTGAGCGCAATACGAATTTGTCGCGAACGGCCCATAACGTTTGGTATCCGCCGAACGTGCGAACCGCCGATGTTTGAGTCGAAAGTATGTTCGACTGGAACACAAAGCTCATCCCTACCCTTCATGCATTTACATATGCAGCTCAAGGCAGTAAACACATATGTATGTATCCCACAGCAAATAAGCACGTATGTATGTAGTCCTAGGCAAATAAGCACATATGTATACCGTTTAATGCAACTAAGCACATATGTATACAGTTTACTGTAAATAAGCACATATGTATATAGTTTAAACTAAGCAAATATGTATGCAGTATAAATGAAAACCTGCCAGCGTGCGTTTAAGCAATATGTATTTATGGAGGCATGCATTTATGGAAGCATGTAGGTATGTGTTTAAGCAAATATGCGTTTAGGCAAAACACAAAATGTCAAACATGCACTTACGCAATACGCGCCCATAGAGACATGCATTTACGGAATAAGCAAGCGTGTGTTTATGAAATGTGTTTATGCAACATATATTGCACCACTTGGATCTATGCAAACACGTGTCTATGCACCATGTGTTCATGCATCACATGCATCCACGCAAACACCTATATTTATGCAACATGCATACACACTTTTAAAAGAGAAACTGCAAAAATGCAGACTTACCATTCCTGCTGCAGGACTCTGAACATAACAGAAGTTTAATCTTCACCCATCATGGCGAGCTTTGTCATGAAAGACCTTCAGAGACTGGGTCCCCCTTAATCCAGGGTCCACTCCCCTGGGCCCGTATAGCACCCTACAGGAAAGCACCTTGGTCAGAACAAACACTGTACAGGGTTCCATTATGCAGGGTCCAGCGCCATAAGACTGCATTATTATTAAAATCACTGCTCCCAAAATAACGGATGTTTTAAAAAAAATTTTTTTTCATTTATACATATCCCCTGGGGCAGGACCCGGGTCTCCAAACACTTTTTATGACAATACCTTGCATATAAGCCTTTTGATTTTTCATGTTAGTGTCCCATAGACTTTAACGGTGTTCCGGCGGCTTTCGAATTTGCCCTGAACACCGCATATTGTTCGGTGTTCGCAGAACATCCGAACAACCAAAGTTCGACCTGAACTTATGCATGGGCAAAACCATTTGCCCATCCCTAATGGATGGTACCCAAGCCTCTTTCCAATGAGGCCTGGGTACCAGCAATTTTGGCTGATAGCTTTTTCGAATGGATCTGACTGAAGTCCACGATTCTTAATAGAACCATCCGGACCTCCAAGTATGCTCCAAGAGCACGTGTCACTTCAGTGACCATCCACCTAAAGGACACTGTCGAAAAAACTGAGGTACTTCTTGTGTAAGAGGGGTTATATAGGGGAGGACTTATTGTTTTAATTGATTTACCAGTATCCATTCACCAGTAGGTGGAGTATAACCCATATAGTAATGACTGCCCTGTGTCCCATGATGTACGATAAATAAATTACTGAAGTTCTGCTTTAAAGAGCCTTTTGCTGCTTTCCTAGCTCCAGGTGGTCTCCTCCTTCACTTTTCTCTCCAGCTTCTCAGAATATGCAGCACCTAGGTACTTCTCCAATTTCTCCAGTTCAGACACAATTCGGAGATTAGCATCCAGACAGAATTCTCTGGCCATTCTAAAAAGCAGATGAGACTAATGAGAACAGAATGAACAGCACCACAACCTCTGCTACTTTAAAGACGGGCCTCCATGGACATATCACTTACAGGATGCCGATTTACTACATTGTTTCTGGACATGTTCAGTGGTTCAGCACTTCTGGGTGGAGGTGGGCTCTTTCATCTCCTCAGCTTTAGGCCTCTCTAACATTAATCGTCCCGAGAACGGTCTACTGAGCATTTTTGGTGACTTGCAACTATCTTCGCATGCCAAGAGTCTACTACATATTCTCTATTTATATGTTAGAAAGGCTATATTGTTATCATGGAAGGGTACACAGACTTCTCTGAAAACTCTTTAGTTAAAGTTAATTAATGACGCTATACCACTATACAAGCTTACCTTTGAGCTCCGGAAACTGAAAAAAACATCCACAAAATTTGGGATAGATGACTGGCCAGCCCCCTGACATTCTCCTCATAATGAATATGCCCTGCAAGTCACCTATAGATCGTGCTACAATACAGTACACTATATGCAGATATGCAGATTGCCATTGCTACTGTACATCGATGGAATGTTTGAACTATGCACAATGGTAATTACTGATTGACCACTGTATAATCATTTGTCTCTTAACTATATGAGCTTAGTACTCGACGCTGTATACCTATGATTCACCAAGTTTTGTTCAGCGATTGTTTGTTTGGTGTTTTTTTTGTATGTATGTTGGTTTGTTTAAACCTAATAAAAATATCTTTAAAAAAAAAAACGGTATAAAAAATGTCCAGTCCAGCTTTTACAACCACATTAAAGCGGTTGTAAACCCGCTGATGTGTTTTTTTTTTTTTCCTACCTGCAAAGGAAAAGGCATAATGAGCTAGTATGCACCGCATACTAGCTCATTATGAAATACTTACCTTAGAACGAGGCCCCAACATCTGGTCCGATCCACGCCAAGGGAGCTGACATGTTCCCTCTGCGTTTCTTCCGGGTATCGCAGCTCCGGCCACTCACAGCGCTGGACTGGACTCGTCACTCCCGCGCATACGCGCCGGAGATTTCTTCCCGGCAGAGTCCAGCATCTGTCGGGTTTTCAGCCGAGAATCCCCTATGCGCATGCGCCGCTGCAATTTTTTTTACCTACAGGTAAGCCTTTTTATAGGCTTTCCTGTAGGTAAAAGTCCCAAAAAGGACTATACAACCACTTTAAGGCTCCAATAGCTGAGCTCAGTTCATCAATAGCTCCCAGTGTTTCAAACATCAAGTCATCCTTAGGTCTTCTTTCTCCCATGTAAGTGTTGGAGAATAGGGATGGCCGAACTGTTCGCCCGGCGGTCATTTAGTGGCGAATTTTGCGTGTTCGCGATTCACCCAATCGGCGGACTATTGCCACTGTTCGCCCAGCGGACATATGTGTTTACAGTGTGAAAGAACTTTGACCTATGATGACACATCCATCATGGGGTACAGGACAGCCAATTGAGACATTTCAGCACATGGACAATTGGACATTCCCCCACCTTATAAATAGACCTGATCTGGCGGCCATTTTACATTCTGTCTTATTTCAGTGTAGGGACAGGAAGCTGTGTGGAGCAGGGAGAGACTGTAGTGACACAAATCGCTAGCTATTAGGTCCACAAAAGTCCTTTTAAGGACTGGTATGGTATACGTGTAGTACAGTATATAGGGTTGAGTGCACTGCTGTGCTGGTCATTGCAGCAGCCTGTCTTTTGTCAGTGCAGGGAGGGACAGGATGCTGTGTGCAGCAGGGACAGTCAGTTTAATCACTAGCTATTACTATTAGGTCCACAAAGGTCCTTTTAAGGACTGGTATAGGTGTACAGTATATAGGGTTGTACATGTATAATATACTTTCTTCCAAATATAGAAAGAATATTATACTTGACTGCTGCCCTATTCTGCAGCAGTCCTTTATCAGTGTAGGGACTGAGGTACAGTCTGCAAATCACTAGCTACTAGGTCCACAAAGGTCCTTGTAAGGACTGGTATAGGTGTACAATATATAGGGTGCTTGTGCACTGCTGCAGATTACTGCCCTATTCTGCAGCAGTCCTTTATCAGTATAGGGACTGAGGGACAGTATGCAAATCACTAGCTACTAGGTCCACAAAGGTCCTTGTAAGGACTGGTATAGGTGCACAATATATAGGGTGCTGGTGTCAGTGCTCTATATCACGGTGCTGGTGTCATACTAGCTCATTATGAAATACTTACCTTAGAACGAGGCCCCAACATCTGGTCCGATCCACGCCAAGGGAGCTGACATGTTCCCTCTGTGTTTCTTCCGGGTATCGCAGCTCCGGCCACTCACAGCGCTGGACTGGACTCGTCACTCCCGCGCATACGCGCCGGAAATTTCTTCCCGGCAGAGTCCGGCATCTGTCGGGTTTTCAGCCGAGAATCCCCTATGCGCATGCGCCGCTGCAATTTTTTTTACCTACAGGTAAGCCTTTTTATAGGCTTTCCTGTAGGTAAAAGTCCCAAAAAGGACTATACAACCACTTTAAGGCTCCAATAGCTGAGCTCAGTTCATCAATAGCTCCCAGTGTTTCAAACATCAAGTCATCCTTAGGTCTTCTTTCTCCCATGTAAGTGTTGGAGAATAGGGATGGCCGAACTGTTCGCCCGGCGGTCATTTAGTGGCGAATTTTGCGTGTTCACGATTCACCCAATCGGCGGACTATTGCCACTGTTCGCCCAGTGGACATATGTGTTTACAGTGTGAAAGAACTTTGACCTATGATGACACATCCATCATGGGGTACAGGACAGCCAATTGAGACATTTCAGCACATGGACAATTGGACATTCCCCCACCTTATAAATAGACCTGATCTGGCGGCCATTTTACATTCTGTCTTATTTCAGTGTAGGGACAGGAAGCTGTGTGGAGCAGGGAGAGACTGTAGTGACACAAATCGCTAGCTATTAGGTCCACAAAAGTCCTTTTAAGGACTGGTATGGTATACGTGTAGTACAGTATATAGGGTTGAGTGCACTGCTGTGCTGGTCATTGCAGCAGCCTGTCTTTTGTCAGTGCAGGGAGGGACAGGATGCTGTGTGCAGCAGGGACAGTCAGTTTAATCACTAGCTATTACTATTAGGTCCACAAAGGTCCTTTTAAGGACTGGTATAGGTGTACAGTATATAGGGTTGTACATGTATAATATACTTTCTTCCAAATATAGAAAGAATATTATACTTGACTGCTGCCCTATTCTGCAGCAGTCCTTTATCAGTGTAGGGACTGAGGTACAGTCTGCAAATCACTAGCTACTAGGTCCACAAAGGTCCTTGTAAGGACTGGTATAGGTGTACAATATATAGGGTGCTGGTGCACTGCTGCAGATTACTGCCCTATTCTGCAGCAGTCCTTTATCAGTATAGGGACTGAGGGACAGTATGCAAATCACTAGCTACTAGGTCCACAAAGGTCCTTGTAAGGACTGGTATAGGTGCACAATATATAGGGTGCTGGTGTCAGTGCTCTATATCACGGTGCTGGTGTCAGTGCTCTATATCTCGGTGCTGGTGTCAGTGCTCTATATCACGGTGCTGGTGTCAGTGCTCTGTATCACGGTGCTGGTGTCAGTGCACTTTATCACGGTGCTGGTCTCAGTGCTCTCTATCACGGTGCTGGTGTCAGTGCTCTCTATCACAGTGCTGGTGTCAGTGCTCTATATCACGGTGCTGGTGATCATCTCCCGCACCCTCTTCATAGCCTACCCTGACCTTTCCTCTTCTCTATTGCCTTCATGCTCTCCTGAGTCCTGAATTGTCAAAATTTCACATATAAAAAAAGAATGCTTGTAG
The DNA here is from genome assembly GCF_037356315.1 of Lithobates pipiens. NCBI lineage: Eukaryota > Metazoa > Chordata > Amphibia > Anura > Ranidae > Lithobates > Lithobates pipiens. The sequence continues at coordinate 197,444,134 of NW_027507764.1, forward strand.
TTGTCGATCCCAGATTCACTTCATACATGTGTTATGTCAGTGGCCATGTGGTGGGACTATGTGTGTACAGCTAGTAATTATTTTGTGGCTAGAAATATGACCTGTAGGTTTTTAAAGTTCGCCTGCCATTGAAGTCAATGGGGCCCGCCGCAAACTTTGCGGCTTGCGAACTTTCGGCTGCGTTCGCGGTTTGCGTTCGCGAAACGTCCCACCGGAAGTTCGTCCATCTCTATTGGAGAAGCCTTTAGCTTCATTTTTTAGGTGTAAATTGTTGGGAACATCACTGTAGCTCCAATTTGCAAAATGACCTGAGCCTCAATGTCATTATACAGATGTTTTCTCTGACTAAGAGCCTGAATACCATCAGGTAAAATAGCTTATTGGGTATTTAAAGTGCAGGTATTGTTTGGGGGGGGGGGGGGGGTGAGAAGGAACACACGTTTTAGGACATTACGTACACTCTGTCCTGGTAGCAATCAATTCAACTCAATAACAAGCAAGAGGCAAGAACTCCTCCTGCAACTGGTCTCTCTGGCCGCCTTGTGGTCTCTCCCCCTGCTCCCAGGCAGCCTCCACATCCCTCTTTCCCTCCTTTTATCCCACCACCCTGGGGGCTGTAGCTTGCCCTCTGGAGATGGCCATAGGGCCACTTGTAGACATAACTACATGTCCGACGATGCCCCTCTCCTCCTTTCTCTTGATTGGTCATCTTTCTGAACCAATGAGCAGGAACAGAGTGGGTGGCGATCCCCCACAGCTGCTGTCCTGTCTACTTCTGACTGCGGTGGCTGGCTGGTTGGGGGATTGACACCCACTACACGTGTAATATATACAAGGTCCTTCAAATTGGACATTATTCAGAAATACCTGCTGGGCCTGAATAAACTTTAAAATTTTCTGCAAACTTTTGAAAATGGTAGGTTTGTTTGCTTATCTGTTCTCTACACAACACATATACAAAACATGATCTGGGAGAAGAGGGGCTTACCCAACAAGCTGCCACTCTTAATAATCTTTTATATTTGTGAAATTGTGTATTTTATGTGCTTTGTTATATCAGACAGTTAATCAATATATACTCATAATCATTTTTTATTCAATTTTAGAGCATAAAAGAAGTGCAAGGTTATGTTCTGATCGGTCTTAACCTTATCAAGTCCATTCCATTGACCAACCTGCAGGTGATCCGAGGAAACACTTTGTTCAATAGACAATTCTCCCTCTCTATTTTATCTAATTATGGTAAAGATAACAAAACAGGCCTAGAGGAGCTACCTATGAGACAACTAAAAGGTATAGTCTGAAATTACTATGTAACAATCAGATTTAAATATGAAGTATATACAGTATACCTATGTAGCCACTGGTAAACTATGTCCTATATACCCTGTTCTTCCTCCCAATATGTTCTAGAATCCTCTAGAAGACAGGGGAAAGTAAGCCTGTAAAACACTGAGCAACCATAAGTAATCAACCCCTGCATTCTGATAACAACCTCCTGCTGGCATGATTCATGCCCATTTAAAAGGTGCCTACCCCCTTCCAGACCCTTTTTGCCCTGGGATTGGTCGAGTACCTCATACAGTGCCTTGAAAAAGTATTCATACCCCTTGAAATTTTCCAAATTGTGTCATGTCCCAACGAAAAAGAAAATGTATTTTATTTGGAAGTTTATGTGATAGACCAACACAAAGTGGCACATTGTGAAATGGAAGGAAAATGATAAATGGTTTTCAAAATTTTTTACAAATAAAAAATTTGGCGTGCATTTGTATTTAGCCCCCTGAGTCAATACTTTGTAGAACCACCTTTCGCTGCAATTGTAGCTGCAAGTCTTTTTGGGGATATCTCTACCAGCTTTGCATATCTAGAGATTGACTTGTTTGTCCATTCTTCTTTGCAAAATAGCTCAAGCTCTGTCAGATTGGAGGGAGAGCGTCCGTGAACAGCAATTTTCAAGTCTTGCCACAGATTCTTAATTGGATTTAGGTTTGGAATTTGACTGGGCCATTCTAACACATGAATATGCTTTGATCTAATCCATTCCATTGTAGCACTGGCTGTATGTTCAGGGCCGCTGTCCTGCTGGAAGGTGAACCTTCGCCTCAGTCTTTTGCAGACTCTAATGCCACTTACATGCGATCGGACTTCCCATCGGACAATTCGATCGTGTGTGGGCTCCAGCGGACTTTTTCTTCCCAAATGTCCGGCGGACCTAGAAATAAGACTGGCTTCAAATTTGTCCACCGGACTCTGCTTTTAGTGGACAATCCATTCGTCTGTGTGCTAGTCCGACGGACTAAAACCAATGCTAGGGCGGCTACTGGCTATGAACTTCCTTATTCTACGTAACCACGTTCGAATCTGTCGGACTTTTGGAGTAAGCGTGTGTGGCCAAGTACACTCGTTTGAAAGTCCAGTGGACCTCAGCTGCAAAGTCCGTCGGATTGTCCGCAGGACCAAGTCCGTCAAAAAGTCCGGTCGTGTGTACGCGGCATAACAGGTTTTCTTCTGATATTGCCCTGTATTTGGCTCCATCCATCTTCCCATCAACTCTGACTGTCCATGCTGAAGAAAAACATCCCCACAACATGATGCGGCCACCACCATGTTTCTCAGTGGGGTGGGGTGTTCAGGTTGATGTGCAGTGTTAGTTTTCCGCCACACATAGCATTTTACTTTTAGGCCAAAAAGTTCAATTTTGGTCTAATATGATCAGAGCATCTCCTTCCACATGTTTGCTCTGTCCCCCACATGGCTTCTCGCAAACTGCAAACAGGACTTCTTATGGCTTTCTTTCAATAATGGCTTTCCTCTTGCCACTCTTCCATTAAGGCAGTGTTTCTCAATTCCAGTCCTCATGGCCCACTAACAGGTCATGTTTTCAGAATTTCCCTCAGATGAAACAGCTGGGGTAATTACTAAGGCAGTGAAACTGATCAAATCACCTGTGCAAAATAATGGAAAGCCTGAAAACATGACCTGTTAGTGGGCCATGAGGACTGGAATTGAGAAACACTGCATTAAGGCTAGATTTGTGGAGTGCACCACCAATAGTTGTCCTGTGGACAGATTCTCCCACCTGAGCTGTGGATTTATGCAGCTCCTCCAGAGTTACCAATGGGCCTCTTGGCTGCTTCTCTGATTAATGCTCTTCTTGCACGGTCTGTCAGTTTAAATGGACGGCCAAATCTTGGTAGGTTTTTAGTTGTACCATACTACAGTGCTTTGTGAGATGCTCAAAGCTTGGGATATTTTTTAAAACCTAACATTGCTTTAAATGTCTTCACAACGTTATCCCTGATCTGTCTAGTTTGTTCCTTAGCCTTCGTGATGCTGTTTGTTCACTAAGGTTCTCTGAAAATCCTCTGAGGGTTTCACAGAACAGCTGTATTTATACTGAGATTAAATTACACACAGGTGGACTCTATGTACTAATTAGGTGACTCCTAAAGGCAATTGGTTCCACAAAATTTTAGTTAGGGGTATCAGAGTAAAGGGGGTTGAATACAAATGTATGCCACACTTTTCAGATTTATTTGTAAAAATGTTAAAAAACATTTATCATTTTCCTTCTACTTCACAATTATGTGCCACGTTGTGTTGATCTCTCACATAAAATCACAATAAAATACATTTAGGTTTTTGGTTGTAACATGACAAAATGTGAAAAATTTCAAGGCTTTTTCGAGGCACTGTACATATGCCAAACAGTTCCTCCTAACTTTTGCCCACTACAGTACAGATGGAAGTTTCTCCAAGTTTCCAGAAAACAAACAAGAGAAGCTTCTTGCTAAGTCACCCAGCTCCCCAAGTCACTAACCCTGATCCAGATTCACCCAGGCCTGGTTCTCAGCCAAACCAATTTTCCTACCCTAACAAACCCATTTACATCTAGCACACTAGCTAGGGGGTGCTACGCACAGTTTACATTTAGATGGAGGCCCCCTCTTCTGCTTATTTTTCTCTATGTGTATTAGGTTCTCAGGACCTGGTTTAGGGAAGCAGCCACCATTTTATTGGATTCAATTGAATTTCCTTTGTACATTATCCTTCATTCCTGATCCTCCTCTTGATATTCATCAGTTCTTTGCAGTAGCTCTGTAGCTTTACTTTCTTCTTTTCCAAATCTACCTAGCAGCCTACTCCAAACTAGGGGGGTGCTACACCTGCAAAATCACTAAATATGGCATTATGATTATTTACCTTTTTCTACAGCTTTTAGCAGCATGGTCTGGTGCTGTCGTAGTATACATTTTTAGTGCAAACAAGCTGTCGGAATACATAACACATGCTCTGCACTGAGCTAAATGAGTAATCCTTCTCCTAGAAGCAGATTTTTCATAGGACAGTATTGGTAGTATTTCTGGAAACAGGGCTTTTCATAATAGCTAACCTATCAAGCTGGTTTTTCAGAGGTTGTTGGGACAAGTACAAATGTATAATTGTTTGTAAAAGTCCAATTATACTGTAACCACTTCTGGACCGCCCGCTGTTGATATACATCAGTCCTTTCACATTAAATACCATTTTTAAGGCAACCGATAGCTGCCATAATATTTTCTTCAATGGCGGGCGGTCCACTTTGAGATAAAAGGGGTCGCTGCGGAGGATTCGCCGCAAGAGCACTTTTATTGCCGGCGAGAGATGTGCCCACCCCCCTCCCGCAGTGTTCTCATCATCTCCGCCACTTACTGGATTCATCTTTAGTTGCTGAGATCAGGGAAGAGCTTTATGTTTGAGTCAAACTCATGTTCGACTCGAACATTGGCTGTTCACCAGTTCGCCGAACAGCGAACAATTTTGGGTGTTCGCCGCAAATTCGAAAGCCACGGAACACCTTTTACAAGTCTATGGGAGAAATCAAATATGCTAATTTTTTCATGTATCAATGCAAAAAAAATCTGATATGCAGATTGCCCCTATGACCCCTATTGTCCAAATCCTCCATATGCCTATACATGTCAATCAAATGTTGTGTATGTACAGTATTGGTTTGCTGTATTTGCTTAATTGCAGCGCCATGTGTCATGGCGACATTTTCCATATGTTCCAGCCTCGTGGCAACAGCTCTAATGTTAGTTTTTAAGTCTGATATGGCAGCAGACAGGGTGTTCTTATTATACAAGGCCACCTGCTGTAGATCGGCTAGGCACAGGAGAGGAGAGGGATGAGGATTACTCTGGAGGGGTGTCTGTGGCGATGTAGCTCCCTACACTCCGATCCGCGGCTTGAGATGCGTGAGTCCGTGAGCTGAGTGCGGAACATCCCTGGTATGTTCCTGCTCATCTGAGTAGACTGGTCCGGCTGAGACTGGGAGGCTAAGTGGCTTCTCCCTGCCATCGGTGCTCAGTGTGATCGAGGCTTTCTCGCTACTGAAAAGTCAGACAGAAGCTCTGGATGGCGGAGCTCTCTGTCTATGTAACCATCTTGCTCTGGTGCCAGGCCACGCCCCCAATTTTTGTAAAGGACAGTGTAAAAATAAAAAATAAGAAGTATAATAACAAAAAAAATTAAAAGCGCCCCCTCCCTCCAAGCTTGCGTGCAGAAGCGAGCGCATACGTAAGTAGCGCTCACATATGAAAACAGTGTTTAAACCACACATGTGAGGTATCGCTACAATCAGGAGAGCGAGAGAAATAATTCTAGAACAAGATTTCCTCTGTAATTCAAAACTGGTAACCTGTAGACATTTTTAAATGTTGTCTATGGAAATTTTTAAGTGCCAAAGTTTGTCTCCATTCCAAGAGCGGGCGCAATTTTGAAGCATGACATGTTGGATATCAATTTACTCAGCGTAACATGATCTTTCACAATATGGAAAGAAAATTGACCTTTGACCTCAAGTTGCGAATGTAGAAACTTGTAGCCTGGTGACAGAGTGATGCTGAGAAACTTGGGTGTCCCTGGAAAGCACAAGATGGATGATCACTGGAAGCCACAACCCTATGTCATCTGCAGGCAGCTGCCAGGGTTACCAGTATACCAGATCCAGCCAGAGGAAAGCACGGGCCTGCTAAAGACTAGGCATCAAAATCATCTTTTGCCCCTGTCAGAAGCAGTTTGCATGCCACCACAGCTGGATTCGCAGTCCTCATCCACAGCTTTTCCGAGGTTCTGACCAGTGACTAAATCTCAGTCTGTACCCCTAGATGTAGAAGATGAAGATAGTAAAGATGAAGAGATGGGGATGGATTGGCTGTGGCTGTCTCAGATGCCATGGCCTGCCACCCTCCCTCCTCTTCCTGAAGTGACAGACACCGGGGATCCTCAGGCCAGAGGCTCCTGAATTTGTGCCTCAGAAACCTCCTCGCACTATACTGCATGTGAGCAGTGCTCCCAGAGACATGGCCACCTTTTCTGCTCCTTCCCCTGTCTCCTGATTGGTAGGGGGAAGGAGCCTATCACTGGACAGAGCTGCAGCAGTGGGGGATTCTGGGACATATAGTCCCCAACACCAGTGGCCCCATAGCGGTCCCCCACTGCTGCAGCATAGGAAGAAAGGAAAAGGACACAAAAAGGCTGCTTGGGAGCAAGGGAAAAATACCATGAGGTGAGGGGAAGACCGGACGTGAGGAGAGGGGCTGCTGCTATCTATCAGTGTCACCATCCTACCACAGCTCCAGGTGTCGGTGTGCCTATCCTGCCATAGCTTCACAGTTGGACGGTTGTGTGCATCTTGCCAGAGGGGACCCAGAGGGTATCTCCAGGTGTCTATCTGCAGACATCGCTGTACCTTCCTGCTACCGGTTGCCAGTCGGGCATTCCCACTGAGCCTGTCCCGTGTGTCTATTCGGTTCCTGGTATCGCTGGATTGGTGAGTGGACGATAGCCCATCTTGTGCAAACTATTCCTACAGACAACTTTACCCTGTCTCCTAGTCAGAGCCTGTCCCAGGAGACACCTTACGTCAGTTGCTCCTTATTCTTGAGCCTCCTTGCATAGAGATCTCCTTGGGCCTTGAGCTAGCTGAAGATACCTGGATATCTCCAATGTGAGAGCTTCCATGTTTCTTCTTTACCTTGCAATGGACTCAGTGTTTTAACGCTTGTACTCGTTAAGGGAGAACTCTGATTTTCAAAATATAAGTTGACATTGTTTGAATTTTGTACAACGTGTATATACCTTCAGGACCTGTGGGCTCAGGATTTTAGGGAGACCTGCTGGCTGGTAACATGCTGTCTCTGTTCCCCCTTTATGACTGAGCACATAGGCCACATTTAAGCCATTTAAGTTGGGTGAATTGTGCTATTTATCAATTGCATGTTACTTTGTAATCCATAGCAGAGTTTACTATTTCCATTTACTCAGTTATACTACTGCTGTTTTTTTTAGGAGAAAAAACCTTTCAGTAAACATACTTTCTGGTTTCCTACAGTTGTGTGCATTTACTGTTGTGCTCATACTAACGGCAGTTGCTAGGTGTTCCAAAGTGTTCAAAACTGTTTCTTTGGGGTCGAAAAAAGGCAGATTATAGAACCAAACATATTCAAGCTGCTCCTTTGGGGGTGGCACTATATATATATATATATATATATATATATATATATATATATATATATATATATATATATACAGTATCTAACAAAAGTCACATTTTTGTAAATATTTTATTATATCTTTTCATTTGACAACACGGAATTAATGATACTTTGCTACAATGTAAAGTAGTGAGTGTACAGCTTGTAAAACAGTGTAAATTTGCTGTCCCCTCAAAATGACTCAACACACAGCCATTAATATCTAAACCACTGCAACAAAAGTGAGTACACCCCTAACTGAAAATGTCAGTATTGGGCCCAATTAGCCATTTTCCCTCCCTGGTGTCATGTGACTCGTTAGTGCTACAAGGTCTCAGGTGCGAATGGGGAGAAGGTGTGTTAAATTTGGTGTTATCGCTCTCACGCTCTTATACAGGACACTGGAAGTTCAACATGGCACCTCATGGCAAAGAACTCTCTGAGGATCTATAAAAAAGAATTGTTGCTTCGCTCTCCACATTTTCCTTTTCCCATTACACCACAATTACAAACGAATGCCCTGCCCCCTAATTATAATAAGACTCCGCCTGCATACAAAAAAGTGTCCCTATACATTTTTTTACAATGTTGGCAACTATGCATATGTGATACCCAGTCGGCCTCTGTGTAAGCTGTATATCACTGCAGTAGCACAAGCTACTACAGTATTGGCTGCGATCCTCCAGGGGCTGTGCCAAGCGGCTGCCCTTCTGATAGTAACCACAGGGCGTTGTTTGCTCAGCACAGCTGCCATTGAGAGAAAGCCTTGCATTTTTCTCATTAATGCAGTTTTTTCTGATAGGACAAAGTGGAGATTGTTTATGACTAAGGCCTTATAGGCTGAAAAGCATCAACCTTTCTTATTTGCGTTTGGTCACTGTGGCCTGTTAATAAATACTACATTTTTTAAGAGCAATCACCGGAGTGCGGATCATCTTTTCCTTATTTCCCTACTCAGCCAACAACTGTGGATCGAGGACCTGAGGAGCTCTGCTATCTATGTGATGTATGGGTAGTAGCACTGACTTTTTTTTTATAAAGTGGAGATTGTGACATCTCTGCCCTCCTAACCACTTCGCCCAACTAGAGAATTCTTTGCATTCAATGAAAAAATGCAAATCTTTCTCTGAATGGAGACCCTGTCAATTGTGTGACCCCCCCCTGTGGTTACCATGCAGAAAGGCAGCTATCGGCACTGCACCCGGATGATTGTGGCTATTACAGTAGTAGCTCAGGATACTACTGTAAATTACAGCTTACACAGAGAAGAATTGCATACTTACATTGGCTAAGCTAGACCAAAATATATCATTGCTGTAGTTCAGCTATAACCACTTTCCGACTGGCACACGCCGATGTACGACGGCAGAATGGCACAGACAGGCAAATGGGTGTACAGGTATGTCCCTTTAAATTTGCCACCATGCCATTGCTTGCATGATGTCAGCGGCGTGCTTGCTCACTGGTCGGGACCTTCATGAGTACTTGAGGACTCGATCGCCGCAGGGATACCCGTGATCTTCTCACGGGGAGGAAGAACGGGGAGATTCTAAAGTAAGCAAGCATCTCCCTGTTCTACCTAGCAACAGTTACACTGATCTCTGCTCCCTGTGATTGGAGCAGAGATCAGTGATGTGTAAAAAACAGCCACGCCCCCCACAGTTAGCAACACACCCCTAGGACACACTTAACCCCTACACTGCCCCCTAGTGGTTAACCCCTTCACTGCCAGTGTCATTTACACAGGAATCAGTGCATTTGTATAGCACTGATTGCTGTATAAATGACAATGGTCCCAAAAATGTGTAAAAAATGTCCGATGTGTAAAATCTAACACTGCCAATATCATGCAGTGTTAGATTTTTTTTTACTTTCCTCACCCACTGTCATGTGTAAATACAGGAGGTGGAGGACTTGAAATGGAATCCTTTCTTTTCTGACTTCTGTGTTTATGTTTTTACAAGTGACAGTGATAATAGAGTGAGTTGGCACAGCAGGTCCTATGCTGAACAGAGGTCTGGATGGGAATGACTAGTCCAATTTAACTTCTTATAGGAGGAATGAACAAGTAAGGATAGCAGCTCTTCCTTCTACCCACCACCTCTCATCCCTGGGATCCTGACTAGGCCCTCTTCCTGGTTCTGGCTCCATATCAACTGTATAGTCTACTATAGTGGTAGTTCCTCCACAGTTCCTTCCTAACACACACTATCCCTTTCCCTCCCCACACAACACATTAATAACAGTTCAAATGTGTGGGCTGTTCTTATTTGTGGGAAGTGCCTATGCAGTACACACCCGCAAATTAGCTACTGCAGGAGACAGGTGACCCGTTTCATGGGTCTAGGGGCGGTGCTTCTCAAACTTTTTTCAGTCAAGGCACCCTTTAATAATTATGGACAGTCTCGAGGCACCCCATTCTAAAATTTAAAAGCTATTCTAATAGTTTTACATAATGCAGCAACATCCACAACTACAAGTAGGGCACCCAATGTTAGAGGTAATTTATTCTTTCAAAGCAAATATACTTTTGCAAACTAGTACTGACTAGTATTCCAATGTTTCTCTTCCCCTTCAGTTTTTTCTCACTCAGCTAACGTGACGCCAGCACTGATGGAGAGGGGCAGGGGAGGGTCAAGCAAGGATGCTATACAAGCGACAGAAATACTCTTTATCAACTGATGATGCCATTGGTCGTTAGGATGCCAGCAGCTAGAAGGTTCTAATGGTGCCCAATGAAAACCTGTGACCATAGGTGTGCACAGCCTATTGCACTAGGGTGTACACCCCAAAGCTCAAACACATAAACGTGTGTGTGCATGTGTATATATACTGACAGTGTCAATAGAGGAATGGACAGTGTCAGTAGAGCAGAGATTGGTGTCAGTAAGACCATGGCTGGTGTCAGTCGTTTTTATTCTTATTTTATTTTGTATTATTTTTTTAAATTTCTTTTATTGTTTTTTTTTACAATTATTTTAAGAGCTGTATTAGGAGGTTTTGATGAAATATCAGGGGGAATCTGTGCCAGAAGAGGTGATTAGGGTGTGCCCAGGCACATCCTGTGTGCACATCTATGCCTTTGACTTGGTGTAATTTAAAAGGCATCTTTATGCTAGCTTATATACAATTGTTGGGCAATTTTAGGCATTTTTCCAACGCACCCCTGAAGAAACTTTAAGGCACCCCAGGGTGCCCATGAACCCTGGTTGAAAAAGGCTGGTCTAGGGGGGATGCCGAGGGTAATGGTAGGTCAGCCAATCCCACAACAAATGCATATGTATTTTCAAAATCTCATAAACGATGGCACCACAGATGGATTGTGTACCTCCCATTATTTGAGAGTCTTGTGTAAAAACTAACTGACCATATTTGCTGTACTGACTTTCTTGATCACATTCCTATTAGACACCAGGTGACCAATAATTGCTCCTATTGGTAGTAACACTGATTTTCATTTTTAAGCAGTAAGAATGTTTTTGACTACGTACTCACAATGATACCATGGAATAAAATGCCGTTTCTTTTGAGATTAGGTTCACTTAAATACTGTATATGAATAGGATGAATGGGAGTTTTCTTCTGTGCAAAAAAAAAAAAAAAAAAAGTCCATAAGAATTTCTAATTTGTGCATCATAACTTTTTGTTTACAGAAATTACCCATGGTGGAGTTAAAATAGCAAGAAATCCTAGACTCTGTGGCTTGGATACAATTAAATGGGAGGACATTGCTAGGTTGGACAATATTAGGATTTTTGCAGAAAACGCATCTCTTTCACACTGTATGTATGCCTATTGAAGAATTGCTTGCTGGTTATAATCTGCAATGAAATACATTTTTTTCTAAGTAAGTCAGTCATATGTGAGCTTGTACTATGAACAATTGATAAGGATTTTTTTTTATTATTATTAAAAAATGTGCTCAGAGATGGTTTAATTTGTTTTATAGAGTGCTATATATTCAGCTTTTACAAGGAGCACAGAGCCATACACATCTCCATACCGCAGTCAGACAGACAGATAGACATATGCACTCTAAGCAAGATTTCTGTGTATGAGGCTGTTAGCTTACTTCTTTGTTTTTTTAATGGTAGAAGGAAAATTCAAGAATGAGAAAACCACAATAAGGTGTTCATTTAAGTTATAGCTCTGCTAAAATTTTGAATTGAGTAAGGAAGGGTTAGGCTGGATTCACACCTATGCAGTTTTAGTGCTTTTTGCATTTTGCAGATTTGCACTACAGTCCATTTTAACATTGTTTCCTATGGAACATGTTCTGTAGTGCAACTCTGCAAAATGCAAAAAGCACTAAAAAAGCATAGGTGTGAATCCAGCCTTAGAAACCCTGCTGGGTTTTAATTGTAAATATGATCCAGCAAATGTTGAGCTCTCTACTGAAATTCAGAAGGGGTCAGCCTTTATATACTTAGGCTGGATTCACACCTATGCAATTTTAGTGATTTTTGCAGATTTGCACTAGAGTCCATTTAACATGGTTTCCTATGGAACACGATCTGTAATGCAAATCTGCAAATTACAAAATGCACAAAAAATGCATAGGTGTGAACCCAGCCTAAGAGGAGGAGCAGGATGGAAAATCTTTCTCGAATGTACGCATTTCCAACAGTGTATATGGTTTTTGTTTGGTAAAGTCCATGCATTTGCAAATCAAATGTTAAAAGCAAATGAAATCTTAAACTGCTTCCAAATGACATCCCATGTTATGAGAATTTTTGTATGAAATTTCCTAAGAATTTTCGTACAAATTTTTGTTTAGTTTTTCTGTTCAGAATTCTACTAGTGTATACCCAGCTTTAGTTGCAATGAAAACACAGAGAAAAGGATCTGCTCAGAGGGAGATTTTTAATGCCATGTCCCTGCTTGGGATATTCACCCTCTTTCCTTGTCCTGGGGATTGTTGAAACTGAGACAGGTGATGAGAATTCAGAAATATTACAATGGAACAGGAGGTGTAAAAAAATCTTCCAAAGAATACAGTTGCTGCGTTAAAGGCTAGATTCACACCTATGCATTTTTAGTGCTTTTTGCATTTTGCAGGTATGCGCTACAGAACGTGTTCCATAGGAAACCATGTTCAATGGACTGTAGTGTGAATATGAAAAATGCAAAATGCACTAGAAATGCATAGGTGTGAATCAGGCCTTAGGCTGGATTCACACCTATGCAGTTTTAGTGCTTTTTGCATTTTACAGATTTGCACTACAGTCCATTTACCATGGTTTCCTATGGAACACGTTCTGTAGTGCAAATCTGCAAAATGCAAAAAGCAATAAAACTGCATAAGTGTGAATCCAGCCTAAGACCCCTAATCTTGTCCCGGTAGAGAAGATCCACACTTATTTGCTGTTTTTTAAAACTGCAGGTTTTAAATGTGATGCTTGCAATGGATCTTGCTGGGGACCTGGTCCAGAGAACTGCCAAATACGTAAGTTGATTTCTAAATATCTTATTTCCTATAACAATGGCAATTTAAGTATAGCTGTTACTTGTCATGATAAAAAAAGGTATATGTATTGTAGTAACATAAGGTGTTCACAGGAGTCACCAGAAAAGCTTCTTTTACCAGAGTCAGTAACCCTGATTCTCATGTGGTAGTCTGCTCGGGTTGTGCCTACACTGCTTGAATGTCTCTCTGCAAGTGGAATTTTTGTGTCTGATCTGAAAATCACAAGCCAATTCGATGAAGATAAAAGAAAGAAGAACAAAGTAATGCTCACTTCTCAATAAAAGCATCAAATAAAGGGTTTTTGAAGTTAAAATAGAAAATACATTATTTGCTAGTAACACCTACAAGGTAGCATTCAAAATAAATATGGGTTATCAATGCGAGACCCTCTGTGTTTAGTGCTATCCAGATCACTATGAGGACAGATCTTGCAGAGATTTGATAAGTGTGGATCCCTTAGTACAGGGGTGTCAAGCTCAATTTCATCACAGGCCCTATCAGCATTATGGTTGCCCTCAAAGGGCTGGTTGTATCTGTAGGACAAGATTTTCAAATCCCTCCCCTTACATCAGATGTCAAGACCCCCACCCCCACCATCAAAAGTCAAGAGTCCCCCACCCTCCCTTACATCACAGTGGACCCCTTGCCTTGTGCCACTGCAAAGCTGGGAAGAAGAAAGTGCAGTGTCTGTAAGAGGGGGGCTGGAGTCAGTCTGCTAAATGCTGAGATTAGTGGAGGTGGAGACAAGGGGGTGCTTCAGCTGCCCAGAGAGGTGCCTGATCTGGCAGAGGAGTTCTGTCCTCCTCTCTGCTGCCGACTGCTGAGACAAGGTGAGTGCTGAGGATGCCAGGGCTGCAGGAGAGATGCGAGGACCACATGAAATGGTCTGGGGGGCCCTAAGCCTTGTGTTTGACACATGTGCCTTAGTGGATGCTGTGAATAATATTTAATGAAGCTTACTGTATATAAATGTCGAACAAATGCAATCTACAAACTAGTATATCTAGTCCAATGCCTTATGTCTATAACTTATTGCTAGTAAACTGCATAATGATTCCCCATTATGTAGATAAAAGGAATGCTTTGCTGTCCTTTTATATGCATCACCGATAGAAAAAATGGATTCATGTACAAAAGGAGTAGGTTCTGTTCATTTAGCTTAGTAAATTAGGTGAATCTGTGCTCACTTCAATTAGTCATTTCCTAGTATATGTGGTGCAGCGCATCTTGCTCTGACAAACTGTCATACTTAATTTGTGTTGTTGCGGTTTGGCTGGTTGTGGTCCCCGCCTCGCCTCTGGGTGGTTCAGTGCCCCAAACACCATGGTTTTGTCAGGGGTTGGCAGGTAAGCCCTGTGTGTAAAGTTCCTTTGGAGTTTAGCAGTTTGTGCAAGCCTAATATATGTGGCGATGTTTCAGCAGTATCCCTGATGAAGCAGCTGTAGACCACAAAACTCATTGGAATAGACCATCGGAATTTACCAAGTATCTATTTGTACTTTATTTACACAATATATTTTTAATACATTGCATGTGGTACCGATTGTAACTTTATTGGGGTAGTCATGTTAGGCCCCATTACTTATCTTTAAATGGGTTTGTAAAATAAAACGTTTTTTTATTCAATTGTGTTGCCTCTATTGTGGTGCAAAGTCTCTAAAGTCCCCTCCTTGTAGAAAGGATTTCCCTTTTTTGGTGTTCCATAGTAACCTAATAGAAATCTTGTTTTTTTTTATTTACCTCACATATGATTGGGTATCAAAGTGAACACGTGTTCACCTGATTTACTAACATGCATTTTGTAAATGAATGGCTTCTATTTTAAGTCAACCCCGTTGTGTTTAACATGATATCTCGAGCTGCTAATATTTATTTTTATTGTTTGTTATTTAAAATGTAATTTCTTTCAGTTACAAAGCTCAACTGTGCTCAGGAGTGTCCTGGACGGTGCAGGGGACCACTGCCCAGCGATTGCTGTCACAATCAATGCATAGCCGGTTGTACAGGACCCAAAGACACTGATTGCCTGGTAATGTGTATAATCTTACACTATTTTGACAGTGAAGGGTCAACCAAAGAGATCTGCATCTGTAAAGTTTTAGTTTTTTTTAAAAACTTTGACATCTGTAAAGTTTAGTCTTTCTGCTAAGGCAATCACAAGGAGGGCTCACTTTCCCTGATTCTGTTTACTTTACATTAATGAGAATATAGTAGGGAAAGTGAGAGACTTCATGTTGGAAGATCAAAGTTGGGAATTATGTCAGGAGTTTTCCACCGGAGTCGCTGAAAAATAACCCAAGTTCTTGGAGAGGGCAAGTCTCAGTGTTTTACCAAACACTGTTCATATCATAAATATAATATACTTTGGTTGAATGCTTCCTTTAAATAGAAATGTTGTATGGCTCTTTTGATTTTAACTGATATAGCTTACACCTTAGGAAATATTTAGGTGAAACATCATTTATGAGTTTCTTCTAGTATATGTCTGCTTATTTACTGCTAACGCTGGTGTTTGTTGGCTAGATTTGTGTAAAACAAAGTTATCAAAAATGCATAACTGCATGATAGCAAATATTTAAGCTGAACTCAAGGAAAAAACAGTTGATGAAATACATATAAGGGAGCCATTTTACCTTCCAAAGGATTTGTATTTCTGCTGATCTAGTTTTACACAGATTTACACAGAGCTGCCACAGCACACACACACTTCAGGTCTTCTCTCTACCCCACCCTGTGACTGGTCAGTGAAAGAAGAAGCAGCTTGTCAATACACTCATCTTGCATGCTTGTTGCAGTGTAGCACAACTTTGGCTACTTGTAGTGCTGCTTCCCCCTCCTCCTGTCTAAGCTCTGCTGTTTGGGAACTGCAGGAGGCTAATGCCAGTTTAGGTACATAGATACTTATACTACTTGGATTAAAAAATACATTTAAAGATGTAGTAATAATTCATTTGTGTTTTTTTTTTTTAATCTGCCTTCAGTACAACTTTAACATTTCCATAGTCTTCAGCCTATGCTATTTTTATCACCTTGTGAACCCTCAGCTTGTAAAACAGCCAATTCTGTTTAACCCTCATGGCCCTTTAAGGGGTTTAGGATGCTGGGAGGTGGGGCTGGGTTTATGACCATGTGACCACCGAGATTGGCTGTCATGGCATACACATGATCGGAAAGCTCCCAATCTGCTATCGGGAGCTTTCTGATAGCCACCAGTAACTGTGCCAGGAGCACGCAAGATGTGTGCCCTCATCGCATCTGTTTTTGCACTAATGCATGCAAATATCCGGCTGCTCAGTACCATGCATGCGGCCGTTACCAAGAGGTTACAATATAAATGAAAGGCAACACATTTGTGTATAGATCTAAAAACATTATAAGTACTTATTTTCCCTTTTTTATAAGTGATCACATCCCCTCTATTCTCAGATGCATAAGGAGATCAGAGAGATGGGGGAGGAGAAACAGCAGCACACTGGTCTTCCCACTGAATGGCTGTGTGCGGGGAAGGGGGGTCATGTCTGGACATCTCTGATCATTGGAGGAGAGCAGGATGAGTTGCCAGCACAGCTAGAAAACTGACCATGCTTTGCTCTCATGCAGGGCTGTCTTAATAGCATCAAGGGCCCCTGGGCAAAGTAATGCTCTAGGTCCCCTACAATGGAGACATTGCAGGTAAACAGACATCAAGTAGGTAGGAGGCAGACAAGCGGAAGCTTCCTCTTTTGGGTGGAGCTCCACATTAACTACATGAACAACCACTCTGTACAGCAAAGAAACAGTGGGAAAATACTACATACATAAAGTAACAAAGTTGTCCTGTGCATATAATATATCTGCTAGATTGGTGTCTCCCCAGCACTCTGACCCCTCTACAAACCAGATATCTCCCCAGCACTCTGACCCCTCTACATCCCAGATATCCCCCCCCCCCCAGCACTCTGACCCCTCTACACCCTATATCCCCCCAGAACTCTGACCCCTCTACACCCTAGATATTCCCCCCAGCACTGTAACCATATACCATATGATACCCCTTGTATTGTGACCCGACTACATCCCAGATACCCTCTACACTGTAGCCTCTCTACATCTCTGATACCTCTAGCACTATAGTCACCCAAGCTACCCCCTATACACCCCAGATCCCCCCTCAGCATTGTTTTCCCCCATACACCCTTGATATCCCCCAGCACCATTATTCCATCCATATAGTACCCCCTTTTCCAGTGGAGATAACGTGCATGTAAACTTTTGGCTCTGTGCCCACCTCCAGCACTGCACTCAACTAGGCAGAAGGAGGGGTGGAGGACGGAGCATCCCTTTGGGCATTCCAAGCCTTTAGATGCCATCAGTGCTGGACAGCTGGGCTCACCATGACACCATCTACAATGCTACTTCGGCAGGTGGGCTCTCAGTACTGTTGACTTAGCAGCTCCCACTCCAGCTCCTACCCTGTGGCCTCAGAGTCCTGAGTATTCAAGCTGCATGGGGTGGAGTCAGAGTATCACTGGCACTCTGGCCCTGCCCCTCCCTGCTGGCTGTGAAATAATAGGTATCCTATTGCACAGCATGATGCACCGCTGCCAGCCTACCTCCCCTGTGTATCCATTACTCTCAGTACCATCATGAGGCCCCCAATTTCGGGGCAGCGTGGGCTCAAGGACCAGCTGCTTTGGGGAAAGTGCAGAGGCCTCCCATGCAGCTGGGGCCCCTGGGCAGTGCCCAGGGGTGCCCTCTCATTAAGACAGCCCTGCTCTCATGCCTAGTATGGTTAGTTTTTAATAGGAAAGCAGATGGACTGGCAGGAACACCAGGGATTTCACACAAAGACAGCAATACAAAGAGAACAGGATATTTTTTCATATAAGTACATTGAACCTCAAGCACATACTAGAAATACGAAATGTTGGGTTTACATATTCTTTAAACTATCTTACAATCATTTTTTTCCTTAAAGGCTTGCCGCAGATTCCAGGATGGTGACACATGTCGAGAGACCTGTCCTCCACCTTATGTATATAACCCAGACAGTCACCAATTGGAAAGCAATCCTAGAGGAAAGTTCAGTTTTGGGTACTTCTGTGTTTCTAAATGTCCGTGTAAGTAACATTCAGAGTTCAAGTAAAATTAATCTATAATCAGCAAAGAAATGTAGATGAAGGAATTGTTTCTTCTCAATTAAAATATGCAATGACACCACCCAGCACAATTTTTTATTTATGTAAACTGTCCAAATCTCATGACCTAATTAAAAAAAAAGTATGTAATGAGTCCTGCCCGGTACACACATTTAGTAGGGTTGAAAGATGAAAAATGTGTCAATGACAGCCACAGTCCTACACTTAAGCCCAAGAGCTGCACTAATCTGTACTTGGGCTTTCAGTCTTTGTAATTCTCTATTATGCCCCGTACACATGATCGGACTTTCTGATGTAAAATGTGCGATCGGAGCTTGTTGTTGGAAATTCAGACCGTGTGTAGGCTCCATCCAACAGTTTCCATCGGAATTTCCCTCACACAAAATTTGAGATCTTGTTCTCAAATTTTCCGACAAGAAACTCCGTTTGTGCAAATTCCGATCGTGTGTACACAATTCCGACTTACAAAGTGCCATGCATGCTCAGAATAAATTACGAGACGGAATCGATCGGTCTGGTAAAACTATTGTTCGTAATGGAGGTAGCACATTCATCACGCTGCAAATGTTAAAGTCTCTTCTTCTTTATAATGCTAGAGGAATGAAGTAGTTTTGCTGCTCATATTCACATAGAGTTCTCACAAACTTCTTTCTTTATTATTTCTTGTGATTTCATGAATATAATTTTTTTCATTTTTGTCAGATCTCCAGAAGAATTTTTTTTTATTTTTGTTTTTTATAGTGAATATTTTTTGGGGGTTTTTTTTTAATCAAGATCTCTTGTTTTTTTTTTGTTTTTTTTGGTGATCTCCCTAATTTTTTGTGGGTTTTGTGTGTCAAGTTACCACAACACCATTATTATCTTGTATTTTTTAACCTCAAGGAGGTTGTTGGAGTTGGTGTCCCTTGCTAATTTGACATTGTATTTTTGAAATGTGCCTGCCTACTCACAAACAAACTGCCCTTTTTGAAGGAAAACACATAAGCAAGTATTTGTGAAAAATAAATATCTCTTTGTTAGGGGTCATAACCAAATAATGAGGAAGACAACGCTGGAGAAACTGCTGAAATTGGCAAAGCCTTTGTACCCCAGCCCACACATCAATTATTTTCCAGCTAAAATTGGTGGCCTGAGGAGTCCATATAATAGTGAGCAGAATTCGATCCCAGACTACAAGAGATCAGGAACAGCAGTAGATGACATATATGTCCCCAGGCTGTGGTCATACAACAGCCTGCATCTTTTGTCAGACCAGGCTGAACCCAGGCCCTTCCTTCCACTCTTCCTTCCAGGCTTACATCCAGGCTGTGGCTGAGGTGTTGGAAGTGTGGCAAGAGGAGGAGGAGGAGGATGGTCCAACTCACACAGGTGGGTTTTGGTGGTGATTTTGCCCCTCAAACCCTTATTTAGTGTGAGGTACATGACTTCTTCACACAAGAGGCGTTGGCCCTCCTCCATTTCCTGTAGTTTGCATGCAGCCATGGATGTAAAGGCCTCTTGAAGAGTGGGGGTGGTTCTGAGGACCGCAGAAGCCTCCCCAATCAGCCTGAGTGCTGACTCCACATTACTCCCCTTCCTAGGCCTTTTTGGTGGAAGGCGGAGGGGAGGGACCTGGGATTCTGTCAGGCTACTGGGCCTGGCCACCTCCTGGCTGCCACATTCCACAGCCTACTCCTGGCTGCCACATTCCACAGCCTAATCCTGGCTGCCACATTCCACAGCCTCCTCCTTGCTGCCACATTCCACAGCCTCCTCCTGGCTGCCACATTCCATGCCCTCCTCCTGGCTGCCACATTCCATGCCCTCCTCCTGACTGCCACATTCCACAGCCTACTCCTGGCTGCCACATTCCACAGCCTCCTCCTGGCTGCCACATTCCATGCCCTCCTCTTGGCTGAGGCTTTCCTGTGTATGAAAAAGGGACATAGTTTTATTTTTTTGGTCATCAATCACATACAATTTTCAGCTCATGTGTAAAAGAAACAAAAGGTAGATGCGGCTCTAAACCTTAATAAATCCAAAAAAATCCCCAAAAAATTATTTTCTATCTGAAATATGAGAGAGACCTCTATTTATTTATCCAGGATATGCCTTTCACAAAATTATGACCAAACTGCGTGAAAAAAAAATGGTTGGAAATATATGGTAGAGGCAGCTTGTACCTTTGTAACATTTACTATTCACTATCCAATGTCCTATCTTCTCTTTCAATTTTCAGCTCGTGACTGTTGCAAATTGAATGTTAATAAATAGAAAAGACTATCATTCTGACCCCAGCATTTTTCTTTCTTGTCCCAATAATTTTTGGCCACTAATGTCTATTGATATGTAAAACACCTTATTAAATCAGCAATTAGTGATTAATAATAACATCTAGTTAACATCGTTCTTTTTTGACAAGAAATATGTTGAAAAATGCTATACTTAGCTCAAGCTGGGCTCCTCCACTACTTCCTGGCTGGAAGGCACAGGTTGGGTGTCGGAAGCCTCAGCTGAGGTGGAAGGAAGCATGGAAGGAAGAGTGGAGAGTGATGGCCTGACTTCAGTCTGGTCTGACAGAAAACTCGGTCTCTCATAGTACCACAGCCTGTGTACATAAATGTCATCTGCTGCTGCTCCTGATCTCTGGGAATCCTGGACCTTCTTGCACTCTCTAAGATATGTGCTCCTCAGGCCACCAATTTTTGTTTTTAAATAGAGGATGTTTGCCACGGGGACGTGCGGCTTCACCAACTCCAGCAGTTTCTCCATCGCTGCCTGCCTCTTTAATTTGTTGTTATAATGTGGATGTTTGACCTGCCATAGACAGGGCAGCTCCCTGTACTTGTCTATGAAGATTGGGAGAAAGCTGTGGTCTTTCAACCAATCCATTTTCTCTGCAAGAGACAACACAAGACAAACCCTAATGTCAGGCTAAACTCTCCTAATCTTGACCCAATATAGGCCTCAATCTTTAAGCAGTATAAGGCCAGTGATGCACCAAGTTAAAATTTTACCTTTGTTAGAACGATCGTCACTTCCGTTACTTCCTCCTCCGCTCACAGATCATACTTACGACGCGCGCGTGTTCCCGCTTTATATACACTGCACATGCGTGAAACTCCGCCCGCCCGATGTTCTTTCTAGTCTATTTCCCACCCCTTGTCTTTCGGCACAGTGGAGAGAGCACGTGGCGGAGACACAGCAAGTGCATAATAATCTCAGCAATGAGGGCGACCAAAGCCCGGAGCCACGAATGTTCCGATGCAGGAGGAGATTTAAAGCATCAAATATGTCCTTTGTAGAGATGGTGGACATCTTGAAGAGGGCCGACTATGATGGGAAGCATGGACCTTACCCAAATCCAAAGTGTCAGAAAGGCCAAGATCATGACTAAAGTTGTGAAGAGTCTGCAGAAAAATGTTGTGGTATGGTGATCCAAGGATCAACTGAGGAAATGATGGTCAGACCTCAAATTGGGGGAGCACGATCAGTACAGAAGGATCATGAGAGTGCTTCTAAAAAGTAAGTAGTTGTCCTGTGATCCTATTATTATTATTGTTATTTCTTGCATACTGCTCCATGTGTTTTTCTTTACTGTTGTACAGTTTAAAATGACAACTTTTATGGTCATGGGCACATTAATTGGTCGTAGGAAACACCGTTCGTTCGCCCACTAAAATACGATGTTTTGGGCACATACATTTGTTCAGGCCTATTTATATTAAAAGAAGTTTGTTGTCTAGATGGGTTTGTAACTAGAATGAAATGCAAACTTGATTCAGTGTAAAGGAAAGGACACTTAGCAGCTGTTTATACATCTGGACGCAGGAGCACTAGTGTGGGACACCAGAACAAACTTTTTAGGGTGTCCCACACAGGTGCTCCAGTGGATACTTGGGGTGTCTCCATGTGTGAATCTTGTCCAAAAAAGGGAAGTATTCTAGCATGGGAAATGAAATAAAAATGTCTTCAGCTTGGAACACTGTCAAAAACGACAATTCCAAGCAATGTTTCATATTCCTATTTCTGGCCTCAAATATGTGTGTGCTAAGTATACCTTTTTTTTATTCACATAGGGGAGAAAAGACTCCGGATGTCTGAGGACACCAGGGACCCCCCACCTCCGAAAGAAGGGAAAGTCACCAAAACACAAGCAGAGAATGAGGAGGGAGATGTTTTGGAAGTTGGCAAAATTGTCACCACAACAGGCTCTGGCCAGTCCGTAATTAAAAACCCTCTGGTCCTGGGTGAGGGTCCTCGTGGGAAATGGCCTCATCTGATGTTCACCCAGTGCAAATGCTTCATCAGCAACAAAGACAAATGGGAGTCCTTCCACATTCTCTTCCGGAGGTGGCAATCCCAATCCACCACTATGGAGATATATGGAGATACATTTTCCACTATGGAAAAATTTGAGGAGGGGGAGATGTTTTGGACAAGTAACCTTCTCCACTTCATTAAGAGCTGAATGCATACATAATGTGTGTTACTTTGGCCAGCCCCTCCTTACTTACACTATTGGCAGCCCACTGGATAGGCAAGAAGTGCCAAAATACAAAAATAAAAATACACACTGTACAAATGGAAGCACATTTTTTCATTCTGCAATTACCTATCAAGAAAATAGGAGAACAAAACTTTAAGCAGTACCATTTGAAAGTATTCAGGGAGGCCCTTTCACTACATGCTTTGCAGAATTCATCCATAATAGGGATGAGCTTCGAGTTCGAGTCGAACTCATGTTCGACTAGAACATTGCCTGTTCGGCGAACAGTGAACACCCTGTACAAGTCTATGGGAGAAATCTAAAGTGCTAATTTTAAAGGCTAATATGCAAGTTACTGTCCTAAAAAGTGTTTGGGGACCTGGGTCCTGCCACAGGGGACATGTATCAATGCAAGAAAAGTTTTAAAAACACAGTTTTTTCGGGAGCAGTGATTTTAATAATGCTTAAAGTGAAACAATAAAAGTGTAATGTTCCTTTAAATTTCGTACCTGGGGGGTGTTTATAGTATGCCTGTAAAGGGGCGCATGTTTCCCATGCTTAGAACTGTCCCTGTACAAAGTGCCATTTCTGCAGGAAAAAAAGTCATTTAAAATCACTCGCGGCTATAATGAATTGTCGGCTCCCCGTAATACAGAGAACAGTCATTGAAAGTCATTGATAAAAACAAAAAAGAGTGGGGTTCCCCCAAATTCAATTACCAGGCCCTTCAGGTCTGGTATGGATATTAAGGGGAACCCCGCGTCAAATGTAAAAAAAAATGATGTGGGGTTCCCCCTAAATATCCATACCAGACCCTTCAGGTCTGGTATGGATTTTAAGGGGAACTCCATGCCAAATAAAAAAAAAATGGCGTGGAGTTCCCCCTAAAAATCCATACCAGACCCTTTATCCGAGCACGCATCCTGGCAGGCGGCAGGAAAAGAGGGGGGGACGAGAGAGCGCCCCCCCCTCCTGAACCGTACCAGGCCACATGCCCTCAACATTGGGAGGATGCTTTAGGGGTCACAGACGTTGTTGATGATGTTGACGTTGATATTGATGAGGACAAGGGCCTCATTCCCACAACCCTGGCCAGTGGTTGTGGGGGTCTGCGGGCAGGGGGCTTATCAGAATCTGGAAGCCCCCTTAAACAAGGGGACCCCCAGATCCTGGCCCCCCCATTTGAAATGGTAAGGGGGTACAAAAGTACCCCTACCATTTCATAAAGAAAGTGTAAAAGAATGTTAAAAAAGACAAACACAATTTTGAAAAAGTCCTTTATTAAAAATTAAGAAAATTAAAAAAAGATTCCAGCGGTGGTAATCCACTCTTGCTATCCAGCGACGGATGATTATCTCTCTGGGGTCCATCAATCGCTGATCTGATTCAGTGATGGGTGATCTCTCCCTCCAGTCCAGCGCAGCGCAGTCCATCCATCCTCTGTCTCCACTGGTGAAGACACTGTGGGGATCCCGGCAGCCTGACATTACTTATATGAGGAGGGCGGGGCCACCCGTCACCTGACCTCGCCCCCCTCTGACGCAGGGGGGAAAGCCTGGCTTCCCCAATGACTTGTGGGTGACCCCGCCCCCCTCTGATGTAACGCAGGTTTCCGTTATGTGAAGTTATGTGAAGTTCTGGGCATTAAACACCGTTTGTCTTCTGCATACCATCCGCAGACTAACGGTCAAATAGAGAAGATGAACCAGACCCTAGAGCAGTATTTGCGCTGTTTTTCCTCATTTGCACAAGATGACTGGGCCTCTCTTTTGCCATTAGCAAAGTTCACATATAACTCTATACACTCCGCGATCAAACAAACTCCCTTTTTTGCAAACTATAGGTTTCATCTATCCTTTTTGCCTGATGTTCCCAAGTTCCGGCAGTGCAGGATCATCCGGAACTGAAAACACCACCACCATTGATAGGAGGAGGCTTACCAGAAATCATTGACTTGAAGAGGCATATACCCCCCAAGTCAAAAAGTCTTGTTAATCAGTAAACCCGATGGGTACAGCTGGTCCTGGATCCAAAACGGTTAATCAACATTAACTGAGCCAAGGCATCAATGGAATACAGAGGATGTATAACATAATTTCATGTAGAGGAAAGAGTTTCGGTAACCACGTAACATGCGTAATATAATGAAAAAACTTGCATAGCGTGATACCGTTTAAAAGTAGTATTTAATAAAAACATACGTAAGCATATCATATGTAGGTACAGGTGCACGAGTGATGCTTGTAGGTAGGTCCATCCGACACATTTCAACTAACAAGTCATCATCTGGGGTATGGACCCCCCTACATCATTTGCATCGCTTTTATAAATCTGATGACCCCAAATTGAGATACCATGACACCGGAAAAGCATCCAACATAACATCACTTCCGGTCTCGAATCCGGTAGCGAGCCCAACAGAACAATAATTCCAGGTAACAATCCAATCAATCATAAATAATATATGAATAATTAATCTAATAAGAAGGTGCTATATGTATGAATATACCTCATCTAGTATAATCATGCCTCTACATCCGTACATCTATCCGCGAATGGTATGTGGTTATAAAGATGGCAACCAAGCCTCCTTATGAAAGCGTAGCCGGGTGTTATAACTTCCGCTTGCATTCCATATCTCCATAGAGACAAAGCAGTTCACTTTCTTATTTAATATCAGAAGGATTAAGAGCCAGTCCTCAGAATGAGACAGCCAATAGGGAAACAATCGTAGCACCAACCATAATTACGCCCTCGACTCAAATTTTTTTTGTCTACAGATGTGCTGGCTGCTATTTTTGTATCTTCTTTTCACAGCGCAGTATACTTTATATTTTCAATTTTTTTTATATCTGCACAGAACTACTGTTTTTGTTTTGCAATCTTCTGTTCCGTTGTATATCTTTTTGAAACAAAAACCAAAATGATTCTATCCTGTACAGACTTCTTCTATTGTACCATGATTATTTCACACTCCTTTTATTTTATATAGTGGGAATGGATAAAGTGTAAAGCCCCATACGCATCATATTTTCTGCTGATTTTTTCCTTCAGATTTACCAAAATCTTGTAGTGCAAGGGCCTGCCCGATTATATACACATTGAAACTCCTAAAGTTTGACCTCATATTATATGGTTTTGGTAAATCTGAAGGAAAAAATAAGCAGAAAATCTGATAGTGTGTATGGGGCTTTAGATCTCATTTACATCTGTGTTGCTGTTTGAAGAGTGATCACTTTTCAGAGAGTGGCGTTCAGGCACGGTTGATAGGCATTTATAAGGTAATACTGCTGCCTCCTAATTATTATTTTTTTTCACAACCTTAGGGGGATTTTGAATGAAAATACCATGCCATAATTGCGAGCCTAGCATTTGGCTCTAAATTTACGTGCAGTCCTATTCATATGAATAGGTCAAGTTCACTGGCGGTATTGTTCATTGAACACAACAAGGGGAATAATCTTTGCCATGGTTCTGGCTGCCTCTGTAGCCTAAAGTGTTAGTAAACCCACAACAGTAAAATCAGTCTGTATATGCAGTAAAGCAAGGGAAGGCGATCTTTCAGAGGTTTAGACAGGGGCAGACTGACAACTCATGGGGCCCCCGGGCAATAGGAGATTATGGGGCCCCCAGGCAATCAGAGATTATGGGGCCACACAGTATAAAATCACACAGTATACACATACATGTACACACATTATACACAGACATGTTTCTATTGGCTGAGGAGGTACTGGAGAGGTGGGACAGCTATAATCTCGGGATTTTTAGACCAAAAGTATGTCGGTAAGGGACATTTCAGAGACAGATGTAAAAAAAACACAGGTTTTTACATACTGTCCCTGGTTTTACTGAGGCTGGCAACCCTGATGGGGCCCCCTAGTGGCCCGGGTCCCTCGGGCAGTGCCCGAGTGGCCAAATGGTCAGTCCCCCTCTTTTATATCCAGCTCTCAAACTTTGTTGGTCGGACATTCAGACGGAAAAAGTCAGATGAAGCCCACACATGGTCGGATTATCCGACAACACGGTCCGACCGGACATTTTCCGTCAGAATGTCCGACCGTGTGTACAAGGGCTTATAATTAGTGGAGTTTCTTCCTTTTTTCTGCCTTTAGGTTCAATCTTCTTATAGCCAGAGTTTTTTTGACACTTTGATACCAAGGCCAGGTTTGTCAGCATCAGTGCTCATAATTAATCATGCATTTTGAGCCTTTTCCTATGTGGTACATGTTTACAAATATTGAATTGCTATAAATATTTATATATGTGTGCATTTATTTATCTATTCATTTTAATAGATAATTTCCTAGAAACAGATCTTGGGTCTTGTGTTAAGACATGCCATTCCAAGGCATATGAGGTGAAAGAAAATGGTGTCCGCAAATGCAAAAACTGTGATGGAATGTGTACTAAAGGTAATACTTTTATGATACATTTATCACAAAAAATGCAATCCAGAAAAACTGCTAAATACCTGGTAAATATATATGTTTGCACTTTTATCTGCTAAATATTTTGTAATTATTTTATGTCCATCTAATGATAAACCCACCTTTGCTACACAGCCAGTAAGGTGACACCCCTATTCCTGGGTTGGTTTGAGGTTTTTGTATGTCACCTTTCCTCCTTGATCCTACAGTATGAACAATGAATTTGCATCATCATCAGGGCTGGTGCTCCTGCTAGGCGTACTAGGCAGCTGCCTAGGGTGCACTGCTGCCTCAGGGTCGCAGCCAGGGCTTCTGATTTCCCCATTAGCCTGGCCAGGGAACATGAGGGGACCTACACAGGGCTGAGGCGCTGACTAAGTGAATTAAGTATTTGATCCCCTATCAATCAGCAAGATTTCTGGCTCCCAGCTGTCTTCTATACAGGTAACGAGCTGAGATAAGGAGCTCTCTCTTTAAGGGAGCGCTCCTAACCTCAACTTGTTACTTGTATAAAAGACACCTGTCCACAGAAGCAATCAATCAATCAGATTCCAATCTCACCACCATGGCCAAGACCAAAGAGCTGTCCAAGGATGTCAGGGACAAGATTGTAGACCAACACAAAGCTGGAATGGGCTACAAGACCATCGCTAAGCAGCTTGGTGAAAGGGTGACAACAGTTGGTGCGATCATTCGCAAATGGAAGAAACACAAAATAATTGTCAATCTCCCTCAGGCTCCATTCAAGATCTCACCTCGTGGAGTTTCAATTATTATGGGAGCGGTGGGGAATCAGCCAGGACTACGTGGAAGAATCTTGTCAATGATCTCAAGGGAGCTGGGGTCATAGTCAACAATTGGTCACACAATACGCATGAAGGACTGAAATACTGCAGTGCCTGCAAGGTCCCCCTTCTCTAGAAAGCACATGTATAGGCCTGTCTGAAGTTTGCTAATGAACATCTCAATGATTCAGATGAGAACTGAGTGAAAGTGTTGTGGTCAGATGAGACCAAAATCAAGTTCTTTGGCATCAACTCGCCATGTTTGGAGGAGAAGGAATGCTTCTTATGTCCCCAAGAACACCCTCCCCTCTGTCAAACATGGAGGTGGAAACATTATACTATGGGGGTGTTTTTCTGTTAAGGGGACAGGACAACTTTATTGCATCAAAAGGACAACAAACAAGGCCATGGACTGTCAAATCTTGAGTAAGAACCTCCTACCCTCAACCAGGGCATTGGAAATGGGCCATGGATGGATATTCCAGCATGGCAATGACCCAAAACACATGGCCAAGGCAACAAATGAGTGACTCAAGAAGAAACATATTAAGGTCCTGGAGTGGCCTAGCCAGTCTCCAGACCTTAATCTCATAGGAAATATGTGGAGGGAGCTAAAGGTTCGAGTTACCAAATGTCAGCCTCAAAACCTTAATGACTTGGAGAGGAGCTGCAATGAGGAGTGGGACAAAATCCCTCCTGAGATGTGTGCAAACCTGGTGGCCAACTACAAGAAACGTTATACCTCTATGATTGCCAACAAGGGTTTTGCCACCAAGTACTAAGTCATGTTTTGCGAAGGAGTCAAATACTTATTTCACTCATTAAAATGCAAATCCATTAGTAACTTTTTTGAAATGCCCTTTTCTGGATTTTGTTGTTGTTCTGTCTCTCACTGTTAAAATAAACTTACCATTAAAATTATAGTCTGAACAATTATTTGTCATTGAGTAAATGTACAAAATCAGCAGGGGATCAAATACTTCCCCCCCCCCCCCCCGCCCACTGTACATTTCTTGTAATAGGAATAAAAGTGCTAGGGGAAAAAAAAAAAAAAAGTTAATATAGGGACAGTGTAATAATAAAAAAGTAAAAACAAAAGTAAAATAAGTAAGAAAAAAAACATTAAAGTGCCTCTATCCCTCTGTGGTCCTGCGCAGAGGCGAAGGTATGCATAGGTTGCGCACACATTTGTACACGGTATTCGTACCACATGAGAGCAGTAAATTCTAGTGCTAGCCTCCTCTGTAACTCTAAACAGGTAACCTGTAAATGCCTTTAAAGTCTCACCTATGGAGATTTTTAAGTACCACGGGCATGCGCAATTTTAAGGTCTGATATTTTAGGTATCTATTTACTCGGCGTAACATCATCTTTCACATTGTACAAAAAAATTGGGGTAAACATCGTGTTTTGTTTCTTTTTCATTCATTAAAGTGTACTTTCTCCAAAAAAATTGCATTTGTAAAATCGCTGCGCAAATACTGTGTGACATAAAAAATTGCAACAATCGACATTCTATTCCCTGGGGTCTCTGCTAAAAAAAAAATATATATATATATATATAGTGTTTGGGGGTTATATGTAATTTCCTAGCAAAAAATACTGATACTACATACTGGGCCTAGTCTGGCGAAAATGGTAAAAATCATAATTTTTTTGCTACAAAATTACTCAGAACCCCCAAACATTATATATGTTTTTTAGCAGACAACCTAGGAAATAAAATGGCGGTCAACTTTTTACCTTGCATGGTATTTGCGCAATAATTTTTCAAACGCCTTTTGTTTGGAAAAAAAGCGGTTTCATGAATTAGAAAATAACAAAACAGTAAAGTTAGCCCAATTTTTTTGTATAATGTGAAAGATGATGTTACGCAGAGTAAATAGATACCTAACATGTCACACTTTAAAATTGTGCACACACATGGAATGGCGCTAAACTTCGGTACTTAAAAATCTCCATAGGCGACGTTTTGAAACTTTTTACAGGTTACCAGTTTACAGTTACAGAGGAGGTCTAGGGCTAGAATTATTGCTCTCGCTCCAATGCACGCTGCAATACCTCACATGTGTGCTTTGAACTGCGTTTACATATGTGGGCAGGGCTTATGTGTGTGTTGGGGGACAGGGGTGTTTTAAAAGAAAATTATTTTATTTATTTTTTATTTTACTTTTTTTTTTTTTTTTTTTTTTTACATTCATTTTTTTGGATCACTTTTATTCCTATTACAAGGAATGTAAACATCCCTTGTAATAGGAATCTATCATGACAGGTCAATAAGACCCCACATCTCTCCTCCAGGCCGTAAAGCATAAGATTGCAAAAAAATAATTCTCTGATCTCATGCTGACAGCCACGATCGCGGCTTTAAGTTCTTCATTAAAGTATCAGAAAAGCACCCCACTAGAATGTTCATTGAGACAAAAGAGTGACTGTGTGCCTGGCTGGGGGGCAATTCTGGGAAAATACATAAGGGAACTTAAATACTTCTGGGGCCTTCGGGGGTACCGCTAAACTAATTATCCCCAAAAAAGACTAGAAAAAAAAAACCAAGATGCACCGTATAGACTTAAAAAGGGTTCATTGCTATGTTTGAGGTTTTGCAGAACTTCTGTTGGGTGAGGGTAATCTCCCCAATTGGGGCCAGAGGCAGAAATAAAAACCTGATGGAGGTTCTAACCATTCTCTGCTCTGTCCAAAACAAAATAAAACTTTCAGGCTAGAGTTTAACTTAAAGTAAGGTGGTTATCGCTATTTTATGTAGATAACGAGTACAGAAAATGCATAAAATGTATTGTCGCTGAACCATATGAATTCTTATCAGCTGTAGCGTAATAAACCACTTTTTTTTTCAGATGTAATATGTGATGGGATTGGACATGGAAAATTACAGTCGATAATGTCCATAAATTCCACAAATATTGATGATTTTGAAAACTGCACCATTGTACAAGGAAGCATACTTCTCCTATTAGTGGCAAAAACTGGGTACATCCAAACATTTTTTACTTTTGTCAGTTATAAAGATAAAGAAAGTATTTTTAATTTTTTTATTCAGCCATTTCTTGGGGCAGTAACGTGACATTCCTATAAAAGGAGTTAGAACTGCGCTAGTGTGTCAACAAAAAATCAAAAAAAGCAGCAGCTTAATGTGAGATACACAACAAGTAGAATAGATAAGTGAAGCCACGCTAGAATAGTCCCAATTGATGAATCAGGATAATTGATTGAATAATATGATCCTATGTTTCAGTATTTGAAGTTGGTGGGATAAATCCTTATAATGACACCACAGTGATCCACTCCAAGAAGTGTACCACCACCATAATATTGTCTAACTTTTTAATTTTAGAAAAAAGTATTGCACTTACATTTATATGTTTAAAAATCACATATAAAAACAGAGCCAGCCAGCTCGCAACAACCTCCCGTCCTTCTAGTAAGACAGCGTGGTGACGTGCCCTCCTGCAGGTGCATTTCGTCATATGTGACGTTGTCAATGGGGAACTGGCAGCGTGTTGACTCACCACCTTATAAGCAAAGCCACACCTCGTTCTGAATCTCGGGTGCGGGACCACAGGCACCATGTTGGATACCGTTCATTACCTGATCCACAGTGAGGATGGTCTACTTATTGCAGTGCCCATGTGGTTTATTAAAATATAGGGAGGACCAAACGCACCCTACAGGTTTGTCTCAATGAACACATTACCAATATTAAAACTTTGCTTGTACACAAGAAAGATCCTTCCAACACTCTTTTTGTGGGCATAGATAAATTTAGTCCCAACTGGAGGGGTAGCTCATTAGTGAGGGAAATATCTTGGTTGGAAATGTCCTGGATCCATAAGCTTAAGACTTATGCCCCTTACGTGTTGAACATAGACGTTGATGTAAATGACTTTATCGATAATACTTAATGGCCACTAGTGTAAACCTGATCTGAGTCACTTGTGTGGGATTAATTAATTTTGATAATTTTTAATCATTTATTTTATGTTATTCATCTATTGAGTTCTAATATATTCATTCATTTTAGTATATTGTTTATAAAATTTGATTATGAATAGCCATGAGGGTTACTAGTTTTAGTACTAATTATTTAACCAATTAATTAATTATTTATTTAGCATTGTTTAAAATATAATTGCTTATAAATATTTTTTGGGCATGTGATAGGATATTAAATTACACCGGAGGTTTGAAGAGTTGATATAGAATTATTATCATTTATTCAATTAAAATTTAAAATGTATTTTTTAGGGATAGTAAACTTTTAACTGATTTATATGGGGAATTAAAGTCCCCTTTAACCGGTTCCTGATCGGCGCACACTGATGTATGTCAGCAGAATGGCATGGACAGGCAAATGGGCATACAGGTATGTCCCTTTAAATTTGCCGCTGTACCATCGCATGCGCGTCACTGGCGGTGCGCGCGCACCGGCCGGGACATCCATGAGTTGGGTTGCGGGTCCCACAGACTCGATTGCCGTAGGGATACCCGCGATCGTCTCACGGGGAAGAAGAACGGGGAGATGCTAATTTAAACAAGCATCTCCCCGTTCTGCCTAGTGACAGTGTCTGTCACTGATCTCTGCTCCCTGTGATTGGGAGCAGAGATCAGTGACTTGTCACGTGTAGCCACGCCTCCCACAGTTAGAAACACGCCCCAGGACACACTTAACCCTTACCCTGCCCCCTAGTGGTTAACCCCTTCACTGCCAGTGCCATTTACACAGGAATCAGTGCATTTGTATAGCACTGATTGATGTATAAATTACAATGGTCCCAAAAATGTGTCAAAAATGTCCGATGTGTCTGCGATAATGTTGCAGTCACGATAAAAATCGCAGATCGCCGCCATTACTAGTAAAAAAAAAAAAGAATAAAAATGCCATAAAACTATCTCCTATTTTGTAAACACTATAAGGTTTCTGCAAACCAATCAATAAAAACTTATTACAATATCTTTTACCAAAAATATGTAGAAAAATACGTATCGGCCTAAACTGAGGAAAACATTTTTTTTATATATTTTTGGGGGATATTTATTATAGCAAAATGTAAAAAATAATGTGTTTTTTTCAAAAGTGTCACTATTTTTTTGTTTATAGCGCAAAAAATAAAAAACGCAGGGGTGATCAAATACCACCAAAAGAAAGCTCTATTTGTGGGGAAAAAAGGACGCCAATTTTGTTTGGGAGCAACGTCGCAACCGAACAATTGTCAGTTAAAGCCACGCAGTGCCGAATCGCAAAAAGTGCTCTGGTCAGGAAGGGGGTAAAATCTTCCGGGGCTGAAGCGGTTAATTAATATGAAGGTATATATTCATTTGTTAAACTCACTTGCTAAACTCCGTGAATGGGTTAACAAGATGATGTGGCTTTTTATTAGGTTATGTTTTGTTTTTTTGTTTTTTCGTCACTTTGATTTATAGGTAAGGTTTTTGGTGGATAAACGTCACCATTGCCTTTAATTTAATTATTTACAAATTTAGCTGTTAATATTCATAAATTGCGACTTTTTCTATTTGGTAAGGAAGGGATGGCCATATCCAACATGGCGCCTGTGGTCCCGCACCCGAGACTCAGAATGAGGTGTGGCTTTGCTTATAAGGTGGTGAGTCAACACGCTGCCTGTTCCCCATTGACAACGTCGCATATAATGAAAAGCGTATGGAGGAGGGTACCTGTTGACGTCACTACGCTGTCTTATTAGGGAGACGGGAGTTTGTTGCGAGCCAGCCGACTTTTTTAAACATATAAATGTATGTGCAATACTTTTTTCTATAATTAAAAAAGTGTGTTAAATCATTGCAGCCATCTATCCAGTGCTATTTATTCCTAAGATCTTCTGTGCAAGTAAAGTCCTTGGCTGGGCTATAACCATATGCCTGTTTTTTCTTGCTATATGGTATGCATGTTTTTCTTATGGTGGTGGTGCATTTCTTGGAGTGGATCCCTGTGGTGTCATTATCATAAGGATTTATTCCACCAACTTCAAGTACTGAAACATATCAATGTGACATTCCCATTTATGTAGTTTTCAAAATGTAGAGAAGATAGATGTTACTTGTGGAAACATTAACGTGTATGTAAACCCAACATTTCATATTCCTGATATGTACCTGCTGTACCATGTAGTTGTATGACAAAGTGTCCTGTTCTCTTTGTATTGATTCTTTTGTGAGAAATCCCTGGTGATCCTGCCAGTCCCTCTGCTTTCCTATTAAAAACAGACTACACTAGGCATGAAAGCAAAGTGTGGTCAGTTCTCTAGCTGTGCTGGGAACTCAGTATACTCTCCTCCAATGATCAGACTTCTGTTCACACGCCATTCACTAGGAAGTTCAGTGTACTGCTGTTTCTCCTCCCCTAGCTCTCTGTTCTTAACTGTATAATGACCACTTAGAAAACAGGGCAAAAAAAGGTATTTATAATGTTTTTTTTATATCTATACACAAATGTTTTGCCTTTCATTTCTATTTTAAATTGAACGGGGTGTTTACAAGGTGAGAATTTACATACACTTTAGTCAGTTATATGTGCATGCTGGTAGGTTCAGTTGACTGCTGGCCTCCCAGCATGGTAAGGGATCTAGAGTATGATCACAGACCAAGTATAACCCTGCCAAGGGATGTACTAGGATAACCCAGCATAAAGGCAAACAATACCCTAGAATGTTAGGTCAAGAGTAGGGGGTCACAATAAAAATGCAAAAAAACTTCATCCAATGTCCAAGTGGAGTATTCAGAGTCCATGTGAGTTTATGATAGTTCATATAGGGATGCACACTTTTTCAGTGTCATACTTTTATCACCATCAGCAATCTCTCTTCCAGATGGGATCTGAGACATTTCCTACCAATACCATGTACTGTAAATTAAAAAAATTAAAAAACACAGGAGAGAAAGCACCACTATCTAAGGGTAGTATGTATGGAATTTCATGAAAAAAATAAAACAGTAAGATAATGTACTCACATACAAGTATTTGGATATCACATTTCTCTAAGTACTCTGCAGGATGACCAATGGGGAGAATCTTTCTGGTAGATAAATTCAACAAAATATTCATTGAGGGCTCTCTGAGTTTTACTGATGAGCATGGATAGAGAAAGCACAAAACAAAGAGAATGCACTAGCATTTATTAAATCCCATATATAAAAAGGAGACAGTAATACACTTATATATAATAAAAGAAAGCTGCAGTAATAAAATTGTACCTGCAGGTCATGAGGTCCTAGGTGTCAGGGCTGGGCTCAGCCCTTCCTTCTCAAAGCTGGCCGCTCAGCTGTCGGCTAATTGCCAGCTCCTGCCTCTCCACAGTGACTCACCTGTTGATGATATCCTGCTCGTCAGTCCTGCCTACTTATGCCATCCAATCTAGGTCACATCTCTAGAGACACTCTCCTGTGTTCCTGTTAAAGACTTGCTTGGCTGACATCCCTTCTGGCTCCAGATCCTGCTTGCTGTTCTACTACGCTCATCTCTGGCTCCCTGATGTTTTGGCTTGTCTGACTATCCATTCCAGTTCCTGAACTCTGGCTATGTTTTGACTACGTTTACTCTGTTTACCTTTTTTTATTATTATTAAACAAGTGTGATTTAACTGTACTTCTGTCTTAGACTGATTCATGGTTTCTGACAGTAGGCGAAGGCCATGAATTTATAAGATGCAGTCAATCCACTTGTTGGTAATATTTTTTCCAGATTGGATGAGCAGAATCACTGCATGGATCAATTTGCCATGGCATTACAAACGCTCCTGAGTCGCACAGCTCACCTCAACTGTGGCTGCTCCAGTACATGTGACTCATGAGACTGTTCTTTTGTCCATGGTTGTAGGGGCTCTTTACCATGAGATAATCCAATTCTAAGTTATTTCCTCACCTATGCTTCCTCTGGTTATTGGTTATCCTTGGTTACAGAGGCACAATCCCTCTTTTGATTGGCTCCCTGCTGAGGTTCTCTCCTGGTCGCCACAATGCAGTAAGACATGCTTCCAAAAGGTAGCCAATGTCCTGTGTACATCTTCACTCTCCACCCTGCCGGAGGAGTACCGCAATTTCTTTATCTTACATCATCCTCTTACTGGGAGTACCTTAGGTTTTTTTGCCAGTGTCTTAGGAATTGGAGTGTGTCAGTCCTTGAGAGACCTCTTGAAACAGGTGCTCAAGATTTTCCCTGAACAGCAGGCCTAGGAGTTAGCCGAGCTGCCAGCGACTTTGTGTTTTGCAATTGACGCAATCAGAGATTCTATCCTTCAGATCTCTCGCCTTACACTTGGGTTGGTGCATATGCGTATAATCTTATGTTTAATAAAGAAATTATTAAATAAGAAAAATAAAAAAGAATTCTATGTTTGAAAAATTGGTCAGCCTAAGCGCCATGCAAAAAGCTCCTGGCTGGTTTTCCTTTCTGCGGTGTAAGGCTGTTTGGAGATGATTTGGAAAATTATATCCAAAAGATTTCAAGTGGGAAAAGTACCCTTTGCCAGTTAAGAAAAGAAGTAAACGTCCCATTTAAACAGGCTCTTTCTCTAGTGCCAGGGGCATCAGCCTCCAGGCAGACGCAACGGCCTCCACCATCAGGTTCAAGAGTTAAAACTGAGAATCAATCCCAGGGACAAAAAAGGTCCTGGGGGGAGGAAACCTACAAGACAGAATGCTAAAGCCTCTTTATGAAGGGGCGTCCCCACTTGTTTGAGTGGGGGGAAGACTGCTACAGTTCTTAAAGGACTGGCAGGAGGATTTTCAGGACAGATGGGGGGTCTCTACAATAACTCCAGGTAGCAAACTAGAGTTTCGAGAATTCCAGATTCCTCGTTTCCTCAGATAAAATGTTCCCAAAGATCCAGAGAAAAAGAAGTCTCTCCTTTCAAGTGTTAGACCGACTTTTGACGCAAAAAGTGATCATGGTGGTTCCCATGGAAGAGCAGGGGTTGGGGTTTTATTCAAACCTTTTCACAGTGCCAAAACCAAATGGAGATGTCAGACCCATTCTAGATTTCAAAGATCTAAACCGGTTCCTAATAATTAGATCTTTTTGCATGGAATCAATCTGATCAGTAGTCTCCATCCTACAAGGAGGAGAACTTCTGGCATCAATCTACATCAATTATGCATACCTGCATGCACCTATATTCCCCGCTCATCAAAAATATCTGCATTTCAAAGTGGAAAAACGTAATTTTCAGTTTGTAGTTCTACCTTTCGGTCTAGTTTACAAAGGTCCTGGCCCTTCCTCTGGCCAGATTAAGGGCCCAGGGTATAACGATTATAGCTTATCTAGACGACCTGCTCTTAATACAATGGTCGGTAGCCCGCTTAGACCAAAACTTAGGTTGGGACCTCAACCTAGAGAAGTCTTCTTTAAAGACAGTAAGAAGACTAGAGTACTTGGGTCTGGTTGTAGATACAGCCCAGAATGGGTGTTTTTACCCCAGGCAAAATCAGCACCATAAAGGAGCTGATTCAGGGAGTCAGGGCAAAGGTTCCTTCTATTCAACTTTGTATGAGGTTGTTGGGAAAGATGGTGGCTTCATTTGAAGCAGTTCTCTATGCTCAGTTTCATTTGAGACTGCTGCAAAACAGTATCCTGTCTGCCTGGAACAAGAAAGTCCAAGCACTAGATTTTCCGATGCGTTTGTTGCCAATAGTGCGTCAGAGCCTCAGTTGGTGGCTGAGATCCGAGAATCGTTCTTACCAGTTACATGGATGGTGGTAACAACAGATGCCAGCCTTTCGGGTTGGGGAGCAGTCCTGTAAGAGACAACTTTCCAAAGGAAATGGCCTAGAACCGAGAGGACCTTACCCATCAACATTCTAGAGATTCGGGCTGCATACCTAGCCCTAAAGGCCTGGACATTCAGGTGATCCATTCTGACAACGCCTCAGCATTGGATTATATCAATCACCAAGGGGGCACCACAAGTCGTGCAGCCCAGGGAGAGGTAAACCAGATCCTAACCTGGGCAGAAAAGCATGTGACATGCATATCGGCAATCTTCATTCCAGGTGTAGAGAACTGTCAGGCGGACTACTTAAGTCACCAGCAGTTGTTCCCGGGGGAATGGTCTCTTCACCCCGACATAATCCTGTCTGTATGCCAAAGATGGGTGATCTCGGATGTAGATCTGTTTGTGTCCAGGTTCAACAACAAGATTGACAACTTTGTGTCAAGAACAAGGGATCCACTTGCATGCGGGACAGATGTGTTGGTGACCCCATGGGATAAGTTCTCACTAATTTATGCTTTCCCTCCTATTCTGCTGCTACCATGACTTCTTCTCAGGATCAAGCAGGAAAAGAACTCTGTGGTTCTTGTGGCCCCAGCGTGGCCTAGAAGATCTTGGTATGCAGAAATAGTAAAGTCGGTGGTAGGGGCCCCATGGACCCTACCACCACGCCCAGACCTGCTATCGCAGGGGCCAGTGTTCCATCCTACCAAACGCTAAATTTAACAGTTTGGCTATTGAAACCCACATTCTGAAGAATCACAGGCTTTTAGGCTCAGTGATAGTTACCTTGATTAGTGCAAGGAAGCCAACTTCCAAAGTCATTTATTATAGAGTCTGGAAGGCATATGTTTCCTGGTGTGAATCCAGGGGTTGGCATCCCAGAAAGTATGTCATAGGTAGAATCCTTGCTTTTCTGCAAATGGGGTTATAGATGAAGCTGGCCTTGAGTACTATCAAGGGCCAGGTCTCGGCCTTATCAGTATTGTTTCAATGTTCGCTTGCTTCACATTCTTTGGTTCAAAGCTTTATACAGGGTGTACTGCAGCTTTATCCACCGGTTAGAGCACCCCTGAACCTTTGGGACCTGAATTTAGTTCTGTCGGCATTACAGAAACAGCCTTTTGAGCCGATACAACATATTCCCTTGGTCCTTTTGACAGGGAAGCTATTTTTTTTCTGGTAGCCATTTCTTCTGCAAGAAGGGTATCAGAATTGGCGGCTCTTTCTTGTAAAGAGCCATATTTAATCATTCACAAGGATAGATTAGTATTGCGTCCTCATCCTAGCTTTCTACGGAATATCAAATTTTCATCTAAATCAGGATATTGTTCTGCCTTCATTTTTTCCAGAACCCTGTTCTATGGAAGAAAAGTCACTACATTCTCTGGATGTAGTGAGAGTGGTCAAAATCTATTTGGAGGCGACTGCTCAGATTCAGAAAACTGATGTTTTGTTTGTGTTGCCTGAAGGTCCTAAAAAAGGACAGGCAGTGTCGAAATCTACTATTGCTAAGTGGATTCGGCAATTATTCAAGCTTATGGTTTGAAGAGGAAAGTTCCACCTTTTCAAATCAAAGTACACTCCACCAGCGCTGTTAGTGCTTCATGGGCAGTGCATCACCAGGCCTCCATGGCTCAAATCTGCAAGGCCGCAACTTGGTCTTCAGTCCATACATTCACCAGATTCTATAAGGTGGATGTAAGAAGGCATGAGTATATCACCTTTGAGCGCAGTGTGCTGCAGACAGAAATATAGGCCCTCAGGTCTGATTGCACCCTATTTTTGTTTGCATTTCCCTCCCCTCAGATAGCATTGCTCTGGGACATCATATACAGTAAATACTGTGGCTCTGTGTCCCGTGATGTACGATAAAGAAAATACGATTTTTATAACAGTTTACCTGTAAAATCCTTTTCTTGGAGTACATTACGGGACATGGAGGGTTCCTCCCCTCTTCTAATACACATATATTGCTTTGCTACAAAACTGAGGTACTCCCAGTAAAGGAGTACCTCAGGAGGGAGGGGATGCGTTATATAGGGAGCTAAACATTTCCTGTCTAGGTTGTGCCAGTGTCCATCACCTAAAGGTGCTTATATAACCTATACAGTAAATACTGTGGCTCTGTGTCCCGTGATGTACTCCAAGAAAAGGATTTTTCAGGTAAGCTGTTATAAAAATCCTATATATTTTTGACAAAGGTCAAGCTGATAGTTTGCCTCCACACCAGTTATATGATTGCGCAAATTGACCTTCAACCTGGTGCCATACCCTCTCCTGGTCGGGTTTACACTGTCGGTCTTGGAGGATAAGGCCATGGAGGAGTATATTGCAGACGCACTTCCTCAAGGTTTTATCCATAAATCCTCGTCTCCTGCTGGTGCTGGTTTCTTCTTTGAGAAGAAGATCGGTGAACTGAGACCTTGTATTGATTATAGGGGTCTCATTCGTTTCACAATTAGGAATGCCTATCCGATTCCGTTGATTATGGAGTTATATGACCACCTCAAGGGAGCAACAGTTTTCACAAAGCTTGATTTGATTTGAGAGGGACATACAATCTTGTGAGGATTAAGTAGGGCGACCAGTGGAAAACTGCGTTTAATACCAGAACAGGCTATTATGAGTACCTCATAATGCCTTTTGGCCTTTGTACTGCCCCAGCAGTTTTCCAGGAATTTATTGACAATGTCCTCCAAGATTTGTTGCAGTTATGTTTGGTGGTTTATCTCGACCATATACTAATTCTTTCCAAGTCCCTGGAGAGCCAGCACACTGATGTCTGTTGTGTGCTTCAGAAGAGAGAACAATCTCTATTGTAAATTGGAGAAGTGCGAATTCCATCATGAACAGGTTAAATTCCTGGGTTATGTAATTTCCACTGCTGGTTTTTCGATTGACCCAGAGAAACTTTCAGCAGTCCTACAGTGGCCCGACCCGTGGGTTTACGTCCTCTGCAGCATTTTCTTTGTTTTGCCAACAATAAGTTTATTTGTAACTTCTTGTCTCTGGTCAAGCTCCTGACTGATACGACCAGAAAAGACGGTAACCCACAGAGTTGGTCTCCCTTAAGACCTTTGAGAGTCTCAAGGCTGCCTTTGTTTCTGCTCCTGTGTTGCCACATCCTGATCCTACGTTACCTTTTATCCTTGAGATTGATGCTCCTGACACTGGAGTTGGCACCCTTCTGTCTCAACATCCTACCTCTGAGAGCGCTATGCATCCTTGTAGCTTCTTTTCCAAGAAATTATCACCTGTGTGCAATTATGAGATTGGTGACAGAGAGCTGTTAGCGATCAATTTAGCCCTGAAAGAATGGAGACATCTCCTCGAAGGTACCACTGTTCCGGTTCTCATTCTTAATGACCATAAGACTCTCACATTCTTGTCTGAGGCTAAATGCCCCTCTCTCAGAAGAGCACAATGGGCTCTTTTCTTATCTAGTTTCAATTACATTGTCTCATTCTTACCCAGTACTAATAATGTAAGGGCCGACGCTTTGTCATGACAATTTTCCTCCACTTCCAAGATGGAGTCAGTTTTGGTTCCTGTGATTCCTCCTGATTGTATACTGGCTACGGTTTGCAGCAGTCTCACTTCTCCTTTGTGTGACAAAATTCTTGCTGCTCAGGTCCATGCTCCTCCTGAGAAACCTTGTGACCGCTGCTTTGTCCCAGAGAGTCTCTGTACTGCCGTGCTCCAGACTTACCATTCTCCCAAGGCTGCTGGCCATTCTGGGAAGAATTAACTCTTTTGGGCCATTTCCCAACAATTCTGGTGGCCTGGTCTACGGGCTGATGTAACCTCCTTTGTAGCTGCCTGTTCCGTGTGTGCTCAGAGTAAGTCTCCACGACACCTTCCAGTGGGCCTTCTACAACCCATACCCAATGGAGAGAGGCCCTGGACCTGCCTGTCTATGGATTTCCTTGTGGAGTTACCCAACACCCAGGGCAACACAGTTATCCTTATGATGGTTGACTGATTCTCATAAATGTGCCATTGTATGCCACTTAAGAAGTTGCCCACCTCTGAGGAACTGACTTCCAATTTTGCTTAGGAGATCTTTCACATACATGGGCTACCCAAGGTGATTGTCTTGGACAGGGGGAGTCAGTTTGTGTCCCAGTTCTGGCAAACCTTTTGTGCAAAGTTGGGAATTCAGCTTGCTTTCTCCTCTGCATATCACCCGCAGTCTAATGGGGCTGCAGAACAACCCAAACAGTCCTTGGAGCAATTCATACGTTCTTGTATTTTTGACCATCATAACAACTGGTCAGACCTCTTACTGTGGGCGGAGTTTGCTCACAATAGTGCCTTGAATTCTGCTTCCCGATTGTCCCTGTTTATGGCAAACTTTAGTTTCCAACTTTCCATGTTGATTGACTCATTTGTTCCACAGATTATTTCTGCGTTAGAGGAGTATCTTTGTGGTCTTCACTCCACTTGGGCACAAGTCCAGGAGGCTTTGCGACATGCTAATGATAGGTACAGACTCCATGCTGACCACAGACGCCTGCCTGCACCTTCCTACCAGATTGGGGAGAGGGTCTGGCTGTCATCTCACAACCTCTGACTTCATGTTCCCTCTCTGAAGTTCGCACCTTTGTTTATTGGGCCTTTCAATATTCTTCGCAGGATTAACTAAGTGGCTTATGCATTAGACCTTCCTTCAAATATACGTATTTCAAATGTATTTCATGTCTCCTTATTAACCACTTCAATACCGGGCACTTAAACACCTTCCTACCCAGACCAATTTTGAGCTTTCAGCGCTGTCGCACTTTGAATGACAATTGCGCGGTCATGCTACACTGTACCCAAATGAAATTTGTATCATTTTTTTCCCACAAATAGAGCTTTCTTTTGGTGGTATTTGATCACCTCTACGGTTTTTATTTTTTGCTAAACAAATAAAAAAATACCGAAAATTTTGAAAAAAAAAATGTTTTTTTTTTGTTTCAGTTTCAAAACTTTGCAAATAAGTAAGTTTTCTCCTTCACTGATGGGCACTGATGGGGTTACACTGATGGGCAATGATAAGGCGGCACTGATGGGCACCGATGAGGTGGCACCAATGAAGTGGCACTGATGAGGTGGCATTGATGGACACCGATATGTGGCACTGATAGGCGGCACTGATGGGTGGCACTGATGGGCGACACGGATGGGCACTGATAGGTGGCACAAATTGGCATGGATGGGCATGGATAAGTGGCACAGGTGGGCATGGGTTAGGCGGCACAGGTGGGCATGGGTAGGTGGCACAGGTGGGCATGGGTAGGTGGCACAGGTGGGCATGGGTAGGCGGCACAGGTGGACATGGGTAGGCACTGATAGGCGGCACAGATGGGAACTGATAGGCGGCATTGTATTATAATATATTGCACT
Organism: Lithobates pipiens; assembly: GCF_037356315.1. Taxonomy (NCBI): domain Eukaryota; kingdom Metazoa; phylum Chordata; class Amphibia; order Anura; family Ranidae; genus Lithobates; species Lithobates pipiens. The sequence continues at coordinate 197,487,073 of NW_027507764.1, forward strand.
AATGGATGCCAATCAGTGCCAATCAATAATGCATGCCAATCAGTGATGCCCATTGTGGGCACTGATTGGCATCCATTATGGGCACTGATTGGCATCCATTGTGGCACTGACTAGAATCCCTGGTGGTCTAGGGTGGCATACCTTGTCCTTGGCATCCCTGGTGGTCTGGTGGCGTCCCTGGTGGTCCAGTGTGGGCATCCTCGGGGGGGCTGTGCTGATAATCGATCAGTACAGACCCCCCCTGTCAGAGGAGCAGCCGATCGGCTCTCCTCTACTCGCATCTGACAGACGCGAGTGAGGAAAAGCCGATCACCGGCTTTTCCTATTTACACTGTGATCAGCCGTGATTGGACACGGCTGATCACGTGGTAAAGAGTCTCCGTCGGAGACTCTTTACCGAGATCGTAGTTGCCGGGTGTCAGACTGACACCCCGCAACAACGATCGCCGCGATGCGCGCCCCCGGGGGCGCACAGCGGCTCATAATCCCGATCACGTCATATGACGTCCGGTCAGGATTATGAAACCACTTTGCCGCCGTCCATTTGCTATAGGGCGGGCGGCAAGTGGTTAAAACCTTTGGTCTGCAATCACTTTTCCACCTCGGTGCCTCGTCCTCACCCTGTACAAGTTAAGAACCATGAGAAGTATGAAGTACAGTCCATTGTTGACTTCCGTAGGTTCCGTGGGTGCATACAGTACCTGGTGCATTGGAAAGGGTATGGTCCGGAAGAACGCTCTTGGGTCTCATCCTCGGAAGTACATGCCCCTGTCCTTCTCCGTGATTTCCGTAGATGTTTTCCACTCAAGCCTGGTGGTCCTTTCGAGGGGGAGGGATCATTAAGGGGGGGTACTGTCAGGGCTGGGCTCAGCGCTTCCTTCTCAAAGCTGGTCGCTTAGCTGTCAGCTAATTGCCAGCTCCTATCTCTCCATAGTGAATCACCTGTTTATGATATCCTGCTCATCAGTCCTGCCTTCTTAAGCCGTCCAGTCCAGATGATCTCTGCCTTCGCCTTGGTCACATCTCTAGAGACACTCTCCTGTGTTGCTGTTATAGACTTGCTTGGCTGACATTTCTTCTCATTCCAGATCCTGCTTGTTGTTCTACTACGCTGTTCTCTGGCTCCCTGATGTTTTGGCTTGTCTGACTATCTGTTCTCGTTTCTGAACTCTGGCTATTTTTTGACAGCGTTTACTCAGTTTACCTTTTTTATTATTATTAAACAAGTGTGATTTAACTATACTTCTGTCTCAGTCTGATTCATGGTTTCTGGCACAAGGTCCCAATAATAGGCAATAGCACTTTGGGTGTGGAACGCTAGTGCGGGCTTCTCTAGATGCCAGATGACACAGGAAACAGCACAGGGAGACATAAACCAGCTGGGATAGGCTGAATAGACACAAAAGGTGGCTGCAAAGGACCACATTGAAGGGACTTTTTTTGTTGAATTTACCTACCTGAAAGATCCCCCCCCCACCCCCGTTGGTCATCTGGCTGAGTACTTAAAATGCGTTAACTAAGTACTAAGTGAGTACAAAGTGAGTGCATTACCTTATTGACTTAATTTTTTCACAATATTCCATACATACTAGCACATTTGACAGTGGCACTTTCCCTTCTCTTTTTTATTTACATGGTAAGGGACCATCTTAGCTTTTCTCTATGAACTTTCACCATGGCAAAATGCTACAAGTTCTATGCCAACATTGTGATTTTTCTACCAATGTTTTTCTACAAAAACTCAGAATGCAGCAAAAACTACAAGGTCATTTTGGGTAGACTTGTATTTTAAAGTCTCATTTGCTTCTGACTTTTTTTTAGTGACGTCTACACCAATACACCAAAACTAAATCCTGAAAAGCTAAAATCCCTTAAAAATATACGAGAAATTACAGGTATGTAATTTCAGGAATTACAGGTATGTTCATGAATTAGCTTTTCTGAGCAGGCCCCTCTTAATCCTCTTGTATTTTATTGTAGTATAACTGTATTGTCTCCCTTTTATATTGTAAAGCGCTATTTAAATCCTGTATTATAATAATAATAATAATAATAATAAATGGTAATACAATCGAGAATATCCATTTTTATTGTTACCTGGTTGTATGGTGCAATTTTTATTTTTATTTTATCTAAATCGTGATTTGTGCCACATGAAAAATAAACTGATACATATTTTTTCTACACATTGTTAAATACAGCATTCTGTTTTTATTTGATAAGGCTGCTGCAAGAAAAATGTATATAGTAAGGCAAGCAATTAGAAACAGGGCCAACTTTATTCTTTCTAATGCCGCGTGCAAACGTAGCGGACTATCCGGCGGACTTAGTCCGGCGGACTTCCCGCCGGACTGTCTGCCGGGCTTTCTGAACGGGCTACTTGCTCACACACGGCACTTTTTCAGCCTGTAAAAGAGCTAGAAGAAGGCACGGTGGCCTGGCAAGAAAAACCGAAGAGGGGGACAAGACCCCCGAAGTCGGAAGAAGAGGGCGGCGGCGAGGAAGAAAGCCGGGCTCCTCCACTACCAAAAGAGCTAGAAGAAGATAGAGGAGGAGTCCGGCGAGAAGACCCCCAAAGACGGAAGACCCCCGGAGCTGTGCAATAAACTATTTTAACCCTTGTGTGTTGTGTTTTATTTTTACTTTTTTTCCACAGGTGAATGGGGAGGGGTACATTGTACCCCATACTCATTCACATAGGGTGGGGGGCCGGTATCCGGGGGCCCCCTTATTAAAGGGGGCTCCCGGATTCCGATAAGCGCCCGGCCTGCAGACCCTGACAACCAGGTTGTCGGGAAGAGGCCCTTGTCCTCATCAACATGCCCTCAACAAGGCACCCCCCCGTGTTGAGGGCACGCAGCCTGGTACGGCTCAGGAGGGGGGGGGGCGCTGATGATTTTTTTTCGGCGTTGGGGTTCCTCTTTAAGTCCATACCAGGTGACCGGGCCAGAGACGCCTCCTTCGCTGGCCCCGTCTACCTGGAGACGCGCTCAAAATGAGCGGACTTTTCTCCGCGCGGGAAAAGTCAGCTCATTTCAAAAGTACGGCGGACTGGCATACCAACGGCCGGATTGTCCGCCGAAATGCGAGTCCGGCGGGAAGATTGGAGTGCAAAAATACTTTCTAAGTCCGCCGTACTTTCGGGTAAAAAAAGTCCGCCGGAGGCTACACATGGGGGGATTGTCTGGCGGACTTGAGTTTGCTGGACTTTTCCACCCGATCGTGTGTACGCGGCATAAGGCAGTATCTTATAGCAGCATGGTGCACAGAACAAATTTAGCAGAGACAGTATGTGTTTGTTTACTTTATAATAATTCTATAACTAATTTGCTTATCTGAATAATGGTTACATTGTTTTTAAAGGAATATAAGATATTTAATTGGTGCACTGTTTTATTAAATATCCCTTCCAGTTGTTTTATCATAGGCTTAACTAAAATCAGAAAAATATATTTTTTTAAATTAATTATTATTTTTAATAATAAGTGGCATCTGCAGGCTTAAGAAGTTTATGTACTGAGTGCATGAAAGCCATGATTGGCTTTCATGGTGGTCACATGATCATGAACAACACTGGCCTGGTTCCTGGCTACCATTTGAGACCTGGATCTGACATTTGACAGCAATGTCTGATATATAGGAAAGGGCACAGTTTTGCATTAGCAGTTCTCACTAGAAACTTGTCTCCTAGCATATTAGACCTAAACTGGTTTTGTCTTTTTTAGACATAGATGAAAGTGCAGTAATACAGGATCTGCATGTTGTATTTCCAGTTACTGCTACGCCACTAAGAGGGGGGGATTTTGCACTAAGGGTGGGGATTGGGGCAGGGAAAGGGACTTAAAAAACTGGTAGGGGGCGTACTGTATATTCAGGGCCGGTGCAAGGATATATTTCAACGTAGGCGAAAATGCATTTTGCTGCACCCCTTCCCCGCAACCCATTCCCACCGTTCCTCTTGGTACTCCCTGTCTAAAACTGAGCTGGTACCTCCTTCACTTTGCGCCCGTAATGTGATGGGGCGCAGTGTGCAGGATGTTACACACCATTGAAAATGGAGCTGTTCTGAACTTCCACTAAATAGCACTGTGTAATGAGGGGGTGGGGTTATGCATTCCTTGCTTACCCTCATTGGCCACAGGCAGCTGGCAGGTAAGACCAACTAAAACTTCAATGGCTGGGTTCCCCCCATTAGCAAACTCCCAGATCACCCCCCCCCAAAAAAAAACTCCCACTGAGCTCACATCTCCAGATTTCCCCACCCTGATTACACCCCCATATACCCCCCTCACCCTGATCACACCTCCCCAGATATCCCTACCCTCATTACACCCCCAGATACCCCCACTCTTATCACACCTCTAGATAACTCCCCCTCGCTCTCATCACAGCTCTAGATACCCCCCCACTCTAATCACACCCCAAGATAACTCCCCCACCCCAATCACACCTCCCCAGCCCTGATTACACCTCTAGAAACCCCCCACTCTGATCACACTCCTAGATAAGCCACCCAATCACACCTCACCAGATACCCCCCACCCTGATCACACCTGCCCAGATACCACTACCCTAAGTACACCCCCAGATACACCCCTAGATAACCCCCAATCCTGATCACAACTCCCCAGATCCCCCTCCCACTTTGATCACACCTCTAGATAACCCCCCACCCTGATCACACCTGCCCAGATAACCCTACCCTGATTACACCCCCAGATACCCAGATACCCTCCACTCTGATCACACCCCTAGATAACCCCCACTCTGATTACACCTCCCCAGATACCCCCCCTCTGATCACACCCCTAGATATCCCCTCATCAGCCTAATCACCACTCCCTCAGATACTCCCCATTTAATAACCCCCCCCCCCCCCCCCTCACACACACACACACCTACTTCTCCCATAACATGCCTCCCCTGATTCCCTCACTCTGATTACATGACACCCCTAGATATCCCCCTCTCTGATTGCACCACATCCCCAGATACCTCCCCAGATTGATCACCCCCCTCCCCATAAACCCAGTCTGGTCACACCCCTCAGATCTCTTCACCCTGATCACAGCTTCTCTACCACACACACCAGATACCCCCCCCCCCCTCCATCATCACACACACCTTATGTTTACCCTCAGATCTTGGCAGTTCCTCCCAGTCCTGCTGGTCCTCCTCCACATGATGTCAGTGGAGGAATCTGCAGCAAACAGGGTGTGTTAGCTGTCTTTGGGGCAGGCATGACAAGATCTCCCCCGAATCATCGGTAGACAGCAGCAGCTGCAAAGACTGGGAGCCTCCTCCATCCTGAACTCCTCCTCCACTGGCCTGACTTCAGTGTGCACAGCCAGCGCCCACCTCCATGCTGCCTGATAGCAATTGCCCCGCCTCCTCTTGCCTTCTCGCACACATGGGAATCCCACCGTTCCGCCTTTTTCTGCCTCATTGGATCCGCTCTGACAGCTGCTCTCCGACTCTTTCCCGCTGACAGCAGCCTGCCTACTAAACAGCAGGCAAACTAAAGCTTCCTTGCTGAGCCCTCTCTTCTATGGGATGCAGGGTGGAAGTTTTAGTTTGCCTGCTGGAGGGACAGGTGTTAAAAATCCAAATCCCCAGAAAGTGCCTGGGGATCCAGATTTTTGACACCCCCAACCCTGATGCCCTAGGCGGCTCCCTGACATGCCTATCGCAGGTGCTGGCCCTGTGTATATTAAAAATAAAAATTGTGACTGAAAAAGAGACTTTATCCAAACATGAACATATTAGAGGGGTAAAAGGAATTGATAACAACAAATTTTTTTAATTTTGTATCTGTCTTTATAGCAATAACTGGCTGACGTTAGAAGCTCATGCATTTACCAGTGATGTGCCCACAACAACATGGAGGGTGATTTTGTTCCTTCATAGCACAGTTTATTGTATTGTGGTCCTGTTTCTCTATAGCAGACTCTTAATTTTTGCCATTTTCTTTGTAAAAAAAAAAGTTAGATGGGATAGACACAGCAATGGGTGCAATTGCTGCTTGTTGCTCGCTTGAACTAATATGATGCTGACTGATCGCTAGATGGAGATCACACAACATGAACCTAAAAAATAACCACTCTACTCTAATGACAAAATTATTAAATTAGACCCTCTTTCTTTTGCAGGATTTTTAGCAATACAGTGGTGGCCAGAAATTTACGCTGACCTCAGTATTTTTGAAAACCTTGAAATAATCAGGGGCAGAACAAAATTATCGTAAGTATAGTAAATGTAAAGAATACGGTATCTGAAGAATGAAAACTTATTTAATAGCAGACATTTGTTAATAATTAGTGCATGCCACATACTAAGTTTATCTGAGGCCCCTTTCACACTTGTGCAACTTGTCCTGTGACTTGGGACTGCAAAGTCGCATGACAAGTCGTACCCCATGATTTCCAATGAGTACCATTCATATCTGTTCGACTTCAAGTCGCACCAACTTCAAAGTTGTTCCTGTACTACTTTTGTCCAGCTTTGATGCGAGTTGAGGTCCGTAGACCTCAAGTTTACACAGGCATTCCCTGAAATCGCAGCAAAATCACATGACTTTCAAGTCGCAGCAGTGTGAAAGGGGCCTTAGGATGACTCATGCAAGCAGAAGTGAGAAGACCTCTAAGAACTGGCTGTAAATGCCCTGTCAAATTCTTGAACATACTGTATATTTACATTTGATGTCCTTTAGCTACTAAGTACCCTTAACAGCATCAGACACAGAGTCCTGTTGTTTTTTACATTCCTCTTGATAAAGGGGCTTTGTTATTATGATGCTGTTCTATGCACTCAGGAGGCATTGTTTGCTATAAGCATGGGGTCTGGCTCAGGCAGATAGCTGAGCAAGGACCATATCTCCCAACTGTCTGAGATGAGAAAGGGCACCTTTCTGCAGTATGTGTGCAAAGACACAGCCCTGCCAGATCTGCATCTGCGGCTACCTGCGGCTAACTATTCCCAGAAGTCGGTGCACATACCTGGATTATACAAGTATCTGCACCCCCCTAAAAGGTGCCAATTGTGGCACTGGAGGGGGGGAGGGTTCCGATGAGAGGAACTTCCACTTTAGGGTGCAGGTCCGCTTTAAGGAACGATATATATGTTATTTCTGGAAATAATTTCATACCAGCCCCATAGCATTATTATACTGGCCCAACCACATAACATCATTATTTTCTGGTTCACAAAAGGGAAAAGCATGCATTTTAAAGCACATTTGAAGAGTGTATTATGCTCACCATTGCCCATCAATGCAGCCTGTTCAGTGCCCATCAAGGCAGCCTGTTCAGTGCCCATCAGATCAGCCTGTTCAGTGCCCATCAGATCAGCTTGTTCAGTGCCCATCAGATCAGCCTGTTCAGTGCCCATTAGATCAGCCTGTTCAGTGCCCATTAGATCAGCCTGCTCAGTGTCCATTAGATCAGCTTGTTCAGCGCCCATTAGATCAGCTTGTTCAGTGCCCATCAAATCAGCTTGTTCTGTGCCCATCAGATCAGCCTGTTCAGTACCCATCAATGCAGCCTATTCAGTACCCATCAATGCAGCCTGTTCAGTGCCCATCAATGCATCCTGTTCAGTGCCCATCAATGCATCCTGCTCAGTGCCCATCAATGCAGCCTGCTCAGTGCCCATCAGCTCAGCCTGTTGAGTGTCAATCAGCTCAGCCTTACCTAGAGAAGAGGAGTCAGATTATGTAGAGCGGGGGTCTCCTGTTTACCCCGTGTGGCGGCTGTCCTCAGACGAAGTCCCACCTCCTATGATAGATGTCACCAGTGTGCTGCCTATCATAGGAGTCGGCTAAGGAGGCGGGACTTCATCTGACAGCTGGGCAAGTGGGAAATCCCAACTCTGTATAATCAGATGGAACTCGCCCCTCCCCGTCCGAGACAGACCAAACCCCAGCAGGACTTAGAGGATGGAGGTTGGAATTGGTGCTGCCGCACTGGATATTTCACAGCCCAGGCAAATATAGAGATGGATGACTCAGACATCCTAACCTGCAAAAACTAATTTCAGGAAGGTGGCAAACCCAATTTAACACAACTAGAGGATGATCAAATGAAATGGAATCAGTGTACAGAGGTTTAATTCTTCTGAGAGATATTAAAGGAACACTCTAACCACCATGAGCACTTCAGTAATTTGAAATGGTCATGGTGGTAGGAGTCAGTATGTGCAGTGTTTCTGCTTGAAACAGGTAGGGGGGCAGAGAGAGAGAGAGAGTGGGACTGAGAGAGAGGGAGGGCTGAGAGAGAGGGGGGCGACTGACAGAGAGATGGGGGCTGAGAGAGAGAGGGGCTCAGAGAAAGAGGGAGAGTGGGTGGAGGGTGATAGAGAGGGGGGTGAGAGAGTAGGAAGGTGATAGAGAGGGGAGTGAAAGAGAGAGGGGGTGAGAGAGGGAGGAGGTTGAGAGAGAGAGAGAGAGAGAGAGGGGGAAGAGAGATAAAGGGGAGTGAAATAGAGAGGGGGTGAGAGAGAGAGGGGTGGGAAATGGGTATTCTCAGTGGTGAGCCACTTACTGTGGATTGCAGTGCTCAGCCATTGTTGGTAGTTGGCAGTCCTGTGTGGCCTCGGGGATTAGGCTGGGTCCTGGGTTTGTGCCCCCAGCTCAGACATAAAAGAGGCTTTCCCCTGCCACATAGTCCCAAGTCAGATAGAGAAAGAAAAAGACAGTCTTGCATACACTTTTGTGCGACGGATTTGTGTACTTACGATCAAACTTCCCGACAAAAAGTTTTGTTGTCAGAAAATTTGAGAACCTGCTCTCAAACATTTGCGTGTGGAAATATTCGACAGCAAATGTTCAATGTAGCATACATCGGACTTTCTGACAACAAGCTCACATCGAACATTTCCCGCCGGACATTCCGATCCTGTGTACGCGGCTTTAGAGTTATTCCAAGTTTTCCCTTCTAAATCAAAAGGCCTCAGTCACCGCAAGGAGTTATTAGTAAGTACTGTAACAAACATATTACCAAACTTCAAACCAAAGAAAACACAGAAAACAGAGTATTCTTCTCCCAAAGTGTGTACTGTCCTGTAATAAAGCATTCCCAATAACCAGTGTGAGTATAAATCCCAATTGTAGTTAGGGTATACCTGTCTCCTCTCCTAGACTTGGAGCAGTCTGGTAAGAACAAGTTGAGGAGGGGCTACTTCTGGGTTCTCTGACCACTCTCGCCAAATTTTGATAAATTTACTTGACACAATTCTGTGCTGATACACATTATTTTCCCTTACAAGTATAGCATTCGCCTGTTGTATCCATTGATTGGAGTTGGGGGCCTGGGGTGGGGGGGAGCCAATACCGTGCGATCAATTTTCTACCTAAATAAAGCAATCTAGTTAAAGCAATATATGTAGAAGGGGAGTATAGCTCCTCCACAAGGCTGCTATTAATGGTCACAACAACTTCACGCCAATAGCATACCAGTTTGGGGAATTGCCAGAGCAGATGGATCAGAGTACCCCGGTGTAGTTGACATTTCAGGCACAAGGGGAAGTCTCTCCTACCTCACTTATATAACTGTAAATGGGTTCTGTACACTCTGTGAAGGATAAATAAGTGTGACAACTTCTGAGCTGCAGAAATTGAAACTAGCGGACCAGCCACCAGTATCTGTTCCCAGCTTCCCCCATCTATAGGGCCAACATCTGATTCCCATTTCTCCCTACAGGGTAACAGATCTGGGGCTTGGATATGGGCTAGCAGGAAGGCATATATGCGAGAAATAATTCCCTTTTTATCTGGAGTATTAAATATAGAGGGAAGGAAATCAGATTGATCTAGATGCATAACAAATCATCTTCCCTGCTTTCTCATGACATTCTGCAGCTGTAAGTACATATAGTAATGATTATATAACAAGAGGAACTCTGCACACAACTGAATTGGACAGTCGGGCCCTCCTGAGGGACCCCCGGAATTCCCATTTCCATTTAAGACATTGCAGAGTAGTCCATTAGGGAATGGATCAGCAAGGTCCTTAAAGGGGCCACCATCACTGACAAATCCCACCCTCTAAGATGTTGTAGCTGTGCAGTGATAAAATAAGTGAGGGAATATGGAAAAGCTAAAAGATATTCCCCCCTGGTCTTTAGGGTATTGCAGTTTAAAACAAGCTAGTCCATTCTTCCATATGAATGCTCTATATTGGGAATCTATGCATTCAAACCAATAGCTGGGTATCCAAACGGGTGCATTGTGAAGGACATACAGCAACAGGGGGGGGGGGGGGGGGGGGCACAACATTTTAATGAGATTAGCTCTGTCTGTAACAGATAATGGAAGTTTGCACCAGCTGGCACATTTTAGCTTAAACTTTTGCAAAATAGGTTTCAGGATTAAAGTTATATAATCTCTAGTATCTCCTGTCATTACAATTCCCAAATATTTAAAAGAGTGTACTACTTCCAGCTGAGCTGCTGAGTCTGGAAAGGCCGATACTAGAGGGTCTAGCAATAGAACAGAAGACTTATGCCAATTAATGGCAAATCCAGAATACTGCCTTAATCGTTCTATAAGATGCATAACAGCTTCCAATGATCCTGCAGTGTCCCCTAAGTATATCAAAGTATCATCTGCGTAGAGGGAGAGTTTATCCTCCCTCTTGCCTCAGCTAAACCCCACAATATGCGGAGAGGTCCTGACCATACCCACCAATGGTTCCAACGCCAGGGCAAAAAGCAGGGCAAAAGGTGACACCCCTGCCTGGTACCCCTATGCAGTGGAAAGGCCTCAGATAAAACCGCATTAATTCATATTCTTGCCTGAGGAGCCGCATTTAATTGCACCCAGGAGAGAAAGAATTTCCCCACCTGGAACTTCATCAAAACCACCCAAAGGTACTTCCACTCGATGCTGTCATAGGCCTTGACAGCTTTGAGGGAGAATACCGCTGTATTTCCAGGATTGTTTCCAGAATTATCAACTGGATATTCAAGAATAAACAATGTATATTTAGAGCAGTAGACCTAGCCGGTATAAATGCACCAAATCAGAGACAGCTCCTGCCAACCGCGTGGCAAGGACCCTGGCCAACGGCTTAATGTCTGAGTTTATAAAGGAGATAGGCCTATAAGCGTCTGGTAGCACTGGGCTCTTTCCAGGTTTGGGTATTACTGCTATGACTGCCTCGTTCATAGATTGGGGGAGACCTCCAGAGCTTGCAGCAGTTTTCAAGGTATCTAGAAGAATAGAAAGGAGGGGCTCACTATATCTTTTATAAACCTCAGCTGATAGACCGTCTATCCCTGGAGACATACTGTTACCCATAGAGGTAACCACCTCAGTAAATTCATCCAATGTAATAGGAGCATTTAATAGCTGAAGAGTCCAAAAAGTGCACCAGTTCCTCCTCTGTGGGAGAGACCTTAGAGGTATACACAGCCTTAAAATAGTTGCTAAACACAGACTCCACTCGGTCCAAGTCATGGAAATTTCCCCAATGGGGCTCTGAATAGCATCTATTTGCTACTTAACCCGTTGTGCCTGAGAGATCACGGGCCAATAATTACCCTGTATTTTCCCCCTCCTTAAAGTAACATTGTTGCATAAAAAAAATTTTTTTTTTCAGCAACGGTGGAAACAGCCTGTAGATAAAGGGTCTGGGCTACCAACCAACTTTGTTCAGAAGCCAGTGTGGAGTAGAAATATAAAGTTCCTCAGATTTCTTAGCCTCAGTAAAAAACTGGTTTTCCCATTCTGCAGCTGTGCGATCTCTTAATTTTTGCATGTCCTGTCTAATCAATGTTACTTCTATCTTTACTCCTTTAAATTCAGTAGTGAAACTAGACAGGTTAGTATTACAGGAGGTGATTGCAGCAAAGATCTCTCTGAGAGTAGGCTCAGGGTCTTGAGTGTCAGGGATGCGCTGGGATTACTGCCTGAGGCTAGGATAGAAGGGGTACTTACTGTATCTCATTGAAGCTCAGCAGGGTCCTCTAGCCAGGCAGAATCAGTCTCCTCCTCAGCAGGGGGATCCAGAGGAGCCTCTACATGTGAAGTAGTTGGTTTGGCAGGAGTATCTTTGCCCAGTGTCTTGGAGAACAGTTTTGAGCTGCCTCTTTAGCTGACCGGGAGGAGCGGGTGCCATATTGGACCTCATGGTTGGGTTCTGTGTTAAGGTCTTTACACCCTTCTGAACATGCCACTGGGAAATCTCAGGATTTTAGACAGGAAGTTTTTGGCGTAGAGAGTCCTCAGCACGTCCTAGTCAATGTGCTGCAAGCCACACCCCCTAGGCGAATTTATTTCACCTCTGTGTATCAGCTCTGGCTAGTCACTTCACTGGGTATAGGTAAGAGCTTACAACCCCTTTAATGCACAAAGTAATGCTGTCTAAAGCCAAAACCATGTTTTATTTAATTTTAGATAAAATGATGAAGGGTTACAACTCCTGCTTAATTGCTGCCTGTGTCAACACTGGGGAGATTCACTCTCTTTAAAGCGGTTGTCTCCCTCCGCCTTCAAAAAAATAAAAATAAATAAAAAGGTCTTGCCTATGATAAACTTTAATGTAACAGGTCTTTTCTTCCTTATATTCTAGTGGAAATGTCTCTCTTCAGATAATAGGCCAAAAAATAACATCTCTGGGATTGCAGTCACTAAAAGAAGTGAGTGATGGTGATGTTGTAATTAAATATAACAAAAATCTTTGCTTTGCTGATTCCATCGACTGGAAGCCTATCTTCAGAACAAACCAACAGGCAAGAATTAGGAACAATGCCCTTGCCGAACAATGTGGTGGGTTTTAATTTATTTAAATTCTTTATTTTAAATTTTAAAAAAGTACTGTCATGCAGAAGTGTCAATGTCAAGATACTCACAGACACCTAAAAACGTTATGGAACCTCTTGATATTAAATAGTCAAACATGATTCATCTCCAAATGTGGACATCACTGCATTTTTAAGTATTCTCTGTAAGTTCTGTCAAATGTAAGAGGGGAACAATGGACTAGAAGAGGCAATCTGCCCTAATTGTTTGTAAACATACTGTACAGTGAGCTAAGCTAGTTCCGACTAAATATGTAAAGTTTGGATGATGGCATAAGGGACTAGTATAAAACCAAACAGAACAGCAACTCATAAATAGTGATGGACGAACTTCCGACGGGACGTTTCGCGAAAGCGAAATGCGAACGGACCCAAACGTTCGCGAAACCGAACGTTCGCCGCGGGCCCCATTGACTTCAATGGGAGGCGAACTTTGCAAACCTTCATGTCGAATTTGCGGCCACGTGGTAATTATTAGGGGGTAAAACGTAGTCCCACCATCTGGACAATGACATAATACATGTATGAGGTGAATTTGGGATCGATAACTACAAGCATTTTTATTTTATTTGGGAAATTGTTCTAACAATTCAGGACTATGGAGCTAATGAAGGCAATGGAGGAGAGGGAAGGTCAGGGACCAGGGTAGGCAAAGAAGAGGGTGCAGGAGATGATCACCAGCAGCGTGACATACCGGAATGACACATGCACCGTGATAGAGGCATCTGACAGCAGCACCGTAATACAGAGCACTGACAGCAGCACCGTGACATACAGCGCTGACAGCAGCACCGTGACATACAGCGCTGACAGCAGCACCGTGACATACAGCGCTGACAGCAGCACCGTGACATACAGCGCTGACAGCAGCACCGTGACATACAGCGCTGACAGCAGCACCGTGACATACAGCGCTGACAGCAGCACCGTGACATACAGCGCTGACAGCAGCACCGTGACATACAGCGCTGACAGCAGCACCGTGACATACAGCGCTGACAGCAGCACCGTGAAATGTCCTCTTGATATGGATCGGAAAATAATTCCAGTGACTCAAGCGGAAGGTATGTGGTGGTGGTGGTGGTGGTCGTGTTGTTGGTGGTAGTGTCTTTGGGGGTGCACATAGCAGAGAGTGAAGAAGAGGGTGCAGATCGAGAGGATGAGGAGGGTGCAGAAGAGTAAGGCTGAGCGAGCCACTCAACCAAGTCTGGTGCATCCTTTAAAGTAATTGAACGCACCTTCTGCAACTTCCCACTTTGGCTCAAGCCTGTTGCTCCTGCCCTACCCCTACCACCCCTGCGGAAGGGCCTGCCTCTTCCTCTGCCTGTCATTTTTTAAATGACCCTGTGACAAAACTCTTAGTCCCTATACCGCTGAAGGACTGCTGCAGTATAGGTGAGCGGTCAGCAGTGGTGCACGTCAACCCTATCTATTGTGGACCGATAGCGGTCCTTACAGAACAGCAGACTGTACCGCACTCAAGCCTATGTACCGTAGCACCCTATACCAAGTTACCAGTCCTTATAAGAACTTTTGTGGACCAAGCAGGTTGTGTATTAGTGTTTAGCAGACTGTACGTCAGTCCCTATACCGCTGAAGGACTGCTGCAGTATAGGGCAGCGGTCAGCAGTGGTGCACGTCAACCCTATCTATTGTGGACCGATAGCGGTCCTTACAGAACAGCAGACTGTACCGCACTCAAGCCTATGTACCGTAGCACCCTATACCAAGTTACCAGTCCTTATAAGAACTTTTGTGGACCAAGCAGGTTGTGTATTAGTGTTTAGCAGACTGTACGTCAGTCCCTATACCGCTGAAGGACTGCTGCAGTATAGGGCAGCGGTCAGCAGTGGTGCACGTCAACCCTATCTATTGTGGACCGATAGCGGTCCTTACAGAACAGCAGACTGTACCGCACTCAAGCCTATGTACCGTAGCACCCTATACCAAGTTACCAGTCCTTATAAGAACTTTTGTGGAACAAGCAGGTTGTGTGTTAGTGATTAGCAGACTGTACGTCAGTCCCTATACCGCTGAAGGACTGCTGCAGTATAGGTGAGCGGTCAGCAGTGGTGCACGTCAACCCTATCTATTGTGGACCGATAGCGGTCCTTACAGAACAGCAGACTGTACCGCACTCAAGCCTATGTACCGTAGCACCCTATACCAAGTTACCAGTCCTTATAAGAACTTTTGTGGACCAAGCAGGTTGTGTATTAGTGTTTAGCAGACTGTACGTCAGTCCCTATACCGCTGAAGGACTGCTGCAGTATAGGGCAGCGGTCAGCAGTGGTGCACGTCAACCCTATCTATTGTGGACCGATAGCGGTCCTTACAGAACAGCAGACTGTACCGCACTCAAGCCTATGTACCGTAGCACCCTATACCAAGTTACCAGTCCTTATAAGAACTTTTGTGGAACAAGCAGGTTGTGTGTTAGTGATTAGCAGACTGTACGTCAGTCCCTATACCGCTGAAGGACTGCTGCAGTATAGGTGAGCGGTCAGCAGTGGTGCACGTCAACCCTATCTATTGTGGACCTATAGCGGTCCTTACAGAACAGCAGACTGTACCGCACTCAAGCCTATGTACCGTAGCACCCTATACCAAGTTACCAGTCCTTATAAGAACTTTTGTGGACCAAGCAGGTTGTGTATTAGTGTTTAGCAGACTGTACGTCAGTCCCTATACCGCTGAAGGACTGCTGCAGTATAGGGCAGCGGTCAGCAGTGGTGCACGTCAACCCTATCTATTGTGGACCGATAGCGGTCCTTACAGAACAGCAGACTGTACCGCACTCAAGCCTATGTACCGTAGCACCCTATACCAAGTTACCAGTCCTTATAAGAACTTTTGTGGAACAAGCAGGTTGTGTGTTAGTGATTAGCAGACTGTACGTCAGTCCCTATACCGCTGAAGGACTGCTGCAGTATAGGGCAGCGGTCAGCAGTGGTGCACGTCAACCCTATCTATTGTGGACCGATAGCGGTCCTTACAGAACAGCAGACTGTACCGCACTCAAGCCTATGTACCGTAGCACCCTATACCAAGTTACCAGTCCTTATAAGAACTTTTGTGGAACAAGCAGGTTGTGTGTTAGTGATTAGCAGACTGTACGTCAGTCCCTATACCGCTGAAGGACTGCTGCAGTATAGGTGAGCGGTCAGCAGTGGTGCACGTCAACCCTATCTATTGTGGACCGATAGCGGTCCTTACAGAACAGCAGACTGTACCGCACTCAAGCCTATGTACCGTAGCACCCTATACCAAGTTACCAGTCCTTATAAGAACTTTTGTGGACCAAGCAGGTTGTGTATTAGTGTTTAGCAGACTGTACGTCAGTCCCTATACCGCTGAAGGACTGCTGCAGTATAGGGCAGCGGTCAGCAGTGGTGCACGTCAACCCTATCTATTGTGGACCGATAGCGGTCCTTACAGAACAGCAGACTGTACCGCACTCAAGCCTATGTACCGTAGCACCCTATACCAAGTTACCAGTCCTTATAAGAACTTTTGTGGACCAAGCAGGTTGTGTATTAGTGTTTAGCAGACTGTACGTCAGTCCCTATACCGCTGAAGGACTGCTGCAGTATAGGGCAGCGGTCAGCAGTGGTGCACGTCAACCCTATCTATTGTGGACCGATAGCGGTCCTTACAGAACAGCAGACTGTACCGCACTCAAGCCTATGTACCGTAGCACCCTATACCAAGTTACCAGTCCTTATAAGAACTTTTGTGGAACAAGCAGGTTGTGTGTTAGTGATTAGCAGACTGTACGTCAGTCCCTATACCGCTGAAGGACTGCTGCAGTATAGGTGAGCGGTCAGCAGTGGTGCACGTCAACCCTATCTATTGTGGACCGATAGCGGTCCTTACAGAACAGCAGACTGTACCGCACTCAAGCCTATGTACCGTAGCACCCTATACCAAGTTACCAGTCCTTATAAGAACTTTTGTGGACCAAGCAGGTTGTGTATTAGTGTTTAGCAGACTGTACGTCAGTCCCTATACCGCTGAAGGACTGCTGCAGTATAGGGCAGCGGTCAGCAGTGGTGCACGTCAACCCTATCTATTGTGGACCGATAGCGGTCCTTACAGAACAGCAGACTGTACCGCACTCAAGCCTATGTACCGTAGCACCCTATACCAAGTTACCAGTCCTTATAAGAACTTTTGTGGAACAAGCAGGTTGTGTGTTAGTGATTAGCAGACTGTACGTCAGTCCCTATACCGCTGAAGGACTGCTGCAGTATAGGTGAGCGGTCAGCAGTGGTGCACGTCAACCCTATCTATTGTGGACCTATAGCGGTCCTTACAGAACAGCAGACTGTACCGCACTCAAGCCTATGTACCGTAGCACCCTATACCAAGTTACCAGTCCTTATAAGAACTTTTGTGGACCAAGCAGGTTGTGTATTAGTGTTTAGCAGACTGTACGTCAGTCCCTATACCGCTGAAGGACTGCTGCAGTATAGGGCAGCGGTCAGCAGTGGTGCACGTCAACCCTATCTATTGTGGACCGATAGCGGTCCTTACAGAACAGCAGACTGTACCGCACTCAAGCCTATGTACCGTAGCACCCTATACCAAGTTACCAGTCCTTATAAGAACTTTTGTGGAACAAGCAGGTTGTGTGTTAGTGATTAGCAGACTGTACGTCAGTCCCTATACCGCTGAAGGACTGCTGCAGTATAGGGCAGCGGTCAGCAGTGGTGCACGTCAACCCTATCTATTGTGGACCGATAGCGGTCCTTACAGAACAGCAGACTGTACCGCACTCAAGCCTATGTACCGTAGCACCCTATACCAAGTTACCAGTCCTTATAAGAACTTTTGTGGAACAAGCAGGTTGTGTGTTAGTGATTAGCAGACTGTACGTCAGTCCCTATACCGCTGAAGGACTGCTGCAGTATAGGTGAGCGGTCAGCAGTGGTGCACGTCAACCCTATCTATTGTGGACCGATAGCGGTCCTTACAGAACAGCAGACTGTACCGCACTCAAGCCTATGTACCGTAGCACCCTATACCAAGTTACCAGTCCTTATAAGAACTTTTGTGGACCAAGCAGGTTGTGTATTAGTGTTTAGCAGACTGTACGTCAGTCCCTATACCGCTGAAGGACTGCTGCAGTATAGGGCAGCGGTCAGCAGTGGTGCACGTCAACCCTATCTATTGTGGACCGATAGCGGTCCTTACAGAACAGCAGACTGTACCGCACTCAAGCCTATGTACCGTAGCACCCTATACCAAGTTACCAGTCCTTATAAGAACTTTTGTGGAACAAGCAGGTTGTGTGTTAGTGATTAGCAGACTGTACGTCAGTCCCTATACCGCTGAAGGACTGCTGCAGTATAGGTGAGCGGTCAGCAGTGGTGCACGTCAACCCTATCTATTGTGGACCTATAGCGGTCCTTACAGAACAGCAGACTGTACCGCACTCAAGCCTATGTACCGTAGCACCCTATACCAAGTTACCAGTCCTTATAAGAACTTTTGTGGACCAAGCAGGTTGTGTATTAGTGTTTAGCAGACTGTACGTCAGTCCCTATACCGCTGAAGGACTGCTGCAGTATAGGGCAGCGGTCAGCAGTGGTGCACGTCAACCCTATCTATTGTGGACCGATAGCGGTCCTTACAGAACAGCAGACTGTACCGCACTCAAGCCTATGTACCGTAGCACCCTATACCAAGTTACCAGTCCTTATAAGAACTTTTGTGGAACAAGCAGGTTGTGTGTTAGTGATTAGCAGACTGTACGTCAGTCCCTATACCGCTGAAGGACTGCTGCAGTATAGGGCAGCGGTCAGCAGTGGTGCACGTCAACCCTATCTATTGTGGACCGATAGCGGTCCTTACAGAACAGCAGACTGTACCGCACTCAAGCCTATGTACCGTAGCACCCTATACCAAGTTACCAGTCCTTATAAGAACTTTTGTGGAACAAGTGAGTTGTGAATGTTTAGCAGACTGCAGCAGAAGGGCAGCAGTCAAGTATAATATCCTTTCTATATTTGGAAGAAAGAATATTATACATGTACAAGCCTATTACTGTACCACTGATACCAGTCCTGAAAAGAACCTTTGTGGAACTAATAATAACAGCAAGTCTTTAAAATTACCCTCACTGCCTGACAACACTGCTTCCTTCCTGTCCCTATACAAATTGGCAAAAAAAGAGAACGATTAGTGGTTACTGGAACAGCTCTTTTGTGGACCTTGATAGTAACAGCTAATGATGATGATGATGATGATGATGATGAAAGACTAATCTGGCTGTCCCTGTAGCATACACCGTCCTTTCCCTTTCTCTAAACTAACAAAAGACACTCAGGCTGCTGCAAGAATCAGCAGCACAGCAAACCTATCAACACCTAACACCTATACCAGTCCTGAAAAGAACTTTTGTGTACCAAATAGCTAGTGGTTTATCTCTCCCTACTCCACACAGGAACCTGTCCCTATCGTAACAGAAGAAAGAATGTAAAATGGCCACCGGATCGGGTGTATTTATAGGTTAGGGGGAATGTCCAAGTGTCCATGTGCTGTCATGTCTCAATTGGCTGTCCTGTATCACATGATAAACGTGTCACCAAAGGTTAAAGTTCTTGTATACATTAAACACGTAAGTCCGCCGCGGCGAACGACGGAAAAAGGCGTTCGAACGTGCGGACCGCGAATGTCGGAAATTCGCCGCGAAACGACCGCCGGGCGAAACGTTCGTCCATCACTACTCATAAAACCACAAGAGAGACCAAGGGGAAAAAATAAAGGGGGGAGGGAGTGTAGTTTAGAGCAGGCATCACTAAATAGCGAACTGTGGTCCAAACATGGACCGAATGATAGTTTTATCTGGACTCTGCCACTTAGCAGCCTGGATGTCCTCTCCCGGGTGCTATTCTCCTTCCCCTTTCCACTACCGCCACCACAGCATTCAGTCTTACAGGAGGTAGAAGGCAGATGGTGCATGTCTGGACAGAGGGTGGGAAGGGCTGTGGTGTGAAGTGGGGACAGGGGACACAGATGTGAAGGAGAGGGGGACTGTGATGTGAGGTGAAGGCTAAAAGACATTGTTGTAAAGGGTGAAGGTCTGCAATGTAAGGAGGGGGGCTGCGATGTGAAGGGGGGGACAGAGAACATTGAAGTATAGGAGACACTGTGATGTAAAGGGGGGCTGTATTGTAAAGCGGGGATGTGTTGTAAAATTGGGGGGCTTGGATGCAAAGGGGCGCTGTGATGTAAATAGGCACTGTAATGTAAAGAAGGGGCTGTATTGCAAAGGGGATGCTCTGATGTAAGGGGGGTGATGCAATGTAAAAGGGGGCACTATGTTGTAAAGGGGGAACTATGACGTAAAGGGGAGGTCTGAAGACACTGATGTAAAGTGAAACTGTAATGTAAGGGGGTGGGGCTTTGATAGGAAGGATCCGAGTCGTAGCTTAAACATGAGACTCTAACCTCTGCTGGATAAAAAGTTTTATGGCCGGACCTCTGTATGAATTTTAGTTCAATACCGCTGACCTAGAGGAAAGGGGGGGGGGGGGGGGAGGGAAGAGAACTGCACATGAAAACGTTAGGAAGTGCTGAACTAGGCAAGTAAAAGGTCAAAGTTTGAGTAGTCCCTGTTAGGTTTCATGCCTTAGGCAGCCAACACTCCAGTAAATTAAAGTAAATTAACGTGGTCCAAAAGAACCACATTTTGTGAACTTGTTCCTCTTAGAATTGGCAGCCATCATCATTTCCTCCATGGTTTAAAGTTCATTAACTTTGGACAACCATAGGCTGATTGCTGGAGGTTTTGTTTTTTTCCAATAAATTGGGATACAAGATTTGCCTGCATTTTGCAGATGCATTAACCACTTCCTAACCGCTCCATAGCTGAAAAACGTCTACAGCGTGGCTCATTCATTCCGGGAGGGTGCCCATGGACGTAGCACTGTGATTTCTGTGTTCTTCAGACACAGCTGTCTGGACAGAGGGCGGGAGCTACCTAACTTTTCAAGACACAGCTGATCACATATAACTGCCCATCAGTGCAGCCTATCAGTGCCCATTAGTGCTGCCTATCTAGTGCCACATATCAGTGCATCCTCATCAGTGCCCATCATTGCCGCCACATCAGCGTCCATCAGTGCTGCCTCATTAGTGGCCATCAGTGCAGCCTTCAGTGGCCATCAGTGCAGCATTATCGGTGCACATCATTGAAGGAGAAAATTACTTATTTGCAACATTTTATAACAGAAACTAAAATAAAAAAATAAAAAAAATTCCATCCTTTTTTGTTTATGTAGCAAAAAAATAAAAACCCAGCCATGATTAAATACTATCAAAAGACAGCTCTACCTGTCTCAAAAAAATGCTAAAAATTTCATATGAATACAGTGTTGCATGACCACGGAATTCTCATTCAAAGTGTGATAGTGCTGAAAGCTGAAAATTGGCCTGGTGGGGAAGGGCGTATAAGTGCCCAGTAAGCAAGTGGTTAAAAGAGATCATATGTAGCATTTCACTGACATTGGGATCAGGTGAAGACAATACACCGCTGGGTCATCCAGCATTAGGACAGCCATCAACCAGGGGCGTAACTATAGGGGGTGCAGCAGTCGCGACCGCAACCGGGCCCTGTGATGCAGGGGGCCCATGCAGCCCCCTCTACATATGGCCAGCAGCAGCATAGGCAGCTAGGGGTACCAGTGCACCATGCACACGGGTGGCTGGAGGTGAAGGGTGACTAGCAGAGCTCCATGCTCGACTATCGCACTGGCTGCTCTTTAGTTGTGCATTCCCCGTGTGACCCGTGTCCTCGGCCGGCTCCTCAGAGTACCCCTCTCCTGCTCCATGCATTGCCACTCAGTCCAATGTCTGTTCTCCTCAGCCAGAGTTTCTTTCTGGGAGATATGCTGATTGCCCATCCAGCACAATGGATGGAGCCCAGGCCAACATGGATGAGTGCGCGGCCTACAGCTTGGTCATGGTGAGTGAGAGGACCCCATCCCCCACACACCATTACATACCCCCTCCATCTCCCCCTGGGGACAGGGACCCCCACCTCCCCTGGGGACAGGGACCCCTTCTCACCTGGGGGCAGTAACTTCATATGCCCTGGAGAAAAGGACCTCATCTCTTCTGGGGGCGGGGACCCCATCCTGCCTAGGGACAGTACCCCAATGGGGCACCTAAAAATTAAAAAAAACTACTGATACCAGGGGTGGAACTACAGGGCTCACAAAGGTCATACCTGTGACCACGCCCTGGAGTTCCACCGCCGGACTCAGAGGGAAGGGCCCTGGCTGGGGTTCAGGGGGGCCCTTCATGGTTTCTTGCATCAGGGCCCTGAAGGTTCTAGTTACGCCACTGCCATCAACTTTAGAATGACATGTGAAACATGTGATTCCTGGGCAAGACCAGAAGATATGAAGCATGGTGCTTACCTTTTTTGACATCTTCAATACAATGGGACAAGTTTATGTAATATCTTGGGAATCCTATACCATCATGACAATATTGTATAACCTATTTCCTGTATAGCACAAGTGATAGACATTTTATGGGTCAACTGCCTCATCCTGTCCTTTTGTTGAACGGTAAAGATGACATTCTGTTCCTATTTCTCGAAATATTTTGGCTATATAACCTCAGGTGGGTGGGATAGATTAAAATAAGATTGGAACAGGCCATGCTGGGGTGTTTCCAAACACAGTGCCTCAAACTGCATGGGTGGTGGGGCAAGGACAATGATTTGCTCCTTAGTTGGGAGAGAAAATGGTGCAGTGGCATTGTTTGCCATAAGGGGAATGAAGGATCAAACACACCTTTTATCTTAGACAGTGGTTTCAACTTACCGCCTGCAAGAAAATAGTGAGGATGATATCTGCCCATTTGAAACAGGTAATGGAATGCCCCTTCCTGTATACTGATTTGAACTGTGGCCTACCACAGGATTCATGCAAGAATGCATTTGTTCATATAAGATGGACCACCTGCCCCCCAGTAAAATATTTTAGGATCGAATCAATGAGCTGGTGCTGGTAAAGTGGCCTAATATTATCCTGTGGTAGCCAAGAGAGGCCCCCGAGTGCTATCTCTGTGAACACATGTTCTAATGGAGGAGAGAGATTTGTTTCTGGCAGCAGGCATTACTAGTATGGTGTCCTACTGCCAAGTACAGTATTAGAAAATAAGTATAACCCAGTACTACCATTAAATCGAATCCTTCTTCACCTGAACATTTAATTCAGTAAATTAAACTTTAAAACATCAATTTAAAGCCTAACTTTTATTTTTATTTTTATATAAATTCTCTATTTTCAAACTACAATAGAGCAGAGCAAACATTTACAGAAATGAATATTATGAAATGACACACAGGTCAAATATCTTTCAATGCAAATGAAGAGGAAGTTCAAAGGCTCTGAGACATTCAAACTTATCGAAATTCAAAATATGTATGAAAGAGAACAGGCTCTATTCAAGTGCAATTGCCGCCCTGACTCCAATTTTTTCAGTTTTCTGTGGGTTGGGGGGGGGGGGGACAAGGGTATGGACAGTAGAGGATATTAGATTGGAAAAGTGTCAGGGATAGAGATAGAGAGAGAAAAAAAGGTGAGGATTAGGGATAGCTTTCCCAAATGTGGACTGCCAGCTCGTTCATGAGGGGCTAGAGTCCCTATAAAGGAACCACAGGGTCCATATTTTAAAATGTTTTTCCGTTTGTTCTCTGAGATTGGCCATCAGCTGCTCCATTAACTGTATGTTAGCTGGCCGATCCAACCAGTTTGCAATAGTAGGTGGAGAACATCTTTTCCATATGGCAGGTATACTTAGCTGCCTTAAGTAGATGTTTTAGAAGAGAGTTTTTGTAACATTTGATGGACAAAGCCAAAGTTTTTTTTTCCAATTTGAATAGGGTGTGAAAGGGTTAGAACATCTGTCATGGTTTTATTATACACTGTATATAATATCATCACCTGTTCAATATATGGCACTTGTACCACTGTTAAGAAAATGTAGTTTTTTACCCTATAGCAACCCCAAGGGGAATCCTTCTGTCCATTCTTTTAGTTTTCCATCATTTAAAAAAAATGTAATCAATGCTTCAATAGCACTTGTACTGTTTTTTTTTCTCCTGTCTTTATCATTTTCATTCTTTACTTTTGCCTTGGCACCTACCATACAAACGGTATATATTGAAAATTGTAGGATGCAATTATGTTGAATTTAAACTTTGTCACTTTAACCCACATGCTCCTCTGTTGGCATCAATAGAAATGCACATCTTTGCGCATTGTATTGCATGTTGCAACGTACATCAACACGTGTAATAAATGCATTTCAGGCTTTTCCATTGACCTCAATGAAAAATGTATGCATCTTATACGAGGTGTAACTTCACTCTATAGCTGTCAGACTTTTGTTGATTTATTAATTTTCAAGATTACCAGTTGTGGATTAGAATTTAGCAAATTTTGAATAGAACAAATTTTGAATTACTTGACCATCTCTAGACAAAATGACCCAGGGAAAACAGCTGCAGCATAGTATTAGCAGCAACCCAAAGCAGGATGATGCATTGCTCACAGATACCCTCCTAATGATTGACTGGGTTCCATGCTAATGATTACGCCAACAATTAACTTGGTTGAATCTACAGCAATCATAGCCCATTACATTTGTTTTTAACAGGGCTGGGCAAACTTAAGGGTTGGCACCCCTCAGCCATTTACTGTAGGGGTTTTACCATTGCACCCCCTGGGATGTTTACTAACAGCAAAATATTGTATATACAGTACTACTTATGGCATGTATGTGCTTATAAACTACTTGGATAAAAGATACATTTTTCAGAGTGGCGATTATACACCACCGCGCAATATTTAATGATTAAGCTCTTGACAAAGCTGTATGCAAGAAACCATCTTTCCCCCTGCTGATAACTGTTAAGTGGACCAAAAATGTAGGAATTTTGGTGCTATACTGTAGTTACCAAATATTTATAGCTTTTCCTAAAATCTGTTTTAATTTCCTTTTTATTTTTTTCTATGCAAGTCTGATCACTTTGGATTATATGAATGTAAAAGCATGAATGCCAAGCAGATCCAAAGCTTTTGTAAAATAATGTATAGCTTTACTACCCTCAAAGAGTAATATATGTTCTTGAGAATCTCTTTTAATCATGCAATGGATAATTGGATAGTCATCCATTTATTTTTTATATATTTACTGGCTATTTATTATGTATGTTAATGTAGCAGATGCCCTGTATATCCTGTGGCCTAGCCAAGCTGGCCAAGGTTCTTCTGTGAGGGAGAAAAGTGGCTGTCAGTTTCTGCGGGGGAATTTCCCCCCTTCTCTTTTTTAGCGGGGGTAGCGCTACATTAGCATAGCTTGCATTTTCATATACACGGTTATTTCAAAAACCTTATTCTGCCTGAGGTGGGAAGACTACTAAGGGTTTCTTTTTTCTGATTTTCATACACAGGTATACTGGTGTGAGCTTTCTCTTTGTTTATATCTGATGGCCAGCCCTTCTTGCTGATAATTATTATTGAACAAACGTAATCTATGTGTTATCAGATTATTATTATTTTTTCTGTCTTTGTAGTTCTCAATGGAAATGTTTGTCATTCTTTATGCTCTGACCACGGCTGTTGGGGACCTGGTCCCAAGCAGTGTCTTTCTTATCATGAATATCAAGGAGGAGAAGAATGTGGGCAGTTCTGCAACACAATATAATAAACCAGGTAATTTCACCTTTACTTTAAATAACTGTTTTTAAAATGTTAAAAAATGTAAAGTTACACAAAAATTACACAAAGTGTGTAAAAAAATCCCAAAAACCTACACATTTTTTTCTCTTCTGGTACTGTGTATCATCACTGGGATTATCACCCACTTACATCCAGCACTCAGTAGTGCACCTGTATAAAGTACCAGTATTGTACTCAGCAAAATGGTGCCACTGTAAACGTCTCAGTCTCTTGTTCAGCAGCACAATGGGCCAAAAAATATTACTCCTTTACAATTGTAGTCTGTGATGTGTCTCTGGATATATAACTTCATCCCATCCCTCACTTTTTCCCAAAAATACTACCGTTCCTATACTATCCCCAGAAATAATACCAGACTCCACGCCGATAGGCTCTTCCAGTGTTCCTTGTCGCAATAATCCTTTCTAGCTTCTGATTGGAATATGAGCATGTTTAAAATGTACTGCTATAACCATTGAAGTCATTGAACTTCCACCAATGAGCTAAAATGCAGTTACTGTGAGTTATCATTGTTTGCATATCTGTACTTCTGCTTGCACTTTTTTTTTACTAAGCACTAAAGTATCTGTTAGAGGTTTTGTAACACTTGCTAAACAAGTAGGTGGTTTCCATAGAGATGTAAATGTTAAACAGACCAGAATGCAGTTAAGGCTATGTCTATTTAAGGAATGGATCAGACATCTAGGGGAACAAGTGATACCAGCAAATAGCAGACCATGCGTGGAAAGCAGGTCAGCTATGAATGCTGAGAAACATAGGTATACCAATCCATCGTAGTCAATGGTGTGACAAAACGCTTGAAGACAGTTTTGTCCCAGATTCTATCTCCTATGGTAAGGTGACCAGATTTTTAAAATGAAATCCGGGGACATATTTTTTTTTTTTTACTAGTAATGGCGGCAATCAGCGCTCTCTGCCCATCGCCGCTGCCGCCTGCCTCACAGCCTGTCAAGTCTTACTCTTCAGGCCCCGGCTACTACTGGGTGGGGAGCGGAGTCAAATCACTCTCCCAGGGAAGGCAAGGAGATAAGCATGTAGGCGGCTGGCCGGGACTTGAGCCAAGGCAGAAGAGCATGCGAGCAGAGATGTATGGGCATGCACCCAAAACTGAAAAAATATTCCCTCTGCTCCGACCAGCACATGATCATCAGAAAGGGGCACAGATAATGGAAAAAAAATACACTACCCTAAGCTAGTAGGAGCAGCAGATTTTGCACTGACAGACAGAAACCGGGGATGTCTGGCCACCCTATCCTATGAGGCACACAGCAGCCAGGCACACAGCAGTTCCACAGTCTCACAACACAAGAAACAGGTGGCACATGCCTTTTTGTAGTTTAATGCTGATTTAACCACTTAAGCCCCAGACCAATTTGCAGCCAAAGGACAAGGCCCCTTTTTGGGATTCGGCACTGTGTCGCTTTAACTGAAAATTGCCCGGTCGTGCGACGTGGCTCCCAAACAAAATTGGCGTCCTTTTTTTCCCACAAATATAGCTTTCTTTTGGTGGTATTTGATCACCTCTGCGGTTTTTATTTTTTGCACTATAAACAAAAATAGAGCTACAATTTTGAAAAAACAATTCAATATTTTTTACTTTTTGCTATGATAAATATCCCCAAAAAATATATAAAAAAACATATTTTTCCTCAGTTTAGGCTGATACGTATTCTTCTACTTATTTTTGGTTAAAAAAAATCGCAATTCGCGATTATTGATTGGTTTGCGCAAAAGTTATAGCGTTTACAAAATAGGGGATAGTTTTATAGCATTTTTATTAATATTTTTTTTTTACTAGTAATGGCGGCGATCAAGGATTTTTATTGTGACTGCGACATTATGGTGGACACATCTGACATTTTTGACACATTTTTGGGACCATTCTCATTTATACAGCAATCAATGCTATTTAAATGCATTGATTCCTGTGTAAATGGCACTGGCAGTGAAGGAGTTAACCACTAGGGGGCAGCATAATGTTATGTATGACGTGATGTGTTTTTTTTTATTGTAGGGGCGTGGCCTGGCATGTGACGTCACTGATCGTCATTCCCTATAAAAGGGAAGAGACGATCGGTGACAGACACACAGGGAAGCACAGGCAGAGCTTTGTTTACACAGACCTCTCCTCGTTCTTCAGCTCTATGACCCAATCGCAGGACACCAGCGGCGAATGGGTCCGCTGGTCCCGCGGCCATGGTCATGGAGCACAGGACTGGGTTGGGAGCGCGCCTGCGGCCGCGTGCTTCCGACCCACGGCTGGGCACTTAAAGAATCATGTACTGGTACGTGATTGTGCCCAGCTGTGCCATTCTGCCAACGTATATTGGCGTGAGGCGGTCCTTAATTGGTTAACTTGGTTAGGATGCAGGGTGAGCCTTAGGTACAAAGTATAATAGAGAACACTTTGTGACTATGACTGACTCTTTAGGGTGAAACCCCTCTTAAGACTAGAGACAGGTGAACTACAGCTCAGTGGACTCCAATGCATGGTCAAATCTGATCCACCAAATCTGGAACAGTCTTTTCAAGGGTTAACAAGGACAGTCACTAGGCTATTTTACTCTCTGGCCTTTACTCACTGTGCCATGTGTACTTAAGTGCTTTCCTGCAGTATCAGCCAAGTACTGTAACCCCCCCCCCAGGCCAGATCTCCAAACTGCTCCCAGCAACTTTACATTTTAGTCTGTCAGCTCTTCCTGTGCTGGGCCCCTGATGTTCTCCTGCATATTTCAGCTAAGTGACCCAAAGGGCCATCATGACAAGGACCCTGTTGTTCCAGGCCCCAACCTATTTATACACACATAAGCCCCCTACTAGTCACTCTTCCTCCCACAGATTAGCTGAGGCTATATGAATACACAAGTTAAGGGTCTGCCTCTTCCAACCCACCAAATGCTAGAACTCAATAGAAACCAGGGGAAGCAGTTGAGCCTGCAACCAGAAGAACCCAAAACAGTCAAAAGCAATCAGACGTTTACCCACTGGCTACAGAGGAGCCAAAAACTAGATTTGCTTTACTCCTACTAGCAGCTTAACTAGGAGGGTGCTAGACTGGCTATCTCCAAAGAGGTCAGTTACCCCCTTTGGGATTTGCCCAGACTTAACATGGAACAATATGGAACATATAATCATTAGATCAGTAAAAGCTGCACAGTAATTGGCAATATCATTATTGATGGCCATCACCAGATGCTGCATCTTTCCTATATTATTTCACACAACAGTAATAATAAGTATTATGGAGCCCAGCCTGACACAAACCGATATAACATTAAACATTTACTGAACACCTGGTGCCACCTCATGCCCCTAAACCTTCTCCAGCATAATCTGGCTACCTGGAAAGGGGATGCCTAGAATCATTCCATAGCTCCTTTCCTCCACCCTCCAACTACCTAATAGATGTACAAATCTCTGATAATCCATGTCAAGACAGGGGCCAGACCTAAAATTATAGCTAAAATGAGGTCTAACATATAACAATAAAACAGGTCAATTTCCACCTACCCAAATGCTTCCTTATCTGAAAACCCCATTAAAGATGCCATGGTAGCAATTCCTATCCTAAATTAATGGGTGGAAAAATTAGATGGAGGAATACCCAATTTGTATAAGCACATGCCATTAACTATCCAGAACCGCAATCTGCTAAAGTGAATCATAATGAACAAAAAAGTCATGTGATGGTGGGTGTATCGCAGAAACGCTCCTTTGATAAAGCTCTTGGGCAAAACTGTCTGCCACAGGCAAACAAGCACACTTTATTTTCCCAAATCCTTCTGATCCATTTTAGACTGCGTAAAATAATCGAAACACTGAAGTAGGTTATGACCATGTCTTCTGAGATTATACCTCCTGGGAATGTGTTACTCTTTGGAATGAATTTGCTGATCCAGAAAATTTCTGGAAAATGCCATGGAAAGGCAACTCAGAAGAGCAAGGTTTTAAATGGCTGAAAAAGAAAAAGTAGAAATTAAAGTTAATATGCATGATAGGATAATTTCCATTAAGGGACAGTGTGAAACAGGGTTGAAGGCTAGATATTTCTAACAATTGTCTCTTGGACAAAAAATTCCCTTGTTATGTCCTTCCAGCCTAGTAAGCAATACCAAATCATTAATGCTAACATCAGTTTCTTGCCCATGGGTCCTGATCTGCCTTTGTTCTGTAAAACCAACCAGCAGACTCCTCTCTTGGAAGTTGCTAATGCTCAGGATCAGCACTGGCAACAAACTGAAAGGGTGATGGCTTATGTAAAAATGTTAACAGCATGGCAGTCAAACCCAAGATCATTATGAAGGGACATGAGCTGAGTCCACTCCTCCACCTTCATTTGTGTTCCAAACCTACTTAGGAAGCTCTCCTATGGTCCATCAGGTCAGTTGTTGACACTGTGGGCCTGCTGCAGGACTCAGCATTTAACATGATTGTTTGTTTGGAGTTGAAGCTGCTTCAAGCCTGGGTGTATCCAAAGAGGTCACTGAACCCTTCCTTTGCTCTCTTTTAAGGTCGTTTGAACTTCCACAACCCCTTCTAACTTTGTCAAATCTTGAATTTTTGCCTTCCTGAGTTGGGTGATTCAAAGGAAGGGTTCTTCTGAAGACTTACCATTTTAAAGATTTTTCCAGCAGCCAGGGCCCCCCTTTCCTTAAGGTCTAGAGGCCTTCATTCTATACATATGTAGCGGCCATAACCCATTGCAGGGCGGCCTTGACTTATTGGGCTTACCAGTTACCTTCTCTTGGCCTGCTCTTCCACGTCTAGAGGTTCCCAGGGTTGATACCCAACAACTTGAATGCTGACACAGATGAAGTCCTCTTTAAAAGGTTTTATTTTGCAGCAATAACTTTCAATAACACAGTCTCTTAGGGAACAGAGGGCACGGGTGAAGAACTCAGGCACCTTGAACTGCAAGTCTAGCAAAGTCTCTATTTCCACCCAGAGAGTAGCCACTCGCAGCTGGGTACTTCAAGGCTGAACAGATCTCTAGCCAGAGATCATGGCAGTCAGCACATTGACTCAAAACTTGAACAATCCTACGAACGTGTATTAGTTGCAACTAAGGGTAAACAGGAACCTTTTTCCTCCGTACCTGGAATGTTTCCCATCTCCTCAATAGTACTGGAAAAACGTGAATTTGTCAATGTCCTTCCTAACCCAGTAACCAGGCACTTCCCACCCACTTGCCGTCCCTCCTCTGAAGAGTCCTCCCCCAGTTACTTCCACGAGCTGTGGCACCTCTCCAAGCCGAGAGCACATCTGGACACCTTGAATCCTCCCTCAGTTACTGTGCCTCAGACCAGCCAGTTCCGAGACTCGGGAACAGACGGATCCCTACCCCAGACCAGGCAGTTCTATTAGGGGCCACTAACAGGAACATGTTGCGGGATGTTGGATACCCCGTGACCGGGACCCCTCACGGGCTACCCCAGTCCTGGAACCAGAACAGACCACACGGGTCTCATGAACACCTCTCCCCGAACCACGTGACCCACACCTCTTAAGTACCCCTTCCCAGACTCCTCAGTAGGCCGTGGCACTCCCACTGATTGGTTCCGAGAAGGCTGATACCCAAACATCCAACCAGACCTGGTTCTGGCCTGTCATGTGCACCTCACATGACCAGGCAGAACTTCCAAACACAGCCTGGCCAGACTGGTGTTAAGGTCTAACCTACAGAATCACCCTCAGAACCCCTACTGTTCTGAGGCAAAAACTAAATTTACATGCGTATGACATTTTGTCCAAAATGTCATCCGCTACACATGTATTAACCTCCCCAAAAGAAACATGCACTGTAGCCAAGTTAGCTAAAGATTCATTCATCCTTTCCTGTGTAACTTGCATTACTATACATAAGGCTACAAATAAAACAAGTTATACATATATTTAGTAAATTAGCCATTCTAGTGCAGGCATTTGCCCTTGTAGCCTTTCTACAGACTTTATTGTTTGTGCCCATTGTTACACATATTTCCCATAATATGGTTACCTGTAATATGTTCTAAATTGTTTGTGATTAAAGTGATTGTAAAAATACCAAACATGTCACACTCACCTGCTCTGTGCAATGGTTTTTCACAGAACAACCCCAAACCTCCTCTTCTGGGGTCCCCCCGCTGACACTCTGAGCTCCTCCTCGTCTCTGTGTGCCACCATAGGAACTCACCTTCTATAGTAGCACATGTGCAGTGTCGATCCTGAGGTGTGTTCTGTGTGTCTATTGACACACACAAAGTGCGGCTTTGCTCCGCCCCCTGCTCCCTCGTCACTGGGATAGATTGACAGCAGCAGGAGACAATTGCCTCCACAGCTCCTACTGATCCAGTGAAAATGGAGAGAGCGGAGATAGATGCTGCTCTTGGTCACATCACTTGATCGAGATTTGGCCCAGGTAAGTATTTTGGGGGAGCTGGGGGAAGAAAGAGCTGACAATGCAGAGAATGCATTAACAATGCATTCATGTAAAAAACCTTCAGCCTTTACAACCATTTTAAGGCCTTTTACACTTTGTCTTTAGCTTGTAGAGGAACAGAATTTACAATATTGCTTTAAGAGCATTTGCAAACCTTTAGCCATCTAAGAGAATTTCGTAAAGCCTTTTTAAACCCAATGTATAATCCCATCATAACCTGTCAGGTTATAGTGTCTTGTTTCTTTCTGTCCAAGCCTTACACCTAAGAAGTCATCATTTCCATACACTGCATCGATGGTGGCCAGTGAGCCTAAAATAGCTGTATGTTGTTTGCCGTAAATGCCACTATAACAAGATATCTTAAATGTGTTAATCCGAGTACCCAAATAAGAAAATTATTACTGTACCGAGTAATATTACCAAAATGAAAGCAGTCAATTAATTATTAAGCTAGGTTCACACTGCTGCAATCCGATTTTGGTGCAATTATGTAGTATGTGGTTTGCATATTCTATGGGGCCAAAGTAGTGCCAGAATTGCACCAGAGTAGTATAGCAATCTTTTCCAAAATCGTGCCATGCTGAGTTGCATTGATGTGAACAGGCACCATTGAAAACAATGTGATTTGTTCTGTGCAACTCTGAAATCCCAGTAGTGAACATAGTGTGAATGGAGCCTAAATCTCAGTGTTCTCTCTTTTTTAAAGCAGAAAAGTGAAAAGATAATATAACACAAAAATATTATTATAATCAAAACAGGTAATAGATTCCTGAGCATCATTCCAATATACATGCTCATACATATCCAAAATCTATTTAAGGGAGAATTCTATACAAATATAAAGCATAAATTAATACAGCTCTGCATTCATAATACATCATGAAATGTTTTGTAATTGCAAGCCACGTAAGTACCTGAATTTGACTTGGTATTAGTCTCTTTCAGTCCCTGGACAACAGTGCTCAGATCTTGTCTGTGCAACTCTCCACCTCTGCCTTGAGAGTGTGTGAGAGCAATAGTCCCCCATATGTGTCAGGGCAGTCCATCAGCATGTGAATTGGAAAGAAGAAAGAGGTGGAGGAGTAGAGGGGGGAAATGGGGAAAGAAGAGGGAGAGATCACATTAGCAAGATTCGCCAACTACTACCCCCATAGCACTTATACCCCTCCTTTTAAGCTTGCCTGACATTTTTCTGGGGGGAGGTGATACTTATTTGGGGAAGGGTACGCAGCTTATGGCTGAAGGATTGTACATTTTATTGTTGCTGTTGCAAGGCGTTAGAAATGACCACCTCTATGTTCTGCTGGCCGCTCTTCACTCTGTTTTGTAGAATAGCAGGAAGCCTTTGGCTTTGTTTTTTCTCCTTGCAGCCAAGCTTCAAGGGTCCTGACTATATTGAAAGAAATATAAAAAAACCCAACTGGCTGCTGAGTGCCTGGCAAGAGAAAGAATATGCTGGCAAAGCAGAGAAACTACAGACATGCCTGGCCTCTGCTATACACAGCCCAACCACAGCATCAATACCAAAAAATGCAAAAAATAAATAAAAAAATAAAATAACTGCAGGTGGCAATTTGCCAGTCTGGTCAGAAAATTTCCAATAAATTATATAGGGGAGTGGTTGCAGTACAAATAGCTTGGAAAAAGAGGGCTTAGCCCTTGTACACACGGTCAGAGAATCCGTCGGAATGTGTCCTATCGGACCGTGTCGTCAGATAATCCGACTGTGTGTGGTATGCATCGGACTGATTCCGTCGGAATATCCGTCGGACCCAATTTTCCAACATGTTGGAAATATTTCCCGACCAACTGGGCCGGTCGGACACACTCCAATCATGTGTAGCGAATTTTGATCGGACCAAGTGCCACGCATGCTCAGATCAAATTCCTACATCAAAGCTATTGGCTACTAGCCTGAATGTAGTCCCATCTACGTCATCACGTTCTGAAAGATCGGATTTTTCGACAACTTAGTTCGACCGTGTGTATGCAACAGTTTCGGACAAGATCCGACGGACAAAATCCGACTGAAAAAATCAGTGTGTACAGGGGCTTAGACTGCAAGACTTGGGTGTGATTGCCTGCACAATATTCATGGCTATTCTCCTTCAAATAAAAACATTCAAATTTTTTTTTTGTCTCTTCTTTTTATATTGCACTAGCTTACGCAAGCTGTTTCCCCACTGTCCAGTCACTGTAATATACTTGTGCCTATAGTCTCTCATATGATACAAGGTTATGTTTATTGCATGTTAAAACCTGTCTTGTTTTTTTCTATTTGCCGCCTATTTAAGTGCTTGGGTACTGTCCTGAGGCTAGCCAATGTCTAGCAAACCCATACCTGATGTCTATATTTAGAAAATATTAAGAATAATTGGGGGTACCGGGATAGGTGGATCTTCTGTTGCAGGTTTGAAGTATTTTTGTGCTACATTTGCATGGATATATAGCCACAGTGTAAATGGCAGTGGCAAGACTCTGATTCCTGCTGCTGTTTTTGGCATACTGTGCTCAAAAGGTTGCCTACCCCTGTATTTGACTATTTTCACAAATTAGTATTAATATAATATTGTTGACGTGCAGGCCAGAATTCTGAAATTTTGACTGACATTTTTTCCTTCATTTAATTTTTAGGTGGCATGTCAGCAAAAGATGGCATATCAGACCTGCTCATCCTGCTTTTCATCATTATATTAACATCATTGCAATAATGTCAGTTTTAAATGATTTTGGTTCACTTAACAAGCAATATAAATGATAAAATCAGTTTAACTGATTTTGGAATAGGTTTAGTATACATTTTAACATAACAGAGTCAGTTTTCATTTGAAAATCTGATAAGGATCTCAATACAGTAAATGTGGTGCCCAACCATTTCTATTTTACATTCTTTTATTCCACCTTTATACTTTTTATTTTAACTCTAATTACTTGTCCTTTTTCTCTCCTTGATCTGTGCCCAAGGCACTTATCCTTGCTGGAGAATTGTAGTTCTCTTTTCTAACCCTATCTTAATTTTCTATTTCTCGTCTCACTGTAAACATTTGTTGGCTAACAAGTTATAGTCCATTGTGACATACAATTCTTGATGCTTCTTTATTGTATTATAAGGTTAAATGTCATCAATGAGTTTACTTTAGACTGATTTTCCTTTTAATATATACATGAAAGGTATTCAAAGCAATACATGTCTGAATGCTTAACATGTGTCACATAAAGAATTATATGTCTTTTTTGTTGTATTTACTTTATGTTATGCAATAAATCTTATAATAAAATGAAAGGAAACCAATTGTGATTAATATTGGTGTTAATTTAGAGTGTGTGCATATATTTTTTACTCGATTAGAAACGATCCTGGAGTGGGGCTTTAAGAGAAACTATAATAGCAAGTTTTAATTTTTTTTAAAGCAGTAGTGAACTCTTGTAAAAAAAATTGTGCCCCTGCAGGTTAATGTCATAATACGCTATATGCATCACATACTAGCACATTATGACAGACTTACCTAAAAAAACAAAGTCTTTTAGTGGCTCGCTGTCACTGCTGTTGGTGGCCATTTGAATGCCTGGGTTGAGATTAAGTCACTCCCACGCATGTGCATGGGAGTCATGATTGCAGTATTGTTCCCTGAATTGACAGCGTAAACTGTATATATATATATACACACACACACACACACACACACACACACACACACACACACACAGGAGTGTGTCTATGGGAATGTTTGAGGTCAGGCATTGATGTTGGACATGGAGGCCTGGCTCGCAGTCTCCACTCTAATTCATCCCAAAGGTAGTCTACCGGGTTAAGATTAGGACTGTTGAGTCCTTCCACATCAAACTTGTTCATCCATGTCTTTATGGACCTTGCTTTATTTACTAGTGTGCAGTGATGTTGGAAAAGGAAGGGGCTATCCCAAAACCGTTCCCACAAAGTTGGGAGCATGAAATTGTCCAAAATGTCTTGGTATGCTGACGCCTTAAGAGTTCCCTTGATTGGAACTAAGGGGCCAAGCCCAAGCCTTAAAACAACCCCACACCATAATCCCCCCTCCACCAAATGATTTGTACTAGTGCACAAAGTAAGGTCCATAAAGACATGGATAAATGAGTTTGGGGTGGAGGAACTTGACTGGCCTGCACAGAGTCCTGACCTCAACCCGATAGAACAACTTTGGGATGAATTAGAGCGGAGACCGTGAGCCATGCCTTCTCGTCCAACTCCAGTGCCTGACCTCAAACATTCCCATAGACACAGTCCTTAACCTTGTGGACAGACTTCCCAGAAGGGTTGAAGTTGTTCTAGCTGCAAAGGGTGGGCCTACTCAATATTGAACAGGGCTTTTTTTTCTGCCAAAAAACGCACCAGAACTGCGTTCCGGAACCTTTGGCAGCTCTCTCGTCTCCAACCTGTCATTTAATACTGAAGCTAGTAGAGGAAGTTTTCTGCACAGTTCACTTCCTATACTGGCTTCCCTCAGGGCTGCTGCCCTCATGCCGTGGTGAGTGCTTCAGGTCCCAACCTTCAACTGCTGCAGTGATTCCAGAGGAAGCTTCCATCCCTTCTTGCTGCCACTACTCAGCTTTTGTAGCATGAAGCCAGAAGGAGCCCTAAAACACCTACTCAGCTCTGTGCTACAGTAGGGGGAGCTCTCCGATCCACTGTACTTTGCTGTGGAAAAAAAGCCTGCACATACCACAGGGAACGGTGATGGCAGAAGAGGTGAGGGATCTGTCACTGTGAATGAAAACGAGGGAGAGCTTTGCAGAGAGCTCATTCAGAGAGGAGTGCACTGTGAATGTGTGTGAGGGAGGGTGAATATGTGCAGAGATATAAAGTGTGTGTGTGTGTGTGTTTAGCAGAGGGGAGAGCATTGTACACAGAGGAGATCTGGGGGAATTTGTGCAGGTAACCTTGGAAAGTATGTGTGTGTGTGTGTGTGTGTGTGTGTGTGTGTGTGTGTGTGTGATTGGTTAGGGCAGCGGAGAGGAGTTCTGGGGGGATTTATACAGAAAAGAGATCTGGGGGGGGGGGGTGGGGGTTTGTACAGATAGGAGATCTGGGGGGATTTGTAATGAGAGTGGAGATGGGGGATTTGTGAGGAGAGGAGATCTGGGGGGATTTGTACAGAGAGGAGATCTGGGGGGATTTGTACAGAGAGGAGATCTGGGGGGGATCTGTACAGAGAGGAGAGCTGGGGGGATTTGTGAGAGGAGATCTGGGGGGGATTTGTGATGAGAGAGGAGCTAGGGTGATTTGTGATGAGAGGGGAGCTGGGAGGATTTGTGATGAGAGGAGAGCTGGGGGGATTTGTGATGAGAGGGGAGCTGGGGGGATTTGTACCAATAGGGGAGCTGGGGGGATTTGTGATGAGAGGGGAGCTGGGAGTATTTGTGATGAGAGGGAGCTGGGAGTATTTGTGATGAGAAGGGAGCTGGGGAGATTTTGATGAGAGGTGAGCTGGGGGATTTGTGATGATAGGAGAGCTGAGGGGATTTGTACAGAGAGGGGAGGTGGGGGATTTGCCATAAGAGTTGAGCTGGGGGATTTGTGATGAGAGTAGAGCTGAGGGGATTTGTACAGAGAGGGGAGCTGGGGGTATTTGTGATGAGAGGGGAGCTGGAGGTATTTGTGATGAGAGGGGAGCTGGGGGTATTTGTGATAATAGGGGAGCTGGGGGTATTTGTGATGAGAGGGGAGCTGGGGGGGGTATTTGTGATGAGAGGGGAGCTGGGGGGGATTTATGATGAGAGGAGAGCTGGGGGGATTTGTGATGAGAGGAGAGCTGGGGGAATTTGTGATGAGAGGAAAGCTGGGGGGATTTGTGATGAGAGGGGAGCTGGGGGGATTTATGATGATAGGGGAGCTGGGGGGGATTTGTGATGAGAGGCGAGCTGGGGGGATTTGTGATGAGAGGGGAGCTGGGGGGGATTTTTGATGAGAGGGGAGCTGGGGGGATTTGTGATGAGAGGAGAGCTGGGGGGATTTTTACAGAGAGGGGAGCTGGAAGGATTTATGATGAGAGGGGAGCTGGGGGGGATTTTTGATGAGATGCGAGCTGGGGGGGGATTTGTGATGAGAGGAGAGCTGGAGGAGATTTGTGATGAGAGGGGAGCTGGGGGGATTTTTACAGAGAGGAGAGCTGGGGGGAATTTGGGGTTATTCGCCTTATATGATACGCAGTTCTAAGCCTTAACTCATTACAATTTTTTGGCTCTGCTGTAGGTGTGGATGGGGGCAGGATTTTGGTGTGGTTGGGACAGGGTTTGGTGATGGTTGCCCTGTATATATAATATATATACAGTGCGTGTATATGTGTGTGTGTATATGTATATATATATATATATATATATATATATATATATATATATAGCACTGACCCCCGAAGGAGCTGCTGGTTTTGTTGGGCTTACCATTACCTTCTTGACCTCGCCTCCGTCTAGGGGTTCCCGTGGTAGATGGCCCAAAAAAATGCAGAAACTGACATTGGATCCTCTTTTGGGTCATTTATTTTAGAAGATAACACAGTTTCTTAATAAAGGGTAGAGGGTTAGGAAGGAAGTTCAGGTACTTTTGGAACTGCAAAATCCAGAGAATAAACGTTTCACGGCTGGATTCTCACAACCTCCGGATAGACCTCCTCTCACTAGGCCTAACAGCCGGCAAGGTGTTAAGTAAAGCAAAGTCTCTGCCACAGACTTGGATGTAGAACACTTGAGAAATAAAAGTCTCTGCCACAGATTTGAATGTAGAACATTTGAGAAATAAAAGTCTCTGCCACAGACTTGGATGTAACTGAGGGACGTAGACAGATTTAGAGCACTATCATGCGGTACCAGTATATCTCAGCCGGTCCGGCGATACCGTATGAATAAAGATCCGCAAAGTGTCCTTCAACTGAGCCTCCAGGCTCCTTCTGAGAAACCAGCCTTATGCATGGCTTTCTCCTGAAGTGTCCTCCCCTGGATGCTTCTCCAGTTGCTGGACCTCTCCCTAGATGAGACGGCCCCGGACCACCTTTGAATCATTATGGCCTCATATCCATTCAGGCCTGTCCCTGCAGTTGCTTCACCTCGGGCTATCCAGCCCAAAGGCTCGGAATTGCATGGATCCGCACCCCATGCTAGGAGGGCCATGAGGGCTGGTCAGGAGGACCGAGACCAAACAGATAGAAAATCTCTTCTGGACCGGAACACCGAAGCATGTGATCGCAGTACCTTAAATACCACCTCCCAGAATGCACAGCAGGAAAAAACTCCCACTAGGCTGGTTCCGAGACAATGATGGTACTCAATACACCCAACTAGACTATATTCTACCACTTGCTGGCAGTGACAGTGACACCTGCAGCCAAGGGGAGCTCAGTGCAATCCAGCTAGACTGGCACTGAAACCATAATTTGGCTAAATTAGCCCTAAAACCCAACTGTGGTTTTAGGAATATTAATTTACACAAACCATATAGCACGGGCTCATCAGGAGCCAGCACTACACACAAACACATATATATATATATATATATATATATATATATATATATATATATATATATATATATAGTATTTGTTTCACAATTAACCACTAGCTGTAGTTCTGTAGTTACTATTGGTAGAAGACTAAATATTAATATCCACCATGTCACACAATAGCTTAGAAGTGGCTATGGGCATTATGAAGGCATTCTGTTAATTTTCTCTGAGAAATGAAGCAGGTCATGGGTGTAGGGCCTTCTTTTATGAATAGGACCAAACTGCCCTATAGGGAACCATCTACAATGGGTTTGTACTTACAAAGATACTGTATATCAGGGATCAGCTTTCTACAGAAAGGCACCTGCCAGGGGTGCACCAGAGGTGCCACTACTGTTTGCAATAGTAATGCAACCTCTGGTAATATGACCAAAGACTCAGCATAAAAAATGGGAGTATTTTGCTTTTGACTTACATTGATGATGTTCTGATATATATTGACAGCTCTGGAAACGTGTTGTGCCAGGGAAGCTGGGTGCTATGAACTGGGAGATTTACTATTGTGGATATCTTTAAAGGGGTTGTAAAGGTAAGTGTTTTTTTCATCTTAATGCATCCTATGCATTAAGGTGAAAAACACCTGTCAGGGACGGGCCCCAAGCCCCCCCCCCTCGTTTTACTTACCCGAACCCTCAAACTTATCCCACAGGGACGAGCCTTCTCTTTGCTAGGATGTTCTCAGCTGTTGATTAGATAGATTGATAGCAGCGCAGCCATTGGCTCCCGCTGTTGTCAATCAAATCCAATGACGCGGCCAATGGGGGGGGGGGGGGGGGGGCGGTGCCAGGTCCTGCATTCGGCGTCTATGGACATGAATACTGGACTCGGGAGCGCGCCCGCAAGGTAAGCCCCCCTGAGGGGGGCGCTTCTCCCAGGGGTTTATCTAATGCGGGGAGGAGCTGAGACAGCCACCAAGGGACCCCAGAAGACCAGGATCGGGGCCACTGCGTGCAAAATGAACTGCACAGTGGAGGTACGTATGACATGTCTGTTATTTTATTGCATAAGTTCCCAGTGAACAGTTTCTTTGAGCTGCGAGAGGTAACGGTAAATCCCGGACTCGAGTCCCCACATGTAGCACTTACCCCGGATGGAGCGGGTGGTATTTTATTGGGCTTACCGTTCCTTTACTGTTCCACCATATCCGTCATAGGGGTCCCATTAAAGACTTCTTTCCACAGATTTTAGCTGCGACACATATTCTCTTTTTCTAATGCTTTATTTAAGAAAGACACATGCAATAGAGGGATGAAGGGTTTAGGAGAATTCAGCTACCTTTGAATTACAGATCCGGAATACTTTCTTTGATCCAGAGGACAACAGCTCCACAACTGGATTTAAGAACCACCAGATAGGCCTCTCTCACTGACCTAGCAGCCGATACGATGCTTGGTCATAGTCTCTGCCACAGACTTTAAGAGTTGGTATAACTGTTACACAATCCTCTGCCACAGGATTAGGTAATTAGCGACTTCTTGGAATGTCAAGGCTTGAACACATAGTACCAGTTCCTTTTTTCCGAACCTACGGTACTGTGTGGTAGGTGACCCGGGATACGTCCTCCAACTGAGTCTCCAGGCTCTTCTAGAGGCACCGGCCTTGTTGCGCGGTCCTCTCCTGAAAAGTCCTCCCCTGGATCCTCCAGTCGCTCGGCTTCTTCCCGCAGGCAAGACAGCACAGCACCATCCTTGGATCGGTAGGCCCCAAGACTTTTGGGCCTACCTTCATCAATGACGCCTTGGGCCAGCCGGCCCCGGAGACAATTTAGATGCAGCAACACACCTTAGGCCAGGGGGGCCATTAGGTCAGAACTCCCCTCTTGTCACAGGGTCTGTTCCTTAAGTACCCCCTCCCAGAATGCACAGCAGGCAAACCACACCCACTGACTGTTTTCGGGCAAAGAGACACTCAATACACCCAGCTTGTTGCAATTTCCAACCTTGGCCGAAATAATAGGGCGCCATCCCTAGGCCAAGGGGAAAACCACACAACCAACCAAGCTAAAACAGAACCAGAATTTACAATAATGACAGTCTGAGCTAAACGACAGCTTCAGACAAACTACATTTTTATTTATAGTGTCTGTATTGAAAACACCAGCGCTACCAGCGCTACATATATATATATATATATATATATATATGGAGAGTGCTAGGAG
The DNA here is from genome assembly GCF_037356315.1 of Lithobates pipiens. Taxonomy (NCBI): domain Eukaryota; kingdom Metazoa; phylum Chordata; class Amphibia; order Anura; family Ranidae; genus Lithobates; species Lithobates pipiens. Next base: position 197,528,740 of record NW_027507764.1, read on the forward strand.
TGGGGGCTGGAGAGTGCTGGAGGCCAGAGAGTGTTGGGGGTGGGGGGTGGAGAGTGCTGAGGGTGGAGAGTGCTGGGGGATGTGGGGTGAAGAGTGCTGGGGGTGGGGGTTGGAGAGTGCTGGGGGCCAGAGAGTGCTGGGAGTGGGAGGTGGAGAGTGCTGGTGGTGATGGTTGGAGAGTACTGGTGGTGGGGGCTGGAGAGTGCTGGGGGTCAGAGAGTGCTGGGGCGGGGAGTGGAGAGTGCTGGGGTGGAGCTTGAGAGGGGAGGCAGAAAGAATTAGAGAGCAGGGGGTGCTGGCGAAATGGGGGCAGAGCCAGGGAGGACAAGGATGGGCTAGAGAGCAGGAGGGGCAGAGCCAGGCAGCAAAAGGAGGGGCTGAAGAGCAGGAAAGGCGGAGCAAGGGAGTACAAGGAGGGGTGGAGCCAGGGAGCACAAGGAGGGGCTGGAGAGCAGGAGGGATGGAGCCAGTGAGCACACGGAGGGGCTGGAGAGCAGGAGGGGTGAAGCCAGGGAGCGCACGGAGGGGCGGAGCCAGGGAGCACAAGCAGGGGCCGGAGAACATGGGGATGCAGAAAAAGTTAGATAGGAGGAGCGGTGGGGAGACTGCACATAGTGGAATTTATTTTTCCATATTCCTCCTGCAGCCGCTGAACTTCTCCTCCTCTCCTCCCTGCAGACATTCAGTGGCTGAATGGAATAATATGGAAAAATCAATTCCACAATGTTCAGTCTTCCCACCACTCCTCTTATTCAGGCACACAGGGAGGCTGCACGGCACGGGCACTCACCTTCTCTCCGGTCTGCCAGGGAGTATAAGAGTTCCTCTCTATTCACATTCATGGGGCAGCTCAGCTGGATAGTTTCAGCGATGTCCCCCTCCGGCCCCGACTGCAGAACCAAATAGGAGGCAGGTGCGGAGAGGTCTGGTGAGCAGCACAGGCTAAAGGAGAAGCTCAAGTACGTATCCAACATGGACATGCCACCCGCATGCCTTGGAGCCAGGTCTGTCATCCAGCCGCTGCGCCACCTAGAGTCCTCTACTGTCCCGCTCCCCGCACTTGCTGCCACCGGACTGGGATGAGACCTTGACAACAACTGTGATTGATCACAGGTAAATTAGTTGGTTGCGAGGACCCTGGGAACTGCAGGGCCTTAGGCAATCGCCTAATTTGCCTAATTAGAGAGGTGCCTCTGCCATTTACATATCTGGCTGATTTGACTCCTGTTGCAAGGATCCACAGAGGAGGGTAAGAGGCAGTGTGCATTGGGTGATGGTGGTGGCTCTCCCTCTTTCCTGACCAAGTGTGTTTTTCACCATAATATGTGATACATCCTGACTGCCTTGAGGATTCATCACCTTGAGAATTATATCTTTAAGCGCTGCACCTTTTTTCCATTTTTTTCATATTGGTGTTCATCCATTTTTTGTGCTGGCTGCTTGAAGGACTATTTGTTTATTTAGATATTTAAGATCAAGTGGAGCAGGATACCATTTCAATTAATTCTCATTTAAACATACTAGTATAGGTTAAAAAGGACAAAATATAAACTATTTTCGGATAGTTGATTGTGTATGAATCAGCAGTTTTGAATATAATCTGGCTTACTGGTTGGTTTACTTGTCAGGTTTTATTTATGTGGAAAATATATATACCGTAAACTAAATATAAATTTGCGCTGATGATAAAAATAAAATCAATCATGTGAGACCAATTGCAGCTGCTATACACAAAGTACTAATCACTTGAAAACCATAAAACATATAAATACAACACTCGCAAACATACTGAATGGAAATTAAAAAATATATATATGTGAAAAAAATTATATATGAGATGAACCGACACAAAGTTCAAAACAAATCACTGAAGATGCTCCAATCCAAAGTGAATGAATAAAAACTTCAGGTGCACTACATCCCCTTAAGAGTCCCCACTCACCAGATCCACATGACCCTCAGCTTTTCAGTCTGGAGGGTCAGTTAAGGCTTGGTATGGATGTCTTTAGGATGGTGTGTGGAAAGCCAGGTCAACAGATCCAGGATTCCTCAATGAAGAGTTTGAGCCAAATAGCCACGTACCCAGAAGTAAAAAAAAAGGGAACTAATAGTGAAGTACCATAAAAAAATAGATTTATTTGAACAAAAGATGGGTACTTACAAAACGAAGGGATTAAATAAGCATTAAGCATGGAACAGATCGTATGAAACCATCATTAGTAGCGTGCGTTCCAAACGTGCATTCCAAACGACCGGAACTGATGTCAGTATTACCAGAAACAGCATCAACGTTTCGCCCTTCCACAGGGCATAGAATAAAAATAAATACAAATAAAAATAATATTTATAATAATAATAAAAAATATATATTTATTATTTATTTTATCTTTATTTTTAATTATTTTTATTCTATTTTATTTAATTTTTTATGTATTTATTATTAGTTCCAATAGTAAACTGGAATTTACGTTTATGGTTCCCTTGGAAATTATTTGATGTGATCAAACCAGAAACATGGTGTTTTGTCTCTCCTATGGACACTTTTTTATCCTTAGGAGTGACATTTTTATCCAACCAACAATATGGCCGTTGTGCTCATGTTGATTGGGTATATGGAGGGATGTTTACTCCTCAGCCCTTTATTTAAGCTGGCTACCGGAAAGTAGGTCCTTGGTGATGCCCTGTGGAAGGGCGAAACGTTGACGCTGTTTCCTGGAATACTGACGTCAGTTCCGGTCGTTTAGAACGCACGTTTGGAACGCACGCTATTAACGATGGTTCCATAGGATCTGTTCCATGCTTAATGCTTGTTTAATCCCTTTGTTTTGTAAGTACCCATCTTTTGTTCAAATAAATCTATTTTTTGATGGTACTTCACTATTAGTTCCCCACTTTTTTTTACTTCTGGGTACGTGTCTATTTGGCTCAAACTCTTCATTGAGGAACCCTGGATCTGCTGACCTGGCTTTCCACACACCATCCTAAAGACATCCATACCGAGCCTTAACTGACCCTCCAGACTGAAAAGATGGGGGTCATGTGGATCTGGTGAGTGGGGACTCTTAAGGGGTTGTTGTGCACCTGAAGTTTTCATTCATTCACTTTGGATTCGAGTATCTTCAGTGATTTGTTTTGGACTTTGTGTTGGTTCATCTTATATATAATTTTTTTCACATATATATATATATATATATTTTTTCCATTCAGTATGTTTGCGAGAGCTGTATTTATATGTTTTAAGGTTTTATTTATGTTAACTGTATACTGCATATTTGTAAAACATTGCAAAAATGATTAATGCCTGAAATTTCAAGCCAGGCTGATAGTGTGCAAGTGCAAGAGAAGAAGGGGTTAACAGTTCTGTTTTTGTTTAGAGCTGCACAAGTGATATAAGAAAAAAAAATTAAATAATATAACTAAATAATTTAACACCTTATAAGTTATAAAAGACTTAAAACAATCTTAAACTTAAGTTTTTATGAACCTTTAGGCTGTGCCTACACTAGCAATTCAGTTTATTGACTCCTAAGAGATATAACTCTTTGTTTCCTATAATTTCATTAGCAACATATTGATTCCAATGTAATGTAAATTAGATGACTGCCAAAGTTGTGTTAATTCTTCCAGTAATATAGAGTTTAGTTGGCAACGTAGACCCAACCTTATAATGGCCACTAAAGAAATTGCAGTACTTCTTTTCAGCACTAGATGGCAATAATGTTTCAAAAAAGATTACAGAACAGTCAAACTATATAACTTTGGTGATCTCATCTATCTGTAGGTTTCTCTTTTTTTCTCTAAACCAGGTGAAAAAAAAAGATAGGCTTTTGTTGCTGAGTGATTTGTCTATATTGCATGTATTTATACATAGCTCCCAACTGTCCCTGATTTTGAGGGACTGTCCCTGATTTGGAGCAATGTCCCTCTTCCCCCCTCATTTGTTGCTCATTTTGGTCTAATCTATATAATTGTATATAAAATGCACTTTTTATCTTTCAAAAAGTGTTTCCCAGTGCTAAACCTTTCATCCAACTTCTAAATGGCTCCATTTGTACATTTTAAAAGCTAATAAAAAGGAATAGTAGTGGTAAAAAAAAGTCCTTGTGGTGGTCCACAAACCCGTAGAGATTCTAACCCTAGAGAAAATGGAGACGGGGCTACGCCCACAGGGTCAGAAACGCCACCGCTTCTTACACTCAGACATGCCATAACTCACCCCTCCCTGGAGGGGGTTGTCTTGGACATGGACGGAACCCATACTCAGGGGACCGTCCGCTCTATGCCCATCTCATGGTAACGCTATGGAGTTGAGCGATCTGCCTGAGTCTGTATAGATGAACAACCGTCTGTATAACTGCCATTGTAATGTTATTTATTCTACTGTTGTTGCTGTCCCTGTGGACTGGTCTCCTTTTATTAAATAAAAAAAAAAAAAGTCCTTGTGGATTTAATTAACCTTTTTTTTTGGTTAATTCTTCTTTAAGTGGTGTAGCAGGGGGCGTGTCCTATGCCTACATACGTTTGTTAGTAGGTGTCCCTCATTCCCATCTCAAAATGATGGGAGGTATGATTTATATTAAGAACATTTTGAGTAAATTTTGTTTTCAAAGGTGACTTCCCTAATGTGTTGGGATGTGCTGAGCACCAGTAACCTGTTCAGTATTAGTAAACCTTTAAAAATGGCATTTTGTAATGTGTTTTTTAAGTGCTGCTGCAAAAAATAAGTTTCCATATCATTGGCAAAAAAAAATAGTAGCAAAATAAAGTAGCTTAGGAGAGAATGGGGGAGGAAGCAGATAATTTAGTCTTATTTGGACTAAATGCTATAGGTACGTTTAATACGGTAATAGGGCAATAAAATAGAATAAATAAACCAGAGATTTTAACAGATCATCACTCGTGCAAGTGTGCTCCCTCTCTCATTAGGAGGCACTCACCAAAATGATATGCCCCCCATTGTCATGACTGGCAAACATGCTTGTATTGTAACATCTATTCTTGGAAGAAGCTAGGTACCTCCTCGATCTGACTCATCACATTACAGAGGGAAGAAAGAAGAAACAGCCTCCAATGGTGCAGTAAACCAAATACTCACAAAAGTGCAATAAAAAAATACTCATCATATGTAAGGGCTCATGCACGCTGCAGCTCAAAAAAAGCTGCTTTTATTCCTGCTTGAAGAAGTTTGTACCTTTTTGGGCTCTTTTGCGCATTTTTATTGAGCTTCTTTGAGTTTTTTTAAGCATAATGCCGCGTACACACAACCAGACTTTTCGACGGACTAGGTCCGACAGTCTTCCCGACGGACTTTCGGCAGAGTCCTGGTGGACTTTCTGAATCAACAGACTTGGACACACACAATCACACCAAAGTCCAATGAATTTGAACGTGAAGACATACGTCCAAACTAGATTGAGGAAGTTCATAGCCAGTAGCCAATAGCTGCCCTAGCGTTGATTATTATCCGTCGGACTAGCATACACATGAACGGATTTCTCGGTCCGGCGGAGTTCCTTTGAGCATTTTCGTGGGATTACATGCTCTTTCGCACTTTTCTGCACATTTTTAGGCATTTAGGTGTCTTTTCTTCTCAAAAGCGCCTCTCAATAACATGAGTTTGGTGGGGGGGGGGGGGGGCTGTAATGCCACGTACACACGATCAGTATTCCGGCCAGAAAAAGACCGATGAGAGCTTTTCATCGGAAAATGCGACAGTGTGTATGCTCCAACGGAATTTAGCTGTCCGAATTTCCGCCAGCCAAAAATTGATAGCATGTTCTCAATTTTCCAGATGGAAAAACTTTCTATCGGTAATTCTGATCGTGTGTATGCAATTCCGACACGCCAAAAATCATGCATGCTCAGATTCAACTACGAGACAGAAGCTATTGGCTACTGGCTATTAAACTTCCTTTTTCTAGTCACGTCGTACGTGTTGTACGTCACCACGTTATAAATGATCGGAATTTGATGTGACCGTGTGTAGGCAAGACAGCTTGAGCCGAATTCTGCCGCAATTCCGTCGGGAAAACCATCATAGCTTTTTCCGACGAGAATTTTTATTGTGTGTACGTGGCATTAGTGGTCACAGCTCTCTCACCACAACAGGAAACCTCGGCACCTATTGCTGCATCACATTATTATGCTCCAGAGTAGGGATGAGCTTCGTGTTCGAGTCGAACATACGTTTGATTCGAACATACGTTCGACTCGAACATCGGCTGTTCGTCCGTTCGGCGAAGTCCGAACATTTTGGTCCGTTCGCGCCAAATTCGTGTGGCGCTCACGGCCCACAATGCACTGCGATGGCGCAGTGCATTGCTGGCTCATGATTGGCCAAGCATGTACTGTGACCCCGCATGCTTGGCCAATCGCAGCGCCAGCAGCGAGGAGAGCCATGATTGGCCACAGGCAGGATGCCTGTGGCCAATCATAGCTCAGGCTGTGTAGTGCACGCCCCACACTATATAAGGCCGCCAGCGCGGCGGCCTTGTGTAGTGTGTTGGCGTCTGAAGCAGTGGGTGTTCTGTGTACCTTCAACACAGTACACACCGATCGTTTTCGGACGATTTTCGATCTTGCTGTTGTGTAGTGGTTGTTGTCTGCGTGCCCTGACCGCAGTATACACCGCTATATTCACCTCACCTATATAGCTAATGATCTATCTTTTATAATAGAGCTTGCAGTCAGTAGTGTTAGGAGCTAGTGTATGCTGTCTGCGTGCTCTGTACCCAGTACATACCGCTATATCCACCTACATAGCTGTTCTCTATTTGAGCCCACTTGCCATCTGCAGGAGTTATTGGAAGTTGTGTGTGCCTCCAGCACAGCACAGTATACATCTGTGTATACCCCTTTATCTCTGGTGTTCTATAATAAAGGCATCTGCAGGAGTTAGTGGATGTTCTGTGTACCTTCAACACAGTACACACCGATCGTTTTCGGACGATTTTCGATCTTGCTGTTGTGTAGTGGTTGTTGTCTGCGTGCCCTGACCGCAGTATACACCGCTATATTCACCTCACCTATATAGCTAGTGATCTATCTTTTATAATAGAGCTTGCAGTCAGTAGTGTTAGGAGCTAGTGCGTGCTGTCTGCGTGCTCTGTACCCAGTACATACCGCTATATCCACCTACATAGCTCTTCTCTATTTGAGACCACTTGCCATCTGCAGGAGTTATTGGAAGTTGTGTGTGCCTCCAGCACAGCACAGTATACATCTGTATATACCCCTTTATCTCTGGTGTTCTATAATAAAGGCATCTGCAGGAGTTAGTGGGTGTTGTGTGCCTCTAGCACAATATACACTACCCAACTGCTTTTTTACCAAACTCCCTTCAGGCCATTACCATGTCTGGAAGGCCAGCAAGGAGAGGCAGACAGGCGCGAGCCAATAAAAGAGGGCAAGCAGGCTCTGTGTCTAGAGACAACAGTGCTGGTCGTGGACGCGGTGCATTGTCATCAGCACGTGGCCATGGGACACGCTTGTCCTTCTTTTCGGCAGCTGGACATGTTGAGCTGCAACATGCCAACGACTTGGTAGAGTGGATGACCAAGCCCTCTTCATCCTCCTCATCCTCTCTCACCCAGTCTCAGGGTACTAGCAAAGCAGCTGCCAACGCATCGTCTTCCCTCCTCTCAATGTCATCATCAGTGACTCCTTCCCTAGACCCACCACGTCCTCCTGAGGAGTCTCCTGACCTCTTTGAGCACAGTGTTGGGTACATGCTCCAGGAGGATGCCCAGTGTTTTGTGGGCTCTGATGATGACACTCAGCTAGAGGAAGGCAGTAGCGTGAGCGCAGAGAGAGGGAATGCTCAAGAAGGACAGCAATCTGGCAGTCATGTTCCACAAGTTGCAGCATACTGCCAGGTTTGCTACAGCGATGAAGAGGGAGGGGATGATGAGGGCACTGACTCCACGTGGGTGCCTGGAAGGAGAGAGGAGGAGGAGGAGGAGGAGGCACATGTCCAACGAGGCAGGATGCCCTCCGGGGGCCAGCTTAGGGGCAGCACACCGACTGAATCACACCGCAGAGCTCCGCCTGTGCAGGGCGCTGCCTCTGCGCGTTATTCTAAAAGTTCTTTGGTGTGGGCCTTTTTTGAGACGAGTGGATCAGATCGCACCGCTGCTATTTGCAACATATGTCTCAAGCGTATCTCACGTGGCCAAAACATCAGCCGCTTGGGCACCACATGCTTGACCAGACATATGTTGACCTGCCATGCAGCTCGTTGGCAAGCGTACCTCAAAGACCCACACCAAAGAACAAAGCGGACCTCTCCTTGCTCCTCATCAGCTGGCATCTCCAACCCCACTAGACCTTCAGTCCTCTCTGAAACCTGCTCTGAGAGGAATGAAGGTGTAGAATTAGGTGTGTCACAGCCAAGTGCTTCCGGGAACTCTGCTAGCGGTACACCCACGTCCGATTATAGCAGGCAAATGTCCCTGCCCCAGCTGCTGGACCGGCGAAAGAAGTTCACTCCCAGCCATCCACATGCCCAGCGGTTGAATGCTAGCTTGGCTAAATTGCTAGCACTTCAACTGCTGCCTTTTCAGTTGGTAGACTCGGCCCCCTTCCGTGAGTTTGTACAATGTGCGGTTCCTCAGTGGCAGGTCCCCAAACGCCACTTTTTCTCACGGAAGGCGATTCCGGCTCTCTACCGGCATGTGGAAGGCAATGTCCTTGCCTCGCTGGACAGGGCGGTCAGCGGTAAGGTGCATATTACCGCTGACTCATGGTCCAGCAGGCATGGACAGGGACGTTACCTGTCTTTCACGGCCCATTGGGTCACTCTTCTGGCAGCTGGGAAGGATGCAGGACAAGGTGCAGTAGTGTTGGAGGTTGTTTCCGCCACCACGCCTCCAAAATGCTACTATTGGTTGTGACACACCTCTCTCCTCCACCCCCTCCTCTTCTTCTTCCTCCATGGCCTCTTCCAGTGCTCTGTCCTCAGAACCAGCGGTGCTTCGTAGGCGTTCCAGGGGCTACGCAAGTACGCAGGCAAAACGATGCCATGCCATGCTTGCGCTGGTTTGTTTGGGGGACAGGAGCCACACTGGGGCGGATGTTTTGTCAGCTCTGCAGGGGCAGGCCGAGAGGTGGTTGACGCCACGCCAGCTTAAGCCAGGAATGGTGGTTTGTGACAATGGCACCAACCTCCTCTCCGCCCTCCGACAGGGACAACTGACCCATGTGCCCTGTGTAGCTCACGTCCTTAACCTGGTGGTGCAGCGGTTCTTGGGCAGGTACCCCGGCTTACAGGATGTCCTGAAGCAGGCCAGGAAAGTCTGTGTGCATTTCCGCCGATCATTTATTTGCCTGTGCTCGGCTGGCTGAGCTCCAAAAGGAGTTGAACCTGCCCAAGAACCGCCTTATATGTGACATGCCCACCAGATGGAACCCAACGTTGGCCATGCTGCAGCGGCTGCACACGCAGCAGAGGGCCATCAATGAGTACCTGTGCGACTACGGCACCAGGACAGGGTCAGGGGAGCTCGGTTTTTTCTCACCACGCCAGTGGGGCATGATCAGGGATGCATGCACTGTCCTGTCACCGTTTGAGGAGGCCACAAGGATGGTGAGCAGTGACAGTGCATGCATCAGTGACACTGTACCTCTTGTCCACCTCTTGGAGCATACGCTGTGTGGAATAATGGACAGGGCACTTGAGGCAGAACAGAGGCAGGAAGAGGAGGACTTCCTTGCCTCTCAAGGCCCCCTTTATCCAGACAATGTTCCTGCTGTGCCACCCATCACACAGGAAGAGGATGAGGAGGAGGAAGAGGAGGAGGAGGATGATTGTGTCAGCATGGAGGGGGAGGCTGGCACTCAGCATCAGCAGCAGCAGCAGCAGTCTTGTAGGGATGATTTACAGTCCCAAGAAACACGTGGACTTGTACGTGGCTGGGAGGAGGTAGCTGCGGATCATGTTGTCCTTAGTGACCCAGAGGACTCCGGACCGAATGCCTCAGCTAACCTACGCTGCATGGCCTCCCTGATCCTGCAAAGCCTGCGGAAGGATCCTCGTATTCTTCGGATCAAGGAGAGGGACCATTACTGGCTGGCCACTAGTGATGGACGAACTTCCGACGGGACGTTTCGCGAACGCGAAACGCGAACGGACACAAACGTTCGCGAAAACGACCGTTCGCCGCGGGCTCCATTGACTTCAATGGGAGGCGAATTTCGCAAACCTTTAGGTCGAATTTGCGGCCACGGGGTAATTATTAGGGGGTAGCACGTAGTCCCACCACCTGGACAATAGCATAATACATGTATGAGGTGAATTTGGGATCGATAACTACAAGCATTTTTTTTTTATTTGGGAAATTGTTCTGACAATTCAGGACTATGGAGCTAATGAAGGCAATGGAGGAGAGGGAAGGTCAGGGACCAGGGTAGGCAAACAAGAGGGTGCAGGAGATACAGAGCACTGACAGCAGCACCGTAATACAGAGCACTGACATCAGCACCGTGACATACAGCGCTGACAGCAGCTCCGTGACATACAGCGCTGACAGCAGCTCCGTGACATACAGCGCTGACAGCAGCTCCGTGACATACAGCGCTGACAGCAGCTCCGTGACATACAGCGCTGACAGCAGCTCCGTGACATACAGCGCTGACAGCAGCACCGTGACATACAGCGCTGACAGCAGCTCCGTGACATACAGCGCTGACAGCAGCTCCGTGACATACAGCGCTGACAGCAGCTCCGTGACATACAGCACTGACAGCAGCTCCGTGACATACAGCGCTGACAGCAGCTCCGTGACATACAGCGCTGACAGCAGCACCGTGACATACAGCGCTGACAGCAGCTCCGTGACATACAGCGCTGACAGCAGCTCCGTGACATACAGCGCTGACAGCAGCTCCGTGACATACAGCGCTGACAGCAGCTCCGTGACATACAGCGCTGACAGCAGCTCCGTGACATACAGCGCTGACAGCAGCTCCGTGACATACAGCGCTGACAGCAGCTCCGTGACATACAGCGCTGACAGCAGCTCCGTGACATACAGCGCTGACAGCAGCTCCGTGACATACAGCGCTGACAGCAGCTCCGTGACATACAGCGCTGACAGCAGCACCGTAAGCAGCCCCAGGAGGAAGTCAGCACAGCACAGGGATGGTGTGATCCCCTCATAATAAGAACCCCCAGGAGGAAGTCAGCACAGCACAGGGATGGTGGGAGCCCCTCATAATAAGAACACCCAGGAGGAAGTCAGCACAGCACAGGGATGGTGGGAACCCCTCATAATAAGCAGCCCCAGTAGAAATATGACACCGCTCAACCTCTTCAAAGAGGAGGGTAGGGGCATATAGTACGGTGTGCTTTTTTGGGTCAGGGAAGTGAGCCAAATGAATTAAGAAGGTCTGTGTGCTTGATTCCAAAAATTGTTTATAGACATATACATGGTCTACTGATCACATGTGTTGAATTCCTCCGAGATCCATGCCTCATTCATTTTTAGAAATGTGAGGTAGTTAACACTGTGGTGAGCTAGGCGAGTACGCTTATCGGTCACAATCCCCCCTGCTGCGCTGAACGTCCTTTCGGACAGGACACTGGATGAGGGGCAAGCCAACAGTTCGATTGCAAATTGGGCAAGCTCTGGCCAGAGGTCAAGCCTGCCCACCCAGTAGTCTAGGGGTTCATCACTCCTCAGAGCGTCCACATCGGCCGTTAACCCAATGTAGTCGGACACCTGACGGTCTAGGCGTTCCCTGATGCTGGATCCGGATGACACCTGTCGATGGGTCGGCTGAAAGAATGACCTCATATCCGAAGTCACCAACACATCTTCAAACCGGCCTCTTCTTGCAGGCGCTGTTGGATTGGTACCCGCAAATCCTTCTCTGGGAGTGGGAATTGCTCCTCTGCCAGCGCACGCAAAAGCAGAATGCAGCATTTCTCGAAGCAAGGCCTGGAAGTGCTGCATTCTGACAGCCCTCTGCGACGGCGGTAACATTTCCGCCATTTTGTGTTTGTACCGGGGGTCTAAGTACGTTGCCACCCAGTACTGGTCCTTGACCCTCATGCTTTTTATACGGGGGTCCCTATTAAAACACTGGAGCATGAAGGCCCCCATTTGCACTAAAGTGGAAGCGGTGTGGTGGCCTGGCTCCTGCTCATCATCCAGGATAATGTCGTCCTCTTCATTCTCCTCTCCCCATCCTCGCACAACAGGGATCCCAGAAAGGTTTAAAGCATGCTCTTCTTGCTCCTGCTCATCCGCCCCGGCACCATCCTCCTCTGACTCCTCATCAGACTCCTGTTGTTGACTTGTCTCAGATAGAGTAGCCCCCCCTGGGAATTCATCCAGCATTGCGACTTCCTCATCTTCCCGCTCCTGCTCCTCCACAGCCTGATCAATGACACGACGCAATGCACGCTCCAGAAAGAAGGCATAAGGTACCATGTCACTGATGGCGCCATGGCTGCGACTGACCAGTTTGGTGATCTCCTCAAATGGCCGCAGAAGTCTGCATGTGTCGCGCATGAGCAGCCACTGGCGCGGTGAAAAAAAACCCAGCTCCCCAGAACCGTTTCTTTCGCAGAGTTCATACAGGTAGACGTTAACTGCACGTTTCTGCTGGAGCAGCCTATCAAGCATATAGAAGGTTGAGTTCCATCGCGTCGGGCAATCGCAAATAAGACGTCTGACCGGCAGATGGTGTCGCCGCTGAATGTCAGCAAGGCGAGCCATGGCCGTGTAAGATCTTCTGAAATGGGCCGAGATTTTCCTTGCCTGCCGCAAGATGTCCTGGACCCCAGGGTATTTGACAAGGAATCGCTGCACGACCAAGTTTAAGACGTGTGCCATGCACGGCACGTGCGTGATTTTGCCCTGTTTCAATGCGCTAAGCAGATTGGCACCGTTGTCACACACCACTTTACCAACTGTCAAATTGAGCGGTGTTAGCCACTCATCTGCCTGTGAACGCAAAGCTGAAAGGAGTGCCGGGCCAGTGTGGCTCTTTGCTTCCAGGCACAACAGACGCAGCACGGCATGGCAACGTCTCACCTGGCATGTGGAATAGGTTCTGGGGAGCTTGGGCGGTGCAGTGGAAGAGACGCTAGCAGCGGAAAAGGAGGAGGCAGCTGAGGAGGAGAGGGAGGAGGATGGAGTAGGAGGAGGAGAAGAAGAGTCAGGCCTGCATGCAATCCGTGGCGGTAAAACCAAATCTACACGGGTGCCACGGGTTACATGCTTGACGGCCGTCAGAAGGTTCACCCAGTGGGCAGTAAAACTGATATACCTTCCCTGCCCGTGTTTGCTAGACCACGTGTCTGTGGTCAGATGTATCTTGGCACCGACACTGTGTGCCAGAGATACATTCACTTGCCGCTGAACATGGCCATATAGCTCTGGGATGCCCTTCTCTGAGAAATACTTCCTTCCTGGGACCTTCCATTGTGGTGTTCCAATGGCCACAAATTTGCGAAAGGCCTCCGAGTCCACCAGTTTATATGGCAGTAGTTGGCGGGCTATGAGTTCTGACAAGCCAGCCGCCAACCGTTGGGCAAGAGGGTTATCCGGCGTCATCATTTTTTTACGCTCAAACATTAGGCCCACGGAAGCCTGCCTTTTTGCAGAAAAATGTGAGCTTGGCGTGATGGAAGGTGGAGTGGAGGACAATTGTGAGGAGAGAGGAGAAGGAGAAGTAGAAGACGAGGCTGGACGGTGAGAGCCTGCAGTGTGGCTTTGTGTGTTCCGTTGCTCCCACTGGGCTCGGTGATGGCTGCTCATGTGCCTTCTTAAGGCGGTCGTCCCTAGGTGAGTATTGGGCTTACCGCGACTAACGCGTTGACTGCAAAGATTGCAGATGGCAACGCTATTGTCAGCAGCGGACACGTTAAAAAAAGCCCACACTGCGGAGCCATGTGCCGGTGTCCTGGGAGCGCCAGATGTGACCGTACATGGTCGATGACTCGCTCCTGATACATTTGCAGTCTGCTTTGTCCCTGCTGTGCAATGTAAGTCATTGCTGCTTCTCCTCCCTATCTGCTGGTCCATATCTCCCTCTGAACTCCCCTCCTCTTCCTCTCTTGTGGGCACCCACGTGACATCACTAGACACGTCATCATCAACGTCACCTTCCCCACCGCTATAAGTAGAGTAGGCAGCAACACCGGGGACCAACCTCCTCCTTGGGCTGATCTGGGTACTGGCGTCAGACTGCTGAGTAGCGCTTGTTGCTACCTCCTCTTCCTGATCCAATACCAAGAGTGGCTGCGCATCAGAAATGTCCTCTTGATATGGATCGGAAAATAATTCCAGTGACTCAAGCGGAAGGTATGTGGTGGTGGTGGTGGTGGTCGTGTTGTTGGTGGTAGTGTCTTTGGGGGTGCACATAGCAGAGAGTGAAGAAGAGGGTGCAGATCGAGAGGATGAGGAGGGTGCAGAAGAGTAAGGCTGAGCGAGCCACTCAACCAAGTCTGGTGCATCCTTTAAAGTAATTGAACGCACCTTCTGCAACTTCCCACTTTGGCTCAAGCCTGTTGCTCCTGCCCTACCCCTACCACCCCTGCGGAAGGGCCTGCCTCTTCCTCTGCATGTCATTTTTTAAATGACCCTGTGACAAAACTCTTAGTCCCTATACCGCTGAAGGACTGCTGCAGTATAGGTGAGCGGTCAGCAGTGGTGCACGTCAACCCTATCTATTGTGGACCTATAGCGGTCCTTACAGAACAGCAGACTGTACCGCACTCAAGCCTATGTACCGTAGCACCCTATACCAAGTTACCAGTCCTTATAAGAACTTTTGTGGACCAAGCAGGTTGTGTATTAGTGTTTAGCAGACTGTACGTCAGTCCCTATACCGCTGAAGGACTGCTGCAGTATAGGGCAGCGGTCAGCAGTGGTGCACGTCAACCCTATCTATTGTGGACCGATAGCGGTCCTTACAGAACAGCAGACTGTACCGCACTCAAGCCTATGTACCGTAGCACCCTATACCAAGTTACCAGTCCTTATAAGAACTTTTGTGGACCAAGCAGGTTGTGTATTAGTGTTTAGCAGACTGTACGTCAGTCCCTATACCGCTGAAGGACTGCTGCAGTATAGGGCAGCGGTCAGCAGTGGTGCACGTCAACCCTATCTATTGTGGACCGATAGCGGTCCTTACAGAACAGCAGACTGTACCGCACTCAAGCCTATGTACCGTAGCACCCTATACCAAGTTACCAGTCCTTATAAGAACTTTTGTGGAACAAGCAGGTTGTGTGTTAGTGATTAGCAGACTGTACGTCAGTCCCTATACCGCTGAAGGACTGCTGCAGTATAGGTGAGCGGTCAGCAGTGGTGCACGTCAACCCTATCTATTGTGGACCGATAGCGGTCCTTACAGAACAGCAGACTGTACCGCACTCAAGCCTATGTACCGTAGCACCCTATACCAAGTTACCAGTCCTTATAAGAACTTTTGTGGACCAAGCAGGTTGTGTATTAGTGTTTAGCAGACTGTACGTCAGTCCCTATACCGCTGAAGGACTGCTGCAGTATAGGGCAGCGGTCAGCAGTGGTGCACGTCAACCCTATCTATTGTGGACCGATAGCGGTCCTTACAGAACAGCAGACTGTACCGCACTCAAGCCTATGTACCGTAGCACCCTATACCAAGTTACCAGTCCTTATAAGAACTTTTGTGGACCAAGCAGGTTGTGTGTTAGTGTTTAGCAGACTGTACGTCAGTCCCTATACCGCTGAAGGACTGCTGCAGTATAGGGCAGCGGTCAGCAGTGGTGCACGTCAACCCTATCTATTGTGGACCGATAGCGGTCCTTACAGAACAGCAGACTGTACCGCACTCAAGCCTATGTACCGTAGCACCCTATACCAAGTTACCAGTCCTTATAAGAACTTTTGTGGAACAAGCAGGTTGTGTGTTAGTGATTAGCAGACTGTACGTCAGTCCCTATACCGCTGAAGGACTGCTGCAGTATAGGTGAGCGGTCAGCAGTGGTGCACGTCAACCCTATCTATTGTGGACCGATAGCGGTCCTTACAGAACAGCAGACTGTACCGCACTCAAGCCTATGTACCGTAGCACCCTATACCAAGTTACCAGTCCTTATAAGAACTTTTGTGGACCAAGCAGGTTGTGTATTAGTGTTTAGCAGACTGTACGTCAGTCCCTATACCGCTGAAGGACTGCTGCAGTATAGGGCAGCGGTCAGCAGTGGTGCACGTCAACCCTATCTATTGTGGACCGATAGCGGTCCTTACAGAACAGCAGACTGTACCGCACTCAAGCCTATGTACCGTAGCACCCTATACCAAGTTACCAGTCCTTATAAGAACTTTTGTGGACCAAGCAGGTTGTGTATTAGTGTTTAGCAGACTGTACGTCAGTCCCTATACCGCTGAAGGACTGCTGCAGTATAGGGCAGCGGTCAGCAGTGGTGCACGTCAACCCTATCTATTGTGGACCGATAGCGGTCCTTACAGAACAGCAGACTGTACCGCACTCAAGCCTATGTACCGTAGCACCCTATACCAAGTTACCAGTCCTTATAAGAACTTTTGTGGAACAAGCAGGTTGTGTGTTAGTGATTAGCAGACTGTACGTCAGTCCCTATACCGCTGAAGGACTGCTGCAGTATAGGGCAGCGGTCAGCAGTGGTGCACGTCAACCCTATCTATTGTGGACCGATAGCGGTCCTTACAGAACAGCAGACTGTACCGCACTCAAGCCTATGTACCGTAGCACCCTATACCAAGTTACCAGTCCTTATAAGAACTTTTGTGGAACAAGTGAGTTGTGAATGTTTAGCAGACTGCAGCAGAAGGGCAGCAGTCAAGTATAATATCCTTTCTATATTTGGAAGAAAGAATATTATACATGTACAAGCCTATTACTGTACCACTGATACCAGTCCTGAAAAGAACCTTTGTGGAACTAATAATAACAGCAAGTCTTTAAAATTACCCTCACTGCCTGACAACACTGCTTCCTTCCTGTCCCTATACAAATTGGCAAAAAAAGAGAACGATTAGTGGTTACTGGAACAGCTCTTTTGTGGACCTTGATAGTAACAGCTAATGATGATGATGATGATGATGATGATGAAAGACTAATCTGGCTGTCCCTGTAGCATACACCGTCCTTTCCCTTTCTCTAAACTAACAAAAGACACTCAGGCTGCTGCAAGAATCAGCAGCACAGCAAACCTATCAACACCTAACACCTATACCAGTCCTGAAAAGAACTTTTGTGTACCAAATAGCTAGTGGTTTATCTCTCCCTACTCCACACAGGAACCTGTCCCTATCTTAACAGAAGAAAGAATGTAAAATGGCCACCGGATCGGGTGTATTTATAGGTTAGGGGGAATGTACAAGTGTCCATGTGCTGTCATGTCTCAATTGGCTGTCCTGTATCACATGATAAACGTGTCACCAAAGGTTAAAGTTCTTGTATACATTAAACACGTAAGTCCGCCGCGGCGAACGACGGAAAAAGGCGTTCGAACGTGCGGACCGCGAATGTCGGAAATTCGCCGCGAAACGACCGCCGGGCGAACCGTTCGGCCATCACTACTGGCCACTCTCCTTGATTCACGGTACAAGGGTAAGGTTGCCGACCTTATCTTGCCATTGCAGAGGGAGCAGAGGATGAGACATCTCCGGGAGGCCTTGCAGAAAGGTCTGTGCAACGCGTTCCCAGAGACTGGGAGGTTACAAACTCCTGGTCCTGGACACCGTGTTGCTGAGGCATCGGTCAGAAGGAGCGGTGGAGAAGGTGGCCGTCTGACTGATGCTTTCAGACAATTTTTTAGTCCGCAGCCCCAAGGTATGATCGGTTCCAGCACCCATCGCCAGCGTCTGATTTACATGGTGCAGGAATACCTAGGGGCAAGGTCAGACTTGGACACCTTTCCCACCGAAAATCCTCTGGCTTACTGGGTCTTGAGGATGGATCACTGGCCAGAGCTTGCACAGTATGCAATTGAGCTACTGGCCTGTCCTGCATCCAGCGTTCTTTCGGAACGCACCTTCAGTGCTGCTGGTGGCTTTGTTACCGATCACAGGGTGCGCCTGTCCACCGAATCAGTTGATCGACTGACCTTAATCAAGATGAATCAGTCTTGGATCACCCACAGCTACCAAGCACCTGAAGCTGATGTAACAGAATAATTTTTTTTGAAATATCACATCCCTTCAAGACTGCCTATGCTGATGCTGAGTGACTGTCCTGTTATGTTGATTGTCTATCCTCTTCCTCCTCCGCTGATATGTTGGAAGAACATTTCTGGTTCTGGTTGATGCCATCAGCCCAATTTTTCTGCCCCTGTTTAACAGGGGCGTTTAAGTACAATTTTTGATGCAATGCTTTGCAGCAGGGCTAATTCCTGCAATCAAACAAGAGTATATGGGAGAGGTTGCAGTGTGGTGGCACCAGCACCAGTGCCTAAGGCCCAATTTTTCTGCCCCTGTTTAACAGGGGCGTTTAATTACAATTTTTGATGCAATGCTTTGCAGCAGGGCTAATTCCTGCAATAAAACTAGAGTATATGGCAGAGGTTGCAGTGTGGTGGCACCAGCACCAGTGCCTAAGGCCCAATTTTTCTGCCCCTGTTTAACAGGGGCATTTAAGTACAATTTTTGATGCAATGCTTTGCAGCAGGGCTAATTCCTGCAATAAAACTAGAGTATATGGAAGAGGTTGCAGTGTGGTGGCACCAGCAGCAGTGCCTAAGGCCAAATTTTTCTGCCCCTGTTTAACAGGGACATGTAATTACAATTCTTGATATAATATTTCACAGGAGGGCCCCTTCCTGTGCCCACCCAGAGTAACGGTGAGGACTTATAGTGTTGTGGCACCAGCACCACAACCACCAAAGGTCAATTTTTCTACCACTGTTCAACAATGGCATGTAATTACAATTCTTGCTATAATCGTTCACAGCAGGGCGCTCCAGCGCCCACCAAGAGTCACTTTGAGGGCTTACAATGTTGTGGCAAAACCAACACCTTGTTCCGCCATTTCTGCAGAGCATATAGGGCAGGCCCCTACTTTCAAACATCCAATTTACAAACATCTCCTACTTGCAAACGGAAGGAGACAACAGCAAGTGAGATGAAAAAAGATGGACGACAAAACAAATTATACAGGGGTGATAACCCTTCCCTATGTTTTCCAAAAAGCTTAAAAATAGTTTTTTTGACTGGAGCTACACTTTAAAAATGTACCAGTTGAAAATTACAAACAGATTCAACTTAACACAACAAACCTACACAGTCCCTGTCTTGTTTGCACCGCCTGTATACTGCTGTTCTGAGTATATAGGGCCTGGGGGCCACACGCATTTCCTTTTTTTAATATGGGTACAGGGTTCCCCTTAATATGCGTACAAGACCCAAATAGGCTGGTAATGGGCAGGGAGGGCTACCCATGCCATTTTTCTCAATGATTTTCAACCATATTGCAGGAACCAGATATAACATTAAAACCGCAAGCAGTTTTAAATGGTGTTATTTCCGTTTAATGTCATTTTGTGCAGGGACTGTTCTAAACACGGGAAACACGTGGCACTTCACAGGCATACTACAGACACCCCCCAGGCACCATATTTAAAGGAATATTTCACTTTTTTTTTTCACTTTAATCGTCATTAAAATCAGTGCTCCCGCCAAAACAGCCATTTTTAAAAACATTTTAGGCATTGACCCATGTCCCCTGGGGCAGGTCCCCAAACCCTTTTTAGGACAGTATCTTGCATATTAGCCGTTAAAATTAGCACTTTTAATTTCGAACGTTTGAGTCCCATAGACTTCAATGGGGTTCTAAAGTTCGTTCGAATTTGGGGTCCGTTCAAAAGTTCTGGTGCGAACCAAACCGGGGGGTGTTCGGCTCATCCCTACTCCAGAGGATATACCCTTAACACCAGCTATCCTAAACAAATCTAAATTCCCTTGTTTTTCAAATACAACAAGCAACATATTATTTACCAGAGTTAAATTACAATCTGTTAGGTATCAAACATGAGATATTTTAATATATGTTTCGCCTAAGTGTCTTATTAGCCTTCTGCAGGGCTGGACTGGCCTACCGAGATACCGGGAGATTTCCCAGTAGGCCGCCTGCCCTGGGGCCGCTTTTAGTTGCGGCTGCATTGCTCCCCTCTCTCCTGTGGATCACAGAGCTGGCTGGGTCTGTGTTCAGCGGCGGCGTTGTAATAAGGTCCCGTCCCCCTAGACCGGCTCGTGTGATAGGTGGAACACTGATTCTATCTACTATCACACAATCCGGTCTAGGGGGGCAGGACCGTGTTACACCGCCGCCTCCGAACACAGACCCAGCCAGCTCTGTGATCCGCCTGTACAGTCCGCCCTGTGTGCCTGGATAGGAGGATCAGCAGGGGGGCGCATATAGAGGAAATTACCTTTCTATATTCCTCCATGCAGCCGCTGAATTCTTGCAGGAGGGAGAGAAGGAGAATCAAGCATTCAGCGGCTGCATCGAGGAATATAGAAAGCTAATTTCCTCTATATGCGCCCCCCTTGCCGATCCTCCTATCCAACTTCTTTTACTGCCCCCCCAGTTCAGCTTGTGCTCCCTGCCCCCCGTTCACCTTGTGCTCCCTGCCCCTCCCCCCAGTTCTCCTTGTGCTCCCTGCCCCCCAGTGCTCTCCTCTCCCACCACACTCTCCAGCCCCCCCCCACAGTTCTCTCCACCCCTGTTCTTTTTGCCCCCCCCTGCTCTCCAGCTCTCCCCATCCTTCTCTAGCCACCATCCCAGTGCTCTCCACCTCTGTTCTTTCTCCCCCCCAGTGCCCTTCACCGCTGCTCTTTCTCCCCCCCAGTGCTCTCCACCCTTGTTCTTTCTCCCCCCCAGTGCTCCCCACCCCTGTTCTTTCTCCCCAACTCAGTGCCCTCCAGCTCTCTCCATCACTCTCCAGCACCCACCCTAGTGCTCTCCACCCCTGTTCTTCCTCCCCCCTCCCCAGTGCTCTCCACCACGGTTCTTACTCCCCCCCAGTGCTCTCCAGCTCTCCCCATCACTCTCCAGCCCCCATTCTCCCCACCCCTGTTCTTTCTGGCCCCGGTGCTCTCAAGCTCCACCCATCGCTCTCCAGCCCCCCCAGCGCTCTCTACCCCCGTGCTCTCCACCCCTGTTCTTTTTGGCTCCTCCTCCAGTGCTCTCAAGCTCCCCTCCAGCACTCTCCACTCCCCCTGCATTTTGCCCCCAGCTTTGTGCTCTCCAAACCTGCCAGTGTTCACCACCCCCCAGTACTCTCCAGTCCCCTGTGCTTTACACCCC
This sequence comes from Lithobates pipiens, assembly GCF_037356315.1. NCBI lineage: Eukaryota > Metazoa > Chordata > Amphibia > Anura > Ranidae > Lithobates > Lithobates pipiens. The sequence continues at coordinate 197,550,019 of NW_027507764.1, forward strand.
TGTTCTTTGTACCCACCCTGTCCATTGCTCTCCACTCCCCCCTGATCTTTGTACCCCCCCAGTACTATCCAGCCCCTGTGCTCTCCACCCCTATTTTTCTGCCCCCCCCAGTGTTCTTCGCCACCCCACATCCTTAGCCCCCCCCCCCAGTGCTCTCAGCCTGCTGTGTTCTCCACCCCTGTCTTTTTGGCCCCCCTGATGCTCTCAAGTTCCCCCCCAGCACTCTCCGCTCCCCACCCCTGTAATCTCCACTCCCCCTTGCTCTTTTGCCCCACCCATGTGTTCACCAACCCTGTCAGTACTCTATGCTCCCCCTTCTCTCAAGCTCCCACCCCAGGACCAGAGGACAGGCTGACTGGGGCCAGAAAATGAGGACAGCTGAAGGTGCAGGTGGCCAGGGACCACTCCATCTCACAGCAAACAGATCCTCTGGAAGGAGCACTGTCCCCATCCAAAATGAGAACAGACCCTGCCTGTTGCTGGCCATCATAGATATCCTGCTGGCATGCAAGGTACCATACCGAGCATCAACAACACACCTTCCCACAGACAGGGACTTCAGAATGGGACATGGGGCACAGGAAGGGCTGCAATGATGGGCACAGTGAGGTTGCAACCATGGGCACAGTGAGGCTGCATTCATGGGCACAGTAAGACTGCATTAACAGCACAGAAAAGCTGCATTTGATGAGCACAGTGAGGCTGCATTGATGGGCACAGTGAGGCTGCGTTGATGGGCACAGTGAGGCTGCAATGGTGAGCACAGTGAGGCTGCAATGGTGGGCACAGTGAGGCCGCATTTGTGGGCACAGTGAGACTGCAATCATGGGCAGAGTAAAGCTGCATTTGGTGGGCACAGTGAGGCTGCATTGATGGGCACAGTGTGGCTGCATTTGATGAGCACTGGTGAGGCTGCATTGAGCTCTTGCATCAAGTCTGCAGTCTCTGACCATCTCCCGTATTATGTATGCAGTCTCTGAGGCAGTCTGGAGAGGAGTCAAAAGTGGGAGCACCGCTGGAATGGGGGTCATGGGAAGAGTCAGACATGTGTGGACTGTGGAGAGGAGACTATAGGATAAAACCACCGAGCTGGAGCTGACTAACTGAGCCCTGCACGGTGCACCTGAGAAAAGGTCAGTGACAGGGCCACCAGGCCAGTCTGAAGGGGGGGGGGTCACTGATGTAAGGGGGGAGTGAATACAATAATGTAAGGGGTTACTGATATAAAGTGTTTCCCCCTTATATTAGTAACCCACCCCCTTTACCTTAGTGTATTCTTTCTGCGGAAGTTGGTCCCCCCCCACGTTCTGAGTTCCTGGGGTCCCCCTTGATGATTGACCACTTACCACTTTTAACTGTTATAAGACTGTATATAAATACACTCTTCAAATGTGCTTTAAAATGTATGCTTTTCCCTTTCATGAACAAGGAAAATAATGACGTTATACTGCTGCGCTGGTTTAATAATGCTGTTGTGCTGGTACAATAATGCTGTAGGGCTGGTATGAAATTTTTGCCAGGGCTGGATTTTATTTCCAGTCCAGCACTGGCAATTACCTTAGGCGTTATGGAATATTAGATTAGAGCTGAGAGTTTGAAATGTATGAAAGTTAAATTTAAGTATAAAAAGTGTTAATGAAGTGTGTCTTAGGCCGCGTACACACGGGCAGATTGTCTGCCCAAATAAGTTCGTCAGACAATCCGACAGACAGTCCGTTCAAAATTTGCATGAACGGACTTGACCACACACGATGAGCAGACAGTTCGCTGAAAGCGTGCGCGATGACGTGTACAGCACGTACGACGGGACTAGAAAGACGACGTCCTATACACTGCAATGCAACCTTCGGCCGTGTAAATCCTTTCTGAGCATGCGCCATACTTAGTCCGTCCAACTTGCCTACACACGAGCGGACTGTCCGCTGAAACCAAGTTTGGACGGACAAAACCAAGTTTGAACGGACTGTCTTACGGAAATTCCGTAACACTTTGTTCGTCAGATTGTCCGCTGAAAAAGTCCGCTGAAGCCCACACACGAGCGGATTGTTCGCTGAAACACGGTTCAGCGGACTAAGTTGGACAGACAATCCGTCCGTGTGTACGCGGCCTTAGGCTCGATTCATATCTATGCATGCTGCTTTTTAGCATTTCTGCAGTGCTTTTTGTGTGTTTCTTTTTTTTTTTTTTACATTCACTGTATATACAGTAGTTGGTTGCTAAAGAGCGGGTCGGGAAGCCGGCCGACATGTCCTTAACAACCAATGAGTCATCAGCTGTCAGCGGGCTTTACAATCAGCTGTCAGCGGGGAAGCCCGCTGACACCTGATGATTCATCGGTTGTTAAGGGTGCAGCAGCCCGGCTTCCCGACCCGCTCCTTAGCAACCAGCTATATATAGTGAATGTAAAAAAAACAACTCTCAAATGGCAAAATCGTGGCAATAACAGAGTACTTGCATTTTGGTCCATTGAAGTCTATTACATGCAAAATGCTGCATTTTGCAGGGAAAAAAAGTCCCCGAACTTTCCAAAAACACAGAGGCACAAAAATGCATTAATGTGAATGTGTTCCATAGGAACCCATGTTAAAAAAAATCCCACACATTTCTGCAAAATGAGGGAAATTCATTCTATAAAACTTTTTTTTAAGCGGACACTGGTCTGTGTGCTCATGTGCATGTGACAAGTCACCTGAGCAGTTTATCTCAGCAGTGTACTTCATGATAACAGCATCTAGAAGAACTTGGATATTAAGACTAAATTCATTAAGCCATAAAACATGTATTCTTTCCCATAATAGTTATTTGTTTCAGTTATGTGATGGTTTCTGCTTCCATTGGCTTTCACTGCACAAAAAAAAAAAAAATGTTAACATCATCAATGTTTTCAAATAATAGCTGTATATAAATCCAAAACTTTTTAAATTAAGAGTAGGGAAGGATTAGACCCCCTGTGGGTTTTATTGATCTCACCTAGGGATGTTGGCTTTCTCCTGGTGACCACTTTCCCTGGAATGAAAAATAAAGGAATGTAAGGGAAAATCTAAACTTTTGAGTTCATACCAGACCAGTTAGTTAGAGAGGAAACATTTTTGAATGGGGATGCTTGTTCTGGTGACAACTGTGTAAGAGGGATTTTTTCTCACGTTAATTATTCATTGCTCTATCCATTATGAAATAAAATTGTTTTTAGATATATTTTAAAACTGTAATCCTTGTTTTCTTTTTTTTGTTTTTTGTTTTTTTTTTACGTTAAAATACACCCTCAATAGATGTTAAAAATAAATTTGAAGCTCAGGTTGTGATGCTCACTTTCAACCAGGAGCTGTCACCTGTGTTACTACTTTTTCATCACAAACAGTGGTGGCCAGCCCATAGGCGGCACCCAGACAGTCACAAAAACATATTTTTTTTAAACATGGCGCTTTAAAAAAAAAAAGTCCTTAAGTGCAGTGTGTTCTGGCACCAGACACAGTGCACTATGGGAAGCACCACGTCAAGGCAATCACAAGATTACAGATGTGGCGCTTAATTGGTGGGGTTTGGATCTGTTTTGCAGTGCAATCCATCGCGCCGAGCAGCATCCGCCTGGCCGGTTGCTTTGTTCTCAGTGTGAGAACAAAGTCATTTCCTACAAAAAGATGGTCGCCGTGAAGACTAATCCCTTTGTGTTCAGTGGAGAGGGGAGGCCCCCCCTCTCCACTGAACACACAGAGAAAGCCAGGAAATAGCTGGGGAGAGACAGACGCGGCTTGAAGGAGGGCTGTGGTGCTGGAAACACAGATGTGAGGTGGGACTCCACCGGGGACACTGATGTAAGGAGGGGCTCCACTGGGGACACAGATGTAAGGAGGGGCTCCGCTGGGGACACAGATGTAAGGAGGGGCTCAGCTGGGGACACAGATGTATGGAGGGGCTCCGCTGGGGACACAGATGTAAGGAGGGGCTCCGTTGGGGACACAGATGTAAGGAGGGGCTCCGTTGGGGACACAGATGTATGGAGGGACTCCGCTCACGGGGACACAGATGTAAGGAGGGATGCCCCTGACGATGACACAGATGTAAGGAGAGGCTCCGCTTACAGGGACACAGATGTAAGGAGGGACTCTGCTGATGGGCACACAGATGTAAGGAGAGACTCCGCTGACGGGGACACAGATGTAAGGAGGGATGCCCCTGACGATGACACAGATGTAAGGAGGGGCTCCGCTGACAGGGACACAGATGTAAGGAGGGACTCTGCTGATGGGCACACAGATGTAAGGAGAGACTCCGCTGATGGGGACACAGATGTAAGGAGGGATTCCACTGACAGGGACACAGATGTAAGAAGGGACTCAACTAGGGGCACCTGATGTAAGGAGGGACTCCACTGGGGAGCACCTGATGTAAGGAGGGACTCTGCTGGGGGCACCTGATGTAAGGAGGGACTCCGCTGGGGGCACCTGATGTAAGGAGGGACTCCACTGGGGCAATTAATGTAAGGAGGGACTCCGCTGGGAGCACCTGACGTAAGGAGGGACGCCGCTTGGGGTACCTGATGTAAGGAGGGACTCAGCTGGGGGCACCTGTTGTAAGGAGGGACTCTGCTGGGGGTACCTGATGTAAGGATGGACTCCACTGAGGGCACCTGATGTAAGAACAGACTTCACTGTGGCACCTGATGGCATCTGGTGGCAGGCGACGTGGCAAGTGACACGCTCAGGGCTCCCACTGATTCTGCATTATGGTGAGTTGAATGATTTCATTTGATATTACAATGTAAATGGAAAAGTGATAAAAATACTGCACCACCTCGGGGATGAGCAGCCAACACAACAATAAGACTTATTGTAGAATAGTATGTGGAGTAAATGTGTGGTGTATATAAGACACAGGAATGTGTCTAAGATGTAAAGGCATACACTGTGATTATAATCACATATCACATAAGAAGAAGTGTATATGATAAAAACAGCGATCAAACCAGTGTGTAAGTGATGTGACTGAAAAATCGCACAAAATCACATGGATTTTGTTAGCAATTAAAAATCGCACAAATCGCATGGATTTGTAAATCACACAAACAAAGTGAAAACTTCAATAACCAAAAATCAAATTAAAAGCAATCTATATAATTCTGAGAGTAAAAAAACAAGGTGTATATGTTCAAGTGATCAAACCAATTATGAAATTCGTGAGTATATACTATAGTGTATAATATAGAATGTGGATAGTGATCAAAAGTATATCGCTGGAGAGAAAAAAATCAAATGGTGTAAACTCTTGATGCGATAGGGTAAAGTCACACCAAATTGCATAAATGCATAATTCGATAAAAATCGAAGCGATTAAAAAATCGCGCAGAAACGTGTAAAATAAATATGTGAGATCACTAACAAGTGAAGTGAATGCTTCAAAAAGGGGTAAGTGATAAGTATATATGCCATATAACTCTGGAAAAAGCAGGGAAATATTACATACATATATGTAAACTGAATGGAAATACTGTTAGCTAGTTATATAGTGTGAAATACAAATATAGTTATCTAAAGTAAATAGTATAAAATACAGATATAATGAGTGCCAATATTTCAGGTGTATCAAATATATCACTGCGAATAATAAATCAATAGCATGAATATAGCACAAATTAGTAAACACAATTAAATGAGTCCATGATTATAAGCTGCTGTGGCGTGCATGCATAGTATATAGAACCACCCAAAATTTCCTCTTATCTTCTGTGCCATATACACATGATCATAAAAACACCTGGGGTAGTGCCTCCACCTTCTGGGGGTAAGGGGGGTGGGGTACTCCTACCCTAAATGATGGACCCACTCGCCAGCAGTGGTGGATCAATCAGGCATTTGCCGAAACACAGTGAATCTGGATGGATTCCAGGGACGAGGTATACAATCTTCACCCTTGCTGATCAGCTGAGAATCCCAAAAGGGACTCACAACATGGATAAGATAAACAGGGTTCGGGTTCCAGAGATAAAGTGACCAATCTTCTCCCCTATTTTGATCGATGGGCGATTCAAAGGCACACCACATAAGCCAGGATACTCCAGATAATAGTGGTTTCAAAATGTAAAAAGAAGAGAAAAGCACCTCCAAATAGTGTAAATCCAAATAGACTTGGGGTTTATTGTAATAAAAAATTATCCAATATTTCAAGTAGATACAGACTTATAAAAAAGTTCACTTGAACAAATAAAAATGTGTAATAAAATGTGGCTAGGCAAGCGTAATAACCCTACGCGTTTTGTCTCCAAAGACTTCAACTGGTTTAATTTTATATTATAATGTAATAATAGAAAGAATGTGCTTCAAGCATCCTGACACCATGACAACCATGGTGCCGGAATGATTGAAGTGCTAACACCAGGTGTTTGGAGTATCTTTATCTGCTGATTGTTAAACTTTTTAGAATACACTATCCCTCCCTCTCTCCCTCCCTCTCCCTCCATCCCTCGTTCATCTCAGACGCTAACCACACCACCTTAGAGCCACGCCCACTGTTTTGCTGAAACCACACCCATTTCTACCATGTGGGAGGGGTCAAAAAGGAAGGGCAGGGTCTGGCGCCCCCCATCCTAAAGCTTCACCAGCCGCCACTGATCACAAGATGCCCTCAGTCTTCCAGGTTAAATGATACACAGCATAAGAGCAGGGATATCCACTTAGTGACCAGCCCATTGTAGCTTTACTGCTACAGGATGGCCACTCTGAATAGAATCACGTATATATACTGTACATGATTCTGTATTTCTGGCTAGGGGGCACACATATGCACCTGCTCAGCTCTGCTGTTATATGTCACAGCTCATGCCAATCACTGGATGCCAGTCAGTGATTGACCACTAGCGCCCAACAATCAGCTCTGAGTCTCACAGAACTCAGCTCTGTCAGTGTAAACAGCTCAGAGCTGTGTTCAGTAACAGGGGATCTAGTTGCTTTTTCATTCCCTGCTAAGCATTCGCAGTAAAAGCAGTACACAGTACACAGTACACAGTACACGCACAAACACATGTTAGGCACATATTTAACCCCTTGATTGCCCTAAATGTTAACCCCTTCCTGCCCAGTGCCATTAGTTCAGTGATCACTTTAATAATGGCATTGGTGATATCAGTGGCAGTTGGCAGCCTCAGTTAGTGTCAGATTGACCTCCACAGTATCGCAGTCCTGTTATAAGTCGCTGATCGCTGCTACAATAAATAAATAAAAATTCCAGTATCCCATAGTTTGTATACACTATAGTGTCCACACATACATATTGGGATTTTTTTTTAACCAAAGACATGTAGCAGAATACAATAGCGGAAAGACATGTAGCAGAATAGCAGAAGACATGTAGCAGAATACAATAGCAGAAAGACATGTAGCAGAATACATTTTGGCCAAAATGTATTAAGATATTTTTTTTTTTTTTGTTGTTTTTATAGCAGAAAGTAGATTTCTTTTCTTTTATATAATAAAAAAGGGAAAAAATGCACAGGTGATCAAATATCACCAAAAGAAAGCTCTATTTGTGTAAAAAAAATAAAAAGATATAAATTTCGCTTGGGTACAGAGTTGCATGACAGCGTAATTGCCAGTTAAAATAGCGCAGCGCTGCATGGTTAAAAATGGCCTGTTCCCTGAAGAGGCTTTACGGTGCCCATCATTTATAGTATAATAATGCAGAGAGTGGTTGTGACATTTTTATGAAGAAAAAGAAGAAAAAAAGGACCTTGCATGTCAAGTGACTAGCTTGAAGACTTTGGAAAAAGGTAAGGATATAAAAAAAACATACGGTGGAGGAAAAGGATCTCCAGGGAGATCTAGTGGGCACTGGGGTCGGGGACCTGAGCTCGGAGTTGGGCTTTAATAAATTTAACCTATTCTGTTTGACAGTGCGCTTTTAAAATCCAGCACGCAGCAGTTTGTGTGCCTTTTACATGCTGCACACAGCGCACTTTAAAATGTAGCTGTGGTATGTGTAGGATGCGTAATATAGCTCAGCATGGAGAAATGAAAGGGAAGGAACATGTGTCAGATTGCCCATCTGGCATTGACTAAGAATGGACCCCGTAGGCCTCCTGGAAAGAAAACATAGCATGCATATTCAGAAACAGACCAGCGTGTGGCCTCCTTCACCAAAGAAAATCCATATACAGTCCACAAGCCCTTACTATTCACCGGTCTCTTCAACTGAACGTTAAATAGCAAAAGAAATATTCTAGTAAGAGTAAAAAAAATAAAAAATGATTTCTAGAAAGTGCACACCCATTCCAGCTTTTGGAGTAAAGGAAAGACAAAGAGGAAAGAGGGGGAGTATTTGATTTAAACCAGCTGCAAGTAATTCAGTAAGCTACAGAGCAAGAACACAAAAAAGGGGTTTGTTACACTGCTTCATAAGGTGAATTACCAGGAGTGCTGACCAGCTATAAATTATTTGTTTAATGACAGAACGTGGGTAGACTCAAACACATTTATTCAGCTGGGAGAAGGAAAGCAGTTTGATTTTTCTTTTTTTTTTTCTTTACAGTACTTTTTGTTTTTTGCAGTTGAAGGTATGGGAAACATAATGATTAACAGGCTGTTTAATTTTAATAAAAAATAAATACTTTGGGGGTAATTCACAGAACATGAAAATATGACTAATATCTCTGACCCGTCCCTTTCACACCCAATACAATACGGTGCTTACTGGCATTTTCTAGGATTTATTCCAAATTTTTGTTCAATTTTTTTACTTTCTTTGTTTCACTACAGTTTATTACTAATTGAGATTGTGGTTGAGCAAATTATATTGTAAGGTATAGGTTGAAATATGTTGTGATTTCAGTACTCTTAAAATTAGTTTCAGGCTGAATTTACAGTTTTAAATTATGTTTTTCTTTTATTATGTGTAATATTATATCGTGATATTTTAAATATTTATTTCCAGGCAGGTGGCTCTCTGGACTCCATTTCACATATTTACCAGGAAAATTGTAGCCACTTTTATTGAAAAAAAGGTTGAGGTTTACATAGTTCAGTAGCTCAAACTTACACACATCTAAATTGATCACCTTTTCCTCTCCTTTTTGCTGTCTTCTGTCCATAAAGACTGTAAAAATGTTCAAATACAGAACAACAGTATTATTATATTATTATTACACACACTTTATATAGCGCCAACAGTTTACGCAGTGCTTTACAATGTAGAGGGGGGGGGGGCAGCACAATTACAGTACAGTTCAAAACAGAAGAGACAGGAGGGCCCTGCTCCTAGAGCTTACATTCTAAAGGGAGGGGGAGGTGGTACAAAAGGTAATAGATGCAGGGAATGATTTGATGGGAGTGGCTCGGGGACAGACAGTTTTAGGTGGGTGTGGGATAGGCTTCCCTGAATAAGTGAGTTTTCAGGGATCTCCTATAAGTGAACAGGTTAGGGGCTGATCGAATATACCAGGGCAGGGAGTTCCAGAGGTTGGGAGAGGCTATGGAGAAGTCCTGAAGGTGAACATGAGAGGAGGTAACAAGGGAGCTAGAGAGAAGGAGGTCCTGGGAGGAGTGGAGGGGACTGTTTGGGCGATATCTGCAGATGAGGTTGGTGATGTAGCTGGGGGCGATGTTGTACATGGCCTTGTAGGTTGTGGTTAGCATTTTGAATTTTATACGGTGGGGTAGGGGAAACCGGTGAAGGGATTGGCAGAGAGGGGCAGTAGTCACGGATCGATTAATGAGGTGTATTAGTCTAGCAGCAGCATTTATAATCGACTGAAGGGGGGTAGCCTGCGTTAGGGTAGGTCATTAAGGAGAGAGTTGCAGTTGTCAAGGCGGGAAATCATAAAGGAGTGAATAAATTGCTTTGTGGTGTCATTAGTCAGGAAGGGTTGAATTCTGGAGATGTGGTGGAGGTTAAGGCGGCAGGACTTAGCCAGTGATTGGATGTGGGGGCTCAAGGAGAGGTCAGAGTCAAGGATTACACCCAGCACCCTAGCATGTGTGGAGGGACCAATGATTGTGCTGTTGATCTTAATGGTAAAGTAATGGGGGGAACAGGAAGGAGGAAATATTACAAGCTCAGTTTTAGAAAGATTGAGTTTGAGAAAGTGGTGTGACATCCATACTGATATGTCATTCAGTAAGTTGGAGATCCGTGAGGAGATCGAGGGGGTGAGATCTGGGTGTCATCAGCGTAGAGGTGGTAGTGGAAGCCATGGGAGGTTATCAACTGGCCCAGGGAAGAAATATAGAGCGAGAATAGGAAGGTTCCCAAGGACGAAGCCTTGGGGTACCCCAACGGAGAGAGGAATAGGAGTGGAGGAGATGGAGTTTTGACACTGAATGTGCGCTGAGATAGGTAGGAGGTGAACCAGAATAAAGCAGAATCACAGAGGCTAAGGGAGTGTAGTTTGCTGAGGAGGAGCCGGTGGTCAACTGTGTCGAAGGCAGCAGAGAGGTCTAAGAGTATGAGTATGGGGTAATGGCCATAGGTTTTAGCAGTTAGTAGGTCATTGGTGAGTTTTAGTAGGGCAGTTTCAATGGAATGTTGTGGACGGAAGCTGGACTGTAGGGTGTCGAGAAGGTTGTTGTCTGTGAGGTAACGTCTCATTCGGTCATGGACAAGGCGTTCGATGAACTTGGAAGCAAAAGGGAGCAGGTTGATGGGTCTTAAGTTATGCAAACAGGTGGGGGTCTAGTGAGGGTTTTTTAAGTATGGGAGGAACCAGTGCATGTTTGAGAGGAAGGTGGTCACAGTAATTGTGAGGGGACAGGATCCAAGGGACAGGTGGTGAGGTTTACCATGGAGAGGAGTTTATCAACTTTCTTCGGTGGTAACTAGGCAGAAGGAGGAGAGTATTGAGCGTGGTGTTGGACCTGATGTGTTGGGTAGGGGAGGAAGTTGAATGCTGGATATCTCCTCTGTGAATTGTTTTGATTTTGCTTTTGAAATGGTTGACAATCTGTTGAGAGGTAAGCAGGTTGGTGGGTGGGGGCAGGGTGAAGTAAGGAATTAAGAGTAGAAAAGAGTTGACAAGGTTTGGATGAGAGGGTTTTGATGAGAGTGTTGTAATAGGTTTGTTTAGCAGTGTGGAGTCAGTAGTTGTAGTATTAAAGCAAACCACTTCTGCCACTCAATAGTAACTCAGAAAGACCTTAATGCTCTGTACCATCAGTGCCATGTAGCTGCTCTACATGAAAATGTTAAAATGTGTAAAAATAAAGGTTTTATAGAATATATTTTTTAAGGGAGAATAGAATACTGTATGTGACCTTAAAATGAAAATAAAATTGACTTTAGTCATTATAGTTTTCTTTTTGGCTAGGTTCCCACCTAGCTGTCAAGATCCGTTAAAGTATGCATGTTTTTCACACATTAATGTGCACTGGAAAGGTAGCCAATTTAAAATGAATGGGCTGTAACATACCTCAGCCACCCAGAGATCAGATCTGTACCCTTCTTGACAGCGAACCTCACTGAAACACGCACTAATGAGTTGCCTCGTATTGCACTGTTATGTAGTGCACCTCTAATGATGATTTGTGTTGGGGAGCTTTTCAGAATAATGTCATCATTCAAAATGAATGACAACCACCATGGATCACTTTTCAGAGGGCGACTCATGTAAATCTACTAAAATTAAATGGAAAAAAGTTTCACCCCTTGTTAGCCCAAAATATTCTTTATACATCCCTTCATCTCCTTCTTTGCTTAGCTTTGTTTTTTCCTTTTTTTATATTTTTAGTCTGCTACTAAGCTTATCACTAACATTAAAGTAAACCCTTACATATGACGGCATTGAGCTTATGTATTGCAATGACATGACCATCTTTTGGACTGGCACCCATCACAAGGATGTCGAGAGAGTGGAGAATCTGAGAGTATACAATTTTTTCCTTTTTTGTGTTTCCTTTGGACTTCCTTTGGAGTATTTTTGCCTGTCTATTTCTAATAATGATGCTCCTTTTTGATGATTTTAATTTTTCATACCATAAATGCTAATTATGTTGGGCTTCCTACTACATTACTTTATTTATATATTTAAGGTTGCTTTATATCTATAATTGTGAAGTACGGTGGTGGATTCCTACCTGTATTATGTCGTCCATGATTCTCAATTTCAGGGTCAGATTTACAACCTTATTATTCTTTTTTTGCTTTTTGGAGATCATTACTTCACTCACATGAGTTTGGTATTTATGTTTTCCTTTTTGTATAAACCTTGTTGTGGATGTTTGCTTGCCTTAGCTGACTGTGGGGAGTCATCCTGGCCCCCTGTGGGCTCTGATGTCAGGCTTTTTTGGGCCTGTGGGTCCCTTATGGCGAATTTTGATAGATTTTTACCCTTCACTTTGGTGATCAGTGTTATATACATGCATATGCAGTTAAGTATTTATCAACATTATATGCATTCTTGTTAGTATGTTTTCTTTTTCTCTTTTTACAGGTACCTCTACTATACCCTGATGAAGATTATATATTAAACAAAACACGTTGGAAAACTGTGGCAAAAAGGTCCTGAGAATGCCTTATATGTATACCTATAATTTAGGGGTACACTTTTCATGATTGTACATTCCAAAAAACAGTGTTTACATGTTAACACGATTTAATTGAGTGATTTTTATTTGTATAATATCTGCATAAATAAAATACAATAAATAAAATAATTTTTTCTTTTATACACTGTTGTAGTTTTGGATGTGTTAAAGTCTCACGGGAGACAATCTTTTTTGTAATTTAGTTAAGGGACGTGGCAGCCCTTGACTCATGGGTAATTCACCTATTCCTATTTAACCTGTAGATAAATAAGACAACCATAACTTTTTCTGAGTGAAAGAGTGAGTTTCAAGGTTGCAGTGCCTCCTCCCAGGACAGGGCCTTAGTGAACAGAGGGGATTCCCTTCCTGGGAAATTACCTTGTAAACTAATCAAAGTAATTGGGAGCAGAGAAACTATGACAACCATCATTTAACATTAACCATAAGAAGAGAATGCTTAACAATTATTATTAAATAATAATAGATTAAAAACAGTACATACAGTACATCCAATGTGCAAACAGGTATTATCAGCAATTGGCCTAAGGTATACATATGTATTAAAGTGGTTGTCTTGGGGGGTATTAACCACTTGCTTACTGGGCACTTAAACACCCTTCCTGACCAGACCAATTTTCAGCTTTTGGTGCTCTCACACTTTGAGTGACAATTACTCAGTCATGCAACACTGTACCCAAATTAATTTTGTGTCCTTTTTTTCCCACAAATAGAGCTTTCTTTTGGTGGTATTTGATCACCTCTGGGGTTTTTATTTTTTGCGCTATAAATGAAAAAAGACCGAAAATTTTGAAAAAAAAACGCATATTTCTTTGTTTCTGTGACAGAATTATGCAAATTATTAATTTTTCTTCATAAATTTTAGCCACAATTTATACTGCTATATATCTTTGGTAAAAATAACCCAAATTAGTGGATATTATTTGGTCTTTGTGAAAGTTATAGAGTCTACAAGCTGTGGTGCGAATCGCACAAAATTGATCACATCTGATGTACTGGTGGCCTATCTCGCTTCTTGTGACCCGAACAAGCCAGGAAAGTACAAATACCCCCCAAATGACCCCTTTTTGGAAAGTAGACATTCCAAGGTATTTAGTAAGAGGCATGGTGAGCTTTTTGATGTTGTCATTTTTTCCCCACAATTCTTTGCAAAATTAAGATTTTTCATTTTTTTTATTTTTCTCCACAAAATTGTCATTGTAATAGGTTATTTCTCTCACATGGCATGTGTATACCACAAATGACACCCCCAAAAAAATTCTGCTACTCCTCCTGAGTATTACGATACCACATGTGTGGGACTTTTTCACAGCCTGGCCACATAGAGAGGCCCAACATGCAGGGAGCGCCATCACGTGTTCTAGGAGCATAAATTACACATCTAACTTGTTGACTACTTATTACACTTTTGAAATACCAGGACAATGACACGTGACACTGATGACAGATGGCACTGATACGTGGCAATGATGACACTTATACGTGGCACTGATGACACGTGGTACTGATGACAGATGGCACTAATATGTGGCACTGATGACAGATGACACTAATACGTGGCACTGATGACACGTGGCACTAATACGTGGCACTGATGATACGTGGCACTAATACGTGGCACTGATGACACGTGGCACTAATACGTGGCACTAATACGTGCCACCAATGACAGATGGCACTAATACGTGGCACCGATGACGCGTGACACTGATGACAGATGGCACTGATAAGTGGCATTGATGACACGTGACACTGACAACAGATGGCACGTGACACTGACAGGTGGCACTGATGACAAATGGCACTGATACGTGGCACTGATGACAGATGTTTACATATGAGATCATCTCCCATTGGACACGCCGATCACGCTGTAAACGGCCGCTGTGATTGGCCGTTTACAGCGATCTGTGTTTGCCTGTCCCCGGGGGACACGACGAACACAGAACTTCCGCGATGCGCACCCGCGGCGGCGCGTATTGCGGAAGTAAACAATAGGACGTCCAGGGACGGCCAATTGCAGGAAAGCGCCTGCTCTAAGGCCGTAAATCGGCTATAGGGCAGGCGCAAGGTGGTTAAAGGCATTAGTAACCTTGAAAAAGTATTTATACCCCTTGAAATTTTCAACATTTTTATCATGTTACAACCAAAAAACATAAATGTATTTTATTGGGAATGTATGTGATAGACCAACACAAAGTGGCACATAATTGTAAAGTGGAAGGAAAATAATTTTTTTTACAAATAAATATGTGAAAAGCGTGGCGTGCATTTGTATTGCCCCCCGTGTCAATACTTTGTAGAACCACCTTTCGATGCAATTCCAGCTGCAAGTCTTTTTGGGTATGTCTCTACAGCTTTGCACATCTAGTGAGTGACATTTTTGTATTTTGTCATTGTTAGCTCAAGCTCTGTCAGATTAGATGGAGAACAGCAATATCCAAGTCTTGCCAAAGATTCTCAATTGTATTTAGGTCTACACTTTGACTGGGCCATTCTAACAAATGAATATGCTTTGATCTCAACCATTCTATTGTAGCTCTGGCTGTATGTTTAGGTTCATTGACCTACTGGAAGGTGAATCTCTGCCGCAGTCTCAAGTCTTTTGCAGACTCCAACAGGTTTTCTTCTAATATTGCCCTGTATTTGGCTCCATTCATCTTCCCATCAACTCTGACCAGCTTCCCTGTCCATGCTGAAGAAAAACATCTCCACAACATGATGCTGCCATCACCATGTTTCCTGGTGGAGATGTGTGTTCAGGGAAATGTGCAGTATTTGTTTTCTGTCACACATAGTGTTTTGCTTTTAGGTCAAAAAGTTACATTTCGGTCTCATCTGACCAGAGCACCTTCTTTCACATGTTTGCTGTATCCCCCGCATGGCTTCTTGCAAACTGCAAATGGGACTTCTTAGGGCGCGTACACACGCGGGGACTGTTCTCTCAACTTTGTCCGCTGAACAGTGTTTCAGCGGACAGTCCGCCCGTGTGTGGGCTTTCAGCGGACAGTTTCAGCGAACAGTCTGCTGAACAAGGTTTTTCGGAATTTCCGAAAAACTGTCCGCTGAAACCTTGTTTCAGCGAACAGTCCCCTCGTGTGTAGGCTTGTTCGTCAAACTAAGTTCCGCGCATACTCAGAAAGAATTTACAGGGCGGAAGCGCTCGGTCTTGTAAAACTAGTGTTCGTATTGAAGCTAGCATATTCGTCATGCTGCTAATTTTGTGGTTTTTTAATATAGCCCGTTCTTTTCTTCTTCGTAATGCAAGAAAAGTGAAGTAGCTTTGCTGCTTATATTCACACAGAGTTATACTACATGTTTTTATTCATCCTCATCCTATGATTAATCTTCCAATTATAGAAAAAATATATTCCAAATTTAAAAAAGAAACAAAAAAAAAAAAAAAATAAATAAAAAAAAAAAAAATATATATATATATATATATATATATATATATATATATATATATATATATATATATATATATATATATATATATATTTCAGAAAAATTTTTTTTTTATCTATTACTATATATTTTTGGAACTACTATTGTCATTTTTTTTTTTTTTTTGGTGGGGGTTTTGAAACAAGATGGACTTGCATTTTTTTGGGCCAACAGGACTATGCAAGTAGAGATAGATAGATAGATAGATAGATAGATAGATAGATAGATAGATAGATAGATAGATAGATAGATAGATAGATAGATAGATAGATAGATAGATAGATAGATAGATAGATAGATACCCAAACCAGCATTTTAGCCTACACATGATTGCATGTTCAAAATCAGCAGAGCTTCCCCTCATTTCAAATGTTAAGCCTCAAATTTACAGCGACTGCACTTCCAAGTGCACTTGCAGTGCTTTAAAAATTGCACTTGAAGTTAGCATATTTACATGAACGTGTGTTTTGTAAATAACCCCCAGAGTCTTTTGACATGTATCTGCCTACTCACAAATAAAGTTTGTTTTTTAACCCAAAATTATACAAAAATATTGATAAAAAAAATTAAAAAAAAAAAAACATACAAGATTTTTTGGAAATAATAATTTTTTATTTTTCCTCAGAACCAAAATAAATCAAGAGGGAGGCAACACTGGAGACAATTTTGACGTTTGTGAAGCCTTTTGTCCCCCAGGCACACATCAAGTGAGTGGACACCAAAATTCCGAACCTGCGTAGCATGTACATAGGGAGCACAACCAGGTCCTAGAATCCCAAAGACCAGGAACAGCAGCAGATGAGATCTATGTCCCCAGACTGTGGTACTACAACAGCCTGCGTCTTCTTTCAGAGCAGACTGAAGCCAGGCAGTCACTTCCGACTCTTCCGTCTAGCCTTCCCTCCACGCGCCGCTGGAGGCTGTGCCTCTGGTGGTGGAGTTGTGGTAGGAGGAGGAGGAGGAGGAGGAGGAGGAGCAGTAGGGTCTGTGTTGTAAAGCCTAGTGGTGGGTGTGAGCTCACCCTTCAGACCCCGTTGTATGGCATCAAAAAAGATTGCCTCACACAAGTTTCTTTGTGGTTTGTCCATTTCTTGGAGCTTGCTAGCCAGATAAGTGGCATAGGCCTCCTCCGGATTGGGGGGTTTGGACAAAATCTGTGTGGCTTGCCGTATCAGCACCAAGGACTCCTCCTCTGTACGGCTCATCCTCCTGGGCCTTTTGCTGGCTAGGCGGAGGGGAGGGACCTGGCTCTCAGTCCTACTCCTGCTGGGCCCAGCTAGCTCCTGCGTGTGGCTGGTCCCGGCCTCCTCCTCCATACCACTGGTCCCGGCCTCCTCCTGGGTGAGCTCATCCTGTGTAAAAAAAACAAAGCAATCAATAACTAAAATATGTCTATATTTAGAAATCATCAATCACTAACAATTTTACAGTTCTCACTTGCAAATACATTTGTCTTGAAATACAAAAGGCTATCATTTTGACACCATCATTTTTCCATCAGTTCACCAAGATTTGAGCCACATTTGTGTAAACTACTGTATCCTTCTATCTAATTTAATTTGTGATGAAATCCTAGATTTGGAAGCAATTCAAACATTGAACTTGACACCATTAATATTTGAGCAATCCAAACGTTAGAAACTAAAATATACCTGGCTCCAGCTGGGCGCATCAACTTCGTCCAGCAAGGAAGGGTCTGGATCTTCCAGGGATGGCTCACCTGAGGCGGAGGGAAGGGTGGAGGGAAGGGTAGACGGAAGAGTCGAAAGTGACGGCCTGGCTTCTGACGTGTCATCCAGAAAACGCAGCCTGTCATAATACCACAGCTTAGGTACATAGACCTGACCTGCTGCTGCTCCTGATGTTTGGGACTGTAGGATCTTTCTTTGCTCCCGCCTATACACACTACGCAGGTTCTTAATTTTGGCGTTCACAAACTCAGTGTCTGCCTGGGGGACTCGGGTTTTCACAAACGCCAAAACTGTCTCCAGTGTCTTCTTCCGGGCAGCACGGATTGGATATTGGGGGTGTTTTGTATCCCACAGATTGCTGTGCGACTCCACTAAATCTAGAAAGGTTGAGAGGAAGGCCTCCTCCTTAAAGGGGTCTGCAGTATACCTTTGCATTTTCTGAAAAAAAAAAAAAAAAAGTCAGACCAAATGCACACTATATTGTGACAATGTAGGCGAGACACACACTACTACACACGCTACCCCACACACACACACACACTACCCCCCCCCCCCCCCCACACACACACACTAGCCCCACCCCCCTATACACCCACCCCCACACTACCACACAAAACACCAAGCCCACTCAACCACCAACCCACATAGAAATCAAGTAAACATCAATAAGAATAAAATTCAATATGCACATCCCTAACACAGGCTTTAAATTAACCGAAAATAAAATGATAACTATCTTACCGTCGCGTGTAGCACTCGCTGCTTCCGTTCGGACAAGCGTACGGCCTCATGGTAACGCTTTATATACAGCGCATGCGCTCAGGCTCCGCCTGCGTCGCCCGCCCCTGACGTTCCTTGCGACCGTGTTTCCCCGCCCCTTTTACCCTCCTTCCGCTGTGGGTGTATGAGAGTAGAAAATGGCAGACGCAAATTCGAGGAGCAGCGTGAGCAGCGCGGAGGAAAGCCATGGGCCCCATGCTTCAGGAGCAAGGAGGAGATATAAGGCCACCAATATGGCCTTCGAAGAGATGGTGGAGATGGTGGCTATCTTAAAAAGGGAGGATTATGATGGGGAACATGGCCCTTACCCAAAACCTAATGTCCGGAAAAGCGCCATCTTGGACGAGGTAGTCACAGCCTTGGAGACAAAATTTGGGGTACGAAGAGGAAAGGACCAGCTGCGGAAACGATGGTCGGACATCAAGTCCAGGGAGCCGGACCAATATTACCGCATCAAAAAGGTCCTGAAAAAAAGTGAGTAAACTCTGCGTTTCTCGTGACTGTCGGACATAATCGTTTGATGTGATCGTAATCGTTCGTGCAAATAGTGTATGTAAATCTGGCGGATTTGATCGTAATCGTTCGTGTAGATAGTGTATGTAAATCTGGCGGATTTGATCGTAATTGTTCGTGTAGATAGTGTATGTAAATCTGGCGGATTAGATCGTAATCGTTCGTGTAGGTAGTGTATGAAAATATGGCGCATATGGTTGTTCGTATATGTGGGCGTAAATAGCATGAATTTGTGTATGGTGTAAATTTATCTGGTGTTGGATTAGATTTTAATTAGTTATTATTTTTTTTGTATTGTTCATGATAAACTGAATTGTCACGCTCAGTTTATAGGATATACATTTTTACTAAAGTTTCATAAATTTATTCAGTGCAATGTAGACTCAATTAAAAAAATGAGATAGATAGATAAAATGCTGGTTCAACATTTGGACTAGGAAACTTTTATAAGTGTAGTTTGGGCCTTCATAGAACATTTTTGACATAATCACACACAGGTACTCCAGGCGATGATTCGAGTGTGTCCGTCTGTGAAACTTGGACAAAAGATATACAGTATCACAGTTTGGTTAAAGGCTAGGTTCACATTGCTGCAATGTACGAGATCAAATGTGATTTGTACCGCACTGCAGTGCAAATCACATGTGATCTCTGTGTGATGCGATTTCAGCCATGCATATAGTATGGCTGGATTTGCATCACATCCGGACCAAACTTGTACATGGCCCTTTTTTTAGTCCACAGCCGAATCGGATCACATGGGTGTTCACACCATGTGGTCCGATTCCTGTCCGAGTTTAAAGATTGCGCTGTGAAATGAGAACTAATTTGGAGGTGTCAATCAAACTTTACACTGATACTCCCAGCAGGTCACATAGGGCAGTGCGAACTGCGCATGCGATGCGTGAAACCACAGTAGATTTGCAGCGTCACAGATTTGCAGCAGTCTGAACACAGCCTAACTAGAAAAAAGTAATTTTAAGGATGTATTAAACTAGGAGCTTGTAATAACCAGCTAATAATTGTACACCACTTCAAACCAATGTTTCATATTCAAATTTCGGAACTCAAATATCACCATGCTTACAAGTATTTTTTTTTTTTTTTTTTCATTCTCATAGGGGAACAACAACTCAGACAAGAGGCGGAGCAGCCCAGGACCCCCCGACCTCGCCAGCCTGATTGGGCAATTAGCCCCAGCCCCGCGTCGCTATTGGAGCTGCCCAGCCCAGTGTCGGAGAGGGAGCAGCCAAGCTCGGTATCCTCCGCTGGACCAAGCTCCGTAGCTCCACTGGATGAGCCCAGCCCAGGGCTAGATGTGGAGGAGGAAGAACAGGTGGAGTTACACACCCCACAAAGTGAAAGTGAGTGTCTGACAACCCAGCTTAAGGTAAACAATTAATGGCTGTATATTTTAACCAATTTTTTATCTACACATGTTTTTAGGTGATGATCTGGTTGTGGTTGGAGAAGCCGCGGAGCCATTTTCAGCGGACAGTGCCCAGAGGCTAATTGGTGACATCATGGCCTGGAATGGGCAGATTGACCGGATGGAGAACCAGATTCTCAATATTCAAAGAGAACTGGTCACTATGAGGCAGGGAATGAAGAACATGATCGATGTTTTAGGGAGAATCTAAGCCCCTTTTCCCTAAAACCCAATCGATCATGTTCTTCATTCCCTTGTAAAAACGTTTTTAATGTTTTAAAAACAGAGTTTTTAGAGGCCAAATTTTGAAGATGCACACGGTGTGTCAACATGTGCTATGTGCCATCAGAGGATCGCAATGGACGCATTTGGTGTTTGCAAACCCTTCCTCTAACTAGTATGTGAGAGGAAAGGATTGCACACACCAAACACGTCCATTGATCACTCATGATGGTACATAGCACATGTTGACATTACCAATTTTTGGTGTGCATCTTCAAAATTTGGCTTTACCCCTTGTTTTATGTAAATAGTTAAAAATCTGATTTTATTTTTTTATTGTTGTGATAATTGCATTTTTTATCTATCTATATATTTCTATGTTTACCAAAAAAGAAAAAAAAAGAAAAAAAAAAAAAGAATTTCTAAAAAAAAAATATATATATAATTTTTTTTAAAAAAAAAACCCAATTTCCCAAAAAAAAAAAAAAAAAAAAAAAGGAATTTATAAAAAAAATAAATAAAAAAAGACACAAAAACCAAAAAAAATCTAAATAAGAGGCACTGGTTTGAATGTGCACTATTAAAAAATCATTAAAAAAAAGGTGTGTGTGTGTGTGTCTACTTCTTTCAATGCACAATACCAGTTTGGGAAGTCATTTTGTGTTTTCTGTCACAAAGGGCCTTATTTCCTATTGTCAAAAACCACTTTGCTATACAAATGCACTAGCACAGGAATATGCAATTAGTGGAAATCCAGCTGTTGCAGAACTACAAGTCCCATGAAGCATAGCAAGACTGACAGCCACAAGCATGAGACCCAGAGGCATGATTGACTTGTAGTTTTGCACCAGCCGGAGGTTGGCCAATTGCATATCCCTGAATTAGGAGAATGTAGGATACAAGCAACGTGAAAAGCAAACAAGAACCAAACTTCAAAATTTGAACAGACAAGACATATTTCAAGAAAAAGATTTTTTTATTGGTCAGCTGGCATTGGAATAGCCCCCCTACCATTAAAATAGCTGACATAGCGGTCACGCACCTCACGTGCTGTTTGGGGGGGCTAAGCCAGGAAGGGCATGATCCAGCCCTGTCAGTTCTGGAAGCCTGAGTCCGGCCTCAGGCCCAATAGGCTGCAGGTACTGGTTACCGGAAAATTTCCTTAGAAAATTGTGAAGAATGCAGCAGCACAGAATAACATAGTTGAGTTTATATTCTGCCAGGTTGATGGCTGTCAGTAACAGACGGAACCGGCTGGCCATAATGCCAAAGGCACTCTCCACAACCCTTCTTGCTCTGGCCAGCCGGTAATTAAAAATCCTCCTCTCCGGGGTGAGGGTCCTTTGGGGGAAGGGTCTCATGAGATGTTCACTCAGACCGAACGCTTCATCAGCCAGAAAAACAAACGGGAGCCCCTCCACATTTTCGGCATCTGGTGGCAAGTCCAGGCCACCAATGGTAAGACGGTGGCAGAACTCGGTCTGCCTAAAGACTCCTCCGTCAGACATCCGGCCGTTCTTCCCCACATCCACATAAAGAAAGTCACATTGTGCCGACACCACCGCCATTAGCACCACACTATGGAACCCCTTATAATTCCAATAGTAGGACCCCGAATGGGGTGGGGGCACAATCCTCACATGTTTCCCATCGATGGCCCCTCCGCAGTTGGGGAAGTCCCAACGGGCAGCGAACTGGGAAGCCACAGTCTGCCATTCCTGTGGCGTTGAAGGAAGCTGGGGAGTCAAACACATGAAACAAAAAAAAATTAGTCATTAAATAAAAACAATTCATAACAAATAAAATTCAAAAACTTTTTGGAACAACAGTTAAACAGAAATCTTGCAAATTTGTTTTCTGCCAAAAAAAAAAAAAAAGTAGGCGGACCAATTCACAGATTAATCAGCCCTCTGATGGACCAGGGGACATAAATTAGGTGGGTAAGTGGGGTGGGGGGGGGACTAATTACTAAGTATACAACCAATTTGAGTGGGGGGGGGGACTAATTACTAAGTATACAACACATGAAACAAATTTGAGTGGGGTGGGGGACTAATTACTAAGTATACAACACATTAAACAAATTTGAGTGGGGTGGGGGACTAATTACTAAGTATACAACACATGAAACAAATTTGAGTGGGGTGGGGGACTAATTACTAAGTATACAACACATGAAACAAATTTGAGTGGGGTGGGGGACTAATTACTAAGTATACAACACATGAAACAAATTTGAGTGGGGTGGGGGACTAATTACTAAGTATACAACACATGAAACAAATTTGAGTGGGGGGAATAATTAATGAGTTGACAATCCATATCTCTATCTATATATCTATATATCTCTCTCTATATATCTCTCTCTATATATCTCTCTCTATATATCTCTCTCTATATATCTATCTCTATATATCTATATCTATATATCTCTCTCTATATATCTATATCTATATATCTCTCTCTATATATCTCTCTCTATATATCTCTCTCTATATATCTCTCTATATATCTCTCTCTATATATCTCTCTCTATATATCTCTCTCTATATATCTATCTCTCTATATCTCTCTCTATATATCTCTCTCTATATATCTCTCTCTATATATCTATCTCTCTATATCTCTCTCTATATATCTCTCTCTATATATCTCTCTCTATCTCTCTCTCTCTCTCTCTCTCTCTCTCTCTCTCCACACACACAGGGTGTATACACAAAAAAGGTAAAAAGCTAAAAAAAATGACACAAAAAAAAAACATTTAAAGAAAAAAAAATGACACAAAAAATAAAAATAAAAATTGCATGCATTCATATAAAGGGGACATTCACATCATATTCCTGTCATGGATATTAAAAGTCATGATGAAATTAATACAAACATACAATGCAATATTAAAAGAACAAACTTACCTTCATATATTCCTTCTGCAGGACCCGAATAATGGCAGAACAGGTCTCTGGAATAATGATCCCCAGAGCCTGGGGGGAGATGCCTGTCGAGAACTTGAGGTCCTGAAGGCTTCTCCCTGTCGCCAAGTAGCGCAACGTGGCGACGAGCCTCTGCTCCGGAGTGATGGCTTGCCGCATGCAGGTATCCTGCCTGCTGATATAAGGGGTCAGCAAACCCAGCAGACGGTGAAAAACGGGGTCCGTCATCCTGAGATAATTCCTGAAATCATCAGGATTATTCTCACGGATCTCACGGAGTAAAGACATATGCGAGAATTGGTCACGCTGGCGCAACCAATTCTTTGTCCATGAACTCCTCCTCACCCTGTTCACAGACTGGGCTCGGGTCAAAGTATTAACCCCAACACCAAGCCCCCATATAGCACGAACTCGTTCCCGAGTACGTCCACACTCCATGGCTTTGAAACGGTCGGCTGGACAGACAAGCTCAACTGAACGCACTGAAGAACAGCCAGACCTATGAAGAACGACCTGAAACCCAGAAACGAGTGGACCAGAAGCGCCTAATAACAGGTACAACTGATCCACGCGTACCGAAAGACAGATACAAACCTCACAGGTAGACTGCGCCGCAGTGAACGGACAAATTAAGCTGAAGTCTGAAAAGCGCGAATCGTCTCTAACCAAACTTCTACTAACGCAAAGTCAGCAGAAGGAGCCCAAAGGGTGCTTTGCTGTGTCTTGGACCTCCTATTTCTAGTCCCGTCGTACGTGACATACGTCATCGCGCACGGTTTCAGCGAACTGTTCGTTCGTCGTGTGTGGCCAAGTCCGTCCATGCTAATTTTGAGCGGACTGTCCGCTGAAACTGTTTGACGAACAAAGTTGAGCGAACAGTCCCCGCGTGTGTACGCGGCCTTATGGCTTTCTTTGAACAATGGCTTTCTTATTGTCACTCTCCCATAAAGGCCAAATTTGTGGAGTGCACAACTAAGCCCTTGTACACACGGTCAGACATTCTGACAACCAAATCCGTTGGATTTTGTCCGACGGATTTTGTCCTACGGATTTTGTCCGAAACTGTTACACACACACGGTTGGACCAAGTTGTCGGAATTTGCGGTTGCCAAGAACGCAGTGACGCGGTGACGTAAGCCATGTACGGCGGGACTAGAAAAGGGAAGTTAAGCACCACGTCCAGCACCCTTTGGGCTCCTTCTGCTGATCTCGTGTTAGTAGCAGTTTGGTGAGAGACGATTCGCACTTTTCAGATTAGTGATTCAGATCGCTACTGCTCTTCGGGTTTGTGCTTGTGTGTGCGTATCTGATAATCAGTGTGTGCAGTCAGTAAGTATTTGTTTATCATTGTGGACTATATCTTGGTATAGTACGCTTTGAAAGGCATGCTTGCTTCTGCTATTCAGGTCGTTCTTTCAGGCCTTGCTGTTTATCTGTGCTTTCTGTTGTCCGTTCTGGCGAGCCGACCGTTTTGAAACCATGTTTTGTCTATGTACTCGTTGTAGAGTTTGTGCTGTGCAGGGGCTTCGTGTTGGGGTTCTTACTTTGACACAAGCCCGGTCCATGAACAGGGAGGGGAGGCGTTTGTGGACCAAGAATTGGTTGCGCCAGCGTGACCAGTTCTCGCACATGCCTTTGCTCCGTGAGATCCGGGAGAATAATCCTGATGATTTCAGGAACTATCCCCGGATGACGGACCCCGTTTTTCCCCATCTGCTGGCTTTGCTGACCCCTTATATCACCAGGCAGGATACCTGCATGCGGCAAGCCATCACTCCGGAGCAGAGGCTCATCACCACGTTGCGCTACTTGGCGACAGGGAGAAGCCTTCAGGACCTCAAGTTCTCTACAGGCATCTCCCCCCAGGCTCTGGGGATCATTATTCCAGAGACCTGCAGAAGGACTATATGAAGCTAAGTTTTCTCCTTAAACATCACATTCTATGTATTTCATGATTGCTAATGTCTTGCATTTCTTTCCTCATTCCCTAATTACCATCATTGCAATATGCTCTAATTCATATGCTCTGCCCCTTTGTCCTCAGGCATATTTGGCTCACTAACTTCCCCACCATGCTCTTCCTGGCCCATAAAACTATAGTCTAGTCACTTACCAATGTCTTTTGTCAGCTCCATAGTATTGCTTTCCCCTAAACACCCCCTATAATGTCTACAAATGTGATGTGTGTGCTTCAATTCATGCAGTCACATTTTTTGAATTTTTGGGGTTGTGCCAAACTCATTAGGATCCCCCCTCCCCCCAACTGCTAGCTCAGCTGATAGCAATCCTCTATCTGATGACTTTACCAAACCCAATACACACTATACCTACCTTTTTGATTATCACATTTATGGATGAATACTTTCAAATGCTATTTTTATTTTGTTTTTTAACATATTAATTATCTGGATATATAATAGCAGAATGTCAAAATATGCTTCCATTTTGTTTTCTTTTTGGGATTATGACACTTCTTACCTGTCCGGTGGGCTGCCAATAGTGTAACTAAGGAGGGGCTTCCCAAAGTATCACACATTATTTAGGCATTCAGCTCTCAATCAAGTGGAGAGGGTTACCTGTCCAAAACATCCCCCCTCATTTTTTAGCAAGGGCCCATCAGATGGGGGGGGGGGTGGGTGGGGGAGGGATGGGGGGGTGATGACTCTCATAAGGGGACCTTATACTTTAGGCTTTAAATACTCAGTTCCCAAAATGTTATACTAATTTTGACCAAAAATGTTGGTGTCTAATCTGCTTGCAATGTTGATTTGTCAAATTACTAATTTTTGTTCTTGTTTCACTACACAGTGTCCTTCAACGCCACAGGAATGTCAGACTGTGGCCTCCCACTTTGCCAGTTTTTTTCAAGTTGTGCCTTTTTCAACAACAGTGCAAACCCAAGTTCAGAGCGAGATGAGGGGACAGTCTCTTCTTCAGATAATCTTATTATGTGGTGGGTCTGCTACACACACACCTTGTTTTTGTAACTAATGTATGTAGTGCATTACTGACCAAAATCGTGCTCATTTTTAGCACCATGGCAGGAAAATGGCATGATTGTCCAAATTTACACCTCACTGTGGGTGTTTTTTACTAAAGGCACATCCACTATGCACTACAAGTGCACTGCAAAAGTACACCTGAAACTGCACTTGGAGTGCAAAGTGGAGTTTCCTTTAGTAAATCACACTCCTTCTCAGCACAAACTACAATTTTACTCCAAATACATTTTTGGCGCAATGAAAAAGGAAGCCACACATTGTTGATACCGTAATTAAACTTTTTAATACAAGAACATTCACATGTGCGTTTAGAAAAGGTTTTTACAACAAACCAAGAAATTGTGTGTATCAAAAACAGAGTTTAATCAAAATTTGGTTTACTTGGTGTTTTTGTGTAAACAGGCATGTATCAAACCGTAACATACAGAACACAGGAACTTACAAAGTTCAACTTTGAAAAGTGAAGACAATATCAGACATGAGTATGTACAAACTGGGCTGATATTGCCCTCATCACATGGGGTGTCACCCCTGAAAAATCCAAATTTGGAAGATGCACACAGTGTATCAACATGTGCTATCTCCCATCATGGGGGATCAATGTACATGCTTTTGGGCTGCAACCCCTTCATCTCAGCCACTTTACACAAAACACGTACATTGATCCCCCATGATGGGAGATAGTACATGTTTACACACTCTGCATCTTCCAAATTTGTAATTTCGATAAATACAAAAGTTGTGTTTTAAAATATCAAAAATAAAACCCTATCTAGTTTTTTCTGTTTCACACTCTCCCCAAAACATCATTGATGTTCTTCATTTTATTTTTAACATCATTGATGTTTTGCTGTATATTTTCCAAATCCCGATTGCACCCCATTATCTCCCCAATCAGGATCTGGGCACTTTCACTGGTAAAATGGGAATCTTCTTCCACGTAATCTACAAAACAAAGCAAAAAAACACACCATGTAATAAAAATATGGTGACATACATTGATGAGCTTACTGGAAGCTGTGTTCTCCGACACTCACCTGTTGTGGTGACAATTTGCCCAACCTCAACGATCTCTCCTTCCTCCTCCTCCTCCTCCTCCTCCTGCTCCTCTGTTTCTGTTTTTCGAAGTTGCCCTTCTTTGGGAGGGGTGTGGTCCCTGGTGTCCTCATACTTGCCGAGTCTTCTCTCCCCTATGAGAATGTAAAAATAAAAAAATTAGCACACAGAGGGCAGAAATAGGAATATGAAACATTGCTTGCAAGTGTTGTAGAATTGTTTTTTGGCCGAGTTCCAAGGTGAGAACATTATTGTGGACACTGTTAAGCTGGAATACTTACCTGCAGAACGATGTTTCTTACGAACAAATTAAACCATGAACTTGAAAGTGGCCATTTTAAAATGCACAACATGAAATCAAAGCACATGGAGCAGTATGCAAGCAAGAATAATCATATGAACACACGACAACTACTTACTTTTTTGAAGAACTCTCTTGATCCTTCTGTACTGCTCGTGCTCCCTCAGTTTCAGGTCTGACCAGCGTTTTCTCAGTTGATCCTTAGATCGGCGTACCCCAAAATTCTTCTGAAGACTCTTCACAACTTTAGTCATGATCTTGGCCTTTCTGATATTTGGGTTTGGGTAAGGTCCATACTTCCCATCATAGTCGGTCCTGTTCAATATGTCCACCATCTCCAACATCTCTCCAAAAGACATATTTGAGGCCTTAAATCTTCTCTTCCTGGATCGGGACGTTTCAGGCTCCGGGCTTTCCTCCCCCTCCTCCTCGTTAGTGGAACTATTATTAGTGTGCACCTGCGTTCTCTTCGCCATGTGCTCTCCCCACTGTGCCAGAAGCGAAGGGGCAGGGAATAGTCTAGAAAGAACGTCAGGGGCGCACTGTATATAAAACGCAACGCGCCTGTATCGTCTGTACGATCTGGGAAGAGAGTGAGGCGCGGACGCGACGATCGTGCAAACGAAGGTAAAAATTTTAACTTGGTGCATCACTAGACTAGACTGCTTCTATCTAGGCTGATGTTGGGACAAGATTAGGAGGGTTTTTAATGGCATTATTAGTATTTGAGGGTTTGTCTTGTGTTGTGTCTTGCAGACAATATGGATCCATTCCAAAACCCACATTTTATGGGGCTATTCCTCGAACTATACAAGGAGATGCCCTGCCTGTGGCAGTTCCACAACGAGTTTTACGGCGACATAAGAAAGAGGAATGCAGCGCTGGAGAAACTTCTTTCTTTGGTGCGGATCATGGTCCCCACGGCAGACATGGCCTATCTGAATATGAAAATTGTGGCCATGAAGCTTACATATCTCAGGGAGAGAAAGAAGCACCTGGAGTCCTTGAGAGCAGGAGATCCAGATGCCGTTTATTACCCCAGGATGGTTTACTTTGAGAGGCTGCATTTTCTGGTAGACCAGGGGGTACCCAGGCCACCACTCAGGCCACCACTCTCCAGTCTTTCTTCAAGGCATCCTTTACCCCCAGCTGAGGCTTCCAACGTCCACCCTGGGCCTTCCAGGCAGCAACATGTGGTGGGGTCCAGCTTGAGACAGGTATTGCATTGTTGAACATATTTCTTGTGTTACACTTAATGATGTTAACTAGATGTTTTTATTGATCAGTTAGTTGTGATTTAACAAAGTGGTTTACATATCAAGAGACAGTAGTGACCAAAAATGATTGGGACGGGAAAGAAAAATGCTGGGCTCAGAATGATAGTCTGTTCTATTTGGTAACATTCAATTTGCAAAAGCCAGGAGCACAAAATGGCGTGATTGATGAGCAAAAAACGAAAACTATGTCCCCTTTTCATACACAGGAAGACCTCAGTCGGGGGGAGGCTGTGGCAAGTGCAGCCAGGAGGTCGACCAACGCCCTCCTCCTCCTGCCCCAACTACAGGAGCCCAGCCACAGCCTCGAAGGATGCCTGGTGGGAAGTGCCGAAGGAAGACGAGAGAGTGATGGCCTGGGTTCAGTCTGGTCTGCCAGAAGATGCAGCCTCTTGAAGAACCACATCCTAGGGACATAAATGGCATCTGAATTTCCTGTTCTCTAGGACTTCTGGACCAGACTTCTCTCCCTGAGATATGTACTCCTCAGGCCACCAATTTTTATTATTCTAATTTGGTCATGTCTGCCCTGGGGGCCAAAGGCTGCACCAAAGTAACAAGTTTCTCCAGCGCTGCGTTCCTCCTTTTATTTTATTGCGACCAAAATAAAGGTTTTTTTTGTTTGATGAAATACTTGTGTATGTGTTTTCCTTCCAAAAGGCCAGTTTATTTGTGAGCAGGCAGGTACATTTCAAAAATACAATGTGAAATGAATAACAAGGGGTACCAACACTAAAATACCTTCTGTAGATTAAAAACGAAAAACCAAAGATAAAAAATACAATAATGTTGTTGTGGTAAGTTTACACACAAAAAACACCCCAAAAAAAGGAGAAATTAGCAAACTGTCCCCAGGAGATTTTTAGGAAATTAAAAAAAAAAAGCATCCAAAAAAGAATAAACAAAATCTAAAATTGTGTAGATGTGAGGCCGCGTACACACGCGCGGACTGTTGGCCCAACTTTGTCCGTCCAACAGTTTGAGCGAACAGTCCGCTCAAACTTAGCATGGACGGACATGGCCACACACGACGAACGAACAGTTTGCTGAAACCGTGCGCGATGACGTGAACGGCACGTACGACGGGACGCAAAATACGACGTCCTATACACTGCATTATAACTTTCGGCTTGAAAATCCTTTCTGAGCATGCGCGGAACTTAGTTTGACGAACAAGCCTACACACGGGCGGACTGTTCGTTGAAACAAGGTTTCAGCGGACAGTTTTTCGGAATTTCCGTAAAACCTTGTCCGTCCAACTGTCCGCTGAAAGCCCACACACGAGCGGACTGTCCGCCCAAACACTGTTCAGCGGACAAGGTTGGGCCAACAGTCCGCGCGTGTGTACGCGGCCTCACGCAACCTAAAATTGTATTGCTGAAATGGTTAAAAAAGAGTCATGAAATATGTTCGGGAGAAGTGTGTGTGACTATGAGCATCAAAAGAAGTTCCTCCTTGCAGCATTGTAAAGAACAAGAGAATGTGCTTCATGAAAGAATTTTTAACATTGCAGCGTGACGAATGTGCTATATCGCTTATGAGCAGTAGTTTTACCTGAACGAGCGCTTCCGTGTCGGAATTTGAATGTGAGCATGCGTGGCACTTTGTCTGTCGGAGTAGGCTACACATGATTGGAGTATGTCCGATCGGACCAGTTTGTCGGAAAATATTTCCAGCAAGTTGGAAAATTTGGTCCGACGGATATTCTGACGGAAACAGTCCGATGCATACCACACAAAGTCGGAATATCCAACAAAACGGTCTGATAAGACACATTCCGACGGATTCTCCGACCGTGTGTACAAGGGCTAATACTTGTCCTGTGGACAGATTCTCCCACCTGACCTGTGGATCTCTGCAGCTCCTCACGAGTTACCATGGGTCTCTTGGCTGATTCTCCGATTAACGCTCTCCTTGTCCAGCGTGTCAGTTTAGGTGGACGGCCATGTCTTGGTAGGTTTGCAGTTGTGCCATACTCTTTCCATTTTTGGATGACAGATTGAACAGTGCTCCATGAGATGTTCAACGCTTGGGATATTTTTTTTATAACCTAACCCTGCTTTAAACTTCTCCACAACTTTATCTCTGACCCGTTTGGTGTGTTTCTTGGACCTTATTATGCTGTTTGTTCACGAAGGTTCTCTAACAAACCTCTGAGCGCTTCACTGAACAACTGTATTTATACTGAGATTAAATTACACACAGGTGGACTCTGCTTACTAATCGGGTGACTTCTGAAGGCAATTGGTTCAGTGGTTTAGTTTGTTAGGGGTATCAGAGTAAAGGGGGCTGGATACAAATGCATGCTACACTTTTCAGATATTTATTTGTAAAAAAAAATGTTGAAAACCATTTATCATTTTCCTTCCACTTCACAATTACAGTGAGGGAAAAAGGTATTTGATCACCTGCTGATTTTGTACATTTGCCCACTGACAAAGAAATGATCAGTCTATAATTAGAATTTTAGATTTATTTTAAAAGTGAGAGAC
Source organism: Lithobates pipiens (assembly GCF_037356315.1). Taxonomy (NCBI): domain Eukaryota; kingdom Metazoa; phylum Chordata; class Amphibia; order Anura; family Ranidae; genus Lithobates; species Lithobates pipiens. The sequence continues at coordinate 197,581,677 of NW_027507764.1, forward strand.
AGAATAACAACAAAAAAATCCAGAAAAACATATTTAAAAAAAGTTATACATTGATTTGCATTTTAATGAGTGAAATAAGTATTTGACCCCTTTGCAAAACATGACTTAGTACTTGGTGGCAAAACCCTTGATGGCAATCACAGAGGTCAGATGTTTCTTGTAGTTGGCCACAAGATTTGCACACATCTCAGGAGGGATTTTGTTCCCACTCCTCTTTGCAGATCCTCTTCAAGTCATTAAGGTTTCGAGGCTGACATTTGGTAACTTGAACCTCCAGCTCCCTCCACATATTTCCTATGGGATTAAGGTCTGGAGATTGGCTAGGCCACTCCCGGACCTTAATGTGCTTCTTCTTGAGCCACTCCTTTGTTGCCTTGGCCATCTGTTTTGGGTCATTGTCATGCTGCAATGCCTATTCACGACCCATTTTCAATGCCTTGGCTGAGGGAAGGAGGTTCTCACCCAAGATTTGACAGCATATGGTTCTGTCCATCATCCCTTTGATACGGTGAAGTTGTCCTGTCCCCTTAGCAGAAGAACACCCCCAAAGCATAATGTTTTGACCTCCATGTTTGACGGGTGGGAATGGTGTTCTTGGGGTCATAGGCAGCATTCCTCCTCCTCCAAACACGGCGAGTTGAGTTGATGCCAAAGAGCTTGATTTTGGTCTCACTTGACTACAACACTTCCATCCAGTTCTCCTCTGAATCATTCATATGTTCATCATCAAACTTCAGACGGGATTGCACAAATGCTTTCTTGAGCAGGGGGGCCTTACAGGTGCTTCAGGATTTCAGTCCTTCATAGCATAGTGTGTTACCAATTGTTTTCTTTGTGACTATGGTCCCAGCTTCCTTGAGATCTTTAACAAGATTCTCCCATGTAGTTCTAGACTGATTCCTTACCGTTCTCATGATCTTCACAAGGTGAGATCCTGCATGGAGCCCCATACCGAGGGAGATTGACAGTTATTTTGTGTTTCTTCCATTTGCGAATAATTGCACCATCGGTTGTCACCCTCTCACCAAGCTGCTTGGCGGTGGTCTCGTAGCCCATTCCAATCTTGTCCCTGACATCCTTAGACAGCTCTATGGTCTTGGTCACGGTGAAGAGATTGGAATCTGATTGATTGCTTCTGTGGACGGGTGTCTTTTATACGGATAACAAGCTGAGATTAGGAGCTCTCCCTTTAAAACAGTGCTCCTAATCTCAGATTGTTACCTGTATTGAAGACACCTGGGAGCCAGAAAACTTGCTGATTGATAGGTGATGAAATACTTATTTCACTCATTAAAATACAAATCAATATATAATTTTTTTGAAATGTATTTTTCTGGATATTTTTGCTGTTAGTCTTTAACCTACCATTAAATTTATAGATTTATCTTTTCCATTATTATTTTATATATTTCTAATGAAAGTATAGACTTTGATCTCCGTCGTCCTAGTAATTCACACCAAAAAAAAAAACACACAAAAAACATAGAAGCCTCTATTCCCCCTTTACTAGCGCACAGCTATATTCCCTGGAACAGACAAAGAGGGACCATCCTGTCCATTTTTTATAAAATTTCTCTGCTCTACCTTGTACAATTGTAATACCTTTTTCCATAGTATATATGTCGGCTATTTTTGTTAGCCACAACGAGATCGAGGGAGGCAATTCCTGCTTCCATAGGGCTGGAACACATGCCTTAACTACATTTAGAAGATGAACGGTCATTGAACTCCTATATTTATGCTTTGAAAGATCTGAGAGATGGAGCAAATATCTGGCAGGATCAGAACCTGGTCATATCTGGTCATAATCGGTAAGCTGGAGTATGATATTTCGGACTTTAGACCAGAATTCCCCGTTTCTGACAGGACCAGAAAATATGGGGCATATTACCCTCTGCTTCCCCACAATGCCAGCAAGTATTTGTCCTGATAGATTTTATTTAACAGTGATGGGACTTTATACCACCGTGTGAGGATTTTGTAGCATAATTCTTGATACTTACTGGCCGTTAAGGAGTAGTGGGCAAAGTAAAGAATATAACCCCGCTGCTCTTCAGAGAGTGTAATGTCCAAATCTTTTTCCCATTTCTTAAGGAATCCCGGAACAAAGCCCTAAGGTGGGTGTATTAGCAGTTTGTATATCTCGGATACCCGTGAGCAGAGGGTGCTTCTACTAAACATAGATTTTCCAAAGACGTATTTGAACGGTCTGACCATTCTCTGCGAAGAAGAGAGCTAAGAAAGTGGCTATGTTGCTACATCCGCCATGGAACTATTGGCGGACTAAACAATGACTGTATTTCCGCCCTGGTCTTCATCCTGGATTCTTGAAGGTAGTCGCCTAGGCTGAATTTACCTTGTCTCAAAGTTTGTTTAAAACAGCTGTCTGTATGGCCTGGGGGGAATGACGGATTTCCCAATACTGGGTAAAGCATGCTGTGCTAGTGCACAGGTTCCTGATCTTAGATCCCACTATGACTAATATACACTGTCTATCTTTGAATGTTATTGGGTTGAATATACCAGAGAATCGTACAACGGTTCTACGTGAACTTAGGCGTATGCGGACACAAGTCGCATTTATACAAGAAACCCATTTTCAATTAGGGAAGACACCAACATTTCATAATGATTGTTACCCATTTGCATTTCATAGTACAACCCCTGATTCTAAGACGAGGGGGGTGAGTATCTTGCTTTCTGGGACAATTCCATGGTCTTTGGTTGACCTGAGGAGTGACCAAGATGGGTGGAGATTTTAACGTGGCTCTTGATCCATTGTTAGACGAATCCAAGGCCTCCTCACATCTGTCTTATCCATATCTTAGACATATAAAAAAAGCCCTTCATACTCTACGGTTGGTAGATATTTGGAGAGTCTGGCATCCAAGTGAGCGGAATTATACTTTCTATTCTGTACCACATGACAGTTACTCTAGAATTTACTATATAATGGTATCTCAGTCTCTATTACCAGTGGTAGTGAGCTCTTCAATTGGTATGCAGACTGTATCTGACCATGCTCCATATCTTATTGATCTTCAGTTGGATAAGTCTGGAAACAGATCATGGACGTGGTAACTTAATGAATCTCTGGTACAAAAGGGTCCATTGGGAAAGGATCTTTCTTTGGCACCAACCAGAACTTTTATTGATAACGATACAGAGGACATTTCAAAATTTACAGTATTGGAAACACATAAATGTGTTATGCGTGGTTTGCTGATTCAAAAAGCAACTGAATTGCAGAAAAATAGGCAAGCTGTCCTCCAAACACAACTAAACCTGATGGCAAACCTAGAGTCTAAGCATAAAAAAATCACTTTCCTATTCTGTAGCAATAGACCTTAGGGTGGAGCGAGAAAAACTGGCATCCTTGCTTGGGCACGACACTAAAATTCAGATGCTTAAGGCCAGAAATATACAGTATGAACATGGTAATAAATCGGGTAAACTGCTGGCCCATTCACTTAGGGAAATATCCCGGGGAAACTATGTTCCATATATCGATTCTGATAGAGGGAAACATCACTTTATATCTAGGGAAGTTGCAGAGGTCATTCGAGAGTATTATCTATCCCTTTATAACTTATCAACAAATTTATCTACTGACCAGTTGGTACAAAATAAGATGCTTAAGTCTCATAAAGCCCCGGGGCCAGATGGGTATACGCTGGCTTACTATAAGGCCTTTGCTCCTATTTTAGCTCCCAGATTTATAAAGGCATTTAATTCTCTTTTGGAAGATCAGCCTTTACCGATAGACACCCTAAGGGCACATATTACAGTGATCCCTAAGGAAGCTAAGAATCATGCCCATTGTATGAACCCATTTCCTACTAAACATTGATTTAAACATTTTTACTCGTATATTGGCTCAAGACTACAACCTCACCTTCAAGATATCATCCACCCTGACCAAGCCAGCTTTATGCCTACTAAGGAGGTGAAGGATAATACTACTAGAGCCCTAAATATTATTCATTTGGCTCATCTTCATAAAATACCATTATGTTTGTTATCCTCCGACGCAGAAAAGGCTTTTGACAGGGTGGACTGGACATTCTTGAAGGAGATGTTAACCCATATTGGTGTGGGGAAGTCGTTTAGTAAATGGATAGAGGCAATATACTCGGCTCCATCTGTAGCTGTTAGAATTAATGAGATGACCTCCTCATATTTCTATTTGAGTAATGGTACAAGACAAGGATGTCCTCTATCTCCATTGATCTTTATACTAACCTTAGAACCATTTCTGCGATATGTCCGAGGAAGTACTAATATTCAGGGTTTCTTAATAGGTAAGATGGACCATAAAACGGCGGCTTTTGCGGATGATATACTGTTTTTTATTACATCCCCAGAAACCACGTTGCCAAATTTATTAAGTGAGTTTAATCGGTATAATGTACTTTCAAACTTTAAAATCAATATTCAAAAATCAGAATTGCTCAATATTACGCTGCCCTCTGCTCCTGTCCAAGCTCTTCAATCTTCATTCTCTTTTCCTTGGGCAGCCTCCCACTTGACATACTTAGGGGTCAAATTGACTCCCTCAGTAGAAAAAAATGTTATAGTTAATTTTCCTCCAATCATGCAGGAACTTTCCTCTGACTTGGAGAGATGGAATAGAGGTCCTTTTACATGGATGGGTAGGAATGCTATTCTTAAAATGAACATCTTGCTAAGGTTATTGTACCTTTTTCATACTCTACCAATAGTCGTTCAGGGGTCCTATCTGAAATCACTACATAGTATTTTTAGTATTAGATTTATCTGGGCAAAAAAGCACCCATGTCTATCCTACCAGCTCCTGGCTATGCCTAAAGCTCAGGGAGGTATGGCCTTTACAGACCTGATATGATATTATCAGGCAGTGCACCTTGCTAGGGTACTAGATTGGTGTAGAGATGGGGGACAGAAAGCCTGGGTAGGCCTGTCTGTTTTGATTTTGGGGCTGGGAGTGGTTCGAGTAGCAGTGGGTGTGACCACCTGGCTCCAGTTCTTACGCACTTCCAGGGAGAATGTTCTGGAAGAGGAGGTTGGGCCTAGAGTTGGAGTAGCAGGCAGCACATGTGGGAGCTCTGACCAATCCCTAACTGGCTTTGGCAGGGGGCGGGCCTCCTATATATGCTGAGGTCACATGTTGCTGGAGAGGAGTAGTCGACTGGGTCATGTAAGGAATGGAGTGCTAGACAGCTGCAAGATCACACCCCCATCTGGGGGGGGGGGTGGGATCGCAGGAGGAGGCCCGGGGAGAACTGTGAGGGAACATTGCCTTTACACTGTCATTGGCAATGTCTCTATCACCACACGGTCGGTGGCAGGGAACGCCTGGAGCAGAGGAGCAGGAGAAGCTGTCAGAATGCATTGTCTGGGAAAGTTCTTCATCAAGGACTCAGGGCTGGAAGGTTCAAGGTACACGGTCACTAGCAGAGTCTTCATCATGCACACGGTGGATGATGAAGAGTCCTGGATCAGAGAAGAGACTGTGGGGATGTGTGTGTCAAATCAATTTGGCTGGGCAACACATGATTTGCAAGATGGACTGGCTGGGAACAGTAGTCTATTTCCTAGAAGATCAACTTTAACCTGCTAGGCCTCTGGGGAGAGGTTCTGCAGGCCTCAGGCCTAGTAGCAGTGAGTCAGCAGAGCCAGTAGAGGGGCTTATTCAGAGTGAGTTCTTCATACCCATTAGAAGAGGATGTGTTATACCCTAATGTAATTAGAAGTTGTGCAGGAGGAAACCAAGAGCGCAAGGAGAAGCAAGTTTGGGCAGGTGGTGAAGATAACTAAGACCATTATGTTTACACGGTCAAAAGTAATGTTTCTGTCCCTCACACGGTCATGGATGGACAACTCTTAGTAACAGCAGTCTGCATAGGAGATGCAAAGGGAGTAACAGTCTGCAGGGAGCTGCAGGAGAAGATTTCTACTTAGTCAAATGTACACATTCTATCTTCAGGCTCTAAATATGTTCAAAGTATATTGAAACCTGTAAATATGATGGCAATGATTAATTCTATAGGCATCCCATATCCCAATCCCTATCGAAGTTGTACCCCCCAAAAAAACAACAAAAACAAAGCTTGCAAAAATGACTGTTCATTGTCTCTGGAAAGGATGCATGAAGTCTGGCAGTGGGGTGATTTGTTTTTCAGTAGTGCTAACACCGTGGCTACACACTGTATTTATACTGGGTATATGTACACAATTCCACCAGGACTCCTATTGGGCCCATTGCTGATAATACCTGTTTGCATATTGGATATATACAGTATAGCTTGTATAACAGTGTAAATTTACTGTCCCCTCAAAATAACTCAACACACAGCCATTAATGTCTAATTGATTTGTGATGTTCGAATGTTCGGCCGCAAACCAAACAGAGTAGTTTGGCCCATCCCTAATCCCTACACAGGTATAGAAAAATAATTTGTAGTGAAAAATTAATGTAGGCTTTTTTGTTTATAGCGCAAAAAATAAAAAGGACTTTAATTTTGTTTGGGTACAACGTCGCATGGCCTTGCAATTGTCAGTTAAAACAATGAGGCGCCGTATCGCAAAAAAAGGGCTTGGTCAGGTAGGGGGTAAATTCTCCTGGGGCTGAAGTGGTTGAAGTGGTTTTAAAGCCTAAATATTTTTTACCTTCATGCATTCCTTGCTGCTGTCAATCAAAGTCAGTAACGAATGAGTGGGTGGCAGGGCTGAGTCCCGCTGTTTGTGTCAATAGAGTAAATTGTGTGCTGCAAGGCAGAAGTCAGTGGCGGCCCCTCCATATGGGGTGCAGGGGCGCCACCCCCCTAATCCATGCTCCTGGCCCCTAATCTTCATGCAGGGCGCCGGATGCATGGATTTCAACTGAGTTTTTTTTTTTTTTTAAGCACATGATTAGAGCCAGAGGCTCTAATTGGCTTCAAAAAAAGGGTGGGCTCCGGGCGCAGAGCCCACCCTTGGCCAATCTCCTCCTGGCCAATCAGGAAGCGGTTCCTGTCTTAGGACTCTAAGTCAATTGGGTCAGGACCCACTTCCTGTTCGGCCAGGAGGAGAAGCAACGACCCCGGAGTGAGGAGCAGCAACCCTACTCCCCTACTCCTTGTCATCTGCCTCCTAAGGTAAGGTGGCCTCTGTCCCTCTGTCTCCCGCAGGAGGGTGATCGCTGCCTTCATGTCCTTCTCCGTGTCCATCTCCCACGCGGGGGGGGGGGGGGCTTTGGGGATCACCGTCTCCCTGTCCATCTCCCTTGGGGGGTGGTGGTGGCGGTGGTTTGCCGCCCCTCCCCCCCAAAATATTTAGCACCTGCCGCCACTGGCAGAAGTACTAACAATGAAGCCGCTGTGCAGACTACCTTACTGAAATGTGTGTGTGTGGCATTTCATTCCTTTCTATACACCGCAGCTCAGCTGTACTATATAGAAACTAAAAGAGAAAAGCTACGGTGCAGGACAGAAAAATGTAGACATATTGCAGATATCTGTACTGCATCACAGCTCATCTGAAGGCTGCATTTAAGTGTAAATAGGACACATAGAAAACAATTGTTTTTTGTGTTCCCTTTCAGAAAACTGTTTTTCTAGTGCAGAAAACTGCTGATCTCTACACAAGTGTGAACAAGCCCTTATGATATATATGCTGAGGTCATGAATCATTTGTATGGAATATATTTTACAGTTATGTTTAAATATTTATTTTACCAAATGTTTTATCTTTTTTTATTGTAGTAAAAACTGACATACTATCCTTAAACACTGGGAAAATCATTAGGAAATGAAATTACTTTTTGGAGTTATGGCTTCAAAAGAAGACAGTAATGTGTTTAACAGAAATAAACCTAACTAAGCAGTGAGGATGATTTAGGAAAGATCCAATTCGGTAAACTAAACCAAGCTAAAACCTAAAGTAATACTCCGCGTTATCCAAGACACTGATGGTACAAACGAATGGAAAGTTAGACAGTGATATTTGATAGTGGTCAGATGGGCAGGTGCAATTAAACTGATAAACAAAAGTTTTCTAAAAGCCCAATTGAATTTCAAGGTTTTGGTTCCATTCATAGCTGAGCATGACGGAAACTGGGGCTCACGTTTACGCGTAAAAGACGTACTAAAACACATGATGTGCTTGCAGTGCCATTATTTCTTAATGCCATTCTAAATGTGGGCAGCAGTCATGAGTAGGGCTGGGGAAAAAATCGATTTAAATCTTGAATCGAGTTTTAGAGGTCAAATCGATTCAAAATTTAAGCAAATCGATTTCTTTTGATTTTTTTTTTCACCACCATGCCGGTCCTGAGGTGTTGCGGGCAGGAGTATTTAGGTGAGGCTGCGGCTTTGGCCTAGTCCACAAGGCCGGATGCCACGGACTAGGCCAAAGCCGCGGCCTCGCCTAAAAACTCCTGCCCGCAGCTCCTCAGGACCGGCGCGGTGTCCATAAAAAAAAAAAAAACGATTTGAATAGTGAATTGAGTTTTTTTTTCTTTTTTAAATCGCCCAGCTCTAGTCATGAGTTTTCTGTGTGACAAAATGTGCAAAAAAAGCGTGCCGCCGAATGCAGCCTATTCAAGTCAATGGGCTGGCTTGTGAAAAAACACAAAACACAATACTTTGCTATGCCCAGATGTGAATGTAGCCTTAATCCATTATCTACCTTTCAGGTGCATCAAAGTAAAAGGTTTGCATTGAGGGCATGTAATGCCCCATACACACGGTAACGGAAACGGAAAATGTGCGATCGGATCATGCTGTTGGAAAATCCGACCATGTGTGGGCTCCATCTGACTTTTTCCATCGGATTTTCCGATGCACAAAGTTTAAGAGCAGGATCTAAAATTTTCTGACAACAAAATCCGATCGCATAAATTCCGATCGTGTGTAGACAATTCCGTGGGGCAAAGTGCCACGCATGCTCAGAATAAACGAATAAAATAAAGAAATGAAAGCTATTGGCTACTGGCCCGTTTATAGTCCCGACATACGTGTTTGGCGTCACCTTCAGAATGATCGGATTTTCTGATGACATTGTGAGATCGTGTGTATGCAACACAAGTTTCGGCCAAAATCCGCCGGAAAAAATGAGACTTCGGCAAAGAGCCCAATACTTCCACACACAAGGGTGTAAGGGCTTGTTTACATTTGTGTCAAAAGGGCGCTGGATAGACAATGAGGCAGGGGTTATGCCGCACACCACAAACACATGCAGTTGCAGGGCACCCCATTCAGTTGCAGCACTGCCCATCAAATGTGACGGGGGAGATCATTTTTGCCGCAACATGATGCAAAGTACCATGGTACATGTACACGCCTGTCCACTGCCTTGGCAGCTTAAGGGTGCTTTCACACTGCTCCACTGAAAACAACATGTTAAAAACGCATATATAATGGATTTTTTATGCATTTCCAGTGCATTTTCTGGTTGGCATGCACCTGTGAAACATGGACACAGGACTGAAAAATTTACCAAAAATGCAACTGCGGTGCTTTTTGGTGTGTTTTTGACATGTTTTTCATTCAATTTAACTGGGAGCTGCATTTTTGGTGTGGTTTTAAAAAGTGCACCAAAGATGCATCTTGCAGGACTTTTCAAAACACACCATACCCACAGCACAGCAGTGTGAAAAATCCCATAGGGTTTAAAGGGAAATATTTTTATTGCATTTTTCTTGCGTCTTTAGCAAGGTAAAAGTGCATCAGTGTGAAAGGGCCCTAAAGGGAGGCGGTTGAGGGGCAGTAAAAAAGCAGATTGACTGTATGTTTTACTCCTCCCAAAACTGCAAGTGCAAAGGAGGCCTAGGAGTCCTCCTCTACAGAATGTTGGCAGGGAACAGACTTTTCTATACAGGCTGTGGCTGCTTATTAATAAAAATACTTTTGAATATTTTTTAGCTGATATAAACTTAAAGTGATTGTAAAGGCTCGCTTTAAAAAAATAAATAACAAACATGTTATACTTACCTCCTCTGTGCAGTTGGTTTTTCACAGAGCAGCCCAGATCCTCCTCTTCTCTGGTCCCCTTTGGTGCTCCTAGTCCCTTCCTCCTTTGAGTGCCCCTCAGCAAGCAGCTTGTTACAGTTTTGTCACCCAAGCCAAGTCAAAGCTCCGTGTATCCATTCAGCTACGGAGCCCCGACCTGGCCCTGCCCCTCTCTCTCTCCTGATTGGTTGACTGACTTTGATTGACAATGCGGGAGCCAATAGCGCCGTTGCTCTGTCGCAGCCAATCAGGAGAAGTGTACTTGATGGCTGAGGGGATCATTACTGGAGAGAGAAGGAGCTCAGGTAGGAATATCAAAAATATTACAGTATGTTCCACCACAAATAATACAGTATACCGCTCCACCACATTAATTACAGTATACTGCTCCACCACATTTAAGAGGAAGTAAACCCTGTTGAGTTTACTTCCTCTTTCATTCCCTGCAAAGGTAAAGCATAATGGACTACTATGCATCGCATAGTAGTCCATTATGTGTCACTTACCTGACACAGGAGCCAGCGAAGTCACCGCTGTCCCCTGTAGTCCGCCGCATCCATCTTCTCGGTGGGTCTCGCTGCTCCGTCGCTGTCATTCAGCGAAGCCGCGATGACATCACTCCCGCCCATGCGCACGGGAGTCGCCACGCGCGGCATATCGCCGTTGACCACGGTGCCTATCTTTCGCCAAATATCTCCTAAACCGTGTAGGTTTAGGAGATATTTCTTGAACCTACAGGTAAGCCTTAATCTAGGCTTACCTGTAGGTCAAAGTGTGTTGTAAGGGTTTACAACCACTTTAATTACAGTATACTGCTCCACCACATTTATTACAGTATGCTCCACCACAAATATTACAGTATACTAATAATAATTGAGTCTGTGGCAGAAACAAAAAATGACAGTATGATTCCAAAAGTGTAGTAAAAGTCCAAGAATCCTTCAACCTTCACCCGAGACGAGAAAGAGAATGAGATAAGAAGAGGGAGGGAGATCCTGGGATCAGAAGACCAAAAACCACTTAGTGTGTGGGGACCCTTACCCGAACTGGTGGACCCCCTAAAGAGCAAGGTCTAATGCGCCAGCAGATTTAGCCCTCTGCAGGGTCTAACAGGCCTCCGTCCTCTTGGAGCACTCCGAATGTGGCAGAGAATCCTCAGTGATGTCCTGATTGGGAAAGGAGAGCCCAGTCTGTGGAGCGCAGTAACACAAGTCACCAGTGTGAAGAGACAGAACACACTCCAATAGTGTAATAAAGTTTAAAAATCAATAGCAAATAGCCACATACAATATAAAAACAGCAAACACCCATACATTCGTGGTCACGTGGGGCGTAATGACATCGGCACGTAGCACTGCCCTACATGTTTTTTCATGGGTGACGCCTTCCTGGGACATGGGTGACGCGCTGAGCCTTTTATCTCATCTATGGACAACCAGATCTCGTTTTTGTCCAGACGCCATATTGTGAATAACAAATGTGCATATCCTGAATAGAAAAACACCAAGCCTCGATCTGATAAATGACAAACCAATAAGGAGTCACTTAAAAGAAGGAAACTAAATTGCAATCTACTTAAGGGAGATTAGGCTATGTATATCACCACAACCCAATCTTATCATTTTAATGCTTCACGAAGTAATATAGAAAATATCTAAAAGTTACATATATTTAAGGAAGAAAAGAGAACTAAGCATAAAGTCCAAATGGTAGGTAAAAAGCAGTTACCATGCGAAATATTGCACAAGGGGGAAAAATTATTATTAGCATGGGGAGAGAAAAATCTTTTGACTCCTCAATAGGCCAAGAATATCACATCAACGTGATGTTTTCCAACAGTACAAAAATAGGAACAATGAAGAAATTACCTGCCCTTGTAGGTTTCAGCAGTGGTCATCAACCCTGTCCTCAGGGCCCACTAACAGGCCAGGTTTTATGTATTATCTTGGGGAGATGCAGACTAGAATACTGCAATCACTGAGCAGCAAATGTATTTCAGTTATCGTTCAAACCTGGCCTGTTAGTGGGCCCTGGGGACAGGGTTGATGACCACTGGTTTTCAGTACGTCGGACGTAGGGTGTGACCTTTGCAGGTCAGATCGAATGAACACATTGTAAATATCAGGAGAGGTTTTAATGGTCATCCTGTTTCTAGACATTACTTAGAGGTATACAATCCGAATCCCAAGGGTACTTCCTTGGTGTTTTTCTATTCAGGATATGCACATTTGTTATTCACAATATGGCGTCCATCTGAAAACGAGGTCTGGTTGTCCATAGTTGAGATAAAAGGTGATTGCTCAGCTTGTCGCCCGTGCCCCAGAAAGACGTAACGTATGACGAAACATGTAGGGTGGTGCTATGTGCTGACATCATTATGCCCATGTGACCCCGGATGTACGGGTATTCGCTGTTTTTTAAGCTTGCTGGCTGTTTTTATATTGTATGCGGCTATGTCCGCTCTCTTTTAGCAATAAAGGCTATTGATTTTTAAACTTTATTACACTATTGGAGTGTGTTCTGTCCCTTCGCACTGGTGACTTGTACACAGTGCGCTCCACAGACCGGACTCTCCATTCCCAATCAGGATATCATGGAGGAATCCCTGCCACGTTCGGAGTGCTCCAAGAGGACGGAGGTATGTTAGACCCTACAGAGGGCTAAATCTGCTGGTGCATTAGACCTTGCTCTTTAGGGAGTCCACTAGTTTGGGTAAGGGTCCCCATACACCAAGTGGTTTTTGGTCTTCTGATCCCAGGAACTCCCTCGCCCTCTTCTTATCTCATCCTCTTTCTCTTCTTGTGTAAAGGTTGAAGGATTCTTGGACTTTTACTACACTTTTGGAATCATACTGTCATGTTTGTTTACACTACAGACTCGATTATTATTATTTTCACTAGTTTTTCATATAGACTTTCATATATTGATTTTATTTACGTTTTGTTCATTTAGAATTTTTTTTGTATTGCAATAGTGCACTTCTTGTGTTTTCTAATTTTTTACATAGAATCACTTACATTATAAGCGCAACTTATTTGTATACACATTATAGTATACTCCACCACAAATATTACAGTATTTTGCTCCACCACAAATATTACAGTACAGGACACAGATTAGTCCTCTCACTTTAAGATGGTGCTCCTAATGACAACTCATTATGTGTATAAAAGACACCTGTCCACAGAATCTCTTTCTTCCATTTAAACCTCACCATCATGGGTAAGACCAAAGAGATGTCAAAGGACTTAATTGACGATATTGTAGACCTGCACAGGGCTGGAATGAGCTACAAAACCATCAGCAAGAAGCTTGGTGACAAGGAGACAACTGTTGGAGTGTCTATTTGCAAATGGACGAGATACAAAATAAACATTAGTCACCCTCGGTGAAATGCTTAGCATTTCAGCATTTCCCAGCAAATATTTCCCCTCTTAGTAAACATTCTCTACCATCTCCCGCTCCCAGCAAAAATTCCCCCTCTTAGCAAAAATCCTCCCCCATCTCCCCCCCAGCAAAAATCCTCCCCCATCTCCCCCCCCCCCCCAGCAAAAATTCCCTCTCTTAGCAAAAATCCTCTCCCATCTCCCCCTCTCAGCAATAATTCCCCCTCTTAGCAAAAGTTCTCCCCCCTAGATTTATAAATCCCCGCTCTTATCAAAAATCTTCCCAATCTCCCCCTCCCAGCATACATTCCCCCTCTTAGCAAAAATCCTCCCCATCTCCTCCTCCCAGCAAAAAGTTCCCCTCTTAGCAAACATCCTCCCCATCTCCCCCTCCCAGCATAACTTTCCCCTCTCAGCACAAATCTTCTCCCATCTCCCCCTACCTCAAACCCGTGCCTTCTTCTCCTGTTCTGTAAGAGCAGCCTACTATGCTGGGACTTGTAGTGCCCTCTGTGGGGGCCTCAGTGTCCCCCATAGTCTAGGGCACTAAAAGTCCCAGCATAAGAGGCTGCCATATCTCAGACGCCCACAGATGGCACTAAAAGTCGCAGCAGAGCAGGCTGCCACCAGTCCTCCAAACACAGCATGAGGAGACCACATCCTTCTAATCCCATACATTTACCCCCTGGCTACCATACACCACGCCCCTCCCCACTCTACCTTTACATTAGGGTCTCATCCTGGCCCCTCTCCAAAGTCTGGGAAGCGTGTCTCACTGCACGGTGGGCACCTCAGTGGCTGTGGGCAGCGGCTGGATCCATGGAGTGGACATCGGCGGATGCCGCAGCCGGCGCCACCTTTGTGTACATTTAAATGATGTTATTCCATGTGTGCAGAGTGTGTCAGGGCACAGTGGGCCCCCCTGGCTTTGGACTCCCATGTGCACTGCACACCCTGCACGCATGGATAATACGCCACTGGCTTTGGGGCTGTTTCTCTGCTAAAGGTACAGGCTGACTTTGCCGCATAAAGGGGCCCATGGACAGTGCCATTGAAAAATGTATGAAAAATCTTGAATGAGAACCTTCTTTCCTCAGAACACTGATGATGGGTCGTGGATTGGTCTTCCAGCATGACAATGACCCAAAACATACCGCCAAGGAAACAAAGGAGCGGCTCAAGAAAAAGCACAATAAGGTCATGGAGTGTCCTAGCCAGTCTGCAGACATTAATGCTATAGAAAATGTATGGAGGGAGCTGAAATTTTGAGTTGCCAAGAGACAGCCAAGAAACCTTAAGGATCCAGAGAAGATCTGTAGAGAAGAGTGGACCAAATTCCCCCCTATGATGTGTACAAATCTAAGAAACGTCATGTTTTGCTTATTTTACTCACTGAACTGCAACTTAATTTATACCATTTATATCATGTGTTTTTTGGGGATTTTTTGTTGATATTCTGCCGCTATCATTTAAAATATACCTGATGCACATGATAGACATTATAGACCCTTCATTTCTTTGTATGTGGGCAAACGTACAAAATCTGCAGGGGATCAAATAATTATTTTCGCTACTGCACATAGTCAGTACAAGGGACGAGTATATAGTCAGTACAAAGGGCAAGTACTTAGACACTTGCCGACTGTGTCAACAGATATACTGCAGCACAATGGCTCTCCTGGGCGAAATACCCTAGGGTACGTCTTACCCGTTCTTAGCCAGCAGAGGGTGTTAGCACGTGCCCGCTGCATGGCAGGGGAACCGATGCGTGTAGCCTGCCAGCATGACGCCACCGGCCACAGCTGATTGTGTGCACGAGCGCCAGTATGGAGATTTGTGTGTGTAAACACACAAATCCCTGTGCTGTCAGAGGAGAGGAGCCATATCGTTTCTCCCCAGTAAGTAGGAAAAATAATATGTCTGCTCTCCTACTTACTCACAACCCCACACAGTTAGAACATGCTGAGGGAACATACATTTAACCCCTTGATCGCCCCCTAGTGTTAACCCCTTTCCCTGCCAGTGACATTTACACAGTAACCAGTGCATTTTTATCGCACTGATCGCTGTATAAATGCCAAAAGTCTCTGATCTGTCCGTCGCAATGTCTCAGTACTGCTAAAAATTACAGATTACTGCCATTACTAGTAAATAATAATAATAATAAAAATGCCATAAAAATTCGATTTTTTTATTGTGATTTACCAAAAATATGTAGAAGAATATATATTGGTCTAAACTGATGAAGGTGGAATTTTTGCTGGGAGGGGGAGATGGTAGCTGATGTTTATTATATATATTTCTATAAATATATATTTATTTCAAAATTGTCGCTCTTATTTTGTTTATAGCGCAAAAAATAATAACCGCAGAGGTGATCAAATATCACCAAAAGAAAGCTTTATTTGTGGGGAAAAAAAGGACGCAAATTTTGTTTGGGTATAATGTCGAACGGCCGTGCAATTGTCAGTTAAAGTGACGTAGTGCCAAATTGTAAAAAATGCTTTGGTCAGGAAGGGGGTAAAATCTTCTGGGGCTAAAGCAGTTAGTCAGTACAAGGGACAAGTATATAGTCAGTACAAGGGACAAGTATATAGTCAGTACAAGGGGACAAGTATATAGTCAGTACAAGGGACAAGTGTATAGTAAGTACAAGAGGCAAGTATATAGTCAGTACAAGGGACAAGTATATAGTCTACATGGGACAAGTATATAATCTGTACATGGGACAAGTATATAGTCAGTACAAGGGACAAGTATATAGTCAGTACAAGGGACAAGTGTATAGTAAGTACAAGAGACAAGTATATAGTCAGTACAAGGGACAAGTAGATAGTCAGTACAAGGGACAAGTATATAGTCTGTTCATGGAACAAGTATATAGTCAGTACATGGGACAAGTATATAGTCTGTACAAGGGACAAGTATATAGTCTGTACAAGGAACACGTATAACCCTTTCATGACTAAGCCTATTTTTGGCATTTGGTGTTTACAAGTTAAAATCCATATTTTTTGCTAGAAAATTACTTGGAACCCCCAAACATTATATATATATATTTTTTTTAGCAGAGACTCTTGAGAATAAAACAGCGATTGTTGCAATATTTTATGTCACACGGTATTTGCGCAGCGGTGCTTTAAAGAGGAAGTAAACCCTTTCAAACCACTTTGACCTACAGGTAAGCCTAGATTAAGGCTTACCTGTAGGTCCAAGCAATATCTCCTAAACCTATATGGTTTAGGAGATATTTGCCCGAAAATGGGCACCGCTGTCTACGGCGCATGCGCCGTAGACAGCGGCGTGCAGGCGCACTAAATGCGGCAAGTCCAAGAATGGATTTGCCTAATTTGTCGACTCCCGTGCGCATGCTTCGCCGAATGGCAGCGGCGGAGCTGCGAGACGCGACTCCCGTGCGCATGGGCGGGAGTGACGTCATCGCGGCTTCGCCGCTGTCATTCGTCGGAGCTGCGAGACGCCACCAGCAAGATGGATGCGGCGGACTACAGGGGACAGCGGCGACTTCGCTGGCTCCTGTGTCAGGTAAGTGACACATAATGAGCTACTATGCGATGCATAGTAGTCCATTATGCTTTACCTTTGCAGGGAAAAAAAGAGGAAGTAAACCCATCAGGGTTTACTTCCTCTTTAAACGCAACTTTTTTGGAAAAGGGACACTTTCATGAATTAAAAAAAAACGAAACAGTAAAATTAGCCCAATTGTTTTACATAATGTGAAAGATAATGTTACACTGAGTAAATAGATACCAAACATGTCACACTTTATAATTGCACGCACTCGTGGATTGACGACAAAGTACGGTACCTAAAAATCTCAATTGGCGGCGCTTTAAATTTTTTTTACAGTTACCAGGTTAGCGTACCAGAGGAGGTCTAGTGCTAGAATTATTGCTCTCACTCTGACGATCGCGGCGATACCTCACATGTGTGATTTGAACACCGTTTACATATGCGGGCGCGACTTCCGTATGCGTTTTCTTTGCTTTGTGAGCTAGTGGGGACAGCGGGCGCTTTAAAAAAAAAATGTTTAAATTTATTTTATTTATATTAAAATGACTAAATTGTTTAAAAAAAAAAATTTGATCACTTTTATTGCTGTCACAAGGAATGAAAACGGTGATTCTGAATATGTATATTTTTTTTAAACCGGCGCCATTGGCAGCCGAGTAAACGGGAAGTGACGTCATGACGTCGCTTCCGTGTTTACGATTAGGATACTGGAACAAAGCCGATTACGGCTTCGTTCCAGTTCCTCCCCAGCAGCTGGAGGCGCTAGATCTTGAATCGGTGCTCCCGATCGAGCGGGAGCACCGGTAACAGCGGCGGGAGGCGGCGGGAGGGGGGGACGTCCCCTCCCGCTCCTACGGCATAACAGCCGAGTGGCTTTTAGCCGCATCGGTTGTTATGGCTGGATAGCCAATCGCCCGCTGAAAAAAAGGTACCGGAATGATGCCTGCAGGTGCGGGCATCATCCCAGTATAACCCCCGGAAGCCGAGTACGCAGATCTGCGTATGCTCGGCGGGAAGGGGATATAGTCAGTACAAGGGACAAGTATATAGTCAGTACAAGGGACAAGTACTTAGTCAATACAAAGGGAACATTTTCAAAAATAATACATTTGAATTAGAATACATAGGAAAAGAATAGAAAAGATTAGAATATAAAAAAATAGAATAGAATTAAAATAAAAAGAAAATAATAAGAATATAACCATTTCCCAAAATTCTAATAGAATCAATTTGAATTTGGATAGAAATAGATTAGAATAGAATAGAAAATAACAGAATAGTATAGAAAAAACAACAGGCTAGAATAGAATAGAAAGAATTTAACCATCTTCCAAAATTTGAATAGAATAAATTTGAATTTGAATAGAACAGTATATAATAGAATAGACTAAGATAGAAAAGAATAGAAAATAAAATAATATAATAAAAACTAATAGAATAAACACATAGAAAAAGAATAGAAGTAAAAAAAAAACAATAGAATAGAATAGAAAGAATATAAACATTTCCCAAAATGCAAATATGACCAATTTGAATTTCAATAGAAAAGAATAGATTAGAATAGAAAGTTTATTATGTTATTTCTATTCTATTCTATTTTACTCTATTCTGTTATTTCTTTCTATACTATTCTGTTATTTTCTATTCTATTCTTTTCTATTCAAATTCATATTGATTCTATTTGAAGTTTGGGAAATGGTTATATTATTTCTATTCTATTGTTTTTTTTAATTCTACTCTATTCTATTTTTTTCTATGCGAATTTCAGAAGATGGTTATTCTCTCTCTATTTTACTCTATTCATTTTTATTCCATTCTATTCTATTTGTTTCTATTCTATTCTATTCCATTCTTTTATGTTTATTCTATTTTGTTTTGTTTTTTTCTATTATATTCTATTCTTTTATTTTATTTTCTGTTATATGCTTTTCTATTCTATTATTTTTTTTCTATAATTTTTTTTTCTATTCTATACCTCTATTTTCTATTCTATTTCATTCTCCTGGAATTTGAAAACTTTTCGAATTCAAAAACTATTCAAATTTGAAAAGGCAAAATATAAGCCAGCTTTATAGTTCATCTTTAAACATGGTTGAGAGTCTTAACCAAACACCAATCTGCCGGTCTGACAATATATTAACAAAGAACCTCCAAATCCCTTCAGTGTGGCTGAAGTCTCATGATTTGCTTTGTGTCAGCTTGTCACTATTTGTGTTCAGCATGAGTAGATCTGATGAATACTATAGGAAATGCTCATTTTCTAGAGGTTGTAGTGCTTTGTACAGCTGCACTTATGTAATCGCTCAATTCCAGAATTACAGGGCCCACACAGAAAAGCATCATCTCTAGCCTAGATTGTACTTTTGAACAATGTAAACAGGCTTTTTTTAGCTTTCCAACTCACCCTTGAATCAACCAGCTGTGTTTTTTACAACACTATTTCATTTATAAACATGTGGTGCAGCTAAAATAAAATGTGCCACGTTGAGGTAAACACTGGTTAAAGGTGTACTCCATGTAAGTTCAAGAACATTTCTGTAAACGAGAACCAGAAGATACTCCTAAAGGCCCATACACACGATCAGACTTTTTGACAACAAACATGCAAATTAGCTCTTTTGGAGCAACATCCAACCGAGTGTACACTCCATCGGACAAACTTTTTCCGTTTTCATCTGACTTTTGTTGGCTGTGCGAACGGACAAACTTTTTGACAACATAAAGCCTCATACACACGATAGGACTTTGTACAAACTTTCCCTTGGATTTTTGTACAAAGGGCGTCGGCCCTGAACTTGTATTGCATACACACAGCAGGACTTTTTCGGCCAACTTTCACCAAATCATGTGGTTTTTCTGCTCTTTACCGCCACCTTTGGTCAACTTCTGTATTGTTGTCTCATCTTTTGCATTGGTTCTGAGCATGCCTGTTTGTACTTTGTACAAAAGTCCTATGGTTTTCTGTACACACGATCAGACTTTGCTCCATCTGACTTTTGTTGCCAGAAAGTTTGTCCGTTCGCACAGCCAACAAAAGTCTGATGAAAACCAAAAAAGTTTGTCCGATGGAGCGTACACACGGTCGGATGTTGCTCCAAAACAGCTAATTTGCATGTTTGTTGTCAAAAAGTCTGATCGTGTGTATGGGCCTTAAGTCCGATGGAGCAAAGTCCGATCGTGTGTACGCAAAACCATTGGACTTTTGTACAAGGTACAAACACGCATGTGCAGAACCAATGCAAAAGATCAGATAACAATACAGAAGTTGACCAAAGGTGGCGCTGGAGTAATTGAACGTCCTCTTTTGAAGTGTCGCCAGTACGTTGAAACGTCACTACATTCGTGTTTGTTGCCTAAAAAGTCCAATCGTGTGTATGCAATACAAACTTGTGGACCACGCCCTTTGTACAAAAGTCCACGGGAAAGTTTGTACAAAGTCCGATCGTGTGTATGAGGCTCAAGACTACTTTCTGGAAATGTCTGAGAACCTCTTAGCTAGAAATTAGGTTCAGTACCCACAGATCTAAAGAGAAATTCAAAACATTTGTTATAAAGATAAAGGCCCATACACACGATCAGACTTTTTGACAACTAAAGGCCCGTACACACATTCAGACTTTTTGACAACAAACATGCAAATTAGCTCTTTTGGAGCAACATCCAACCGAGTGTACGCTCCATCGAACAAACTTTTTCCATTTTCATCGGTCTTTTGTTGACTGTGCAAACGGACAAACTTTTTGACAACATAAGTCGGATGGAGCAAAGTCCAATCGTGTATACGCAAAACCATCGGACTTTTGTACAAGGTACAAACACGCATGCGCAGAACCAATGCAAAAGATCAGACAACAATACAGAAGTTGACCAAAGGTGGCACTAGAGTAATTGAATGTCCTCAGTTGAAGTGTTGTCAGTACGTTGAAACGTCACTACGTAGAGTCCACGGGAAAGTTTGTACAAAGTCCGATCGTGTGTATGAGGCTCAAGACTACTTTCTGGAAATGTCTGAGAACCTCTTAAGCCTCATACACACAATCGGACTTTGTACAAACTTTCCCGTGGATTTTTGTACAAAGGATGTCGGCCGTGAACTTGTATTGCATACACAAGGCAGGACTTTTTCAGCCAACTTTCACCAAATCACGTGTTTTTTTTCTGCTCTTTACCCCCACCATTGGTCAACTTCTGTATTGTTGTCTGATCTTTTGCATTGGTTCTGAGCGTGCGTGTTTGTACATTGTACAAAAGTCCTATGGTTTTCTGTACACACGATCAGACTTTTGTTGCCGGAAAGTTTGTCCATTCGCACAGCCAACAAAAGTCAGATGAAAAGCGAAAAAGTTTGTCCGATGGAGCGTACACATGCAGTCAGATGTTGCCTTAAAACAGCTAATTTGCATGTTTGTTTTCAAAAAGTCTGATCATGTGTGCGGGCCTTAAGAAACAAGTTTAATTAGCTGCACTGACAGACCATCTATCATGTAAAACATCATTTTATTTCAACAAATTCCAACATTTATACATAAGTTAATTAACTTGGAAGGCTAGGTTTACACTTTCAGTTGCAGAGCGGTAAAAAATATGTGTAAATAAGTCTTTATCATCACTCTTATGCCCCGTACACACGGTCGGATTTTCTGACGGAAAATGTTCGATGGGAGCTTTTTGTCAGAGATTTCCACTGTGTGTAGGCTCCATTTGGATATTTTCCATCGGGATTTCCATCACACAAAATTTGAGATCTGCATCTCAAATTTTCCGACAACAAAATCCGTCGTCGGAAATTTCGATCGTGTCTACACAATTCCGACACACAAAGTTCCACGCATGCTCGTAATCAAGAAGATGTGCCGCACTGGTTATTGAACTTCATTTTTCTCAGCTCGTCGTACATGTTGTACGTCACTGCGTTCTTGGCGTTCAGAATTTCCAACAAGATTTGTGTGACTGTGTGTATGCAAGACAAGTTTGAGCCAACATCCATCAGAAATAATCCATGGATTTTGTTGTCGGAATGTCCGATCAATGTCCAATCGTGTGTACGGGGCAGTATGCTTAAAGGCAGCCAGACCGGGTTGTATACTTGCCATGGCCACAATACTTTGCGTTAGCGAAAGAATGATACGCCCTGTTACATTCAAGTGAATGGGGCTGAGCTGCATTTGCCCAGCAACCATTGGAATTGCATGGTTGTGGCATGGTGGTGAAGGCTTATAGGAGTTAAAACAGGTGGTGAGTAGTGATGGCCGAACGGTTCGCCCGGCGGTCGTTTCGCGGCGAATTTCCGACATTCGCGGTCCGCACGTTCGAACGCCTTTTTCCGTCGTTCGCCGCGGCGGACTTACGTGTTTAATGTATACAAGAACTTTAACCTTTGGTGACACGTTTATCATGTGATACAGGACAGCCAATTGAGACATGACAGCACATGGACACTTGTACATTCCCCCTAACCTATAAATACACCCGATCCGGTGGCCATTTTACATTCTTTCTTCTGTTACGATAGGGACAGGTTCCTGTGTGGAGTAGGGAGAGATAAACCACTAGCTATTTGGTACACAAAAGTTCTTTTCAGGACTGGTATAGGTGTTAGGTGTTGATAGGTTTGCTGTGCTGCTGATTCTTGCAGCAGCCTGAGTGTCTTTTGTTAGTTTAGAGAAAGGGAAAGGACGGTGTATGCTACAGGGACAGCCAGATTAGTCTTTCATCATCATCATCATCATCATCATCATTAGCTGTTACTATCAAGGTCCACAAAAGAGCTGTTCCAGTAACCACTAATCGTTCTCTTTTTTTGCCAATTTGTATAGGGACAGGAAGGAAGCAGTGTTGTCAGGCAGTGAGGGTAATTTTAAAGACTTGCTGTTATTATTAGTTCCACAAAGGTTCTTTTCAGGACTGGTATCAGTGGTACAGTAATAGGCTTGTACATGTATAATATTCTTTCTTCCAAATATAGAAAGGATATTATACTTGACTGCTGCCCTTCTGCTGCAGTCTGCTAAACATTCACAACTCACTTGTTCCACAAAAGTTCTTATAAGGACTGGTAACTTGGTATAGGGTGCTACGGTACATAGGCTTGAGTGCGGTACAGTCTGCTGTTCTGTAAGGACCGCTATCGGTCCACAATAGATAGGGTTGACGTGCACCACTGCTGACCGCTGCCCTATACTGCAGCAGTCCTTCAGCGGTATAGGGACTGACGTACAGTCTGCTAATCACTAACACACAACCTGCTTGTTCCACAAAAGTTCTTATAAGGACTGGTAACTTGGTATAGGGTGCTACGGTACATAGGCTTGAGTGCGGTACAGTCTGCTGTTCTGTAAGGACCGCTATCGGTCCACAATAGATAGGGTTGACGTGCACCACTGCTGACCGCTGCCCTATACTGCAGCAGTCCTTCAGCGGTATAGGGACTGACGTACAGTCTGCTAAACACTAATACACAACCTGCTTGGTCCACAAAAGTTCTTATAAGGACTGGTAACTTGGTATAGGGTGCTACGGTACATAGGCTTGAGTGCGGTACAGTCTGCTGTTCTGTAAGGACCGCTATAGGTCCACAATAGATAGGGTTGACGTGCACCACTGCTGACCGCTCACCTATACTGCAGCAGTCCTTCAGCGGTATAGGGACTGACGTACAGTCTGCTAATCACTAACACACAACCTGCTTGTTCCACAAAAGTTCTTATAAGGACTGGTAACTTGGTATAGGGTGCTACGGTACATAGGCTTGAGTGCGGTACAGTCTGCTGTTCTGTAAGGACCGCTATCGGTCCACAATAGATAGGGTTGACGTGCACCACTGCTGACCGCTGCCCTATACTGCAGCAGTCCTTCAGCGGTATAGGGACTGACGTACAGTCTGCTAAACACTAATACACAACCTGCTTGGTCCACAAAAGTTCTTATAAGGACTGGTAACTTGGTATAGGGTGCTACGGTACATAGGCTTGAGTGCGGTACAGTCTGCTGTTCTGTAAGGACCGCTATCGGTCCACAATAGATAGGGTTGACGTGCACCACTGCTGACCGCTGCCCTATACTGCAGCAGTCCTTCAGCGGTATAGGGACTGACATACAGTCTGCTAAACACTAATACACAACCTGCTTGGTCCACAAAAGTTCTTATAAGGACTGGTAACTTGGTATAGGGTGCTACGGTACATAGGCTTGAGTGCGGTACAGTCTGCTGTTCTGTAAGGACCGCTATCGGTCCACAATAGATAGGGTTGACGTGCACCACTGCTGACCGCTGCCCTATACTGCAGCAGTCCTTCAGCGGTATAGGGACTGACGTACAGTCTGCTAAACACTAATACACAACCTGCTTGGTCCACAAAAGTTCTTATAAGGACTGGTAACTTGGTATAGGGTGCTACGGTACATAGGCTTGAGTGCGGTACAGTCTGCTGTTCTGTAAGGACCGCTATCGGTCCACAATAGATAGGGTTGACGTGCACCACTGCTGACCGCTGCCCTATACTGCAGCAGTCCTTCAGCGGTATAGGGACTGACGTACAGTCTGCTAAACACGAATACACAACCTGCTTGGTCCACAAAAGTTCTTATAAGGACTGGTAACTTGGTATAGGGTGCTACGGTACATAGGCTTGAGTGCGGTACAGTCTGCTGTTCTGTAAGGACCGCTATCGGTCCACAATAGATAGGGTTGACGTGCACCACTGCTGACCGCTCACCTATACTGCAGCAGTCCTTCAGCGGTATAGGGACTGACGTACAGTCTGCTAATCACTAACACACAACCTGCTTGTTCCACAAAAGTTCTTATAAGGACTGGTAACTTGGTATAGGGTGCTACGGTACATAGGCTTGAGTGCGGTACAGTCTGCTGTTCTGTAAGGACCGCTATCGGTCCACAATAGATAGGGTTGACGTGCACCACTGCTGACCGCTGCCCTATACTGCAGCAGTCCTTCAGCGGTATAGGGACTGACGTACAGTCTGCTAAACACTAATACACAACCTGCTTGGTCCACAAAAGTTCTTATAAGGACTGGTAACTTGGTATAGGGTGCTACGGTACATAGGCTTGAGTGCGGTACAGTCTGCTGTTCTGTAAGGACCGCTATCGGTCCACAATAGATAGGGTTGACGTGCACCACTGCTGACCGCTGCCCTATACTGCAGCAGTCCTTCAGCGGTATAGGGACTGACATACAGTCTGCTAAACACTAATACACAACCTGCTTGGTCCACAAAAGTTCTTATAAGGACTGGTAACTTGGTATAGGGTGCTACGGTACATAGGCTTGAGTGCGGTACAGTCTGCTGTTCTGTAAGGACCGCTATCGGTCCACAATAGATAGGGTTGACGTGCACCACTGCTGACCGCTGCCCTATACTGCAGCAGTCCTTCATCGGTATAGGGACTAAGAGTTTTGTCACAGGGTCATTTAAAAAATGACAGGCAGAGGAAGAGGCAGGCCCTTCCGCAGGGGTGGTAGGGGTAGGGCAGGAGCAACAGGCTTGAGCCAAAGTGGGAAGTTGCAGAAGGTGCGTTCAATTACTTTAAAGGATGCACCAGACTTGGTTGAGTGGCTCGCTCAGCCTTACTCTTCTGCACCCTCCTCATCCTCTCGATCTGCACCCTCTTCTTCACTCTCTGCTATGTGCACCCCCAAAGACACTACCACCAACAACACGACCACCACCACCACCACCACATACCTTCCGCTTGAGTCACTGGAATTATTTTCCGATCCATATCAAGAGGACATTTCTGATGCGCAGCCACTCTTGGTATTGGATCAGGAAGAGGAGGTAGCAACAAGCGCTACTCAGCAGTCTGACGCCAGTACCCAGATCAGCCCAAGGAGGAGGTTGGTCCCCGGTGTTGCTGCCTACTCCGAGATCTCTACTTATAGCGGTGGGGAAGGTGACGTTGATGATGACGTGTCTAGTGATGTCACGTGGGTGCCCACAAGAGAGGAAGAGGAGGGGAGTTCAGAGGGAGATATGGACCAGCAGATAGGGAGGAGAAGCAGCAATGACTTACATTGCACAGCAGGGACAAAGCAGACTGCAAATGTATCAGGAGCGAGTCATCGACCATGTACGGTCACATCTGGCGCTCCCAGGACACCGGCACATGGCTCCGCAGTGTGGGCTTTTTTTAACGTGTCCGCTGCTGACAATAGCGTTGCCATCTGCAATCTTTGCAGTCAACGCGTTAGTCGCGGTAAGCCCAATACTCACCTAGGGACGACCGCCTTAAGAAGGCACATGAGCAGCCATCACCGAGCCCAGTGGGAGCAACGGAACACACAAAGCCACACTGCAGGCTCTCACCGTCCAGCCTCGTCTTCTACTTCTCCTTCTCCTCTCTCCTCACAATTGTCCTCCACTCCACCTTCCATCACGCCAAGCTCACATTTTTCTGCAAAAAGGCAGGCTTCCGTGGGCCTAATGTTTGAGCGTAAAAAAATGATGACGCCGGATAACCCTCTTGCCCAACGGTTGGCGGCTGGCTTGTCAGAACTCATAGCCCGCCAACTACTGCCATATAAACTGGTGGACTCGGAGGCCTTTCGCAAATTTGTGGCCATTGGAACACCACAATGGAAGGTCCCAGGAAGGAAGTATTTCTCAGAGAAGGGCATCCCAGAGCTATATGGCCATGTTCAGCGGCAAGTGAATGTATCTCTGGCACACAGTGTCGGTGCCAAGATACATCTGACCACAGACACGTGGTCTAGCAAACACGGGCAGGGAAGGTATATCAGTTTTACTGCCCACTGGGTGAACCTTCTGACGGCCGTCAAGCATGTAACCCGTGGCACCCGTGTAGATTTGGTTTTACCGCCACGGATTGCATGCAGGCCTGACTCTTCTTCTCCTCCTCCTACTCCATCCTCCTCCCTCTCCTCCTCAGCTGCCTCCTCCTTTTCCGCTGCTAGCGTCTCTTCCACTGCACCGCCCAAGCTCCCCAGAACCTATTCCACATGCCAGGTGAGACGTTGCCATGCCGTGCTGCGTCTGTTGTGCCTGGAAGCAAAGAGCCACACTGGCCCGGCACTCCTTTCAGCTTTGCGTTCACAGGCAGATGAGTGGCTAACACCGCTCAATTTGACAGTTGGTAAAGTGGTGTGTGACAACGGTGCCAATCTGCTTAGCGCATTGAAACAGGGCAAAATCACGCACGTGCCGTGCATGGCACACGTCTTAAACTTGGTCGTGCAGCGATTCCTTGTCAAATACCCTGGGGTCCAGGACATCTTGCGGCAGGCAAGGAAAATCTCGGCCCATTTCAGAAGATCTTACACGGCCATGGCTCGCCTTGCTGACATTCAGCGGCGACACCATCTGCCGGTCAGACGTCTTATTTGCGATTGCCCGACGCGATGGAACTCAACCTTCTATATGCTTGATAGGCTGCTCCAGCAGAAACGTGCAGTTAACGTCTACCTGTATGAACTCTGCGAAAGAAACGGTTCTGGGGAGCTGGGTTTTTTTTCACCGCGCCAGTGGCTGCTCATGCGCGACACATGCAGACTTCTGCGGCCATTTGAGGAGATCACCAAACTGGTCAGTCGCAGCCATGGCGCCATCAGTGACATGGTACCTTATGCCTTCTTTCTGGAGCGTGCATTGCGTCGTGTCATTGATCAGGCTGTGGAGGAGCAGGAGCGGGAAGATGAGGAAGTCGCAATGCTGGATGAATTCCCAGGGGGGGCTACTCTATCTGAGACAAGTCAACAACAGGAGTCTGATGAGGAGTCAGAGGAGGATGGTGCCGGGGCGGATGAGCAGGAGCAAGAAGAGCATGCTTTAAACCTTTCTGGGATCCCTGTTGTGCGAGGATGGGGAGAGGAGAATGAAGAGGACGACATTATCCTGGATGATGAGCAGGAGCCAGGCCACCACACCGCTTCCACTTTAGTGCAAATGGGGGCCTTCATGCTCCAGTGTTTTAATAGGGACCCCCGTATAAAAAGCATGAGGGTCAAGGACCAGTACTGGGTGGCAACGTACTTAGACCCCCGGTACAAACACAAAATGGCGGAAATGTTACCGCCGTCGCAGAGGGCTGTCAGAATGCAGCACTTCCAGGCCTTGCTTCGAGAAATGCTGCATTCTGCTTTTGCGTGCGCTGGCAGAGGAGCAATTCCCACTCCCAGAGAAGGATTTGCGGGTACCAATCCAACAGCGCCTGCAAGAAGAGGCCGGTTTGAAGATGTGTTGGTGACTTCGGATATGAGGTCATTCTTTCAGCCGACCCATCGACAGGTGTCATCCGGATCCAGCATCAGGGAACGCCTAGACCGTCAGGTGTCCGACTACATTGGGTTAACGGCCGATGTGGACGCTCTGAGGAGTGATGAACCCCTAGACTACTGGGTGGGCAGGCTTGACCTCTGGCCAGAGCTTGCCCAATTTGCAATCGAACTGTTGGCTTGCCCCTCATCCAGTGTCCTGTCCGAAAGGACGTTCAGCGCAGCAGGGGGGATTGTGACCGATAAGCGTACTCGCCTAGCTCACCACAGTGTTAACTACCTCACATTTCTAAAAATGAATGAGGCATGGATCTCGGAGGAATTCAACACATGTGACCAGTAGACCATGTATATGTCTATAAACTATTTTTTTAATCAAGCACACAGACCTTCTTAATTCATTTGGCTCACTTCCTTGACCCAAAAAAGCACACCGTACTATATGCCCCTACCCTCCTCTTTGAAGAGGTTGAGCGGTGTCATATTTCTACTGGGGCTGCTTATGATATCCCTGTGCTGTGCTGACTTCCTCCTGGGGGTTCTTATTATGAAGGGATCACACTATCCCTGTGCTGTGCTGACTTCCTCCTGGGGGTTCTTATTATGAGGGGATCACACCATCCCTGTGCTGTGCTGACTTCCTCCTGGGGCTGCTTACGGTGCTGCTGTCAGTGCTGTATGTCACGGTGCTGCTGTCAGCGCTGTATGTCACGGTGCTGCTGTCAGCGCTGTATGTCACGGTGCTGCTGTCAGCGCTGTATGTCACGGTGCTGCTGTCAGCGCTGTATGTCACGGTGCTGCTGTCAGCGCTGTATGTCACGGTGCTGCTGTCAGCGCTGTATGTCACGGTGCTGCTGTCAGCGCTGTATGTCACGGTGCTGCTGTCAGCGCTGTATGTCACGGTGCTGCTGTCAGCGCTGTATGTCACGGTGCTGCTGTCAGCGCTGTATGTCACGGTGCTGCTGTCAGCGCTGTATGTCACGGTGCTGCTGTCAGTGCTCTGTATTACGGTGCTGCTGTCAGATGCCTCTATCACGGTGCATGTGTCATTCCGGTATGTCACGCTGCTGGTGATCATCTCCTGCACCCTCTTCTTTGCCTACCCTGGTCCCTGACCTTCCCTCTCCTCCATTGCCTTCATTAGCTCCATAGTCCTGAATTGTTAGAACAATTTCCCAAATAAAATAAAAATGCTTGTAGTTATCGATCCCAAATTCACCTCATACATGTATTATGTCATTGTCCAGATGGTGGGACTACGTTTTACCCCCTAATAATTACCACGTGGCCGCAAATTCGACATGAAGGTTTGCAAAGTTCGCCTCCCATTGAAGTCAATGGGGCCCGCGGCGAACGTTCGGTTTCGCGAACGTTTGGGTCGGTTCGCATTTCGCGTTCGCGAAACGTCCCGTCGGAAGTTCGTCCATCACTAGTGGTGAGGGACATACTGGAGGAGATTTCGTAAAACTGGAGCACTAACCCTATTCACACCCGAGCGTAGCGTTTTCAGGCAGACAGTCGCATGATTTTGCAGCGATTTTGCAGCTTTTTTTGCGCAGTTTTTGATGCAATTTTGTACAGGTCAAAAGGTCACCAATGTAAAAAGCAGAAAAACACCCAAATCTGCCTAAAAAAAAGTTCCAGAACTTGTTAGAGCTTCAGGCATTTTGGAGCTTCTGGCTTCAGGCGTTTTGGAGAGAAGATGTGAACTATCTCCATAGAGAATAATTTATTTTTTCCCCTCCAGCGTTTTGTAGCTTCAGGGTTCAAGCTACAAAACGCTCAGGTGTGAATGGGGCCTCAGAAACTTGTGTAGATGTGCATGGTAGGCAATCAGCTTTTAACTTCAGCTTGATCCATTAAGCTTTGAAAATAAAACCTGGAAGCTGATTGGTTTCTGTGCAAAGATGCACCAGATTTTGCACACTCCAGTTTTAGTAAATCCCCCCCAGTGTCTCCTCATCACCTGTCAAAACACTCTTTGAAAAGCAATCCAATGTGGATCCCAAACAAATGAATATTTAACCACTAGAGATCTGCGCTATAGCCGAATGACGGCTACAGCGAGGACCTGCTTTGCCGGGACAACGTCAATAGACGTCGTCCCGGCAAAGCAGGTCCTCGCTGTGCACGAGTGGCCTGCGCGCCCCCTGAGGGGCGCACGCGGCGCGCTCTGTAATCGGTGAGTCTATGAGACTCGCCTGATCACGGATCGGAGCAAGGGGTCGATCCCGACCCCTTACCACGTGATCAGCTGTCAGCCAATGACAGCTGATCATGTGACACAACAGAGCCGGTAATCGGCTATTTTTCCTCCTCGCGCTGTCAGAAAAAAAAGCCGATCACCATCAGTCCCGATCACAGCCAGCGTATCAGTGCCCACCTGCCCCCTGCCAGTACCACCCAGATATTAAAAAAGTGCCACCCAGCAGTGCCACCCATCAGTGCCCATAGTGCCATACATCTGTGCCATACATCAGTGCCTACAGTGCCATACATCAGTGCCCACAGTACTATACATCAGTACCCACAGTGCCACCTATCAGTGCCCACAATCTGCCTCAATAACAGTTCTGCACCTCAGTGCCACATATCCGTGCCCATCAGTGTCATCTACCAGTGCCCATCAGTGCACTATTTTGCATTTTTTGTTTGTCTAGAAAAAAATAAAACTCCCAGCTGTAATTAAATACCACCAAAAGAAAGCTCTATTTGTGGGAAAAAAAATTATAAAAATTTCATATGGGTACAGTGTTGTATGACTGCGCAATTGTCATTCAAAGTGCATCAGCGCTGAAAGCTGAAAATTGGTCTGGGCAGGAGGGGGGTTTAAGTGCCCAGTAAGCAAGTGGTTAAAGCCCAACTCCAGGCAAATAAAAAGTTATTCCTTTCAGTGGGGCTTTACCCACACTGCAAGGGTTATTTGCCCATTAAAGTCTAAGGGGGCAAAGAAGAGTTATTTACTGGATCCTCTGCTCCTTCTCACTGCTAGACCCATCCCTACCACCTTTTCTCTCCCACAGGCTAGGATCCTGATGACATCAGGACAAAACAGAGTCCTTAGTCTTGCATTGGACATGTTGATGTCAAGCGATAATTCACTGCAGCAGCATGGGGGAGCACCACCTGTTATGGGAGTGGAGGATCATGTAAGTAAGCGTTTCTCCTCTCCCCTAGATAAAACAAGCAAATAACCCTTGCAGTGCGGGGACAGCCCCACCACAGGTGAAAATTTAAAATTTTCCTGGAGTTTGGCTTTAATGCATTTTAAATGACTCCCAAATAGTTACATAGTTAGTCAGCTTGAAAATAGACAAAAGTTCATCTATTTCAAACAAAAACAAAACAAAAATACAACCATGCAATCCCATATACACAATCCTATACCCACAGTTGATCCAGAGAAAGACGAAAAACCCCTGTGATCCAATTGGATATTCTCTGGATCAAATTTACCTATAAATCCAAGAAGCCAGTTATATTATGTACATCTAGGAAAGAATCCCAACCTTTTTTAAAGCAATCTACTGAGCAGGCCAGAACCACCTCTGGAGGGAGTCTATTCCACATTTTTAATGCTCTTACTGCAAAGAAATTTTTCCGTATTTGCAGAAGAAATCTTTTTTCCTCCAGACATAAAGTGCCCCCTTGTCCTCTGTGATGGCCTTAAAGTGAATAACTCAACACAAAGTTCACTATATGGACCCCTTGTGTATTTGTACTTGTTGATCATATCCCCCTTAATCTCCTCTTCTCAAGAGAGAATAAATTCAGTTCCTCTAGTCTTTCCTCATAGCTGAGCTCCTCCATGCCTCTTATCAGTTTGGTTGCCCTTCTCTGCAGTTCCTCCAGTTCCCCAACATCCTTTTTGAGAACTGGTGCCCAAAACTGAACTGCATATTCCAGATGAAATCTTACTAAGTTTATGTACAGGGGCAAAATGATATCTCTCTCTCTCTGGAGTCCATATCTCTCTTAATACAAGAAAGGACTTTGCTCGCTTTGGAAACCACAGCTTGGCATTGCATGCTATTATTGAGCTTATGATCTACCAAAACCCCCAGATCCTTCTCCACTATAGATTCTCCCAGTTGTACTCCCCCTAGTAGGTATGATGCATGCATATGCTTAGCCCCCAAGTGCATAACTTTATATTTATCAACATTAAACTTAATTTGATACATAGTTGCCCAATGAAAGTGCATTGAGGTTGGCTTGTAAATTGGAGACATCCTGTAATTTTATTCCACTGCATAGTTTAGTGTCATCTGACTATAAGACTGAAATTGTACTTTTAATTCCAGACCCTATATCAATTATAAAGATATATTAAAAAGTAAGGGTCACAGCACTGATTGAGTCCCTAGTGCTCAAATGGGGCTCCATGGGACAGTACAAAGGGCTCCTGCTCTTTCTGTCCCCTTCTCTCTACTATTATAGGTTGATCCTGGAAACAGCAGAATGGAGAACTGCATAGCAACACTATCCCTTCCAACTTTTTGAGATGGGGATGAGGGAAACCTATTAGCAAAAGTCTGTAGGTATAGGACATACCCCCTTAAAGGAGAATTATTAGTTAAACCCACTGTTCCTTTATACTGGACTTTGAGATTACAAATGCAGTAATTTAGAAGTTGAATGGAAGGTTTAGCAATGGGAAACAGTTTTTGAAAGCTAAAACTGCATTTTATTTTCAACTATATAGATCCGACCAAGATGAGGGACAAATGAGGAGGAAAAAGGGACAGAGGGACTTTGTTCCAAATCAGGGACAGTCCCTCAAATTCAGGGACAGTTGGGAGAAATTCAACACTGTCCCTATTGGCTAATTTGGGCGGGCTGAAGTCACATTTGGGGTATAAAAGCAGAGTTTCCGCTTTCTACAGGAAGAAGTTCAACTCCCACTCACCCTCTTTTTCAATTTCCTTCCGTCATGGCGTTTGTTATTGGGTGTTTGTCATCCAGTTCAGTTCTGGATGGACTTTGTGATTTTATTATTAATAAATAAAATGATTTATGATTTTTATGTGATTTTAAGGTTAAAATATATTGCTGAATGTTTATGGATGATTATTTAATTTGAGGTTATCCCTTAATAAACACTGTGTTTATTATAGCCCATGAAAATTAAGTTGGTGTTGGTCTTTTTATTTATGTTTTTTTTTTTACAAATCCTTTGCGCTGTTCCATGTCAATATGTGGAGCAACTGCCATTATTCAACAATAATAAACCTATTGTAGAATCACATTTAATCCAACATAGTTTTAGAACAAGAATAAAGATCATATAATACCCAAGTCTCTTCAACAAGCGAAGCAAAATGACATAATTTAATTTAGAGAAACTAGTTAGGAATTTGCTTGCATCACAAAAGACTCACATAAATCTGTGTAACTTAAAGTGTATGCAAAGCCAAAACCCTTTTTTCAGAATGATTGAGAATTGTGAACATGTGGAAAAGATTCTTAGCCCTGAAATCCTGCCAGGATTAGCATTTCCTGTTATAGTTTGACCATGCGAAACCATTGGCTTGAAATTTGCAACAGTGCTGTCAGCCTGCCACAATACGTCCATAATTAGTTTGCTGTGATACACTTTCTCCACAAGTGAGCATTATAATCCTCCCTGATAGGAGATACCGAGACAAGCAAACTGAAATTATAACTTCTCTTTCTATCAGAGCCGTAGCATTCCTCCTTTTTCCATCCATCCTCCCTTACTTATTTTTGTACAGTTTGGGTCCATGGAGCTTTGTAATCAAAGCTTTGTTCTTCATAAAATGCTGGCTTATAGGATTGTTTTCCTTAAGCCCCATACACACTATCCGATTTTCTGCTGATTTTTGTCTTCAGATTACCAATAATATGAGGTCAAACCTTAGGAGTTTAAATTTGTGTGCAATCAGGCAGGTCCTTCCACTACATGGTTTGGTAAATCTGAAGA
Source organism: Lithobates pipiens (assembly GCF_037356315.1). Lineage (NCBI taxonomy): Eukaryota > Metazoa > Chordata > Amphibia > Anura > Ranidae > Lithobates > Lithobates pipiens. The sequence continues at coordinate 197,615,758 of NW_027507764.1, forward strand.
CAGGTAAAAAAAAAAAAGTGCATTTACAATTTCTTTTTTTTTTTCTTGGAGCCTGGAAAGCATTGTAGATTGCTGATGCTGTACAGGTCTCCTGCACACTGTCAGTGTGAGCTGTCTGCCAGGCAATTTCACCCTGACAGGAAGACTAAAGCCCCGTACACACGAGAGGACTTATGTCCGACAGACTTCCGAAGGAGTTCCGTCGGAGTTCTGCTGGAGTTCCGACAGAGTTCTGACGGACTTTTCGGCTGAGCGGACTTGGCCACACACAATCACACTAAACTCCGACGGATTCGAACGTGATGACGTACGACTGGATTCGAATAAGGAAGTTCATAGCCAGTAGCCAATAGCTGCCCTAGCGTCGGTTTTAGTCCGTCGGAATAGCATACACACGAGCGAACTTTTCGAAGGGACCGGGTCCGGCGGAGTTCCTTCGGAAAAATTTGAAGCATGTTCCATGTTCTAAAGTCCTTCGGACTTTGGCGAGTCAAAAGTCCGTTGCAGCCCACACACGATCGAATAGTCTGACGGAATCAGTCCGTCGGACTTTGGATGTTGAAAAGTCCGCTCGTGTGTACGGGGCTTTAAACTACCATAGTGCTCAATGGACAGCCACAAAACATACACAGAGCTCTGGGAATGAATGACGCAACTGTGTGGGCGGAGCAGCGCTGTTTTCAAAAAGTGACAGCTTATATGGGGAACTTCTCCCCTTACTAGTATCACAGGTACAGAGAGCAGCGGAGAGTGGCTGCAGCAGTGGAAACATGTTCCATGTCCCATCCTAAAAATGGATGCAACATGTTACATGTTCCCAAAGGTGAATTTACCATTTAAGATAAAAAAGGAATGCAGGTGAGGTTGTGTTGCAAAAAAATCTTTACATTTTTATGCAAACTATAAAGAGTAACAAAAAAAAAAAAAGTCCATAGCCCTGTGTTGACAGTCATCACAAGGCTCTGTACAGAGGGAACGATCCCTGTGTTTCTTCTCCTTGCAAAGCAGGGATAAGAAGCAAAGAGATCTTTAGTAAAAAGCAGCACACATTACACAAATAAACACTTGTTAGGCACACATGTAAACTTTGATTACCTGATATGTTATTCCCCAGCCAGTGTCATTAGTACAGTGAAAGTGTATAGTATTATCACTAATCACTGTATTAGGCTGGGTTCACACTGTTGTAAATTGTATGCATGTTTCCCCACATCCAATTCACATAGCAGGAGATTGTGACTGGCTCTCTATGGAGTCGGTTCACACATCTCCACAGCGGCTCCGGTGCGAATTGCACAGGAGCCCTGTTTGTCTTTTGACCCATTTCGGGTCTGAGTTCAGCCCAAAATTTGGTCTGAAGTCAGACCTGAAACAGTGAATAGAGATGCACCGGACTCCTGCTGTTAGCCACTGCATTCTCCAGTGTGAACCCAGCCTTAGTGTCACTGATGATGTCAGTGGCAGTTAGTCAGTTCCCACTCAGTATCAGTTAGTGTCAATTTTCCGGCAGCACTATTGCAGCCCCATTGTAAGTCGCTGGTTACTGCCCTTACTAATATAAAAAAAAATCCAGTATATAAACACATGAAGCAGAATACATTTTGCCTAAAATGTATGAATACATTTGTTTTTTTATTGGATATGCTTATAGCAAAAAAAAAAAAATATATATATATATCTATATATATCTATATCTATCTATCTATCTATATATATATATATATATATATATATATATATATACTCCCTGCCCCAGTCTGTCCGATCAGCCCCTACCCTGTCCACCTTTAGGAGTTCCCTAAACTAATTTAGGGAAGCCTATCCCACACCCACCTAACTGTCCCCGAGCCACCCCCATCAAATTATTCTCTACAGCTATTACCTTTTGTACCACCACCCCCTCCCTTTAGAATGTAAGCTCTACGAGCAGGCCCCTCCTGTACCTTTTGTATTGTACTGTAATTGTGTTGTCCCCCCTATACATTGTAAAAACTGTTGGTGCTATATAAATCGTGAATAATAATATATATATATATTTTTTTTTTTAATTATATATATATATATATATATATATATATATATATATATATATCTATATCTATATATATATATATATATATATATATATATATACATACATATATATATAGATATATATACACATATTTTTTTTTTTCATTTATATATTTAAAAAAATTTAAAGCCAGTGGAAAAAGATTATTTAAATTTTGTTATTGGTACAGTGTTTCATGACCATGCAATTACACTACCAGTTAAAATAGAACAGTGCTAAACAGTAAAAAATGGCCTAGTCACGAAGGAGGTAAAACCTTCCACCTCTGAGGTGGTTAAAATAAAATAAAGGTGTTTTGTGTTAAATTTTGTATATTGGGGCAGTTTGGAATGTTTGTATTGGGCTCTAGTTGCCCTTGTCCCGCCACTGGATGCAGGCATCTGGGATATCTGGAAGCGTTGGATATGAAGATATTTGCTTTCTTGCAAGAGAGCAAAGATTTTAGAAATGGACAACAGGATAGGTGTGTGTAAGCATTCTTTTTTTGCGGGCTGATTCTTATTTTTTTAAGAGGACAGAGTCACTTTAATATTGAAATATCATGACATTTGTAGGACTCAACCCAGTGTTATATTTCTATATTACCTCAAAAACCCTCATGACCGGCCTACCCCCCCTCCAAACCCTGTCCCTCTTAACAAATGACTGGACAGATTTTGGAGTAAATGGCCATCAGGCCTAAACTTTATTAACAAAAATATATTTATCTTTAATAAATTCCAAAACATTTAAATACGTTAAAACTTTCCCAGCCTTTCCAAGAGGTCAGGGGTACGTAGCATCACAACATAAATGGTCACTGCAAACAACTTCAACTGTAACCTCTTGACCTCCAGACGGCAACCCCTGTCTCGGAGGCTATAACCAACTGTAGCAGTGACCTACCCGATTTAAACCCTTCCAGATTAACCCCTCATAACCTGGAAGTACATAAAACCACCCCCATCCCATGGATGGGTACAACAAGCTTTTTACCTGTACCTCACTTCCTCATCTAAAGCCCCCAGAACCGCCCAACGGAACACACTGTCATACCCGTGACCAACCCCCGTACTAAAACACAAGGAGGGTGGGTGGGGATCGCTTCCTCCTCCGCTCTCAGACTGCTAGCATTGCCTCTGCTAGCATGTACTAGACGCCGTGGCTCCGCCCACCCCCTAACCATTAAAGCAGCCAGACTCCCTTAAAACGGCGACTGTGCAGTCCAGCACATGTCATGCCGTCCCTATGCCTACCTCCCCCTTGTGGATGCTGGCTGCGGGACTCACTTGACATTTGTAGGACTCAACCCAGTGTTATATTTCTATATTACCTCAAAAAACCTCATGACCGGCCTACCTCCCCCTCCAAACCCCATCCCTCTTAACAAATGACTGGACAGATTTTGGAGTAAATGGCCATCAGGCCTAAACTTTATTAACAAAAATATAATCTTTAATAAATTCCAAAACATTTAAATACGGTAAAACTTTCCCAGCCTTTCCAAGGGGTCATGGGTACGTAGCAACATAAATGGTCACTGCAAACAACTTCAACTGTAAGCTCTTGACCTCCAGACCATTAAAGCGGCCAGACTCCCTTAAAACGGCAACTGTGCAGTCCAGCACATGTCATGCCGTCCCTATGCCTACCTCCCCCTTGTGGATGTTAGCTGTGGGACTCACTGGATGATGGATGAAGGGCAGAGAAGTTAGTAGCCACTCTTTGACTAAAGATTAGATGTAATCTTAAGTTTCATGCATTATATTAAACATCTGGACAAAAAAAATTAAAGGCATTAATAAACAATAGACATGAGGAAAATGGACGTGTCTAATATCAAAAGCTATCAAAGCTAGGAATGGCTGTTACCTGCCACAGTCAAGGTTCCTACACACAGCTAGTGGCTGTCACTGTCCTATTCTGAAGAGCAGTGCCGGATCTGACTCTGGCTCATCAAAGCCATACATTTTTAAAGACTTTTTTCATAATTAGCTAACGTGGTGTCTGACTAGTAAGTTGTCTGTGGAGAAATAAATTTAAGCATCATAGTTTATGTTTGATCTTTAAAAATGTATCTACCATACAAAGTATAAAGGTTTACCAATACAAATGCAACCCGGTTAGCACTATTCCTGTCTAAAATGGGCGGATTTCATGACCACATAATATAATTTTAGAAAGCTGCAAATGTGACTTACTTTTTTGTGGTGTCCTGATGCCTATAACTGTGTGTGGTCACTATTTCTATAAAGCAAAAGCTTTCATAAAATCTTTAAATGCCCTAAAATGCCTGTAACATTTAAGTGTATTTCTACTATTATAGACCATAGGCTGTTTATGTGCTAGGCATTTCGCTTGTTATAGATATCTATCAGTCTTGTATTGTATTCCTAATATTGTAATAGTTTTGTATGTACAGCATTTTTGTTCAGTAAAAGCACATATACACACTGCAGAGGTCTGCGTTTCCTTGCTTATACCACAAAGTAACCTTGCTAAATAGATGCAAGCAAAAGAGTGACAAATGTGAAAGGGTCTGGAGAAGCCTTGGAGAATGTTGTGCTGCCTGTAACATCGTTCAGAGCGACCTGTTTGGTGGTGGGTCAGTGATGGTCTAGGGAGGCAAATCCATGGAGGGGCGCACACACTCCTACAGGCTAGATAATTGTACCCTGACCAGTAGAACACCTCTGGGACATTATGTTTCGGTCCATTCGATGCTACCAGGTTGTACCTCAGTCTGTTCAGGAGCTCAGTGATGCTCTGGTCCAGATCTGAAAGTTAATACCCCAGGACACCATCCATCATCTAATTAGGAGAATTCCCTGACATTGTCAGGCATGCATACAAGCACGTGGTGGCCATACAAACTACTGTGTACCATTTTGAGTTGCTGCAATGAAATTTTAGCAAAATGGACTAGCCTGCTGCATCATTATTTCACTTAGATTTTCAGGGTGTCTGAATTCAGCCCTCTGTAGGTTGATCATTAATTTCCATCAAATGATGCGGCATTCCTTTCATTCCTAACACATTACTCAGTCCATATCACTATAGATCTCCAGTATGGAATGTAACACTAAGGCCCCTTTCACACGGGGCGGATCAGTAATGATCCGCCCCGTGATGATCCGCTCGCTCAGAGGGATCGCTCCGTTGTCCCCGCTGAGCCGGCGGCGGACAGGGTGGTCTCCGCACACTGTTCAAGGACCGCCCTGTCAGCTCTCCGCTCTCCTCTATGGGGGATCGGATGAACACGGACCGTCTGTCCGCGTTCATCCGATCCGCTCTGCAGACGGATAGAAAAATAGGATTTTCCTCCGTCTGCAGAATCGGACAGTAGCGGAGGCGAACAATAGCGGGTGTTTGCGGATGTTCATCCGCAGACACCCGCTATCCCATAGGGATGCATGTATGTCCGTATTTCATCCGCAAACGGATGGATGAAATACGGACATACTGTCCGCATGTGTGAAAGGGGCCTAAAGTGGAGAGTCACACAGCCATTCGTACTCAGTGTTTTCTGACATGTTCCAACTTGTACTTGTCTGGATCAAAGACCAATTGACTAAGACTTTACAGAGTAATAGAAGAAATGATGTGTGTGCATTGTGCTTTTGGTGGAAAATGAGTGACAGGAGTCTGGAGCAGTGGATTAACAACAAATTTTACATGATTGATTTTACATGATGATTTACTATTCTTGCAATAGGCTTATGGTGAATATTACACAAAGAAATAAAGTGTTTTTGAATGTCATAGACAGCTTAACCACTTACAGACTGGACCATTTTGCTGGTCAAAGACCAGACCACTTTTTGCGATTCGGCACTGTGTCGTTTTAACTGACAATTGCGCGGTCGTGCGACATGGCTCCCAAACAAAATTGATGTCCTTTTTTTCCCATAAATAGAGCTTTCTTTTGGTGGTATTTGATCACCTCTGCGGTTTTTATTTTTTGCGCTATAAACAAAAATAGAGCGACAATTTTGAAAAAAACGCATTATTTTTTACTTTTTGTTATCATAAATATCCCCCAAAAATATATAAAAAACATTTTTTCCCTCAGTTTAGGCCGATACATATTCTTCTGCATTGATTGGTTTGCGCAAAAGTTATAGCGTTTACAAAATAGAGGATAGTTTTATGGCATTTTTATTAATAATTCATTTTTTTACCAGTAATGGCGGTGATCAGCGATTTTTATTATGACTGTGACATTATGGCGGACACATCGGACATTTTTGACACCACTGTCATTTATACCGCAATCACTGCTATATAAATGCAGTGATTCCTGTGTAAATGACACTGGCAGTGAAGGGGGTTAACCAGTGGGTGGCAGTGTAGGGGTTAAGTGTTCCTAGGGGTGTGTTACTAACTGTAGAGGGCTGGGCTTTCATTTAGTGAACACTGATCTCTGCTCCAATCACATGGAGCAGAGATCAGTGTCACTAGTTGCTAGGCAGAATGGAGAAATGCTGTTTACAAAGGCATTTCTTCATTCGGCCGCCCCGTGAGACGATCGCGGGTATGCCCGCGGCTATCGAGTCTGCGGGCATACCCGCGACCGGATATATATATATATATATATATATATATATATATAGATATATATATATATATATATTTACTAGTGCAACTTATAACATCCAAGTGAAACATCAACATGTCAGAAAAAAACAAAACAGATAATCACTGAGTTGGAAAAGGGATCACCCCCCATATGTCAGTATTTTTTTTACCACCTTTTGCTTTAATTACAGCCTTTAGTCTGTTGGGATATGTCTCTACTAAGGCCGCGTACACACGGGCGGATTGTCTGGCCAACTAAGTTCGTCAGACAATCCAACAGACAGTCCGTTCAAAATTTGCATGAACGGACTTGACCACACACGATGAGCAGACAGTCCGCTGAAAGCGTGCGCGATGACGTGTACAGCACGTACGACGGGACTAGAAAAACGACGTCCTATACACTGCAATGCAACCTTCGGCCGTGTAAATCCTTTCTGAGCATGCGCCATACTTAGTCCGTCCAACTTGCCTACACACGAGCGGACTGTCCGCTGAAACCAAGTTTGGACGGACAAAACCAAGTTTGAACGGACAAAATATCGGAAATTCCGTGAGACTTTGTTCGTCAGACAGTCCACTGAAAAAGTCCGCTGAAGCCCACACACGAGCGGATTGTCCGCTGAAACACGGTTCAGCGGACTACGTTGGACAGACAATCCGCCCGTGTGTACGCGGCCCTACTTTACACATCTAGAATTTGCAATATTTGCCCGCTCTTCTTTGCAGAAGTGCTCAAGCTCAGTTAAATTTTATGGTGACTGTTTCTTGACTGCAGGCTTCAAGTTATTCCACAGACTTTCAATGTGATTTAAGTCTGGGCCCTGACTAAACCATGCAAGGACATTCACCTTTTTTCACCTTCAATCACTGTGTGGTAATTTTTGCTGTGTGCTTTGGGTCATTGTCATGTTGGAAAGTAAACCTTCTTCCCATTGACAACTTTCTGGCAGAGGGAAATAGATTTTTTTCAATAATGTGATGGTATTTTTCCCCATCCATTTTTCCTTCTATCTATTCTACCCCGCTGCAGAGAAACCCCCATATAACAGGATATTATCATATTCATGCTTTACTGTAGCTGAACTGAATGGTGTTTGGATTATGAGCTATATTGGATTTCCACCAAACATATCCTTTGGTCTTGAGATAAAATAATTACATTTTGGTCTCATCTGACGATAACACATTTTTCCATGTGATCTCAATGTGTGTTTAAGGTTGTCAAATGAGACTAAAAGTTAATTATTGTTTCCAAGAAAGCTTTTGCAACTTCAGGGCCAGGACTGGGCACCTCCAGGTGTGTTTGTGGCAAGGGGAGAAGAAAGCTCAACTGAAGCATTTAGCCATTTTTGCCAAAAATATGCCTGTCAATACAATGGAGCCAGTGTCCATGACACAGTCAGCAGATGCTGAACCTGAGAAGCCAACACCTGTGACCTTGCCTGACGGTGTGTAGATCCTCTTTTCTGGCCACTCTGTCAACAAACTTCTCCCACTCGACTGGACTTTTCCTGTTAGCTCCACCAATGAACTCTTTAATGCCTGCTTGAAAATGTACCCCTGCAGCTGTTTTTCCCAAAAACCCAATCTCTCTCAGTGGTCAAGCACTGTAAAAATATTCTCCTATATTCTCAGGCCAGACAGTCCATCAAAGAACAACAACCACAATCTTCTGTCAGTTGCTATAGGCAATGGCAGCACCACTGTACCACTAGGATATCCTGAACAAGCCCCCACATGTAGTGCCTATCCCCAGGTGGGCCACTGATAATAACTAGGTCTCCCTGGCTAAAGTACAAAGGCTGTCCAATCCAGACACAGGTCCAAGCACACCGACAACTGTAGGCTCAGTCTATGGGATGTCTTTTTGTGAATTTATTGCAGAACACTTGAACAAGAAAAAGATAAGAGTGCATGACACAACAAAACGTTAGAAGAAAATAACAGGGGGACAACTTCAGACAGAATCCTCTTGTAGCAGCTTTTGCTGGGGGTAATGGGGAATAACCAGCTAATTTAGGACTCTAGGTGACCAGTCCCTGTCATTTCAGCAAACCCTGGCACTTACTTCTTCAAGCACATGCAGACCAAGAGTTTTTAGCAAGGGTCCCATCCATTCACAATGTTCATGGCTAGCTTTCGCCTACCAGCTTACATGCAACATTCTTCCATGATGCCATGATCCCCCCTTAGTTTAGCCTCCACAGGTGATGCCCTACAGCAAATATAATTTAACCAAGATTTCTTTAGGCTGTTAGCCAAGCACTGGCTGAGGCTCAACATCAGCTCTCAGTTACATAGGCTGCATCCATGGGAAGCAGCCCCAGGACAAGAACACTCCGAGCAAGCCTCCTAAACATTTATATTTCTTTATCTTTAGCCACCTTATGGGTACCCCTCCCAAAGTTTAGCTCAGAATAGATAAGTAATCAACGACCAAGCAAACAGATCACTACTCCACTGAGCATAGCAGAGTCCAAAAACTAAATTTAGCCTAACTAAAACTAAATACTACATCAGCATACTATTGTTTATATCCATAGTTCCTAAGGAAGCCGTGGGTGCCTGCACCCACAATGTCCCTAGGAATCAGCAATGTCACTGAGTATCCCAACAACTTAACCACTTAAGGAGCGCCGTATTGCCAATGTACGTCATGTAAGGATTGAGGTATGTTGAAACAAAATGGCTGACCGTATGTCATACTAAATACATGTATTTTTCTATCCTTCTCTGTAAAATAAGGATTCGTCATCTATTGTCACGTACTCATCAAGAAGAGGCCGCATCAGCCCTAAAAAGCAGTCTACGCCCAGAAGATTGTCTTATCAGCTGATAACACCCGGAGAATTGTCTTTCCTTTGCAAAAATGTTGTTTTTTTTACATTTGCTGATGTTTGCTCTTTTCTGTCTATAAAAGATGTAATAAAGAAGCCTCAGAGCCAGAGTCAGTCAGAGACAGTCAGAGTTAACGACGGACTTCTGAGCAGAAATACTGAATAATATCTCCGTGTCTCTTTGCTTGGATAAGAACTCTAACTAACAATTGGGAAACGGTAACATAACCTGACAAATAGGTGACTTGTTGAGGTCACACCTAACATTTCTGGCGCCGCGAATAGGGACTCGCTGAAGAAACTACAAGAGGCGAACGAACATAAGGACGGAACGAAATGGTCGGGCACATCAAGAACCACAGACAAATCCTGCGCAGGTAAGAAAAGCTTTATTTTCTTATAAACTCTGTGCTTCTTAGATTTGTGCCCACCTGATCTGTCTGAATTGTTCTTCAGGTAAACACCAACCTCTGTAGTAAGCAGGTCTTGAACTTAATATTTTGGCTTATGTTACCGTTGTTTCTTGTCTGTCTACTTGTCATCTGTCTGTTGTGACTGAGATAAGCCCTGTTTGTATGGTGTGAATTGAAACATATATCATCCCAATGGGTAACGGAATGCGCCCTTAACTCGTAAGAGTACTTTGGGGGTCCGACACTTAAGTTTGATATACGCTTTTTGATTCATGAGCCTAGAAACGGGTTGAAAGTATAAGTCCTGACTGCCTCAATAAAGCAGGAATAAGAAACGAATGCTGAGAGATTCCATGGTAATGGGAAAGGAAATAAGGTCTCCACAAAGCCCGGAGACCTAGTCATATGTGTTTGGCCACCAAAAGGGAATGCTTGTATATGTTGTAGCTGTCAGTCTGGTCATAATATTTGTCAGTTGGCTAGCATATAAAGTAATTCGATCTCATCCAGGAGAGGTTTTTTAGTATTTTGGCACCCTAGGAGGAGAAGGCAACGAGACACTTAGTAAGTGATCCAAACGCCACCTAGGCAGGACTGTCAAAATGGGCCAGACACATGGTAAACCCCAGGAGGAATCTCAGAAATGTTATGCTGTTAAAGACATAATTACAATGTTGTATGGGAAGGATAAGGCACAGGGCACAAATAGGATTCTCAAGAAATTGGGGATGGATGGAGAAAATGGATTAAGTGTAGAAGGTTGGGAAGAAATAAAGAAAGACAGACAGGGAGAGATATTGCAGAACAGATGGGTATCACAAATACAATGTTTAATTAAGGTTTCCAACAGGGCTGAAGAGGAGGGATGGGAGTATTGTCAGGAAAAGGGTGGATGGGATATGAAGGTCCGACACAAAAGTCTTCCTTCTGCTCCCGGCGATAGGGTAAATACGGGAGATACTCCACCTCCTTATAACACTACCACACCAGGTAGCGAAAGACCAAAACTTTATCCTTCCTTAAGAGGAAGAGGATGGGTATGCCGAGTATGCGGTATCCAGAACCCAGACTGGGCACAGGAATGTGTGCATTGCGGCGCTCAAAGACCAGAGCCCGTAGCTCCAGTCCATAGTCGGACTAGGGTAATACAAGTAAATAATCCAAATGCGGGTCAAGCAGGACAGCCACCTACAGTGACTCAACAAGTCGTTCTGAGGACATGGGCACCTTGGTCGGCTGACACTCTTATGGCATTAATACAGAATGCTCCTGATCCCGTAGCAAAACCTGCCGCATTCTGTAGATTCGTGACACAATTACTAGACACACATGAAGCAACTTGGCAAGATGGGGAAGATATATGTAGACATAAAATGACACTAACAATGTTTAATCAATTCATGACTAAACTTACCCCACTTAGACCGAATGGGGATCCTACCACAGATCCACCAGGAATACATCCTCGTCATATAGACTCTAGACCCCTGTTTATTGCTCAGTTACGAGAATTTTGCCAAGGGAAACAGCAGGAAAGGGGTTCGACAGCGCCCATAAAACAGGCCCCAGGTCAGACTGTTACAGAATTTTACCTCAACATGGAAAGCATGATGGCTGACGAAGGTCTAGATTTAGCCTTACCCGTCACCATTAGGGCTTTCAATCGACAGTTTATGGAAGGACTAGTACCCCAAATAGGTGACAAACTGAAGGCATGTACTCCCGAATGGAGAGCCATACGGGACAGAGGAACATTGTTGCAGAAAGCACAAGGCATAGAGGCTGATTTAGCAGAAACTAAACCCAGAAGGACACCGGGAGTTAACACTGTTGCCCGGGTCAATGAAGGAGGGAATTCCTCCCGTAAACCTCTTACCTGTTATTACTGCAACAAGGTGGGACATATAAAAAGAGACTGTAGGAAAAGGATAAAAGACGAACAGGAAGGAAACACGGACAGAGACACGAGGGACTACAGACAGGGGCGTACAAATGATAGGGACGATCCGACCGCATGACTTGCCCCAGTCCTAGCTGAATCAGAGAACAAAATGCTCCACATGTTGATGAAGGTGGAAGGTAAACATATTCCTTGTTTGGTTGACACAGGAGCGTCACGCAGTCTGTTGTCTGATTCAGTAGTCCCTCCACACATGACGTCCCGTGACACCATACCCATAAGTGGTTATGACGGTCTTTTGTCCGATGCCCCACTGACTAAACCTTAAAAAGTAAAAATAGGGGGAATGGCAACCGCCTGACACTTGTGTATTGTTGCAATATGTAGATGACCTATTGTTATGTTGTCCGGATAACGATACTTGTTTAAAAGCCACTCTCTCATTGTTACAATTCCTGGCTGAAAAAGGGTGCAAGGTGAATAGAACTAAGTTACAGGTATGTCAGAAAAAGGTTGTCTTTTTGGGCCACTGTATATCCCAGGGTACTCGACATCTCACTGAAGACCGAGTCCAGGCCATAAGACAAATGAATATCCCACGCAACTTTAAGCAACTTCGTATGTTTCTGGGAATGGTATCATATTGTAGACAATGGATACCACATGCCAGTTCTCTGATGCAGCCATTATATGATTGCTTGAAAATAGTACCCTATGTACTCACAGAAGCAGGTCATGAATCTTTTAGCACCTTAAAAAGGTTACTAATTTCGGCACCTGCGATCGGGATCCCTGATTATACCAAAACATTTCATTTGTACATTGCTGAAATCACGGGACACGCAACAGGGGTGTTGACACAACAACACATCAAACAAAGGCCGGTAGCATACTTCTCGGCGGCCCTCGATCCTGTCTCTAGAGGATCACCGTCCTGTGTACGAGCAGTTGCAGCAGTGTCAATTATCATTGACAAATCCTCAGAAATTGTCTTAGACAATCCTGTAGTGGTACATACCACACATGACATACACGCCATCTTGTCACAGGTCCAGCCAAACCACATATCAATGGCAAGGCAGCTGCGTCTACAATGCACTTTGCTCCTACCCCCCAATGTTACCTTTCAGCGATGCACTTCTTTTAACTTAGCACAGCTTTTAGCATTACAGACAGATTTGACAGGGGGGAGTAATGATGATAATGGTGTAGACACAGCACAAGATACTCAGGATTCTGACACACTTTCATTTCATGACATAACATCTGATGAACACGATTGTTTCCAACTTATGGAACAAGAAACCACGGGGTTCCCACATGTCACAGACATACCCATTGCAAATGCAGAACACACACTGTACATAGATGATAGTAGATTTGCCGATGACAAAGGTAAATATCACACAGGTTATGCTGTGGTAACGGACACACAGGTAATTGAGGCAAAGTCACTACCAGCACACATGTCTGCACAAGAAGCGGAACTAACCGCTCTAGAGAAAGCCCTAGAACACTTGGAGGGACAAGAAGGGAACATTTACACTGATTCCGCATACGCCTACGGTGTGGCACATGATTATGGCCACATATGGAAAGCTAGAGGTTACCTTACAGCAGCAGGCACACCTGTTAAACATGGTGAAGGAATCAAAAGAGTCCTGAACAATCTTCAAAAGGTTAAAAGAGTAGCCATCATGAAGATAGCGGCACACACGAGCGCAAAAACAACTGAGGCAAAAGGAAACGCATTTGCAGATTTAACTGCAAAGAAGGCAGCTCTAGGGGAAGTAAGCCCTGAGACCTTAGCCACGGTACAGGTGAGTATGCCCGAAACCACATGGCAGCAGCTAATGGAACTACAGGAACAAGCAGGGGCTATTGAGAAGGACCGTTGGGTTAAGGAGGGAGCTGCACCAGGCCTTGACAATGTATGGAGAGAAGGAGACAAAATATGTCTACCCGCTTCTCTATACCCCGCAATGGCAGCGGCTGTTCACTTACCCACTCATGTCAGCTCCAATTCTATGTATAGGATTGTAAGCCAAGGATGGCTAGCCCCTGGATTCAGTAGTACTGCAAGGAACTACTGTGCTGCATGCCAAATCTGTCTGATTAATAACCCAGGACAGAGAGTGAAAACCCCACGTAAACATCAGGTCCGGGCCCAATATCCCTTTCAGAGACTGCAGATTGACTACATACAAATGCCTAAGAGCGGCCCCTTTGAATTTGTTCTCGTGTGCATCTGCCTATTTTCAGGCTGGCCGAAAGTTATCTTGTGAAATCAGCTACGGCAAAAGCCACCGCCAAGAAACTGATTACTGAGCTGATACCTAGGTTTGGTCTCCCAGAAACAATAGAATCAGATAGGGGGACACATTTCACGGGAGAAATAATGCAAAATGTGATGGCAATGTTAGGGGTTCAACAAAGTTTTCATACTCCTTACCACCCACAGAGTTCAGGATCAGTAGAAAGAGTAAATGGTACAATCAAGCTGAAAATACAAAAAGCTATGCAAGAGTTAAATAAACCATGGCCTGAGTGCCTACCCTTAGCTTTGTTCTCTATTAGGTACACCCCAACAGGAAAAACAGGGTTATCCCCATATGAAATACTGTTTGGAAGTGCACCTAGATTAGGTTTATATTTTCCTCAAAGTATGCAATTACAATGTGATAGTTTAACTACGTATGTAATACAGTTGCAACAGCGTCTGACTAAAATCCACAAGAGTGTGTATTCTTCTCTTCCAGACCCTAATTCTGTCACAGGTACTCACGATCTACAACCAGGAGACTATGTGTATGTAAAGAAACATACCAGAAAGACACTGGAACCAAGGTTTGAAGGTCCTTTCCAGGTGCTATTGATTACAGCAACCTCAGTGAAATTGGAAGGGAAACCTACCTGGATCCACGCTTCTCATTGTAAAAAGGAGCCAGTTGGCAAATGACAACATGTATCTTTTTATTGTTTCAGTAATTCTGGCTAATAGTTTGGTTACCTCACAGAATAAAATACACAAGGATGAAGGATTTTCTAAAAAAATGTTATTACTGAAGTTTAAATATGCTTATGCCCAGAAGTCAGGATATGAGAAATGTTGGATTTGTAGCAAATTACACCCCAGCACAGCAAGTATACCACTGATGGCAGTTCCTATAAACTATACTGATCTTGCTAACAGTAGCATTAACAATTAGAATTACATGAATTAGCAATTGAAAGTATGAGTGCAGCATTGACAGGACTCTGTGAAACTACTGAGGACTATGAGTGCTGTACTTGGATACATAACACCAGCATTGAGGTACCTGACTATTATGACATCATTGCACAACACCGTACGGAAGTAAAGAATTTACAAGAGAAGGCCCGAAATATTGGTCGCGACTGGGATCCGTTTGGTGGAACTTTTAGTTTCTCAGGGTTATTCTCTTGGGTTAAGAAGGCAGCAATGACGATTATAGTGGTGCTCTTATTCGTATTTTTCTTTTATGCATGCTTTAAGCTGTTTATGTGCTTTTGCAAGAAAGCCAAGGTAAATGATGTGGAAAAGATGGAACTTTTGTGAAGATAGGTAGATTTAGATCCTTGACATCACCCATCTGTCAGAAAAGCCACTCTTCCTGAATTTTAGATGTTGGTACTGTCCAGGGGGATGGGTGTATACCCCTCTGACAACTCGCGGTCAGGGAGAGTACTCTGGATATAGGCTGACTAGAACTTGTTCAGGTGGACCCAGGGCAAGAGGGAGGGGTGATGTCAAAGGGGGAAATGTAAGGATTGAGGTATGTTGAAACAAAATGGCTGACCGTATGTCATACTAAATACATGTATTTTTCTATCCTTCTTTGTAAAATAAGGATTCGTCATCTATTGTCACGTACTCATCAAGAAGAGGCCGCATCAGCCCTAAAAAGCAGTCTACGCCCAGAAGATTGTCTTATCAGCTGATAACACCCGGAGAATTGTCTTTCCTTTGCAAAAATGTTGTTTTTTTTACATTTGCTGATGTTTGCTCTTTTCTGTCTATAAAAGATGTAATAAAGAAGCCTCAGAGCCAGAGTCAGTCAGAGACAGTCAGAGTTAACGACGGACTTCTGAGCAGAAATACTGAATAATATCTCCGTGTCTCTTTGCTTGGATAAGAACTCTAACTAACAATTGGGAAACGGTAACATAACCTGACAAATAGGTGACTTGTTGAGGTCACACCTAACAGTCATTACAATGGCACAGGCAGGCACAAGCATGTACATGTACGTGCCTGCCTTCCAGCGGGTGGGGGGTCGGATCGGACCCCCTCCCGCTGGATACAGCAGTTCGGTTCGCTGCAGGAGCGATCCGTGATGAGGGGATGGCAGTTGGTTTCTGGCCACCCCCTCTCGATCGCTCCTGGCCAATGAGAAGCTTCCTCCCACTGTGTATTGTATACACAGGAAGGAGGAAGTGATGCCATTCTCCTCGGGGCGGTCTTTTTGACCGGACTACGAGGAGAAGACAGAAAGTAAGTGCACCAAAACACTACTCTAACACATAGGTACACATAGGTACACAAACCCCCCCCAGATCCCCCCCCGATCGCCCCCCCCCCCCCCCCCCCCCAGTCACAGTGTCACTGATTGCATTGATCATTTATTTACTGATCACTGCATTCAGTGTCAGTTGTAAAAGTAAAAACTGTCAGGGCAGTTAGTGTTAGGTCCAGGGTAGCCCCCTATCACCCCCAATAAAGGTTTAACCCCCTGATTGCCCCTAGAGTTAACCCTTTCACCCCCTTTTGCCAGTGTCACTAAGCGATCATTTTTCTGATCGCTGCATTAGTGTCACTGATGTCGCTAGGTAGCTAGTTATTTTTTTAGGTTCACCGCCAGGTTTTTATAGCGCTAGGTACCCCGATATACTACCCAATAATGGTTTTAACCCCCTGATTGCCCCTAGTTAACCCTTTCACCCCCTTTTGCCAGTGTCACTAAGCGATCATTTTTCTGATCGCTGCATTAGTGTCGCTAGGTAGCTAGTTATTTTTTTAGGTTCACCGCCAGGTTTTTATAGCGCTAGGTACCCCGATATACTACCCAATAATGGTTATAACCCCCTGATTGCCCCTAGTTAACCCTTTCACCCCCTTTTGCCAGTGTCACTAAGCGATCATTTTTCTGATCGCTGCATTAGTGTCGCTAGTGTCGCTAGGTAGCTAGTTTTTTTTTAGGTTCACCTCCAGGTTTTTATAGCGCTAGGTATCCCGATATACTACCCAATAATGGTTTTAACCCCCTGATTGCCCCTAGTTAACCCTTTCACCCCCTTTTGCCAGTGTCACTAAACGATCATTTTTCTGATCGCTGCATTAGTGTCGCTAGGTAGCTAGTTATTTTTTTAGGTTCACCGCCAGGTTTTTATAGCGCTAGGTACCCCGATATACTACTCAATAATGGTTTTAACCCCCTGATTGCCCCTATTTAACCCTTTCACCCCCTTTTGCCAGTGTCACTAAGCGATCATTTTTCTGATCGCTGCATTAGTGTCACTAGTGTCGCTAGGTAGCTAGTTATTTTTTTAGGTTCACCGCCAGGTTTTTATAGCGCTAGGTACCCCCATATACTACCCAATAATGGTTTTAACCCCCTGATTGCCCCTAGTTAACCCTTTCACCAGCGATCACAGTATAAGTGTCACTGGTGACGCTGGTTAGCTAGTTAGTTATTTAGGTTCCCCGTCAGGTTTTTATATAGCGCCAGGGACCCCCATATACTACCTAATAAAAATTTGAACCCCCTGATTCCCCCTAGTTAACCTTTTCACCAGTGATCACCGTATAAGTGTTACAGGTGACTGGTTAGTTTGCTTTTTATAGCATCAGGGCACCCACCATTTATTACCCAATAAAGGTTTAACCCCCTGATCACCCGGCGGGTGATATCAATTAGGTTTTAGGGTCAGGGTCTGCGTCGCCCCAGGCCACGCAAGGTTAGTGCCAGTACCGCTAACACCCATACGCAAAGCATAAACCTCCCGTAGTGGTATAGAATCTGAACAGATCAATATCTGATCTGATCAGATCTATACTAGCATCCCCAGCAGTTTAGGGTTCCAAAAAAAAGCATTGTTAGCGGGATCAGCCCAGATACCTGCTGGCACCTGCGTTTTGCCCCTCTGCCCAGCCCACCCAAGTGCAGTATCGATCGATCACTGTCACTTACAAAACACTAAACACATAACTGCAGTGATCGCAGAGTCAGGCCTGATCCCTGCGATCACTAACAGTTTTTTTTGGTAGCATTTTATATTTAAATCCGGAAGGCAGTGCTTGGTTTTCGGGGTCCTGTACGTGGCTAGGCTCCCAAAAAGTCCCCCACATGTGGTATCCCCGTACTCCGGAGAAGCAGCAGAATTTATTTTGGGGTGTAATTTGACTTATGCCCATAGCATGTGTGAGCAATATATCATTTAGTGACAACTTTGTGCAAAAAAAAAATTTTTTTTTTAAAATTCCTGCAACTTGTGGCAAAATATAAAATATTTCATGGACTCAACATGCCTCTCAGTAAATAGCTTGGGGTGTCTACTTTCCAAAATGGGGTCATTTGGGGGGGGGGGGGGGTTTGTGCTATTTTGGCATTTTATGGCCTTCGAAACTGTGATAGGTAGTGAGGAGTGAAATCAAAAATTTGCACCCTTAGAAATCCTGAAGGCAGTGATTGGATTTCGGGGTGCCGTAGGCAGCTAGACTCCCAAAAAGTCCCACATATGTGGTATCCCCGTACTCAGGAGAAGCAGCAGAATATATTTTGGGGTGCAATTCCACATATAACTATGGCATGTGTGAGCAATATATCATTTAGTGACAACTTTTTGTAAACTTTTTTTTTTTGTGTCATTATTCAATCACTTGGGACAAAAAAAAAATATTCAATGGGCTCAACATGCCTCTCCACAACTTCCTTGGGGTGTCTACTTTCCAAAATGGGGTCATTTGGGGGGGGGGGGTTATGTTATTTTGGCATTTTATGGCCTTCGAAACTGTGATAGGTAGTGAGGAGTGAAATCAAAAATTTGCACCCTTAGAAATCCTGAAGGCAGTGATTGGATTTCGGGGTGCCGTACGCGGCTAGACTCCCAAAAAGTCCCACATATGTGGTATCCCCGTACTCAGGAGAAGCAGCAGAATATATTTTGGGGTGCAATTCCACATATAACTATGGCATGTGTGGGCAATATATCATTTAGTGACAACTTTTTGTAAACTTTTTTTTTTTTGTGTCATTATTCAATCACTTGGGACAAAAAAAAAATATTCAATGGGCTCAACATGCCTCTCCACAACTTCCTTGGGGTGTCTACTTTCCAAAATGGGGTCATTTGGGGGGGGGGGGGGGGGGGGGTTGTACTGCCCTGCCATTTTAGCACCTCAAGAAATGAGATTAAATTCTCAGTCGTAAATTAAAAGCTGTGTAAA
Organism: Lithobates pipiens; assembly: GCF_037356315.1. Taxonomy (NCBI): domain Eukaryota; kingdom Metazoa; phylum Chordata; class Amphibia; order Anura; family Ranidae; genus Lithobates; species Lithobates pipiens. Next base: position 197,635,010 of record NW_027507764.1, read on the forward strand.
TTCCAGAAAATGTACTCTAGTTTGTAGACGCTATAACTTTTGCGCAAACCAATAAATATACGCTTATTGACATTTTTTTTACTAAAGACATGTGGCTGAATAAATTTTGCCCTAAATGTATGACTAAAATTGAGTTTATTCGATTTTTCTTATAACAAAAAGTAGAAAATATCATTTTTTCTCAACATTTTCGGTCTTTTTCCATTTATATCGCAAAAAATAAAAATCGCAGAGGCAATCAAATACCATCAAAAGAAAGCTCTATTTGTGGGAAGAAAAGGACGCAAATTTCGTTTGGGTACAACCGCGCAATTACCAGTTAAAGCAGTGCAGTGCGAAATTGTAAAAAGACCTCTGGTCCTTAGGCTGTTTATTGGTCCGGGGCTGAAGTGGTTAAGCAATAGTAATGACATCACTGCCCAAATATAGCCACTGGCCTTAACCAAATATGGCAATGGCCACTTTTGATCAATGATGTCACCACCATCTCCACTCCTCCCTTTATATAGCTGATAACAGCTTAGGGAGCTGTCAGTCTGCTTTGAGTACCATTGGATGGGTCTGCGTGCTGTGTTTTTTTTTTTGTTTTTTTTAACAAGCTGACATGTGACATTTGCTAGCAATCTAAAACACTTTTTTATTCTTTGTAAATGTCAGTACTGCTGCAGCACTTTCTTTACATCACAGACATGTGCCCCTTCACAGGCAGGATTAGGGCACCTCTCAGGCATAAAATGGGCTTTTTTTTTAATGTTCTACACTAAGCATTTTAAAAAATAATTCCTTCTGGCTTAATTTTTTTTTGTTCGTTTTTTTTGCATTAGTACATCTTCCTCAGGGCATTGCCCACCTCCCATACTATTTTGACCCCATATAGATTTTATTTAATGCTTTTTTTTTTTACTTCAGTTTATTTGAAGTGGGGTCTGATTGTTACCATTATAAGGAGTGGTGTCTCTACCTACCTGGGTCATGCTTGATTTTCGATGTGCCTGTATTTACAATACCATTTCTAAAGAGCCTACTACATCAGTAGGGTGTGTTAAAGCTGGGAAGAACACAGTCTGCACGATGAAAGTGGGAAATCTGTAACAATTCTTCAAAACTGTGAACAAATTTGTATTTTACTCAGCCATTTGAAATAAGGAAATAGGCCAAATATGTAAAAATTGTTCCATTGCACATTTAATAGTTTCATAAAACATGAAACTTGTATTTATTTCTACAGACCACCCAGAAAGGATGCAGACCTCCTCCATTCTAGTATGTTATTTTCAATATTTGCTGTACAGTTTAGACTTTTTTTCTAAAAAGCTTTAGCAGTTTGTTTGCCAAAGGTTAAACCTCTGGATAATAACTTAAGAGGAGAAAACTGGCTTGATGAACACAAAGTTTAGCATTGCAGATGTTGATGGAGCAGTGCAAGGTTTCAGTAAATAAGGAACATTTCTTTCACTTGTAATATCCATTTATTTTACTTTTATTTTGCTAGCAAAGCCGGAGGTGTTATTAACATGTGCAGACTTTCAGTGTTTATAAATGTGGCTATACAATGTCTAGTTGGCTGGGAACTGTGTTCCTGTGTTGTGATGGTGTACTAGATAGGACTGATTGTGTAGTGACAGCTATGTAACCAATACACATTGAAAAGAAAAGATCTCTTTAGCAGAGTGTACATAAGTAAGCGTCTGTTTTTAATTTAGTGAAATGTTGAAGTGGGAAACTTTGTATAGTGTCCATCTTTTAAAAGGTTGGTTTATACAGCTGATTTTGTATTAATGGTTATCCTAAATAAACCTGTTAGACCAAATCTTCTACACCGCCTCCCTAAATAAGATGTAGAAATCTAGGGATGTCTGCATGCATTGTCACTGAAAATGCAGACACTGAAATCCCATGGCCCTCAGTTATACAAATGCAAAAGTCAATTTCTGAAGCTTGGTACTGGTCCATTCCCTCCCATCTCCTTTCCCTCACTACTAGTGACGAGACCTTTCATAGTTATGGATCGATTGTGGTGGGCTATAGCTCAACTTCAATACCCAATGTCGGTTTTTGTATAACAAAGTGCAGCAGGTTTTGGGGCTCCCTGGGCCAATTCCTTTTTTTTTAATTTACCTTGCTTTATTTATAAAAATGTTTGACTTTCCAAGAATTAAATTACTTTTCTTAACTAAGGTCCCAGATATTGGTTTTTAAAAGGTTCTGGGGTTTTACTTGTTTGTCCCAGTGCCATTTTAAAGTGGTACCCAGAATAATTTGCTCTGGCAAATCCCGACCAGTACTATTGATGAAACTGTTGACTGTCATGACAGGCCATGGTCTAAGCCCAGAAACTGATTTGATAATAAAAAAGTGTTTTCTAGTACACTGCAACGCAATGCTTTTGTACCAGTAATATTTTACTATTATAAGTAATTTGCTGTAGTAAGGTTGCATGCAGGGGTGGACTGACAACATCCAGGGCCCCCGGACGAAATTAAGCAAGGGCCCCCTGTCAGGCCCTGCCCATGACCCGCCCCACTCCTTCATTTTGCATAAAGTACAACTTCTGCCTTTAAAAAAAAAAAAACAGTTTAACAGAGTCTAATGGGACCTGGAGGGAGGTCTTTCTCTGACAATGTCCATTGGACAGTCTGTTAGAAAGTGTCCCCTCCAGGCCCCATTAGAGACTACAACAGAGTCTAATGGGATCTGGAGGGGGTCTTTTTCTAACAGTGTGCATTAGAAAGTCTCTGTTAGAGAGAGACCCCCCCCCTCCAGGACCCATTGGATACTTCAAACGAGTCTAATGGGACCTGGAGGGGGGTCTCTCTAACAGAGGCCCTTTCAGTGTCCATTGTAGAATCTGAGTCCCCCCTTTAGGTCCAATTATAGACTGAAAAGGAGTATAATGGGACCTGGAGGGGGGCCTCTTTCTAACACAGTGTAAAGTTAACACCTTCATTCACTCTGGTCCTTAGGGGATCCCCTCCTTGTGCCATGACTCTCAGTCCTGCCCATATGTGTGCGCAGCCTATTGTATTAGAGTGTGCACCTCAAAGCTCCAACACATATGCATTTGTGACATATTAACCTGCCTCTTCCCCACTTGTTATCCTAAAACAATGGAGGGGGGGCAGGTGAGCACATAGGGGGACCTGGGCAGCTGACAGAAAATAAACTGGGACAAGAGGGGTGGCATACATTGGTACCAATACCTGTTTTTTCCCCGATGGGGTAGTTGCCAAGCAGATAGCAGGTGGGCAGGCACAGTGGCTGCATATTATGGGCACAAAGCCTGCAATTGATGGAGCACAGTTGGCTGCATTTGCTGTGATTATAGGGGGTGTATGAGGAACGCATGGGGTGTACTGTGAGTATAGGGGGTGTATGAGGAATGCATGGAGTGTGCTGTGAGTATAGGGGGTGTATGAGGAATGCATTGAGTGTGCTGTGAGTATAAGGGGTGTGGGGAATGCATGGAGTGTGCTGTGAGTATAGGGGGTGTGGTGAATGTATGGAGTGTCTTTATTTTAGATCATTTTCTGCTGTTTTTAAAAAATTGTGATTATTTTTTTAAAGGGGGGGGGGGGGGGTGGGCTTGCCTAGGGCACAGCATAGTCTAGAACTGGCTCTGTTTGGGTACTGTAAATCAGGCACTCCTGATCAGAGGGGCAGTCTAATGATTGCTATGCCCAAGGAAAATCAGAGTGCCAAGATCACAGGACAGGATTCCTCTTGCAGCAGATCAGGCTGCCTGCTGCTGACATAAATCAAATGACAGGACCACAGAGTGGAGTTTCCCTCCCCCTACCTAGGCTCAGCAATCAGCAGCAGGTCCCTAATAAAAAGAACAGCCATCAACCATCCTAATTCCTCCTCCTCGGAGCCCAGCCTGCACAACAGGGAACCCCCCTCCTACCCCCCCCCCCCTTTCTCCTGTCAGATGAGGAAGCACTGTAGACTCAGTCAGCTCTCTGCCTACAGCAGCTTTGCTCCCTCCCCTGCGGTCTATCAAGGAAACAGCCAGCAGGTCAGCAGTCATCATCATACCTTCCTTGCTTCTGGGCTCTCGCTCTGGCTCTCTTGCTCTCTCTGCTCCTCTCTTCTCTCTTCTTCTTTCTCGCGCCAGATGCAGAGGCACCATGTGACACAGGGGGGCTTTTAAAAGGTAGCACCTCTGCACAACATTCTGAATCAATCCGCCCCCTCTCAGCCGGGACTAACTAAACATCAGCGGCTTATGCGCAGGGCCATTTTTAAGGCAGGGCAAAATGGGCATCTGCCCTGGGCCCTGTAATTGTTGTGGGGCCCAAAGCAGACGCCTCATACTTGCCAACTATCCTGGTTTAAATTCCCTCGTCCCTTGAGGTTTTAGTCCTGTGCTTTGTCCCGATATCTCAGTGTGAAGTGTTGCTACTAATGCTGCCCAGCTCTGCCCTATTGTGGTGTACAGATGACTCACATGCAGACCCTGTGTTTACATGTAAATTACCGAAATTCATATGTAAATCGTGGTGAAATTCATATGTAAATTGCAGCGGCAAGCAGCATTGATATGTATATCATGCTCCACAGTAATCTCTAGCAACCAATCAACAAGCAGAAATCATGTGCTGTACCTCTATCAACTAATCAGTGAGCTATAATGTGTGCTGTACCTTTGGCAACCAGTCAATGAGCGGTAATGATACACTGTAACCACTGGCAACCAATCGCAATAGGTGCCCGATCTGATTCAGTAAAACTGAATTTGAGTCTAGCTGCTATTTATTGTATGTCTCAGAGCAAGTGGAGAGTGAAACTGCATAGGGGGGAGGGAGGCCCCAAGAAAAGTTTTGCCCAGGGTCCAATCAATATTAAAGACAGCCCTGCTTATGCGGCTGTATCCCTCCTCTTCAAAAAAGAATCCCCAGCCAAGAAGCAGACAGGATTCACAGCAGGTACAATATTATTTAAAAGAAATAATGTGAATTGTATGCCAATAGCTCAGTGCAATTTTTGAGGGTGCTATGAGGTGCCACCCCTGTGAGCCACTCATGGGGCCCCCCTGACTATGGGCCCTCGGTCTGTGCCCGAGTGACCTAATGGTCAGTCCACCCCTGGTTGCATGTATGGTCTAGATCAGGTCCCGATCTTGCAATCCCATGACACTTTGTAGCTTATTGCAGCACAATGGGGTTGATTCACTAAAACTGGAGAGTGTAAATCTGGTGCAGCTGTGCATGGCAGCCAATCAGCTTCTAACTTCAGTTTGTTTAATTTGGCAAACAAATTTAATTTGGTTTGCTTTGGAAAACAAACTAGAAGCTAATTGGTTTATATGCAGATCTGCTCCAGATTTTGCACTCTCAGCTACCCCATCGCTTTTGTTTTGCATCTAAAGAGAAATTGCTTTGATTTTAAGTGTGACATCATTAGCTAGCTACGACTAAGGCTATTGCCGAAACTAGTCAACTATATTGTTTTATTGTCACTCTGATGTACCAATAAACGACACTTCAAGGATTACAGTTCTGCCGGATCTTCTTACTACTGTTGCATTGGAGTGTGTTGGAACAAATCGAGCCTCGGCACCAGTGACTGGACCTGGTGTATGGGTTGAGTTCTCCCTGCAGAGAGCACTGTTACCTTTCTTCCTTCACATCGCTTGACAGTGTTATGTTGCATGCTGATAAAAATTAGATTGCTATTAAATGATAAATGATCTGTTGCTGGAGGAGTGCATTCAATTCTCTCCTTAAGCCGATTCAACCCCTTCATTAACAAAAAAAGCTTTAGAAATGTACATAAACCAGTAGTTAAAAAGCCCTTCCCCTTTATCCCCCAGAACAAAAACAATATATAATATGGCAAACATTTGTAATTACCGTGTGACTGTGAACACTTGTGTAAGCTTGCACAATGTCATTTGGAATTTTTGTGTTTACAGACCTAAAAAGATTGTAGCATTGTGCTAACTGCTGTCTGTGCAAACTGAGCTTGTTTTCTTATTGCTAAACTCACAATTTACTCAAATAGATTATATTTCCCTTTTTGCCTATGATGCATCAGAGTCGATTTACTGAAGCGTGTAAAATCTGGTGCAGCTCTGCAAAGAAACCAATCAGCTTCAATTTTTTTTTATTTTTGTGAAAGCTTTTTTTTAACAAGCTGAAGTTAGAAGCTGATTGGCTACCATGCACAGATGTACTCTCCAGTTTTAGTAAATCGATCCCATTTTTAACAGTGGAGTGCTTGTAGTCTGGAAATAGTTAACACAGCCCCCGTCCACGAGGTTGAGAGTTAATTGTGTTTCTGGTTTTCTTTAGGCAGGCTTCTCTGGGTTCAGCCCATTGGTTCCGTGTGAAGATACAGTGTTTATCAAGGGTAATAAGGGTTTTTTAGCATCCTGTCGTAAGCATGTACATGTGACAGGTGGGTAAGCCACTTGCCACCTTCTGTAATAATCCATCTCCCATAGCAATGGGAGCAGATATGCACTGCTGAGGCCCTCAGCCTATACGCAGGTATGGAAGAAAAAGAGTTACATGAAGTGCATGCCAGGTGCACAACGGGACCCCATACCATTGCTGGGAGTGAGGTAGTGGTGATATCCTGGACAGGTGAAGAGGGCATTGGCTCTGCATGTCTCTCCTAAATGAAAAAATGACTGTGGTGATGAACAGTAACATCAAGAGCATTTATTAGAGTTCAGTTGGTTGTTCAAGTAAAGCTATCCCCATGTGACCCTAACCAAAGTGCATAGCGTAGCCCAGAAGAACCAACTCTGGGGCTTGGAGGAGGAAAACATGGAGGACGTGATGATCACCATACACCCTTGCCTACAAGTTCCTCAAAATTAAATAGGAACTTATACTTTGAGCTTTGCCATTCCATTATGTAAAAATCACACATATGTGATATCCTTTTAGTCTATTTTAGACTAAGATGCATCCCTGTCTTGCATTCTCCTCTTCTTTTTTAAAACCTAGGAAATAAAATTGTATGTGAAAAAAATAATACCTATAGCAATGTTAAAGTAAAACATTCCACTTGTTCAAGATATCACTGGCACTAACAGATCTCTGTTAGTACTTTTTTTTTCTTTTTATTTCCCTTGCACATGATTGGGTATTCAAAGAGAATACAGTTTCGTCTGATTTACGAAACCTTGTAAACTACATTTTGCAAAGAGATGATTCACCTTGTTAACTGAATAGCCTATATTCTTTTATTAAATCAACCCCTTTCTGTTGGCAGGTATCTATTGTGAAGATAGACACCCACCCCAAGTAACCCCAAACAGGTATCTATTGTGAAGATAGACACCCACCCCAAGTAACCCCAAGTGGAGAAAGAAAAGGCAAAAATCTAAAGTAAACCCCTACTTGACTCTAAGCAGCTTAGTACTCTTCAAAGATAGTGAAAGATAACTAATTTTAAGGGGCATGGTCAAACAGTACTAATGACTTTTAGAAAATATTAAAGTTTAGTTTGAAATGATCTTATTTGCTCTCTTTTGATCTGTTATATCTACTGCTGAAAGTGTTTTAATATTTGTTTGGTGAATGCAAAAGCTATCTGTTTGTTCTGTCCATCAGAGGTTTATACTGACTCTTTGTACCTGTGTTGTTAAATTTACATGTAAGATTTTGTGATTTACATAAGACAATCATATGTGGAGTACAGGGGCCATATAGCATTCTCTTTTGGTATTGCTTCAGTTCTGTTTTATTTGATTACTATGTGTAGTTAAGGAAGTTGTCCATAAGCAGGGTATTCTGGGTAGAATCTTTACAGGAAGTGAACCAGTCACCATTTTCACAAGACATTGCAAGAAGTAAGACATGTCTTTCTCAATCCATCGCCATCACCCCTTAGAGAACTTAAAAGTAAGTTTTTACTATCTGATCCTATATTGTATATCGTTGTTTCTGCAATGTATGCTGTATTGTATGCAATATTGTACTTATTGGGGTCTATTTTTGTTATTTTGTAGTTTCACCTGGCTTGTTCTAATAAAACTGAGATCAAAGAAATACAGTATCTGAAGTTATTGGGACAAGAAGGTTAGCTATATGTCCTTGAGAAAGAACACTGTTGATCCCACTAGATTATCCTAATCATTTTCTTTGCTCTCTGTCTCTTCTGACTTGACAATTAGCTATATTCCCAGCAATCTCTGTGAACTACACAACACAATAAGAAGGGAAGGAATAGTTCTGTATTCCTAACACACATCCTGTCCTATGGTGCCAGTGCTGCTCCTCCATAGATACAGTACAGTGAACGAAAAAAATTAAATCCACCCCATTTACGGACAGGTAACCTGCAACATATTATTTTTTTTATTTTGGGGTTTAGATATAGTTTGTCTTATTTTACATGGTTGTTATAGGTGGCATTGTTTAATCAGAAAATGAGCATGCTAGAGGCAAGAGCTTCTTAATATTTTTCAATATGCAGAATAAAATAAGAAAATAAGCCTATATATATATATATATATATATATATATATATATATATATATATATATATACATATACAGTGCCTTGAAAAAGTATTCATTCTTTTTGTCATGTTACAACCAAAAACATAAATGTATTTTATTGGGATTTTATCTGATAGACCAACACAAAATGGAAGGAAAATGATAATGGTTTTCACTTTTTTTTTTACGAAAAAACATATGAAAAGTGTAGCATCCATTTGTATTCAGTCCCTCTGAGTCAATATTTTGTAGAACCACCTATCGCTGCAATTACAGCTGCAAGTCTTTTTGGGTATGTCTCTACCAGCTTTGCACATCTAGAGAGTGACATTTTTGCCCATTCTTCTTTGCAAAATAGTTCAAGCTCTGTCAGATTGAATGGAGAGCATCTGTGAACAGTAATTTTTAAGTCTTGCCACAGATTCACAAATGGATTTAGGTCTGGACTTTGGCTGGGCCACTCTAACATATGGATATGCTTTGATTCAACCATTGTATTGTAGCCCTGGCTTTATGTTTAGGGTTGTTGTCTTGCTGGAAGGTGAACCTCCACCCCAGTCTCAAGTCGTTTGCAGACTCTAATAGGTTTTCTTCTAAGATTGTCCTGTATTTGGCTCCATCCATCTTCCCATCAACTCTGACCAGCTTCCCTGTCCCTGCTGAAGAAAAGCATTCCCACAACATGATGGTGCCACTACCATGTTTCAATGGTGTGTTCAGGGTGATGTGTAGTTATAGTTTTATGCCTTTCAGGCCAAGAAATTTAATTTTGGTCTCATTTGATCAGAGCACTTTCTTCCAAATGTTTGCTGTGTTCCCCACATGGCTTCTCACAAACTGCAAACAGGACTTCTTATGGCTTTCTTTCAACAATAGCTTTCTTCTTGCCACTCTTCCATAAAGGCCAGATTTGTGAATTGCACAACTAATAGTTGTCCTGTGGACAGATTCTCCCACCTGAGCTGTGGATCTCTGCAGCTCCTTGAGAGTTACCATGGGCCTCTTGGCTGCTTCTCTGATTAATGCTCTCCTTGCCAGGCCTGTCAGTTTAGGTGGATGGCCATGTAAATTTTTCTTCTAAAAGCAATTAGATTTTAGTTACGGGTACCAGAGTAAAAGGGACTGAATACAAATGCATGCCACACTTTTGAGATATGTATTAGTATAAAAATTTGGAAAACCATTTAGCATTTTCCTTATACTTCGCAATTATGTGCCACTTTGTGTGGGTCTAGCACATAAAATCCCAATACAATACATTTACGTTCCTGGTTGTAACATGACAACATGTGGAACACTTCAAGGGGTACGATTACTTTTTCAAGTTACTGTATAACTATATATATATATATATATATATATATATATATATATATATATATATATATATATATATATATATATATGTTTATATAGCTAAATAAGCTTTGAGAGCTGAACAAATATTATAGCATTGTCTTACCTTTTAGGGGCCTTAAAGACTGATAACTGGTTTAGCTGATCCACTTAAAACCAAACCAAAATTCTACCTTTCTTCCTATAATTAGCTAAATTATAGTTAAATTATAGCTTACTCATGCTAGGGTTTCCTCCACAAGTTTTATCTAGCTGCTGTATTGTTTTTGTTTTACTGTGGTAAAAAAGGATTTATTATAAATATACCATTTTATGCTATTTTATTTCTGTAACCAGTTTTACACTAAAACAGCCCACCTACAATCAAAAATACTTGTGGTCATCCAACTGAGATTAACATTGTGTTGAAAAATATATTGCTTCATGAATGCAATTTTGATGGTCTGTGCAAATACCTAAAAATGTAAGAATTAATTTGATTTAATTCAGAGATCTGGACAACTTGAAAATTCCCCATAGGACTAAGTAAACTAAGTAAAGGACTAAGTCAAGTTTTAAAGGAAAATTGTATGGCAGACTCTCTTGTTGAGCAATGTTGATTAGGAGATCCAGACCGTGCTTTGAGAACAGCAGAAGGGATTTCCAGTGTGTTGTCAGAACTTCAAGCTTTATTAAATGCTGCAGCACTAACTCATAAATACAAAGAAAAAAGTTTGATCCCTGAATTGGTTATTGTGTATGCAAAGGGAAATAGTTACTAAGGGGATAATGCACAAAAAACTGATCTCTAAAGGAATTACTAGTCACCTCCTCCCATGTTTGCCTCCGGAACTTCTCCCGAGCCTCTCCCATCCTTTGGAATTCCCTACCCAAATCTGTCCGACTATCTCCAACTCCTAGAAAACCTTTCTCTTCAGAGAAGCCTACTCTGCCTCCACTTAACAACTGCACTTTTATTTTTTTCATCAGCTCATCCTCCACAGTTATTAAAGTGGTTGTAAACCCTTACAACACACTTTGACCTACAGGTAAGCCTAGATTAAGGCTTACCTGTAGGTCCAAGAAATATCTCCTAAACCTACACAGTTTAGGAGATATTTGCCGAAAGACAGGCACCGCTGTCACCGCTGTCAGCGGCATGCAGGCGCACTGAGCGCGGCACCGTCAACAACGAGGACGCCGTGCGTGTCGGCTCCCGTGCGCATGCGCGGGAGTGACGTCATTGTGGCTTCGCCGAATGACAGCAGTGGAGCAGCGAGACCCCACCGAGAAGATGGATGCGCCAGACTACAGGGGACAGCGGGGACATCGCTGGCTCCTGTGTCAGGTAAGTGACACATAATGGACTACTATGCGATGCATAGTAGTCCATTATGCTTTGCCTTTGCAGGGAATGAAAGAGGAAGTAAACTCATCAGGGTTTACTTCCTCTTTAACTTTTGCATTACTTGACCCTGCCTTCTAGATTGTAAGCTCTAAAGCCTTGTACACATGAACAGATTTTCCGCAGACAAAACCACAGACTTTTGTCCAAAGGACGTTGGCCAGGAACTTGTCTTGCATATAAATGGCAAGCAATTGTTGGCCAACAAACAGGTAGTGATGTACTAGATGTCATGGTTATGCAGTGATCTTCCTATTTGCTTACCCCCCTTCATGTGTTCAGACTAAGAGGCCAGCCACTTCCACCTGGTGGTTTTTATAACCTCTCCTCTAAGCATGGCTCTACCCCAGGCCCTATCAGGGAACCTTATATTAACCTGTGCACTGCAAGCCAACAGTGCTGATCAACCATTGTGTATTCCTTTGTGTGTTTAGCTTCCTGTTACCTGCCGTGTGCTCTTCTGTTGTTCCGTTACCAACTTTGGCGTGTCTTTAACTATCCTTGTTTGCCTGTGATCTTGACCTTTTGGCGTGTCCCTGACTATTCCTGTCTGCTTGTGGCCCGACCTTGGCTTTGTCCTTCACCATCCCTATCTGCCTGTTGCCTACTGTGGGTGTGAGCTGGGGCACCCTGGGGGTCCTGACCTGGAGCCAGTTACAGCCAAGTCCATCCTCACCACTCGAGGCTCTGGTGAACACCTGCTGGCTCTTAGACTCCGCGCCCCAGGGAATCTTACGCTCTAACCCCGGTGGGACCTGTCTCCCGTCCGCAGCAGTCAGCCGTAGGGTCCACAACCTTGCGGTGCACTCCTGATCCCTACGGTGTGCATCTGTCACCTCGCCTCAAGGTGACCTGACACTAGACGTACTACGGGCCGATAAAGAGGAAGTTCAATTGTCCTACGCCACCCTTTTGGGCTCCTTCTGCTAATTTCATGTTAGTAGAAGTTTGGTGAGTGTTGATTCGCGCTTTTCATTTTGCGCTTTTCAGTTAGTGCTTTTCAGTTCATCTCTGAACGGCATTCGTCAACCAGCCATGGTGCAGAATCGGAGGAGATAACGTGTTATTTATTATTGGACTTGGAGATGTTGCTTTGACTCAAGTCCAGTCCAGAAACAGGAGGAGGATTTCTTGGACCAAAATTGGTTGCTTTATTAATCGTGACCAATTATGTCATATGCCTTTGCTGCAGGAGCTCCAGGAGAATAATCCGGGTGATTTTTGGAATTGGCATTGTTGACCCCATATATTAAGAAGCAGGACACATGCATGAGGCTTTTATTTTTTGGTTGAATAATATTTTCTATATTTTTGGATGCATAGAATGCACTTTTTGGTTACGTTCTATTGGCAGATAGCATGTCTAATTTTATTTGTTTTCTTTTTTTAATGCACAATAAAAAAATTGTGGAGAATAATACTTGGCTGTGTGTTTTACTTCGAATGACAGTTTAGGAGTAGGCAGTTACATTTAAAAAATACAATGTAAAATGAACAAGGGACACCAACATAGTTGTATCTTTGAACTTAAAAACTACGGGATAATGGTGTTGTGGTAACTTGCCCAGAAAAAAAAAGAAAAAACAAGCATAATATTATTCTTGATATCACTAAAAAAAAAAGCCTTTGAAAATACCTTTTGCAGAAATCCATCAGTATCACCAGAAAAGCAGCTTCATTATTATCACATTAAAGAAGAAGAGAATGTGCGCTGCATTTCTAGACTTCATAATTTGCCGTGTCACGAATGTTAATTCTCCATTACGAGCGCTAGTTTACAAGACCGACTACTACCGGCTCATCCTTGCTTCCGAGCATGCGTGTTTGTACTTTTGGCTGATGGACTTGTGTACACATGATCGGAAAATCCGACAACACACATTTGTCCTTGGAAAATGTATAAGCCTGCCATCCAACATTTGTCCGCAGAAAATCAATTGTCCGATGGAGCGTACAAATGGTCGGATTTTCTGCCAACAGCCTGTCATCACACAATTCCCCTGGGAAAATCTGTGTGTAAGAGGCTTAATGAGAAGAGCCCTCTGATTCCTCCTGTATTGAATTGTATTGTAACTGTACTGTTTGCTCAAACATTGTAAAGCACTGCAAAAACTGTTGGCGCTATATAAGTCCTATATAATATTTATAATAATATTACTAGTCTCTAAAGTGTTAATGCACATATGCTGCAGCTCAGTTACTGGGTCAATGCACACACCCTGTAGACTGGACATTTAAGGGTTAATGAGCATATTCTGCAGCCAGATCACTGAAGGGTAATGTTTTTACACTTCTGGTATGAATACAGATTTATGCACTCTATATACCTATATATCTATATCAAACTCAATTTCATCCTGGACTGCATCAGCATTATGGTTGCCCTCAAAGGGCCGTTTGTATCTGTAAGACTATATACAGTAAATGTATCTACTCTTTATCATATTAAATAATTGTCTCTGTATTCAAGTATTATGGTTATAGTAATAACTTAAAGTGATTGTTATTTAAAAAAAAAGCGAGCCTTTAAAAACATGTTATACTTACCTGCTCTGTGCAGTTGGTTTTGCACAGAGCAGCCTGGATCCTCCTCTTCTCGGGTCCCTCTTAGCTGCTCCTAGTCCCTCCCTCTTTTTAGTGCCCCTCAGCCAGCAGCTTGCTACAGGTTGTCAGCCAAGTCGAGTCAGAACTCTGTGTATCTATTCAGACACGGACCCCCCGACCTGGCCCGCCCCCTCTCTCCCCTGATTGGCTGACTGACTTTGATTGATAGCCACGGGAGCCAATGGCGCTGCTGCTCTGTCTCAGCCAATCAGGAGGAGTTTAATGGATGGCTGAGGGGATCATGGACATTGCTGGAGAGAGAAGGAGCTCAGGTAGATAATTGGGGGGGGGGGGGGGGGCTGCTACACACAGAAAGTTTTTTATTGAATGCATTAAGATAAAAAAAAAACTCTTTTACAACTTCTTTAAGACTTAAAGCTTAAAGTGGTTGTGAAGGCAGAAGGTCTATTTTATGCATTCTATGCATTAAGATAAAAAGCTTTCTGTGTGCAGCAACCCCCCCCCCCCCCCCTAACAATTACCTGAGGTCCCTCTCTGCCCAGCGATGTCCACGAGTGTCTCAGCTTTCCAAGATTCTCACTCCTGATTGGCTGAGACACAGCAGTGGCACCATTGGTTCCCACTCCTGTCAATAAAAGTCAGCTAGCCATTTAGGGAAGAGAGGGGATGGGGCCAGGGTGGGGCCAGGGTGGGGCCAGGTTGGGGCTCCATGTCTGAATGGACACAGGGATTTGTGACTTGGCTCGGGTTCCCCATAGCAAGCTGCTTGCTATGAGGGCACTCCACAAGAGGGAGGGGCCAGTATCACAGAAGCGGGACCCCAGAAGAGGAGGATCTGGGCTGCGCTGTGCAAATCCACTGCACACAACATGTAAGTATAACATGTTTGTTATTTTTATTTGTTTGTTATTTTTATAGGGGAAAAAAGGAGACTTTACAATCACTTTAAGCTGTGAAGGGCAGGTGCAGACTTGCACAGAGCCACACTGCTGTAGTAGATGATGGAAGTTTGAAAAGGAGGGTTGCACACCACTGGTATCCTCCACAATAAACTAGTTCTGCCATGAAATTCTGTCTAAGCAGTCTCTAATAAAGTTTCTTATGGATGATACCAGCGGTGCGTGACCCTCCTTTTCAACTGACATAGAATTATTCTCAAAATAATTATGAGCAGATGTCAAGAGCCCCAACCCCCCCCCCCCCCCCCCCCACCATCAGAAGTCATGTGTCCTCCACCCTCCCTTACATTACCATGCACCCCCCCCCCCCGTACTGCTGTTCGGAAGAAGCTGGGAAGCAGAAAGTGCAGGGTCTGGAGAAGGACCAGAGGAGAGCTGGAGTCAGTTGCCAGATTCTGCTAAATGACCAGGGGGTGCTGCATGTGCACATAGAGGTGCAGGATCTGCAGGAGGCATTCTGTCCTCCTCCCTGCTGCTGACTGCTAAAACAAGATGGGGATGAAAATGAGGGGGGTGCTGCAGCTGCAGAAGAAGTGTGAGGGCCATATGAAATAGCCTGGAGGGCCGTATTCGACCAGCGGACCTTGTGCTTCACACATGTGCTACTAGAGAGTGCATCTAGAGAGTGCATCTCAGTACTTAAAGCAGGGTTCCACCTTAAAGTGGAACTTCCGCTCATCGGAAGCCCCCCCTCCGGTGTCACAGTTGGCACCTTTCAGGGGGGAGGGGGGTGCAGATACCTGTCTAAGACAGGTATTTTTCACCCACTTCCGGGCATAGACTCCCACGGGAGTCTATGCCTCTTCCTGTCCTGCCGCTCTGTCTGCTGGGACAAACACGGGTCCCAGAGACAGCGCGGACCATTCCCTTTGCGCTGTGTGACTCACGCATGCGCAGTAGGGAACCAGGAAGTGAAGCCGCAACGCTTCACTTCCTGATTCCCTGACCGAGAATGGCGGCGGCAGCAGCCAAGAGCAGAGCGATTGATCGGTCTCGGCTGCTGACATTGCTGGACCCTGGGACAGGTGAGTGTCCATTTATTAAAAGTCAGCAGCTGTAGTATTTATAGATGCTGGCTTTTAATATTTTTTTTGTAGGTGGAATCCCTCTTTAACCACTTCAATACCAGGCACTTTCACCCTCTTCCTGCCCAGGCCAATTTTCAGTGCTGTCACACTTTGAATGGCAATTGCGTGGTCATGCAACACTGTACGCATATGAAATTTGTATCTTTTTTTGATAATTGTAATTGTGATACTTTTACTGACACTTCCCAGCCCAGACCTTTACTGGGAAGATCAGTGTATTGCTGATTTCCTGCCTCCTGCTCACCCCCTCCCCCCCCCCCCTCCCTCCCCCACAGTCTCCACCTCAAGTTCGCTAAGCCCCTTCTGCATCTGAGAGCAGAGATCTTTTGACTTACTTATAAAAAAGAGAAAAAAGGTGTTAATAATGTTTTTGTTTTAATTTCTGAAACAAAACCAAAAAATACGTTTTTCATACTTATGTTGTGTGTATGTATGTATATATTTATATATATATATATATATATATATATATATATATATATATATATATATATATATATAAGTGATGCTGCCACCACGTGGTAGTGGCAGCATCATGCTGTGGGGATGTTTTTCAGCAGTCGGGACTAGAAAACTGGTCATAGTTGAGGGAAAGATGGATGGTACTAAATACAGGGATATTCTTGAGCAAAACCTGTACCACTGTGTGTGTGTGATTTGAGGCTAGGATGGAGGTTCACCTTCCAGCAGGACAATGACCCAACACACACACTAGGGAAACATGTAAATGTGTTGGAATGGTCTAGTCAAAGCCCAAACCTCAATCCAATAGAAAATCTGTGGTCAGACTTAAAGATTGCTGTTCACAAGCGCAAAACATCCAACTTGAAGGAGCTTGAGCAGTTTTGCAAGGAGGAATTGGCAAAAATCCTAGTGGTAGGATGTGTCAAGTTCATAGAGACTTATTTAAAGTGACTTGGAGCTGTGATAGCTGCAAAAGGTGGCTCTTCAAAGTATTGACTTTAGGGGGGTGAATAGTTATGCACATTGACCTTTTCTGTTATTTTGTTCTATTTGTTGTTTGCTGCACAATAAAAAAAAAATCTTCAAAGTTGTGATTATGTTCTGTAAATTAAATGATGCAACTCCTCATTGGTCTGGGCAATATCAATTTACATGTAGAGGTGTCCTAAATACGAAGAACAAACAAAATAAAACAGCAGTTAAAAATGGGCACATTGACCTTCATTTGATTAATTAAAGAACAAAAAAAAACATTAAAAGAAAAAAAGTAGTACTACTTTCAAAATATAATCTGCATTTATCCCTGCAGTATTGGAAAAGTAGCGTCTGAAGCAGCTGTGGTTTATTTTTTATGTTAACTCTTCTGGTTTGGAATTCTAGGCATGGAGCCAGAACTCTAAAACAAATCCAGTGTTATACTAATTACATTTTATTTTAACAAAAAACATAACCCTTGAATCATATGAATAGCTTTTCATGTGAACTTATAAAACATCTGCTATAGTTTGTAGGCCATTATAACTATCCTTCAATCAATTTCGGTACAATTCTGAATTCCTTGGTAGTGTCCATAGTTTCCAACAAAACAACCAGTAAATTAAAACATAGAAAATAGGTGTATATAGGGGGATTTTAAGTTAATATGAGCATATCATTTTATTGAGGCCCCATCACCATTTTACCTTTTTGATTATTAGGTATAGTCACACATGTCTTCATGAAGTTTTTAGGGACTTTTTATTAGTTTTACTTTAGGACTTTACATACTTATTAAAGCTAGGAAGCCCATACCAAATTTAACAGTTTAAGTATGCATCAGATAATTTTAGATAAAATGTTGTAAATATTTCACATTTGTAATTTTCAGCTAGTGCAGGTTGAGCTCTTGGCCTTTGTTACTATGCTGCATTTAAAGTAAATGTCCTCATTGACCTTTGTAGCTGCATGTACTGAGGGGCAATTCATCCTTAGAGCTCAACTCCAGGAACTTTTTAAAAAATTCACCCTTGCAGCGCACCCCCCTTCAACACTGCAAGGGTTAAATCATTGCTAGTGCAAGAATAAGGTGTAAATATTTACCTTGATCCTTGCTCCAGTAGGGTCCCCCCCCCCCCCCCCAGTGCAGCACTGCCTCTGCTCTGCAAATTGCGTCCAGCTTTTGTACAGTACAGGGTTAACGTCCCTATATTGTACATAATGATGCTGACGTTCCACCCACAAACTGCAGCTTTGAGCAAAGGAGGAGAGCAACAGAGCCTGCTGATGAAAGGGTTTAGGGTATGTAATGATGTCTGTACTTTAACCCCTAGAAATAACAACGATTTAACCATTGCAATGTGTGTGTGTGTTTGTGGGGGGGGGGGGGGGGGACTGGTGTCACTGCAAGGGTAGATTTTATTTTTATTTTTATTCCTGTGTTTAGGCTTTAGGCTGGGTTCACACCTTTTATGAGGCAGCTCCCAGCAGGGGTCTCTGTTGAGTCCTGGTTCACCATTTCAGGTCCGATATCAGCCCGAATTTTTGGCTGAATTCGAACCTGAAACAGACCAAAAGATTCACAGGGCTCCTGTGCAAATTCGCACCAGAGCCACACAGAGATATGTGAAGCGGCTCCAGAGCCAGTTAAAATCTCCTGCTATTGTGAATTGGATGTGGAGAATCCACATCCAATTCTCAATGGTGTGAACCCAGCCTTAAGGTTTAGAGAGGAAAGCTCACCAACATCCCAACCATGACCTGGCAAACCCGCTAACATTTTAATCACTAATGTAAATGTAAAGAGTAAGTGTACATGAAGAGGGCAGAGCAGAGTGCTAAGAACAGACTTCACAGAAAACTTTGAGGATGAATTGCTCCACAGTGTCTGAAGCTACAAAGGTCAGTGAGAATGTGTTTTAAAACATATATACTGACTGTTATGCCGCGTACACACAGGCGGACTGTATGGCGTACTTAGTTCGTCATACAATCCGACGGACAGTCCGTCGTACTTTCGACTGAACGGACTTGACCACACACGGATGCACAAACAGTCCGTCGAAGCTTGCACGATGACGTGTACAGCACGTACGACGGGACTAGAAATAGGAAGTCCAATACACAGCAAAGCACCCTTCCGCCGTGTAAATCCTTTCTGGGCATGCGCCATTCTTAGTCCGTCAAACTAGCATACTGACGAGCGGATTGTATGATGGACAGAATTTCGAAAAATCCAAAATTCTTAGTACGCCGGACTGCACGCTGAAAAAGTCAGCTGAAGCCCACACACGAGCGGACTGTCCGCTGAAATGTGTTTTGACGGACTAAGTACGCCATACAGTCCACCCGTGTGTACGCGGCATTAGGCATATGCCAATACTTGAATTTGCCATATCATGGCCACAGTTGTGCTTTAACTGTTTTGCTGAAAAAAGACCTGTTGATCAAAGAGCTGAATAGACGAAGCTCAAATTATATACATATACCTAAATTTGTCAGAAGAGTGACTCTTTCCTTTTCCTTCTCAGCTCTGTGTATATTTATATAATGCTTCAATTATAGACAGAGTCTGAAAGGAAAAAAAGCCTTTGCTGTACTCTCTGTTTAGCAAAACCATTTTTCTCCCTGACACTGATGTCATAAATGCACTCTGTACTTATAAACCTGTAAACTTTGTTAAAAATGTAAATAAAATGCCCCAAAACCATTAAAGTATCCTTTTATTAGTTAAGAATGCCAATGATTATTATACAAAGTGAATCATACTTAAAATGTAATAATGGAAACAAATTTCAACTAGAAATAGGCTAGATACATTAAAGCAGAGTTCCACCCTATTTTAGACATTCGGCCCCATGGCATTGCTAATCACAGTCTCATTAATGTTTGGAATTTATTTTTCTTGTAAAGCACATTACCTTTTTTTTTGATCAGTAAAAAGCTCCACTGCCACTGTACCTAGCCACGGCGAGGTACATCATATCCAACTGCCCATTGGCTCCTATGATATGTGTCATCAATTCTACAAGGAAGCTACAAGTGGGCTTCAGATGCCCTCACTGAAGATGGAAGTGTCCTTGTTACAGAGGTTACTTACTGTGAGTACATTTCATAAATATATAACAAAAAAAGACTACATTTACAACATGCCTGAATTGGGCTTTACATATTATATTATTGCATAACAATAAACAAAACTACACTAAATGGCAAAGGACTCTAGCAGTTACTTTATTTACATTTCCTGTCCATTAATTACACAAACAATTGTGCACTAAGTATGTGGCATAAAGAGGTCCTGGAAAGGACCTTTGTGGCAAAAATGTTTAGATCCAGCATAATTTTGCTTTTAGACCTATTTTACAAACCAACCATCAACCAATTTTTCAAATAAATGCTTAATTATGTGCACTGCCAATGGTACCTACAACAGTTATTTGGTATTCAATGGTTTAAATCTTCTCAAAATGTATGGAAACTCAATCAATGCATTTCTCTCATGGCCTTGGCCATATGTGGTCAGTGAGGTTTGCCATACATTTTTCATTCAGAGAATATTAGCAATAAGAGCAGATGTGTTCTTATTGCTCTTATTATAAAACCTGTATAATAATGTGTCGACAAGTCAGCTTGTTTTTTCTTTTGGCGAGTTGGTGGGCATTGTTCTTCATGACTGATGAGACTCTGCATCTCTGGAAGGTATGATTTTTATTAATATCTTTACTGTACATCATGGGACATTTTATGGGGTTTTTCCTCAGAAAACCCATTTGAATGTTTTCAATTTCTGGTTTTCTATGTAGTCGCTGATCAGGCAAAAAAACAGCCAGGAAGGAAAATCATCCAAAAATAAAACTTTAGTCCATGATATGTTCTGTTTAGAACCCAGAAGGTTTCCGTTACATCAGAGGGGGGCAGGGTCACCCATACGTCATGGGGAACCCCTGGCTTCCCTCACTAGCATCAGAGGGGGCGAAGTCAGGGTGGCCCCGCCCTCCTAATATAAGAAACGTCAGCACTGGGATCCCGGCAGTGTCTCCTCAGTGGAGACAGAAGACGGATGCATGCATGGACTGCGTTGGACTGAAAATCACCCGTCGCTGGATCAGATCAGCCATTACTGGACCCCGGAGAGATGATCATCCATCGCTGGATAGCAAGAGTGGATTAGCACCTCTGGAATCTTTTTTTTTTTTTTAATACAGGAATTTTTCAAAAGTGTGTTTGTCTTATTTAACTATTTTTTTACACTTTTTTTGTGAAATGGTAGGGGTACCATTTCAAACAGGGGGGGGCGGGATCTGGGGGTCCCCTTGTTAAAGGGGGCTTCCAGATTCTAATAAGCCCCCCGCCCACAGACCCCCACAACCGCCGGCCATGGTTGTGGGGATGAGGCCATGGGGACATGGTGCTTTGAGGGGTCACAGACCCCCCAAAGCATCCTCCCAATGTTGAGGGTATGTGGCCTGGTACGGTTCAGGAGGGGGGGGGCGCTCTCTCGTCCCCCCTCTTTTCCTGCAGCCTGCCAGGTTGCGTGCTCGGATAAAGGGTCTGGTATGGATTTTTAGGGGGACCCCCACGTCAATTTTTTTAAAATTTGACGCGGGGTTCCCCTTAATATCCATACCAGACCTGAAGGGCCTGGTAATTGAATTTAGGGGAACCCCACGCTTTTTTTTTATCAATGAATGAATTGTCGGCTCAATGAGTGTTCTCTGTATTACGGGAGCCCACAATTCAAAGTGATTTTAACCACTTGCCTCCCACCAATTGTCAAATGACGGCTACAAAATGGTTTCAAAATCCCGACCGGACGTTGTAGGACGTCCTCAGGATTTTGAGCCGCTGCGCCCCCCGGGGGCGCGCATCGCGGCGATCGTTGTTGCGGGGTGTCAGTCTGACACCCCACAACTACGATCTCGATAAAGAGTCTTCGACGAAAATTCTTTACCACGTGATCAGCCGTGTCCAATCACGGCTGATCACAGTGTAAATAGGAAGAGCCAGTGATTGGCTTTTCCTCACTCGTGTCTGTCAGACGCGAGTAGAGGAGAGCCGATCGGCTGCTTCTCTGACAGGGGGGTCAGTGCTGATCGATTATCAGCACGGTCCCCCCGAGGATGCCCACACTGGACCACCAGGGACGCCACCAGACCACCAGGGATGCCCAGCACCAGGTATGCCACCCTAGACCACCAGGGATGCCAGTCAGTGCCCACAATGGATGCCAATCAGTGCCCACAATGGATGCCAATCAGTGCCCACAATAGGCATCACTGATTGGCATGCATTATTGTTTGGCACTGATTGGCATCCATCAGTACAAAACAATGCAATACAATGTCTCTTATCAGTGCCCATCCGTGCCACCTATCGATGCCCATCCATGCCACCTATCAGTGCCCATCCATGCCAACTATCAGTGCCCATCCATGCCCATCTGTGCCGCCCATCCATGCCCATCTGTGCCGCCTATCCATGCCCATCTGTGTCGCCTATCCATGCCCATTCATCCCGCCTATCCATGCCAATCTGTGCCAGCTATCAGTGCCAATATGTGCCACCTATCAGTGTCCATCCATGTCGCCCATCAGTGCCATCTATCAGTGCCCATCAGTGCCACATATCAGTGCCCATCAATGCCACCTCATCAGTGCCACTTCATTGGTGCCAGCTCATCAGTGCCCATCAGTGCCACCTTATCAGTGCCCGTCAGTGCAGCCCCATCAGTGCCCATCAGTGAAGGAGAAAACTTACTTATTTACAAAGTTTTGAAACTGAAACAAAAAAAATTTTTTTTTTCAAAATGTTCGGTCTTTTTTTATTTATTTAGCAAAAAAAACAAAAACGTAGAGGTGATCAAATGCCACCAAAAGAAAGCTCTATTTGTGTGAAAAAAATGATAAAAATTTCATTTGGGTACGGTGTAGCATGACCGCGCAATTGTCATTCAAAGTGCGACATCACTGAAAGCTCAAAATTGGTCTGGGCAGGAAGGTGTTTAAGTGCCTGGTATTGAAGTGGTTAAAATACTTTTTTTCCTTGCGAAATGACACTTTGTGCAGGGACAGTTCTAAGCACGGGAAATATGCGCCCCTTCACAGGCATACTATAGACACCCCCCAGGTACTAAATTTAAAGGAATATTACACTTTTATTGTTTCACTTTAATCATTATTAAAATCACTGCTCCTGAAAAAACAGCTGTTTTTAAAAAAAAAATTTGCATTGATCCATGTCCCCTGGGGCAGGACCCAGGTCCCCAAACACTTTTTAGGACAGTAACTTGCATATTAGCCTTTAAAATTACTTTAGATCACTTTAGATTTCTCCCATACACTTGTACAGGGTGTTCCGGCTTTTCAAGTTTGCCGCGAACACCCCAAATTGTTCACTGTTCGCTGAACAGGCGAACAGGCAATGTTCGAGTCGAACATGAGTTTGACTTGAACTCATCCCTACTTTAAAATGATAGATTCTGCTTGAATGGATGCTGCAGCTGCCTCTCTCATAGCTGAATGTGCCTCAAGCCTGCCACACTTCAGAATGGTATGCCCCTTCAGCCACTGGATCACTTCACATAAACTTGCCTCAGCAATATTACCACATAGCCAGAAAGAAGCAGGGAAATCCCATATTCAAACCGATTTATTAAAAAAATTGATGGGTACTCACAAGCAAAAGAATATCAAAGAGCATATCGCACAGCCACCAGCTCTTCAGACAGATATGCTAACGTCACAGCTGAGCTCTGACTTATGTATGTTTCATCCTACAGGTTGTCTTCCAGGGGGAACAGAGTGGTCCTATTTAGAACCCAGTTTAGTCAGATCAGAGTTAGTGACATGGCAACAGAAGTTTTGCAAACTGGAGCACCCTGGCTGAAGTTGATATTGTTTGACTTAAGTTGACTTAAACTTACTTCATAGTTTCAAAACAATTATGCAGTTCTAGGTCTTCAGAATAAATCTCTTTCTTATCCAACTGGTACGACACAACAGTCGTACAACTGTGGATTTGACTTTGCCCTGTGAATTAATGTCTGACTCCGGTCTGACTTCAATGAACAGGATTCGAATTTGATACAGACAATACCAGGTTCTTTGAGTCTGGTATGGATCTTGAGGGGAAACCCCACACCAAAAAAAAAAAAGGCATAGGTTTCCCAAATTCCATATCAAGCTCTCCGGTTTGGTATGAATTTTAAGGGGGACCACCACACAGATTTTGGGGGTCCCTTCAAAATCCATACTAGACCCTTATCCAAGATACGCAGCCTGGCAGGTCAGGAAAAGGGGGAGGAGCGAGCGAGCCCCCCGGACCATACCAGGCCACATGCCCTCAAAATGGGGGTGTGGGTGCTTTGGGGTAGGAGGGGCTCTGAGCACCCCATCCCAAAGCACCTTAGCCCCATGTTGATGGGGACAAGGGCCTCTTCCTGACAACCCTGGGTGGTGGCTGTCAGGGTCTGCGGGTGGGGGGTATATCAGAACCTGGAAGCCCCCTTTAACAAGGGGGTCCTCAGATCCCAGCCCCCACCCTATTTGAATGAGTAGGGATACCTCCGATTCTTCTCTCTCTAGTGAGGTCTTCATCCTCCGGTTCTTCTCCCTCTGCTGATGTCTTCTTCCTCTCCCGATTCTTCTTGCCGCGCTGATGCCTTCTCTGATCTTCTCCCAACGCTCACTGCCGCTGTAATGTTAGGTCCCGTGTGGGCCATAACTTATATAGTAATGGGGTGTGGCTGCCCGGTGACATCATCCATAGACCACACTCCCTTGTGACATCACCGCCCCGGAGGAAGAACCGACAGCAGAAGAAGACATCAGCGCATTGAGAAGAACCGGCAGAGGAAGAAGACATCAGCAGAAGGAGAAGAACCAGAGGGAGATGAAATTGGAAGGAAAAGAGACACTGGAGCTGCTATAATAAATTTCTTTGTCAAAAACCTGTGTAGTGTTTTTATTTTTGACACTTTTTTGGGGTGAATGAGTAGGGGTACAATTTACCCTATATTCATTCACTTAGGGTGGAGGGCCGGGATCTGGGGGCCCCCTTGTTAAAGGCTGCTTTCTGATTCCGATATGCCGATCTCCCTCAGACATTGACAACCACCACCCAGGGTTGTCAGGAAGAGGCCCTTGTCCCCATCAACATGGGGATGAGGTGCTTTGGGGTAGGGTTGCAGAGCTCCCCCTGTCCCAAAGCACCCACACCCCCATGTTGAGGGTATGTGGCCTGGTATGTTCCAGGAGGGGGGCTTTCGTTCTCCCCCCCTTTCCTGACCTGCCGGGCTGCATGCTCGAATAAGGGTCTGGAATGGAGTTTGGAGGGACCCCCGCAGTTTTTTTGGCATGGGGGTTCTCCTTAAATTCATACCAGACTGAAGGGCCTGGTATGGATTTAAGGGGGTTCCCCTTAAATCCATACCAGACTGAAGGGCCTGGCATGGTTTTGGGGGGACCCTACGCCATTTGTTTTGTTTTTTTCCTCAAGAACCATACCAGACTCAAGGGGCCTGATATTGTCGGGATCAAAGTCGGATCCCATTCAATGAAGTCAGATGGAAGTCGGACATGAAGTCACAGGGCAAAGTCGGATCAACAGTTGTATGGGGTGTCGCACCAGTGTGAACCCGGCCTTGTACACACCAGGGCTTTGTGCTATCCAGAGGAGTGTGCACCAATTTTTTGATGTGTACTACAGAAAATTTGCCTTGTCAATGTCTAGAAACCCTTTGACACTCTCTCCTAGAAATATATTTTCTTTGCCCTTTGCAAACGGGGCTTTAGAGACAACTTCATGACTTGGATAGAGCCACTCTATGCTCAGCTATCTGCTTTGTTAAAATATGCCAGATTCACCTCTGATTCTTTTCTAATATTTCCAATATGTTTTTATTTTAGCCCCAGAGCCTTTAACCTCTGATTCAAGCCCACATGAATATCTGAGGCATAAGGTGAGCATGATAAAATTATATTGTTTGCTGACAATAGTCTCTTAAGTGTCTGCTCACATCACTTTGCCTAACCTACAGTGGTGTGAAAAAGTGTTTGCCCCCTTCCTCATTTCCTGTTCCTTTGCATGTTTGTCACACTTAAGTGTTTCGAAACATCAAACCAATTTAAACAATAGTCAAGGACAACACAAGTAAACACAAAATGCAATTTGTAAATGAAGGTGTTTATTATTAAAGGTGAAAAAAAATCCAAACCATCATGGCCCTGTGTGAAAAAGTGATTGCCCCCCTTGTTAAAACATACTATAACTGTGGTTGTCCACACCTGAGTTCAATTTCTCTAGCCACACCCAGGCCTGATTATTGCCACACCTGTTCACAATCAAGGCATCACTTAAATAGGAGCTGCTTGACACAGTAAGGTCCACCAGAAGATCCTTAAAAGCTACACATCATG
This sequence comes from Lithobates pipiens, assembly GCF_037356315.1. Taxonomy (NCBI): domain Eukaryota; kingdom Metazoa; phylum Chordata; class Amphibia; order Anura; family Ranidae; genus Lithobates; species Lithobates pipiens. Next base: position 197,661,175 of record NW_027507764.1, read on the forward strand.
CCGAGACCCAAAGAAATTCAGGAACAATTGAGAAAGAAAGTAATTGAGATCTATCAGTCTGGAAAGGGTTATAAAGCCATTTCCAAAGCTTTGGGAATCCAGCGAACCACAGTGAGAGCCATTATCCACAAATGGCGAAGACATGGAACAGTGGTGAACCTTCCCAGGAGTGGCCGGCCGCCCCAAAATTACCCCAAGAGCGCAGCGACGACTCATCCAAGAGGTCACAAAAGACCCCACAACAACGTCCAAGGAACTGCAGGCCTCACTTGCCTCAGTTAAGGTCAGCGTTCATGCCTCCACCATCAGGAAAAGACTGGGCAAAAATGGCCTGCATGGCAGAGTTCCAAGGAGAAAACCACTGCTGAGCAAAAAGAACATCAAAGCTCGTCTCAATTTCTCCACAACACATCTTGATGATCCCCAAGACTTTTGGGACAACATTCTGTGGACCGATGAGACAAAAGTGGAACTCTTTGGAAGGTGTGTGTCCAAGTATATCTGGCGTAGAAGGAACACTGCATTTCATAAAAAGAACATTATACCAACAGTAAAATATGGTGGTGGTAGTGTGATGGTCTGGGGCTGTTTTGCTGCTTCAGGACCTGGAAGACTTGCCTAACTGGTTGGGCCACCCTTAGCAGCAACAACTGCAACCAAGCGTTTGCGATAACGTGCAGCAAATAAGCAGCAAAACAGCCCCAGACCATCACACTACCACCACCATATTTTACTGTTGGTATAATGTTCTTTTTATGAAATGCAGTGTTCCTTCTACGCCAGATATACTTGGACACACACCTTCCAAAGAGTTCCACTTTTGTCTCATCGGTCCACAGAATGTTGTCCCAAAAGTCTTGGGGATCATCAAGATGTGTTGTGGAGAAATTGAGACGAGCTTTGATGTTCTTTTTGCTCAGCAGTGGTTTTCTCCTTGGAACTCTGCCATGCAGGCCATTTTTGCCCAGTCTTTTCCTGATGGTGGAGGCATGAACGCTGACCTTAACTGAGGCAAGTGAGGCCTGCAGTTCCTTGGACGTTGTTGTGGGGTCTTTTGTGACCTCTTGGATGAGTCGTCGCTGCGCTCTTGGGGTAATTTTGGGGCGGCCGGCCACTCCTGGGAAGGTTCACCACTGTTCCATGTCTTCGCCATTTGTGGATAATGGCTCTCACTGTGGTTCGCTGGATTCCCAAAGCTTTGGAAATGGCTTTATAACCCTTTCCAGACTGATAGATCTCAATTACTTTCTTTCTCAATTGTTCCTGAATTTCTTTGGGTCTCGGCATGATGTGTAGCTTTTAAGGATCTTCTGGTGGACCTTACTGTGTCAAGCAGCTCCTATTTAAGTGATGCCTTGATTGTGAACAGGTGTGGCAATAATCAGGCCTGGGTGTGGCTAGAGAAATTGAACTCAGGTGTGGACAACCACAGTTATAGTATGTTTTAACAAGGGGGGCAATCACTTTTTCACACAGGGCCATGATGGTTTGGATTTTTTTTCACCTTTAATAATAAACACCTTCATTTACAAATTGCATTTTGTGTTTACTTGTGTTGTCCTTGACTATTGTTTAAATTGGTTTGATGTTCCGAAACACTTAAGTGTGACAAACATGCAAAGGAACAGGAAATGAGGAAGGGGGCAAACACTTTTTCACACCACTGTATTTAGTATCCTTTCAGCCTTTGCAGACATTTCAGGACTGCACGTGTATGCAGCAAAATTAAAGGGTCTAAGTATAGGCGTAAGTCCCTGCACAGGTGGCACTGTCGCAAGCATCTGGCAGGGAGAGTGGAGGACAGGAGTAATAGGCATTTCTCTCAGGCCTCCAAACGCATCATCGGGTGAGCTGTTGTCCGATTGGAAGCTGCTTACCTGGATGATCCCTCTGGCCATCCTTAGTGGGCACTGCCTCACTGCAGTTGACATGCATTTGCTAGGTCAGGGACAGAAACCCGCTGGACAGGGAGAGTGTGGCTAGCATAGGTAGAGGTTCCAGAGCAGGAACAGCATAGGGACTGCTCACTTTTGCTCATTTGGGGAACCCTTTCCACTACTAGTCCTTTGCTGCTTACTGCCTACCAGCCATCTCCTGTGCCAGGTGCTATTGGACTCCGAGCATCGCTCCCCACAAGTGTTGCCGCCACCTCTAAGCCAGTGCACAGACTCTGTAAGTTGGAATGTTCTTGAAAATCCAATTCCTCAACTTCAACCACTGTGTGTGTCATTCCTTCCCTCAGGGGTGCCTACCACCCAGCCTTCCTTCAAGCTAGCAAACTGCCTACCATTAGAGCTCATTGAATTTACATGTACATGTCTGAAAAAGTATATGCCCCTTTCAGATTTTTTATTTTTTTGCATATTTGTCACACTTAAATGACTCAGATCATCAAACAAATTTTATTATTACACAAAGATAACCCGAGTAAATACAAAATGCAGTTTTTAAATGATGGTTTCATTTATTAAGGCAAAAAAGCTGTCCAAACCTGCCTGGCTTTATGTGAAAAAGTAATTGCCCCCTCAACCTAATAACTGGTTGTTCCATCCTTGGCGGGAATAACTGCAATAAAGCATTTGCGATAACTGGGAATGAGTCTTTCACATTGCTGTGGAGCAAATTTGGCCCACTCTTCTTTGCAGAATTTTTTTAATTTAGCACATTGGAGGGTTTTCCTGCATGAACGGCCTGTGTAAAGTCATGATACAGCAACTCAAGTGCATTTAAGTCCGGGCTTTGACTAGGCCACTCCAAAACCGAAATTTTGCTTTGTTTGAACCATTTGGAGCTGGGCTTGCTGTTGTGTTTTGCATCATTGTCCTGCTGCATAACCGAAGTGCACTTGAGCTTGAGGTCACAAACTGATGGTCGGACATTCTCCTTTAGGATTTTCTGGTAGAGCTCAGAATTCATTGTTCCATCAAATATGGTACGTCACCCAGGTCTTGAAGCTGAAAAGCAGCCCCAGACCATCACGCTACCAACACCATGTCTGACTGTTGGCATGATGTTCTTGTTATGAAATGCTGTATTCGTTTTATGCCAGATGTAATGGGACACACACCTTCCAGAAAGTAAAATTATTGTCTCATCAGTTCACTGAATATTTGCCTAAAAGTCTTGGGGATAATCAAGATGTTTTTTGGTAAATTTGAGATGAGCCTTTCTGGGGTTTTTTTGGTCAGCAGTGGCTTTGGCCTTGGAACTCTCCCATGAATGCTATTTTTGCCCAGTCTCGTTCTTATTGTTGAATCATGAACACTGATCCTAAGTAGGGCCTGCAGTTCTTTAGATGTTATCCTGAGTTCTTTTATGACCTCCTGGATGAGTCGTTGTCATGCTCTTGGAGTCATTTTTGTAGGCTTGCCACTCCTGGGAAGGTTCACCACTGTTCCAAGTCATCTCCTTTTGTGTATAATGGCTCTCTCTGTGGTTCACTGCAGTTCCAAAGCCTTATAAATGGCTTTGAAACCATTCCTAGGCCAATACATGTTCATTATTTTGTTTCTAATCTGTTCTTGATTTTTTTTAGATTGTGGCATGATGTGTGGCTTTTTGTGATCTGTTAGCACGCTTTACTTCCTCAGACAGCTTCTATTTATGTGATTTCCTGATCTGCCGGGTCTAGTAGTAATCAGGCCTAGTTGTAGCAAGTTCAATTTAACTCAGCTTTCCAAAAACATTTGGTTAATCACAGTTCATTCATGATTCAGCATTGGAGGGGGCAATTACTTTTTCACATAGGGCCAGGCAGCTCTGAACAACTTTTTTCCCTTAATAAATGAAATTATTTAAAAACAGCATCTTGGATTTACTTGGGTTATCTTTGTGTAATATTAAAATTAGTTTGATGATCTGAATAATTAAAGTGTGAGAAATATGCAAAAAAATAACATTTCAGGAAGGGAGCAAATATTTTTCACAGCACTGTACATGAGGTGATCAATGATTTTGTAGATCAACTTTAGGCAGAAATAATTATTCATAGAAAGAGTTAGGAATTGTGGGTTAGTTATAGCGTGTCTGTAAGCTCAGACATTTGTGGGACAACTTTACTATTCAGCTGGAATTGTTTCAAGCTTTTGTTTCTGTTGAGTTCTCAAATTTTACTAAGTCTGTTGTAGATTCTAGTGTGGTCACCTATTTATTCCCACTGGAATTCAGTCTTTTTTAGGTTAAATGTAAAATTTCACCCATGTACCCTTTTCCATATTGAGATTTATTTATTTGTTCAGTGCCCACATTTGAAGCAGTGCAATTGTGAAAGTTCTTAGGGAACAGTAGATGTCACTAGCGTTCCTTCATAGTGACAACAGTGTGAGATTGCATACATTGTGCAGTCAAGCTAAGAACCTTATGGCCTTTTCACTTTTGTCTTTCTTCCTGCAGTAAAAGACATGTGTTTTACTGCAAGGAGTTCATAGTTGAATGCAAGGTCAATAGCGTGGCTGTCAGATTGAATAGGAGTGTGTATCCATTGTGTTAGGTCAAAAGATGACATTCGTTTGAGGAGTTCAGACTTAGCCTAGGCATTAACATAGATGTTGAAATCACCTAGAATGATAGTGGCTGATAAATCACAGCAATCCTGAGGGAAACTGGAGAAAGCCAGGTTTCAGTAACAACAAGTAGGCTAAGGGAGATGGAGATAAAAGGCATTGTCAGAGATGAACTTGCTATAGACAGAGCAGGCATTCTGAAGGGCACATGAGAAGGGGAGGGGTATGGTTCTTGGAACTTGTTAGACAAATTTGGTTCTTATCGCTCTGCTTTAATAGGCAGTGCAGCATGTGATTGCTTTGGTCTGCTCTGGGCTCTGCAGGCTGCACGTTTGATTGCTTCCTCCTGCATGCTGGAGCCTTCCAGAATATAGTGGGTGGGAGAATCAAATAAGCAGCCTGAATATTTATGCAACTCCAGACATATTTGGGGGAAGGTGCCCAGATGGTGGCTGGGAGAGTGTATAAATAGTCAGAAGCCTAAGAGAGCAATGTTCTTCACCGGGAGGAGAGTTGGAGGAGACTGTTACTGTGAAAAGAGAGGTGAAATAACAATATTACAAGGTGAAGAGAGTAATTGTTGAAGGAAAAGCTGGAAGTTAAGTACAGATTCACCTGCAGTCTGTTAGCAGCACAGTTTGTGAATGCTTCATTGTTTGTGCCTTAGTTAAATACCATTAAAATGCCAGACCATTTATCTTGCCACTGAATAAAAATTGACATTGCAAGAGTACCCCCAAAGGCTAATATAAATATACAGGAATATGAGGTACAGGTTTGTTTGTCAATTATTTAATAAGGCACTTGTTACGGGGTGCAAGTGCAAACTTTTCACACAAGCTAGGCCAAGACCACAAAGATACAATTAGCTTTCTCTGATCAAGCAAAACAGAAATATAATACATCTCTATAACATTGATAACTAGGACAAGTTTCACACAGACAACTGTAAATCAGAGGTTAATTCAGTGTACCAATGTAGGAAGTGATGCACATTGGATGAGTTTCACGAAGAGAACTAGTAAAGCAGAGGTTAATTCAGTGTACCTGTAAGGAAGCAGAGAGGAGATAACCAAATTAGAAGATTAATTTGTGATCTGCAGTCATGTTTAAAGCATTTATTATTTATTGAGTTAGTCAGTATAATATAGAATCTAATTGGTGCCTTTGGGTTAATGGTTGAGTACTCTGCACCAACTGTGGGAGCATCATATAAAGGGACTTTTCCCCCCAAGCTGCATTGCCTGGAGATCAAGAAGGCATCAGGCAGGGATCTATTCAGAATATTGTTGTCGCTATAAAAAAAAAGTATTGTTGACTTATTTGTATTATCATATGGGGCTTTAAAATGCTTACAAAAAAATATAATATAATAAAAGACCACACTCAACATACACACATTTTAATTTGTTTGCTTATACCAAAATCATTTTAGCCTGTTTTCATTTGAAAATATAGACTTCATAAGCATTTTTTGAGGACATTGAGCAACATAGAACACCAGGACTATCATACAGGTCTGCTTTTGCAAAATATATATATATGTTGGTAGGAGTCATTTTTAATCTCCATAATGTGCATATTAGCATGCACATATAAATGGTAAAAAATGTGTGACAGTAGAAGAGTTAAATGCTGTTTTGTAGCCATAATTCAAGAGCCAAATGCTATCTCTTCTAAGCTGGCCATAGATGGGTTGAATTTTAAATGAAAATGATTGGGAAAAGAAGGTTCTAAGAACCTTTGTTCCTTTTTTTAATAATTAGTTGGTCAAATCAATGTTTGTTTTTTCGACTGCAGTGACAAGAAAATTCGAGGCGCAGGTTGGAAAACTTTTCTCAAACAAATTAATTTCTAACAGTGTATGTAGTTTTCATTAGATAAAGCCCATTCATTCCCAAATCAAATGTTAAAAGCAAACACAATCTTTTCAATGACAAACAAATGTTCTGGGAATTTTTGTACACATTTTCCTAAGACTTTTCCTAAGAATTTGCACTTAAAAAAATCCTATCCATCTATACTACACACCAGACAGACTGGCAAAGATCTACCCCGCTGCTTCACCTAAATGTTGAAGAGGTTTCATCTTTACAACACATCTGGTGGGACTGTCCACCCATCAAAGTCTACTGGAAAAAAGTAGCAGGTTTTAATTTCCCGATGTCTCCACTGGACTTACTCCTGGGACTGTCACTTCCTTCTTGGCCTATACACCTACAAACATTAGTGACACACATCCTGATAGCAGCTCATCTGAGAATGGCAAAAAAAATTAAATCTGTTCACCCTCCTGTCTTAAAAGACACATTTGTTTGCTCAACAGGCATTTCCAGATGGAATTCTTGTTTGCCAAAGCTAATCTACAAATTCCTTCTCCACATCCAGGGAAAAATGGATCGCTGACCAGAGAAGTGTGCCCTTGTCTTAAGAATACAGGTTGGACCAACCCTCATCTATTATCAAAAGTTGAAGTATTGTTCCCATCAGCTTCACAATTCGGACCAACTTCTCACTCTTGCCCATTCAATTGCTTTACTAAAACTAGCTCCTCTAACCCAACTATAATTACAAAGACCTCACACGGTACTCTCAAAATTTCTCATAATAATAACAAGTCTCTCGATTGTTACCATTGGTTTTAACCCCCCGCTATTGGCCAAAAAAGGGTTAAAACCGCCCGCATAGCACCGCTGCAATTTTCCAACATGTTGGAAATATTTCCTGACCAACTGGGCCGGTCGGACATACTCCGATCATGTGTAGAGAATTTTGATTGGACCAAGTGCCACGCATGCTCAGATCAAATTCCTACATTAAAGCTATTGGCTACTAGCCTGAATGTAGTCCCATCGTAACGAAATTATGTCATCACATTCTGAAAGATCGGATTTTTTCGCCAACTTTGTCCGACCGTGTGTATGCAACAGTTTCAGACAAGATCCGACGGACAAAATCCGATGGATTTGGTTGTGGAAATCTCCAACCGTGTGTACAAGGGCTTAGAGTAGCCAAACCCTTACATTTCATGTTTCCAATATTAGAGGCTATTACAACTTTGACACTATTGTCTTGCCTAGTGAACATTTATGGGTACTTTTTTAACAAACCAGTCTTTATCACACAAAGGCTTTCCAACATGGTGCCCAGCCATGACAAAGTGCATCAATTTTTGAGCTTTGAAAAAAGTTATGAAGGAAAGGAGAGGGCGGGATGGGGGGAGGTAGGAAAGGAAAGAATAGTAGGGGAAAAAAACCGGGGGGGGGGGGGGGGTAAGGGGAGAGGATGCAGACAGCACCCAGCCAGCCACACACCATTCAGTCCAAGATAGGCATAAAATGGTTCATAAGTATTGAGAATATTCATCAGAGAAATGAAACTGATCTCAATAGAACCATCTGGTCTTATGCTCTTCCAATTTGTCCCAGAGAGCAGAGGTCAGATGCTCCATGCTTTCTATATCATTCATTCTGGTGAACCAATGGGCAAGAGTAGGAGGAGATTGTTGTTTCACCATGGCTGCTATGCATGCTCTAGCTGCATTAAGTAAATGTTTTGCTGACAAATTTTTAATATGCCCATGGTGTCATGGCTTTTTGCACTGACATTATGACAATGCTTTATCTAGTGACAAAACTCAAGTTCACCTACATCTGCAATGTTATTTTTAGCAGTTTAAGCACTATTACTTATTTCATTTTCTCATAATACCATTGTAGGGGGAAGCTAACACAAATGTTTGAATTAATAATTAAAAGAAATACTGTTCTTTTTGGCCATTTCTAGCACTATAGCGGGTACCTTTGCCTGGATGAATGTAAAGAATGCTTTTAAATAAACTCTGTTTTGCAATACCTGGAAGTAACTGACTAAAAAAAACTAATTATGGGTCAATGGAATGTTACATGTAGCAGTGTCTAAAGATGTCATAGGTTTTTCAATGAACAAATGCATAAGCAATTTCCAGAACATTTTAAAGAAAATGTGTATTCTTTTCAATTACTTACATACTTCTTGATGTGAATAATATTATCAGTGTGTTGATTTAAATAAACAAAAAGAAGTGATTCTAAAGCCTGAAGGTTGCATTAAGGTAAAAAAAACTTCCTGAGTGCAGCTCCCCTTACCTTAGCCCGAACTTGGTCCAGTGATGTGTACGAGAGCAGCAGCTCTCTTTACCTTCCCTCTCCTCATGAGCTCAAAGACAGCAGTGCATGCCATTGACTCCCGCTGCTGTCAATCACAGCTAGTGAGGTTGAAGCGGGGGCTGTGCTGAGCCACTCTCTGTCTATAGACACTCAGAACTTGACACTGGAGCAAGCCCACACGAGCACCCACATAGCAAGCGACTTGCCATGGTGGGCACTCAGCAGGGAGGATGAGTCAGGAGAGCTGGCAGGGGAACCCAGAAGAGGTGTCTGTTCTGTGTAAAACCATTGCACAGAGCAGGTAAGTATAACATGTTTGTTGTTTAAAAAAATAAATAAAGGTTTACAATCACCTTAAGGGCCTTTCAGCCCGCTATTGATTCTCTGTTTAGGCAATACATACATAAATTCACCAATACAGAGATAAATCTAAAATAAAGATAAATATGAGACCATGTACAATCAAAATACAAATGCATCTGAGATTACATGGCTATACACTCCCAACGCAAGTAAACTGCTAACAAATGAGAATAATCAAGTAGTCAGGAACAATGATTTTAACACTTGGCACAGCATATAAGCAAACAAGTATTAAAACAGAAGAAAAAAAAGCGGTAACTTCACATCACGGGGAGGACTACACTTAAGCGCTGTGGGGTTGACAGAAACCATGAACCAGACCGAGACAGAAGTACAATTAAATCCCACTTGTTTATTAATAAAAAACAAAAAGGTAAAATAGTGTAAGCGTAGTCAAAGCAAAGCCAGAGTCCAGTAACCGGGTCGAGTAGTTAGCCAGGCCAGAGTTCAATAACCAGATCGGGTAATCAGCCAGGCCAGAAGTCAGGGATCCAAGTGGAGGAACAGCAAGCAGGATAAGGAGCCAGAAGGGATGTCAGAAAGTCAGTCTTTAAACAGGAACGCAGGAGATGGTTTCTTGTGATGTGACCAAGGTGTAGGCCGAGATGAAGTGAGCTGGACAGCCTTAAGTAGGCAGGTCAGACGAGCAGAGTCAGGAACAGCTGGGTAACTGTGGAGAGAGATGAGAGCTGGCAATTAGCCGACAGCTGAGCAGCCAGCCCAGAGAAGGAAGGGCTAAACCAGCCCTGACAGAGGTAGAACATTTGGAGTGTAGGCTGATGTACATCAATGGAAAACACAAGAGAAAAAAGGTACAGGAAGAGAAGGGTCAAGAAAAGAGAAGGGAAGGGGTCAGGGTCTCCCAGGGGCTACCTGGGAGCTGCAAGATTTTTAGATGTTCCGATATGTGGTCAAGCAGTGTTTCTTCAGTCTTACTATGGATCATGAATTGCTTTACCCTATTTTTAGTTTCCAGGAGACATAGGCTAGGTGACTTCCAGGATTTAGCAATAATTTGTTTGGAGGCAGTGGTGACATATAGGAAGAGTATGAATTGCGAGGAAGCCTACATTGAGAGGAAGTTAAATCAGGAGGACATTTAATCAGAAAAGATAAGGAAAAATCATAGCTAAGGGACACGCTGAAAAGTATAGATAACATCGGAAACCCAATCCAATATGCCATAACTATAGGGCAAGTCCACCAAATATAAAAATGTAATTCGTGCCTCCACAGAGCCCGAAAAACTGAGCAGAGAATAAGATGGAAGTATTTTAGCAATCCTAGCTGGGACAAGGTACCACCTGTTAACTGATCTCCAAAGCTAAGATGTCGACCATGGAAGACTTTGTTCACTGCCAAAGGTCAGCCCAGTCATCGGGTTGCAGCAGAGCATCACGGTCAGCCACCCAGTGGGCTGTATAAGGGTGGTGAGGAGTCTAAGGTTGAGGTCAAGTGGGCATATCATTTAGAAGTTAGACCCAAAGCATGAGGATCCAACACCCAAGCACAAAAGACTATACATACTATTCGGCAGTGCACGACACGTACTCTAGGTTGGATTATATATTAGTAGAGCATAGAGCCCTGGAGATAGTAGTCAAAACCTTAACTGGGATAAAAACGATAATGGACCATGCTCCTGTAATAACGAAGATGACATTTAAAGGGGAAGTAATGGAGAAAGGACCATGGAGATTAAATGAAGATTTAATAGAAGACTTAGAAGTAGAAAAGACTGTAATAAAAAGAAATTGTTCAATATTTTTTGTGGAACGAAACGCCAGAATTAACAAAAGCAACTATATGGGAAGCCCATAAACCTTTCATTAGGGGAAAATGTATCTCTATTGGGGCAAGAAAAAAGGAGAGAAAAAATACCATGGGAAAAAATGCAATTGGAACAAAGGCACAAAAAGGAGTTCAATAGAGTGATAAAGGAGAGATACAAATAAGGAAATAAACCTGGGAAGCACCTTGAAAAAAATATTAAGAAATAAGACGACCTTGAATTATATAGAAAAAAATAAAAAAACGAAAGAGGAGAAATGGTGTATAAAACAACTGATATTGCAAAGGCCTGTCAAACATGCTATAGTGAATTGTACTCAATCAGAAATGTAGAGACACAAAAGGAAAAATAAACAATAAAAATAAAAATACAAGAATATCTAACAGATGCCAAACTACCAAAAATGTAAATAGAACAACTGACAGAGATAGAAGAACCAATTTCACAAGATGAAATTAAAAAGGCATTGAAAGAAACACTAATAGGGAAAAGTCCAGGACCCGACGGCTTTACGATTAAATACTATAAAAAATGTAAAAATCAACTAATTCCAAAACTATGCAACTACTTGAATAAAATAAGGGAAAAGGGAGAGATAAGACGAGAGTCACTATTAGCCCATATTACAAAAGTACCCAAAGTGGGAAAGGATAAAACTATATGCTCTAGTTATAGGCCTATAGCATTACTGAATGCTGATAAAAAAGATATACGCAAAAATCCTGGCATCAAGATTAAAAAAATGATGCCAGAGTGGTTGGACCTGGAAGAGAGGGTAGGAATAATAGTATAAAAACAATATTAATGTTGCGAAAGGGAAAAAGCATGGGATCCCCAGTACTACTCCTGTCAATCAACCCGGAAAAAGCGTTTGACAGGGTAGACTGGGGATTCATGATGGATACGCTCCAACATCTTCGAATGGGACCCAAAATCATGTGCTGGATTAAAAATATATACAGCTGCCCTACTACTAGGGTGAAGGTTAACGGAAATATGTCACCACCTTTTGAAATGTTTAACGGTCAAGGCCTGGGCCAAGTACAACAGGACCAGTTGTACTGCCTTGTCAGCGGCCCTGTTGATGGTCCAGCGTAGTATCCCTTTATGGTTGTCAGTGTGTGGACGAGGCCAGGTGATTAGTACTGAAAATGTAGTAAAAGCACACAGGGACCAAGGAAAGTAGCATTGTTACTATTTGGTAAATATAAATAACAAATACACACGTGGGCAATGGCGAAGTGCTTGTTCAACAATCCCAAAATAATATGTCATGAGAGTCTTAGTATTACAGGCAATTTGGGAACAACAGATCATAATAGCGTTAGCTGTGCACAGTCCCAGCGCATGATGTTTCACTTTAACAATGCTTACGTTACTGGGGCAGCAAATGAGTGAAGACGTTGGCTGATAGGGAGAGCAGTGGTGTAGGCACAGTTGCAGACTGTCAGAAAGTTCTTTGTCCCAGCTGTAATATCCCAGAATAGTGGAGCCAGCATTGTCCCTAACCAGCGGGAGTCCTGTACTTACTCTATCCACTTCATAAATGTAAGCCGACTGCAATGGGGCAGCGCTATCTATTATGTTATCAACTTTTAAGATGCAAATCAAATGGAACTAAAAGGAACCCTTCCTCTTGAGCATCGGAGGAAACAGATAGTATTTACATAATTACCATATTTTTTAGGGAAAATAGTGGGTGTGGCTCATGAAAATCATTTTCATTTTGAGAATAGTGGGAGGAACCATGAAAATCATACCTTTATGCCCCTTGGGGTTTTTCTGAAAATTCAGAACCCCTGGTCTATAGCACATAGGTGACCCAAATTCAAACTTGCCCACAGCAATTAGAATCAGTGGCAGACAGTGGCGGACAGTGGCTCAAAATGCTCATTTCTCCTTCAACCTTGGGTACATTGGGAGCCCACCCAGTTTTATTAGTAGTTTGAAAATGAAATGCTATTCCAGCAGTTTTTTATATTACAAATATTTTGGATCAAAAGCTCAAACAAACTTGTGGGCAAACCATGTGTCAAAAAGAAAAAGGGACCATACATCGATGACATAACTGTGCCTAACATCCTGCCTGTGATAAACCCCATTTCAACATGTTTCACACTTAGCTTAGTCATAGCAAAGGAAAGCCCCTTTTTCTTATTGACACATGGTTTACCCACAGCTTTGTTGAGCTTTTGATCCAAAATATCCGTAATATAAAACTACTGGAACAGCATTTCATTTTCAAACTTCTAACGAAACTGTAGATTGATGACATATTACCAGAGTATACTAACTAAAGAGAACAGCCTCATGCTCACTGAACTGAATAAAAATGTACCAGGAAGCTAGAAACAACACCTGGACATAGAAAAAAGAAATGTTAGCTGAGCTAATGCTGCTGAAAAAGAGGATAAAAGTTATCCCAACATGCTTCAACAGGAATCGCAATGTATGACTGGTATTGTCATGACTCAATTTCTTTGAGCAGGACAGACTGGCATCGTCATCCAGCTATTCTTTTATAGTAAAATAACAGAAAAGGTTTTCCTGTTGGTTGAACAGCAGAAATTTAGGGGAATGGGTTCCAATGCTGGGATTATATTCTCTTCTTCCTTCACATAATAGAATATGATATTAGGGATCTAAAGGAAATCACTGTTGTAAATAGGGATGAGATTTGTATTTGCTGCATATGGGTTCAAAGCAAACCCTGCAGGTTCCAGATTTGCAGTCCCAGCACATTTTTGTGCAGATTTGCCAAGGAGAATCTGTTTAAACCATTATAAATTATATGGCCTTTGCATTATGGTCAGCAGGCTTAGAAAGGCCAATAACTATGTTTGATTTGAGGTCAGTGCTCACTTTTACCTGCTGTAGATTTCTCCCATAGACATGTGCGATTCGTTTCGTACGAATCTCAAATTCGTACGAATTTCCCAAAATTCGTACGTTCGGGAGGATCTGAAATACGAATTGCCGTGCGTCCGAATTCTGTACGGAATACGAACTTTTGTTTACAAATTTCGGATCAGTTGTCGTCGAATTGACGACGACTCAGTCATTATGCTTATTATGAGGGGCTCCCACCATCCCTGTGCTGTGCTGACTTCCTCCAGGGGCTGCTTATTATGAGGGGCTCCACAGGGATGGTGGGGGCCCCTGATAATAAGCAGCCCCAGGAGGAAGTCAGCATAGCACAGGGATGGTGGGAGCCCCTCATAATAAGCAGCCCCTGGAGGAAGTCAGCACAGCACAGGGATGGTGGGAGCCCCTCATAATATGCACAGCAGAGGTACAGCCCCAGGAGGAAGTCAGCACAGCACAGGGATGGTGGGAGCCCCTCATAATAAGCAGCCCCAGGAGTAAGTCAGCACAGCACAGGGATGGTGGGAGCCCCTCATAATAAGCAGCCCCAGGAGGAAGTCAGCACAGCACAGGGATGGTGGGGGCCCCTCATAATATGCACAGCAGAGGTATAGCCCCAGGAGAAAGTCAGCACAGCACAGGGATGGTGGGAGCCCCTCATAATATGCACAGCAGAGGTACAGCCCCAGGAGGAAGTCAGCACAGCACAGGGATGGTGGGAGCCCCTCATAATAAGCAGTCCCAGGGGTAAGTCAGCACAGCACAGGGATGGTGGGAGCCCCTCATAATATGCACAGCAGAGGTACAGTCCCAGAAGGAAGTCAGCACAGCACAGGGATGGTGGGAGCCCCTCATAATAAGCAGCCCCAGGAGGAAGTCAGCACAGCACAGGGTTGGTGGGAGCCCCTCATAATATGCACAGCAGAGGTACAGCACCCGGAAGAAATCAGCATAGCACAGGGATGGTGGTAGCCCCTCATAATAAGCAGCCCCAGGAGGAAGTCAGCATAGCACAGGGATGGTGGGAGCCCCTCATAATAAGCAGCCCCAGGAGGAAGTCAGCACAGCACAGGGATGGTGGGAGCCCCTCATAATAAGCAGCCCCAGGAGGAGCAGGCGCAAACTGGACCAGCGGTGCATGGCAATCCGCTTCTCATCTAATGAAACTTCGTATTTCGGATAGGAAATTCTTCAACGGAATTTCGTATTTCGGATAAAAACCAGACTTCCATCAGCATCGACTGTCATATTGAGGTATATTTTTGCCTTTAAATTCATCGTAACGAACGTTCGTACGCGTTAACAAACCTAACGACAATTTGTATTTCGTATGAAACAGAACGGGATTTCGGACACGAAATACGAAGTACGAATTTATTTTATTACGAATCGAAACAGAACAGAACGAAACAAATTTATTGACGGCGCCCATGTCTACTCTCCCGTAGCTCCCTTTAAAAGAATGGTCTTTAAAAAGTGGAAATTTGGGGTTTTCATTTATTTTGTGGATTTTTATTAATACTTATTTATGTTGATGGAACTTTCATGTTTTGGTGCTTGAAGTATTCACTTGTTACAGAACATCTGTTATTTAAATTGCTCTGTGTTCAGAGCATGTGGCTCCATTGTTTTAAGTAAAAAAAAAAACAAAGTATAGGAAAAACTATAGTATGCAAAATCAGCTTCACTTCGCATAGGAACCAATGATCTTCCAGGTTTTATTTCCAAAGCTTAATTGAACAAGCTGAGGTTAGAAGCTTGTTGGTTTCTGTGCAGACGTGAGCCTGATTTTGCACTTTAGTAAATAAACCCCATTGTGTACTTAAAAGTGGGGTATGCCTGTAATGGCTATGTGTTGAGGTATTTTGAGGGGACAGCAAATGTACACTGTTATACAAGCTGTACACCCACTACTTTACATTGTAGCAAAGTGTAATTTCTTCAGTGTTGTCACACGAAAAGATATAATATAATATTTACAAAAATGTGAGGGGTGTATTGACTTTTGTGAGATACTGTAATGAGTTTGGAAGTTCTAAAGAAATGCTTAAAAAATGCATTACAAGTTAACTGAACCCATTCGATTTTAGTCGACTAACATGATTTTAGTCAACTAAAATGTACTGGAGATTTTAGTTGACTAAAATACGACAACTAAAACAATTTTAGATGACTAATATACAACTAAAACTTAAATGGTAATAAAGTCAAAAGACTATGACTAAAACTAAATCGAAATTTGACATCAAACCTAACACTGGTTCGCGGTCATTAATTTGTTCCAAATTGCAGATAACCCCTGGATGCACATGCATGCAAGCATGCATGGGTGGCATCAGTCAGCCTTTCCATGCTTTTTACAGGCTTCCTGGTAGCAACTATCTGCATACAAAAATCCAATGCTTCCTACACATCTATTGTTTTTTGATTATTATTTGTGTTATCATCTTAGTGTAGCGGGGATATAATGGTGTATTGATGCAATAAATGTGAAGTACAATGTAAATCTATGGACAATGTATTCACTAGTATTGGATGCCATCTAGTGACCAAAAACTGGAACTGGACCTTAGCTATTTTTCTTTTCTATGGTGTTGAAAGATAACAGGAAGTGACTGTGTTTAATTTGGTCATTTTGACCTTATCTACCCAGGAGTCTGTGTGACCTACCCATGAACACTTTGATATGCAGTGCATGCTGGGTAGGGTATACAAGGGACTGCAGCGGCCATATTTGGTCTCTTGGAACCACGTTGCCTGCCTGTGTGGACCTGTGTGTGAGGTTCTCGGACGCATTGGTAGATAGTCACCGCGGAGTGCAAACCAGACTGTTTGCTGAGTGACTGGACAGAGCCAAGAGCTGGTGATTAGATCGTTGGGGATCGGAGATGCTTGTTGGAGCAGCGGAGAGTTGGATCCAGTCGGTGAAGTGACACGGAGCATCTGGCCTAGTCAGCGGAAGCAAGCTGCAGCTGTAGGACTCAAGCCATCACTCAGAACTCTGATCCGATTGGTGAGAGGGTTGCGGCCCACCGTTTAATCTATTTCACATACTTAGACTTACTAATAGGCCTTGCTGGAACCTGTTGGTCCACGGAAGTGTAACTGAGCAACTGACACTTAGTAGGCCCAAGGCCTGTTACACTTTGGTATCTAAGTGTGATTACAAGTTTCTGGAGTTACACCTGGAGTGTTCTAAGTTAATTTTTTCTACTTACCCCTTTGGATTACAATTATTTGAGAAACTATTTAAGCTAGCGAAGAAAGAAGATAAAGGAGGAAATACATTAAGTGAGGCCTCATGTTAGACTTTAAATAAGGGGAGCTCCCAGGTCTAGATAGTAACATACCTGCATGCTGTTTATTGTATTTGACTGTTGATTTATGCTGTGCTGACGTTCTACGTTGGAACGACAGTGCAAACTCTGTAACCACCTATTTGCTATATTTTCAGTAAAAGTATTTCTGTTTAAGAGTACAAGTGTGTGGTTTACTGTCTTTCCCCACCAGGTGGAGCCAGAGAATCCTGAGGGATAGACGCAGGTACATTATATTGTTTACACTATATTGTATTATTATTGCACCACAGCTGGGCCAAGGGGACAGAGTCATTCAGAAGGGGGGTTTCTCAGTAGAGTGCAGGCCCAATTTAAATCAGCAGCTCCTTCGGGGGTCAGTGCTACATTAGTATTGCCAAAATGCTTTTCTTACAGAGTGTGCTGGAACTAGGAGTGAACAGAGTGATGATATCACAAGTGTATTTCTGCTCATTTATTGTCCAATTGTAAATTTGTAGATATTTAACTCAAGTAAGCTGACTAAATTGCATATGTATACCTATATTGCAGTGGAAAGAGTGAGGTCACTAATCTGGCAAGTCTGAATAAATGGAATAACATATCACTGAGCAGCTATGACAGATCACATATATGAACTGTGTATTTAGCTTTTCTCCTTGAGTTAGATTTGTAAAAGCCTTTTGACCTTTCATCTGGACAATATTCTGTAAGGTACTTATGTGGGTGTAAAAAGGAAATTTGGATTAGAATGCAGATGAGTCATATTTTAATTACACTAAAGAATGTAATAGGTATCTTGCACTTTCCACTGGAGAATAAATATTCCCTATAGAGTGTACGTATCTGAAGTTCTTTAGTATGTCTGTGCTTATAGTAATCTCTTTTCCCACATGTAATACAAATCTCCCTGTCCTGGTTTACCCACTGACTCAGTGAGAAGCAGAAATAAAAAAAGAAAATATAATAGTACAACAAATGAATCAGTTAGATAGACTTTAGCTTGAGTAAATCAACTGTGAATCAAGTTTACAAAACACAAGTACGGCTTTCCTCAATTCCATGTACTTGCACACCACGCACCGACTTTCACCGCAGGGATGTTTTCAGTTGCTAGGTAAACATTGTGAATCATTCAATCTTTTGAAATAGAACATGGGGTGAGCAAAATTACATTCTTTCCTATTTTCACCATGACTTTGTGAATCACTGGATATTCTTTGTGAATGAACTATGAGAAAGGATTCACTTTTTAAATTCATGCTGCCATTGTGTCATAAACAGGTGTGACCAAAACCGTGTGGACTGCAACAGAGGGAACCAAACGCATGTAAAGTGAAATAATGTAGTTTATTAAGATAAGTGAATATAGATATAAAAACACCTCCAATACCAGACAGCATACAACAATCCAACAACCAGACAGTGACCCACAAATAACAACAGACAAAATAAGTATGTACAATAGATAGGGAATACCGGAATCATAAACGTAGCCAGGCCAGGGTCATAAACGGGAGATCAGCAGATGGGGGCAAGGAGCAAGACAGGACAGGGAAAAGGTGGAAGAGATCAGGCTGCAGGGCAGGCGTACAGGAATACAGGATCAGGCACAAATGCAGGTTCAGGTTCAGGTAATTGACAGTTTATGCCTATGGTTTATGCCCATTCCCCAGACTATCTACGCTCAAGGCTGCTCATCTACACCCCATGCCTGTCAAACTGGGATGCACAGCTTCCATAGGTCATTCCCATAGACATAAATAGGCAGTAGATGTGTACAAGATGAACAATGTGTTTCATTTTGATTAGTTAATCTAGTTATTTAGTTTAGTTGAATTCAGTTGATTCGTATTTGGGATTCATCTTTGGAATTCGTATTCAAAATTAAAAAAAAGTTTTTTTGGCATTTACAGATTTTTTTCCGATGTGAAACATTCGAATTAAAACATTTTGAATCAGTCGATTTGAAAATTAGATTTTTTTTTCGATTGGAATGGGGCACAGTGAACAAACAAAAGAAAAGCCTTCATCAAATTATTACAATGACTCTTTAAATCACCTTTGGCTTAACTAAAACAGCATTATTTTGAAATGGTACTCTAATAACACACACAGGCTTTGATTTCAGCAATATTAATACCAACCTAATCATTATTTCAAAATGGTACTCTAATAACACACACAGTCCTTGATTTCAGCAATATAAATACCAACCTAATAGCTCTATTTGTTCTTCTCAAGGCCTCCTGCTCTCTATCTTCCTCATCACCTCCTCCCATGCTCGACCTCCAGCACTTTTCCAGAGCCTCTTCAATCCTATGAAACTCCTTACCCCAATCTGTCCGATTATCTCCTACTCTATTAGCATTTACATGATCCCTGAAAACCCTTCTCTTAAGAGAAGTCTATCCTACCCACACCTATTATCTGTGTTTTTATTTTCTGCATCTAATCATCCCCCACAGTTATTACCTTCCACTTGACCCTACCTTCTAGATTGTAACTCTAACGAGCAGGGTCCTCTGATCGCTCCTATATTGATTTGTATTGTAACTGTACTGTCTGCCCCCATATTGTAAAGTGCTGCGCAAACTGTTGGTGCTATATAAATACTGTATAATAATAATAATAATGTGTACAGTTAGAATTTGACTGGAGTTTGATGTAAAATTTGATTTGAATTTAAGTTTGAATTTCCGAAATTCTCTTTAGCTTCATGTATTCGGATATATCTGAATCTCAGAATAACCAAAAATTTGTCAGAATATTAATTTGGAATGAAACTAACCACATATGTCTAATAGGCAGCCAGCGCACAGCACCTGGCAGCTTCTGCCTCCTAACGAAAAAGCTAACTCTATATTATCAGTCAAAGCCTTTGTCGCTCTGGAAACCAACGTCGGGGCTACTGCTGGTTTACAAGCCCCTCCAGGTGCATGATAAGCTTTTTTGAGGTCTGCGTCAATTTTGCGATCGAGCACATCCTTAAAGAGGAAGTAAACCCTGACGGGTTTACTTCCTCTTTGATTCCCTGCAAAGGTAAAGCATAATGGACTACTATGCATTGCATAGTAGTCCATTATGTGTCACTTACCTGACAAATGAGCCAGCGAAGTCACTGCTGTCCCCTTGTGTACAGAGCCTCCATCTTCTTGGTGGGTCTCACTGCTCCGGCGCTGTCATTCGGCGGAACCGCAATGACGTCACTCCCGCGCATGCGCACGGGAGCAGCCACTCTCGGCAAAAAGCTGTTAACAGCTGTGCGCTCAGTGCGACTGCACGCCGCTGTCTATGGTGCATGCGCCGTAGACAGCGGTGCCTGTCTTTTAGCAAATATCTCCTAAACCGTGTAGGTTTAGGAGATATTTCTTGGACCTACAGGTAAGCCTTAATCTAGGCTTACCTGTAGTTCAAAGTGGTTTGTAAGGGTTTACAAACACTTTAAAAGGAAGCTGTATTCTAAGGGTAGTGTGGTATTTCTTGCTAACCTTATGATAGAGGCGTCTAGTGAGGGTAAGGAATCAAATAGCTGCGCATCTGAGTCAGCTAGGGGATATAACTTGTGAAAACAGTTATAGACGACCGGCCTTTTTTCCACCTTCTGCTATTCTTCTGTAACTAGTTCCCTTGTTTCTTCCATAAGCAGGAGCTTTTTTCTTTAAATGAGGAAAGTATTTCCTGGACTTGGCAGGAGGTTCAGGAGCTTCTTCCCATTGGATTTCAGCTTTCACTGCAACTACAAATGGTTCAATTAAGCCAAAATCAAAAGAGGAACAGCGTTCTTCTGTCATGTCTTTGTCATCGTCTGAACTCAAATCGGCGTTTGTTTGCTGAGTCGGGGGCTCTGCGGAAAACTCACTTGTTGAGGGAGCTACTAAATCCTGGGATGAAGCTAACTCCTGAATTGAGTTCTTTATGAATTTTTTCATAGTGTCTGGGTCTTGTTTTTCTTTTTCCTTATCCCCAGCTGCCTCCAGAAAACATGCCTTGCAGACCAATTTCTCTGGAAGTGCTTCCCTTCCACCGACCCAGCATGTCTTGTCTCTGGGGTGCGTGGAACAATGTGGAGAGGGAGCTCTTCTAGCCGTATGTAGGGGGGACCTGTGGCAATGAGATGCATGAGCTGAAGAAGAGTGTTCCCTTTTTGCGGTACTGTGACCCTTTTTGCGAATCTCTGTGGGATAATTGATGTTGTGGGCTATAAAGAAAAGTAAGACAGGAAAATCAGTTTTTTCATACAAAACACTGCGTTCTCTTTTAATTGAACTTACCTGGCAGTTGCAGCCACTTACCTAGTGGTATGTTGAGGATGTTTTACTGTGGCTGTCAAAAAAACCAAGGGGTTTAATTCTTTTTTTTTGTTTTAAGACTGATCAGAAGAAGAAAAAAATAATTTT
Source organism: Lithobates pipiens (assembly GCF_037356315.1). Lineage (NCBI taxonomy): Eukaryota > Metazoa > Chordata > Amphibia > Anura > Ranidae > Lithobates > Lithobates pipiens. The sequence continues at coordinate 197,682,541 of NW_027507764.1, forward strand.
TCTCTTTTTTCTTTTTTTTCACTCTTCCCCACTTCACTTACCTTGGGCTGGCTCCATAATAACAGGCACAAGTCTGTTTATAAGAGGTAACCTCTCCTAGTTCTCAGGAAATGTTTTCCTAATGAGAGCAGCTGCCATAATGAACTCACACAGCTCCTTATATACAGTTGTGCTCATAAGTTTACATACCCTGACAGAATTAATGATTTCTTGGCCATTTCACAGAGAATATGAATGATAACACAAAAACATTTCTTTCACTCATGGTTAGTGTTTATTAGCCATTTATTATCAATCAACTGTGTTTACTCTTTTTAAAATCATAATGATAACAGAAACTACCCAAATGACCCTTATCAAAAGTTTACATATCCTGGAATGTTTGGCCTTGGAGCAGACACAAAAGACAGAAGTTGGCACACACAGGTTCAAATGGTAATTAAAGGTTAATTTCCAACATTTGTGGCTTTTTACATCACAATTAGTGTCCTTGTATAAATAGCCAATGAGTTTGTTAGCACTCACATGGATGCACTAAGCAGGCTAGACACTGAGCTATGAGGAGGTAGATAAGAACAGTCAAAAGACCTGCGTAACAAGGTAATGGAACTTTACAAAGATGGAAAAGGATTTAAAAAGATATCCAAAGCCTTGAATATGCCAGGCCGTATTATACTTAATAAGAAGTGGGAAATTTGGGGATCTCTCGATACCAATTTCAAGTAGATTAAGAAAGATTTCAGCCACAACTGTCATAGGAACTGTTCGGGATACAAAGAAAAGCCAACAGGTAACCTCAGGAGAAATACAGGCTGCTCTGGAAAAAAAAATGGTGTGGTTGTTTTTAACCACTTGCTTACTGGGCACTTAAACCCCCCCTCAGTCCCAGACCAATTTTCAGCTTTCAGCGCTGATGCACTTTGAGTGACAATTACGCGGTCATACAACACTGTACCCAAATGAAATTTTTATCATTTTTTTCCCACAAATAGAGCTTTCTTTTGGTGGTATTTAGTTACAGCTCGGAGTTTTATTTTTTGCTAAACAAACAAAAAAAGATGCAAAAAAAAAAAAAAAAAAAATCATGTTTTAATAGTTTGTTATAAAATTTTGCAAACGGGTCATTTTTCTCCTTCATTGAAGTGCGCTGATTAGGCGGCACTGATAGGCTGCATTGGTGGGCACTGATGGGCTGCATTGGTGGGCACTGATGGGCTGCATTGGTGGGCACTGATAGGCTGCACTGGTGGGCACTGATAGGCATAGTTAAGTCGGCACTAATAGGCACAGATAAGGCGGCACCGATGGGCACAGATAAGGCGGCACTGATGGGCAAAGATGGGCACAGATAAGATGGCACGGATGGGTGGCACGGATAAGTGGCACGGATGGGTGGCACGGATGGGCACTGATAGGTACCACAGATAGATGGGACTGATGGGCACTGATAGGTGGCACTGATAGGTGGCTCTGATAGGTGGCACTGCTGGGCACTGATGGGCGGCACTGCTGGGCACTGATGGGCGGCACTGCTGGGCACTGATGGGCGGCACTGGGGTGCAGCACCTGAGGCAGATTTTGGGTGGCACTGTGGGTGGCACTGCTGGGTGGCACTGTGGGTGGCACTGTGGGCACTGCTGGGTGGCACTGTGGGCACTGCTGGGTGGCACTGTGGGCACTATGGGCACTGCTGGGTGGCACTGACAGGGGGGCACTTACTTTATTTCAGGATGGCACTGCGGGTGGCAGGTGGGCACTGGCAGGGGGCAGGTGTCCTTTTAAATTACTGGCCGTGATCGGGACTGATGTCCCGAACACGGCCGCCGGCGATCGGCTTTTTTTTTTCTCCTCGCGCTGTCAGCGCGAGGAGGAATACTAGCCGATTACCGGCTCCGTTTTATCACATGATCAGCTGTCATTGGCTGACAGCTGATCACGTGATAAGGGGTCGGGATCGACCCCTTACACGGATCGGTGATCAGGCGAGTCTCACGGACTCGCCGATCACAGAGCGCGCCGCGCGCGCCCCTCAGGGGGCGCGCAGGCCGCTCGTAACCGGGACTACGTCAATAGACGTAGTCCCGAAAATGTGGGTCCGCGCTATTGCCGTCATTTTGCAATAGCGCGGATCCCAAGTGGTTAAGGAGCACAATACGGTGATACTTGAACAAAAAAGAGCTGCATGGTCAAGTTGCCAGAAAGAAGCCTTTGCTGTTCCACAAAAAAGCCTGGATACAATGTGCCCAACAACACCTTGACATGCCTCACTGGCTTTTTTGTGGCATTGGCACAGTAAAGGCTCCCTTCTGGCAGCTGAACCATGCAGCTCTTTTTTTTTCAAGTATCGTTGAATTGGGCTCTTTAAAAACAACCACACTGTCATTTTGGAGAGCAGCCAGTATTTCTCATGTGGTTACCTGTGGGTTTTTCTTTGTATCCTGAGCAATTCTTTCTTGGTCTACCTAACCTTGGCTTGATATCAAAAGCGCCCATAATTTTCAACTTCTTATTAAAGAGGAAGTAAACTCTCCCACTCTGATGCTTCTTTTCATTTAGTCCATTATAATAAGTAATTATCAAAGTATAGCCAGCCCAAATCGCATATTACTTACTGTTTAAAGAAACTTTAAAAAACTTGTCTCCAGGGGTTAGGTGGCGCCATCTTAACTATTGTTTTCTGAGTCCACAGTGGAGTGTATTTCCGCCCTTACATTGAGCACTTCCTGTACTGTTAACCAAGTCTCCTTCTCAATCCAACATTTCTATGGCAACCCTGCTCCCCTGTTCATAGCTGACTTGTTTTATTTCATAGTACTTAATTGTGCTGATTACCTAGTGTTTCCCTGTGTGAGTCCTATCAGCTTCAGATGATAAGACTGCAGTACTGCTGTCCCATTCCCTCGTTTACACTGCATGTCATGTCACATGGTCACATGGTGTGTAGGAGGAAGCTCTGAATGATTCTGAAGTCTCCTGGGAGTTGAGTGGTGTGCTGTAGGAAGTCCTAATAACAGATAGATAAGACATAGAGAGTGTGCCATAAATCAGGGGAGATCTGGGCATGCTCAGTGACGTTTTTCTAAAGAACAAAAAGGATTACAATACTAAGCAAGTAAGGAGATATCTACAAGCAGTGTTCATTAGGGATTTGTATGCTGATTTACATGGGACAAAGTTGTGGGGGAGGGTTTACAACCACTTTAAGTGATTAAACAATACTGACTGGCATATTCAAGGCTTTGGATATCTTTTTATATCCTTTTCCATATTTGTAAAGTTTCATTACCTTGGTACGCATGTCTTCTGACTGTTCTTTTCTACCATCTCATGGCTCAGTGTCTAGCCTGCTTAGTGCATCCATGTGAGAACTAACAAACTCATTAACTATTTATACACAGACACTAATTGTGAGTTACAAAGCCACAAATGTGGGAAATTAACCTTTAATTGTCATTTTAATCTGTGTGTGCCACCTTCTATGTCTGTGCAAAAGCCAAACCCTCCAGGGTATGTAAACTTTTGATCAGGGTAATTTGTGTAGTTTCTGTTGTCATTATGATTTAAAAGGAGTGAACACAGTTGAAAGAAGTGAAAGAAATGTTTTTGTGTTATCATTCATATTCTCTGAAAAATGTCCAAGAAATCATAAATTCTGCCAGGGTATGTAAACGTATAAGCATAACTGTATAGATAGCTAGCTTGGGTGAAACAAGATGGCCGCCAGCAGCTTCACAAAGCCACCACGCATGCACCAATGACGTCATATGCTCCGCGACAGAGCTCCACCTCTGAAGGGGATAAACTAGGCCTGGGAGGCACGCAAGAAGCGCCGCAGATGATATACAGCAAGGGGAAGCATACAGCCACTGTTTGCAGTGTAACTACTGCCAATCCAAGAAGCCCTCTTGTGTCAACAAGGAAAAAAGGAGCTGAAGAGAGCCGAAACAGGTGGGGACTATCTAGGAGCAGTTTTCTTAGCAGAGACATGGAGCCTGAGCTCCTGACCCAGAAAAACGGGGCTTCCAAACAAAAACGTACCTAGAGCGTTTGGCACCCGGGACAGATCCTACACCTGGCACCCCCCCCCAACTTTTAAATGAAAAAACACCCACAACTTTTTTCATTTTCTCGAGAATATTTATTGCACAAATTTGTCAATCGGAGGAATCATGCCCTATTGTTGGTGTCAAAGGAAGGAATAGTGACTCATTGTTGGTGTCAGTGAGAGGAATAGTGTCCCAAGAGCCGGATAAAGATTTTTTCCCCACAAAATTGTCATTGTAATTGGTCATTCCTCTCACATGGCATGTGCATACTACAAATGACACCCCAAAATAAATTCTGTTACACCTCCTGAGAATTACAATACCACATGTGTGGGACTTTTTCACAGCCTGGCCACATAGAGAGGCCCAACATGCAGGGAGCGCTGTCACGTGTTCTAGGAGCATAAATTACACATCTAAATTGTTGACTAACTATTACACTTTTGAAAGCCCTGGAGCACCAGGACAATGACACGTGACAACGATGTGGCACTGATACGTGGCACTGATGACACATGACACTGATGACAGATGGCACTAATACGGGGCACTGATGACAGATGGCACTTATACTTGGCACTGATGACACGTGGCACTAATACGTGGCACCGATGACAGATGGCACTAATACGTGGCACTGATGACACGTGACACTGATGACAGATGGCACTGATACGTGGCATTGATGACACGTGACACTGATAACAGATGTCACGTGACACTGACAGGTGGCATTGATGACAAATGGCACTGATACGTGGCACTGATGACACGTGACGCTGATATGGCACTGATGACAGATGGCACTAATATGGGGCACTGATGACACGTGACACTGATATGGCACTGATGACAGATGTCACTAATACATGGCACTGATGACAGATGGCACTAATATGTGGTACCGATGACACGTGACACTGATGACAGATGGCACTGATACGTGGCATTGATGACACGTGGCACTGATAACAGATGGCACGTGACACTGACAGGTGGCATTGTTGACAAATGGCACTGATACGTGGCACTGATGACACGTGACGCTAATATGGCACTGATGACAGATGGCACCAATATGGGGCACTGATGACACGTGACACTGATATGGCACTGATGACAGATGTCACTAATACGTGGCACTGATGACAGATGGCACTAATATGTGGTACCGATGACACGTGACACTAATGACAGATGGCACTGATACGTGGCATTGATGACACATGGCACTGATAACAGATGGCACGTGACACTGATACGTGGCACTGATGACAGATGGCACTAATATGTAGCACTGATGACAGATAGCACTAATACAGGGTACTGATGACACGTGACACTGATATGGCACTGATGACAGATGGCACTAATACGGGGCACTGATGACAGATGGCACTTATACGTGTACGTTATATGTATACCTCTTGCAATAAAACATATTTTTAGCAATGCATTGTGCGTGATTTATATTTTCATTCGAGCCAGCCTAGTGCAATTTGACTTTAAGACTAGACTGGCAATGGCTGCTCAGTATTCACAGCAGGGAGAATTTTATGAGAAAAGTGTCTTTGGAGGGACTGTCTCCCTACTGTGAATACTGAGCAGCCATTGCCAGTATTGGTCTTTAGGGACAAACAGTTTGAGCATATGGAAATGGCTGATTAAATAATTAAAAATTAGCCTGTACTTTACAGCCATTTTACAGTGTAAAGAACATTTCTAGATCATGTGTTTAGTATAGCAGTCCTTCAACTTACTCACTGTGTGCACTGTGCAGGAGATGCCAAATGCTGCCGAGGCTGAGTCAGTGAGCCTGAGTAGCTGAGGGAGTGAATCGCCGCCTTACTGCTCCTACACGTGGAGAGACAGGAAGGAATCACTCCGCGGCGCTGGGGGGGCGGCACTACAGAGGACGCACGCACTGTGACTGGCTGGCCGTGACCGCATGCACTGTGCCTGGATGGGCGATCAGCGGCCATGCCCGTAGCGCTGCCACCCCTATAATTGCGGAGGGGGGTGCCGGCCCCCTACTTAGTACGCCGGCCCCCTACTTAGTACGCCTCTGCTTCCAAACTTTTTGGTGCCTTTAGCAGCCTAAGTTATGGGATTCCATATAGGGAAGCATGAACCTGCAATAGTTGCACCACATAGTGGTATAGTAAGGGCTGTATTCAGGTGATTCCTGATCCTGTAGGTTTGAGGACAGAAAAAAGAAAATGGCGTAAGGGGGGACTGACTCTCTTTTATAGAGTTAAAGTTGTTCCTGTGGGCTGGTTGGGGACGGACCATGTGTATGCTGCTATGAAGGCACCAGGAAATTGCCTTCAGCATTGCTCCTGTTTCTTCTTGCTGGAGGCTGCCATTTTGCTGAAGCCCAGAGCCCCTCAGCAGCTAGTAGAACTTTAGGTTGTCAGCAGACTGATCTCTACCAATTTGGCAAAGTGCCTAAATATAGAGAGCAACTGAGCATGTGCAGAGCAGGGTGAGGTAGTGTATTACTGGATTTTAAACAGAATATGCACTTATTTTAATGTTTTATTTAGCTATATCTGCAAAAGGGGCCAGCCTAAAGTTATCTAGCAAGACTATATTTTCTGACTAAAGCTCAACTTTAAGGAAGGAATAGTACAGATGTTCTAGTCCCAGTTCTTTGCATTTTGTATTACTGCTTATTATCTGATGAAAAGGATACAGTAACATATCAGGTTTTTAATTTCATATAAAAAAGCAGTACTATCACTCAAGTTATCATTTGAATAATTCAGAGTATTAAAGGAATATCAGATCAATTGTGCTTATTTCAGATATCACAACTTAAACACACAGGGGTTTTACTAAAAGCAAATAGGCTGTTGCAAAGGAGTTGCATGTTGCAATGGAATTTGCCCCAGAGCTTAATGAATGAGGGGAAGTGTTGCTGACTTCCATCATCAAATCAGGCACCCGGCCCCTTTTCAGGCACAGGGTGCCTGAATTACAGTGGCTGGGGGTGTTTTTGAAGCACCTGATTAGAGCCATAGGCTCTAATAAGCGTCAAAAAAGGTGACATGCGAGCGCCTTGCTGGGCTCTCGCAGGTCACTCAGCTGTTAGGAATAAGAATATTCATTCGCTTTTCTAACACTAAACCGCCTCTCCGCCAATCAGGTGCTTAGATCTGTTACCATCACCTGATTGGCTCAAATGACAGGCACTGTGATTGGACGCACGTCGTCCAATCATAGATGAGGATGGGAAGAGAGGAAAGGAGAAGACATCGAGGAGCTGTCCCATCGAGACAGGTAAGTACAGATGGCACACTGGCAGCATTTGATATGGCACACTGGCTGCGTTTGATGGGGCACAGTGGGAGCAATTGATGGGCACAGTGGTGGCAATTGATGGGCACAGTGGCGGCAATTGATGGGCACAGTGGCAGCAATTGATGAAATAGTGGCTGCGCTTGATGGCACAGTGGCTGCGTTTGATGGGCACAGTGGCTGCGTTTTATGGAGTAAAGTGGCTGCATTTTATGGGGCACAGTGGCTGCATATGACAGCATAGGTGCTTTGTTTGATGGCACAGTGGCGGCAATTGATGGGAACAGTGGCTGTGTTTGATGGCACAGTGACTGCGTTTGATGGGCACAGTGATGGCAATTGATGGGCACAGTGGCTGAATTTTATGGGGGACAGCGGCTGCATTTGATGGCACAGTGGCTGTGTTTGATGTCACAATGGCGGCACTTGATGGGCATGGTGGCTGCATTTCATGGCACAGTGGCTGCACAGTGGCACAGTGGCGATTGATGGTATAGTGAGGCTGCAATTGATGGGGTTTTTTCAGAATTTTTCAGTTTGTTTGTGCTCCCTCAAAAAATTTGAGCACCAGCCTCCACTGATAAAACGTTACTTTTTACTTAGAGGGTCCTCTGCATAAACAGCACACAAGAACACAGTATAAAGACCTCTGATAAGAAAAGGCAATATTACAAGATACAGAGTGATGAAATACACATAGTGCACCTATGATGACCTCCCTCTGGGGCCCTGGATTAGGTAGATGCACTAGTCTGTTACATTTGTAAAAGTTATGATGGTCAAGTTGTTACAATTATGGAAAAAAAGTTTGTATGACATTGGTGTGACATAGTTTTTTTTTTTCCCAGTTTAATTTAAAACTTTATCTTAGTTCCTTAGATTGCATCACTTCAAAGTACACAGTGTGATTAATTATAAACAGAATGCTTTTCCCAGAATATACCAGTTTTATTGCATCAAAACTGCTTTTTTTTCTGGATAAGATAAGATGTCAATTAAGTTCACTACATTAGATGTATGCATATGCTATTCATTGTTTGCAGTAATGTATAATAATATAATACAGAATACTTCCATTGCAAACCTTCAGCCTTACACAGGCTTAAAAAACACATACACCCATCAAGTTTAAAGTGGTATTAACTTTTTTTTTCTCTTAATTCAGAGAAAAATAACAAATCTGACATATATGGTATTTGATTTATTTCCTCTGCAGAGTAGGGTTGCTCTTTTTCTTCAAGCCAAACCTGAACACTTTAGTGCACAGCAAAATTTTTTTTTTTTAGCATACGCTATAGTATTGTAAACAGACCTGGGACACCTTTGGGCACTCCAAAGAGAATAGTAATGTGGCGTGCATAGTGCCCCTTTACCCTCCTATCAGGCCCTGTTCTGAGCCCCATTCCTGTCTGAATATTGTGTCTGGGTTTCCTGGCGGACATAAACCTGGACACATGTTTTAAAACCTGAACTGTCCGAGTGAATTTTGGACAGGTGTCAACCCTACTTCAGAGCTTGATTTTTTAATTGTCCATTGACCACACTGTTTGATGCCCACTCACTCTGTGCCCCCTATGCTGCCAGGATCTGTGGAGTCATGTATGAGTCTTTATTAGGACTCTGTACTCTGGCTCAGCCAATACAAGATGGATGCACAGTGGAAAATCCACTCCTCTCCTCCTCCACACTGGGCGCCACTGTCACTACTAAAAAAACATAGGCTGATACAGAGGAAGGTAAAAAAATAAATTGTAAAATATATCTAAACCCAAAAACAAAAATTAAATATATTGTATTTACGAGCTCTTTGTAGGGGTTGCATTAGTCTCCTTTCTTCGGGCTAAGTACATTTTCTGCAAGTACAGAAGCTACCTGTTGATCCCGATAAAAATCCACTTACCTTGTAACTTCCTGTGAACGATGCAACCCCTCCTTCCTATGTAATGAAGATAAGGAGGGAGGGGAGGTGTTTATAGTCCAAATTAAGAAAAACAGCCTAGGACCATAATGCTGTTAGTTCATGGAAACAGCATGAGCAAGCATTCTGACCCTAGGACAAAAACGAACCTAGCCACAGCATCAATGGACTGGTTGATCACAAACGTCACCGGAATGTAAAGATTTATTCTACTGCAGCTATGCGTACAGGGCAGCAAATTACACCATAAAACTACATGATCAATGCACAGACTATAAGAGGGGGCATAAATTATTCCTGACATCTCATTTAATTTGGGACAACCATTATTGATAGAACTAAGGCCTTAAATGAGACATTGGATAACAGCAACTGTCACTTTGCTTGCCTGTTTTCTTCCTGTCTCTTTACACAACTGTACATCACCTAGTAGTAGGCCTCATAGTCTTTAAAAGGCTCTGTATTTTTCTGACCATGAACCAAAGTACAGGTAGCCCAATATCCTTTGAAAATAATTAGTGCACTTTCAGTACTGTATCCAGCAAACAAGTGTTCAACTACATTTTTAAGAAATGAAGAAGAGGAGGATGGCCTAGGGGAAGGGGGGGAGTCTTCAGCCAGGGAAGGAGGGGGTTTCTCAGATAAGCCCACCTCCTGCCTTCATGCCTGAGAACCCTGAAGTCACCGTATCTGGTCTCCCCCAGTACACAGAACATGGAAATGCAATTATTTTAGTAAATAAAAAAACTGCTAAATACCTTTTTTATCAGCATTATATAGCAGTCTTATGACTTCTATCAGTGTCTGATTAAAGCTTGTAGCAGGAGTTTTCATTCTCCTCTGATTGTCCTATAAGGCTGCAGGAGCCCTGACCCTCTGTCTGGACAGTGCTGATTGGCCCTGTGCCGATCACATGCACCCTCCCAAGAAGAAAAACCCTCTAGCAATACACACCAAACTGGGCATGTGCAGAGTGCCCCCAGGGCTCTGTACTATCAGGTGATGGATTGGGAACAGTGGAAGAAGGGGAGGATAAGAGAAGACAGGATCAAACAGCTTTTTTACACAGTGCGGAGGATTAACCCCTTAGGTTCCAAGGTGAGTCTAACAAGCATGCTTTACTGCATATACAGACTGATTTTATTGTTGTGGGTTTAGTAACGCTTTAAATTATTTTTAGATTACAACTGTTACTCTGAACAACATTTAGGACTGTAAACTTACTTTCTTGAATTCTGTGACACGTATTTACTATGCCCTATGAGTAGGCACTGTTGTGCCTTCCATTTCACAAAGCCTGTCTTCTCAACAACAGAGGAGCTGAGATGAGGAGTTTTAGGCAGCATCAGGAATCATTACTAGCAGGCAACAAGGTACCATGGGATATGTAGTCCTTAGAACTTGAGGAGAAGGTGCAAAGCATGTAGGGAATCCAGGAAGTTGTGAAAAGAGATAGTTACATAGTTAGTAAGGTTAAATAAAGACACCAGTCCATCCAGTTCAACCTGAGTGAGTGTCCACAATTGTCCCTATCCCTGTACACTGCACACTCACATTTGAGCCCACAATCCAAGGTCCCCATTGATATACTAGGGCCAAAAAATATATATAATGTTTGGGGGGTTCCAAGTAATTTTCTAGCAAAAAATATGAATTTTAACTTGTAAACACCAAATGTCAAAAATAGGCCTAGTCATGAAAGGGTAGATTAATGGATGCCAGACACTACTTGAATGCAAAGAGATTTATTGTCTCTTAAACAGAACTGTGGGAAATAGGGTTTAGGGCCAGCACACCCTTTAGTAGTTACAATGTTAATTAGCAGACTCCGAGACTTCTATAGATAGACAGCCATGCAGGCAAAGGCACCCAGCCGGACGCCACATTTGCATGTATAGATACGCTGTTTAACAAGGGCATGTAATTAAAATTCTTGATATAATATTTCACAGCAGGGCCCATTCCTGCGCCAAACAAGATTAATTGTGAGGGCTTACAGTGTTCTGGTACCACCACCACCAAAGGTCCAATGTTACTGCCCCTGTTTAACAGGGGCATGTAATTCCAAATCTTGATATAATATTTCACAGCAGGACCCATTCCTGCGCCAAACAAGATTAATTGTGAGGGCTTACAGTGTTCTGGTACCACCACCACCACCACCACCAAAGGCCCAATGTTTCTGCCCCTGTTTAACAGGGGCATGTAATTCCAAATCTTGATATAATATTTCACAGCAGGGCCTGTTCCTGCACTCAACAAGATTAACATGTAATTACAATTTTTGATATAGTATTTCACAGCAGAGCCCGTTCCTGTGCTCACCAAGAGTAACTATGAGGGCCTACAGTGTTCTGGTACCACCAACACCTAAGGCCCAATTTTCTGCAGATTATATAGGGCAGGCTGTATAGTATATATACTGCTGTTCAGAGTATATAGTGCCTGGGGGACACCCACACCATTTTTTTTTAAATTTTGGTAGGGAGTTCCCCTTAATATCCTTACCAGACCCAAAGGACCTGGCAATGGACTGAAGGGGGAACCCATGCCGTTTTTTTTTTTCGGGATCTGACAATACATTACAGCCACAAGCAGTTTTAAATGACTTTTTTTTCTTTAGAAATGTTGTTTTGATTTGGTATTGTTCTAAAACAGGCAAACTATAGACACCCCCCAGGCACGATAGTTAAAAGAATATTTCATTTTTATTGTTTCACTTTACGCATTATTAAAATCACTGCTCCCGAAAAAACTTTATCTTTTAAAACTTTTTTTGCATTGATACATGTCCTCTGGGGCAGGACCCAGGCCCCCAAACATTTTTATGGCAATAATTTGCATATAAGCCTTTAAAATTAGCACTTCTCTACACGTTCGTGTCCCATAGACTTTAATGGTGTTCGCGTGTTGGAACAATTTTTTTGCCTATTCGCATGTTCTGCTGCGAACCGAACCGGGGTGTGTTCGGCTCATCCTTAGTAATGAAGTGTTTAGTGTCCTTGTCTGGCTTGCAGATAATTACACTATCCAGATTGATTTACAGAAGTAGCCACAGGTGTACAACACTGAAACATATCTCTCAGCAACTTTCTGTGAAAGCTTTTGAAATTCTACCTGTAGAGGGATCCAAAGGAAACTACGCACAGTTTCATCTACCCGTTGGGTCTCTTTATCCAGAGTTTCCTCTTCTAGGTGAGCCAGTGTGTAGGGATACAGATACCCGTATTCCTCAGCCACTTTCTTTATGATGATTCGCTACACCTTGGACAGCCTGGGCAGAGTCTTTGGGTCTCCATACCCGGGTAGGACCAATGCATCTTGAGCACGCTGAACCCGGTACCCAGCAACAACATCTGGCTTGCAAACAGACTTAGGGGCGAACTTTGGGGACCCATCGAGCCCACCAATCCTGCTCAAAAGATTTAGTAATGCACACCAGTGGAGCTGAATTTGCAGAAAACGAAATTTTAACATTAGCAGAGGGAACTTCATCCTATTCTATTTCACACATTTGCTCCTCATCCCTGTCACTTCCCTGTCAGGGATAAAGTGTTCAAAAACAGTTCAGATAAACCATCAGAGGGGATGTCTGAATTGGTTATGGTGGAACACTCGTTGGCTGGAAGATAGTTGGCACTGGCTTTAACAGGCACAACCACCTTGTCTTCCTTAACCTAGGGGTCTCAAACTGGCGGCCCTCCAGCTGTTGCAAAACGACAAGTTCCAGGAGGCATTGCAAGGCTGACAGTTACAAGCATGACTCCCACAGGCAGATGCATGATGGGACTTTTAGTTTCGCAACAGCTGGAGGGCCGCCAGTTTGAGACCCCTGCCTTAACCCTTTCATGACTAAGCCTATTTCTGACATTTGGTGTTTACAAGTAGGGATGAGCCGAACACCCCCCCAGTTCGGTTCGCACCAGAACTTTCGAACGGACCCCAAATTCATACGAACTTTAGAACCCCATTGAAGTCTATGGGACTCGAACGTTCGAAATTAAAAGTGCTCATTTTAATGGCTAATATGCAAGATATTGTCCTAAAAAGGGTTTGGGGACCTGGCTCCTGCCCCAGGGGACATGGGTCAATGCCTAAAATGTTTTTAAAAATGGCCGTTTTGGCGGGAGCACTGATTTTAATGACGATTAAAGTGAAAAAAAAAGTGAAATATTCCTTTAAATATCATGCCTGGGGGGTGTCTGTGGTATCCCTGTGAAGTGCCACATGTTTCCCGTGTTTAGAACAGTCCCTGCACAAAATGACATTAAACGGAAATAACATCATTTAAAACTGCTTGCGGTTTTAATGTTATATCTGGTTCCTGCAATATGGTTGAAAATCATTGAGAAAAATGGCATGGGTAGCCCTCCCTGCCCATTACCAGCCCCTTTGGGTCTTGTACGCATATTAAGGGGAACCCCGTATCCATATTAAAAAAGGGAAATGCGTGTGGCCCCCAGGCCCTATATACTCAGAACAGCAGTATACAGGGCAGTGCAAACAAGACAGGGACTGTGTAAGTTTGTTGTGTTAAGTTGAATCTGTTTGTAATTTTCAACTGGTACATTTTTAAAGTGTAGCTCCAGTCAAAAAAACTATTTTTAAGCTTTTTGGAAAACATAGGAAAGGGTTATCACCCCTGTATAATTTGTTTTGTCGTACATCTTTTTTCCTCTCACTTGCTGTTGTCTCCTTCTGTTTGCAAGTAGGAGATGTTTGTAAGTTGGATGTTTGAAAGTAGGGGCCTGCCCTATATGCTCTACAAGGTGTTGGTTTTGCCACAACATTGTAAGCCCTCAAAGTGACTCTTGGTGGGCGCTGGAGCGCCCTGCTGTGAACGATTATATCAAGAATTGTAATTACATGCCATTGTTGAACAGTGGTAGAAAAATTGACCTTTGGTGGTTGTGGTGCTGGTGCCACAACACTATAAGTCCTCACAGTTACTCTGGGTGGGCACAGGAACGGGCCCTCCTGTGAAATATTATATCAAGAATTGTAATTACATGTCCCTGTTAAACAGGGGCAGAAAAATTGGGCCTTAGGCACTGGTGCTGGTGCCACGACACTGCAACCTCTCCCATATACGCTAGTTTTAGTGCAGGAATTAGCCCTGCTGCAAAGCATTGCATCAAAAATTGTAATTAAACGCTCCTGTTAAACAGGGGCAGAAAAATTGGGCTGATGGCATCACCCAGAACCAGAAATGTTCTTCCAACTTATCAGCGGAGGAGGAAGAGGATAGACAATCAACATAACAGGACAGTCACTCAGCATCAGCATAGGCAGTCTTGAAGGGATGTGATATTTCCAAAATATTATTCGGTTACATCAGCTTCAGGTGCTTGGTAGCTGTGGGTGATCCAAGACTGATTCATCTTGATGAAGGTCAGTCGATCAACTGATTCGGTGGACAGGCGCACCCTGTGATCGGTAACAAAGCCACCAGCAGCACTGAAGGTGCGTTCCGAAAGAACGCTGGATGCAGGACAGGCCAGTAGCTCAATTGCATACTGTGCAAGCTCTGGCCAGTGATCCATCCTCAAGACCCAGTAAGCCAGAGGATTTTCGGTGGGAAAGGTGTCCAAGTCTGACCTTGCCCCTAGGTATTCCTGCACCATGTAAATCAGACGCTGGCGATGGTTGCTGGAACCGATCATACCTTGGGGCTGCGGACTAAAAAAATTGTCTGAAAGCATCAGTCAGACGGCCACCTTCTCCACCGCTCCTTTTGACTGATGCCTCAGCAACACGTTGTCCAGGACCAGGAGTTTGTAACCTCCCAGTCTCTGGGAACGCGTTGTACAGACCTTTCTGCAAGGCCTCCCGGAGATGTCTCATCCTCTGCTCCCTCTGCGATCGCAAGATAAGGTCGGCAACCTTACCCTTGTACCGTGGATCTTGGAGAGTGGCCAGCCAGTAATGGTCCCTCTCCTTGATCTGAAGAATAATACGAGGATCATTCCGCAGGCTTTGCAGGATCAGGGAGGCCATGCAGCGTAGGTTAGCTGAGGCATTCGGTCCAGAGTCCTCTGGGTCACTAAGGACAACATGATCCGCAGCTACCTCCTCCCAGCCACGTACAAGTCCACGTGTTTCTTGGGACTGTAAATCATCCCTACAAGGCTGCTGCTGCTGCTGCTGCTGCTGCTGCTGATGCTGAGTGCCAGCTTCCACCTCCATGCTGACACAATCATCCTCCTCCTCTTCCTCCTCCTCATCCTCTTCCTGTGTGATGGGTGGCACAGCAGGAACACTGTCTGGATAAAGGGGGCCTTGAGAGGCAAGGAAGTCCTCCTCTTCCTGCCTCTGTTCTGCCTCAAGTGTCCTGTCCATTATTCCACGCGGCGTATGCTCCAAGAGGTGGACAAGAGGTACAGTGTCACTGATGCATGCACTGTCACTGCTCACCATCCTTGTGGCCTCCTCAAACGGTGACAGGACAGTGCATGCATCCCTGATCATGCCCCACTGGCGTGGTGAGAAAAAACTGAGCTCCCCTGACCCTGTCCTGGTGCCGTAGTCGCACAGGTACTCATTGATGGCCCTCTGCTGCGTGTGCAGCCGCTGAAGCATGGCCAACGTTGAGTTCCACCTGGTGGGCATGTCACATATAAGGCGGTTCTTGGGCAGGTTCAACTCCTTTTGGAGCTCAGCCAGCCGAGCACAGGCATTAAATGATCGGCAGAAATGCACACAGACTTTCCTGGCCTGCTTCAGGACATCCTGTAAGTCCGGGTACCTGCCCAAGAACTGCTGCACCACCAGGTTAAGGACGTGAGCTACACAGGGCACATGGGTCAGTTGCCCCTGTCGGAGGGCGGAGAGGAGGTTGGTGCCATTGTCGCAAACCACTATTCCTGGCTTAAGCTGGCGTGGCGTCAACCACCTCTCGGCCTGCCCCTGCAGAGCTGACAAAACATCCGCCCCAGTGTGGCTCCTGTCCCCCAAACAAACCAGCGCAAGCACGGCATGGCATCGTTTTGCCTGCGTACTTGCGTAGCCCCTTGAACGCCTACGGAGCACCGCTGGTTCTGAGGACAGAGCACTGGAAGAGGCCATGGAGGAAGAAGAAGAGGAGGGGGTGGAGGAGAGAGGTGTGTCACAACCAATAGTAGCATTTTGGAGGCGTGGTGGCGGAACAACCTCCAACACTACTGCACCTTGTCCTGCATCCTTCCCAGCTGCCAGAAGAGTGACCCAATGGGCCGTGAAAGACAGGTAACGTCCCTGTCCATGCCTGCTGGACCATGAGTCAGCGGTAATATGCACCTTACCGCTGACCGTCCTGTCCAGCGAGGCAAGGACATTGCCTTCCACATGCCGGTAGAGAGCCGGAATCGCCTTCCATGAGAAAAAGTGCCGTTTGGGGACCTGCCACTGAGGAACCGCACATTGTACAAACTCACGGAAGGGGGCCGAGTCTACCAACTGAAAAGGCAGCAGTTGAAGTGCTAGCAATTTAGCCAAGCTAGCATTCAACCGCTGGGCATGTGGACGGCTGGGAGTGAACTTCTTTCGCCGGTCCAGCAGCTGGGGCAGGGACATTTGTCTTCTATAATCGGACATGGGTGTATTGCTAGCAGAGTGCCCGGAGGCACTTGGCTGTGACACACTTAATTCTACACCTTCATTCCTCTCAGAGCAGGTTTCAGAGAGGACTGAAGTGGGGTTGGAGATCCCAGCTGATGAGGAGCAAGGAGAGGTCCGCTTTGTTCTTTGGTGTGGGTCTTTAAGGTAAGCTTGCCAACGAGCTGCATGGCAGGTCAAAATATGTCTGGTCAAGCATGTGGTGCCCAAGCGGCTGATGTTTTGGCCACGCGAGATACGCTTGAGACATATGTTGCAAATAGCAGCGGTGCGATCTGATGCACTCGTCTCAAAAAAGGCCCACACCAAAGAACTTTTAGAATAACGTGCAGAGGCAGCGCCCTGCACAGGCGGAGCTCTGCGGTGTGATTCAGTCGGTGTGCTGCCCCTAAGCTGGCCCCCGGAGGGCATCCTGCCTCGTTGGGCATGTGCCTCCTCCTCCTCCTCCCCCTCCTCCTCCTCCTCCTCTCTCCTACCAGGCACCCACATGGAGTCAGTGCCCTCATCATCCCCTCCCTCTTCATCGCTGTAGCAAACCTGGCAGTATGCTGCAGCTTGTGGAACATGACTGCCAGATTGCTGTCCTTCTTGAGCATCCCCTCTCTCTGCATTCACGCTACTGCCTTCCTCTAGCTGAGTGTCATCATCAGAGCCTAAAAAACACTGGGCATCCTCCTGGAGCATGTACCCAACACTGTGCTCAAAGAGTTCAGGAGACTCCTCAGGAGGACGTGGTGGGTCTAGGGAAGGAGTCACTGATGATGACATTGAGACTAGGGAAGACGATGCGTTGGCAGCTGCTTTGCTAGTACCCTGAGACTGGGTGAGAGAGAATGAGGAGGATGAAGAGGGCTTGGTCATCCACTCTACCAAGTCGTTGGCATGTTGCGGCTCAACATGTCCAGCTGCCGAAAAGAAGGACAAGCGTGTCCCATGGCCACGTGCTGATGACAATGCACCGCGTCCACGACCAGCACTGTTGTCTCTAGACACAGAGCCTGCTTGCCCTCTTTTATCGGCTCGCGCCTGTCTGCCTCTCCTTGCTGGCCTTCAAGACATGGTAATGGCCTGAAGGGAGTTGGGCAAAATAGTAGTTGGGTAGTGTATATTGTGCTGGAGTCACACAACACCCACTAACTCCTGCAGATGCCTTTATTATAGAACACCAGCAATAAAGGTTAGATAAAGGGGTATACTGTACTGGAGGCACACAACACCCACTAAGCCCTGCAGATGGCTCTATTAGAGAACAGCAATAAAGGGTAGATACAGGTGTATATTGTGCTGGAGGCACACAACACCCACTAACTCCTGCAGATGCCTTTATTATAGAACACAAGAGATAAAGGGGTATACTGTACTGGAGGCACACAATACCCACTAAGCCCTGCAGATGGCTCTATTAGAGAACAGCAATAAAGGGTAGATACAGGTGTATATTGTGCTGGAGGCACACAACACCCACTAACTCCTGCAGATACCTTTATTATAGAACACCAGCAATAAAGGGTAAATACAGATGTATACTGTGCTGTGCTGGAGGCACACACAACTTCCAATAACTCCTGCAGATGGCAGATGGCTCAAATAGAGAAGAGCTATGTAGGTGGATATAGCGGTGTGTACTGGGTACAGAGCACGCAGACAGCACGCACAAGCTCCTAACACTGACTGCAAGCTCTATTATAAAAGATAGATATATCGCTAGCTATATAGGTGAGGTGAATATAGCGGTGTATACTGCGGTCAGGACAAGCAGACAACAACCACTACAGAAGAGCAAGATCGAAAAATCGGCCGATAACGATCGGTGTATACTGTCTTGAAGGTACACAGAACACCCACTAACTGCTTCAGACACCAACACACTACACAAGGCCGCCACGCTGGCGGCCTTATATAGTGTGGGGCGTGTACTACACAGCCTGAGCTATGATTGGCCACAGGCATCCTGCCTGTGGCCAATCATGGCTCTCCTCGCTGCCGGCGCTGTGATTGGCCAAGCATGCGGGGTCACAGTGCATGCTTGGCCAATCATGAGCCAGCAATGCACTGCGCCATCGCAGTGCATTGTGGGCCGTGAGCGCCACACGAATTTGGCGCGAATGGCCCATAATGTTCGGAATTCGCCGAACGGGCGAACAGCCGATGTTCGAGTCGAACGTATGTTCGACTCGAACACGAAGCTCATCCCCATTTACAAGTTAAAATCCATATTTTTTGCTAGAAAATTACTTACAGCCCCCAAACATTGTGTATATACATTTTTTTTAAGCAGAGAGAGAGAATAGAGAATAAAATGGTGTTTGTTTCAATATTTTATGTCACCCGGTATTTGTGCAGCGGTGTTTTAAACTGAACTTTTTGGGAAAAGGGACACTTCATGAATTAAAAAAAAGGAACAGTAAAGTTAGCCCAATTTGTTTTTTAAAATGTGAAAGATGATGTTACGCCGAGTAAATAGATACCAAACATGTCATGCTTTATAATTGCATGCACTTGTGGAATGGCGACAAACTACGGTACCTAAAAATCTCCATAGGCGACACTTTAAACTTTTTTTTACTGTTACCAGTTAGAGTTATAGAGAAGGTCTAGTGTTAGAATGACTGGAACAAAGCCAACTCAAGGGGTTGGCAGGTGGACTCTTGATATCTCTCCCAGCTGGGATAGCGACATTCTTGTCCCAATCCGCCTGCAGTATCCTCTGAGGTTGAGCTGGTGAGACTATCTCAAGCAGGTGTTCCCCGCAATGTCCTTTAGATGATCCAAGGCCTCAGGTGTGTGGGCAGACCAGAACATTTCCTGCAAATCAGTCCCAAGGCCTCATAGCCTCCAGCCGTATACAGGGCAAGACTACCCTTTGGTACATACCCCAATCTGATGTCAGTCAGGACAGGTTTTGCCTCACTCAAACTGAAACCAACACCCGGAGTGAACATCTTTCAATCCGCCATCGTACTTCCCAACTGTGCCATCTTCTCCAACCCACAAACAGGCACACGTGGCAGCACTTCCTTATCCTCCTCTGCAGAGCAGAGACTCCTCTTCCTGCCAACGGATTGGTGCAGATACTTTCTGCAAACTTTAGCACCCACCTATTTGCTTCTGCAGCATGCCAAATTTGTAATGGAGTCTGTTTTAACCCTCACAGCGCTGGCGGGAGGTGTCAAAAGACCAGACTGATACTCTCCCAGAGCAATGAGACTTGTTGGTTCTTCCCCATGTTGTTAGAATGCATAATAACACGATGGGCGACTGCTGCGAGGATAATGCCTTTGCCCCACTTTGGGCGCCAACTGTAGCCAAGTCCTGGGCTTATCCAGGCCTAATGGTGACCTCCAGAGTTAGGGACAGCTGTCATCCTTCTGTGTAGAGTGAGTTACGGGGCATGGTGAGTGCAATGTAAGGTAGATTAATGGGCACCAGACACTTCTTGAATGCAAAGAGATTTATTGTCTCTTAAACAGAACTGTGGGAGAGAGGATTTAGGGCCAGTACACCCTTTAGTGGCTGCAATGTTAATTAGCAGAATCTGAGACTTCTATAGGTAGACAGCAATGCAGGGAAAGGCACCCAGCCTGATATCACATTTCGATGTGTACACACTCGGTCTCCTATGGCAACAATCTTGAACAGTGTATATCAAAGGTTACAATGATCTCTTTCTCCACCATCTCCTCTTTCAATCTTCACTCAACTGAGCTCCCAGTCTATCACCTAGACCAGCTGATCCACTACCACTGGATCTCCTGAGCTCTTCCAATCCTCCCACTGAGTATCTTCCTCAAGCGTCACCCACGCTTCCCTGCTGGATCCCTAGATGGGCACTCACAGATACTCTTTAAGCGTCACCCCACTGGTCTGCTCGGTCCCTGGCTTGACACACTAAACTGCTCTGCAAGCGTCACCTCCACTGGTTGGGTCCCTGGCTGGACACCTGTTGAAGTTTTCCAATTTTTCCCCATCCCCGGTTGGTGAGAATACTGCTCTGGTACTTGCTTCAGCTACTGACGGTGGTCCCTGGTAACTAGGTGGATGGTCCCTTAGTAGTGACAGCTTCCCTTCTACCTCCGACCACAACAGGTTCTCCAGTCGGCAGAACTAGCACTTTTGGTTGCACTGCAAGCCTCAGTCTCAACCCTGCACTGCTCTCTTGCTCCTGGATAGGCCCCTCAGACAGCCTAGCAGCTAGATGCCCTGAGGATAGGACTCAGGCTTTGGCCTAGTAGCCCGCTGCAATACAACACATGTCCACCCTGATAGCTGTCCAGGTGGCACAGAACACTGATCACCTGAACTCACCCAAATAAATAGGCTCTCCCAGAAGGCCAAAGGACCCAAGAAGATCCCTGCCACTTGGCTGAAATACCCCATCTATTCCTAATTTGTCCTTGCAATGCCCTTGTCTTATCTAGTGCCACTAGATACCCGGCCATCTAGTGACAGAAGAGAGAAGTGCAGCAAATCCAGAATTAGGGTGGAATCAATCACCTATCAATTGGCCAAGGCAACTATACCTGGCAGGTAGATTTACTAGAAACCCTGCCTAAACATCATGGTGCTACACTTATATTGGATTGTTAATAAATATTGTTTGTATTGTTATTACAATACTGGATTTATTCAATTAAAGTGTATGCTGTGACCATAGAACTCATAATATATATATATATATATATACATACATATATATATACACCATGAAAAGTAATTATTTAGTTTCAATATTGAAAAATCAGCAGCTGAATCATTTATTAAAATGTTTAATCAAAGTAAAATACAATTTGACTGACTGCAATATCTTACACTACTTGTAATTATCAAATCAGAATAAATGGTTTCCACTGAGACTTGCAATTAGCAAAAGTGTTAGAACCTTTTTTTTTTCCTATTACATAATGAGTAGAACTGCTAATCCTCAAGAACATAGAGATATTTAGCCAGACATGTTCCTTTCACTCTAATCAACCTTGAACATGTACACATTTTACAGTATGCAACTAGACATTTCCCACATTAAAATATTTTAATTTGGAGATTTGTTTCTGTTACTGAGATAAAGAAATAAACATGTTTCAAGGATGTGCGGTTTGTTCTCATCGGTCTGAAATGAAAGTGTTGTGTTGCTTAGGGATCCACAATTCTCAGACCATTAAACTTGCTGGCTGCTGCAGTTTCTTCTCCCACCCCTCAGCTTTCAAGGATAAATGAAGTGGATTAGTATGGGAACAGATCATTTGTTTCAAAAATCTTGTTTACATATTTAATTGCACTTATTCCAAATAAGTGAAAGCCCAAATGCCCTGGATGGATAGGGGTGGGATTAAAAATAGTTTTATGAAGTATTTCTCTTTAGATAAAATATACTCCATATACTGTACATTGTGATGGTCATTCTCCCATGCAGAGCTTGCAGATAGGCAGTCCAGAGATCAAAAGTGCATTTAACCACTTGCCGCCCGCCCTATTACAAATTGACGGTGGCAAAGTGGTTTCATAATCCTGATCAGACGTCATATGACGTGATCAGGATTATGAGCCGCTGCGCGCCCCCGGGGGCGCGCATCGCGGCGATCGTTGTTGCGGGGTGTCAGTCTGACACCCGGCAACTACGATCTCGGTAAAGAGTCTTTGATTACCACGTGATCAGCCGTGTCCAATCACGGCTGATCACAGTGTAAATAGGAAGAGCCGGTGATCGGCTTTTCCTCACTCGCGTCTGTCAGACGTGAGTAGAGGAGAGCCGATCGGCTGCTCCTCTGACAGGGGGGGGGGGCCTGTGCTGATCGATTATCAGCACAGCCCCCCCCCGAGGATGCCCACAATGGACCACCAGGGACGTCACCAGACCACCAGGGATGCCCAGGATAAGGTATGCCACCCTAGACCACCAGTGATTCCAGTCAGTGCCACAATGGATGCCAATCAGTGCCCATAATGGATGCCAATCAGTGCCCACAATGGGCATCACTGATTGGCATGCATTTTTGTTTGGCACTGATTGGCATCCATTAGTACAGTATATTATTATACAATGCCGCCTATCAGTTCCCATCCGTGCTGCCTATAAGTGCCCATCCATGCCCACCTGTGCCGCCTACCCCTGCCCACCTGTGCCGACTACCCATACCCACCTGTGACCACTACCCATACCCACCTGTGCCGACTACCCATACCCACATGTGCCGCCTATCCATGCCCATCCATGCCGCCCATCCATGCCCACCCATGCCAGCTACCAGTGCCAATTTGTGCCACCTATCAGTGCCCATCCGTGTCGCCCATCAGTGCCACCCATCAGTGCCGCCTATCAGTGCCCATCAGTGCCGCCTATCAGTGCCACATATCAGTGTCCATCAATGGCAACTCATCAGTGCCACTTCATTGGTGCCACCTCATCGGTGCCCATCAGTGCCGCCTTATCATTGCCCATCAGTGTATCCCCATCAGTGCCCATCAGTAAAGGAGTAAATTTACTTATTTACAAAGTTTTGAAACTGAAACAAAAAAAAAAATTTTTTTTTTCAAAATTTTCTGTATTTTTTTATTTGTTTAGCAAAAAATAAAAACCGCAGAGGTGATCAAATACCACCAAAAGAAAGCTCTATTTGTGGGAAAAAAATTATAAAAATGTCATTTGGGTACAGTGTAGCATGACCGCGCAATTGTCATTCAAAGTGCGACACCGCTGAAAGCTCAAAATTGGTCTGGGCAGGAAGGTGTTTAAGTGCCCGGTATTGAAGTGGTTAAAGTGATTGTAAATGCACAAGTTTTTTTTTACCGTTATGCGATCTATGCATTAAGGTCTAGGCGTCGTTAATAGGGGGCTATTGAGGTTTGAGGCCCAAATGTGGGCTCAATAGCCCCGAGTGTCTAAGTGGGGGACAGAAGAGATGCAGCATTCTATTTAGCCCAGAGCCACCAAGCGCCGCCGAATGCAGCCGAGTAACATAGCAGGTCCTGCCTTCTGGAGCCTGCAGCGCCTATGATTGACGTCCCACTAGTCCAATGCTGGGACCTCGGGACGTGTGACGTTCATCATAGGCGCTGCAGGCTCCAGAAGGTGGGAATTACAATGAAGCCGCCGCGCCACATCCCGCTCAGTCCTCCTCCTCCTCCTCGGTCCTCCTCGGTCCTCTCCTCCCTGGTCCTGCTGTGATGATGAGCTGGGCTGATGCAGGACACGTGAAGAAATCCTGGTCAGTTAGGTCAGTGTATGTAGGTCAGTGTATGTAGGTCAGGTAGGACAGTGCATGTATGTCAGGTAGGACAGTGCATGTATGTCAGGTAGGTCAGTGCATGTGGGTCAGGTAGGTCAGTGCATGTAGGTCAGGTAGGTCAGTGTATGTAGGTCAGGTAGGTCAGTGTATATATGTTAGGTAGGTCAGTGTATGTATGTTAGGTAGGTCATGGTATGTAGATCAATGTATGTATATCAGGTAGGTCAGTGTAGGTCAGGTAGGTCAGTGTAGGTCGGTCAGTTTAGGTAGGTCAGTTTATGTAAGTCAGGTAGGTCAGTGTATGCAAGTCAGGTAGGTCAGTGTATGTAAGTCAGGTAGGTCAGTGTAATGGTCAGTATGTCAGGCAGGTGAGTTTAGTGGTCAGCATTGATAGGCACTGGTAAGCCAGGCAGCAACCAACAAATGAGCTTACCCACCACCCAGCCACCTAGCAACCCCTTTGCATTACGGTAAAAAACCTTCTTTGTGCAGCAGCCCCCCCAAGCACCCCCCCATTACCCCAATACTTACCTGAGCCCCATCTTCATCCAGCGTTGTGCACAGCAGCGGCTCTCCCAGGGCTCTTCCTCCTCATTGACTGAGCCAGCAGTGGGAGCTATTGGCTCATACTACTGTCAATTCCAGCAAGTGAGCCAATGAGGAGAAAGCGGGGGCAGGGCCGTCTGTGTCCAATTGGGGCAATGTCAATGGATATTGTCCCATAGTACAAACAGGAAATCAGAGGAAATCATTTGAAAGTGAGTGAATTCACCAGAACTAGTGTCTACATTGGAAGTTTTTCCTTCTATTCCTGTTCTGGTGTCAACCCAAAATTTGTGGTTTTCTTTTACTTTCATTTTGGCGATAACAATGTAGCACTGCCCCCCGAAGGAGCTGCTGGTTTTCCTGGAGCTTACCGTTTACCTCCTCCACCTTGCAACTCGTTGTTCTTGTCTAGGGGTTCCCGAGGTTGATAGCCCAATAACTGCAGAGACCGGCACTTATTTGCTTAAAACGTTGAACAGAAACACAGTCTCTCAGTTGGGAATAGAGGGTATAGGTATGGAAGCTCAGGTACTTTGAAACTGCTGACTCTTAATAATACCCACCCTCCACTGGATATTTCCACTGCTGGATAAATTCTGGTTTATGGACTTCGCAGCCAAAAAATGACTCAAACTTAGCAAAGTCTCTGCCACAGGCTTGGTTGAAAACTTTTAGATGAACACAGAAAGTCTCTCACAGGAACTTAGTTGTAACCGAAGGATGAAAATAGGAACCTTCTTAAGGTACCATTATCTTGCAGCCGGTCCGGCGATGCCGTAAGAAATGTGGATTCAATTAGTGTCCATACAACTCAGTATCCAGGCTCTTCCCGAGTAGCCAGCCTCATGCGCGGCCCTCTTCGGAAGAGTCCTCCCCTGGTTGCATGATGACTTGCTGGGCCCCTCCAAAACCCAAGACAGCACCGGACAACTTTAGAATCCTCCTTCCAGTTACTATGCCTCGGACTAGCCAGTTCCGAGACTCGGAAACGGATGGATCCAAACCCCAGGCCATGAGGGCCTCCGGGGGCTGGTCAGGAGGACCAGGACCATGGAGTCAGAACGTACTTCTGGACCGGAACCCAGAACCACGAGACTTCAGCAACTTAAGTACCCTCTCCTGGAATACACAGCGAGACAACACACCCACTGATTGGCTCAGAGAGAGAGATTGGTACCCAATGTGTCCAACCAGACTGCGTTCCAATGCCTATCAAAGGTGCTACCTACACCTATGACCAGGCAGAACATTAGTACAGCCCAGCCAAACTGATGCCAAAACCACAATTTAGAACAATTAACCCCAAGACTCAACTATAGTCTTGGGAAAAAACTAAATTTACACACATATCGTGTACTCTTCAGGAGTACCAGGGCTACAACAATAAACAGGACAAATAGAAAGGGTGAATCTTAGTAATGGGGAAACAGGCAGCATTGAAAAACCCGACAGGTGTTCTAATCCTTCCCACTCTATCCTAAACTAAAAAAAGAGTTTTGCCTTTAGTTAGGACTCTGGGTGGTACATACATCACAAACCATGTCCTTGACCAACTGTGGCTGTCTGCCACAATATATAGTATACATATTTAGACAAGGGGTTACTACACAAATATGTGGAAAGTGAGAGTGAGAATAATAAGGGTCCTGATAGTATTAAACCTTTATACAAACTGGAGCTAGAAAGGTTTATAGATAGATAGGAAGAAATGAGTTCTTAAAGTAGAGTCGTGGAGGCTATGGCCATTCATTTAGTTAAATATTCTTAACAACAAGTAAATACATTTTAAAACATGTCCTCAATAACCTCTATTGCAGTAGGCAATGTGGAACAATCCATCCTCAATGTTAACAGCAACAGCAGCAGTTAAGTTGTATAAGTTAGGTCTTAGCACTTTGCTCTCCCTCCAAAATGCTGGCAGGTGGACAAATTACTGCTGAGAGGGGGAAGCAGGGTGAGATGAGCTACTCAAATAAAACAAAGTGCTTTCTGCTATAAACTTTCAGGATGTATTTCTCTATAGCACCTGAAACTACAGGGGTTGGCCAGGTATGTTTTAAACCTTAGTTACTGCTTCAAGTGGGAGTAAACTCATATATATGATTTTTACCTATAGGTAAGCCTATAATAAGGCTTACCTGTAGGTACTGTAAATAACACCTCAATGTGCACCATTTAGGAGAAATTTACTTTAGATGCAGCCGGTGACGTCTCCGGTGCATGCGCTCTGAAGGAACGGCATACCAGAGCCATAAACATTGACTTCCACATGTATGAGCAGGAGTGACGTCACCACTGGCTCAGCCAATCAGATAGCCGAAGCCTGCAAACCCAGAAAGAAGACCAGGTGAAGATGGAAGAGATTTTAGCATTGGCAGCGCTCTGCTGGAGGGCTTCACTTTCACTAGGACATTATGACTTAAACTGCCCAGGGCCCTGATTTTTAAAATTTTTACTTGAATGTGATTTACTACCGTTTTAAAAATATATGCCTATTTATAGCAATTCCAGGAAAACTGTGAATCCCGTTTTGCAAGAGGGCCCCCCCTTGTGGTAACACAAAGGGTCTTCATCTCCTAAATTCCATTTGTTAAATAGGAAGTAAACCCTGGGTTTACTTCCTCTTTGTTTACCTGCAAAGGTAAAGCATAATGGGCTACTATGCATCGCATAATAGCCCATTATGTGTCACTTACCTGACATAGGAGCCAGCGATGTCACCATTGTCCCCTCTTCCACCAAGCGTCCATCTTCCTTCCGGGTATCGCTGCTCCGGCACTGTGAGTGGCCGGAGCAGCGATGATGTCACCCCACCACATGCGTGCGGGAGACGTCAGTGACGGCATGTTAGCCTTTACTAACGCCATGCTCAGTGCGCTTGCGCCATTGTCTATGTGCCGTAGACATCAGTGCCAGGTTTTTGTAAAATATCTCCTTAACCGTGTAGGTTAAGGAGATATTTCTTGCACCTACAGGTAAGCCTTAATCTAGGCTTACCTGTAGGTTAAAGTGGTCCCAGAGGGTTTATAACCACTTAAAGTAGAATCATCTAAATTTTCTAGAAGCAAAACACAACAATCCAAATAAAGTCTTACTTTGTGGCTGTGCTGTTAATGTCATGTTCCATATTAGTATTTTTCTGATGCCTGAATTAAGTAGTTTTTTTTACAGGTGTTCCAGAGTGTGACAGGGTTTCATTGTCACAGAATGTAGTGGAAAATCAAAAAAGTGAGCCTGGTTACTTCTATTGGATGTGTTGCATTAATGCCCACATTATCACAACACACCATTACAGTGCCATTCATTTTCAATGGCCTCCAACACACTAAAGCCTCGTACACAGGGTCGGATTTTCCAACAGGAATTGTGTGATGAGAGTCTGTTGGCAGAAAATTTGACCGTTTGTACGCTCCATCAGACAATTGTTGACGGATGTTTCGTGGACAAAATGTTGGATGGCAGGCTTTAAAATCTTCCACGGACAAATGTCGGTTGCTGGATTTTCAGAGCGTGTATACACAAATCCGTCAGACAAAAGTCCAAAGTACAAACACGCATGCTCAGAAGCAAGGACGAGCTGGAAGCAGCCAGTCTTGTAAACTAGCATTCGTAATGGAGAATTAACATTCGTGACGTGGAAAATTATGAACTTTCGAAATGCAGCGCACGTTCTGTTCTTTAATGGGATAATAATGAAGCTGCTTTGGTGGTGATACGATGGAGTTATGGCAAACCAATTTTCAAAGGCTTTTTTTTTTCTAGTGATATCAAGAATAATATTATTATGCTTTTTAGTTTTTAGTTTTATTTTTTTGGTGCAAGTTACCACAACACCATTATCCCATAGATTTTAAGATCAAAGATACAACGATGTTGATGTCCCTTGTTAATTTTACATTGTATTTTTTAAATTGTAACTGCCTACTCCCAAACTGTCATTTGAAGTAAAACACATTTTTTATTCTGCACATTTTTTTTATTGTGCATTAAAAAAAGAAAACAAATAAAATTAGAAGAGCAGAAGATACTGGGATGGTGGTAGCAGGAAGTTTCTCTTTTGAGGTACCATTGAGTAGGCAGGAAGAGGAACAGGAGGGACCCCAAGCCAGAATCTGTCCAGCAGACCAGTCAACGTGTGAAGAATGGAGCCGTAACCAAGGAAGACCTAATTAATATGATAGGAGATGAAGCCTTAGGTAAGACAAGGAAAGATATCCACTCCTGGTGGAGTGTCCCTACTGACATCTTAACAGGAAGAGTCTGGAAGCGGATAGGGCCCTCTGGGAGAACCGTGCCATCAATCGCCAAGACCACTAATGGTGTTGTAAGGGGCAAAAGGGTAAGTCTCATGGAGGATGCAGTTTCCCAATCCATGAAATTGGCAGCGGCTCCGGAATCCAGATGTGCTGAGACCAAACAAGAGAAAGCACCGACATGAAGCAACACAGAAAGGAGAAGACGAGAAGGTGAAGGTGATATTTCAGGGTCTAATACTCCACCTTCCAGATGTATTAGCCCTGAGCGTTTTTCCGGACGAAGAGAACAAGTGTCACGGAAATTACCTTTGGCCCCACAATAGAGACATAGGCTCAGAGTTCTACGCCTAGCACGTTCTTCGGGAGATAACTTAGTCCAGCCCAACTGCATAGGTTCCTCGGTAAGCAGGGGGTGCTCCTCGGATCGAAGAGAAGGGACTGGGGGCTCAGGCTGCCTAAAGAACGGGGAGTGCTGGTGTCTTTTTTCCAGGGCCCTCTCCTGAAAGCTAATATCGATCTGGTTACACAAGGTGATGACACTGTCCAGATCAGCAGGAAGGGATCTTCCTGCTAATTCATCCTTCACTCTATTAGAGAGGCCATGTAAAACGGTTGCAACTAGGGCCTCATTATTCCAGCTCAATTCAGCTGTGAGGATACGGAACTGAAGAGCATACTGTCCCACAGACGCGGACTCTTGACGGAGACGTAAAAGAGCGCTAGCCGCTGAGGAGACACGACCCGGTTCCTCGAAGATATTCCGAAAAAGTTTCAAGAAATCAGACAGGCTAGAAACCACTGGATCATTTAGTTCCCACAGAGGGGCAGCCCAAGCTAGCGCCTCGCCGGACAGGAGGGATATGATATATGCAACTTTTGCCGATCGGACAGGAAGTTTTGGGGCTGAAGTTCAAAATGAACTGGCTAAGGAACCCCCTGCAAGCCTTGGAGTCCCCAGAGAAACGCGCCGGAGCTGGTAATTGTAATGAATGTGTGGCTGCGACTGATGCGATAGGTGCAGCGGCAATAGCGGTTGAGGCTGTTGAACCGGGGGTCCTAATGAGGCCTGAACCTGTTTAACACAGGATGCCAAATCCTGAAGGAATCGCATCACCTGGGTCTGATGCGATTCTTGGGTCTCAAGTCTGCGAACTAAGCTCTGCAATGGATCATCTGCAGGAAGCGGCACGTCAGCCAGGTCCATGGCTGATCAAACTGTCAGGTCACCTTGAGGCGAGGTGACAGATGCACACCGTAGGGATCAGGAGTGCACCGCAAGGTTGTGGACCCTACAGCTGACTGCTGCGGACGGGAGACAGGTCCCACCGGGGTTAGAGCGTAAGATTCCCTGGGGCGCGGAGTCTAAGAGCCAGCAGGTGTTCACCAGAGCCTCGAGTGGTGAGGATGGACTTGGCTGCAACTGGCTCCAGGTCGCGACCCCCAGGGTCCCCCAGCTCACACCCACAGTAGGCAACAGGAGGATAGGGATGGTGAGGGACAAGCCAAGGTCGGGGCCAGAAGCAGACGGGAATAGTCAGGGATACGCCAAAAGGTCATGATCACAGGCAAACAGGCATAGTCAAAGACACGCCAAAGTCGGTAATGAAACAACAGAAGAGCACACAGCAGGTAACAGGAAGCTAACACACAATGGTTGATCAGCAGGGTTGGCTAGCAGTGCACAGGTTAATATAGGGTTCCCTGATAAGGCCTGGGGTGGAGCCATGCTTAGAGGAGAGGTTATAAAAACCACCAGGTGGAAGTGGCTGGCCTCTTAGTCTGAACACATGAGGGGAGGTAAGCAAACAGGAAGATCACTGCATAACCATGACAAACCAATTTTTGGTCCAAGAAATCCTCCTCCTCCTGTTCCTTGACTGGACTTGGGTCAAAGCAATAACTCCAAGGCCAATAATAAATAACACGTTATCTCCTCCGATTCCACAACATGGCTGGTTGGCGAATGGCCTTTCAGAAACGAACTGAAAAGCGCGAAATGAAATGCACAAAATGAAAACCGTGAAATGAAAAGCGCAAAATGAAAATCACAACTCAACACTCACCAAACTTCTACTAACACAAAATTAGCAGAAGGAGCCCAAAGGGTATTACTAAAGAGCTGAAAAAACACGTAGTACGTCATTACGTTCGTGTTTGTTGACCGACAATTGTGTGCTGTTGCTGTATGCAAGACAAGTTTGGGGCCAACCCCTTCAAACAAAAGTCTGCGGTTTTGTCTGAGGAAAATCCGATCGTGTGTATGAGGCTTAAGGCATTGTGTCTCCAATGCACATGCATTGCAGTGCACTAAAATATCTGATTGCATTACTATACCTATTCTGATACGCTGTATCAGAAAAAAAGGTGCTTGTCTATTTTCTCCATCCATTTTGGTGAGTCATTTCAGTGGACTGCCTCAATACAGCACATGTTAAGGCATTAAAGCATGCATCCGTTAATGCTCTGCAGCAGACTGCCCAGGTCTGAATGGATCCAGTCAGAAATAAAATCTGACTAAGTTTCTAATCTTGTCCAACTCTAATCCAGATTAAAAATATATTTGCTGGAGTTTGCCTTTAAACTTTTTCTGTATTTAAATTCCCAAAAGCCCTTTCAAAACCTTGTTCACATCATTCGATTTATATCACTAGATAATGTAATGTATGCATTATTATAAGTATTTGATAGTTAGAAATAATTTATTACATAATTCGATGTAATTACATATGTTTAATATTATTTGATAATTTTGTAGCACCCTCTACCTTAGGTAGGTAGGTGCTAGGTTTAGGTTTTGTGTAAGCTGCCAGCACAGGTACATTTAGGCAGGCTTATGCTATACCTGTTTGTTTTGATCTGGGGGCAGGGGAGTGATTTAGTATAGAAGTAGGTGACTGACATGGGCCTCAGCTCTTGGGTGCCTCCTCTGTTTCCAGGGAGAAAGTTCTGAAAAAGGGTCAGAGCAGAGAGCTGGAGTGACATGGGGTGCTTGTGGGAGACATGCCAGAAGTTGGATGTAGAGCCAGAAGGAGAGACTGTGGGTGTTATGTGTCAAGTCGCTGCAGCCAGGAGGGTGGGCTGGATTTACAATCGGACTTGCTGGGATCAGTATTCCATCAAGTACATATATTCTTCTCAATAAAATTGGTGGTGACCACAAAGGGGTACTGTAGACTCTGGCCTGCAAAGGGCTATCAAGGAAAGACACTAGGACTTATTCAGAGAGAGGCCTAGTCATGTGCTAATGGTGTGACAGGAGACAAAATTTGGACAGTGAAGCAAGTGCCCCAAAGTAGTGTGCTGGAGGAGAAGTGAAGTTAGTGATCCAAAGTAGTGTGTTGGAGGAGAAGTGAAATGAGTGACCCAAAGTAGTGTGCTGGAGGAGAAGTGAAGTTAGTGATCCAAAGTAGTGTGTTGGAGGAGAAGTGAAATTAGTGATCCAAAGTAGTGTGCTGGAGGAGAAGTGAAGTTAGTGATCCAAAGTAGTGTGCTGGAGGAGAAGTGAAATGAGTGACCCAAAGTAGTGTGCTGGAGGAGAAGTGAAATGAGTAACCCAAAGTAGTGTGCTGGAGGAGAAGTGAAATGAGTGACCCAAAGTAGTGTGCTGGAGGAGAAGTGAAATTAGTGACCCAAAGTAGTGTGCTGGAGGAGAAGTGAAATTAGTGACCCAAAGTAGTGTGCTGGAGGAGAAGTGAAATTAGTGATCCAAAGTAGTGTGCTGGAGGAGAAGTGAAGTTAGTGACCCAAAGTAGTGTGCTGGAGGAGAAGTGAAATTAGTGACCCAAAGTAGTGTGCTGGAGGAGAAGTGAAATTAGTGACCCAAAGTAGTGTGCTGGAGGAGAAGTGAAGTTAGTGATCCAAAGTAGTGTGCTGGAGGAGAAGTGAAATGAGTGACCCAAAGTAGTGTGCTGGAGGAGAAGTGAAGTTAGTGATCCAAAGTAATGTGCTGGAGGAGATGTGCTGAGGAAGAAAATGTCAAATCAGTATTCCATCAAGTACATATATTCTTCTCAATAAAATTGGTGGTGACCACAAAGGGGTACTGTAGATTCTGGCCTGCAAAGGGCTATCAAGGAAAGACACTAGGACTTATTCAGAGAGAGGCCTAGTCATGTGCTAATGGTGTGACAGGAGACTAAATTTGGACAGTGAAGCAAGTGCCCCAAAGTAGTGTGCTGGAGGAGAAGTGAAGTTAGTGATCCAAAGTAGTGTGTTGGAGGAGAAGTGAAATGAGTGACCCAAAGTAGTGTGCTGGAGGAGAAGTGAAGTTAGTGATCCAAAGTAGTGTGCTGGAGGAGAAGTGAAGTTAGTGATCCAAAGTAGTGTGCTGGAGGAGAAGTGAAATTAGTGACCCAAAGTAGTGTGCTGGAGGAGAAGTGAAATGAGTGACCCAAAGTAGTGTGCTGGAGGAGAAGTGAAATGAGTGACCCAAAGTAGTGTGCTGGAGGAGAAGTGAAATTAGTGACCCAAAGTAGTGTGCTGGAGGAGAAGTGAAATTAGTGACCCAAAGTAGTGTGCTGGAGGAGAAGTGAAATTAGTGATCCAAAGTAGTGTGCTGGAGGAGAAGTGAAGTTAGTGACCCAAAGTAGTGTGCTGGAGGAGAAGTGAAATTAGTGACCCAAAGTAGTGTGCTGGAGGAGAAGTGAAATTAGTGACCCAAAGTAGTGTGCTGGAGGAGAAGTGAAGTTAGTGATCCAAAGTAGTGTGCTGGAGGAGAAGTGAAATGAGTGACCCAAAGTAGTGTGCTGGAGGAGAAGTGAAGTTAGTGATACAAAGTAGTGTGCTGGAGGAGAAGTGAAGTTAGTGATACAAAGTAGTGTGCTGGAGGAGAAGTGAAGTTAGTGATCCAAAGTAATGTGCTGGAGGAGATGTGCTGAGGAAGAAAATGTCAAATTTAGAGTCATCCATCTTTTATTCTGCTAAGAAGTATACACGCAACTACTTTTATTCTACCAAGAAGTGTTGACGCAATTACGCTTATTATACTAAGAACTATTCATCCTATGGGCATCCCATGTCAATTTTCCCCAACCAAGTTCAATCCCCTACTAAAAACAACATTAACAAGCTAGAGACTGTTCATTGTCTAAGGAGGCATGCTTACAATGGGTGTCTGACCAGCAGGGTGAAATGTGTGGAATGCTGTAACACGTAACAACCCCACGGGGCCAGCGCTACAATTTATATATTACTAACTCCTATATGATTCTTTTTAAAATGTATTCCTTTAAAATGGACTAGGCAGTCACATACAGCATAAGCAATAAATAGTTTCCAAGGCAACATAATTAATTTGGACTAAAAGATACAACCATCTGTGTCTGCCTGAACCTTTTAGGCCTCTGCATATGTCGATGTTTAAAGTAATATAAAACACAGAGATATCAGTATGAAAATCATGCATTCTAAAGAATATCTGAATATAGAATTATTGTACTTTACATTTCAAAGCATTTTTTTTAATTATACTTGAGTCAAAGTATTAGTTAAAATGAATTATACATATGTGTATTATGGTATATTGCTTATCTTCGGCACATAATTTATAAATATCAGTTATAAATAATCTTGTCGCAAGTGATTGATGGGGTTGCTAGTTTCAGATGAATGCAAATAATCAAACAGAGTGGCCTAGCAGTGGGGAAAGCAAATGCAATTTTGGGGTGCATCAATAGATCTTTGATTAAACCTCATTTAAAATACTGTATTCAGGTCAAGAGACCTTACTTAAAACAAAATTGATAGAACAGAACGAGTACAGAGATGGGCAGCAAAAATAGTTGAAGGTCTGGTAGAGGAAAGAAGGCATTACATATTACAAAGGATGTCCTTCTATAGTGCGTACTTGTCTCAATTAAGAACACTAAGGGGTTGATTTACTAAAGGAAAAAAAAGACTGTGCACTTTGCAAAATGCAGTTGCTCCAGAGCTTAGTAAATGGAAGCTCTTCTGACTTCCATCATCCAATCAGGTGCAAGCAAAAATGCTGTTCTTTTTATTTTCCTTGCAAGTGATTGGGTACTCTTTGCAAGGTGAAGCTTTACCTCATTTACTAAGTTCTGGAGCAACTGCACTTTGCAAAATGCACAGTCTATTTACTTTTAGTAAATCAACCCCTAAATGTTATTTCTGACTGCTGCTTTATTCCTCTGCTATCAGAATGAATCTTTTCTGACAAGTTTTCCTGACACCAAGAGAAAAATTGTTGTGACATCTCAGACAAGTTTATAAATTCTAGACTTTGAACGGCTGTAGAGAAAAGAAGATTTGCAGATAAAATTATGTAGTAGAATTTGTTTCATCTCTGTGTATCACCAGAGGCCAGTCACTTCACTGGGGTTAACTTGGGTAACAACATCTTTACAACAACATGTAAGGGTTACAACATCTTTAAAATAAATTTAGGTTGTGAGTAAGATTAATAAAGTTCATATGGGTAGTATTGAATGGGTGAGGATGAGTGATGATCCCCTGAGTCACCAGTGAACGTAGGTATGGGAAGGTCTGAGTGTAATAAGTGGCTGGTCTTTAAAGCGGAGCTCCACCGTAAAATAATTATTAAAAGCCAGCAGCTACAAATACTGCAGCTGCTGACTTAATAAATGGACACTTATCTATCCAGGGTGCCCACGATTTC
Source organism: Lithobates pipiens (assembly GCF_037356315.1). NCBI lineage: Eukaryota > Metazoa > Chordata > Amphibia > Anura > Ranidae > Lithobates > Lithobates pipiens. Next base: position 197,718,060 of record NW_027507764.1, read on the forward strand.
GGCAGCAGATGACAAGCAATCGCTCATCTCTCGGCTGCCCCCGCCGCCATCCTCTGTCAGAGAATCAGGAAGTGAAGCGTTGCGTATTCACTGCCCGGTTCCCTACTGCGCATGCGCGTGTTGCGCTGCTCGTCTTGACTTGTCCCCATTGTGTTCTGGGAACTGTGTGTTTCCCAGAACACAACGAGGGGGGGGGGGGGGCTGGCATCTGCGGCTATTCTGCGGCTAGCTTTGCCTGGAAGTGGGTGCAGATACCTGTATTATACAGGTATCTGCACCCCCCTCCCCCCTGAAAGGTGCCAATTGTGGCACCGGAGGGGGGGGAGGAATCTGCTGAGTGGAAGTTCCACTTTAGGGTGGAGCTCCACTTTAAAAACAGGATCCCTGGCGGGAGCATTCTTGCGGAATTTACAGCTCCCCACATTGTCTAGGGACCACGCAGAGATGATGGAGGCAGAGTTTACAGAGAGAGAAATAGCGGCGGCCATCAAATCCTTGAACCCGTCAAAATCTCCGGGCCCTGATGGCCTCTCGGGCCACTATTACCGCAAATTTAGCGAGATTCTGACTCCTCATCTCTGCTCTTTTTACAATGACCTGCGTAGGGGTTCCCCTCTACCTCCACACGAGAATAGGGCTTATATACATGTCATACCGAAGCCGAACAAAGACCACGGTGATTGCACGAATTATCGTCCCATATCTTTGATCAATGTGGATCTCAAATTAATGACGAAGATAATGGCCACACGACTGAATGGGTTCTTAGCGGACTACATTCATCCAGACCAGTCGGGGTTTGTCCCTACTAGGCAAGCCCCAGACCAGACTAGACGTATCATTGATATTATCTCTGCATTGAACTCGGGTTGGAATGGTGGGGGACAGAGGGGTGCACTGCTGGTCTCCCTCGACCTACATAAAGCGTTCGATTCTCTGTCATGGGATTACTTATTCTTTATTTTAGGAAAATATGGATTCGGACCCAGCTTTTTGACTACGCTTAAAACGATCTACGAAGCCCCCATGGCGACTTAAGGAAAATTAAGGGTTGCCAGTCACCAAACATTCACATACACAGAGGGACCCGCCAGGGGTGCCCCCTGTCCCCCCTATTATTTATTTTAGCTTTGGAGCCATTGGCCATTAAGATCCGCGAACATCCGGACATATTAGGCGTCACATGCGGTGGACGTGAGCATAAATGCGCATTGTTTGTGGATGATATATTACTGCTTCTCTCCTCCCCAGTCACTTCTCTGCCCAATCTCTACAGCATTTCATGTCATTTACAGGTTTAAAGGTAAACCACTCCAAATCCCAAGCACTCAATGTGTCCCTGCAACCCCATATAGTCCGAGCAGTACGGAGCTCCTTCCCCTTTCAATGGCAGGACAAGACTTTACCTTACTTGGGTATTACACTGACCCCTACTCTCACCTCGTTGTACAAACATAATTTCCCTCCGCTGTTTACAAAAGTATCTGCAGATCTTAAACGATGGTCGAACAGCCCCCCATCATGGTTTGGCAGGTTGTGCTCAATTAAGATGACAGTTCTACCAAAAGTGCTTTATCTATTCAGGACCCTTCCGATTTCTATAGATAGGCGAGAGCTTCAGAAATTTCAGGCAAAATTGTTGGATTATATATGGGAGCATGGAAGACCCAGGGTGAACAGACAAACAATGTATACACCTAAAGCGAGGGGTGGCCTGGGCATGCCGGATTTGTTTAAATACCATCAGGCAGCACTAATTTCACAACTAATTCGGTTCCACACACGCCAAGCCAGACCGCTCTGGATGCTGTTGGAATCTTCTCAATTCCCTGGAAAAGAGATTAGCCACCTAATGGGGATGAAAGCAAAAGACAGACCAAAGGTAATGTTCCTGACTTTGTCCTATTCTCTAAATTTGTGGGATAGGTTAGCTAATACCCACGCCTTAAGATCCCGGCATGCTCCGCTAGCCCCTCTTCTTAATAACCCCATGTTCGCCCCGGGTCTACGCCCTCAAGATTTTTCATGGTGGACCAACAAAGGTTTGCTGCGCATAGCTGACCTCTGCGACCATAGAGGGGCTTTGTCGCGAGCATCACTACAAGATAGACATCAGCTCCCAAGGTCAGAACTCTATCGCTACACTCAGATAGCGCACTTTTTGGCAACATTAAGTTGTATATCTGATCTTACTACATGTACCCCAATGGAAACTGCCTGCAGGACATACGACAATCTCAAGGGTCATATATCTAGGATATATAATATCTTATTCCCAATCTCTCAGAAGCTGCCTTATATGGAGAAATGAGAAAGAGATATGCACAGTACCTTGCAAATGGAAGAGTGGAACAAAATAGTACAAAGCGCATCTAAAGCTCTTATTAACACTTCTTTGATCGAAGCGAACTACAAGGTGCTGCTGCGGTGGTATATGGTTCCAGCTCGCGTGGCCACCTTTGCTCCGGAGGCGTCCCCGCGGTGCTTTAGGGGCTGCAATGCAGATGGCACCATGTATCATATATGGTGGTCTTGCCCTAAGGTACGAAGGTTCTGGATACGCACGTACAATTTTATATATTCTTTGACCCGAGTGAACCTTCGGAAGTCGCCTCTGCATGCGCTGCTGGAACGCCCCGTGGAGGGGGCATCAAAGCCAATGAGAAAACCTATAGCTTTCATATTTGTGGCTGCGAGGGTCTCTATAGCCAAATCATGGAGGTCACCAACAATACCCTTTCATTTACTTAAAACAAAATTGTCCTGGATAATGGTGAATGAACGCTTATCGGCAATACTAATTGACAGAATGGCTTGGTTCAACAGAGTGTGGGATTCATGGATTAGGGACCTGGTAACAGTCTAATAGGCCTACCTGGTCCATCAGGGTAAGGTGTTCCCCTGGAGCTGGAGTGCATCCCTACTTCTATCCCTTTTCTTTCTCTCTTTACTCTCTACTCTTTATTCATTCATTTCATTCTACTATAGCTACTTTTTTGCTTTCCTTTCTCTACCAGAGGGTTCTTGACCACACATGTGCCAGCGCTTACTGTATGATCATTACGTTATACTAACTATAGCACTGGAGACGGAATTGAGGTTTAGATAACAAGGGCCCAGTGATTGCTACATAACTCTCACATGGAGTAAGACAAACAATAGATTTCTGTATGATGGTGATCTAATTATTCTTTAAGTTCTGGATCCGGGGCGTGACCGGATGTCAGGGTGAGAGGTCGCGGCGGGCTCAGACCTACCGCTCGCTCCAGAGACTAATGCTGCCGAGGTAGTGCGGAGGAGGAGGAGGGAAGGAGAAGCCGAGCGTTGAGGTGCCGAAACGAGGGGACTCTGCGAAGCTGTGACGCCACCAAAGCGAGAGTAACGGTACATTCGGTTGACCGAACGGCGCAACAGTGGAGGTATGTGGAGGTCGCCACAGGAAGCTCTCCCATAGAGGAACATCGATCCCCTCGTAAGAAACCCTGTGAGAGAGGGAATCAAAGCGAAGGGAGGGATTGAGCGATACCCCCCCCCCCCCCCGGTGGAAGAGACGTAAGACCTGAAGGTATGACCAGGAAAAGGGGGGTGGAGGAGGCGACCACACATAATGGATCACAAACATTACGTAGTTCCAAAGATAAGGCTGGTCACTCGACCGGGCTGACAGGCGTTGCTGCTGCTGCCGCCGCTTCTAAACTGGAGCGATATGCCCATACGCCTAATCAGACTCCAAACCAAACACCCAAAAAGAACGTGCAAGTCGGAGAGGGGCGGCCGCAGAGTACTGCAGCCGTGCAAACGGTCGGAAGGAAAAGCCAGGGCTTGACGACCGAAATAGAGCCGACAAGTTTAAATAAAGCAATATGTGTGGCAGTCCGGTCGGACACTACGGGTGTAATGGGTGGAATATTGGAAGCACAAGCGTCCGTGAGTAATCTCTCCTTAGAGAGGGGGACTAGACGGGACACTGAGATAAGTACAGAAGGAGAAATTTGGGCAAAAGGTAAAGAACCATCACTAAAAGAAATTCTTTCTGCGGTGAATACATGTAAATTATCATTGGATGATGTATCAGATCAATTAAAGCAGATAAGAGAAGATGGGTTAAATCTTAAAAATGAAGTACAGAAAACTGCGGCCCGTATATCAGATATGGAGGAGAGAGTCAGCCAGGTGGAGGATGATGTACTCCCACTGAAACAGGAGATGCAAATGATGAAGGGCCAGTTAAATTTGTGTATGGCTAAAATGGACAATATGGAAAATATTATACGCAGGAAAAATATCAGAGTCTTAGGTTTTCCGGAGAAAAGTGAAGGCAATGATCTTGCTGAATTTATGGAAATATGGATAAAGTAGGGAGTGAGAAGCTATCAAGATTTTTTGCAATTGAAAGGGCGTACAGAATTCCGTTTAGGATGGTGGAAGGAAGAAGTCATCCTAGACCCATAATCATCCAATTGCTGTCCTATAGAGATAAAGTTGTTATCCTTCAAAGAGCAAGAGAACTGCGTAATCTTGAATATAATGGGATAAAGATTTCATTGTATCCGGATTTTTCTCCAGAGCTGCAAGGACAGAGAGCCAAGTTTATAGAGTGCAAAAAGAAATTGCAGAGTCTTAAAGTGAATTATGCATTGCTTTATCCGGCAAAGTTGAGGGTATCAGCATTTGGGGAAAACATATTTTTTAATAGTCCAGAAGAAGTTAAGTCGTGGTTGGAGGAAAATAAATGTCTGCTGCAACAGAGGGGAATGCTGTAATATGAAAACAGAAAGAAAATGGACATTTTTTCCCTTTTTTTTTTTTTTTTTTTTTTTCTTTTTTCTCTTTTCCGGACTAAGAGGGAATGCCCCCATATTGCTCTGTTTGTCTCCCTCCCTCTCTTCTTCCCCCCTTCCCTTTTTTTTTTTCCTTCTCTGCAGTAATGTGGACTATTTTTTGTTATAGAAATAAGAGTAATGGGAGTGGGTGGGTAGGGCGAGTAGGTGGGGAGGATATATCACCCTGGGAGGTAAAAACGGTCATGTTGGAAGCCCCTTAGAAGGGCCCCAAGTGGGGCATGGGAGGGTTGGGGAGGGGAAAGAAAAAAGGGATGGGGAGTATGAATGGATGAATGATAGCGAGAGAAAGGAGGTTGAAAGGATAGGAAAGGATATAGGTAGGCATGGTAAAGGATTATTAATTGCACAAAAAATATTTAAGTATAAAGTTGATGTGTGAAATTGCATTAAATACGGTGGTCAGTGAAAAAGGGCACAAGAAAATGAAATTAAGGGAGGCACAAGGAAATAATATTGTTCAATTTATTGTGTGTAAAATGTGCATAAGAAATATGGTAAATTTGAGATACAAAATATGTGTGGGACTAAAATTTTGGAGCACAGGGAAGAAAAAAAGTAAGGGGGAGATCACGTGTGAAAACACAGAGAAAGCACGTAGAATGGAGAATAAAAGTATGATATTGTGTTTTAGGCTTTAAATATGGGAGTAAGCAGTAAGGTAGGGAACTTCACTAAAAAGGTTAAAATTTGTTCTTGGAATGTACGGGGGGTGAAGGAACAGCTGAAGAGACGTGCGTTATTTTCCATGGGGAATATGGGTAATTATGGGATGCTCTGTTTGCAGGAGACCCACCTGGACCGAGATACAATCAGTGTGCTAAGACACAGAAAATATAGGATACAATATCATTCTACATACACCTCCTACTCAAGGGGAGTGAGTGTCTTAATAGATCCTGGGTCGGGTCTAACCTGCAGGCAGAGCATCATAGATGTTAAAGGGAGATATGTGTTCCTTTTTTGTGGTATAGAAGATAGAGTATGTGTGATTGCAACTGTGTATATCCCACCACCATTTAATGCAGAAATATTATATGAACTGCTGAAGTTTATAAAGGATAAGCCTGGAATCCCAGTCATAATAGCAGGGGACTTTAATATGATAATGGATCAAAAAATAGATAGGTTCCCACAGAAGGTTGGTAGTAGGGAGGGACCTAATGGGTTGTTATTTCAATTCTGTGAAGAAACAGGTTTTGTGGATATATGGAGAAGGTGGAACCCCTTAAAAAAACAGTATTCTTGTCACTCTAAGACGTACTCCACCTTGTCCAGGATCGATATGGTGCTGTGTAATGAAGAGGCGCTGGGGATGGTGGAGAAAGTGGAGTACGAGCCAAGGGGAATTTCGGACCATTCACCGGTAATGTTTTCAATGACAATAGGGAGAGGATGTAGCAGAAGGGAATGGAAGATAAATCCATTTTGGTTAGAACTAATGGATAACATGGAGGGGGTAAAAGAAAATCTAAAAGAATTTTTGAGCATAAATGTGGGATCTACGTCCCTGGGAATAATGTGGGATACCTTGAAAGCCTTCTTAAGGGGGGAACTAATAAAAAAGATATCGCAGATTAAGAAGAATGGGTTAGCAAAGGAAATAGAAGCAAAAGAAAGGGTAAGGAGGTCAGAAGAGAGGTATATAAGGGCCCCCTCAGAAGAAAGCTCCAAGGAATGGGAGAAAAATCAGGTAGAATATAAAAGACTTATATGGGAGAAAGAGGAGAAGAAAAGGCAGTTCCAGAGGCAGTCCTTCTTTGGCGAAGGGGAACAAGTGGGGAGGGTATTGTCATTGATTGCTAAATCAAATAGTTCGTCCCCAATAATACCGGCGATATTGGACAGGGAGGGAGGTATGAGGAAGTCAACACCTGAAATAGTGGAAGAGTTTAGAAAATATTATGAGAAACTATATAAAGTTTCAAACTCCGAAGTAGAGGGGGAGATGCAGGAATTTTTTGGGAAAATAACATTACCCAGGCTGTCGGAGGAAGATAGGGAGGGCTTGGAAGCACCATTGACCCTGGAGGAGCTGCAAAAAGTAACAGCAGAAATGACAAATCAGAAAGTCCCAGGTCCGGATGGACTGCCGATAGAGATTTATAAAAAATTTGGGGAGATACTTTTACCGGCTCTCCTACAGGTGCTCAATGGGGCTTTTGAAGCGGGACAGCTGCCGCAATCAATGATGGAGGCCACAGTGGTGGTCCTGGCAAAAGAAGGGAAAAACCAATTGGAGACTGCATCATATAGACCTATATCGTTATTGTGTTCAGATGTTAAAATCTTGGCAAAAGTACTTGCAACAAGGGTAAAAAATATAATATCAAAATTAGTACATCAGGACCAAACTGGGTTCATCCCAGGGCGGTCCACAAATATGAATGTGAGACGTGCCTATTTAAACATTCAGATTCCTTCAGAAAACAAAGGGAATAGAGCAGTTATGTCCCTAGATGCGAAAAAAGCCTTCGATAGTGTGGAGTGGCATTATTTGAGGAGGGTGTTGGCGGAATTTCAATTTGGTCCGAGATTTATGCAATGGATAAGAGTACTGTATACAGATCCAAGGGCGAAAGTGAGAATAAATGGGGAATGTTCAGAGGGGTTCCATTTGGAGAGGGGGACAAGACAGGGGTGCCCTTTGTCGCCCCTGCTTTTCGCCCTCTCGATGGAGCCTATGGCTATAGCCTTGAGAGAGGCGCAGGATATCCTAGGGTTTAAAAGAGGGACTGAAGAGGAAAAGGTTGCTTTGTATGCAGACGATATACTGTTGTTTTTAGGGGACACGGGGCCCTCATTGGTGGCGGCAATGACCCTGATAAAAGAATTCGGGTATCTCTCTGGACTTGAAATTAACTGGGAAAAATCTGCTCTCCTACCAGTGGATCCCCTCGATACCCCACTGCCAGTACAGGTATCCCAAATAGAAATAGTTAAACAAATGAAGTACTTGGGAGTGAATATGACGGCAGACCCAAGGCAGTATATAGCAGGGAATTTAGTTCCACTTATGTCAAAATTAAAGCGTAAAATCAGAATATGGAAGAACCTCCCCTTGTCAGTAGCCGGTAGGTGCAACTTAATTAAGATGGTGTGGATGCCTCAAATATTATATGTTATACAAAACTCACCGGTTTGGATTCCAAAATATTGGTTTAAAAAAATAGAAAGTTTGTTTAGAGAGGTGATATGGAAGAACAGTGTGGCAAGAATCAGCTTACAAGTACTACAGAGACCAAGGGAAATGGGTGGGATGGCACTACCTAATATGAGATACTACTTTCTGGCTGCCCAATTACAGTATATGAGGGGAGGTAACCTAGTAGCAGTGACAGGAAAGGGGGGTGGTCCCCTGGGGAGGGATACTCCACATAATACGGTCGCGGAAGCAGTGGAAGCCGACTCATTTAGGACCAGCTGCCCCACAGTCCAACTGATGGTAAAGTGTTGGGAGGAGGTAAAAGTAATATTGGGGTATAGAGGATATACAGAACTCTCACCAATAAGGGAAAATAAAAATTTGGAGGAAATTAAGAAAATGGGGAAATTAGTAGAATGGGACCGGAGGGGCGTACACTTCTTAGCGCAGTTATATAAGGACGGGAGACTGAAAACATTTCAGGAACTAAGGGTCGAATATGGGTTGCCGGCTTATTACCTCCTTAATTATATACAAATTAAACATGCGTTAGAGGCACAATTTAGAGACAGGAAGTTGGAATGGAGTAAGATGCCTGTACTCAGGAGAATTATAAGTCATAATATATCTAAAGGAGGTATTTCTGAGATCTATAGGTATCTAAAGGGAACAGAACAAGAAGGGGTAATAGAGGAGAAAAAAAAGGTAAAATGGGAAAGAGAGGTGGGCCCAATATCGGTAGAACAGTGGGAAAAGGTTCTGGCATTGGGGGCGAAAGTTTCCTTATCGCCATCACATATTATATCTCAAATGTATTTAATCCATAGGGTATACTACACTCCTCTTAAATTGTTTAGATTTGGGAGTAGACAGGACACAGAATGCCAAAGGTGTGGAGACCGAAGAGGAGATTTAATACACATGATTTGGCGATGCCCAAGATTATACAGATATTGGGTAGGAATAATAGGGAAAATTAATAAAGTGTTTGGGTTATCACTGGAAGTAGAAGCTAAAATTTGTATAATGGGATTGATAGAAGAAGAGGAGGTACGAGGGGATATCCACATAGCTGTTATTAGATGCCTTTTTCAGGGGAGGAAATTAATTGCGTTTAAATGGCAGAGGAGGGAAGCGCCTACAGTAAAGGAATGGATGGAAAGGGTGAAAGATAACATAAAAAAGGAGGAATACATATATAGGAAAAGAGGTAATTATGGGAAGTTTGTTAAAATATGGGGAAAGTGGGGTGAGAAATGAGAAAGGGTGAGTAAGTTGTAAGAGTGATGGATGAAGGAGGGAATGAATGAGAGGTGGGGAGGGGGATGGGAGAAGGGAATGAGTAATTTGTTTAAGTTTGATGTTATTTAAAATTTATTTTTTTTCTTGGTATAACTGTGAATTGAATATTATCGTCGGAGGGAATGGGAGGGGGAGAGGGCTGATAGGGGGAGGGGGGATGGGAGGGGGGGATAAGGGAAATTTGTTTGTAAGGGGAATTATTGTATGTGATTATTTTGTGGCAATATTTGTGAATCTGAATATAAAGCAAATAAAATAAAAAATTTTTAAAGATTAAAAAAATTATTCTTTAAGTTACCTTCAAAACAATGCACATGTATACCTATTTTTTTCTTTTTTGTTGCTCTTCATTCTACTTGAATTGTTCTTTATTATTTCTGTTCCTCTGTGTATCTATGGTGCCAGATACTGAAATTGTATTTTTTTAGTGGAAAAAGGAATATAGACTGGGCTATGTGATACTTCACAGGAATGGCCCTAACTCTTGCTCCACTGTTTATAGCTAATGAGTTGACAGTAAACTAAGTAATATATAAGAAGTAGAGATGGGCTGAACACCCCCCCCCCCAGTTCAGTTTGCAGCAGAACTTCCAAACAGGGGAAATGCTCTAACCTGAACGGCAAACCCCATTGAAGTCTATGGGAGCTGAACAGGAGAAATTAATAGTGCCCATTTTGAAGGCTTATATGCAAGTAATTGGGCATACAAAAGGTATGGGGGTCTGGGTACTGCCCTGGGGGACATGTATCAATGCCATCATTTTTTTTTTTCAGGAGCAGTGATTTTAATGATGCTTAAAGTGCAACAATAAAAATGAAAAATTCCTTTAAATATAGTGCCTGGGGGTCCCCTTGGTCTGCCTGTAAAGAAACGTATCTGTAGCATGCATAGAACATGCTGCAGCAAAAAGAAAAAAAAAATTGTCAGATCCCTTTTAAAATGACACACGGTTGCAATTGCAGACACCCGGCTATTACATTTTAAAAAAAAAATGGCATGGGGTCTCAGACCCCCCCCCCCCCACCCGGTGAACCCCACGTCAACATATTTTAAAAAAACGGCGTGGGACCCCCACAAAATCCATACTAGACCCTTATCTATGCAGCCTGGTAGGTCGGGGAAGGGGGGGGTGAGTGAGCGCCCCTCCTTCTGAACCATACCATGCCACATGCCCTCAACATGGGGGGGTGCTTTCTTGATGGGGGCAAGGGTCTCTTCCCAACAACCCTGGGCTGTGGTTGTCAGGGTCTGCAGACAGGGGGCTTATCGGAATCTGGAAGCCCCCTTTAACAAGAGTGCCATCTCACTATGTAAATGGGTATCGGGTACATAAAGACAAGTCTTTGATAAATAATTTATTTAAAAAATAAAAAAAAGTGCCCCTCAATGTAAATATATCATCAATTGAGCCGTTCGCCACACCGGTGAAAAAAAACGAAGTGGGGTCCCCCCAAAAATCCATAACAGACCCTTATCTGAGTATGCAGCCTATCAGGCCAGGGAAGGGTTGGATGAGTGAGCGCCCCCCCTCATGAACCATACCAGGCCATATGCCTTCAACAAGGAGGGGTGCTTTGGAGCAGAGAGGGCTTGCCCCCTACCTCAAGCACCTTGTCCCTACGTTGATGTCTGGCAGAGCAGGCATTCTGCCGTCAGCCTTCCTCAAGGGTGGAGAGTCTTTTTTTTCTTTTTTAGGGTGCACTGGGTGTCTTGATTGATGATGGATCTACATCTGGGGACATTGGTTTATTTATTTATTTTTTATTTTAGCATGAGGTCCCCTTAAAATCCATACCACACCCTTCGGTATGGAGTTGGGGGGACCGCATTGCCCATTGACAGCTGATGACTTATTGGTTGTTAAGGACGCCGTGGCCAGCTTCCCGGTCCCGCTCCTTAACAACTAGCTTACACTGTGCCCTGATTGGGCAAGGCTTTGCCCAATCGGGGAGAAGAATGCCCTGTGCAGCACACAGTGCATTGCAGGGTTTTCAGAGGGGCGAACACCCTGCAAATTGAGGTGTTTTCCAACCGGCAAACAGGCAAATTTTCAGCTCAAACTCATGCTTGGGCCGAACCATTCGCCCAACCCTAATAAGAAGAAGAGGTATAGCAGTCTATTAGCTAAAGGAGAAGAAAATGTTCACTTCAAGCAGGCCCAATGCTCTATTATTTGTGTTTTACATATAATTGGTTAATTGTATAATTGGTTATTTCAAGTTAATATAGCTATACCTTATTGAACAGTCACTACTCCTATTTTCAGATCCTCTTAAAGATGAGACTCAAAAGCCAAACTCTGGGCACCATTATTTTTTTTATAGCTTTCCATTTCTTATGTAACGTCATCCCAAAGGAGCCTCTGGTCCCTCTGCCCTGCACCTTTGATGACTCACCCTCACCTAGACCCAACAACAGTGATACACCTGTTAACGGTTTTAAATGGGCTTTATTTAAAAGGGAAAGCACTGCAGAAGAAAAAGTTTGGGTTAGACAACAACATACACAATAGGCAACAGTAATCAGATGTATGATCATGAAGGTAATAACTGCTAACTGCTAGGATTATAAAGCTAACAAGGTGACATATCTTAAGATACAAGGCCCTACCTAGAGCACTAACCAATGCATGAACAGCTAGAGTCCTGCCAGCATTGTGGTCCTTAGCCCTTGTACACATGGTCGGACATTCCGACAACAAAAACCTCATTCACACCACATGGATCTCAAGCCAATAACTTCATCCTCAACTGGTTCCCTGCTTCTAATCAGATGGTGGGCAAAGCCTAAAACCCACCAATGAACCATGGATCCTCCAGACTGCCATCCAATTAAATTATCTCCTTTTGCCCCTGTTGCTGTGGTGGTTCTTCTTCAGCTGCAGCAGCATCCAATTATATAATAGTCCATCCTCCTCTATCCTTGAAACAACAGAAAAGATCAGGCACCTGCTGAGAACCTATATGGGGTGATTATTTACTGTCCTAGAAGTCTTAGTAGCTAGGAATAACTCCTGGGAAGAAGAGGTAAAAGCTGCAGCAAGTGTTCCATAAAGCTTATAATCTTGATAATTTGAACAGCCTCTGTAACTGGGTTACATAACATAACCCAGTTACAGAGTGTGTTCAAATTATCAAGATAAATCTCCTATTTATTCCACTGTTATGGAGAAGTATACCAGAGTCTAAGCGCTTTATCGAACACTTGCTGCAGCTTTCTCCTAATTTTTACATTTCGTTATTTACAGTGTGCTTTCTTCAACCACGAAAGAGGATAGTTAGGCTACTCTGGTGTTATCTCATACTGAGCTTTGCGAATTGCAAAGCAGACAAAGTGGACCATAATCAACTACAGAAGCCTCAAAGATGTTGGTGGGAGCCCAGAAGTTCAGTCGCCACCTGACCTTGGTTACTCAACGTTTTCCTTTATTAGTTCCTGGTCCAATGTGTACTCTGATCTACCAGTGAAACCCTTTTGATTTTTTTGTAATAATAAATAAATAAAAATTTCAGCCTGGGTTAACCAACCCCAACAACCCCACCCCACCTACCACCACCAAGACACACAAACACTTTCATTGGCGTTCATTTACTAAAACTGGTGGGTGCAAAATCTGGTGTAGCTGTGCATGGTAGCCAATCAGCCTCTAACTTCAGCTTGTTCAATTGAGCTTTGACAAAAAAAAAAAAAAAAAAAAACTGATTGGGTTATATGCAGAGCTGCACCAGATTTTGCACTCTCTAGTTTTAGTAAAGCAACACCATTATGTCTATAGTAAATAGGTTTTCATGGGATGTCAGGTGTAAAGCTCTCTCATTAGTGGTCTTGAAGAAGTAAAAGAAGCCACAGGCTTTGAGTATACAAAAACAATAAAAAATGAAATATCCTTTTGCTGAACTTTTTTTATAGTTATGAGTAAAGTATCTACTGTGATTCAGACCGTATATTTTCCAAATAATTTGTGAGCTAGCTAAAGATATTTCATATTCTAAAAATCTGTATCTACGTCTGTGATTTCATACATAAGACATTTCCCACCTTTCTCATCTTACACATCTACATTATATGAGCACACAGATCAGAAAGTGAGAATAAACATTTACCATACTTTTCACAAAAACTGTCACCATACAGCAGTCATCACAGTGATTAATTGGCCGGAAACATTTAATTATTACTTTATTAACAATGGCAAAGATTATTGGTTTGGCTAGCCATCACATAGTTTAAATTTTACTACAGATTCCAAATAATACATAAAACATCAATGAGATCCATCTGTCGGAAAAGTAGAAATATTATGCTGGCCAGAATAACATGATGGCTCTAAATCTACTCTTGAACTGTTATGATAGTGCAGACCCCCATCCCAAGGTTTACTTGATTCTATTACTTACTGTATATTCTCTCTGTTTGCCTGAATGACCCACATGAGCTCAGAAATTAAATAAAAATTGTATTATAAGAGAAGTTACTGTTACATTTACCAAAACAAAAAGAAAAAACATGCAAGCAGAAAGTTATTTAATTGCAGATAAGAATCAATAAAAGCTTCTTGACTTCCTGTTAGCAAACTTCTTTAGAATTTGCAGTGAGGATTGCATTCTCGACGTGCCTTGGTAACACATGGGCAGGAGTTATGACATCCTGAGGTATCCATTAAAGACAGCCACAGAAACTGAACCCAAAAGGAGACCAGGTTAAAATGCCGGCACTGTCTAGCTCATGGAAGCCCCATCTCTGGAAGTGAACTTAAAAAAACTTTGAAGCTTCATCTGAACCTTATTTGGGCTAATTGGCCAATTGTCAAAAGTATAGCAGAGGGGGTGGTGAGCGGGCACTGCCCTAGGGAACATGTACCAATGTAGAACAAAAACACCCAAAAAAATCAATTTGGCTAGAAGCAGTGATTTTTTTAAAATACTTAAAAGGAAAATGTAAAAATGTCCTATTCCTTTAAATAATATGCCTGGAGTGCCCTAATCCTGCATGTGAAGGGACACATTTATTTGATGTACAAAAAGTGCTGGAGCAGCATTGACGTTACAAATTAAAACGTTTTTTAATTTGTTGACAAAGTCCCTTTGGAGGGATCTGTGTGCTGCTTTTTTTTTAGAAGCTGGCAATAAAATGTAATTTGTCAGCAATCTAAACTGTATCATTTTTTTTTGTAGAAGTCAGTTTTGCTGTAGCATGAACAATTTGTGTAGAGTCCTTCCCCCAAAATACATACCAGATTCTTTCAGTCTGGTATGGATTTTAAGGGGGAACCCCATGCAAAAAATATAGATGGACCCCTATAAGTCCATAAACCACCCTTAAACTCACCCTTTCCTGGTTGGCCAGGAAAAGGTGTGGGGGGGGGGGGGGGGGCAGGGTCACCGTGTAAAGCACCTTGTCACCATGTTCATGAGGACAAGGGCCCCTTCCCTACAGTGCGGGTCCAGTGGTTGTGGGGTCTGTAAGCAGGGGGCTTATTGGAATATGGAAACTGCCTTAAACAATAAGAGGCTCCCTGAGATGTCATCAGTTAAGTAAGGGAAGGGGCAGGGATAGTGTTGCCTTAATGTGGCCATATATAGCTATATTTGTTTAATGTCACTGCATTAAATATTGGCAATGGCCACATTTGGGAAGGGATATCACCGCCCAAACATGGCTATGTAAGACAATGATGCTGGTGATGTCTGCAGAAGCTGGCACTTGCCACTTCCTTAGAAACCAATAAAGCTGTCATATTTGGAAGCAGGAGAAATACTGCTTCTATATATGAAGTTTGGCTCCTAAAGAACAGGGGCCGTTGGCTCATCCCTACTCCTGAGCTGTTGATTATCAGTCCTGAGCTCAGGTACCAGAGAGGTGTAAGGTCTACTGGTTTACATCCTGTTCTACAAAAAATAGCGAGATTATTGCATGGTTTCAACTTTAGCTGGACATCTTTCCCTTAAAGGGATGATGCACAGAAGTGTCCCTTTGTCAGTAGCACATAGAGCAGTGTACAGAGGTCAGTAGGATATAGAGCAGTGTGCAGAGGTCACCAGTATTTAGGGCAGTGTACAGAGGTCACAAGTATGTAAGGCAGTATACAGAGGATAGTAGTATGTAATGCAGTGTACAGAGATCAGCAGTATATAGCACCGTTTACAGAGGTCAGTAGGATGCATAGTAGTGTACAGAGATCTGTAGTAGTTTGTACACTGTCCTACATTCTACTGATCTCTGTACAGTGCAATCCCTGATACTAAGATAATGGTGATCTGTACTGTGTGGATATGTAGATATAAGAGAAACGGCAGTAAGCCATTCCAACCACGGCTCCATGAGGCTTGTCTGCAGCGAAAGCAGTGTAATCTATTTACAGGGCATCAGAGCGACCTGGCAATTGCCCCTCTGCCCAGTCTGCCCCTGGTCCCATCCACATTACTACCTGTGCACCCAAACCATCTACTGAGGGTGGATGATAGTAGAATGTTGCATCTGCGTACAGAGATCCCATCCACATTACTACCTATGTACCCAAACCAGCAATTAAAGGAAAGTGATAGTTCAGTGTGTGTGTGTGTGTGTGTTTATATATATATATATATACAGTGAACACACATCTACATTACATTACCACCTGTATACCTAAACCACCTGCACTCTATACATTATGGGCAATCTGGCCATGCCCATTGTTGGCAGAACTTGGTTCTGGACTCTGTGCCAGGGTGCCCCAAGTCTTTCATAATCTTATTCATGCTCACATTTTATCACAATGTCTTGACTTTTAAACTGTAAAGCCAGGCAGATTACCCTATGGCTATTGTTAATATTCACATACTATTTTAAATATTGAGGGGTGTGGAATGTGGGCATGATCAGTAGGGTGTCTCTGGAGTTCACTTTAAAAATCTGAGATCTGGTCACCTTAGCTTACTGCACAGGTGTGGTCAATGTTGAAAATAGTTATCGTGATGCGATAAGGGAGGTGCTCTAGGTTAGTTTAGGTTAGGAGGCTAAGTAAGGTTGACTATTGTAGCTTTTACTAAAATTAGATTTATCCTTTAACAAACATTGCAACCTGGAGGACTTTAAAAACATCCAGGTAACCTTTAGCTGTCAGATTCCAGTTGTCATTTATTTTTTCCATTGAATGTAGAGAAATAATCAAACTGCTAATGGCAACACAAACACTGTCTTTTATACAATATATATATATATATATATACACACACACACACACACACACACACACACACACACACACACACACACACACACACACACACACACACACACACACACACACACACACACACACACACACACACACACACACACACACACACACAGTATTGGGTCAAATTATTGTGAATTTACCAAGACATATACTGTAAGAAATATGGTAAGAACTCTTGGGCACCTTCAGTGTAACTCCTGCTGCATTACATTAATATGACACATTTATTTTTTTCTTCGTATTCTAACTGACCCCCACATGTCCCTGCATTGTAGAAATTTTGCAAGTATGTTGCTTGGCAGGTAGTGTGTTTAACATATTTTACATTTCTGAACAGGAATGCACACTTTTTAATATATAATGGTGGTGATATGGAATTTAACCCAAAACATAGCTTCACTAAAATAGTCACTGAAATTATATGCACTATATGGCAAAAATGATTTAAAAAAAAAAATGATTATGAGTGAGAGTTTTTATGTTTCAGGGTCTTTAATTTTTGAATATTTAGATGCTATTTTCAGGAATCTAGAACATACGTGTATGATACAATACAAGGGACTGCAAAAGCACATTGACATTTACATATAAATGTATTTGAACACCTTCGTCATCTAGTTTGCCTAGAGAATGAGAGATGTAATTTTTAAAAGATAATGGGGGCCATGACAGAATGTGAAGTCACGTGATCGAGTGACTTAACGCATAGAAAGGAGCCGATGAGATCACATCACAACCAGCAGTGAGAGGAAAACCAGATTATTATTATAATACAGGATTTATATAGCGCCAACAGTTTACGCAGCACTTTACAACATGAGGACAGACAGTACACTTACAATACAAATCAATACAGGAGGGATCAGAGGGCCCTGCTTGTAAGAGCTTTCAATCTAGAAGGTAGGGTCAAGCTGAAATAAAAGGTAATCACTGTGTGTGTGTGTGGGGGGGGGGTGAGCTGATAGGAAAAAATGAAAAAACTGTTGTTAGGTGTGGGTAGGGTAGGCTTCTCTGAAGAGGGTTTTCAGGGATCGTTGAAAAGCTAATAGAGGAAATAAGCAGACAGATTGGGGTAGGGCATTCCATAAAATTGGAGGGAATTTGGAAAAGTCCTGGAGGCGAGCATGGGAGGAGGTGACGAAGGAGTTATGCCGTGTACACACGACCGGACTTTCCAGACTTTCCAGACTTGGTCCGACGGGATCAGTCCGTCGGATAATCCGATCGTGTGTGGCCTAGTCTGATCGCTTTTCCAAAAATTAAATAAAAAATCAGATGGACCTAGAAATAGAACATGTTTCAAATCTATCCCACAGACTCAATTCCGACGCACTAAAAATCAGGAAAAACGTTCATCTGTGTGCTAGCCCGATGGACCAAATACGACGCAAGGGCAGCTATTGGCTACTGGCTATTGAACTTCCTTGTTTAGTCCCGTTTACATCAATCATGTTCAAAATGAATGGACATTCGAATGGACTTAGTCCATTCGTGTGTGGCCAAGTCCATTAGTTAAGACCGTCGGACCTAGTCTGCTGGGAAGTCTGGTCGTGTGTACGCGGCACTAGAGAGCAGAAGGTCTTGAGAGGAACGAAGAGAACGAGTAGGTTGGTTTAGAGCAGAAGTCTCCAAACTACGGCCCTCCAGTTGTTCAGGAACTACAATTCCCATCATGCCTAGTCAAGTCTGTGAATGTCAGAGTTTTGAGATGCCTCATGGGATACATAGTTCCGCAACAGCTGGAGAGCTGTAGTTTGGAGATCCCTGATTTAGAGAATGTACTAAGATATTTAGTAGTTAATAGACCCCTTTTAAAGGGGAAGGTGGATTAGACTAAAATAAGTTTGGGTCAAAACAAGAATATGTGAGCATTGGATTGGTGGTGATGGGATTGCATGGTAAGGTATATGGTGCAAAGGAGGGACAGAATCGTCTGAGTAGATGAAAACACGGGTGGTTTTTAAAGCACTATTTGTGGTAAATAGCCATATACATGTAATTTTTACATTTTGTAGCACATTTGAGTAATATGCACAGTAGACTTTAAAGATTTTGCAAAGCACAATTTTTTTTTTGGTGTGTAGTTTCATATATTATTATTATTATTATTGATTATAGGTGAATATATTTGCACTGGAGTTTTTATTTTTTTATTTTTTAATTAAATTTAGCATTGTTTAACCACTTGCTTACTGGGCACTTAAACCCCCCTCCTGCCCAGACCAATTTTCAGCTTTCAGCGCTGATGCACTTTGAATGACAATTGCGCAGTCATACAACACTGTACCCAAATGAAATTTTTATAATTTTTTTCCCACAAATAGAGCTTTCTTTTGGTGCTATTAAATTACAGCTGGGAGTTTTATTTTTGCTAAACAAACAAAAAAAGATGCAAAATAAAAAAAAATAAAAAATCATGCTTAATAGTTTGTTATAAAATTTTGCAAACAGGTAATTTTTCTCCTTCATTGAAATGCGCTGATGAGGCGGCACTGGTGAGCACTGATAGGCGGCGCTGGTGGGCACTAACAGGCACAGATAAGGTGGCACCGATAGGCACAAAATGGGCAGTACTGATGGGCAAAGATGGGCACAGATAAGATGACACGGATGGGTGGCACGGATGGGCACTGATAGGTAGCACTGATAGATGGGACTGATGGGCACTGATAGGTGGCACTGGTAAGTGGCACTGATGGGCGTCACTGATGGGCACTGATGGGCACTGGTACATGACACTGATGGGCACTGTGGCACTGAGGTGCAGCACTGTGTGCGTGAGGCAGATTGTGGGCACTGATAGGTGGCACTGTGGGCACTGATAGGTGGCACTGTGGGCACTGATGGGTGGCACTGTGGGCACTGATGGGTGGCACTTTTTGGCATATTTTTGGTGGCACTGGCAAGGGGCAGGTGGGCACTGATGAGCTGTCCCCAGCTCACCGCGATCGTGACTGATGTCCCGATCACGGCCGCCGGTGATCAGCTTTTTTTTCTCTCCTCACGCTGTCAGCGTGAGGAGGAAAAATAGCCGATTACTGGCTGTGTTGTGATCACATGATCAGCTGTCATTGGCTGACAGCTGATCACGTGGTAAGGGGTCGGGATCGACCCCTTGCTCCGATCCATGATCAGGCGAGTCTCATAGACTCGCTAATCACAGAGCGCGCCGTGCGTGCCCCTCAGGGGCGGGCAGGCCGCTCATGCACGGGACGACATCAATAGACATTGTCCCGGCAAAGCAGGTCCGCACTGTAGCCGTCATTCGGCTATAGCGCAGATCTCAAGAAGTTAAAAATAAGGAACTTTTAAAGTGACCAATTATAACCAATAAGCATTCTTACCTACTTCCCTTGCAATAGGAGAGTAGTTAAAGCAGGGCTCAAGTCTGGCGGGAATGGATGGAACAGCGTTCCTGTACTTTTTGCACAGCAGGAACGCTGATCCCATTAGCAGAAGGGCCCAGTAGGCTGCCTTCCCTGGGGCCGCTTTGCGCTGTGGCTGCAGTGGTGTCCACAGCAGATCCTGGGAGGCTCAGGTGGAGAGTCCTTTCCTCCCTCTCTCCTTCCTTTTGAGCATCTCACTGCAATGTTAGGCGTGGCCACTGTAACAAAGTCCAGCCTCCTAGACCGGCTTCTGTGATAGGCGGAACACTGATTAAACTTCCAGGCATTGGATCAGTGTTCCGCCTATCACAGGAGCCATCACTGGTCTAGGAGGTGGGACTTTGTTACAGTAGCCGGCCGCCAAACATTGCAGACCCAAGCTCTGTGACACAGCGAGTAATACCCGCTGTGTATAATCCAGGCACAGGTGATTCTGCAATGATGGCCAATGATGGGCACAGGTGAGTCTGCATTGATGGGCATAATTGAGCTGCAATGATGGGCACAGTGAGTCTGCATTGATGGGCACAGTGGGGCTGCATTGATGGGCACAGTGGGGCTGCATTGATGGGCACAGTGAGGCTGCATTGATGGGCACAGTTGAGTCTGCATTGATGGACACAGGTGAGTTTGCATTGATGGGCACAGATGAGTCTGCGTTGATTGGCACAGTGAGGCTGCATTGATGGTCACAGGTGAGTCTGAAATAATGGGCACAGTGAGGCTGCATTGATGGGCACAGTGGGACTTTGTTACAGTGGTTGACAGCCAAATATTGCAGACCCAAGCTCCATTACACAGCGAGTGATGTCCAATGTGTATAATCCAGGCACAGGTGATTCTGCAATGATGAGCACAGGTGAGTCTGCATTGATGGGCACAATTGGGCTGCAATGATGGGCACAGTGAGTCTGCATTGATGGACACAGTAAGTCTGCATTGATGGGCACATGTGAGTCTGCATTAATGGGCACTGCGAGGCTGCAGTGATGGGCACAATGAGTCTGCATTGATGGGCACAGTGAGTCTGCATTGATGGGCACAGTGAGGATGCAATTATGAGCACAGTGAGGATGCAATTATGGGCACAGGTGAGTTTTCAATTATGGGCACAGTGAGTCTGCATTGATGGGCATAATTGAGCTGCAATGATGGGCACAGTGAGTCTGCATTGATTGGCACAGTGGGGGCTGCATTGATGGGCACAGTGGGGCTGCATTGATGGGCACAGTGGGGCTGCATTGATGGGCACAGGTGAGTCTGCATTGACGGGAACAGTGAGTCTGCAATGATGGGCGCAGTGAGTCTGCAATGATGGGCACAGATGAGTCTGCGTTGATTGGCACAGTGAGGCTGCATTGATGGTCACAGGTGAGTCTGAAATAATGGGCACAGTGAGGCTGCATTGATGGGCACAGTGGGACTTTGTTACAGTGGCTGACAGCCAAATATTGCAGACCCAAGCTCCATTACACAGCGAGTGATGTCCAATGTGTATAATCCAGGCACAGGTGATTCTGCAATGATGAGCACAGGTGAGTCTGCATTGATGGGCACAATTGGGCTGCAATGATGGGCACAGTGAGTCTGCATTGATGAACACAGTAAGTCTGCATTGATGGGCACATGTGAGTCTGCATTAATGGGCACTGTGAGGCTGCAGTGATGGGCACAATGAGTCTGCATTGATGGGCACAGTGAGTCTGCATTGATGGGCACAGTGAGGATGCAATTATGAGCACAGTGAGGATGCAATTATGGGCACAGGTGAGTTTTCAATTATGGGCACAGTGAGTCTGCATTGATGGGCATTTTTGAGCTGCAATGATGGGCACAGTGAGTCTGCATTGATTGGCACAGTGGGGCTGCATTGATGGGCACAGTGGGGCTGCATTGATGGGCACAGTGGGGCTGCATTGATGGGCACAGTGGGGCTGCATTGATGGGCACAGTAAGTCTGCAATGATGGGCGCAGTGAGTCTGCAATGATGGGCGCAGTGAGTCTGCAATGATGGGCGCAGTGAGTCTGCAATGATGGGCACAGATGAGTCTGCGTTGATTGGCACAGTGAGGCTGCATTGATGGTCACAGGTGAGTCTGAAATAATGGGCACAGTGAGGCTGCATTGATGGGCACAGTGGGACTTTGTTACAGTGGCTGACAGCCAAATATTGCAGACCCAAGCTCCATTACACAGCGAGTGATGTCCAATGTGTATAATCCAGGCACAGGTGATTCTGCAATGATGAGCACAGGTGAGTCTGCATTGATGGGCACAATTGGGCTGCAATGATGGGCACAGTGAGTCTGCATTGATGGACACAGTAAGTCTGCATTGATGGGCACATGTGAGTCTGCATTAATGGGCACTGCGAGGCTGCAGTGATGGGCACAATGAGTCTGCATTGATGGGCACAGGGAGGATGCAATTATGAGCACAGTGAGGATGCAATTATGAGCACAGTGAGGATGCAATTATGGGCACAGGTGAGTCTGCAATTATGGGCACAGATGAGTCTGCAATTATGGGCACAGTGAGTCTGCATTGATGGGCACAGTGAGTCTGCATTGATGGGCACAGTGAGTCTGCATTGATGGGCACAGTTAGGTTGCATTGCTGGGCACAGTGAGGCTGCATTGATGGGCGCAGGTGAGTCTGAAATAATGGGCACAGTGAGGCTGAATTGATGGGCACAGTGAGTCTGCATTGATGAGTACAGTAAGGCTGCATTGATGGGCACAGTGAGCCTGCATTGATGGGCACAGTAAGGCTGCAATGGTGGGTACAGCGAGGCTGCAATGGTGGGCACAGTGAATCTGCATTGCTGGGCACAGGTGAGTCTGAAATGATTGGCACAGTGAGGCTGCAATGATTGGCACAGTGAGGCTGTAATGATTGGCACAGTGAGCCTGCATTGATGGGCACAGTGAGGCTACAATGATGGGCAAAGTGAGTCTGCATTGATGGGCACAGTGAGTCTGCACTGATGGGCACAGGGAAGCTGCATTGATGGGCATAGGTGAGTCTGCAATGATAGGTACAGTGACTCTGCAAAGATGGACACATTGAGGCTGCAATTATGGGCACAGTGAGGCTGCAATGATGGGCACAGTGAGGCTGTGTTCATGGGTACAGTGAGTCTGCATTGAACCATTATTTTTTTTTTGTTAGTATAGCATACAGGTTAAATTATTTTGTTGTTACATCTGTCCTGTATTTATTTGTTTAATGCATGTACATTTTGGAGGTGTCCTTGTGAACTGGCCCTTAACAAAAAATGTTGCACTTTATTTGTTAAATAAGGGATATATATATATATATATATATATATATATATATATATATATATATATATAATTTCAAAGTAGGGGAAAGCCGCACCCAGTCTTCAATTAGCGCAGTGCGATCTGGTCATCCCACTAACCAAAATATAAGAAAAAGTCCAGCGGATCGCTGCACTTAAAATGTCTTTATTGAACCAAAGTTCAAACAAACATTACATAATGTGTAAGTTCATGAACTTACACATTATGTAATGTTGCAGCGATCCTCTGGACTTTTTCTTACATATATAAATACACACAATATCTCACAAAAGTGAGTACACCCCCTCACATTTTTGTAAATATTTTATTATATCTTTTCATAAGACAGCTCTACAGAAATGACACTTTTCTACAATGTAAAATAGT
Organism: Lithobates pipiens; assembly: GCF_037356315.1. Classification (NCBI taxonomy): domain Eukaryota; kingdom Metazoa; phylum Chordata; class Amphibia; order Anura; family Ranidae; genus Lithobates; species Lithobates pipiens. Next base: position 197,741,650 of record NW_027507764.1, read on the forward strand.
GAGTGTACAGCTTGTATAACAGGGTAAATTTGCTGCCCCCTGTAAAATAACTTAACACACAGCCATTAATGTCTAAGCCGCATGCAACAAAATTAAGTACACCCCTAAGTGAAAATATCCAAATTGGGCTCAAAATTTCAATATTTTGTATGGACACCATTATTTTCCAGCACTGCCTTAACCCTCTTGGGCATGTAGTTCACCAGAGCTTCACAGGTTGCCACTTGAGTCCTCTTCCACTCCTCCATGATGACATCATGGAGCTGGTGGATGTTAGAGACCTTGTGCTCCTCCACCTTCCGTCTGAGGATGCCCCACACATGCTCAGTAGGGTTTAGGTCTTGAGACATGCTTGGCCAGTCTATCCCCTTTACCCTCAGCTTCTTTAGCAAGGCAGTAGTTGCCTGGGAGGTGTGTTTGGTGTTATTATGTTAGAATACTACTCTGTGGCCCAGTCTCCAAAGGGAGGGGAACATGCTCTGCTTCACTATGTCACAGTACATGTTGGCATTCATGATTCCCTCCATAAACTGTAGCTCCCCAGTGCCGACAACACTCATGCAGACCATCCAGACCATGACACTCCCACCACCATGCCTGACTGTAAGCAAGACACACTTGTCTTTGTATTCCTCACCTGGTTGCTGCCACACACGCTTGACACCATCTGAACCAAATAAGTTTATCTTGGTCTCATCAGACCACAGGACATGGTTCCAATAATCCAAGTCCTTAGTCTGCTTGTCTTCAGAAAACTGCAGGCTTTCTTGTGCATCATCTTTAGAGGAGGCTTCCTTCTGGGACGACAGCCATGCAGACCAATTTAATGCAGGGTGCGGTGTATGCTCTGAGTACTGACAGGCTGACCCTCCACCCCTTCAACCTCTGCAGCAATGCTGGCAGCACTCATACATCTATTTCCCAAAGACAACCTCTGGATATGACGCTGAGTACGTACACTCAACTTCTTTGGTCGACCATGGCGAAGCCTGTTCTGAGTGGAACCTGTCCTGTTAATCCGCTGTATGGTCTTGGCCACTGTGCTGCAGCTCAGTTTCAGGGTCTTTGGCAAACTTCTTATAGCCTAGGCCAGTGATGGCGAACCTTGGCACCCCAGATGTTTTGGAACTATATTTCCCACGATGCTCTGGAATTCTGCAGTGTAGTTGAGCATCATGGGAAATGTAGTTCCAAAATATCTGGGGTGCCAAGGTTCACCATCACTGGCGTAGGCCATCTTTATGTAGATCAACAAATCTTTTTTTTAGATCTTCAGAGAGTTCTTTGCCATGAGGTGCCATGTTGAACTTCCAGTGACCATGACAACTTAATGCTCAACTATGGCATCTGCTGGTATAAATTAATTCCCACACAGGTATGGGAGATGTGTCATACCGGCACAGACCTTCAAGATCCTAAACACTGAAGAAGACTGAGTAAAGATGGACTGGAGGGGATGGGAGTAGAGTTCCACTTTAAAAAGAGGAAAAAGAACTAGTGGCTTTGTTTTACAAAACTGCACTGTCCTTAGATTTTATATTTCCGAGACACCTAGAACACATTTTAGATGCCCCTAAAGCTGGCCATTCATGGTTAATTTTTTGTTTGTTCAGTTAGTGGGCTGAAAAAAAAAAAAGATAACCGATTTGCCATCCACACAATCGAGGTGGATGGGGGAATCCTATCCACTGCGCTGTTGTATTCTGACAGCCGGGACTCCTCCATCATCAGAATACACTGATCAATGACTATGGCCAATGACCAATCAAGCTCCTTTTTTACAGCAAGTCTATTGATCAGAAGTCGATAGATGGAATAACTTCTGTTGAGCAGCAGTGGCCACACATGGATCGAAATTTGTCTGGGCTATGCTTAAGGCCTGCTTCACACCTATGCATTTATTAGCACGTTTTTAGTTTTGCAGAAACACACTACAGTCCATTTAACATAATTTCCTATGGGTCACATTCACATCTGAGCATTTTATCAAAAGGGCCAGGGACTTTGTTCTGGGTTTTGGTTCCATAGACTTCAATGGATCTTCAATGGAGTGTATTTAAAGATGCAAAAAGCATTTGGAATATGCAAACTGCAACCTGCGTATGTGTGAACCAGGCCTAACTGGACGCATTTTGATCCATCTATGGCCAGATTTAGTTTAACCACTTGGCTACCAGGCACTTACACCCCCTTCCTGCCCAAGCCATTATTCAGCTTTCAGAGCTGAAAAATGGCTTGGGCAGGAATTGCGCGGTCATGCTACACTGTACTCAAACTAATTTTTTTATCATTTACTTCACACGAATAGAGCTTTCTTTTGGTGGTATTTAATCACTGCTGTGTTTTTTTATTTTTTACAAAGAGGCAGCACTTATGGGCACTGATGAGCTGCCACTGATGAGGAGGCACTAATATGCCACACTTATGGGCACTGATAGGGGGCACTGATGAGCACTTATAGGGGGCACTGATGGGCACTAATAGGCGGCACTGGTGGGCACTAATAGGCCCCTCATTTAGAAGGGAAAGTCATCCTTGGAGGGGACTCCAACGTGGCCTTTGATCAGGGCCTTGACAAATCATCGCCTCTACATTCTCGATTGACTCGCCCCACCAAAATAAGCCTGCTCATAGCCAAATTGCTCCACTCATATAGCCTGTCAGATGCATGGAGGGAGCTCAATCCCTCGAAAAGGGACTATACCCATTTTTCCTCACTCCACCAATCCTACGCTAGGATTGATCACATCCTAGTCCCCGCCCCACTTTTACACCAGATCACCAAAGCTCACATTAAAGATACAGTAGTCTCGGACCACTCCTTAGTGGTTGGGACAATCCTTTCAGGCTCCAAAATAGGCACACTTCTAGCCAGCAGATTGTCCCCCAGAATTAAATTTAACACTCTGCCCAAAATCAGGACAGCGGGTCAGCCCCCCACGTCTAACCCGTTAAAAGTCCTGGACGCATTCCAGGAATTCTACTCTGCCCTATACAGCAGCCCAAACCCCCCCCCCCCAGCGCAAACAGCATCCCTCAGTTCCTGGAAGGCCTCCCTATACCCTCTCTGTCTGACACCCACAAACAAAAGATGGAATCACCCTTCACGGTGGTGGAAGAAATACTGGGAGTCATTAAAGATCTCAAAAATGGATCCGCTCCGGGACCCAATGGACTTTCAATACTATACTACAAAGCCTTTGCCAACACCCTAGCTCCCCATTTAACTCGTTTCTGCAATCATAAAGCCACTGGGGACCCCCTAGATCCCCACCTAAACACAGCTTTTATCACAGTTTTACCTAAACCAGACAAGAACTTGGAAGATGTCAGCAATTACAGGCCCATATCATTCATAAATAACAATCTAAAAATTCTTACTAAGGTCATGGCCAATAAGCTGGCATCCTTCATTGGGCAGTACGTCCGAACAGATCAAGTCAGGTTCATACCCGGTAGACAGGGACCTCATCAAATTAGACAGGCGATTGATATTGTCTCGATTTTGCAATCCAACTGGGAGGGCTTTCCTAAACAAATGGGTTTCCTCTTATCCCTAGATATTCAGAAGACCTTTGATTCAGTCTCCTGGCAGTACATCTTCCAACTTTTTGAAAGGTGGGGATTTGGGGTTCACTTCCTTGGCCTCCTGCGTGCTCTCTACTCCCATCCGAAGGCCCAAATAAGACTTCAAGAAAATTACTCCAAACCTATAACCCATCACGAGGGGCACCAGACAAGCGTGTCCTTTATCCCTCCTATTTTTCGCTATAGCTATTGAAACATTAGCGATAGCTATACAACATAACCCTGACATTAGGGGGGTACAATTGGGTCACCAAACACATAAATGCGGGCTTTTTGCCGATGACATCCTCCGCTTCCTTTACCTCCCCCATTACTTCGCTCCCCAACCTGGCTGGGCCAGATCAACTCTATTAAAATTACCCTTCTCCCCAAACTTCTTTATTTTTTCGAGCACTCCCTATCCCAGTGCGGAAGGATCATATGCGTTCCCTACAAAGCAAGATACTAAAATATATATGGGCCAATAAGGGTTACCGCTTCTCACAGAACATACTTTTCTTCCACAGGCACAGGGGAGGGTTGGGTTTCCCCAACATACACAAATACTTCCTAGCAGCCCGCTTGGCCCAACTGTCCCTGATCTACTCTAAGTATGAAAAACCGGACTGGATAGCTATAGAATGTCAAGCCACCCCCTCCTATACATTGGACTTCCTATTATGGTGCCCCCCTAAAACTAGACCGCCCATCCTATCTCCCACCCTCTCTCATTCATGCTCCCTATGGGACTCCCTACGCCTTCTTCCGAATCTTGTCTCAGCAGGGCGCCCCATAGCTCACCTGTTTCGCAACCCAGACTTCCCACTGGGCCTAAATATATCAGCCTTCAAATGGTGGCTGGACAAGGGGCTATACCGGATAGGGCACTATTTAACTTTCAAAGGTTTGGTCACTCTCACCTACTGCATTGAACACTTGGAGCTCCCCGACAGGGAAAGGTTGCGCTTTCACCAAATTTCTCACTTTATGCAATCGATCTGGAAAGAAAAGCCCCTCCCACCCGTATTTACCGGTTATGAATTATGGTTGCAGACAGGCTATGGAGCAGAGGGGCGGCATTTCGGTGATCTATTCGGCCCTCACTCGCCCGACGGACAAAACCCCTTATATGAAAGCCTGGGAGGCAGACCTCCAACCCAACCTCAGCCTGGAAACCTGGCATACTGCTTTCTCTCGATCCTTTCAAGGGGTCCAGAACACTTCCCTCATAGAGGCCAGTGTTAAATTGTTAACAAGATGGTACCTCACCCCTACCAAATTGGCAGCAATTTACCCTACAGCAAACCCAATGTGCTTCAGAGGATGCCAACTGGGATCCATGGGCCACACTTGGTGGGAATGCCCCAGGCTCCGCTCCTTTTGGAGGAAAATCTTTAATATGATACACAGGGTGACGGGCTGCCAGCTCCCCAGATCACCAGAGGTAGCTCTGCTGAACGCTCAAGCCCCCTCACTGCCCAGGGCAGCTCAGAGATTGATCCACTTTATCCTCCTGGAAACAACCCAGACCTTCTTTCCTAGCAGTTAAGAGGAAGATAACGTGGATCATGACGTAGGAGAAAATGACCAGCATTTTGCTGGATACCTCCACAAAATTCTGCAGGATTTGGGAGCCTTGGGCCAGCTATGTTGGCGTCTCTCTTGTCCCGGGAGTGCCTCCCCGCTCACTCTAGGACTATAAGCCCTAAAATGGCCTTGATGGCCTACTTCTCAGCAAGTGGCATATCATTAGGTTATCTATCCATACTGATCTTAGATGCTTCCCCATCCCTTTCCCTCTGTCCACTCCCCTCCTTTCATCTCTCTTTCCTTTCTCTTCTATCACTTTCTTAAGTTGAATACACAGATAGGTCTTTGACCAACATAAACCAAGCTCAGTCCGGGCTTTCAATAGGAGATCTCCCGTCCCGAGATTGTGCAGAGGCGACCAGCTCGAGAGGCCCGGGGGCTTTGGGGGTCTTCCTTTCTCTCCTGACACAGTTAGATCGAAGGGGGTCCCCAGCTCATCAGATCAATGCACCAGTCTCGGTTCGTGTCAGAGCCCTACATCACCCCCCTTGGTTTGTTTTCTTCCTCTTTTATCATTAGCCCGTCACATAGGGCTATATATGGTTCACCACCCTGATGTGTACACTCCTTCGTTTATGTTGACTGCTGTCTTGTTCATATATGGAAGAAGGCCTACCCTTCTGTAAACTGTTTAAAGTTAAGTATGCATACAGTATTTGTAAGTGCCTTTTCGAAAATAAAAATTGATTAAAAGTTAAAAAAGAAAAAAAAGAAAAAAAAAGGAATAACTCGCTTAAATCTGTCCAAATCAGAGTCTAGTAGACATCCCGGGTATAATAAAGTTTGAAAAATTAATGATGAATTATAATATAATAAATAGCTATAAATTATAACAAATAATATAATAATACTAAAAAATGATTCAGTAATGTAATCAAATCAAAAACACTGAAATTTGCTCAGTTGCAGAATTGTCGTTGTCATTAGATTTCGTTTTTGATGACAAATTTCCCCACAAATCACTATCGCTCAAGTCTGCAAGTGATTCTAATTTATTATCGCTGTTTTCTAGCTGTCTAAAACCACTTTTGACATAAAGGGACACTTTTTGGTTGCTATGGACAATCTCCAAATTCCAGGCAGAAAAAAACAGTATTTATAATATAAAAGTGCACGCAGGGCACTGTACAGACCACTAGGGACAAAGGGGATCTGTAATTTTTTTTATACATTACTGTAATCTGTAAGATTACAGTGTACTGTATATGTACTGTTTTTACTTTTTTGAATTTGGCACTGTTCTTTGTCCCCATGCGTCACAACGCTCGCAGGGAACAGAGCCTGGCGGAACTCGGCACTGTGTGAATCAAGTAAGGAGACAGCTTGCACACACATCGGGGAGACATTGCAGGATCCAGGGCACAAGGTAAGTAACTTTCCCTGTATATTGCGATGCGATCCCGAGTCTGGCTCGGGGTTACCGCTATTGGTACTGAAATTCCACCCCGAGCCAGACTCGGGAATACTGCCAGGGAGGTTAAAAGCCAGCAGCTACATATAATGTAGCTGCTGACTTTTAATAATAGGACACTTACCTGTCCTGGAGTCCAGCAATGTTGGCACCATAGCTGATGTTTCCCTCAGCTGTTGGATGCTGCCACCGCCATTGCCAGTGAAGGAATGAGTCAGTGAAGCATTACAGCATAACGCCAGGTCCCTACTGCGCATACGCGAGGCACTGCTATGTTCTTCTACTGGCCCGGTGGTGCTGGAAGGAGGAGAGAGGACGAAGGGGCCGAGCTGCTGACGTAATTTGCGGCAGCCCAGTCTTCTGAAAGTGGGGACAGGGTACCTGTCAAAGACAGGTATCTGCCCCCCTCCCCCCGAAAGATACCACATGTGGCACAGGATAGGGGGAGGAGACAAATGAGTGGAAATTCCACTTTTGAGTGCAACTCTGCTTTAACGCACAACATACATTAAAGTAAATAAAAACCTTTAGCCTTTATAACTACCCTATTTGTACAAACAATTTAAATAAGAGAATATAATTGCTACACAAGCAATTATATTAAATTATATTGAATTAAAAACATTCAAATATGGCTTTCATTTTATTATATATACTGCTGGTAAACAGAACTCCCCCAGAAATGTCATTGTTTTGTCGTGTGGAAGAACAACAGCATGTAATGTAAAGTACTGTGAACTATATACCGTATGCATTATACTTATCTATACAGCAGGTGGTGCTGTAGTATTATAGTGTATAGTTCATGTATTCTATGATATGACAGGATGTACCTTCTATCTAAGTTCAGTGCACTTGTTTGTGGTTAGTTCCTATTTCATGTTTCTCATGCTGTAAGACATAATCTGATATCCTCCATGAAGGGGAATCCCTCCCATGGAGCCATTGTGTTTTCCCAGCAGGGGGGCTATTGAGAGAACACAGTGATTATTGCTAGTGGCTAAAACAGCTGCTAGCAATAATCGCATGTAAAATCCAGCAGGTTGGTTGTATCCAAGTAGATTGATCGATCAATTTGGGTACATTCAGCCTGCCCATACATGGTTTGAATCTCGGCTGGTTCCTTTTATGGCATAGAAAGAGGAGAGCGAATGTAAGCAACCTTCCACGTACATTGCCATTATTATGGCAACATGCAAACAAAGCACAAATCTGGATTATGTGTTCTGCACATATGCAAGCTGTTCACGTGAGTCATCAAAGTTAGGGTGGATGAATTCACCGCAGTAAATGCATAGCTGAAGCTTCTCTTCTTACTAGACATGGCCAATGGGAAAGATGATTGGAGTATTTTTAGAAAACGCATTTGTGCACAAACCAAATGATGCATAACTGAATTGATGCATGAGTTTAAATTGAATATAAAAAATGATCTAAAGACGCTTTTGGTTTATTGTGATCAGATTTGATTTATGCTTTAAGCTAAGCCTACAAGGTTCAATTTATTTCTAGTTCAGCCTGATTTGCCCACCCATGAGAAAATGGGTGGAGGAATCCCCACTGCTTGGTATTGCTGTGCTCCTGCCAAACAGTAGCTGCATCTGAGGTATCTGAGGTGCCTAGGTATACAGATACAGGTCCACTTTAAAGCAACCCTTCTTATGCCTGAGCAATATCAATTGATTCATCTCATGCCTTCCTCTTTCCAGTGCACTCTTCCTTAATTCAAAATCAAGTTTCTATAGTAACAAGACAGTCAAAAAATATTTGATTGTAGGAAAGCTGTAGAAGTAAACAAATGACCTGCAGCTCTTCTTAGAAACTATTATAAACCATACATTCTTTGTAATAATCACAACACAGAAAAAACCGGGAAGAAGATCAAGCAGAAAGATTTCACGCTAGAAGGATGCTTGTTGACAAGCCAGGCCGTGAGATGCCTTTTGAAGTGGTAACATTGTCTAAGAAGCAATCATAACTATGGTGTGACTATAGTGAGCAAACTGGTATGGAATTTGCACTTGTAATTAAAGCAGTAATTATTTATATAAACTTTGATAAATGGGTAAGACTCTTGAAACACAGATTTTTTTGTATCAACTATACATACATGGTAGAAAAAGTACCTATTTAAAATATTTTTGCATAATCTCCCAGGCAATTTTTTTCTGCTTATCCATATTATACACTAGCAAACCTGTATCTTTTCCTTATGTAGCTAGCGTTACACCTGATGAGGCCGCTGGTAATAGTTGGTTCTTCCCTAATAGTACAGAGGCTGCCCATTCCTGCAAGCACCAGACAATCCATATAGGCTCAAATTAACACAGTCTAGGAGATGTCTTTTTAAGATTTATTGCTTGAAGAAACTTTAACCACTTGACCTCAGGAAGGTTTTCCCCCCTTCATAGCCAAGCCATTATTTGCTGTTTAGTACTGTGCTATTTTAACTGTGTGCAAATGAAATTGTTATCATTTTCTTTACAAAAATAGAGCTTTCTTTTGGTGGTATTTTACCACCACTGGGTGATCCCGCCTCCTTGTGACATCACCGACCAGTGCTTGCTTGGTCAGTGACATCACATGGGGGTGGGGTCACCCATTGACTTCACTGGGTGACTCCACCCTTTAGCTTATTAAGAAATGTCCTACAGAGGAGCGGACAGTCTGTAGTTAGCCTTTGTCATGGACTGAGCTTTTTTTCCCCCTTTTTTTGAGTCCGGCATAGGCAGCGGTTAGTGTGATTGACGATGGATCTACATCAGGGAACTGATTTATTTAAAAAAAAAAGGCATTGTCAAAAACAATGCCTTTATTAAAGGCATTACTTATTACAAAATGTCTTTATTCACTTTTATTGGCGGATGGGTAGGGGTACTATGTACTCCATATTCATTCATGTGGGGGGGCTGGGATCTGGGGTCCCCCTTGTTAAGGGGGACTCCCAGATTCTGATAAGACCCCCACCCACAGACCCCTGCAACCACAGCCCAGGAGGGGAAGAGGCCCTTGTTCCCATAAATATGGGGACAAGGTGCTTTGGAGTGAGGGCAGAGCCCTCCTGCCCCAAAGCACCCCCCTATGTTGAGGGCATGTGGCCTGGTATAGTTCGGGAGGGTGCTCGCTCATCCCCACCCCTTTCCTGGCCTACCGGGCTGCATGCTCGAATAAGGGTCTGGTATAGATGTTGAGGGGCGCCACGCAGGTTTATTTTTTACATTTTAGTGTGGGGTTTCCCTTGAAATCCATACCAGACCTGAAAGGCCTGAAGGCCTGATATGAAAGGGTGGGGCCCCCCTGCTGTTTTTTTTAATTGCTGGCACTCTCTTTTTTTAAATTCAGCTGTCAGTGGGGAAACCTAATGACAGCCGATGACTCATCGGACGTTAAGGACGCAACTTCCCAGTCCGCTGCTTAACAACCAGCTATTCTTCACATAGAATTCAAATGATTCGATCATATTTCAACCCATTCGAATTGTACATATCTACCTCTATTTCCTCTCCATCTCCCTGAAGCTGTAAAACACTTGTAAAAAGCTACAAAAACGCTTCAAAAGAAGCTTGTGAAAATCGGCAAAAATGCTTAAAAATATACCTAAAAAACACCAGTAAATCGATACGCTCAGGTGTGAATGGAGCCTTATCAATCTCTGCTGAGGAATCTTCTCTTCTTGAAAACATGCTGTGTTTATCTCTCCCACTGACTCTGAAGCAAACTCCCAGTAACGTGCCATCCCTTCCTTTTCTGGAAACATAAGACCACTCTGCTGTATGCCTGGGGACATGCTTGGGGACATTCTTTCACTTGTTTCAAAGACACATGGCTGGTTCTCATGTCAAGGGGTTCATCAATAATGTGGTGTGTGACTGGATTCTGTTAACATTATTCAATACATTTTAAACCTGGTCAGGTTTTTTTTTTAGGGGTTCCAGAAAACTAGTCAGGCCAGGTTCAGACACGTTATGTAATATTGATGGAATCTTTTCACATAGGCCAAGTATGCATCATATCCTACCAGCACTGAGCAGCCAGCAGGCCATATGAAGACAAATGTTTCACATTTTCCAAAATAAATAAAACAATATTATTTTATACAACTTTTGTCTTTTCTTTTTTTCCTTTTTTTGAAACAGCTATCATCATTTCTCTTCTATCTGTAGACATCCTAAAAATAGATGTGAACACATATTTTAGGTATTTATTTATGAAATTTTGAAAAACTTAAATCATTAGGCATAACCCAAAAAAGATAGGACTTTTCCTTTGATGGAAATGTTAAACAGGAGCTCTGAACCATGAACTCATGAACCCGTTTATGGCCAAGCTAATCTAAGAAGCGGAGACATGAACTACACAACGATGATGCTCCACCATTTTTCAGGTTATAAAACCAGACTGGAAAATGATTCAGAAATCCCGGCACAGTCTCCTCCAGATACATAGTTGGGAAATAGTTATTACAACAGCCTGAATTTTGCATGGATTTTACTTTCTATGCATACGCAAAATTAGCCAGACACTGGTTTTATGGGAAAACGTAATCTCCTCCTTTTTGCTGTAAGCTATTTCAAACAGTGACATTCTTGAAAGAACGCCAGTTTTTATGTGCTAAGCAGAAAGAAAAAGAAAACAGGCAGATAACTTTTTCTGCCAACAGCAGTTATGAAAAAGGATGGGTTCTTAGCTATTGAGATTCAGCCTTCTTTCTTCCAATATGAATTGTGTATACACAGTATTTGTATATAGTAGTATAGGTGCTTTGAATTTTTACATTGCAAATCATTATCTTGTATAAGATCTCAAGTGGAGTTACATGAACCCCAGGGGCACATTGATTTGTACAGAGGCTGTACTTCGGGAGCTGCATTAAATATGGCTAAACACCAATCCAACCCCATCTCTGAACTGATAAATTAGCATAAAGCCCCATACACATATCAGATTTTCTGCTGACTTTTGTCTTCAGATTTACCAAAACCATGTAGTGCAAGGACCTGCCTGATTGCATACCTATTGAAACTCCTAAGGTTTGACCTCATATTATATGGTTTTGGTAAATCTGAAGGAAAATATCAGCAGAAAATCTGATAGTATGTATGGGGCTTTACAAACCTACTTATAACATCACAAATCTGCCTTTGGAGCCTGTACTCCCATGCAAAACTTTCCCACATCCCTCTCTGACCTCCAGAGGTGAGAATTCATTGCAGGGAATTTCCATGAATATTACTCCCCACCTTTCCTTTAAAAATCTATATATATATATATATATATATATATATATATATATATATATATATATATATATACAGTGGTGTGAAAAAGTGTTTGCCCCCTTCCTCATTTCCGGTTCCTTTGCATGTTTGTCACACTTAAGTGTTTCGGAACATCAAACCAATTTAAACAATAGTCAAGGACAACACAAGTAAACACAAAATGCAATTTGTAAATGAAGGTGTTTATTATTAAAGGTGAAAAAAAATCCAAACCATCATGGCCCTGTGTGAAAAAGTGATTGCCCCCCTTGTTAAAACATACTATAACTGTGGTTGTCCACACCTGAGTTCAATTTCTCTAGCCACACCCAGGCCTGATTATTGCCACACCTGTTCACAATCAAGGCATCACTTAAATAGGAGCTGCTTGACACAGTAAGGTCCACCAGAAGATCCTTAAAAGCTACACATCATGCCGAGACCCAAAGAAATTCAGGAACAATTGAGAAAGAAAGTAATTGAGATCTATCAGTCTGGAAAGGGTTATAAAGCCATTTCCAAAGCTTTGGGAATCCAGCGAACCACAGTGAGAGCCATTATCCACAAATGGCGAAGACATGGAACAGTGGTGAACCTTCCCAGGAGTGGCCGGCCACCCAAAATTACCCCAAGAGCGCAGCGACGACTCATCCAAGAGGTCACAAAAGACCCCACAACAACGTCCAAGGAACTGCAGGCCTCACTTGCCTCAGTTAAGGTCAGCGTTCATGCCTCCACCATCAGGAAAAGACTGGGCAAAAATGGCCTGCATGGCAGAGTTCCAAGGAGAAAACCACTGCTGAGCAAAAAGAACATCAAAGCTCATCTCAATTTCTCCACAACACATCTTGATGATCCCCAAGACTTTTGGGACAACATTCTGTGGACCGATGAGACAAAAGTGGAACTCTTTGGAAGGTGTGTGTCCAAGTATATCTGGCGTAGAAGGAACACTGCATTTCATAAAAAGAACATTATACCAACAGTAAAATATGGTGGTGATAGTGTGATGGTCTGGGGCTGTTTTGCTGCTCCAGGACCTGGAAGACTTGCCGTGATAAAAGGAACTATGAATTCTGCTGTCTACCAAGAGATCCTGAAGGAGAATGTCCGACCATCTGTTCGTGTACTCAAGCTGAAACGAACTTGGGTTCTGCAGCAGGACAATGATCCTAAACACACCAGCAAGTCCACCACCGAATGGCTGAAGAAAAACAAAATGAAGACTTTGGAGTGGCCTAGCCAAAGTCCTGACCTGAATCCTATTGAGATGTTGTGGTATGACCTTAAAAAGGCCGTTCATGCTCGAAAACCCTCTAATGTAACTGAATTAGGACAATTCTGCAAAGATGAGTGGGCCAAAATTCCTCCAGGACGCTGTAAAAGCCTCATTGCACGTTATCGCAAACGCTTGGTTGCAGTTGTTGCTGCTAAGGGTGGCCCAACCAGTTATTAGGTTTAGGGGGCAATCACTTTTTCACACAGGGCCATGATGGTTTGGATTTTTTTTCACCTTTAATAATAAACACCTTCATTTACAAATTGCATTTTGTGTTTACTTGTGTTGTCCTTGACTATTGTTTAAATTGGTTTGATGTTCCGAAACACTTAAGTGTGACAAACATGCAAAGGAACCGGAAATGAGGAAGGGGGCAAACACTTTTTCACACCACTGTATATAGTGATATATATATATATATATATATATATATAGTGATATATATATATATATAGTGATATATATATATATATATATATATATATATATATATATATATATATATATATATATATACACATATATACATACCGTTCACATTTTTTTAAATATTTTATTATGTCTTTTTATGTGACAACACTGAAGAAATTACACTTTGCTACAATGTAAAGTAGTGAGTGTACAGCTTGTATAACAGTGTGGATTTTCTGCTCCCTCAAAATGACCCAACATACACCCATTAATGTCTAAACAGCTGGCAACAAAAGTGAGTACACTCCTAAGTCGAAATGTCCAAATTGGGCCCAAATTGTCAATATTGTGTGTGGCCACTATTATTTTCAAGCACTGTCTTAACCCTCATAGGTATGAAGTTCACCAGAGCTTCAGATGTTGCCACTAGAGTCCTCTTTCACTCCTCCATGACAGGGTAGCCACTAGTGATGGACGAACTTCCGACGGGACGTTTCGCGAAAGCGAAATGCGAACGGACCCAAACGTTCGCGAAACCGAACGTTCGCCGCGGGCCCCATTGACTTCAATGGGAGGCGAACTTTGCAAACCTTCATGTCGAATTTGCGGCCACGTGGTAATTATTAGGGGGTAAAACGTAGTCCCACCATCTGGACAATGACATAATACATGTATGAGGTGAATTTGGGATCGATAACTACAAGCATTTTTATTTTATTTGGGAAATTGTTCTAACAATTCAGGACTATGGAGCTAATGAAGGCAATGGAGGAGAGGGAAGGTCAGGGACCAGGGTAGGCAAAGAAGAGGGTGCAGGAGATGATCACCAGCAGCGTGACATACCGGAATGACACATGCACCGTGATAGAGGCATCTGACAGCAGCACCGTAATACAGAGCACTGACAGCAGCACCGTGACATACAGCGCTGACAGCAGCACCGTGACATACAGCGCTGACAGCAGCACCGTGACATACAGCGCTGACAGCAGCACCGTGACATACAGCGCTGACAGCAGCACCGTGACATACAGCGCTGACAGCAGCACCGTGACATACAGCGCTGACAGCAGCACCGTGACATACAGCGCTGACAGCAGCACCGTGACATACAGCGCTGACAGCAGCACCGTGACATACAGCACTGACAGCAGCACCGTAAGCAGCCCCAGGAGGAAGTCAGCACAGCACAGGGATGGTGTGATCCCCTCATAATAAGAACCCCCAGGAGGAAGTCAGCACAGCACAGGGATAGTGTGATCCCTTCATAATAAGAACCCCCAGGAGGAAGTCAGCACAGCACAGGGATATCATAAGCAGCCCCAGTAGAAATATGACACCGCTCAACCTCTTCAAAGAGGAGGGTAGGGGCATATAGTACGGTGTGCTTTTTTGGGTCAAGGAAGTGAGCAGACTGTACGTCAGTCCCTATACCGCTGAAGGACTGCTGCAGTATAGGGCAGCGGTCAGCAGTGGTGCACGTCAACCCTATCTATTGTGGACCTATAGCGGTCCTTACAGAACAGCAGACTGTACCGCACTCAAGCCTATGTACCGTAGCACCCTATACCAAGTTACCAGTCCTTATAAGAACTTTTGTGGACCAAGCAGGTTGTGTATTAGTGTTTAGCAGACTGTACGTCAGTCCCTATACCGCTGAAGGACTGCTGCAGTATAGGGCAGCGGTCAGCAGTGGTGCACGTCAACCCTATCTATTGTGGACCGATAGCGGTCCTTACAGAACAGCAGACTGTACCGCACTCAAGCCTATGTACCGTAGCACCCTATACCAAGTTACCAGTCCTTATAAGAACTTTTGTGGACCAAGCAGGTTGTGTATTAGTGTTTAGCAGACTGTACGTCAGTCCCTATACCGCTGAAGGACTGCTGCAGTATAGGGCAGCGGTCAGCAGTGGTGCACGTCAACCCTATCTATTGTGGACCGATAGCGGTCCTTACAGAACAGCAGACTGTACCGCACTCAAGCCTATGTACCGTAGCACCCTATACCAAGTTACCAGTCCTTATAAGAACTTTTGTGGAACAAGCAGGTTGTGTGTTAGTGATTAGCAGACTGTACGTCAGTCCCTATACCGCTGAAGGACTGCTGCAGTATAGGGCAGCGGTCAGCAGTGGTGCACGTCAACCCTATCTATTGTGGACCGATAGCGGTCCTTACAGAACAGCAGACTGTACCGCACTCAAGCCTATGTACCGTAGCACCCTATACCAAGTTACCAGTCCTTATA
The DNA here is from genome assembly GCF_037356315.1 of Lithobates pipiens. NCBI lineage: Eukaryota > Metazoa > Chordata > Amphibia > Anura > Ranidae > Lithobates > Lithobates pipiens. Next base: position 197,757,415 of record NW_027507764.1, read on the forward strand.
AGAACTTTTGTGGAACAAGTGAGTTGTGAATGTTTAGCAGACTGCAGCAGAAGGGCAGCAGTCAAGTATAATATCCTTTCTATATTTGGAAGAAAGAATATTATACATGTACAAGCCTATTACTGTACCACTGATACCAGTCCTGAAAAGAACCTTTGTGGAACTAATAATAACAGCAAGTCTTTAAAATTACCCTCACTGCCTGACAACACTGCTTCCTTCCTGTCCCTATACAAATTGGCAAAAAAAGAGAACGATTAGTGGTTACTGGAACAGCTCTTTTGTGGACCTTGATAGTAACAGCTAATGATGATGATGATGATGATGATGATGAAAGACTAATCTGGCTGTCCCTGTAGCATACACCGTCCTTTCCCTTTCTCTAAACTAACAAAAGACACTCAGGCTGCTGCAAGAATCAGCAGCACAGCAAACCTATCAACACCTAACACCTATACCAGTCCTGAAAAGAACTTTTGTGTACCAAATAGCTAGTGGTTTATCTCTCCCTACTCCACACAGGAACCTGTCCCTATCGTAACAGAAGAAAGAATGTAAAATGGCCACCGGATCGGGTGTATTTATAGGTTAGGGGGAATGTCCAAGTGTCCATGTGCTGTCATGTCTCAATTGGCTGTCCTGTATCACATGATAAACGTGTCACCAAAGGTTAAAGTTCTTGTATACATTAAACACGTAAGTCCGCCGCGGCGAACGACGGAAAAAGGCGTTCGAACGTGCGGACCGCGAATGTCGGAAATTCGCCGCGAAACGACCGCCGGGCGAAACGTTCGTCCATCACTAGTAGCCACGCTCACACGTCCCGCGCACGTGCGATCACAATTTAAAAACACATACAGGTTTTTTTTTATCTGCTAGCAGTTTTAATTTTCGTTTTCAACGCTGTTTGTATTTTAACCGCTATCTGTACATTGGAGACTTGGTGGAGTTCTTTTTACAGTATCTGACTTTATGCAATAAAGAAAAAAAAAATTTTTGGTGTTAAAACATATCACACGATTCGGAGCACCACTAACAAAAAGTCACGCAATGATAGGTCTGGTATTACTACTCTAATCTCATAACAATACTGTATATGGTGTGACCATGGGTCCTCATGTGTTAACGCGCTTTTCATTTGCACTTCTTCAGGACTCATGGGAATCTAGCAGCGATGACTAAATATGCAAAAATAAAGGTAAAAACATATACATAATATGATGTCAATTACATAGTGATCTTATACCATTTTTCTTGTGTATTCCTTGGTTTAATATCAGGCTATACAATAGGGACCTTATGTGTGTGAACATGGAAGGCATAGAGCATATCCTTGGGCAGGCAGCAGAGCACAAGGAGACCAAGCAAGCAGCACATGATATTACATATAGAAAATTCATCCTATAAATGCAATAATAGAATAGAGGTATAGTTAATGTATTTTACCAATACAGGGTAAAGAACTATCCTTCTCTACCCTGAAGTCTTTGCTAGTATTATCTTAGAGTGCAAATCTTAAGAATCCATGGAGGAACATATATCCCATCAATCACTTTTCCTGAAATTTTAACTGGTTTCACAGGCACCCCGCTACTATACAGAATAAAGATAACTTCAAATAATATCAGAAGTGAGTTGGCTATTTGCCTGGTCTCCTTGTGCTCTGCTGCCCATCCAGGGGTATCCTCCACGGCTTTGATGTACACACACATAAGTTGCCTATTGTATAGCCTGATTGTAAATTAAGGAATACACAAGATAAATCATATAAGGTCACTTCTATGTAATTGAAACATCATTTGAAATATATATGATTTTCCCTTTTTTGCATATTTAGTCATTGCTGTTAGATTCCTATGCATCCCGAAGAAGCAGAAACAGGAAACGCGTTGACACATAAGGACTCATGGCCACACCAGATACTGTTATAAGATACTAATTAGAGTAGCAACTAGAGTATCAATACTTAAAGAGTGGTCAATGAGTTTTTGTACTTGTTTTTAATGGCTTATTATGTTGTAATAAAGCATTATCTATTTGTATATGAATATTGGTGTGTTTCCCCTTTAATGCAAAAATACAGCAGCCAGTTTGAGCAAGTTGTTCACAGATTTCAGATCTGACTAAGGGCTCATTTAGACTTGCTTCGGCTTCAACACACATTAACGGCTAGTTTACACTTGCTTCAAAACAAGGCTTCGGACAGGCTTTGTTAAAGCTCTCTGAATGCTAGTCAAAGCCCCTGTCACTAAATAAAAGGGTTAGCTTACAGTCCTGTTTACACCTGTTTTGCTTTGCTTTGGCTTTGCTTCAAAAATTATACTCAATGTAGCATCAGTTGTGCTTCAAAGGGTCTTCAAAGCCTCCATAGAAGTCTATGGCAAAGCTCGTTTGAAGCCCCACTGAAGCTCCCCCGAAGCCTCATCAAAGCCTCACTGAAAGCCTCACCGAAGCCTCATTGAAGAATAAAGCAAAAGCAAGGTGTAAACAGGACTGTGCACTAACCATTTTATTTAGTTGCAGGGGCTTTGACTGGCGTTCAGAGAGCTTTAACAAAGGGTGTCCAAAGCCATGTTTTCAAGAAAGTGTAAACTAGCCCTAACTCATCTAGTGAAGTTTTGTTCCAATGTTTCTGAAATATATTCTAATAACACTATAGAATATACATTGCTCTAATGATATGTGGAAATACTATGTCTGTATTCTTCTACTTGGGGTCTGAAGTATGCACAATGTTCAGCAGTGAAACTCAGGAATACTGTCCAGAGCACATATTCTGACAAATCATTACACATTTCCACCGGCTTGTAACATGTTCTGGCTTATGATGAACTCTGGACTCTGACAGACTATATATTAAAAGACTAGAGACGTGTCTTCTGTGTAATGTCTTTTTCCTTTGTTAGCACTTTACATTTTTGGATCATATCGACAAAGGTTCAGCTAGCATACAAATATTGTCACAGCATCACCAATTTAAAGTACATGTCTGAGCATCTGCTTCCCACTTTTTATAAACACACAGCGGTCCCTCTTTATTTAAGTTCTTTGATTGCAATTAGCAATCATGAATTCAGATCTTTCCTGCAGCTCCAGTTGATATTGTAGGATTTGAACTGACTGGCCGGCTCCTTATGACTGTGGGTATCTAGTTTTAAATGCTCTTGTTATAAGGCTTCCTATGAGGCTACCTAGAAGCACATTGTCAAAATGGCAGCAACAGATGTTGTCTGGGTTCACAGTAGTGCAATGCCAGACATCGCATTTGATTTGCACCTCATTGGGACACACATCACATGAGATGTCTGCGGGATGCGAATTCAGCCATACATACTGTATGGCTGAAATAGCTTTGCATCGCATTCACACCAAAAGGATTTGGGTTATCTTTAAATTGATATTGTTTGCAGAGAGCAGTGTGAACTGCCTGCGAGTGAGATGTCATGCGGGAATCGTGCTGGTTTCCACTTCGCACAAGTGTGAACTGGGACTTTAAGATCAAGGTAATTGAATGGAGTTTGAGTTTTGAGCTGCAGAGATACATGGATAACATGACTATGGTAAGACAGATGCAAACTGCCTATACCTATACCTAAATTACCATAACCTTACTTCACCTATAATAATCAGACAACACCCATTTTGGAGTAAATTGGCTGCACCAGCCATTTCATAACATTTAACTATAACATTTATTTACAAACAATCCTTTCACAGATACGTTGTAACCGTGTTGAGGATCATTGAAGGAACTGGCCAAATTTTTCTTTGGTTACCTTGGTTAACTGGCATCAACCGAGGATCCCATACCATGATGGTTCCCACTTATGCCATATTGGCCTTACTTTTTAATTCCTCCAAAGATCCCCAACTGCCACTGACCACAGGTGTGAAACCTTACACCTGAGGACGCTCCACACAATGCAGGGCTCCTTGTAAGCCATCCCGCAGGCCCAAGCACACAAAAAATAATGCCCACAGCGTTAAGATGAACGCCATTCCCCCTGAGATACCAGCTAGTATCAACCTCCAAATCCCTGTGTCGTACCACTAGACCTCCATTGCAAACTATGAATCTGCCCACCTCATTGTTAGCCTTAATGCAGGTCTTGTTGATCTTTTCCACCAACCTGGCCCAACCCCAGGATGTGCGGCCAACTATATCAGACCACACGACCATGGTGTGAGGAAATTCCATGCGGATTCAGAGGACATAAAATTTAATGTCCCTGATCAAGTGCCTCATGGACCTGACCCCCAAGGCATTGCCCCCAACATGTAAAACTAAAACATCCAAGGCACGATACAAGTGGGCGTACTTGTGAACTTCAAGCCACACCCTGCTGCACAGCATGCACGGCAGTCCAATCCACCAGATCATAGCTACCTCCCTGGGGACTCCCAACTGGCAGCTGTTCACTGTACGTCTGCCCGCTTTGCCCCCCAAAAGACAAAGAAGTGCCCCATGATCCACACAAGACCACCAGCATCATCTGAAAGAAAAATTCAGCACATAGCACTAATAACACCCATAGACAACAGAAGGACACAATACATTGCACTATTATCTAAAAATAACCTATACTAGATGGGGGGCGTACATAGTAGGCATGTGCAATTCATTTCGTAACGAATTGAAATTCAGCCGAATTTTGCATCTTTCGGACATTCGGATGCATCCGAATGTCCGAATAAAAAAATAACGAATTACAACGAATACGAAAGAAATATAACGAATGAATTCGAATGAATTCGAATGCATTCGACATCGAATTCGAAAACAATTCTAGTCTAATCGAATTTGAAAACAATTCGAATCAAATTTGAAAACAAATTTGAATAAAAATCGAAAAAATATAAATCGATTTCTAAAAAAGAATACAGTAAAATAGAATATAAAATAATAACACAATAGAAATTCATTCTATATGAAATTCGAATGTCGAAAAAAAAAAATTATATTATATATATATATATATATATATATATATATATATATATACCATCTTCCGAAATTCGAATTTCGTATAGAATGAATTAGAATAGAAAAGATTTGAATACAAAAGAATAGACTAGAAAAACAATTGAACAGAACAGTATAAAATATTATTTTGCTATTTATTTTTATTCTATCACTGAGTCCAAGCCTTATTCTTCAAAGGGAAACCCTAACCCCAACCCTAACCCTAAACCCAACCCGAACTCCAAGTTGGGGATTGTCCACTTGCCACATCACCTGTCACAAGTTGTGTATTGTCCACTTGCCACGACACCTGCCACAAGTGCCATGACACCTGCCACGAGTGCCATGTGACCGGCCACGAGTGCCACATGACCGGCCACGAGTGCCACGTTACTGGCCACGGGTGCCACTTGACCGGCCACGGGTGCCACGTGACCTGCCACAGGTGCCACTTGACCGGCCATGGGTGCCACGTGACCGGCCACGAGTGCCACGTGACCGGCCACGGGTGCCACGTGACCGGCCACGGGTGCCACGTGACCTGCCACAAGTGCCACATGACCAAGTTGTGGACTGTCCACTTGCCACATCACCTGCCAAAAGTTATGGGGTTCCTAGCACCAAGTGACCCCGAGATATGTATCTTGGGGGCCACTTACAGCTAGAGTGTGGCCCCGAGATATGTGGCCCCAAATGCGGGTCTCAAAATGTCATTCTCTGATATGGACAATATGTCAAGCACTTTTTCTGTAGCAGAGAATGACATTTTGTGACCCGAATTTGGGGCCACAAATCTCAGGATCACTTGGTGCTAGAAACCCCAAATTTGGTGATTTGGTGAAATCATTATATACTAAATTCGAATTTCAGAAGATGGTGGTTTCATAATATATATATTTCTTTCCGACATTCGAATTTCATATAGAATGAATTCGAATTTGAATAGAAAAGATTAGAATGGAAAAAGAGAATAGACTAGAAAAACGATAGAACAGAATAGAATATATTATATTTTATTCTGTTCTGTTCTATTGTTTTTCTAGTCTATTCTTTTCTATCTAAATCTTTTCTATTCAAATTCGAATTCATTCTATACGAAATTCAAATGTCTAAAAAAAAATAATATATATATATATATATATATATATATATATATATATATATATAATTTTTTTTTTCGGCATTCAAATTGCTTATAGAATGAATTCGAATTTGAATAGAAAAGATTTTAATAGAATATAAAAGAAAAGAATAGACTTATTCGAAATCTTTTCTATTCAAATTCGAATTCATTCTATCCGAAATTCGAATGTCTAAAAAAAAAAAATTAGACATTCGAATTTCGTATAGAATGAATTCGAATTTGAATAGAAAAGATTTCGAATAAGTCTATTCTTTTATATTCTATTAAAATCTTTTCTATTCAAATTCGAATTCATTCTATCCGAAATTCGAATGTCTAAAAAAAAAAAAAATGATATATATATATATATATATATATATATATATATATATATATATATATATATATATAATATTTTTTTTTTCGACATTCGAATTTCGTATAGAATGAATTCGAATTTGAATAGAAAAGATTTTAATAGAATATAAAAGAATAGACTTATTCGAAATCTTTTCTATTCAAATTCGAATTCATTCTATACGAAATTCGAATGTCTACAAAAAAAAAAAAAATTATATAGACATTCAAATTTCGTATAGAATGAATTCGAATTTGAATAGAAAAGATTTCGAATAAGTCTATTCTTTTATATTCTATTAAAATCTTTTCTATTCAAATTCGAATTCATTCTATCCGAAATTCGAATGTCTAAAAAAAAAAAAAATGATATATATATATATATATATATATATATATATATATATATATATATATATATAATATTTTTTTTTTCGACATTCGAATTTCGTATAGAATGAATTCGAATTTGAATAGAAAAGATTTTAATAGAATATAAAAGAATAGACTTATTCGAAATCTTTTCTATTCAAATTCGAATTCATTCTATACGAAATTCGAATGTCTACAAAAAAAAAAAAAATTATATAGACATTCAAATTTCGTATAGAATGAATTCGAATTTGAATAGAAAAGATTTCGAATAAGTCTATTCTTTTATATTCTATTAAAATCTTTTTTATTCAAATTCGAATTCATTCTATACGAAATTCGAATGTCGAAAAAAAAAAATTATATTATATATATATATATATATATATATATATATATATATATATATATATATATATATATATATATATATATATATATATGTATATATATATATATATATATATAATTTTTTTTTTTTTAGACATTTGAATTTCGTATAGAATGAATTTGAATTTGAATAGAAAAGATTTTAATAGAATATAAAAGAATAGACTAGAAAAACCATAGAAAAGAACAGAATAAAATATAATATATTCCATTCTATTGTTTTCTAGTCAACTTTCTATTTTATTATAATCTTTTCTATCCAAATTTAAAATGAATAAATTTTAAAATTTTAATTCATTCTATTTGAAATTCGAATTTCAGAAGATGGTTGTATATTCTTTCTATTTTATTCTATTAAATTATATTTTTTTCTAATCTTTTCTATTTGAATTAGAAATTTTGGAAGATGGTTAGTTACTTACTTATATATATCTGTCACATCAACTTCTCATACTTGCAGTATACCAGTGCAAAAAAACACATACATCTTATTTCATTTATATTTATCACATCAATGAAGTTGTCAGCATGCCTGATTGAAGAAGTCACGGATGTCGATCTTAAGGCAAGTACATATGCTGTATGTCATTGTCCACTTGCCACGTCACCTGCCACAAGTTGAGTATTGTCCACTTGCCACATCACCTGCCACAAGTTGTGTATTGTCCACTTGCCACATCAACTGCCACAAGTTGTGTATTTTCCACTTGCCACAACACCTCCCATAAGTGCCACGTGATCGGCCATGAGTGCTAAATGACCGGCCATGAGTGACACTTGTTCAGTCATGAGTGCCACGTGACCGGCCACAGGTGCCACATGACCTGCCACGGGTGCCACGTGACCGGCCACGGGTGCCACGTGACGTGCCACGTGACCGGCCACGGGTGCCACGTGACCAGCCACGAGTGCCACGTGACCTGCCACGGGTGCCACTTGACCGGCCACGGGTGCCACGTGACCTGCCAGGGGTGCCACGGGAACTGCCAGGGTGCCACGTGACTTGTCACGAGTTTCACGTGAACAGCCACGAGTGCCACATGTACCACGTGACCTGCCACAAGTGCCACATGACCTGCCACATGACCAAATTGTGGATTGGCCACTTGTCACGTCACCTGCCACAAGTTGGGGTTCCTAGCACCAAGTGACCCATAGATATAGGCAATATGGCAAGTACTTTTCTGCAGCAGAGAATGACATTTTGCGACCCGATTTTGGGGCCACATATCTCGGGGTCACTTATAGCTAGAAACCCCAAATCATTTTGAATGCGGTTGAAATAATTTCGAATCATGTTGAAATCATTTCGAATCCGGTAGAAATATTTTCGAATTTGGTTGAAATATTTTCAAATGTGGCCGATTTTTCGAATTCGGTAGAAAACTAAACGAAATCCGAAAACGAATTTAAGGAAGTTAACGAATATAACTAAACGAAATTAATGAATTAACGAATTAAAACGAAACAAAACTAAATACATTTTTTACCTTTTGGACATGTCTAGTACATAGAGCCTTAACCAGTCTGATTCCCTACCCCAATGCGTTTTATGACTGATTTGTCCAAACCCCATCTGGCTGCCTTAGTGGCAGCCCCAATGCGGAAGGAATGGGACGAATATGCCGTGGGGTCATAACCCGCTGACACTGAACACCTACGAAACACTGAACGGAATTGGAACACAGATAACGACAACCCATCCTGGTGAACTAAAAATGATCCCCCACCTAAAGGGCGGACAACCAAGAATTCCCGCACCACTGCCACTGGACAAACAACCTCCCCTGGGACCCCATACACATGTACATACTTACCCTTCCCCCACCGGTCCGTTTTTGACCGGCGGAGGAATATATCCACCGAAGAACTACAATGAACATCACTCGCCTGGTTATCCCCAAGAGCATTCCTAGATGGGCTAACCATTTCTCCCAACCTGAAGGCCCCATCAAAAGCCAATGCGAACGCCGCCTTGAATAAACTGGCCTCATAGCTGGACTTACATACCCTATTCCCCTGTAACATCAACTGGCGCAACATGGCAAAAGTGACCGGGCGTCTGCTGTCGCATCTCTTGTTCCCTCTCCTGTACCCCTTCAAAGCCTGCCTAACCATAGAATCTTTGGTAACATCACAACATCACTCCCCCTGTCAATTTGAACCAAAAGGCAAAGCTATTTTCCAATAAATTACTGAGACAGACACCCCTTTTTCATAATTCAAACCAATGAAATACAACAGAAACTGTGACAACCCCCTCACCCATCATTTGGCCTACCCATCCCAGCAGCTCACAATACTCCTGCCAAACCTTTGCATAAGCTGACCATGTACCCATGCTTACGGAATTCCAGATCAAACCCGCAATGACTCAAATGCAATTTGCCACAGCTGTTGGAGACAAGGAATCCCATGTTGCTCCGCTCCCAGTGCCAACTCCCGGAATTTGTCCCACTGAAACCGAGACAAAGCATCAACCACTGCTTTAGATGTTCCTGGAATGTGCACTGCATACATAAAAATATTTAATTGCATTTGAGTCAAGCGCACCACCGAAGCAGAAAAAGCTGTCACTTGATTGATGACCTGAACTAGCCCAAGATTATCGCAGTGGAGCCGTATCTTCCGGTCCCCCCCCAAATCTCGACTGCCACAATCACTGGAAAAAGTTCCTGCAACACCAGGTTCCTGGGAGACCCCGCCCCGCGCCAAGCCTCTGGCTAACTCTTCGCATACCACCATCCCCCAACATAGGCCCCAAAAACCGGATGACCCAGCCGCATCAGTGTAAAAGTCCAGATGAAAATTATTCACCGACCCCTCCATCCATAAAAACCGGCCATTATAAGAGTCCAGGAAGACCTGCCAAACAAGTAATGAGTAATGAAATGCCTAGGAGAAGAGACGCCAGCCGTCGCCGCTGCCAATCAGCGACAAAACACCCACCCCATGGGCATAATCCTGCACCCAAAATTCAACTTCCCTAAAAGACACTGCATCTGCCATAATTGGATTTTATGTTTGCCCCCACTGAGCAGATCTCAGCCAACTTGTCTTCTGGCAGGCGACACTCCATGGCCCGCAAATCGATTACTATACCCAAGAAGCTAATTTCAACCGCTGAGCCAACAGTTTTTTCAGGCACCAGCGGTATTCCGAAACGTTTCACGATATGCTGCAAAGTAACCAGCAAAATCCCACACAACCTGGAAGAAGGAGGGCCCATGCATAGAAAGTGGTCCAGGTAATGGATGATGGAATTGATGCCCAACACGTCCCCCACCACCCATTCCACAAATGAACTGAAGGTCTCAAACAGAAAGAATGAGATCAAACAGCCCATAGGCAAACACCAGTCGACATAAAAAACGTCCCGCCACTGACACCCCAAAAGGTAAAAACTACCCGGATGAACTGGCAGCAGCCAGAATGCAGCCTCCACATCCGTTTTTGCCATAAGGGCAGCCTGACCATAACGACCCAACACACCAATGAGGAATATGATACCGAGCATGCCTCGGGATCAATGGAGTCATTTACAGAACCCCCTTTTGGGAAGGACATCAAACTAAATTTACCTGGCTCCTTCTTGGACACCACCCCCAATGGAGAAACTACTAGGTCCGCTAATGGAGGAGTTGGGAAGGGGCCACACATGTGGCCCAACGCCACTTCCTTGGACAATTTCTACAAAACTACCAAAGGATGTTGTAACGATGAACGTAAATTCCGAGACATGGGGGAAGCGCTGCAATGAGCAGGAAATATGAAACCCTTCCCTAAAACCCAATTCCAAGATTCGGGCAGGCGCCCGGTCTGGATACCTACTTAGAAAAGGAAGCATCCTTCCCACTCTCACCGGATGAATCTCCGGATATTCCTTTCCCTTGTTTAGAACAGCGTGACAATGTGTAACTACTCCTGCAGCCAGAACATTCATGTTTGAAATGGCAACTGTTTCCAAACCTGCACACCCCTTCATTAAACTGGGATGAGGGGGGTGAAAAGCACTCCGGAGGCCGAGACCTTCCAGCGCGCCAGCCCCCAGAAGTGCCTGTCATACCTTTCTCCGATGGCGGTGATATGCCGCTGGAGCCATTGAGCTCCCTAAGAAGCCGCAGCCGCCCTCAACTGCACTAGGAAACCATCCATGCCGGCCATGCTTGTGGGGATAGAGGCGGGATGCAGCAGCAGCAGGCAGACACAAGGAGCTCCTTCTTCGTCCATTGACCTTTGAATAAACCGGACTCAGGCCCCTCCTACCCCGGGAATAAACTAACTAAGGCCATCCCCTACCCTGGCCAAGTACACTCCCCCAAATTTAACCCCAATCTCTGCTGTTTTGCCCTGCTACCCTGTCATGCCAGCCCTGTGCCTAAACCTGCGTCTTGCTGCAGGCTTCTCTTTAGTACTGTTTTTTTTTTCATATGCACCATTATCGACAAGGTGAATTGATATTTCGGCTAACAACTTTGCTTGCATTGCTTAAGAATAGGGTTTAGTGACCTGTGGTCTAATTGTGTGTGGATATAATAATCAACCATGCTACAATGTCATATAATGGTTAATCATGAAACACTTCTAGTACTCCTTTTTGTACAGTTTTATAATAGTGTTAACGTGTATCTTGGCTATAATGGGAAAGGAATAGATCCTCTGTCAGGTTTTTATTGCACAAAAGAGTGAAAATTGGGAATGTCACCAGGACTGAAAATTAGGGAAATTTTGAGTTTAGTCATCTAAATAGAAGTAGAGGAGAAATCTTGCACTAGAGAGACTAATTCTGGTGACAACTGTCTTAGAGACCATTACCCTTAGAGAGGTTTCCTCTTCCATTCTGTTGTATCTGTAGCACCCTCTAGCTAGTGAGCTAGATGTACAGTACATAGTTAGTTGTACAGTACAGTACATAGTTGTTAGAGTAGGTAAATTGGCTTGGCTGAGAGCCAGGCCTGGGTTAATCTGGGTCAGGGTTGAATGACTCAGGGTGTCCCATCTAGCAGCTCTTCTGGTGCCTCTCCCTGTTTTCTGGAACCTTGCAGAAGGTTTCAGATGTAGTGGGTGGAAGCTAGGAGGGGCTGTCATGCATATTTATAAGGCCCCTGTCCAATCTTCAGCAAATAGACTGGCAGGGGGCAGCTTGCCTCAGAAATAGCCATGAGTCATGCCACCAGGGGCAGTCAGTGGAAGATGGAGATGGAGTGCTGAGGAGGCTGTCAGAGGCCCTTGCAGGGAGCCCCCTTGTCTGGGGGGGGGGGTGAACTCAGGTATGCAGCGCGGGTCCTGGAAGGATCTCTCAAAACACAGAAACCCTTCCTGAGAAGTCAGCCATGTGAGCTGGTGAGTGTTCAGTCTGGGAGGACTGTGGAGAGAGAGCGTCAGTCTGGAGGACTGTGGATAAGTTAGCCAGGAGGGCTAGAGAAAGGGGCAGCTGCAGCCAGGCAGGTTGGCAGTGCCTGGTGAAGTGGTGCTGAGATCAGTAGCAACAGGGATGTATGCTGGACACTGAACTTTGCTACACAAATAAGGGGACTTGGGGTCCTGCTGGCACATTGTTAGTGAATTTGACTAGTCAGATTAGAGTAGTCAGATTAGGCTTTTGCTCTAATCTGACTAGTCAAATTCACTAACAACGTGCCAGCAGAGTTCTGCAAGCAAGTGTTGAAGCAAGGATTGGACTGTATATAGACTGTAAATATGGCTTTATATAGGAAGAGCTGTCCCTGAAGTTGTTTTGAGGTCAAGTGGACATCCCATGATTTCCAATTCCTATCCAAGTTCTAATCCCTCAATAAAAAATAACAAACACAACAATAACAAAGTACTGGACTGTTCCCTTACTCAATTGTGCCTGTGGAAATTTGGTGTGCCTGCCTGAGTGGAGTGGGGATCCTGGTTACTTGTGGCCCTTAAGGAGGGTGCCCTACTGGTCTATGGAACACAAAATTGAAGGTGATTCCCCTCAATGGAACACAGACTGCAAAAAACAATCTCTACTCTATTCAAAATGGAAGAAAACATTTTGGCTTTAGATATACACTACTCTACTCTACACTACAGCCAAATCACACTTTTTGCAAAGCCAACACACAGTAGTGCAAAGCCATGAGTTTCATTACAAAAAAAAGGTCATGTCCAATTGAATGTAAAGGGGCCCTAAAGATAGGCTAACTGAGCCTTAACTGAGCTTTATACTCTATTCTACCTTTTTGTTTATTTTTTTTAGTTTTTTATGCAGAGTATGTGCATGTACTCTTATATGCTTTTTTTATTTTTATTTTTTTCATTTAAAATAATGTGGAACCATTTCTGTGTGTTTTTAGCAAATCATTTCAATTGCTTTCTTAATGAATTCTTTGCCTGAATTCCCAATAACAATAAGCTACAACAATACTAATGTGTTCATGTGTCTTGTGAAAGCAAAGTTGCAATATCAACGATGAGTAATGCCTTTCTAGAAAGTGCTACTAGTAGGCTGTCCATTTTACAGTAAATTTTGGGGAGTAACACGTATACACCAAAATGCAGATGTATTAAAAAGGATACAAAACATTTAGTGTTTCCTGTATTGCTTACAACAACCATATTTTCATGCTCCTAAATGAGAATGAACTGTATTAAATAAAATGTATTAAAGTCCTGGCTCAGGGTGGCTGCAATACCTTGTTAGCCTGACAGTGTATCCAGTGTGCCCCTCTGAACTGGGTTTCACTTTGGTTCCAATGGTTCCTCTGACCTTGTGATTTAGCCCTGCTTAGGGCTGATTCTCACCCATCTGTCATAGTGATAACTATATTTATTATGCATTGAGGTGTTCTAATAGGCAGGAAGTGTGGTACAGAGAGTTTTACTGCCAAGAGTTTAGTACTGGCCTTCTGTAGTTTTTTTCTTCATATCATGTTCATACTTGTGTTTTAGAAAAAAAACAAATTTAAAGATGAACCGTAGTTAAAGTACAACTCAAGCTTTTGCCTTTTACCCTTGCTACATCCCTACCTGCAAAAAAATTTTTATAAATCAAAGCATGCATACATTATTTCTGAGTATATTACATGCGGTCCCTTGACAAGCACTTGTCTTCTTCTTCATCTCCATCTGGGATGTGGATGGAGGTCAATAGCGTTCGCTTGTCACAACATTGTGGCGCGTCAGCACTGATGTGCGAATTCACACACTGTGAGCCTAGGCTGCATGATGGGGCCACAAGGTGTGTTCATGACAGCTTGGGCTCAAAGGAAGGGTTTTGGATGATGAGAGGGGTCATTCAACACAAGTAGAATAGGCAACTAGTAGGTTGGCAACTACTTTGAGGAGAGGATGTAGAGAGCAGGTATTTAGTGAGGAGAAAGTAGCTTTTGCCTTTACAACTTTAAAAAATAACAATGGATATTATTTCATAAAGGTCCTAATGCTACTGATAGAAATCTGTATCATTTTAAAGCCCCAGGCACATATAGAAAACACACATTATTCCAGCTCTCTAATTATTAATACTCGTCACTCGTCACCTGACCCGCCCCCTCTGACGCTGGTGAAGGGAGCCAGGGGTTCCCCAGTGACGTGTGGGTGACCCCGCCCCCTCTGATGTAACGCAGGTTTCCGTTTTCCTGCGGCCTGCCAGGTTGCGTGCTCGGACAAAGGGTCTGATATGGATTTTTAGGGGGACCCCCACGTCAATTTCTTTTTAAATTTGATGCGGGGTTCCCCTTAATATCCATATCAGACCTGAAGGGTCTGGTTATGGATATTTAGGGGGACCCCCACATCAATTTTTTTTTTAAATTTGACACGGGGTTCCCCTTAATATCCATGTCAGACCTGAAGGGCCTGGTAATTGAATTTAGGGGAACCCCCACACTTTTTTTTTTTTTTATCAATGAATGAATGAATTGTCGGCTAATGCAGAGAACACTCATTGAGTGTTCTCTGTATTACGGGACCCGACAATAGCCGCAAGTGATTTTAAAAGACTTTTTTTCCTGCACAAATGACACTTTGTGCAGGGACAGTTCTAAGCACCAGAAACATGCGCCCCTTCACAGGCATACTATAGATACCCCCCAGCTACGAAATTTAAAGGAATATTACACTTTTATTGTTTCACTTTAATCATTATTAAAATCACTGCTCCTGAAAAAACAGCCGTTTTTAAAACTTTTTTTTGCATTGATCCATGTCCCCTGGGGCAGGACCCGGGTCCCCAAACACTTTTTAGGACAGTAACCTGCATATTACCCTTTAAAATGAGCACTTTAGATTGTGAACGTTAGAGTCCCATAGACTTTAATAGGGTTCTAAAGTTCACACGAAGTTTAGGTCTGTTCGCAGGTTCTGGTGCGAACCGAACAGGGGGGTGTTCGGCTCATCCCTAGCCACCAGGAATGCATACGGAACCAGCAAAGAATGCACAGAAAGGACGTTACAGGCAGCTGGGCTACTTCCAGGATCACCGTTACACTTCAATGGGATGGGCAGACAGGATGTGCGCTCAGAGCTCAGCTCCTTCTACAGGTCACTTTCCTTACCAGGCAAAACAGGGTTGTGTGACAAGCTATGTAAAATTCAGAACTGAATAGACAGAAATACAATTCTCTCGACAGGTGAAACACTTATTTATGTATTTCATGTGTATTTAAGTATTTGTCCCAAGTTCAAGTTGAATTCTGGAAATTCAGCCACTTTGTAAAAAGTGCAGGCACACTATGCATTAAGTCCAAGGAGGTGCATGACATCTTCTGAACTTATCTCTATTTTTTTTATCTGGCAGGTTTATGTCTCTGCTAGAGCATGCACTGACACTTGGGACTGTGGGAGAGTAGAGAGAGGCACCCAGACTAGCTATGTCTGCTGCCACTGCCCCCTGCTGCCCAATCAGAGAAACCTTTGCATTTTGTGATTGAGATCACGTGAAACAAAGGCTTTTTGTGGTTGGGCAGGTGGAGGGGAGGGGCATGCATAGCAGGTACACCAACTCTAATGTTGAAGATGCTTAGACCTAAAGCATCAAAGTCAGGCTCCCAGAAATACAGCAATAGCTGTCTTCCAGGAGTGTAGTAAAACTATCAGATGTAAATAATAGAGATAAGCCCAGGAGATGTCATGGACTCCTTGAACATAATTCATGGTGTGCCTTAATTTTTTTGCAAAGGAGCTGAATTCCTAGAATTCAGCTTTCAGCATTAAGCATCAGAATTAGCTTATTTTGTGTTTGTTTTTGGCATGAGCAGAACAGCATTGAGTATTAGCACATTGTCACATTTTATTCTGTACAGCCCATTTTTACATAAATTCTCATGGAACAATTAGTTACGGCAATACAGCCTTGATGAGCAGAATTGTTAATAAGACAAGTGCTTAAACAAAATAACCTAAAAAAAATTCTCAAGTCATCATATCAAGTATAATTATAGATGATGGCATAGTGACAAGCCAAACCAAATTCACAATGTCAATGGCATTGTTTTTATGGGGTTAATTTTGCAATGTCAAATAATAACAGTTGGATTTTTGAGGTGGCCATAAAGCTGCATGGCCCAGGGTGTTGTTTCAGAGGATGACAGAAGACCAATATAAGTGATGATAGATCACTGCCGGTAGTAAATAGGTGTAATACAATAAAGTATACTGACTACTATATATATATATATATATATATATATATATATATATATATATAGACTATTGCAATTCTCGCCTTAAAGCCTACACTTAAGCAGGCTATCCCCCTTCAGTTTGCTGCTGCTAGACTAATACACCTCACTAATCGTTCCAGTACTGCCTCCCCTCTCTGCCAATCCCTTCACTGGCTCCATCTACCCCACTGTGTAAAATTCAAAATGCTAACCATAACATACAAAGCCATCCACAACATCCCCCCCAGCTACATCACCAACCTCATCTGCAGATATCGCCCAAATCGTCCCCTCTGCTCCACCCAGGACCTCCTGCTTTCTAGCTCCCTTGTTACCTCCTCTCATGCTCACCTTCAGGACTTCTCCAGAGCCTCTCCCATCCTCTGGAACTCCCTGCCCCAGTCTGTCCGATCAGCCCCTACCCTGTCCACCTTTAGGAGATCCCTGAAAACTCGTTTATTCAGGGAAGCCTATCCCCAAGCCAACCCCATCAAATCATTCTCTGCAGCTACAGTGGTGTGAAAAAGTGTTTGCCCCCTTCCTCATTTCCTGTTCCTTTGCATGTTTGTCACACTTAAGTGTTTCGGAACATCAAACCAATTTAAACAATAGTCAAGGACAACACAAGTAAACACAAAATGCAATTTGTAAATGAAGGTGTTTATTATTAAAGGTGAAAAAAAATCCAAACCATCATGGCCCTGTGTGAAAAAGTGATTGCCCCCCTTGTTAAAACATACTATAACTGTGGTTGTCCACACCTGAGTTCAATTTCTCTAGCCACACCCAGGCCTGATTATTGCCACACCTGTTCACAATCAAGGCATCACTTAAATAGGAGCTGCTTGACACAGTAAGGTCCACCAGAAGATCCTTAAAAGCTACACATCATGCCGAGACCCAAAAAAATTCAGGAACAATTGAGAAAGAAAGTAATTGAGATCTATCAGTCTGGAAAGGGTTATAAAGCCATTTCCAAAGCTTTGGGAATCCAGCGAACCACAGTGAGAGCCATTATCCACAAATGGCGAAGACATGGAACAGTGGTGAACCTTCCCAGGAGTGGCCGGCCGCCCAAAATTACCCCAAGAGCGCAGCGACGACTCATCCAAGAGGTCACAAAAGACCCCACAACAACGTCCAAGGAACTGCAGGCCTCACTTGCCTCAGTTAAGGTCAGCGTTCATGCCTCCACCATCAGGAAAAGACTGGGCAAAAATGGCCTGCATGGCAGAGTTCCAAGGAGAAAACCACTGCTGAGCAAAAAGAACATCAAAGCTCGTCTCAATTTCTCCACAACACATCTTGATGATCCCCAAGACTTTTGGGACAACATTCTCTGGACCGATGAGACAAAAGTGGAACTCTTTGGAAGGTGTGTGTCCAAGTATATCTGGCGTAGAAGGAACACTGCATTTCATAAAAAGAACATTATACCAACAGTAAAATATGGTGGTGGTAGTGTGATGGTCTGGGGCTGTTTTGCTGCTTCAGGACCTGGAAGACTTGCCGTGATAAAAGGAACTATGAATTCTGCTGTCTACCAAGAGATCCTGAAGGAGAATGTCCGACCATCTGTTCGTGTACTCAAGCTGAAACGAACTTGGGTTCTGCAGCAGGACAATGATCCTAAACACACCAGCAAGTCCACCACCGAATGGCTGAAGAAAAACAAAATGAAGACTTTGGAGTGGCCTAGCCAAAGTCCTGACCTGAATCCTATTGAGATGTTGTGGTATGACCTTAAAAAGGCCGTTCATGCTCGAAAACCCTCTAATGTAACTGAATTAGGACAATTCTGCAAAGATGAGTGGGCCAAAATTCCTCCAGGACGCTGTAAAAGCCTCATTGCACGTTATCGCAAACGCTTGGTTGCAGTTGTTGCTGCTAAGGGTGGCCCAACCAGTTATTAGGTTTAGGGGGCAATCACTTTTTCACACAGGGCCATGATGGTTTGGATTTTTTTTCACCTTTAATAATAAACACCTTCATTTACAAATTGCATTTTGTGTTTACTTGTGTTGTCCTTGACTATTGTTTAAATTGGTTTGATGTTCCGAAACACTTAAGTGTGACAAACATGCAAAGGAACAGGAAATGAG
The DNA here is from genome assembly GCF_037356315.1 of Lithobates pipiens. NCBI lineage: Eukaryota > Metazoa > Chordata > Amphibia > Anura > Ranidae > Lithobates > Lithobates pipiens. The sequence goes on from NW_027507764.1 coordinate 197,776,357, forward strand.
GAAGGGGGCAAACACTTTTTCACACCACTGTATTACCTTTTGTATCACCACCCCCTCCCTTTAGAATGTAAGCTCTACGAGCAGGGCCCTCCTGTACCTTTTGTATTGAACTGTACAGTAATTGTGTTGTCCCCCCCACCCTATACATTGTAAAGCGCTGCGTAAACTGTTGACGCTGTATAAATCGTGTATAATAATAATAATAAAAAGTATATGGCTGTTTCCATTTTCTTGCACTTAAAGCAGAGTTCCACCCAAAAGTGGAACTTTCACTCGTTGCACTCCTCCCCCCCTCCGATGCTACTCCCCCCCCCCCCCCGCCGATGCCACATTTGACACCTTTTACATTTTGGCACCTTTCCTGTTCCCACTTCCAGAATCCTCAGCAGTATTAACATCACCACCCGGACGGCCTCCTCCTTCCCCGGCCGCCGTAAGGCTTCACTGCCGGGTTCCTTAACTCGCAATGGAGGTGGCATGCAACCGGCAGCTGATGAAAACATCAGCTGCGGTGCCGACATCGCTGGACTCCAGGACAGGTAAGTGTCCTATTATTAAAAGTCAGCAGCTGCAGTATGTTCAGCAGCTGGCTTTTAATTTTTTCAGCGGTCTGCGGACCTCTGCTTTAAAGCCCAACTCCAGGAAATTTGAAAATCCTCCCCTGCAGTGGGGCTGTGCCTGCACTACAAGGTTGGTGATGTAGATGGGGGCGATGTTGTGGATGGCTTTGTATGTTATGGTTAGCATTTTGAATTTTACACGGTGGGGTAGGGGAAGCCAGGGAAGGGATTGGCAGAGATGGGTGGCAGTCACGGATCAATTAGTGAGGTGTATTAGTCTAGCAGCAGCAGACTAAAGGGGGAATAGCCTGCTTAAGGGTAGGCCATTAAGGAGAGAGTTGCAGTAGTCAAAAAAATAATTATATATATATATATATATATATATATATATATATATATATATATATATATATATATATATATATATATAGTAGTCCATATACTTTATTGTATTACACCTATTTACTACCGGCAGTGATCTATCATCACTTATATTGATCTTCTGCCATCCTCTGAAGCAACACCCTGGGCCATGCAGCTTTATGGCCACCTCAAAAATCCAACTGTTATTATTTGACAACACAAAATTAACCCCATAAAACAATGCCATTGACATTGTAAATTAGGTTTGGCTTGTCACTGGTTTGGTTTGGGCGTAAAAACATTTGAACTTACCTTACCCTCTGCTCCCCCGACAGATGGAACTCTCCTATACTCCAGCATTGGACTGTTGGGGCTGTGGCTTGTATAAGTCAGGGCACCAGATCACTGGGGCATTCAAGAGAACATGCTGCATGGACCAGTCTGGCAGTGCACAATAGTGAAGGACTGGGTAAGTAAATACAATTTTCTATGTCCCCTGAACCTAAACAAGCAATTAAAGGGGTTGTAATTCTATGCATTAAGGTGAAAAAACATCAGACAATGCCGGCCCCCCCAGCCCCCCCCGTTTTACTTACCTGACCCCTCAAAAGTCCCACGCTCGCACCCGACATTCCCTTTGCCGATCAGCCTGGCCACTGATTGGTTACAGTGAATGGATTGAAAGCAGCTCAGCCATTGGCTCGAGCTGCTGCCAATCACATCCAATGACGTGGCGTGCCGGGGGGGCGGGGCAGAGTTATACAGTGAGTGGCTATGGCCGCTGGCTGTATCACGGGAGTGTCCCTGCAAGCACTTCTCACCATGCGAGGGAGCTCGCATGAATGTGAGAAGTCCTTGCGGGGGGGGGGTGGAGACAGCCACTGAGGGACCCCAGAAGACCAGGTTCGGGGCCTCTCTGTGCAAAACGAGCTGCACAGTGGAGGTAAGTATAACATGTTTGTTATTTAAAAAAAAAATACCTTTACAACCCCTTTAAGCCCTTTGGTGTTAGTTCAGCCCACTGCTAAGATATCTATTTAAAGCTTTCTACAGTTTGGTAATTTATGCAGAACTAAACTGTATCTACAAACCAAATTAAATTTGTTTTTAACCTATCCATCCATGTATGCATGCTTGATTGTGTTGAGAAATCACTTTGAAAAACACCTCCTAGCATTTCTAGCTGCGGCTGGTAAATTTGAATCTAGTACAAAAAAAGAGACAATAGTGACATGGAGGTTGGTGAAAGGAACCATGGAGCATAGTGGAAGGCTATAAGATTGACAATCATGGAAGTGTGACTTTGGTCTGTGATCTGTCTGCACTGGAGCAGTGTTTGATGGCATGGGCAGTAGGAGAGGTAAGTATATACTTTCTCACTACAAATGCTCCATGATCCCTTTTGCACATAAATATATCATATCTTAAATAATTCCAGAAAACTTTTGAATAAACACAGACATTTTTGGTTCACATACATTGAAATACATGTTCAAGTTCTCCCACTTTGTCCAAGTTACCCCTCCTTAGCAAACTCCTACTCTGCAAAATTCCATATACTTACTTGTTTATAGGATACTTTAGAGGACACATAGGGGAGATTAAAGCTGCATTCACCCCAAGCGTGTTCAGCTCATAAAAAGCTTGTAAAACACCCGAAAAAAAGCCTGAAAAATGGCCAACAAGCAAAATCCCATTAATTTCACCTGTTCACATCTGAGCGTTTTGTCACTTGTAGCAAAATGCCTTAAGGCCAGTTCACACCATAGAAACCCAGTCCGGATGCGTTCCAGCTGCTTTTTTTGCAGGTGTGTTATTGATGCATTTTTGGATGCATTTTTGATGCAGTCCAGTGCTTCCCCTCCTCTTTTTTCTTAACCTTAAATAAGGACAAGTGTGTTCCAGTGCTTTTTTTTTTGGTGCGTTTGGGTGTGTAACAATGCATTTTTACTGCATTTTACAGCGTTCCAGTACAGTCCAGTGCAGGAAAAATGCAGCATGTTCTACTCTTTTTGTGGAACTGGAATGCACTGGAACTGCAAGCACTGGTATGAACTATGCCAGTGAAAACCATATAATCTACTTTCTATGCATTTTTGATGCAGAAAAAAACGCACTGGACTGCATGTGGTGTGATCTGGCCCTGAAGCTCAAAAAAGAACATGGGCTTCTTTGGGGCAGATTACAGGCATTTTTCTGCTTTTTACATTGGTGACCTGTACAAAATCGCAGCAAAAACGCTAAAACTGGAGCACTCAGAATCTGGTTGCAGCTGTGCATGGTAGCCAATCAGCTTCTAACTTCAGCTTGTTCACGCTCATTGGTTTCTATGCAGAACTGCACCAGATTTTGCACTCTCCAGCATAGTAAATCTCCCCCACAGTGCCAATATGGGGCAGACAGACACAGTTGGAGGAGAACTACAGACTCCGGTGTGGTCAGACCTGTACCATGCAATATAAAAGAAGAGATGCCTATGCTTAAATCCAAATAGTTTACCTTGTATATAACATATCAGCAGGGGCAGACTGACAACTCATGGGGCCCCCGGGCAATAGGAGATTATGGGACCCCTGGGCAATAGGAGATTATGGAGCCCCTGGGCAATAGGAGATTATGGGGCCCTCAGGCAATAGGAGATTATGGGGCCCCCAGGCAATAGATTATGGGGCCACACAGTACACACGTATACAGTATACACACACAGACGCATAATATACACACACAGTATACACACACAAAAGCTATAATCTTGGGATTTAAAAAAAAACACAGATTTTTTGCATACTGCCCCTGGTTTTATTGAGGCTGAAAACCCTGATGGGGCCCCTTAGTGGCATGGGGCCCTCGGGCAAAGCCCGAGTGCCCAAATGGTCAGTCCGCCCCTGCACATCAGGCACTAAAGGAGTGTGACTGCATGTTAATATGTTAAAAATTCTGAATAAACACATTGCACACTGCTGTATATACTCTGACATATTTCTAGCAAAACTTTGCCTAAAAATAGGGATTTTGGCTTACGTTTATTGCAATACATATTCAAGCTAAGTAATCTCTCTTTGGCCTGTGGAGTAGTGTTTGATGGGATAGGCATTAGGAGAGCTAAGTTATTATGTAATGTGTTGGGTCACATACAATTTTTAACTTATAGATCTTATTATGGTTGGTATTGCAATAAGTATGTCTGTTATTGCACTAATCACAATATACTACACTATTTATACTTGGTACTTTTCAGATAGTGATAGTTCTTTTATACAAGATTTTACTTGTTTTTGATCGATACATATATCTTTGTAATCCTGAATACCCATTTGTATATATTTGTTTTTGGTTCTAAACATACTGGGGGTTATTTACGAAAGGCAAATCCACTTTGCACTGAAAGGGCACTTGAAAGTGCAGTCGCTCTAAATCTAAGGGGTAGATCTGAAATGAGTGGAAGCTCTGCTGATTTTATCATCCCATAATCTGCAAGCTAAAATGCTGTTTTTTATTTCCCTTACATGTCCCCCTCAGATCTACAGCGACTTTACTTTCAAGTGCACTTGCAGTGCAAAGTGGATTTTCCTTTAGTAAATAACCCCCACTGTGTCACAACATAATTTTTTTTTAATATTTTCTATTTTGAAGTCATAATACACCAGCCATTAATTAAAATTACCTCTGGATTGGGTATCTATATCAAATGCCCACAGTGACTTCTGTTCCCAGGAAATATGGCCATTACACCATTTTCAGACCTATAGAAACAGGGCCGTGGTGCAGTTTCTGGCCTAATCTACACATGGTCATCTGGGTCACTTCTGGGTCTTTGGCAAGATGCCCGCTTTATCATTTCTGGTGGTGAGGACACAATTATGAATCACATACACCTGCAAATGGGTACAACTATTTTTATAAATATGTAGAGCCATATGAAAAGACTGCCCCCTGATAACGTCCTATTGGATGAAACGCATTGGGATGGAGATATTGGTGCTGACCTCATGCCACTGTGTGATCCCGGGTCCTGTATGGTGAGTAAACTTACTACACTATGAGACATTCCTTTGCGCTCGTGGTGAGCTTTATTTATCCTCAGCTGGATTATACCAGAAGGTACTTAAGGGGCAAGTTGCCACACCTGTTGGATTTTAGATGTACTCAGATGTTTATGCTACTGTGTGTGATTGGTCACCTGGGCACCATTTGATCTTGTTCTTGACACAGACTGACATGCTGCTGTATTGGTAGCGTAAGGGCTTACCTAGGTTGGAGTCCATGGTGCAGAGATGTACGCTCACCCTTGAAAATAAACACAGCCCACGGTAACAAAGAGATAAGCTACCTGGGCTGTAAATCTGTGCACAGGGGCTTGACAGGAATAGCCAAGGGATAGTCGAGGTAAAGCCACAGTCAGGGATTCCAGAAGTCAGGATAACGATAAACAAAGCCAGGGTCAGTCTTGGAACATTGAAGCACTGCAACAGACGACAGGCGCACAGGAAAACTTGGCAAACATAAGAAAATGAACTGACAATGACAAAGCCCTCAGAGTGAGACATGGTTTTATACCCAGCTAATTAGGTAACCTGCCTCAGCTGATCCAGAAGTGACAGGTACAAACAGAGTATCGCCCACAGTAGTTCATGCTAAACTAGGCATGGCTGGAAAACAGGCTGAATAGAACCGAGGTGTGGCTCAGTGGTAAAGAAAAAGGAGCAAGAACATGAGTTCAATACTACTCAGAGCCACTTGGGCCATCTGCAAGGCATGGTAGGGACCGTGACAGGTAGCCTCTTAATCTGGTGAGCATTGAATCCACTTACTGTTGGTGACTGTTGAACACTGTTTTTTACATCCCTGAATATTGATGTTACTGGAACAAGCTTTCTTTGTCTTCTTACCTAGCACACTGTGGGACTTTATTTTGTGTCACAATTGGACTTTTAATTAGTCCATTTTCTTATTTTTTTTTTTATCAGTTATCATATGTTACTATATATCAGTACACGTTTTAATATACTGGCGCTACACTATTGTTTAAAATTTACTTTTTGTCTGCATGGAACTGTGTCGTTTGAATTTTCATCTTAGTGAGATAGTCACTTTAACATAAAAAAAAAACATTGGTTCAACTGTAGTACATGGTATATTTTAGAAGGCTATAGTTTTTCTTTAACATATTTCTCATGCAACACTTATTGGCCTTTCTTAGAACAACCAACAAAACTATGCTTTGGAAATATACCACTTTTTTACATTTACATACTGTATCTTAGATTCATTTTCAGATTATCCCATCTTCAACCTTATCTTCGTTCTTTGTTTAGACATATTGCTTTATCAGTTTTAGCAAAGATAAAATTTGCATGTCCCCTTGGGAATTACCTCAGTGTGTGGTCTGACTCCAGTAGCCTTGGAGAATATCTACAAAAACACAGGAAGTTATGATAATTGATTTGCACACTAGAGAGTTAGAAGAAGTCTGAATTATTAAATACAAAAAATGTACATTAAAACCGGAATATCATGTAAAATGATGACAAATCCTGAACCCACCTGAAAGTGAAATGTCATATTTGTATAGTTTTTAAGCATATATTTCTCAAAAAATTTCAGCTTCAAATACATTTTTTAAGGTTTTTGCTTTTATTGCCTACATTTTTATTACAACTAAAGAAAAAGTACGGGTACTTTCATAGTACGAAAAGAGAACTAATAAGACATGTACAGTGCTGTTAAAAATTAGTAACTTTTATTCTGATAATCTAAAAATTGTACAAAATTTTGTCAATTTAGGACAAGGCTGACACATAAAAATGCATTTAAAACATTACACCAACTTGCTCAAATACTTCTTGTAGCATTTCTAAGATTTTGATTGTTCGTACAAAACATTCATTAAGTACATTGTTTACAGTATAATTGCAACAACGATAAAGGATGAAGTGAGCAACTGACTTTGTTTCAATTAAATATTTCTAATTTGTGATTGATGGGTAAGGAATCTAAGGTACATAAAGAACAATTGTTATATAAAACATGACCAAAAAATATAATAAAATCTGAAAAATCACACATGTCAGGAAGAAGAAATTATTTCATTAAGTTCCTTTTGGTGTTCTGATCTAAAAAGTTTTATTTTTTTATTATTACTACTAAATAAAGTAAATCATTAAAATTGAATTCCAGCTTAGATTTAAAGTGGGGTACCCCCTAAAAAAAAAAAAATTCAAAGTCAGCAGCTACAAATACTGCAGCTGCTGGCTTTTAATAATCGGACACTTACCTGCCCCAGGGTCCAGCGATGCGGGGGAACGAAGCCCCCCCTCGCTCCCCGCTCCACGGCGCAGGGCACCGTGATACGCCGTACAGTCACCTGGGACACATGACAGGTCCCAGGTGAATGTGCGGCGCGAGGGGAAGTGATGTCACCAGCCCGGGCAATGAGGAAGGCAGATTACGAGGGACCCCCTAGCAACCGGTATTTAGAGGTGAGTAAAAAAATTTTTTTTTGCCAATTATTTTTTTTTTTTACGAATTTTAATCAGTTTTAATTTTTTGGTGGCAACACCACTTTAACTAGCTTTAAACCTGTCCCCTCCCCTCCCCTAGCACCCAAGCTAACTAACTTGTGTAAGATAGATGTGTATACTTACCTATTTTCAGTCTGCTCTGGTCTTGTCAAGTAATAAGGCTTCCCTGTGTCAGTCAGCCAAGACGGCATCAGGAAGCAAAGGGAATGCCAACAATGGATTGAAAACCTATGGGTGGCATCACGGCTCCAGGCTTTACTAGCTGTTGTAATGCACTCTCTTGTCTTACCTACAGCCACTGCTGGCTGACACCAGGGAGTGGGCTAAAAATAGGTAAGTATATACTTTCTTACACAGGTTAGTTAGCATAGGTGTAGGATGGCAGTTTTAAAGTGGTTGTAAACTCTAAACATTTTTTACCTTAATGCATCCCTTGCATTTTTTCATCCCCCTTCCTCTTTTCTCACACACACACAGACACACAGAACTGCTTGCTTTGTAGCCTCCCTATTGGAAAAGACTGAGAGCCAATCATCAGGGAGCAGCAGCAAAGCACTGTGGAATATGAAGTCCCAGCACAAAGCAGCCTGACTGACTGGTGAGGGGAGCAGGACTGCAAATCCCAGGCTGCACTGCAGAGAGAGCAAGAGGATTGTGGAGGAGTCTATAAAAGACACAGAGAAGACTAGGCCAAAAAGCCTTGCTTCTGGATCCCATCAGGAGAGCAACCCCTCTGTTGCTGTGTGTGAGGGGGGTTGCAGCCTACCAAGGGGCACACAGTCTCCAGCTCCAGCTCAGAGAAACAGAACCTGTAAGCTTCCAGAAGGATCTGCAGCCATGTGGAATGTCACGAAAGAGGCAGTTTCAACAGCTCAGAGATCGGCCTGCAACCAGGAGAGTCAGTCGATCACTCTGTGAAGGATTGCGCATAGGATTGGTGAGAGGGCTTTGCCCAGGAACCTTATTGCATTCCATAAGATACCACACCTGAACGCTGTGCACAGACACCTATTATCTGGATCACATAGAGGAGTGCTACATCACAGCACCAGCTACTTTACATTCCTCCTCATCACCCTGTTACACTGAGGGACCCTTGTCCACAGAGCTCTTACATGCCGGTGAAGAGAACAAACTCAAAGCTTTGCTCCTAGAACATTACTGTTGTTGCTCTTAAAGGGGACATGCCACGTGTGTTTAAATGGCTTCATTGTGTGTATTGGAGGTGTTACAGGCCGGCCTGGGTTTCCCCTTTAGCCATAGCATTCTATACATACAATAGTTTGTTCGGGGAGTTCATTTAATCTGTGTACCTTGTTATTTACTCTTTATTTGTTGCATAATGTTATTGACTGTTCTTTTTTGTTTTTTTTTAAACTGTTTCACCCAAGTCCTGGCTGCTTATACAGGCCTTGGCTGACTAATATCAATCTAAGCTTTTCTCTGGTCCAAGTAAACTTTAAAGAACAGAACTGTGTTTGTGTATTATTATTGGGTTATTCCATTAACCTTCTTGCTAGGTGTGCCAGAGGGGCTGGGAGTCTGGGACAGTTCTTTGGGGTTGAGAGGCAGAGTAACGGACTGAACCAATAAAAGCAGCCCCTTCGGGGGTGTTGCTAAACATGTAAAAGTATTTGAAATTATTTATTAAAATTATTATTTGTAAAAATAGCTCTGTTATATTAGGTGATAAAATCGTGGCTGCCATTTCACTTATGAAACCAAAATTCACTGCGCATAGCATTAGGAATTGCTCCATCTGTACCAATATGTCAAAACAGACTAAACACAGCTTGGTTACGTTCATTACAAGGTGTCTATAAATATTGTTTGTGTCCAGCCTTTAAAAAATAAACTGAAAGGAAGAGATCTTTTATTAATAGAATGGAAGGTTGCATAGATAATAAATAAAGTATGTATACACAGTGCCTTGAAAAAGTATTCATCCCACCCTTTGAAATTTTCCAAATTTCAAATTCAGTACCTAAGTAAACTATCTCCAGTCCCAATAACTGTCATATGGGAAATATTACCAAGCCTGTGTCGCCCTGGCCAGATTGTTATCTTAGCCCCCTGGATCCAGAAAGTGTAGCCAGTGCAGGAGGCACAGCGACCATTTTCCTGGAGACCAGATGTGGGCAGGACTGGGACTGGCAGCCTTCCTAAGGTCAGGCTTTAGCCATGTCCACTGGGCCAAGAAAGAGGAAGAAAACCTGACCTGGATGGAGGAGTGGGGACCATAAGGCTGCACAGCAAGGAGAACAATGCTGCTGTGTACTGCTGTGAGCGAGGACCACATTGTACAAAGCCTATAGAAAGTTGCAGGGTGGCAGAGTGATACAGGCTTCTGAGTGCTGAGTTCAGTAAGCAGAGAAGAAAACTCCATAGATTCTGCCTGGACTTTCACTTAAGACTCCACAGAGGGAGAAAGCAGTAAAGAAGAGTGCGGAGCCTAGGGCAAATTTCACATGGACGTTTGTACCTGACAGCAGCTAAACATCAGTAATCTGCAGTTCTGCACTTGAAAAAGTTGAAATATTTCCTGCAGATAGTTGCAGTTTGTAAATGAGGTTAGCTGTGTTTAGCTGCAGATAGCTGTGCCTGCATGTTCAGATTTTTTTTTCTCAATACCTCATTCTTGGGGGGTTAATTTACCATAAGCAACTCATCTTCCACTTTGCACGTAGTTTTCTCAGCAAGTAGATATGCTTTGTAATTGAAATGGGGTGTAGAACAAAGCTTGTGTTTACCATTGTGTGTCTGCTTGAGAGGAGAAGATTGATTGCTGGTTCATGTGCACGCCACTACTTTTAAAAATACACTGCACCAAATTGCATGGTACTTCGGTACCATGCAGTTTGGTGACTGCAAGCATACTGCATTGCAGATCACAAGAGCAGTGCAGCCACTTACATTGTGGAAAACCCACACCGAACGCACCTTTCCCACACCACGTTGTGAACCAGCCCTGAGGTAGATAGAGAGGCAAATTAAGTGAAGTTGGGTACTTGCTCTACATCCTAGACTTGCTCTTCGCCTTGGAATTTTGTTACCATCAGGAGAAATAACCCATAACTCTTTGGGACATTCCCTTGGATTACAAATACTATCATTAAAAAAGCAAGCACTCCCGCTAGGGTTTAAACACTTAGCGACTGCCTCACGTAATTTACGTACAGGGCGACCAATGTGTGCTGGATCACGTATCTGGTACATAATCGGTGCTTCCAGGTAAGATGTACACACACGTGCGCACCCACAGCCCTGGCTGTGCTGTGATTTGTTACAGCACAAGCAGATCATCAGGTCCAATCCAATGATTGATTGCCAGGACCCGTTGATCGGCTCCGTCGTTCACAGAAGAGGGGTCTGTGTTGTAAACAACACAGAGCCCTGTTCACTGACATGTGATCTTGCTGTTTTTATATTCCATGCAAAGCAGGGCTAAAAATCAGAATCACTTAGTAAAAGCAGCACATATAAGCCCTTGTACACACTGTCGGACATTTCCCGACGGAAAATGTCCGATCGGACCGCATTGGCGGATAATCCGACTGTGTGTGGGCTCCATCGGACAAAGTTTTAGAGCTGGGCTATAAAACTTTCCGACAACATGATCCGATCGGACTTTGTCCGATTGTGTGTAGAGAATTCTGATCGGACAAAGTGCTACGCATGCTCAGATCAAATTCCTAGACCAAAGCTATTGGCTACTAGCCTGAACGTAGTCCCGTCGTAACGAAATAACGTCATCACTTTACGTACGATTGGATTTTCCGACAACTTTGCCCGACCGTGTGTATGCAACACAAGTTTCGGACAAAATCCGTTGGACAAAATCTGACGGATTTTGTTGTCGGAATGTCTGACCGTGTGTACAAGGGCTTACACACATTACACATTGTTAGGCACATAGTTGATCACCCCTAGATGTTAACTCCTTCCGTCAGTGTCATTATTAAAATGACAGAGTATAGTATTAGCACTGATCACTGTATTAGTGTCACTATTGATGTCAGTGTCAGTTATTCAGGTAGTGTACCCCCCAGGTAACATCAGTTAGTGTCAGCTTGTTCGCCATGCTATCACAGTCCCACTATAAGTTGCTGATCCCCGCCATTACTAAAATAAAATAAAAAATGTAAAAAAATAAAATATCCAGTTTACATATACCACAGTTTGTAGACGCTATATCTTTTATGCAAACCAAATAATATACACATAGTGGGATTTTTTTTTTATTTTTTTTACCAAAGACATGTAGCAGAATACATTTTGGCCTAAATTCATGGAGTAATTTGAGTTTTTACATTTTTTATTGAATACGTTTTATCACAGAAAGTAAAAAAAAAAAAAAAATATATATATATATATATATATATATATATATATATATATATATATATATATTCGGTCTTTTTTTATAGCACAAAAAAAACTGTGGTGATCAAATACTACCAAAAGAACGCTCTATTTGTGTGAAAAAAATTATATCAATTAAATTTGCAAACAGTGTTGCATGACCACGCAATTGTCAGTTAAAGTAGCACAATGCCAAAAAGCAAAAAATGGCCTGGTCATGAAAGGGATAAAACCTTCCAGAGGGCAAATAGTTAAAGGTTTCACGGCCATGAGACTTTATATAGGTCTTTCCACTGGCCACCATTTCTTAAAGTCCTTATCTATGTGGTAAATTTACTGCGGCTATTGCAGTTTGCAGTTGATAGAGTTTTTCCCTTTTTGGCCTAATGTGTTCTGGCCAGGGCCTTTACAGGGAATTTAAGGGGACAAATATTATTTGTACTGCTATGCTGCTCATTAACTTGACATTCTACAACATGTCAGCTCTACTGGGATAAGATCTGTGTTACCATTGTTCTTTTTCCAGGGCTTATCCTATCCCTTATAAAACTCTTTTACATTGCTACTGCTGTGTTGGGGAGTTTTTGGGTCAAGTTAAAGGCGGGTGATCCATGGGAAGGGTTGGAACCCATTCGGACCAGCAGTTCCAGCAGCTTTACAGAAAATACTACCCTGCCCCCCCTCCCCCATGAACCATACCAGGCTATAGCCTGTCAACATGGGGGAGGAGTTATTCGGCAGGCACAGCTTTTTTTTTTCCAGGTCCAGCCGTGCAGCAGGCGTTGTGATTGATGTTGGATCTACATCAGGGGACGATGTTTTTTTAGTTTTTAGTTTTCAATTTTGATGTGGGGTTCCCCTTAGATCCCATTGATGTTTACATTTCAGCTGTCAGTGTGGAAACCTGCTGAGAGATGATGAGTCATTGGTTATTGGCCCGCTGCTTAACCACTTGAGATCCGCGCTATTGCCATATGACGGCATTAGCGCGGATCTACTTTTCCGGGACTACGTCTATTGACGTCGTCCCGGTTACGAGCGGCCTGCGCGCCCCCTGAGGGGCGCGCGCGGCGCGCTCTGTGATCGGCGAGTCCATGAGACTCGCCTGATCACCGATCCGTGTAAGGGGTCGATCCCGACCCCTTATCACGTGATCAGCTGTCAGCCAATGACAGCTGATCATGTGACAGAACGGAGCCGGTAATCGGCTATTATTCCTCCTCGCGCTGACAGCGCGAGGAGAGAAAAAAAAAGCCGATCACCGGCGTCCGTGATCGGGACATCAGTCCCGATCACGGCCAGCAATACAGCTGACCACCTGCCCCCTGCCAGTGCCCACCTGCCCACCGCAGTGCCATCCTGAATGAAAGTAAGTGCCCCCCATCAGTGCCACCCAGCAGTGCCCATAGTGCCCACAGCGCCACCCACAGTGCCACCCACAGTGCCACCCACAATGCCACCCACAGTGCCATCCAGCAGTGCCACCAACAGTGCCACCCACAGTGCCCACAATCTACCGCAAAGGTGCTGCACCCCAGTGCCGCCCATCAGTGCCCAGCAGTGCCGCCCATCAGTGCCCAGCAGTGCCGCCCATCAGTGCCCAGCAGTGCCACCTATCAGAGCCACCTATCAGTGCCACCTATCAGTGCCCATCAGTCCCATCTATCAGTGGTACCTATCAGTGCCCATCCGTGCCACCCATCCGTGCCACTTATCCGTGCCACCCATCCATGCCATCTTATCTGTGCCCATCTTTGCCCATCAGTGCCGCCTTATCTGTGCCGATCGTTGCCGCCTTATCTGTGCCTATTAGTGCCGCCTTAACTATGCCTATCAGTGCCCACCAGTGCAGCCTATCAGTGCCCACCAATGCAGCCTATCAGTGCCCACCAATGCAGCCCATCAGTGCCCACCAATGCAGCCATCAGTGCCGCCTAATCAGCGCACTTCAATGAAGGAGAAAAATGACCCGTTTGCAAAATTGTATAACAAACTATTAAAACATGATTTTTTTTTTTTGCATCTTTTTTTGTTTGTTTAGCAAAAAATAAAACTCCGAGCTGTAACTAAATACCACCAAAAGAAAGCTCTATTTGTGGGAAAAAAATGATAAAAATTTCATTTGGGTACAGTGTTGTATGACCGCGCAATTGTCATTCAAAGTGCATCAGCGCTGAAAGCTGAAAATTGGTCTGGGACTGAGGGGGGTTTAAGTGCCCAGTAAGCAAGTGGTTAACAACCAACTATTGTTCACACTTAATTCCAATCAGTTGATCATTTTTCGAGAGGTTCGAATTCAAAACTTTCTAAAAATTTGGAATTTGTTAAAAAATGAATAAATTAAACAAACGTACTATTTAATTCGGAAATCTGGATGCATCTGAATCTATGAATAAACAAAAATTTGTCTGAATTTGTATTTGTACAGAAACAAATTGCACATGTCTATTGATTATCAAATAATCAATCAATCGCACTGTTATTTTTTTTATTGTTTTTCGATTGCCTAGTTCATATGTTTTCTCCCTTTGTTAATGTACAAGTAGATTTCAACACAGGAGGTAAATTTACTGAAACTGGAGCATGCAAAATCTGGTGCAGCTGTACATAGTGGCCAATCAGCTTCTAACTTCAGCTTCTTCAATCAAGGCCCCTTTCACACGGACGATCCGTTCGGGTCCGCCTGTCAGAATTTCAGGCAGATCTGAACGGATGCTCCATAGAGGTCTATGGAGCGTCGGATGTCAGCGGTGACAAGTCCGCTGACATCCGACCCGCTCCGATCCGAAAAAGTGTGACGGAGGAAAAAGCTATTTTTCCATCTGTCATCGGATCAGATCGGGTGACGACGGACACTGCGGTCCGTCGTCACCCAATCTCCCATAGGGGAAAGCGGAGCTGTGACAGGTCCGTCCCTGCGCAGTGTGCAGAGACGGACCTGACATCTTCCTGCTCAGCGGATATCGCTCCGGCAATCCCCGCTGAGCAAACGGATATCCACGGGGCAGATCAGCACTGATCCGCCCCGTGTGAAAGGACCCTAAGCTTTGACAAAAAAGCCTGGAAGCTGATTGGTTTCTATGCAGATTTTGCACTCTCTGGTTTTAGTAAATCAACCCCATTATGACTTTATATTGATATACGTAATCAAACCTGGTCTGTAAGCTGACAATTAAATGGGGAAGGGACCTAAATGAGCTCACAGCAGTCAATATCAGGTAAATTCATCTTGTAACTATCCAGAGAGCAGACAGGGGATGGGATAGTGTGGAATAGTGGAAAAGTGGGTCTGTAGATATTTGGGATATGAATGGTGATGCCCCTGTTCCTGTGCAGTCCAACCCCACAGTATAGCACAGCAAATTTTTGTAGATTATAGGGGTATTACAAGATTATGTACAGAGGACCATATACACCATATACACACGTGCCGGCACCTGGAATTAGAGGATAAAGCATGTAAGTCCAATCTAAAGACATGCAGGTAGGTTGATTGGCTTCTGTCCAAAATTGGGCCTAGTATATGAGTGGGGACCTTGGACTGGGGGCTCCTTGATTGTAGGGACCGATGTGAGTGTGCAATGTACAGGGATAGGGACAATTGTAGACACTCACTCAGGTTGAACTGGATGGACTGGTGTCTTTATTCAACCTAACTAACTATGAAACTATGAAGTGTTTCTCTGTCCTGCAATAGGTGGCCATGTGCTTGCTTTAAAGCCTATACTCATAAGTTAGAAAAGGGTTTTCTAGAAAACTAGCATTCAAACCTAGAAAACATGTCCTACAAACAACAAATTTTGCTAAAAAAAAATTCCACACTGAGGAATTAGAGTGGTGTACTGCTTGTGACCGAGACACAGCTAAGCTGCTGGTTACCTGGCTTTTGGGACCCTTGAGGCCATTGGTGACAAAACCCTGTTAAAGGACAAGTTGTCTGAGAAGTTTTATTTGTACCAGTAGTGTGGAGTTGTTTATATTATGCTGCAATCAAGCTGTTTAAATTTGAAGGACCCTTTGCTTTTACCAAACTGCTTGGCTGATGATCTCGGGCTTTTCAACATAACAGGGGGCATAACAATTTTACTGTATATAACTAGATCCAACATGAACCTGCTTTACTAATTTGCTAGTGCCATTCATAATACATTGCTCATTAATTAATGAATTCTGTATTCTTGTTATATTATCATTAATATTTCATAATCCTGCTGATCTGGACCGCTGCAATCTCTGGTTCTAAGCCCCGGTATAGCCGCTTCAGTAAATCCCCTCGGCATCCACGCATCTTCTCCATAGCTGACAGGACGGGCTATGCAGCTGCTGATTGGTCGGCACCGCCCATGTGACAGCACTGGCCAATTCTAATGTTCCAAAACAAATCCTCCTGACGAGGGACGTTTTGGACATCTTAGGGGATTTCTAAGCCCCAGACTCCTGGTGTGGATATACTGGCACTTAGAACGGGAGATTGCTGTGGGCCAGGTCAGCGGGACCAGGTGAGGGGGGGGGGTAGGAAGGGGTCTTGTGTAAGTTCACCTTACAGATTTTTCTGTAAAGGGGAACTTACCCTTTAATTTTCATTAATATTCAATCATAAATTTTCACATATGACACCATTTCTATGTAGCCCTGAAAAAAAGTATTATTTCAAAGAGGTCCCTCTGATTTTGTTTTTGATGAGTTAAAATTTCACCCTAAATAAAATGTATGGCTAGTGTGGTTTTGGTTCATATTAAAGAGTTACTAAACCCACAACAGTAAAATCAGTCTGTACAGTATATGCAGTAAAGCATGCTTGCTATATTAACTGTGGAACCTAAGAGGTTAATCCTCTGCATTGTGTAAAAGGACTGTTTGATCCTGTCTTATCTGACCCCTCCTTCTTCCACTCTCCCAATCTATCTACTGATAGAACAGAGCCTTGGGGGGAGGCTGTGCATGCTCAGTTTGGTGTATATTGCTATAGAGTTTGTTTGTTTTTTCTTGGGAGAGAGCATGTGATCAGCACAGGGACAATCAGAACTGTCCAGACAGGGGGTCATGGGCCCTGCTGCCTCATAGGACAATCAGGGGAGAATGAAAACTCCTCCTACAAGCTTTAACCAGACAAGACTGCTATACTGTGTACTGCTGATGAGAAAAGGTATTTAGCAGTTTATATTTACTAAATGTGTACTGTGGGAGATCAGATATAGTGAATGCAGGGTCCTGGGTTTAGCAACACTTTAAAAGAGAGTAACACTTTTTTTTAAATCATACTTACCTAGGAGGTTGCAGCATCAATTCAATGCTGCATCTGTCCCCCTCTGGCTCTAAGGCTGAGAAATGAGTGATCAAACACCGCTGATTGTTCATTTCTCCCTGCCACTATGAGCAGAGAGCCGGTGACTATCAGTCACCTCTGTCTGCTCTGCAGTTGTCCAGCGCACTAGAAATGAAAAGGGTTGGAAGGGACAGATTGCTGGGATTATGAAAACAGCATTTCCACTGTCAAAAAGAATCCCAGTAGAAAATATTACTGCTGCTTATCATTCTACATACAGCCCTTGAGGATTTTTTGGGGGGAGATATTCTCTTCGGATGAAAACAAATAGATCTTGAAATGTAAATCCGTAAAAAGACATTTGCAGCAAACAACTTGGTCTTAGCTAAATAAGTTACTACAAAGAAAAATTTCCATTGACTAATTTCCAATTATCTTCCTCTCAGGAACCAGCATGACTTAGCTGAATGTTTATCAGGGGAATAGGAGAAACTCGTTTTCTAGTACACAGCTAAATCAACAACACTGTTTAAAATGAAATGCATTTTCTTTATAAAATATATTTGTTTCACTGATCAATGCGTGATTTAAATTAGGGCTTCCTCTAACCTGTCCTGACTATAACCTATTGCAATGCTAGTCTTCATTTTTTTTTCTTCTTGTTACATGACTAAATTAAAATGTTCATATAGGGTTTTTTTTGTAATAAATTCAGATTAACCCAAGATTCCAGATACATTCCCCAACTAATGATTTCCCTTATTTATAAAGCTTATTTTCTATCATTATTAAACTTTAACTACGAAAGAGGTGTCCCAGCTTCTTTATTTGTTCTTGTTTGCTAGACAATTACCGTATTTATCGGCTTATAACATGCACTTTTTTTCCTCTTAAAATCAGAGGAAAATCGTGGGTGCTTGTTATAAGCCGATCCCCCGCCGATTGAGCCTCTCGGCCATTCTCGGCAGCTTTCGGCCGATTTCGGCCGCTCTCACAGTCCCGCGTGAGCCGCCGAGAATGGCCGAGAGTGGCCGAAAGCCGGTGGGAAAGGCCGAAAGCCTCCGAGAGCTACCGAGTGCCACCGAGATACACAAGACATCCGGCTCTGAATCTCGGCTGCGCCTGCAAATTAAACTGACAAGGCTGCAGGACAAGGCTGTAAATGACACTGGCAAAGCTGCAGATGGACACTGACAAGGGTGCAATGATGAACAAGGCTGCAGATGCACAAAAGTTAGTTTTTTTTCTTAAACTTCCCTTCTAAAAGTTTTTTTTCTTAAAATTCCCTCCTAAACTTGGGGTGCGTGTTATACACCAATAAATACGGTACTTAAAACCCCTAAGCATTATATATTTTTTGGAAGCAGAGACCGTGGAGATTAAAATGATGGTTGTTTTCAATCTGGGTGATCTACAGTATGTACATTGCAAGGATTATAACAACCTTTGTTGCAGATTCCTATCTTTTGTTATTCTTAAGAAATCCCTGTTTGTTCCTCTGTGCCCCTGTTCTGATTGGGCCTAATGGGAGTGCTTTCCTAATTATCCATCAGCTGCAGCAGCTGCAGGGCTCTAATGAGGAAATCTGCTGGGCCTGCATCCCTTTAGGCGTGATTTCATATTGGGAGTATCTCACCAAAAATGACATTTTTGTTGCAGGGGATGCCTGAAATATTATTTGTATCTTAGGCAGACTTCTGGGTAAATTGGTGATCCAATCACACAGGCAGGAAATTATGTTTCTGGGGATGGTCAGATCACTTATTTTTAGCAAGGTAAACCTGTGGGCTCAGCTGTCATTATGACTCCCACTGATAGTGGTAGAGTGACTCCTTAAGCTGGCAGGCTACAGTTGTTTAAGTGAAATACAGAAAGTAAAAACAAAAAAACTGCAACTTATCAATCCTTAGATATGGTGGTTGCATTAGTTTACTCATTTTTTCCTTTATTTTCATGTAGTGATCTGGCTAATAACACTTACTGTTAATGTCTAATGCCCCATACACAAAGTCCAATTGGATTATGTTGTCGGAAAATCCGATCGTGTGTGGGCTTAATCTGACTTTTTCCGTCAGAATTTCCGACGGAAAAAGTTTGAGAGCTGGATCTAAAATTTTCAGATCTGACTTTTTCCAATCATGTGTAGAGAATTCCGACGCACAAAGTGCCACGCATGCTCAGAAAAAATTTGGAGACTAAAGCTATTGGCTACTGGCCTCTACGTAGGCCTGTCGTACGTTTTGTACATCACCTCGTTCCGAACGATTGGATTTTCCGACAACTTTGTGCGACCATGTGTATACAACACAGGTTTCGGCCAAAATCCGTCTGAAAAAATCAGACGGATTTTGTGGTCGGAATGTCCGACTGTGTGTATGGGGCATTAGGGTGTTTACACTGTATGGAGGAGAAATGGAGACATCTTTAAACAACAGAATTGTTAGTCTGAGGAGAGGCATTGGCATAAATATGTACAGTATATGCATAAGCGTATGTGCAGACATTTGAAAATTCTCATATATATATATATATATATATATATATTCTCATATATATATATATATATATATATATATATATATATATATATATATATATATATATATATATAGATATAGATATAGATATATATATAGATATCTCTATCTATCTATCTATATATATATATATATATATATATATATATATATATATATATATATATATACATAGTATATATATATATCAAAAAGCATTGCATCAAATATTGTGATATTAGAGTAATGCTTTAAAAAAATAAAATAAAAATGTCTTAGGAAACAGATATACTGTATAGTTAAAGATGCCCTAAGGACGTGGGATTTTGTGTTCGGTCTTTTTCAGCAATGCAATCATTTCATATCATCTCAGATTCTCTGGGAACTTCAATGTGAGAGCTGATCACACCGATAACATCTTTCAGTTAGACAAGAATTAACTAGTTTAAAAACACATTTACAATAATTCATTTTATCTGTTTACATGACAGTTGATATACAGAAGGTTATGATTTTAGTTTTATAGATATAGAAAAAATATATAAATTATCCAAGGGAAATCTCCTAACATCTGGATAGAGAAGGACTAACGGAAGGAAACAAGCAAATATACTGGAGCTATATTATTTACAAGGTCAGAAGCAGGGCTGCATTCACCCTTATACAATGAGGTCAGCAAGCTAGAGAAGGTAGCATCAAACATCAAAAATTTACATATTGTAATTTATTCCTACTTTTATTTGCAACTTTTGGCTACTTCTGGGCATTTGTGGCTAAAAAAATGGTAAAGGAAAGAGGATACCGATTATGTTTAGAGACGTCAAAAGGATCTTTACAGTTCATAAAACATGAACCCATCTCTCCTACCATTGGTTGGTTGCTTTTATAGCTGAAAAGTATTTCTGCATCTAAAGCAGGCATATGTTGCCTTAAATATCTTCACTTATATTTTTTTTCTTAGCTCCCTGGCAAAGTCCCAAAAACATCTGTTGAACATGCCAGTGAAGTCCATCTAATGCAATTTCCTGTGATTGGGTGGCAACAATGCTGCACCGTCTCTTAAAATTCAGAGCAGAGTTGCCACTCTCAGAATGAAAAAAATGTTTCATTGGGCATTTCTATCGGTATAGTCACTGCTGATTCACAAGACTGTATCTTGTGAATCAGCAGCTTGCCACACCTAGTAAGGCCACCATATTTTACTGTAGCCTCATCCAAAATCATACTGTTGTGTCTCACACTACAGGAGGTACAGTATATGGTACAGGGTTCTGATTGGCTAAGCTGTCAGCCCAAAGTCAATGAAAGTGAGGAATATATTATAGGCAGCTATGCATAGGAATATTGAGGATTGCAAAATGGTACAATTGTATGAAAGATTTAGACATAAGGAGGGAAAGGGGAATATCCTATGGAAAATCTCAGAGACAATTCCAGGAAAACTGATGAATGCCTTGGCAACATACAAAATGACATTGGTCTTGTTAAAGTAATTTAGTGTGTTCATCATTTAGAACTGTTCTTCCCCAAGTGACAAGACTGTAGTTTTTGTTTAGGTTAGATGGTGTTGTCCCTAATAAAGTTTGTCCAGATAACATGTAGCATTATTCAATAAAGAGAACAATAAACAGCAATCATCTTGTCCTGACTTGACTTCAGGAAAATAGTTTCTGATTGGTTGCTATGGGGCACTAAAATACTCATTTATATATTAACCCCAAACTAAAAAAAAAAGCTAAATTAGGTGCAGGAACACTCAGATGCATGCATGTACCTTTACAATGCAACATAGGAGGCCGTCAATCCACTCCAATATACAATGAGAAAAATTATAAACACAACACTTTGTGTTTGCCCTTATTTATCACGAGCTGAACGCAAATAGCTACGACTTTTTCTATGTACACAAATGGCCTATTTCTCGCAAATATTGTTCATAAGTCTGTCTAAATCTGTGTTAGTGAGCACTTCTCCTTTTCCAAGATAATCCATCTACCTCACAGGTGTGGCATATCAAGATGCTGATTAGACACCATGATTATTGCCCAGGTGTGCCTTAGGCCGGCCACAATAAAAGGCCACTCTAAAATGTGCAGTTTTACTGTACTGGGGGGTCCGAAAACCAGTCAGTATCTGGTGTGATCACCATTTGCCTCACACAGTGCAGCACATCTCCTTCACATAGAGTTGATCAGGTTGTTGATTGTGGCCCGTGGAATATTGGTCCATGGGATAGAAGGCAGCAGGCATTTTCCATTGTATATATAATAAATTCAAACAAGACAAGCAATTCATTTTAAATAAAATATTTTATTGGAAAAAATATTTTGGCCACTGCTGTTTTTATTGGTTTAATAAATTTTCTAAAATATTTCTAAATAATTTTATTATAACATCACTTAAAAGTATAGATAAATAAATAAACCCAGCCACTACAGCTTAGGCTTAATAATATTTTCTCTTCTGAGCAAACAAAACAAACTTACGCCAAAGACATAGATCTGAACCACATAAAAAAGCTGTCACAAGGGAGAGGGGGGTGGGGAGCTGTCCTCTTCACTTTCTTCTGACAACTGTCCACAACCAGTAGGCCATATTTATAGGGGTATATTGCAGTATACATAATTTATTGGTGGGTTAACTGATTTAACTGACCTATCTGACCTATATTAACTCTAAAATGTATATATTTTTATTGGATAACTCATGCTAGCCTATGAAGTTATCCCATTTTCAAAACTATTGGGATATATTTAAGACAATTACCACTGCCTCAGATACCAAGAGGAAAGGGGGGCCTATAAATAGGCTTTTTTCCCCTCTTTTTCCTTACATAGGATAGAAGGCAGCAGGCATTTTCCATTGTCTCACTGGAAATAAAGTCAAATTGACAAATGGCTTTACCATTAAAATGTTGTAAAAATTGCAACCAGATAAACATTATCTTTAATTCTCCAGTGCAAGTCAGATGAAGGATTTTTTAACCCCGAAATAGACTAATAAAAATGTCTGAGAAAAATTCAACCAATCTGAAAAATTCTAGTCGCAAAGGCTAACATCCCAAGCAGAGACTGCATTTCTTTTAAAGTCTTTTTTTACATCTAATAAATATAATCAATAACTGAGAAATTTTATTTAATTTATCTAAAGGAAGTCTAAACTCCATGTTTAAAGAATTAATAGTCACACCCAAAAATTCCAAACAAGCAACAGGACCAACAGTATTTTCTTCAGCTAAAGCAATATTAAAATACCTACAAATACCAAAAAAGGAATCCAATAAATAATTGCATTCTTCTTAAATGTTTTTTTCCAAAATATAAAAAATCATCCAAATAATGTATAATTAAATCCGAACAACATACGGTTTTAACCTCCCATTCCAAAAAAGGTTGAAAATGCCTCGAAATAATAACAAGCCAAAGAGCAACCCATGGGTAGGCATTTATCAACAAGATATTCTCCCTGAAAATAAATACCCAATGAGCAAAAGGAATCAGGGTGTATCGGAAGAAGTCTAAAAGCAGATTTAACATCCGCTTTAGCCAATAAAGCGCCCTCACCTAACGAACGAAGATGTGAAATTGCAGATTCAAAAGATACATAAGCAACTGAAGACAAAGATGGGCCAATTTGATCATTTAAACAATCACCGTAAGGATACAACAAATGACGGATTAGCCAAAATGAATGGGGTTCTTTTTTAGGGATAATCCCCAAAGGAGAAATTCTCAAATTAGCAAAAGGAGGCTGCGAAAAAGGGCCCGCCATTCTCCTCTCATTAACTTTTGAACAATTTATCCCTAACAACAGAAGCTAATGCGTTAACAGAAGGTAAATTATGCATCTTACAACCAACTCCATTAAATTTAGGAAATTGAAAACTGTGCAAAAAAAGTCAATTAATACCAATGCTTGCTGCCGATCAGGATAAATTAGTAGCCAAGGCAACATGTTTACCATGTTCACTTTTGAACTGGCTTTTACCCATAAAGTCTCTAGATTGTTGTTGAGAATGTGACGATAATTTACAAAAAAAATTTGCTACAGGGTGAGCACCAGAGCAAAATGCACATTCATGTTTGTACCTGCAGGAATGAAGCCATTTACACTGGCTATCATTATACGTCAAACAAATCCCCTTTTTATAAGGCGGAGTAGAGTAAACACTAGAAGAACATTGGTTGGATGAGGCGGAACAGGTCGAGGAGGGAAGAATAAATTCAACCAAAGCCCCACATCTTTTACATCCCATTGCAAAGTAAGATGAATATTCAATTTATGTCTGAATGCTTCAACATACATAAACCAGGAATATCCACCGAATTTATGATAAGCTTCCAGAACAATGTCCATATGTTGGAACAGTCCAGGACTCTTATGTGGAAACCTCTTGCAAATAACGCTAGAGAAAATTGAAACAGCCTGAAGCCAATTAAAAATTGACTTGGCAATAGGACATTGGCAGAACATCCTAGGATTTGGGGATTCCAGGGCACCTTATGGCCTGGCCTGATGAATGAGCACGCATGCTCCGAACGCGTGCACGCATTTGCATCATCCCAGTGCGACTCCATACACCCCACCAGCTGACCTCCGTGACACTGTGCTGAACCGAGCCAGAGACACTGAAAACCACCGGCGCCACCGGACGAGACGCTCCAGCACAAGAGGATAACCTTTTCCTTGGAGTCCTGTGACGAACTGACCATTGGAACATTCTTTTATATATGATGTGCCTGAATTTCTACTATAAAGAGTGAGTGTACTACCTTCTAAATAAACAAATGTGGATTTTATTACTGCACTTAGGTTGGCGCTGTTTGTGTTTCTGCTTGTGCACTTAACCTCATCTACCATTTGATGTAGCTGGTGGAATGGAAAGAGTTACTTTAAGAATGCTAACACTTTGTTTTTGTCTAAATCTGAAATACATTTTCTGGCTGCAGGAAATTCTGCATCATTTAACTCATTCAGCCCCAGCTGAAGGGTCTGGCCGATTCCCTTCATTCATTTAGACCCCTTTCACACTGGAGTGTTTTGCAGGTGCTATATCGTTAAAAATAGTGCCTGCAAAATGCCCTAAAACAGCTGCTTCATTCACTCCATTGTGAAAGCCAGAGGACTTTCAGACTGGAGTGGTGCACTGTCAGGGCGTCAGAAAAAGTCCTGCCAGCAGCTTCTTTGTAGCGATGAAGGAGCAGTGAACTCACGATCCTCCACCACTGCTTCCCATAGAAATCAATGGGAAAGCGTTGCAATACCGCCATCATAACGTCACTCCGGCGGTGTTTTGCGGGCGGATAGTGGCCGAATAGTGCCTCTGCGCTAAAAATAGTGCTGCTTTACCGCTGACACTGGTGGTGGCACAGTGTGAATGGGGTCTTAATCTCAGTTATTTCATTTTAATCATGCAGGCTAACCATCACATATGGGCATCACCTAGGGCAGCTTACCATCCATCCATCAAATCATTTTGATATTTAAATAAATTATCTGAAGATCCAAGATCTTGGGGGCTTGGGCTGCTACCTTTCTGATAGGGCCTTATGATTGTTTCAGTGAGAATGCTTTGATAGAAAAGAAGGAGTGCCCAGTGTGAAGAAAATTGCAACTTTTGATGTAGGGTTCAAAAAACCTTTATTCAAAATGTAAACATGTACATCAAGCCAATGTGTTTTGGGGCAATGGAGCCCAGCCCCCCCCCCTTTTTTTCAGGGCTCTGGCTGCATGCTAGTGGGTGGGAATGGTTCCCAAAAGGGGGCACAGACATTGACCTCCAATATAAGGGGGCACAACATTGACCACCAATGTAAGGGGGACACAGACACTGACTGAGCATGCAAACGGTATTGGACAGTATTGTATGTGTTGATGGTTTTGACATGCAAACCTTTGTGTGTATCAGCCCAGTTTCATGTTTCCCATTGAAGGAAAGTATTTTTTTTTACATTATAGACTGGGGTGCCACAAGATTTTGCATACATTTTAGTGATGCCATGACTGAAAAAATACATTGAAAAATGCTCACATTATACATTGTGCAAACAATCTCAAAAACAAATGATTGAATGCTGGTTACGTCACACAGAACAACAGTACATGCAGTTTCACTGGACAAATGGCTATGCAAATTTTTCATGTGTAGATTTCATATTGATGACTTCACTTCACAATCAAAAGATATGCAGTGATGTGCAGTGACACCATCAGCACCATCAGCTCAAACTTGGCAGAAACCAATGGGAGCCTGGTACACCAACCTACAGCCTGAAGAAGTCTGATCAAAAGTGGTCTTCTTGGAAGACTTGCAGCTAAAAAGCCATGCCTCTAACATGGTAACAAGGCCAAGTGCCCCCCCCCCCCCCCCATGTACAAAAACACAAGAACTGATGTACAGACAATGGCAACAGGTACTGTGTATTGATGTGTCCCAATCAGAAATATTTAGCTGTAACAGAAGGCAATTTGTTTACCAAAGGCCTGGAGAGCAGCACAAAGATGACTGTCTTAAGCATGGTGGAGGTTCCTTGCGCAGGTTTGGGCCTACATTTCTGTAAATGGATTAGAGGGTTTGGTCTCCTCGATGCTAAAAATTACAGGGAGAAATGTATCCATTATGCAGAACCATTAGGTAATGAATTTCAAATTTATTGTACAGCAGGACAATGACCACAAACATACAGCCAAAGTCATAAAGAACTATCTTCCGCAAAAAGAACAAGGACTCCTAAAAAAGATGGTATGGTCCCCCACAGAGCCCGGATCCCAACATTGAGTATGTCTGAAATTACATGAAGAGACAGAAGCAAATGAGACAGCCTAAATCCACAGAACGGGGATTAGTTCCTCTAGATGTTTGGAACAACCTACCTGCTGAGTTTCTTAAAAAAAAACCTGTGTCCAAATGTACCAAGGAAAAGTGATGTCTTTTTAAGCCAAAGGAAGGACACACCACATATTACCAGCATTTTCCCATAAGTGCTTATAACTTTTGCACAGTACAGTATATGCACCTTTCAACTGCTTTGCAGTGTCTGGAGACACAATAAACCTGTTGGTGTCCTTAAATGTAAACTTTTGCCTGCTGTTTTTATCGGTATGCGTCTCTTATGTCTTTCATTCCAGAGAATAGAATATTAAGATTCCCACACATTTGTCAAGCCCAAGATTCTACTAATTTGTGACAGCATCACTGATCTACTGAACGACCAATATAGTCAGTCATCTGTCTGCAGCTTCTGTTACTTAAGAAATCACAGCTTGCTTTCGGCAGATACAAACAGGCAGCAATACTTTGCATGTTAACATGCAGGAGGGGAGCCATACATTTAATGTGTAATGGAATCGGTATATGTTAATAATTGGATTAATTTATTGCAACATAGTATTATACAGCAACAATAGACTAATGGTAAATTTTCTAAAGTTGTATTCAGAAAATGTAAAGTTTTACTAGCACAAAAGTTATGAGGAAAGGTGGTGTGCAAAAAATCAAATCACTAAAGTAAGTATGTGTACTGTCTTGCTTTCCAAAAGGTCTCCTTTTTTAAACCGTCTTCTAATTACACATCTCTACCACTCTACAGTGAGTGGGAGGGGATTACCCTGGTTCAACAATGCAGTTTCCTATATCACCTCTGGTTTGTTCATTGGACAGTAGACCAGTATCTTTACCATCTAAGAAGCAATAAAGTAAAACCCGCAAAGTAGCCAGACAAAACTACAATTCTTTTGGCAGGTGACACAGTAAACATACTGCATATATCATTCTATGTAAGTCTGTATGTATATCTACTCAACTGTTTAACAGAAAAGCAAGGTTGTGCCTCCAGTTGAGCGCAACCCCTCCTCTTCTAATTAGGTGCAGGTCCAGTCCATGGTCTGGATAGGTAGCCAACACAAACAACATATTGTCCGCACTGCAAAGTGTAGAAGATGATAATGTAGCTTTATTCCAAGTAAAACATCAAGGTGACAATGATACAGACATGGACACAGCAGAGATTAAAGTGTTTCACAAATCAAGTTCGTTTAATCATAATCCTTAATTATGATTAAGCAAACGTGATTCATGAAATGCGTCAATCTCTGCTGTGTCCATGTCTGTATCATTGTTACCTTGATGTTTTACTTGGAATAAAGCTACAATATCATTTTCTACACTTTGAAGTGCGGTCAATATGTTGTTTTTTTGGCTACTCAACTGTTTGTCTGGGGTTCCACTTACGTAAACAGTATAAAAAGCAAATAAAGTGTTCAGAAAGCAGTTAAAGAAGGGAGAACCATATACATGGTTGGTTGCAATGATTTACACACTTGCACTTTACCAAGCTGAGCTTCCAGCTCTGATATTTAGGTATGTTTCAGGAAGAACTCTACAACTAGAGATCCACTCTTCCTAAGTACTTTCCTGCAATTCATTGCATTCCTTGCAAGAAAAGAATAGTTTAGTCCTATAATCATTTAGAGTGAAATTGGGATATATTTTATCAGGTTGTAACACACATTTCTGTGCATTGAAAATGTATTACTGGTACACCCATCAGAAATATCTGCAAAATAATAAAAAAAGAAAAAATTATGGAAAGGAATTGGGTTCTATTTGTATAGGTACTTATGCGCTGCTATGTACAACTGAGAAAGTGATAAAAAAATAAAATATGATACTTATACACGTGTTTCAGCATTCTATCTAGCTACATGCATTTTGTGTGCCATTGCAGCGGCGGCTGGCACTTCGAAGGGGTTCCCTGGGAGGATGTATTTCCACTCCACAGCATGTTAATATCACCTCTTTGCTCCTTACTATTACTTCTCATGATAGTTATTTTCTTCCTATTCTTTTCCTTTTTTTAGACCACCAAGTACTCTACCTGGCTTCTTGTATTGTGTGGGGAGGCTGCAGTCATTGGCCCCTTATGAATCAGTGGCGATAATTACTTTGTAGTGAGGACCATGTTAGTGTCTTTTCCTATCTGCCCTATTCTTCATTTACCATTGGCCTTCTGACATTCAATTTGTCAAAACACACCCCTCCCCATTTTTAATTGCTAGCTTTCATTGAAAGTGGTGAGTCTATGATACCATCGTTTTGGATATATTTGATCATGTCCTTAATTATTGTGGGAAATGTACAATCTTTCCACTATATCTTTCACATTTAAACTATAATTATTGACGGGATTACCTGACCCCCCCCCCCCCCCCCAGCAGCTGCCCTGCATCTTGTTTACTCTGATTTGTTTTTAACTGTATACTTCATATACCCCATATTAAGTAGTAAGTATTTTCTTTCTCTCTTTTTTCTAATTGATTTAGTATATATTCCAGTCTAGTCTATATATGACTTTCTTATTGTTTAGCTAATATACACAATGTGATCAGTTCCTTCTTTCCGCAACCTACAGCTGACTGCTGTGGATGGAACTCTGAGTGGTTCAGGAAGGCATGTCCACTGGAGCACCAACACAGATTTCACTGGGAGCTAGAGCATATATTCCCCAGGGCGTGGAGTCTAGGAGCCAGCAGGTGTTCACCAGAGCCTCTAGTGGTGAGAATGGACTGCGCTGCAACTTGCTCCAGGTCGCGGCCCCTAGGGTCTCCCACAGGGAGTGGCCAGAGATGAATTGAAAGTGACGTAAGAGGCGTCTGAAACACCGCGTGTTTACATTTCTGTAGTTTTTAAACTGTTTCTTTGTAAGTGCCCATTTGGCCATTAAATATATTAGTTCATTTATTTATTTTTTGTGCATGCCCGTTGTTTGTGAATGAGCACGTTGAGATCTCAGAAGCCATCACTTACATTTGCAGCATACCATCTTCAAAGGCACCATTAGCTACCACCAGCCATCATTGGAGTTAAAGACTGGGAGATTCATGGATGTTCCCCAGTTAAAGAGGAAGTAAACCCTGATGAGTTTACTTCCTCTTTAATTCCCTGCAAAGGTAAAGCATAATGGACTACTATGCATCGCATAGTAGTCCATTATGTGTCACTTACCTGACACAGGAGCCAGCGAAGTCACGCTGTCCCCTGTAGTCCAGCGCATCCATCTTCTCGGTGGGTTTCGCTGCTCTGCCACTGTCATTCGGTGAAGCCGTGATGACGTCACTCCCGCGCATGTGCATGGGAGCCGCCACTCGTGGCATATCGCCGTTGACCACGGCGTGCTCAGTGCGCCTGCGTGCCGCTGTATACGGCGCATGCGCCATAGACAGTGGTGCCTGTCTTTCGGCAAATATCTCCTAAACCGGGTAGGTTTAGGAGATATTTCTTGGACCTACAGGTAAGCCTTAATCTAGGCTTACCCGTAGGTCAAAGTGTGTTGTAAGGGTTTACAACCACTTTAAATGCACTGCTAAGGCTGTATATACTTATTGAGGTAAGAGTCCAGTGAGCATTGAGTGGCTTTCATGAAGAAGGCTTATTGAAGATTCTGTTTGATATTATGATCAGCATTAATTTATTTATTTATTGTAAATATAGCAGACTATTTTTCAAAAATATATTTTCAGCATCTTTATACCGCATCACAAACATTGCTGTGTAATCCTAGAGTTTGAAATGATTTGGGACTTCTTCACCTTACTTGCAATATTAACCACTTACAGACCGGACCATTTTGCCGGTCAAAGACCAGACCACTTTTTGCGATTCTGCACTGCGTTGTTTTAACTGACAATTGCGCGGTCGTGCGACATGGCTCCCACATAAAATTGGAGTCCTTTTTTTCACAAATGGAGCTTTCTTTTGGTGGTATTTGATCACCCCTGCGGTTTTTATTTTTTGCTCTATAAACAAAAATAGAGCGACAATTTTGAAAAAAACGCATTATTTTTTACTTTTTGTTATAATAAATATCCCCCAAAAATGTATAAAAACAATTTTTTTTCCCTCAGTTTAGGCCAATACGTATTCTTCTACATATTTTTGGTAAAAAAAACGCAATAAGCGATTATTGATTGGTTTGCGCAAAAGTTATAGCGTTTACAAAATAGGGGATAGTTTTATGGCATTTTTATTAATATTTTTTTTTTACTAGTAATGGCGGTGATCAGCGATTTTTATTGTGACTGCGACATTATGGCGGACACATTGGACATTTTTGACACATTTTTGCGACCATTGTCATTTATACAGCAATCACTGCTATATAAATGCAGTGATTCCTGTGTAAATGACACTGGCACTGAAGAGGTTAACCAGTGGGTGGCAGTGTAAGGGTTAAGTGTTCCTAGGGGTGTGTTACTAACTGTGGGGGGCTGGGCTTTCATTTAGTGAACACTGATCTCTTTAACACGCAGGGCCATAGTCTGACACTACCATTTTGCTCAGGGCCATCTTTAAGGCAGGGCAAAAGGGACATCTGCCCTGGGCCCCATCATTGTTGTGGGGCTCAAAGCAGCTGCCTCATGCTTGCCAATTATCCCAGTTCAAATCCCCTTGTCCTTTGAAGCTTTAGTCCCGTGTTGTGTCCCGATATCTCAGTGTGAAGTTCTGTTACTAATCTGCTCAGCTCTGCCTATTGCTGTGTACAGATGACTCACCTGCAGACCCGGTGTTTATATGTAAATAACCTACATATTATAAATAAACTGTCAGAAGCACACATAGCAGACAGGATTCACACTAAGCATTACAAACTGAGGCAAGTACACACTATTTAAGGATATGCTTTGTTCATTTTTCTTAGTTCTTAATAGCCACAAAGGATATCTACTTTGTGTACAGCAATTGCCCTTGCAATCTCAGTTGAAAGTAGTGTTGATGTTGACATCATCACTGTGTGGTAATGCAAAAGTCCTGAGAATGCTAAGCACAGCACAAATCTGAAATTAGTTGCACTCTTCAATGTCTTTATTGGAAATATCACATGCGCATCACACACAGGATGGAGACAATAAAAGTTAACAGTGATATTCATGTGATATTATCAATAAAGACAATGAGGAGTGCAACAATATCTTTTCTTACATCATCACTGTTTTGTACATATCCTGTTAAGGGAGTAGAGCTGTAGGAGGGACCCAGCAGGCTCCACCCACTACAGCCTGCCTGCAGAAAACTACAGAAAGGGGTGGAGACTAGACCAGTCATCCTACACAAAGAGGGAACAGCACTGACCAGTCTACTTTACAGAAAGCTCCTGAACATAAAGAAAAGTTTCACAGTGGATTATTGAACAGATCGGGAAGAAATACACAAAGATGCAAGTAGGAATACACATGTCTCTTGCATTTAGACAATGTTTGCTTATCCCAGATTTCAGATATAAGCTTGCAGCAGGTGATGATACTGGATGCAATATATGCTGTTTTATTGTACATTCCAGTAGTCATGTTATCCAGACTCAGGAACATCACTGAAGAACTGGCTGAAATAATTTAATTTAGTATGTCTGCCTCTTGTGTGTAGAGGAAATTACTGGATATCAAGAGGCTATTTCTACTTAGAAAGACAATTTATAATAATATAGTGGCATGGCAAGAAAAGGGCTAGAGATCTAAAAATGATTCACCGGCTACTACTATTTTAAAATTGTAGCAAACGTTATAAAGGTTCTGATGTATCTGTTTTAAGTACCAGTAGAGTTACATGTAAACTCTAGAAAGACACAAATGAATGCTGTATTTGTTACATCATGAATTGTCTGTAACCCTGTCACTGTCAGAGACATTTTTGCATTTTTTTTGCATGCACACGTTTTAAAAAATCATTCAGACCTATAGATTATGTAAAACCAATAAACTCTATATATTTTCTGAAAGCAGACACTCGTCTAGAGGATAAAATAGTGGTAGTTCCAATGCTATATGTTGCACAAAATTAGTGCAATGGTTTGCGAGGCACAGAATTTCAAAAACACACTAAAGGTAATTTTAGGGTACATAAGCACAAAATATTACCCAATTTTTTGGGTAAAATATAAAAGACGAGCTTTAGAATTGCAAGTATTTGTGAAATAGTGGCAAACTTTGGTACCCTAAGTTTTGCATAGGCGATGCTTTAAAAAATATGTAACATACTGTATGTAGCTCAATCAAGGTTTTCATGCGCAGGCGCCCCCTACATGTGCATTTGGTTTTATATTTGCATGTATATGGTGGTGGGGGGCCTCAAAAAAAATTTACTTTTTAAAAAAAAACATTTTACTCAACTTATTTCTCATCATATAAAGGGACAAACGGTCCCCTATGTGATGCATTTTGGTGACAAAAATGAATTATACTGCCTGTGAAAAGTGACACCAGGACCCAGAAGTGAAGTTTTACACATCGTCCTGGGCACTCCCGGTGGCACCCACCATGCCTGTAGGTGGGGTGCAGCGTAGTGTGGCAGCAATACCACTCACAGTGCTAGTGCAATGAAAGAACTTGTATTGAGATAATGCAAAGACAGTCACTTAATACCCGGAGGGAAGCCAGCCCAGCCGCAAACACTCACAGTTCCAATTTATTTTTAAATAATTTTTTTAAAAGACAATTCATAGCGTAATATGTTTAAAATCCAAGTTTATTCAAAACCACGGCACAGCACTGCACCACAGAACTTTAAAACTTTAAAACATGAAACAGAAAGCACTTTCAAAAACAGCACAAAACAGCTGCGTTTCTCCGTATTAGGCTTTTGAAACCTAATGCAGAGAAACGCAGTGTCGGGTGGAGCTAGCAGAGTGGACGTTCTCACACATTCCGGATTCAGGGAAGATGGCCCTTTCCCACCAGAGGGATAGTGTCCAACGTCCTAGAAATGAGGGCAGCATTTCTAACCTTAACCTCTTTTGCATCTCAGGTCAAGGGACAGAGAGTACTTCTATGTTTTGACAACAAGGCGGTGATCTCGTACCTTCAGAAACAAGGGGGCACCTACAGCAAGACACTTCTGAGGGAAGTGGAACCTATAATGCTCTGGGCAGAGAAGAACCTGGTAGACCTCAGGACAATGTATCTCCCGGGAAAGATGAACAAGGAGGCAGATGTCTTATCGAGGAGGTTTGGGGGCAACAACGAGTGGTCTCTCCATCCCCATGTGTTCAACCAAATATCCAATCTATGGCAGACCCCACAGGTGGATCTCTTTGCTACGCAGGAGAATTGCAAACTCAGGAGGTTCTTCTCTCACCTTCCACATCCACAGCTGGAGGGAGTAGATGTGTTATCTTGTCCTTGGACCTTCAAGACAGCTTACGCCTTTCCTCCTCGCCCACTAATTTCTAGGTTTCTCCTCACACTCCTGAACGAACCAGTCCAAGTGCTAGCAGTGCTACCCTATTGGCTGAAGAGACCTTGGTTTCCACTAGCCATGCAACTCAGTGTGGATCCTCTGATCAGAATTCCTCCCTTCCCACAGTTGTTGACCCAGGGCAGGCTGGCCCATCCAGACCCACAGAAGCTGGATCTTCGTGCATGGAAGTTGAAAGGAAGAGGTTTGAATCGTTCCCAAGAGGTCATCCTTGTTGAAAGCTAGAAAGCCTACAACCAACATAATCTATGCAAGAATTTTGGACAAATTCGTATCCTATGCCATAGGGAAAGGATCTGATTTGATCTTTCCTTCCACTGCTGAAGTTTTCTGCAAACCAGTCTCGATTTTGGGCTCAGCCAGAGTTCCCACAAGGTACAAGTGTTCGCAATTACTGCAGCAACCAACCCCAAGTGGGCAGAAGACCCTCTAGTGGTTACGTTCCTCGGGGGAGTATTGAAGATGCATCCTCCTTCCGGACGTTCCTTCCCAAAGTGGGATCTTCCTTTAGTATTGGAAGTTCTATCTACTCATCCGTTTGTGCCGGTTGTGCCGGATTGGAATTTAACTTTAAAAACAACTTTTCTGTTAGCCATTACATCTGGCAGGAGGATTTCAGAACTCCACTCCCTGGGCATTGGGGATGAACATATAATTTTTTCCAGATAGATTCCAGGGTAGAACTCCGCCCTCCCAGAGGGTTTACGCCTAAGGTCACCTCAACGGCAAACCTGCCAGAACCATGGGAATTACCAGTTTTTATGGACTCAGAATTAAACTCCTGCCACGAGTTGGACATATCCAAAGTCCTCAGGGCCTACTTGGAAGCCACAGCAAGTTTCAGGAATTCTGAAAGATTACTCATCTTCCCATGCAGCAAAAATAGAGGAAAGGAAGCTTCTACCAGAACCTTGGCATCCTGGGTTGTCAAACTTATTCAGAAAGCATACAAGGTGAAGATCTTGGAACCTCCAGCTCAGGTGATTGCTCATTCAATGAGAGCAGTATCAGCTTCTTGGGCAGCGAGGGCTAATGTTTCTTTGGACACGGTATGCAGAACCGCCACTTGGTCTTCGCGACACACATTCCTTAAACACTATCGCGTTGATCCCGGAGCTCTTACATAGAGTTCGGGAGAAGAGCACTTTGTGCTTCTATGTCTGTATCTGATTACTTTTTTTTTCGTTAAAGCATTAAACCCACCCGTGTGAGCTAGTTATATATCACAGGTATGTTGCCATGGAGGAACGAGGAAAATGGAAAATTGTATCATACTTATTTTGCTTTCCTGGTGCCAATCCATGGCAGCATACGCTCCCACCCTCGGTATGCTATATTACGAAGAATGTTGGGGGAGGGACAATGTTCTTTAATTTATGCTAATTACTAGTCCTGAAGGCGGAGTAGAGGCGGAGCTCTATCACAGGTACAGTGCCATGGATTGGCACTAGGAAAGGAAAATTACGGTAAGTATGATACAATGTTCAGTTTTTTTCTGATTTTAGTCACTAAAAGGGGCTTTGAGAAAGCGAATGCGCGCAAAACATGTTAGTTGAAGTCGCTATGATAACCTGAAGTTATACAATCCAGTCCTGCAGGTTCTAGCCGCTCGGAGATACGTCCGCCGCCTGAGGCATCCCAGTGTTGTGCTCCGTACAATCGCAACTTCCGGCTGTTGTTTTGAGCTTCCTGCGTGTCTGACTGCAGTGCCCGGACACAGCGGAAGCCCCAAAAGGTGTCATAACAACATTACCATTATCCAAGCTGGCACAAAGTTCCGGGAAAAGCCTGGCTCACACGGCGAGGAATAGGATAGTATATCCATAGCCTCCATCTAGAACTGATCCCATAGCGAGCACCATACCCTGCTTTATATCTTGGAACATCAGCTCACCTAGAAGACCGGGAGCCTAGATGGTGTTAACCCCGTGTGATCTGGTGTATTGGCGATATCGTATGTAATCCATGTTTAAGTGTCTCAATTTACATAAGGATTGATAACTGTCAGAAACCATGAATCAGATTGAGACAGAAGTACAATTAAATCACAGTTGTTATTGAATAAAAATAAAAAGGTAAATAGAGAAAGCGTAGTCAAAGCATAGCCAGAGTCCAGTAACCGGATCGAGTAGTCAGCCAGGCCAGAGTTCAATAACCAGATCGGTTAATCAGCCAGGCCAGAAGTCAGGGATCCAATTAGAGCAACAGCAAGCAGGATAAGGAGCCAGAAGGGATGTCAGCAAACCAGTCTTTAAACAGAACCGCAGGCGATGGTTTCTTGTGATGTGACCAAGGCAAAGGTAGAGGTGAAGTGAGCTGGACAGCTTTAAGTAGGCAGGTCAGACAAGCATTATCAGGAACAGCTGGTAACTGTGGAGAGAGATAAGATCTGGCAATTAGCTGACTGCTGAGCAGCCAGCCCAGAGAAGGAAGGGCTAAGCCAGCCCTTACAGATAACCATGTTATGAACCTTTCTTTCACATAGACAATTGTGGATAAGTTCCCTAGTTGGACATTGTGTGTGTTTTTTTTAGCATTCAATAAATTAATATTTTATGTACCACAATTTATGTATAGGTCTCCTCAGTGCGCTGCTTTTTTCTTTTTATTCAATAGGGTTTAGGGCTGGAGACATGCTTGGCCAGTCACCTTTACCCTCAGTTTCTTTAGCCAGGCAGTGGTCGTCTTGGAGGTGGGTTTGGGGTCGTTATCATGTTGGAATACTGCCCTGCAACCCAGTCTCTGAAGGGAGAGGATCATGCTCTGCTTCAGTATGTCACAGTACATGTTGGCATTCATGGTTCCCTCAATGAACTGCAGCTTCCAAGTGCCCGAAGCACTCATGCAGCCCCAGACTATGACACTTCCACCACCATGCTTGACTGTAGGCAAAACACACTTGTCTTTGTAATCCTCCTCACCTGGTTGCCACCACACATGCTTGACACCATCTGAACCAATAGTTTATCTTGGTCTCATCAGACCACAGGACATGGTTCCAGTAATCCATGCCCTTAGTCTGCTTGTCTTCAGCAAACTGTTTGTGGACTTTCTTGTGCATCATCTTTAGAAGAGGCTTCCTTCTGGGACAACAGCCATGCAGACCAATTTGATGCAGTATGAGGATCTGAGCACTGACAGGATGGCCCCCCACCCCTTCAACCTCTGCAGCAATGCTGGCAGCACTCAAATGTCTATTTTCCAAAGACAACCTAAGTCTGGATATGACGCTGAGCACTTGCACTCAACTTCTTTGACTTCTGAGCACATGCCATCTGTATTTAGAGCAACGATTCTTTTTTTTAGATTCTCAGAGAGTTTTTTTGCCAGTACGTGCCATGTTGAACTTCCAGTGACCAGTATGAGAGAGTGAGAATGATAGCAGTAAATTTAATACATCTGCTCCCCATTCACACTTGAGACCTTGTAACACTAACGTGTTACATGACACCAAGGAGAGAAAATGGCTTATTGGGCCCAATTTGGACATTTTTACTTAGGGGTGTACTCACTTTTGTTGCCAGCGGTTTAGACATTAATGGCTGTGTGTTGAGTTATTTTGAGGGGACTGTAAATTTACACTGTAATACAAGCTGTACACTCACTACTTTACATTGTAGAAAAGTGTAATGTATTAATTGTTTTCACATGAGGAGATATAATAAAATATTTACAAAAATGTGAGGGGTGTACTCACTTTTGAGAGATAGTGTATATTATTTTAAATAAGATTTTCCTTATAAGGAAATCAACTGGTTGTCATCATTGTGTGGTGGTAGAATCAAAACAGGTTGCAGATCTAGTGATGCCAAGCACTGTGATGCTTAGTGATGCTAGGCACTGGGGTGCAGAAAAAAAACACTACATTTCAGGCCGAAGAGTATGATGAAGAGTTCAGCAACAGCATACACAATGTCTTAAGACAAAAGGGTAATGGAATGAGGGAATGGAAATGTGGCGCAACCCCCGTAGGAGCCGTTCTTGATCTTGAGCCCCCCCTATTCCTGCACAGCAAGGCAACAAGCATTCCCAACTTGCATCCAGACACAAGAAATCAGTCCGTGGGCTTCTTTTTGTTGTTTTATTAGGGGAAAAAAACTTGGATAGGCTATATGCACTATATGGCTATATGTTCACAAAAAGGATATTGGGGAACTGGAGAAAGTGCAGCAAAGGTAAACCAAATTGATAAGAGGCATTGAGGAGCTCAGCTATGAGGAAAGATTAGCTAAACTGAATGTATTTTCTCTTTAGAAGAGGAGATGGGGGGGGGGGGGGGTATGATCACCATGTACAAATACTAAGTGGTCTATATAGTGAACTTGGTATTCAGTTATTCACTTTAAGGTTCTCACAGAGGACACGGGGCACTCTTTATGTCTAGAGAAAAAGAAATTTAATCTCCAAATATGGAAAGGCTTCTTTACAGTAAGACCTATAAAAATGTGAAACATGGTCCTCAAAGCTGGTTCTGGCTAGCTCTGTAAATTGTTTTAAAAAAGGCCTGGATTATTTCCTAGATACACATAATATAACTGGATACTAATAGTTATAGGTAAAGTTAGTACAGGGAATATCTGATTGCCTCTTGGGGGATGCGGAAGGAATTCCCCCCACTGGAGCAAATTGGATCATGGTTTGCTAGGTTTTTTCTGCCTTCCTCTGAATCAACTGTGAGTATAGGATTGTGTATATAGGATTGTATTTTTTTTCCCTTCTATTGTTTTCACAGTATGGACTTGTGTCTTTTTTCAACCAAACTAACTATGTAACTGCAGGTACATCTCAAAAAATTAGAATATCATCAAAAAAGTGAAACTCATATATTATATACAGTAGATTCATTACACACAGAGTGATATATTTCAAGCATGTCTGTCTTTTATTTTTGACAAGTATGGCTTACAGCTAGTCAAAACCCAACATGAATTATGTCAGAAAATGTAAATATTGTGAAAAAGTTCAATATTGTAGACTCGCGCTTGAAGGGATATTTAGCTTAACCGCTTTCATTCTTTAAGAAAATTGGTTTCCATTTTGTGTCTCTCTAACATCCACTTCACATTTCACTTCACTTCACATCGTTTCTCATGTTACTGTTATCTTATTTAGTTGTTTCATTTTTTGGAAAGCACATGATTTTGAGGAATCACTAGTTTCAATTTTGTTGTAGGCTGTACTTGTATATGATTGGATAATCTGTATGACACCTTCAAAGGGCGGTACTTTCTGAAAGCCCCATTTAAATATTCACACCAAAGAATAAAGATTAGATTTGCTCAGAGAGACTTTGCTGTTTTGTGTCATTGTCTCAATGGGCTAATCTCACAGGCCTGTGAGGATTGGACATCACATTTTAACAGACATCGAAGGGGTTAAAAAAACACCTCTAGACAATCTACATTCCTTTCAGCACTCTAATCAGTTAATTAACTCAAAACACCTGTAAAGGTTTTCTGAGCCTTTAAATTGTCTGTCAGTCTCATTCAGTAGGTTGCACAATCATGGGGAAGACTACTGACTTGACAGTTATCCAAAAGACAGTCATTGACACCCTCCATAAGGAGTGTAAGTCACAAAAGGTCATTTCTAAAGAAGCTGACTGTTCCGAGTGCTGTATCCAAGCATATGAATGGAAGGTTGAGTGGAAGGAAAAAATGTGGTAGAAAAGGGTGCACAAGCAACAGGGATAACCACAGACTCGAGAGGATTGTGAAGCAAATGCCAATCAAGAAATTGGGGGAGTTTCACAGGCAGTGGACTACGGCTCGTGTCAATGCTTTAAAAGCCACCACACATAGAAGTATCCAGGACATGGACTGTCGCATTCCTTGTGTCAAGCCCCTCCTGAACCAGAGACGTCAGAGGCGTCTTACCTGGGCTAAGGAGAAAAAGGACTCGGTGTTGCTCAGTGATCCAAAGTCCTCGTCTTGGATGAAAGTAAATTTTGCATTTCATTTGGAAGTCAAGGTCCCAGAGTCTGGAGGAAGAGCCACAAAATGCAAGTTGCATGAGGTCCAGCGTGAAGTTTCCACAGTCAGTAATGATTTGGGGAGCCATTTCATCTGTTGGTGTTGGTCCACTTAGTCCAAAGTCAGAGCAGACCTCTACCAGGAAAGTCTAGAGCACTTCATGCTTCCCACTGCTGACCAGCTTTATGAGGATGATGATTTCATTATCCAACAGCAGGGATGGTCCTGAACGTAATTTCAACTCCAACATCGAGTGTTCGTTTGTTCACAAACGAACTGAACATATGGGGCATTCGCCACAAATTTGAGCGCCGCAGAGTGCCCCATAATGCACTGCGAGATCGCAGTGCATTGATAGCTGCATGCTTTGGCCAATCACAGTGCGATCTGCTGGGAGAGCCATGATTGGCCAAAGGCAGGGTGCCTTTGGCCAATCATAGCTCAGGGGGCTAAATCCATGCCCCACACTATATAAGGTTGCTTACACTGTGGCCATATGCAATGTGACAATGTGGAGAGATTGAGAGAACTTGAGCTAGATTAGGCAGGTTAGTTAGTGGCGTGCAGGCAGTTTAGTATATATTTATATACATACAGTGCATTCAGTGTAGACTATATATATATACAGTGCAGGCAGTCTAGTATGTATATATATATATATATATATATATATATATAGTGCAGTCAGTGCAGAGTATATAATACAGTGTATATATAATACAGTGCAAGTTGGGGAACCCTATGACAGAACCAGTCAGTCCTTTGGGTCTGGCATAGATTTTAAGGGGAACTCCACAGAAATTTTTTAAATTAAATACAAAAATCCCAAAATCCATACCAGACCCTTATCCGAGCAAGCAGCCTCCTGAACCATACCCATATTGATAGGGAAAAGGGCCTCATCCCAACAACCCAAGGGGGCCCCCAGATCCTGCCCCCCCCATGTGAATGGGTATCGGGTACATTGTACCCCTACACATTCAACAAAAAAGTGTCAAAAATAAAAATCACAATAGACAGTTTTTGAGAATTTCTTTATTAAAAAATAAAAGTGTCCCGCGATGTCCATCCACCTTCAATCACGCCACCTGATGGACCCGAAATATCGAAAATAAAAAAGCACCGCCTCGATGGGAGGCCTCCCGGTGACTGCTGTTTCTTGGCTGTGACAGCTGTTATATAGGTAAGGGCGGGTCACCCAGTGATGTGACCCTGCCCCCTTCTGACATCATGTGACGTCAGAGGGGAGTGAGGTCATCCGGTTACATCAACAGGTGACCATGCCCTTGCCTATATAAGAGCTGTCAAAGGGAAAATACAGCAGTCACCATAGAGGGGGAGTTTTTTCAGTCACTTGCCTGTTTTTCAGGTCTGTCAGGCGTCGTGATTGAAGATGGATGGACATCGCAGGATATTTTTTAACCGCTTGCCGACTATCCACCGTCCTTTTACTGCGGCAGGTCGGCACAATCCCGTGAACTGTCATAGCTATACATTGGCTCGAGGATAGCAGGCACGCACCGCCGCACAGCGGGGGTGCCAATGCTCACGGCCAATGGTCACGCTGACAGGCAGAACACGGAAGAGTGTGTGTAAACACACAAATTCCTGTTCTGTTTTGTGACAGATCATGAGTTCCTATTAGCTAGGAACCACAATCCGTCACTTCTTCTAGGTTAGTCCTCTCCCCCTACAGTTAGAAACACACCTAGGGAACACAGTTAACTCCTTGATTGCCCCTAGTGTTAACCCCTTCCCTGCCAGTGACATTTTTACAGTAATCAGTGCATTTTTATAGCACTGATCGCTAAATAAATGCCAATGGTCCCAAAAATGTGTCAAAAATGTCCGATGCATCCGCCATAATGTCGCAGTCCCGATAAAAATTGCAGATCGCCACCATTACTAGTAAAAAAATAAAATAATAAAAATGGTATAAATCTATCCTCTATTTTGTAGACGCTATAACTTTTGCGCAAACCAGCCAATATATGGTTATTTTGATTTTTTTTTTGCAAAAATATGTAGAAGAATACATATTGGCCTAAACTGAGAAAAAATTTACCTTTTTTTTTAAAAAAAAAGGGTTATTTATTAAGCACAAAATATTGTGTTTTTTTCCAAATTGTTGCTCTTTTTTGTTTATAGCGCAAAATATAAAAACCGCAGAGGCGATCAAATACCACCAAAAGAAAGCTATATTTGTGGGAAAAAAAGGACGTCAATTTTGTTTGGGTGCAGCGTCGCACGACCCTGCAAATGTCAGTTAAGTCGATGCAGTGCTGAATCGCAAAAAATGGCCCGGTCATTCAGCGGACAAATTTTCCAGGGCTGAAGTGGTTCCCGAAGTCCCAAAGTACCCGATACCCATTTACATGGGGGGGATTCCAATAAACCGATAAGCCCCCCGCCCGCAGACCCCGAACTCGACAATCAATGGCCAGGGTTGTCCGGAAGAGGTCCTTGTTCCCCTCAACATGGGGACAGGCCACATGCTCTCAACATCCCCATGTTGAGGGCATGTGGCCTTTTATGGTTCAGGAGGGGGGTGCTTACTCGCCCCCCTATACTATCCTCCAAGCTGCATACTCAGATAAGGGTCTGGTATGCATTTTGGGAGGAACTCACGCCACATTTTTTTTATTTTAGCGTGGAGTTCCCCTTAAAATCGATACCAGACCCAAAAAGCCTGGTATGGACTGAGGGGAACCCACACCAATTTTTTCCTTGATTTTTAATCTATATTACTGGGAGCCGGCAATACATTACAGCTGCTAGCAAATTTAATTAAAATTTTTTCCTTTAGAAATGTAATTTTCCTGTGGCACTGTTCTACACATTGCACAGATGCGCCACTTTATAGTGAGACTAAAGGGGCCCTCCAGGCATGAAATTTAAAGGAATATTTAATTTTTATTGTTTCACTTTAAGCATTATTATAAACACTGCTCCTGAAAAAACGGTTGTTTTAAAAACCTGATATATGTCTCCTGGGACAGTACCCAGGTCTCCATACACTTTTAACTTGCATGTAAGCCTTTAAAATTAGCACTTTTGATTTCATGTTTGTGTCCCATAGACTTTAATAGGGTTTAAATGTTCACTCAAACTTTTTGCCTGTTCACATGTTCTGGTGCGAACCGTACCGGGGGGGTGTTCCGTTCATCCCTATCCAGCAGGATTTGGCACCTGCCCACACTGTCAAAAGTACCAATACCTGGTTTAATGATCATGGTATCATTGGGCTTGATTGGACAGCAAACTCACCTGACCTAAACCCCATAGAGAATCTGCGGAGTACTGTCAAGAGGAATATGAGTGACGCCAGACCCAACAAAGCAGACGAGCTGAAGGCTGCTATTTTTTTTATTGGTCTTATGTAATATTCAAATTTTCAGTTACTGAATTTTGGGTTTTCACTAGCTGTAAGCCATAATCATCAAAATTAAAAGAAAGACATACTTGAAATATATCACTCTGTGTGTAATGAATCTATATAATACATGAGCTTCACTTTTTGAATTGAATTACTGAAATAAATTCATGTTTTGATGTACAAACTTTCCCATGGATTTTTGTACAAAGGCCGTGAACTTGTATTGCATACACACGCCAGGACTTTTTCAGCCAACTTTCACCAAATCAAGTGGGTTTTTCTGCTCTTTACCGCCACCTTTGGTCAACTTCTGTATTGTTGTATTCTGATCTATTGCATTGGTTCTGAGCATGCATGTTTGTACTTTGTACAAAAGTCCTATGGTTTTCTGTACACATGATCAGACTTTGCTCCATCGGACTTTTGTTGCCAGAAAGTTTGTCCGTTTGCACAGCCAACAAAAGTCTGATGAAAACCAAAAAAGTTGGATCGTACACACGGTCGGATGTTGCCTTAAAACAGCTAATTTGCATGTTTGTTGTCAAAAAGTCTGATCGTGTGTATGGGTCTTTATAGTCCTTTAAAACATTTTCTTAAAAACATCCACAATAAAAACAGTGTGTGCACCCATCCTGGTTCTGTGATGTTCACGCGTGGCATGTGTTTCTAAAGGCCCATACACACGATTGGACTTTTTGACAACAAACATGCAAATTAGCTGTTTTAAGGCAACATCCGACCGTGTGTACACTCCATTGGACAAACTTTTTTGGTTTTCATCAGACTTTTGTTGGCTGTGCGAACGGACAAACTTTCCGGCAACAAAAGTCTGATGGAGCAAAGTCCAATCGTGTGTACAGAAAACCATAGGACTTTTGTACCAAGTACAAACACGCATGCTCAGAACCAATGCAAAAGATCAGACAACAATACAGAAGTTGACCAAGGGTGGTCACAGTTCAAAGTTCACAGCCAACGCCCTTTGTACAAAAATCCACGGGAAAGTTTGTACAAAGTCCGATCGTGTGTATGAGGCTTAACAGTAACAGTCAACTGACAGTAATCAGTTCAGTTTTTATTTTTGTTTCCCATGAGTTGCTTTTTCTAACTGCTCACTATCTGTACAACCAGTCTATTCCATTCTAACGTTATTTGCCCTGCCTAAAATTTTACTTCAAAATTTGGCACTACCTTTTTCGGTTCTCCTTAATCGGTGTGTGGCTCTTCAAATCTAAGTTAACCCAATCACAAAAAAAAAATCCTTTAAATGTTAGTGTAATTTACTACTTTTCAATATAGTTCCTAGTGATCCTGCCACAAAGGTCATTGTTTAGGCTCTTCCTGTAATGGGGTAACAATGCTCTGTCCCTTTTTTGCTATTGCTCTCCTGCATTGTCACCCTGTCTCATGTCCTTTCAGTAATGACTATAAATGGCCTTGCGGAGGTATGTTTGGCCATTATTGCCATCAGGAAACCCACCCTACAAAATGCAACACAGTCAGAGTGCATGAATGGCTGCAAGGATGCAGTAGACAATCAGCAGAACTAAGATGCAAAAAAAAAAAGGAT
This sequence comes from Lithobates pipiens, assembly GCF_037356315.1. NCBI lineage: Eukaryota > Metazoa > Chordata > Amphibia > Anura > Ranidae > Lithobates > Lithobates pipiens. The sequence continues at coordinate 197,821,108 of NW_027507764.1, forward strand.
GAAAAAGGTGAAAACTGTATTTTCTACAGCCATACCCCACTTTTAAGTACACAATGGAGTTTATTTACTAAAGCTGGAAAGTGCAAAATCAGGCTCCCTTCTGCATAGAAACCAACGAGCTTCCAGGTTTTATTACCAAAGCTTAATTGAACAAGCTGGGGTTAGAAGCTCATTGGTTTCTATACAGTAGTGAGCCTGATTTTGCACTTTACGGCTTTAGTAAATAAACCCCATTGTGTACTTAAAAGTGGGGTATGCCTGTATAACATAAAAAACAGAACAATTGTTTAATAATAAATAGCACTTTAGAAAACAAAAGGGTTGATTTACTAAATTTGGTGAAGCTCTGCATAGAAACCAATCAGCTTCCAGGCTTTTTGTTAAAGCTTAATTGAACAAGCTGGTTTTGCACTCTCCAGTTTTAGTAAATCAACCCTAAAATGTCATCCAGTTAGAGTTTACATCTACTTTAATCAAATACCCTTAAATATATTTTGTCTATCAAAATAATACTAATATTATTTTGTTTTTTTTTGTTTTTTTTCAAAGAAAAAATTCTATGCAAATAGATGTTCCCTGGCAAACAATATTCATCTGAGATAATTGTTTTTTCCTAATTACGAATGTGATATTTTTTTTGGAATCTATTGGTTTTGCAGTCATTCCCGAATAGTCTGTTGAAGAGCCCTTATTCAATTAAAATCAAATGCTTTTCTTGTGTTTTTATTATTCTTGGGGCCCAGCTTATGTAACACACTTGGAGAATTGTATGTCCTGCAGTACTGACAGCTGGTTGGCTTTCCTAACTTCACACTTCCTAACATGCATTTACTGCTAAACAGACACATTTTTGCTCCCACCTTCAGATGTTGAATAGTACGTTGTGCCAGTTGCCTTGTATACTTTTTACTTGTCACTGGAGTGGTGCCCAATACAACAGAATGGAAATTTGGAATGGGATGTCAAATTTTTTTTTTTTTATACACTTTGTCACTTTTGTGACCTTCTTTTTACTTTTAAACCAACAATGTTTTTTATTCTGTATTTGTTATTATTATAAATATTTTTTGCAGTTTTTCATAAGCTATGGCATCACACACTACTCTAATATAATTTATCAAAACACTGGACAAAAATGCAAAAATCGAAAATATAATAAACACAATTTATAATTAAAGTGTAATGCCATACTACATGATATTCAACTTCAAAACAGTGGTTATCCGTGCTGTACACAGATTACAAATTGCAAACTTTACTAACAAGACAAAAAGTATATTTAAGAGGGGATGACCCACACTTAAAGAATAAAGTCACCTTTTGACAAAAAATAATAAATGCAAATTTTTTTCTAGTAAAAAAATGTGCATTTAATATATTTTGTTTTGGGAGCCTGTAAAGCATTGCACCAGTGACTAGCAGATTGCTGATGCCATGCAAGTGTCCTGTCAGGATATCGGCTTACTTGTACCACAGCACTCACAGCGGTATGGTAGTTCATTGAAAACTACAAGCTGACAGCTACAAAGGTTGCTAGACCTTGTAGTTTCCCATTCACAGAAGACTGTGAATGAGTGACATGGCTGGGTTAGGGTTGCCACCTTTTCTTCAAGTTAAACCCGAACACTTTAGCAGCGCGCAGCAATTTTGTTTTGTAGTATAAACTATACATATATTTTGCTTTTAAATAGCATTTCTAATCATATGAAGTTAAAAACAAGAGTCATCGTTTACATCAGAGTCCAGAGTTCCCCTTTCACATCTGAACTCACAGAGTTCCCTTTCACTGTAAGGGGGGACTCTGCAGACTCTGATGTAAGGGAGAACACAGGGGACTCTAACATAAGGGATGCTCTGGGAACCATGATTTAAGAGGGAACACTGAGAACTCTGATGTACGGTGAGGACTCTGATTAAAGGGGGACACCTGTGGCCTCTGGTGTAAAGAGGAATTCTAAAGTAAGGGGTGCTCTGAGAACAATAATTTACTTTAGTGCACTCACTCAGAGGCAGGAGGTAGAAGGGGGAGACTTCAGTCACAGACAGAGATGGATGGTGAGCTCACTCACCCCTTGACAGTCAGCCCCTCTCATCCAGATGCATCTGAGACTGCTGGACTTCAAATTTCCAGCTCGCACTTTCCTTTTCTAAGGAGTGTGTGCAGACACAGAGGGGTAGGGCCGAGAGTAAGAGGTGCAGATAAAGCCCTCTCTCCTCTCCTGTCTGTGTAGGGGGAGGGGAAATTGTTAGTGCTGGCTTTGGGCAGCATGAAAGAGTGTAACAGACACTCTCAGCTTAGACAACTGCAGTCAGCAACCCTGCTGGAAAGCCATAGTCCAGTCTGAATAATGTGTCCGGGTTTCCGGCAGTCTGAAACCCAGATGCATGATTCCCAACCTGAACTATCCGGGTGAATTTCAGACAGGTGGCAACCCTAGGGCAAAAAAAGCAAAGGAAGAGGCGCCTCTGGGTGTAGAGATAACAAACACTTTAATTAAAAAAACGCATTTATTTCAGGCAACTCACATTTTGGATGTGGTCTATGAGCATTCAGTCACTTTAAAAGCTGAGCATGGATGTGGTCATCTAGTAGTCCATCAAGCTGAGGCACTGTAGCCGCTAGTGGCCAGGAAGTGGCACAGACGCGGAGAGAGATGACATCATGAGGTGGGTGCGACCGGTTTCGTGAGCGTACAGGCTGAGGTTGTTTGACAGCCGCGCTCCTTCATCAAGCAAGTGGGACAAGAAAAAAGACTGGTATATATAGGCCATGCACAGGAGGAAGGGGAGGAGGCACTTAAAATGCAGGTGCAGAGGATTACAAATCTTAGTTGCAAAAAAAAAAAAAAAAAAGGGGGGGGTGTCAGCGAGAACATGAAATAAGATATAAATGGATTGGAAATGGAAGATGAATAAATAAAATAATAAAGATGATGAATGTAAAAATAAAATTAAAAATAAAATAAATATAACAATAGTACTGAAAAAAAAAAAAAAATATACAAGACTCATGGGTCAATACAAAGACAGCAATAGATAAATGATATACACACTATATCATAAATAAATTAAAGTTAAACCGACATGATATGGAGAAAAGGGAGGGAGAGAAAAGGAACAATATAAAAATAACTGGCATGAGGAATAAAAACTAGTTGTATAAAAATCATGTATTAAGAACTTACTGCTGATGCAAAAATATAGATATGTATATAGGTCAAAAAATGTACACATATAAACATATATGTACATATGCACATAAAACATAGGAACTATAAAGTATGTACGAGGCGCATGGCTACACAGAGGTGGATGCATCTAGAGCTTTGCGCACACATATTACATGTATATATATATATATACACACGCACACACATACACATATGCACATACATATACAAAAACATGTGCGCGCGCCCTTAACTAATGATGCACGCCAATGATTTAGTTACTATTTTACATCTTAAGGAGAGGGAACGCACATAAAACACATTTGAGCACATATACACATGCGCGCGCAGTATATGCGCTCACATGCCCATGAATATACATGCGCATACACGCGTGCACCACAGGGCAACCATGCACGTCAGTGTTTTCAGATCTATTTATAAGAGGAGAAACGCATATTGTACTAAACATATACTGGTTACGCACATGCGCGCGCACATACCTACACGCGTGTATGCGTGCCCACGCGCATAGTCGAAGGTTACTGCAAGGTCAAAAAAGGGGAGGGGGAGGGCAGAATCGAACTGGGGGAAGAGATAAAAAAAATAAAAATAAAAAAATAAAAAAATGAATAAATAAATAATACTCCAAGAGGTGAGGGCACATTAGATAACGGTAGAAATTTCTATACTCTCATTGATGCCACCAGGGGAAAGTACATCTAGTGTATATATCCAGTACGTTTCACGTGCACAGAGCTTTTTAAATCTCTCTGCTGCAGGAAGGGCGCTGGAGATTTGCTCAATCACCCAAACTTGAAGGCCTGCAGTGGATTTTTGGTGAACTGTAGCAAAGTGTCGGGGAACACTATGAGGGTCTGTGCCACCCTCTATAAACCTTCTGTGTTCACCGAATCTTGTTCTTAGTGCCCGAATTGTCCGGCCTACATAAAGCAGGCCGCAAGGACAGATAAGGGCATAAACTACATAGTCTGATGAACAATTAAAAAAGTCCTTTAGTTGGTAGGATTTCCCTTTTGTCGTGAATGATTTTTGGCCATGACAGACAAAATGGCAAGTTTTGCATAATGTTTTTTTGCATTGATACATGCCTGTAATAGGTATTAGGACAGGTACATTTGGGGAGATATTATTGGTCTTTAATTTGCTGGGTGCAATTTTGTTTTTCAAGTTGGGAGCTCTCCGGTAGGTAACGGTAGGGTGGGCTGGTAGAATAGTTTTTAAATGGGGATCCTGCTGAAGGATATTCCAGTGTTTAGATAGTATTCCTTCCATCTTTCTGTGCTTAGAGTGAAAGGTTGTAACAAATCTCACAGCACCGACCTTGGGATCTTGGGCAGGTTTTTTTGGTTTTCCCTGAAGGTATGATTCATAAGCCTCATCAATCAGGCCTTCAGGGTATTGTTTATCCAGAAATTTATTTTTGAGATGGGTACTTAATTCAATATAGTCAGACTCTTTGGTACAGTTTTGCCTAAGCCGGAAAAACTGACCTTTTGGGATATTTTTTATCCAGTTCGGATGGTGGCAACTTCTAAAGTGCAAATAGGAATTTCCCGCAGTAGGTTTGGTATAGTTTTTGGCACAAATCTGTTGACCATCGTGACTTAATTCTAAGTCTAGAAATGCCATGGTAGAAGGGTGGGTTACAAACGTAAAGGACAATCCATAGGTATTGTTGTTACAATGTTGGACGAATTGAGAAATCAAGTCTGGAGAACCATCCCAGATGACAATGAGATCATCAATATACCTCCCAAAAAAAACTATATTGGCTGCAAAAGGGTTATCTTTATAGATATGATTATTTTCCCAAAAACCCATTGCGAGGTTTGCGTATGAAGGGGCAAAGTTGGCCCCCATCGCAGTACCTTGCAGTTGCTGATAGAAATCATCATCAAATGTAAAATAATTGTGCGTCAGGCAGAATTCTGTAGCTTTTACAATGAAGTCCGCCTGACGTGGATTGATTAATGGGTCTAGGAGCAAAAATTGCTCCAATGCCATTAATCCAAATGTATGTGGAATTGAAGTGTACAATGAGGAAACATCCAGCGAGAGCCAGACATAAGTTGGTTCCCAACTGTAAGGCTGCAAGAGTTCAAGTAAATGTGTGCCATCACGAATGTACGATTGTAATTGGCGGACTAAGGGTTGCAAAAATTGGTCTATGTAGAGGCTGAATCCAGTGGTTTTCGTAGAAATGAACCTTCAGTTTTTGTGATAATACCATCTCGGAGTGCATGGTCAATTAGAATGTCTGCTTCTTTGGAAAAATCAGGGGTGGGGTCCTTTCTAAGTTTTTTATAGGTAGCTTTATTGGAGAGGAGTCGCTGAGCTTCCTTCATGTAGTCAGTCCTGTCTAAAATTACGATGCCTCCCCCTTTGTCTGCAGATTTTATCACCAAGTCATCAGCATGTATGAGGGTTTCAAGTGCTGTGATTTCAGAGGGTGCAAGGTTGTTTTGTTTGGATGTGGTGGTGGAGTTACACATATTGATTAGGTCAGCATAAACTACTCTATAGAACGTTTCCAAGTAAGGCCCTTTTGACTGTGTGGGAAAGAAAACAGATTTTGGCTTGAGAGATGAATGAACTATGGGGGGAGAAGTCGCTAGATGTTGAGTCAATGTTCTGAGCATCTCATCTTCATCTAGACAATCAGTTTCTATGTCCGAAAATTCAGACGTAGATACCAATGAAGCAGAAGGGGTATCACCTGAAGATATACCAGAGGTATTAACAGAAGCCACATTCTGTTCTTTATCATGTTTGATGTGGTAGTGCCTTTTCAAAGTGAGGTTGCGAATATACCCATTTAGATCCTTAAAGAGAAGAAAGGGATTGGGTTTGTTAACTGGAGCAAAATTCAGTCCATGGCTGAGGAGAGAGATTTCACTTGAAGATAATGTATGGGAAGACAGATTAAATATTTTTACAGTTTTTGGTATTTCACTGCATTTGTATGACTTGTTTCGTCCTCCTCTGCAGCCTCTCCTATGAGCTTTCTTTTTCTTGAGGCTTGGAGCAGAGGAGGATGTGACACTAAAAAAGATGTAACATTGTCATCCGAGGAAGGTGAATTAGCAACAATGTCAGACATCACAATGTTCTGTTCTCTATTTTCATTAGGTCCAGATGCATTGTCCACAGGGGGAGAGCCAGCCTCTATCTGAAAAGTCATGGGGGAAACAATGATGGTTTGGGTAGGATGAATTGGAGCTGGGCCATCACACACAGTGGTGGTAGATGATGCAGAAAGATTGGGGGCCTGACAGGCACCTGATGGTCTATTGTAAAATTTATTTAGGGCAAAGAGAAGCTCCTTATTTTTATCTTTTGCATCAGGTTTTTTCTTTTTATTATTGTCCCTGCTGTGTGTTATGTTAATTCGGGAATTGAGGGAGGATAACCTGGTCTGGGGGTGTATGGGATTGTTGGGAACATAACGGCTTGGGAGCCGTAGGCTCATCAATGGGGGGGGTTTGGAGCAAGGGATAACATGTTCTGTTGCTCTTTTATCTAACATCATAGGGACTACAGGTACACAATGTGAACTACTAGGAATGTGATTAATCTTTTTGTTCCATGTGAAAGTGCGGTTGGAGTTATAATCATCCAAATCTCGTATGAATTTACCCATTTTCATACTGATCAGATTGTCCTCATCCCTTTTGGTATGTTTTTTTAGGACTTCCAGCCAAAGGGAAGGGATGGGGACTGAACAGCTAGCAATTTCCTCTATGATACGAGTTAATTGCAAATATAGTTCATCAAATCTATTAGTTCTATGTGATATTAAAACTCCTATCCATTTGGCTGTACAAAATTCTGCAATATTGGCCCATTCCTTGGAGTTTGTGTCATCCAAGAACATGGGGCAATTTTTCATTACACGCAGACCTCTCGGAGAGATTTTGGTGTTAATATACTGGGTCAAAAAGAATTTATCCCACCACTGTTGATTTGTGGTTTGGATCATCCTTTCCAATTGTTTGAATTTACCACAGAGGTTCTGGCGTGTTTTACCTCTGAGTTTGGCATCATTAGAAAAATTAACTGGCGATAATAAAAGATACATTTTATCTAAAATCACACATCTATTACTATCAATAAGAGAGATAATATCCATGATAAAAAACAAATAAATAGAATAAAATTAAAAAACCCAATTATTTATAAAAAATAAATAAATAAATAAATAAATAAAATAAATAAATAAATAAATAAATAAATAAAATAAAATTGCAAAACACGGTTCAGAAAAAAGGGGGAGACACACAAAAAAGAGAAAAAAAAAAAATGCAAAACACTGTTCAGAAAAAGGGGAGACACATAAGAAAAAAAAAAAAAAAAAAGGAAGGGGGGGAGGGGGGAGTGAAACAAATTATTTGTATATAAAAAACATGTGAAACACTGTTCAGAAAAAGAAGGAGACACTGTCTGCAGCACAAAGGTTTCTGAATAAAGCACAATACACAAGTAAATGCGCAAAAACAGGGTCAAAGATTTTCCCAATGTCCACCAGTCTCTCACCAATTGAAACCAAAGATCCAATTAAATGAATGAGAGTCCATATTATGAAAAGATCCGTATGGTTATAAATATAAAAGCTACTGTCCAGTAGAACAAAGGAAAGCATTTAAAACCAGGAGCTCCATATCCAGGGCTGCCATCAGTGAAGGACAGAAACCATGTTCCAAAGTCTGTGAAAAAAAGCAAAGGAAGAGGCGCCTCTGGGTGTAGAGATAACAAACACTTTAATTAAAAAAACGCATTTATTTCAGGCAACTCACATTTTGGATGTGGTCTATGAGCATTCAGTCACTTTAAAAGCTGAGCATGGATGTGGTCATCTAGTAGTCCATCAAGCTGAGGCACTGTAGCCGCTAGTGGCCAGGAAGTGGCACAGACGCGGAGAGAGATGACATCATGAGGTGGGTGCGACCGGTTTCGTGAGCGTACAGGCTGAGGTTGTTTGACAGCCGCGCTCCTTCATCAAGCAAGTGGGACAAGAAAAAAGACTGGTATATATAGGCCATGCACAGGAGGAAGGGGAGGAGGCACTTAAAATGCAGGTGCAGAGGATTACAAATCTTAGTTGCAAAAAAAAAAAAAAAAAGGGGGGGGTGTCAGCGAGAACATGAAATAAGATATAAATGGATTGGAAATGGAAGATGAATAAATAAAATAATAAAGATGATGAATGTAAAAATAAAATTAAAAATAAAATAAATATAACAATAGTACTGAAAAAAAAAAAAAAAATATACAAGACTCATGGGTCAATACAAAGACAGCAATAGATAAATGATATACACACTATATCATAAATAAATTAAAGTTAAACCGACATGATATGGAGAAAAGGGAGGGAGAGAAAAGGAACAATATAAAAATAACTGGCATGAGGAATAAAAACTAGTTGTATAAAAATCATGTATTAAGAACTTACTGCTGATGCAAAAATATAGATATGTATATAGGTCAAAAAATGTACACATATAAACATATATGTACATATGCACATAAAACATAGGAACTATAAAGTATGTACGAGGCGCATGGCTACACAGAGGTGGATGCATCTAGAGCTTTGCGCACACATATTACATGTATATATATATATATACACACGCACACACATACACATATGCACATACATATACAAAAACATGTGCGCGCGCCCTTAACTAATGATGCACGCCAATGATTTAGTTACTATTTTACATCTTAAGGAGAGGGAACGCACATAAAACACATTTGAGCACATATACACATGCGCGCGCAGTATATGCGCTCACATTCCCATGAATATACATGCGCATACACGCGTGCACCACAGGGCAACCATGCACGTCAGTGTTTTCAGATCTATTTATAAGAGGAGAAACGCATATTGTACTAAACATATACTGGTTACGCACATGCGCGCGCACATACCTACACGCGTGTATGCATGCACACGCGCATAGTCGAAGGTTACTGCAAGGTCAAAAAAGGGGAGGGGGAGGGCAGAATCGAACTGGGGGAAGAGATAAAAAAAATAAAAATAAAAAAATAAAAAAATGAATAAATAAATAATACTCCAAGAGGTGAGGGCACATTAGATAACGGTAGAAATTTCTATACTCTCATTGATGCCACCAGGGGAAAGTACATCTAGTGTATATATCCAGTACGTTTCACGTGCACAGAGCTTTTTAAATCTCTCTGCTGCAGGAAGGGCGCTGGAGATTTGCTCAATCACCCAAACTTGAAGGCCTGCAGTGGATTTTTGGTGAACTGTAGCAAAGTGTTGGGGAACACTATGAGGGTCTGTGCCACCCTCTATAAACCTTCTGTGTTCACCGAATCTTGTTCTTAGTGCCCGAATTGTCCGGCCTACATAAAGCAGGCCGCAAGGACAGATAAGGGCATAAACTACATAGTCTGATGAACAATTAAAAAAGTCCTTTAGTTGGTAGGATTTCCCTTTTGTCGTGAATGATTTTTGGCCATGACAGACAAAATGGCAAGTTTTGCATAATGTTTTTTTGCATTGATACATGCCTGTAATAGGTATTAGGACAGGTACATTTGGGGAGATATTATTGGTCTTTAATTTGCTGGGTGCAATTTTGTTTTTCAAGTTGGGAGCTCTCCGGTAGGTAACGGTAGGGTGGTCTGGTAGAATAGTTTTTAAATGGGGATCCTGCTGAAGGATATTCCAGTGTTTAGATAGTATTCCTTCCACAAACTCCAAGGAATGGGCCAATATTGCAGAATTTTGTACAGCCAAATGGATAGGAGTTTTAATATCACATAGAACTAATAGATTTGATGAACTATATTTGCAATTAACTCGTATCATAGAGGAAATTGCTAGCTGTTCAGTCCCCATCCCTTCCCTTTGGCTGGAAGTCCTAAAAAAACATACCAAAAGGGATGAGGACAATCTGATCAGTATGAAAATGGGTAAATTCATACGAGATTTGGATGATTATAACTCCAACCGCACTTTCACATGGAACAAAAAGATTAATCACATTCCTAGTAGTTCACATTGTGTACCTGTAGTCCCTATGATGTTAGATAAAAGAGCAACAGAACATGTTATCCCTTGCTCCAAACCCCCCCCATTGATGAGCCTACGGCTCCCAAGCCGTTATGTTCCCAACAATCCCATACACCCCCAGACCAGGTTATCCTCCCTCAATTCCCGAATTAACATAACACACAGCAGGGACAATAATAAAAAGAAAAAACCTGATGCAAAAGATAAACATAAGGAGCTTCTCTTTGCCCTAAATAAATTTTACAATAGACCATCAGGTGCCTGTCAGGCCCCCAATCTTTCTGCATCATCTACCACCACTGTGTGTGATGGCCCAGCTCCAATTCATCCTACCCAAACCATCATTGTTTCCCCCATGACTTTTCAGATAGAGGCTGGCTCTCCCCCTGTGGACAATGCATCTGGACCTAATGAAAATAGAGAACAGAACATTGTGATGTCTGACATTGTTGCTAATTCACCTTCCTCGGATGACAATGTTACATCTTTTTTAGTGTCACATCCTCCTCTGCTCCAAGCCTCAAGAAAAAGAAAGCTCATAGGAGAGGCTGCAGAGGAGGACGAAACAAGTCATACAAATGCAGTGAAATACCAAAAACTGTAAAAATATTTAATCTGTCTTCCCATACATTATCTTCAAGTGAAATCTCTCTCCTCAGCCATGGACTGAATTTTGCTCCAGTTAACAAACCCAATCCCTTTCTTCTCTTTAAGGATCTAAATGGGTATATTCGCAACCTCACTTTGAAAAGGCACTACCACATCAAACATGATAAAGAACAGAATGTGGTTTCTGTTAATACCTCTGGTATATCTTCAGGTGATACCCCTTCTGCTTCATTGGTATCTACGTCTGAATTTTCGGACATAGAAACTGATTGTCTAGATGAAGATGAGATGCTCAGAACATTGACTCAACATCTAGCGACTTCTCCCCCCATAGTTCATTCATCTCTCAAGCCAAAATCTGTTTTCTTTCCCACACAGTCAAAAGGGCCTTACTTGGAAACGTTCTATAGAGTAGTTTATGCTGACCTAATCAATATGTGTAACTCCACCACCACATCCAAACAAAACAACCTTGCACCCTCTGAAATCACAGCACTTGAAACCCTCATACATGCTGATGACTTGCTGATAAAATCTGCAGACAAAGGGGGAGGCATCGTAATTTTAGACAGGACTGACTACATGAAGGAAGCTCAGCGACTCCTCTCCAATAAAGCTACCTATAAAAAACTTAGAAAGGACCCCACCCCTGATTTTTCCAAAGAAGCAGACATTCTAATTGACCATGCACTCCGAGATGGTATTATCACAATAACTGAAGGTTCATTTCTACGAAAACCTTTCTATTCCATACCATATTTCTATTTCTTGCCTAAGATCCACAGAAGCTTACAAAATCCTCCAGGGCGGCCTATTGTAGCTGCTATGGACAGTGTTAGCACTGGATTCAGCCTCTACATAGACCAATTTTTGCAACCCTTAGTCCGCCAATTACAATCGTACATTCGTGATGGCACACATTTACTTGAACTCTTGCAGCCTTACAGTTGGGAACCAACTTATGTCTGGCTCTCGCTGGATGTTTCCTCATTGTACACTTCAATTCCACATACATTTGGATTAATGGCATTGGAGCAATTTTTGCTCCTAGACCCATTAATCAATCCACGTCAGGCGGACTTCATTGTAAAAGCTACAGAATTCTGCCTGACGCACAATTATTTTACATTTGATGATGATTTCTATCAGCAACTGCAAGGTACTGCGATGGGGGCCAACTTTGCCCCTTCATACGCAAACCTCGCAATGGGTTTTTGGGAAAATAATCATATCTATAAAGATAACCCTTTTGCAGCCAATATAGTTTTTTTTGGGAGGTATATTGATGATCTCATTGTCATCTGGGATGGTTCTCCAGACTTGATTTCTCAATTCGTCCAACATTGTAACAACAATACCTATGGATTGTCCTTTACGTTTGTAACCCACCCTTCTACCATGGCATTTCTAGACTTAGAATTAAGTCACGATGGTCAACAGATTTGTGCCAAAAACTATACCAAACCTACTGCGGGAAATTCCTATTTGCGCTTTAGAAGTTGCCACCATCCAAACTGGATAAAAAATATCCCAAAAGGTCAGTTTTTCCGGCTTAGGCAAAACTGTACCAAAGAGTCTGACTATATTGAATTAAGTACCCATCTCAAAAATAAATTTCTGGATAAACAATACCCTGAAGGCCTGATTGATGAGGCTTATGAATCATACCTTCAGGGAAAACCAAAAAAACCTGCCCAAGATCCCAAGGTCGGTGCTGTGAGATTTGTTACAACCTTTCACTCTAAGCACAGAAAGATGGAAGGAATACTATCTAAACACTGGAATATCCTTCAGCAGGATCCCCATTTAAAAACTATTCTACCAGCCCACCCTACCGTTACCTACCGGAGAGCTCCCAACTTGAAAAACAAAATTGCACCCAGCAAATTAAAGACCAATAATATCTCCCCAAATGTACCTGTCCTAATACCTATTACAGGCATGTATCAATGCAAAAAAACATTATGCAAAACTTGCCATTTTGTCTGTCATGGCCAAAAATCATTCACGACAAAAGGGAAATCCTACCAACTAAAGGACTTTTTTAATTGTTCATCAGACTATGTAGTTTATGCCCTTATCTGTCCTTGCGGCCTGCTTTATGTAGGCCGGACAATTCGGGCACTAAGAACAAGATTCGGTGAACACAGAAGGTTTATAGAGGGTGGCACAGACCCTCATAGTGTTCCCCGACACTTTGCTACAGTTCACCAAAAATCCACTGCAGGCCTTCAAGTTTGGGTGATTGAGCAAATCTCCAGCGCCCTTCCTGCAGCAGAGAGATTTAAAAAGCTCTGTGCACGTGAAACGTACTGGATATATACACTAGATGTACTTTCCCCTGGTGGCATCAATGAGAGTATAGAAATTTCTACCGTTATCTAATGTGCCCTCACCTCTTGGAGTATTATTTATTTATTCATTTTTTTATTTTTTTATTTTTATTTTTTTTATCTCTTCCCCCAGTTCGATTCTGCCCTCCCCCTCCCCTTTTTTGACCTTGCAGTAACCTTCGACTATGCGCGTGTGCACGCATACACGCGTGTAGGTATGTGCGCGCGCATGTGCGTAACCAGTATATGTTTAGTACAATATGCGTTTCTCCTCTTATAAATAGATCTGAAAACACTGACGTGCATGGTTGCCCTGTGGTGCACGCGTGTATGCGCATGTATATTCATGGGCATGTGAGCGCATATACTGCGCGCGCATGTGTATATGTGCTCAAATGTGTTTTATGTGCGTTCCCTCTCCTTAAGATGTAAAATAGTAACTAAATCATTGGCGTGCATCATTAGTTAAGGGCGCGCGCACATGTTTTTGTATATGTATGTGCATATGTGTATGTGTGTGCGTGTGTATATATATATATATACATGTAATATGTGTGCGCAAAGCTCTAGATGCATCCACCTCTGTGTAGCCATGCGCCTCGTACATACTTTATAGTTCCTATGTTTTATGTGCATATGTACATATATGTTTATATGTGTACATTTTTTGACCTATATACATATCTATATTTTTGCATCAGCAGTAAGTTCTTAATACATGATTTTTATACAACTAGTTTTTATTCCTCATGCCAGTTATTTTTATATTGTTCCTTTTCTCTCCCTCCCTTTTCTCCATATCATGTCGGTTTAACTTTAATTTATTTATGATATAGTGTGTATATCATTTATCTATTGCTGTCTTTGTATTGACCCATGAGTCTTGTATATTTTTTTTTTTTTTTCAGTACTATTGTTATATTTATTTTATTTTTAATTTTATTTTTACATTCATCATCTTTATTATTTTATTTATTCATCTTCCATTTCCAATCCATTTATATCTTATTTCATGTTCTCGCTGACACCCCCCCCCTTTTTTTTTTTTTTTGCAACTAAGATTTGTAATCCTCTGCACCTGCATTTTAAGTGCCTCCTCCCCTTCCTCCTGTGCATGGCCTATATATACCAGTCTTTTTTCTTGTCCCACTTGCTTGATGAAGGAGCGCGGCTGTCAAACAACCTCAGCCTGTACGCTCACGAAACCGGTCGCACCCACCTCATGATGTCATCTCTCTCCGCGTCTGTGCCACTTCCTGGCCACTAGCGGCTACAGTGCCTCAGCTTGATGGACTACTAGATGACCACATCCATGCTCAGCTTTTAAAGTGACTGAATGCTCATAGACCACATCCAAAATGTGAGTTTCCTGAAATAAATGCGTTTTTTTAATTAAAGTGTTTGTTATCTCTACACCCAGAGGCGCCTCTTCCTTTGCTTTTTTTCACAGACTTTGGAACATGGTTTCTGTCCTTCACTGATGGCAGCCCTGGATATGGAGCTCCTGGTTTTAAATGCTTTCCTTTGTTCTACTGGACAGTAGCTTTTATATTTATAACCATACGGATCTTTTCATAATATGGACTCTCATTCATTTAATTGGATCTTTGGTTTCAATTGGTGAGAGACTGGTGGACATTGGGAAAATCTTTGACCCTGTTTTTGCACATTTACTTGTGTATAGCAACCCTAGGGCATAGCTTCTTTTTTGAATGGTGGCAGCAGACACGGGGAGAAGATCCCCGGTCTGCAGTCACAGCGAGAATTGGGGGAGGGGCGGGGACTAGTGGATTCGTTGCATGTTACACCCTGAATATGGGTGTAATATGTAATATGTTATAAAAGGTGCACTTATCCTTTAAGCTGGCTATACAGTAGTAGATTTTTAAACAAATGTTCATATGAATATTTGTACAAAAATTTTATGGAAATTCCTAGTACATTAGATAACTTGACAAATGGGGTTCAAAAGTACTTCAAATCTCATTTGCTTTTAACATTCGATATTGAAACAAATGGACTTTACCAAATGAAAATCACATATACTTTTGCAGCCTGCTCCTTTGACTATTCTTGTCACTGAGGTTGAAAACGATTGTTGACTTGATCCATACAGTAACATAAATATAGAGAGAAAATCAAACTAATGTTGTTAAAATGAAACATTTAGAATAAAAACAGTGTATGGCCAACTTTAGAACCCCAAAGGTATTTGGACTGGAACATACTTTCCAGTCCAAATAACTTTGGCCTGCTTTGTATTCCTTAACCACTTGCTCACCAGCTGCCATCATTATACTGCGGCAGGTCGGCTCATTCTTGCAAATCGCCGTAGGTGTAAGTCGGCTCCTTCAAGAGCCATAGCAGGCACACGCGCTCATGCCTGCTACAAGGCAGGGAACCCAATGCGTGTGGCCAGCAGCGGCGATGTCCGCCGGCCAACCGTGATCATGGGAAAGAGAGCAAGAATGGGGATCTGTCAATGTAAAAAGACAGATGCCGTTCTGACAGGGGTGGAGAGAAAGATCTGTTGTTCCTAGTAATTAGGAACAGCGATCTCTCTCCTCCTCCAGTCAGTTCAATCAACCCAAAGCTAGAAACACCTCCCAGGTAACACATTTAACCCCTTGATCGCCCCCTAGTGTTAACCCCCTTCCCTGCCAGTGACATTTACACAGTAATCAGAGCATTTTTATAGCACTGATTGCTGTATAAATGTAAATTGTCCCAAAAAAAGTGTCAAAAGTGTCCGATCTGTCTGCCGCAATGTCGCAGTCCTGCTCAGAATCACAGATCGCCGCTTTTACTAGTAAAGAAAAAAATTATAAAAATGAGGTAAATATATCCCCTATTTTGTAGACGCTATAACTTTTGTGCAAACCAATCAATATACGCTTATTGTGATTTTTTTACCAAAAATATGTAGAAGAATACATATTGAAATGAGAATTTTTCTCGGCATAGCCAGCCTTGTTTTATTAACTCCCCGATTAGCAATTAAAAGAACCTACCCCCACCCCCCATTCCTAGCAGTATATAACTAAGCATCTCTTGGGAAAGGCATGTTTGCCAAGGGGTGGCACATTTGCAGATGGGGTTCTTTCCCAAAGGTATTTCTATAAGTGGGAGCACTTCAGCGTATGCCCAAAGCGAAGGAACACAAGAAAACACAGTGAAAAATACAATGCAGGTGACCTTGTTTACACTGTTAGCTCTTCCTCCCCCTTCTAAAATGCAATGTCTACTGCTCCTTCTTACAGCTGTGCCTTCTATCCTTAAATTAATTCTTCTGCACACCTCTTCTTCACACCACACCTTATATATATCACCCTCACTTCTATCTTCTCCTTACTACTGCATTTACCAACACCAGCTAATTCTAAATCCACATGCCCAATACTCCAAACCACTGGGGCATGTCCCTTCATATAAATCACACTCCCACATTACCTCCCTCACCCTTCTGCTTCTACTATCCACTGGTGATGTATCCCCAAACCCTGGGCCTCCTTAATCTAACTGTACTCAAAGCAACCATTACCCTACACCCTCTGGCTGCAGCCGCAATGCACACAATCTAGTTCCCATTTCTCTTCTTCCCAAAACCAGACTCCCTTTCCCTTGCACCCTGTGGAATATTTGCTCTGTCTGTAACAAACTCACCTCTCTCCACAATCTCTTTATCACTAACTCATTTAATCTACTCGCCATTACTGAAACCTCGCTTCACGAACCCGACACTGCGTCTTCTACTGCTCTATTCTGCTGCTCTGTTCTTTGGACTCACTCCCCCAGACCCAGTGGACACAAAGGAGGGAGTATTGGAATCCTTTTAGCCCCACATAGCACCTTTCAAGTACTTCAACCACCTCTCTCTCTGTCACTCTCCTCAATTGAGGCGCACTGCATTCATCTCTTCTCCCCAGTTTCTCTAAGGATAGCTGTGATCTCCCGCCCCCCTGTTCCAGTACCATGCTTTCTTGATGACTTCTCTGTCTGGCTACCCTAATTTCTCTCTTCTGAAATCCCCAAAATAATTTTCTGGGACTTCAACATCCCTACTAATACTAGTAACTTAGTAGTACCCTTTCTCCAATCAGCTCTCACACACTGTAACTACAGCCTCTCTGCCCCCTGCTCTGTGCTCATGACAGACGAAGAAAGACTTGTCTGTCCTTTTGAAGGGACGTAGGGAAGAGAAGACTGCAGGTAAACAAGTAAAACCTATGTAGGAGAATTTGTTTAATCTCTGTGTATCATCTGAGTCTATTCACTTCACTAGGTATATGTAAGAGTTTACAACCACTTTAAGAATGAGGCAGCATACGGTAAGTATAAATCTATATTTTTTTCTTACATGTAAATTTTGCAAGTAGGTACATTGGGCAATTTTTAAAAGGATGGAGGGGAAGGGCTCAGTATATGCAAAAATTGTGCTGCACTGCAATAAGGTCAACCGCAGTCATAACTCTTATCAACTGCACTATGTTTGAGCCAACATCCATCAAAAAAAATCCACTGTGTTCCCTGTTTGTGTTTCTAACTGCAGGGGGAGGGGACTGACCTAGAGGAAGTGACGGATCATGGTTCCTAGCTAATAGGAAGTCACCATCTGCCTCTCAGAACAGAACAGGGATTTGTGTGTTTACACACACTCGTCCCTGTTCTGCCTGTCGTGCCCGCCTTCGCGATGACCGCCGGCGAGGAGGATCGGCACCCCCACTGTGCGGCGGGCGTGAGCGCGGGCGTGCCTGCTATCCCGATCCCGCAAGCTGACGTATAGCTACATCGGCTTGCAGAATCATGCCGACCTGCTGCAGTAAAATGACGGCAGCTGGTTGGCAAGGGGTTAAGCTATATATGCCTTTCAGGGTCCATGCACACTGGGCTTAAAAATTCCCTTGGATATAAACATTTTTTTCTGCCAGGAAACTCCTCTCAAATATGCAATACAGAAGGTTTATTTTTCCTGCCTCTAAATGCTGAGCTTAAAATATGCCTCTAAACATCCTAATGTGCATGGACACATATTACGTTACACTGAGCTGCTTCTACAGGCAAAGCACAAAACGTCTGTAGAAGCAACGTTTTTTTAGCCCAGTGTGCATGGACTCATATTATGTAAAATGTATGTCAATTAAAAATATAGTATATAGTTTCATAGTTAGTTAGGTTGAATAAAGACACCAGTCCATCCAGTTCAACCTGAGTGAGTGTCTACAATTGTCCCCATCCCTGTACATTGCACACTCATGTTGGTCCCTACCCTCAAGAAGCCCACAATCCAAGGTCCCCATTCATATACTAGGGCCAATTTTGAACAGAAGTCAATTTACCTACCTGCATGTCTTATATGATATACTGTAATATTGCACATTGACATTAGTCTTTTAAATATTAAAGTTGTGGTCACACAAGTATTACACAATTCTATCATGCATGAATGTGACTCTGAATCAGTAATAAAGAAGAAAATGTGCTAATAAATATATTATATGACAAATTTACATGACTTTTACTAATGATGTCACTTTACAAGCTCATTTTATCACACAGAACTAACCTACTCCTTAATTAAGTTTTGTATTATTGAAAGGGAATACAGAAAATGGATTTGTGACACAGAAATGATTGTGAAAGAGGACAATTGCAAATAGTTAAAGGATGTAAGGCTATTTAATGTGCTGATACTTCACATCCTCTTATGACTGACAGGCAGTTAAAGACCAGATTGATGACAGATTAATGTGACCATTACTTTTACTAAAAACATCATCTGTGCGATCATCACAGCAGGAAAGGGTTATGGGCTCTTTAGAATATGGCAGTATGGACATTATGGAGGTTCAGAAATGTTTACCTATATTTCAGTAGTGCCATTCTGAAAATGCTTGGTTCCCTAAGTCATTGATTGAGGACAAATATGCAGAATTTGAGTTCTGACTTCTTTAAAGTGATTCTAAAGGTTAGTTTAAAAAAATAAAAATAACAAACATGTATACTTAACTGCTCTATGCCATGGTTTTGCACTGAGCAGCCCCTATCCTCCGCTTCTTGGATTCCCCTGTGGGTGCTCCTGGCTCCTCCCCCTTGACAAGTGCCCCCAATAGCAAGCTTCTTGCTATGGGAACACTGGGTCATGCTCGCTCCCGAACCCCACTCTAGGCATCCCTAAGACACATAGAACTGCGGCTCAGCCTTGCCCACTGGTATATTGCACTCACATGCTTGCAGTAGTAAATAAGCATCAGATCAAGTGCAGCTCTAGACCGAAGGTATCCAATCCACCCACTCTCTGACAAGCAGTGTCCGCTCTATAGCAAGCAGAGTGCCTTCCACCCAGCTTAATAGCTGAACTCAAGGGCTCCTTCACATATGCATCTCAAGCCTCTCTTCGATGCATTTCACGCATGTGCACGTCATCAGGAAGTGAAGGTGATGCCATTTTCTTGAAGCCTAATATTCTCTCCAACCATTTCTAATTAGCCAGTTAATCTACCATGAGAATCCCTACTTTATTTACTATACACCCCCAATTACTCAAAAATTCAGCCCCCAAAATTACAATATATATAGACGTCACGAACTGCACATGTGTGGTACATATATCTTTACAAAAATTTCAAATGAAAAATAATCAGAAAATTCAATTTTTTTTTAAGTTGAATATAAAAACGAAATCAATAGTGTTCATTAAATAGTATATATATATATATATATATATATATATATATATATATATATATATATATACATACAGTATATCACAAAAGTGAGTACACCCCTCACATTTTTGTAAATATTTTATTATATCTTTTCATGTGACAGCATTGAAAAAATGACACTTTGCTAAAATGTAAGGTAGTGAGTGTACAGCTTGTATAACAGTGTAAATTTGCTGTCCCCTCAAAATAACTCAACATACAGCCATTAATTTCTAAACCGCTGGCAACAAAGGTGAGTACACCCCTAAGTGAAAATGTCCAAATTGCGCCCAATTAGCTATTTTCCCTCCCTGGTGTAATGTGAGTCATTAGTGGTACAAGGGCTCAGGTGTGAATGGGGAGCAGGTGTAAAGTCGGCGTTATAGCTCTCACTCATACTGGTCACTGGAAGATCAACATGGCACCTCATGGCAAAGAACTCTCTGAGGATCTGAAAAAAGAATTGTTGCTCTATATAAAGATGGCCCAGGCTATAAGAAGATTGCCAAGACCCTGAAACTGAGCTGCAGTACAGTGTCCAAGACCATACGGCGGTTTAACAGGACAGGTTCCACTCAGAACAGGACTCTCCATGGTTGACCAAAGAAGTTGAGTGCCCCTGCTCAGCATCATATCCTGAGCTTGTCTTTGGGAAATAGACATATGAGTGCTGCCAGCATTGCTGCAGAGGTTGAAAGGGTGGGGGGTCAGCCTGTCAGTGCTCAGACCATACGCCACACACTGCATCAAATTGGTCTGCATGGCTGTCGTCCCAGAAGGAAGCCTCTTCTAAAGATGATGCACAAGAAAGCCCACAAACAGCTTGCTGAAGACAAGCAGACTAAGGACATGGATTACTGGAATCATGTCCTGTGGTTTGATGAGACCAAGATAAACTTATTTGGTTTAGATGGTGTCACGTGTGTGTGTGGCGGCAACCGGGTGAGGAGAACAAAAACAAGTGTGTCTTGCCTACAGTCAAGCATGGCGGTGGGAGTGTCATGGTCTGGGGCTGCATGAGTGCTGCCGGCACTGAGGAGCTACAGTTCATTGAGAGAACCATGAATGCCAACATGTACTGTAAAATGCTGAAGCAGAGCATGATCCCCTCCCTTCGGAAACTGGGCCGCAGGGCAGTATTCTAACAAAAGAATGACCCCAAACACACCTCGAAGATGACTATTGCCTTGTTAAAGAAGCTGAGGGTAAAGGTGATGGACTGGCCAAGCATGTCTCCAGACCTCCAGAGCATCTGTGGGGCATCCTCAAATGGAAGGTGGAGGAGCACAAGGTCTCTAACATCCACCAGCTCTGTGATGTCATCTTGGAGGAGTGGAAGAGGACTCCAGTGGCAACCTGTGAAGCTCTGGTGAACCCAAGAGGCTTAAGGCAGTGCTGGAAAATAATGGTGGCCACACAAAATATTGACACTTTGGGCCCAATTTGGATATTTTCACTTGGGGTGTACTCACTTCTGTTGCCAGTGGTTTATTATGGTTATTTTGATGGGACAGCAAATTTACACTGTTATACAAGCTGTATTCTCACCACTTTACATTGTAGCAAAGTATAATTTCTTCAATGTTGTCACATGAAAAGATATAATAAAATATTTACAAAAATGTGAGGGGTGACACTCACTTTTGTGAGATACTGTGTGTGTATATATATATATATATATATATATATATATATATATACAGTATCTCACAAAAGTACAACCCTCACATGTTTGTAAATATTTAATTATATCTTTATATGTGACAACACTGAATAAATTACACTTTCCTACAATGTGAAGTAGTGAGTGTACAGCCTATAAAACAGTGTAAATTTGCTGTCCCCTCAAAATAACTCAACACACAACCATTGCTGTCTAAACCGCTGGCAACAAAAGTGAGTACATCTCTAAGTGAAAATGTCCAAATTGGGGCCAAAGTGTCAACATTTTGTGTGGCCACCATTATTTCCAGCACTGCCTTAACCCTCTTGGGCATGGGGTTCACAAGAGCTATTCTCTTGGTAGATTAACTGGTCAATTAGAAATGGTCAGATAGTATATTAGGCTTCAAGAAAATGGCGTTGGCTTCACTTCCCGATGGAGCACGCATGCATGAAATGTATTGAAGAAAGGCTTGAGACGCATATGTGAAGGAGCCCTTGAGTTCAGCTATTAAGCTGGGTGGAATGCCCACTGCTCTCTATAGAGTGGGCGCTGCTTGTCACAGAGTGGGCGGATTGGATACCATCGGTCTAGAGCTGCACTTGATTTGATGTTTATTTACTTCTGCAAACTTCTGCAAACATGTGAGTGCAAGATACCAGCGTTTTTAACTTTGTCTACAAATAAAACAGTTTTACACAATCATCTGCCTCTTTCTGGCTGAATGGTGGAGCCTTCCTTATAGATCCTTAAACTGAGAAAAGAGATAGGAGCTTGAGTTGATCAGGTCTGGTTACCGATTGATGGCAACATTTCATCTTATCTATATCCATGCTTGATGGTCACTCTGTGGTTGATTATTTCTGGTGAGCGCAATTGATTTTCTCACTTTAGGTGGAGCCCAGTTTCCACATTGGAGCACATTTCTTAGACACAACGATGTTGAAATCTTATTGATATTGGTGTTTTTTTATCCATCACTTATATCTTCACTTTTTTCTTTTTTCTTTTATGAATTTACTTTCATTTTTTCTATAGTATTTAATTTCTACAGTCACCTGATGAGTATTCACTTTATGAAGTTTTATTTTAATTGCTGCATAAGCATGATATCATTGATTAATTAGTGGTTTAGGTAGCGCCTCTCTTTTTCACATCTCAACTCTCTAACTCTCTAACTGATTATTCTGGACAGCTTGGTCTGGCAAAGGAAGTTGAAAAAAAACAGACTTACTGGCCAGATTAAAGAGGAAGTAAACCCTTCCAAACAACTTGGACCTACAGGTAAGCCTAGATTAAGGCTTACCTGTAGGTCCAAGCAATATCTCCTAAACCTATATGGTTTAGGAGATATTTGCCCGAAAATGGGCACCGCTGTCTACGGCGCATGCGCCGTAGACAGCGGCGCGCAGGCGCACTAAATGCGGCAAATCCAAGAATGGATTTGCCTAATTTGTCGACTCCCGTGCGCATGCGCGGGAGTGACGTCATCGCGGCTTCGCCGAATGGCAGCGGCGGAGCTGCGAGACGCGACTCCCGTGCGCATGCGCGGGAGTGACGTCATCGCGGCTGCGCCGCTGTGATTCGTCGGAGCTGCGAGACGCCACCAGCAACATGGATGCGGCGGACTACAGGGGACAGCGGCGACTTCGCTGGCTCCTGTGTCAGGTAAGTGACACATAATGAGCTACTATGCGATGCATAGTAGTCCATTATGCTTTACCTTTGCAGGGAAAAAAAGAGGAAGTAAACCCATCAGGGTTTACTTCCTCTTTAAGGAAAAAAGCCTAAAAAGAGAAAATGAATGCAGTCACCACATCCAAACATTATTAAACTGCAATATATATATATATTTTGGTTTTGGGTTTAATACCACTTTAAATTTAACTCTCATCTAAAACATCACACAGCACAACAAAGCTTTCAAGTATGACGACTATCCACTTCAAACAAAGAAAGAAGGAAAGAAAGAAAGAAAGAAAGAAAGAAAGAAAGAAAGAAAGAAAGAAAGAAAGAAAGAAAGAAAGAAAGAAAAGAAAGGAAGAAAAAAAGAAAGGTGCAAAGTATAGTGCATATACTGTATACCTTGATATCAGTTTTACTGGTTGATGTTAATTAGCTACATTTTGCAATACACAATCAGATATATGTGTGTGTGTGGTCACCTATACTGTATACTGTATACTGTATATTATTGTTGTTTACTTGAACAAGGACATATCAAACTGTCTCTTTTCAGTTTATCTCTGTGTAGCTATGCATTCCTCCCCTCTGCTTTTGTAACATGAATGGATGAAAATAAATTTGATCCTAATTGCAAGCAGCCTGGCTCCAGATGTTACTTATTGGTTTATATGGGATTGATGACAGTCATTTCTCTCCCATGTATATAAATGATTAGAAAATTATTATGAAGTCTCTACAGTTCTGGTTGGTTAATACTGGTGGAATGATTTCATAATTTTACTTAACAAGTGTGTTATGTTTGATATAAAATATACAATTTTTCTATAAGACTGTGATAAAATAGCAATCTTATTGCTATTCTAACAGAGATCTGGTTTCTTTGAGGATGTTTCTCAATTGAATGCCTTGGTAACAATGGGAACTGTTGACAGTTGGCAGTTTGGTTGTTTTGTAACCATTGTCGCCAAACTGGTAAACAAAAGCCCAAATAAAAGGAGCAGTAGAGACTGATAGGAAGCCCACTACATTATGCTTTAACACCAGAAGCCACTCATCATGCAAGAAGGTGCCTGATCTCCAGGAGAATCGTTGTCAATTGAGATCATGAACTTACAGTAACCGGAGTTAAGTAACTTTTAAGTGTATTTCTACTGTTATAGACCATAGGCTGTTTATTTGCTAGGCATTTTGCTTATTATAGATATCTATCAGTCTTGTATTGTATTTCTAATATTGTAATAGTTTTGTATGTACACCATCTTTTTATAGTAAAAGCACATTTACACACTGCAGAGGTCTCAGCTTTCTTGCTTATACCACAAAGTTACCTTGCTAGATAGAGGCAAGCAAAACAATTTGGGGGCTCGTGCCATGATCTGTGCTATAATTCAACTGGAGCAGACATGTTTTTTCTGTGGTGTGTTGTGTAGCTTGTGCTAGGTAAAATGCTGTGTAAGTTGTTTAGGAAAAGCAAGGCTGAAGAGGGTTGGTGGCCAGAAGAAAGTGTGCAGCTTACCTATCTGGGCCAGAGACAATGAGTGGGAGCCTCTTGCTAAAGAATGTGTGAAGTATACTTCTACCTTGAATATGACTTCGGATGATAAAATCTCAGATAATTTTGTAGATTTTATCCTTAAGGGGTTGGATTTAAGTAACAAAGACAAGAGGACAGTGTCCACAGTGAGTTGGTACTTCCTTCATGCTATTTTTACTGAATCACATAGAAGGGAGAAGGCAGAGGCAGAAGTTAATGTATTAAAAGACTAGCAGTTGCTTCAGAGTGTGTATGTTCACCCGCTAGTCTGGCTGATGATTTGCAAGAGCGTGTGCAGCCCTCATGACCAAATCAATTAATGCCTTAAGGAAAAGAAAGGCGGTAAACCTGTTAGTAAAGCCAGGGTATGTGCCATTGTCACATCCTAAAACTGGGATTGTGAACGTGTGCTCTCCTCAAATGATAGTGAGGCTAAGGAAAAAGAGTTTGATATTTCGGATGATGATCTGCTAGTGGGAAAGAAAAAGTATGCCAGACTTCTCATTACTAAGCATACGAAATGGCAACATGATAGAGAGGATATGGCAGATGGGGAGGTGGATTATTGCAACCCCAGAGATGTTGAATTTGAAGAAGTACGGGAGTTTACACAAACTGAACTCCATGAGCTGGCAAAACAATACAAACAAAGGTCCGGGGAGCCCCTATTGAGTTGGCTCCTATGCTTGTAGGATAAAGGGGCAGACAGTGTTGTTTTGTCAGGTAAAGAAGCAGTGGCTATGGGAGTGTTAACCCATGATCCACAATTGTGTCAGGCAATGTGAAAAACCTGAGTGTTTAGTGTAAATTTTTCACTTTTAGATCTCGAGAGAGATGGAATAGTCAGAGTATATGCTAGTCCTACTGACCTAGGAAACACCTACTCCTGGGGACCAATAAGAGAAAGTATTTCCAAGTTATGCGAGATGATGAGTTGTATAAATATACTTCCAGAATGGATGGGTCCAGATATGGAACCCTTTACATCTGCTCTGCGCTCTAAGCTGATGAAGTCTGTGCCATTTAACCTCAGGACTAAATTATTGTCCTTGTTGGGAGGCGTGGGGTTTAACAGCAAGATTCATGAAGCCATTACCCTCCTAAGCCAGCTAGAGGACCTAGAGGAGACTAAAACAAAACCTATCAGGACAGTAGATAAGGTCAAGGCTAGACAGGAAGAATACAAGCAGAAAAGAACAGAAAAGTAAGGGAGTGGGGTAGAGAAGACAAGAGGTGAAGAGAAAACCAGGCTGGGGTACCTATAGATGAGATAGATGGGATTTCTACTGCAGAAATCCTGAATAGGTGGAAACATTTAGTGGGGGAAATTGTCAGGATTAGAAACACTACTCCTAGTGAAGATAACATCGGCCTAGATTTAGAGAAGGCAGAACAGACCCCTCCTATTAGCCTCAAACCAATTCCCAAAACTGAACATGAACCCAAATCCAAATCCCTTTATCCTGGGGAGGAGTTATGCTGCGTACACACGATCTGAATTTTGGCCAGCAAAAGACCGATGAGAGCTTTTCATCGGAAAATGCGACCGTGTGTATGCTCCATTGGAATTTAGCTGTCCGAATTCCCGCCAGCAAAACTTTGAGAGCATAGTCTAAATTTTTCCAACGGAAATTCCGATTGTGTGTATGCAATTCTAACGCGCAAAAACTCAAGCATGCTCAGATTCAGCTACGAGATGGAAGCTATTGGCTACTGGGTATTGAACTTCCTTTTTATAGTCCCGTCATACGTGTTGTATGGAATTTGATGTGACCATGTGTATGCAAGACAGCTTCAGCGAAATCCCTTTGGAATTCCGTCAGGAACACCATCAGAGCTTTTTCCGACCAAAATTCCGATCGTGTGTACGTGGCATTAGAGAGAATCAGAAAAGGGGATTGTGAAGTTCCATATCTTTTATGAAGGGAAGGTGAGTCTCCTGTAAAAGCAGTGAGGACAGTGACAGCAGGAGACAGACTCCCATATGCACCTGTCACTGTATGGTGGGGGAAGTAATCTTCTCCTACACATGTAATGGCTTTAGTTGATAGCGGAGCTGAAGTTACACTTTTGCAAGGAAATACTTCCCATCACAAATGAGAATTGATTTATGTAGAAAGTTTGGGAGGGCAAACCACACCAGCAGTTAGGATATGGGGGAAAATGGCTATTGGCAAGGGATCAGGATTTATAACAATTTTTTTGGTATCAGAGTTACCCGAAAATATTTTTGGGATGGATGTACTTCAAGGTCAGTCAATTCAGACTGAAAGGAGTACATTCAAATTCGGGTATCCTGATAAAGTGTATCTGGTTAGAGTGGTGAAGTCAGAGGTCATGCGAAATGGACCCCTGTCTACGTTCCTCCACCAGTGAAGCCAGTCTGCCTCAAGCAGTGCAGACTTCCTGGAGGCCACAAAGAAATTGTGAAGACTATTCAAGAACTGTAAAGAAACCTGATGGGACATATAGAATGACTGTGGATTGCAGAGGCCTAACAAAGTGGCTCCTCCATTGAAGTCAGCTGTACATGATATGATCTCAATTGTAGAGAAAATTGCATAAAGAGGCAGGAGAATATAATGCTGTGATGGACCTGTCTAATGCTTTCTTTTTGATTTTGATAGACCCAGAGTGTCAAGATCAGTTTGCTATTGTGTGGAACAGCCGCCAGTACACTTTTACTTTGCTTCCTGAAGACTATGTTCATTCTCCAACGATTTGTCATGAACTGATTGCTCAAGATTTAAGTACCCTGAGTTTGAAAGTCTCTGTCTTTTACTACAATAATGACATCATGATTTCTGGAACAAAAGAAGATGTAACTGAAGCACTGCACCTGCTGATACAGCACATGGAGAACAGAGGGTGGGCTATCAACGTCAAAGTCCAAAGACCTGCCACAGAAGTGAAATTACTGTTAATGATGTGGACTGGGCCACAGAAATAAATTCCAGATACAGTTGTACAAACTATCCAGGTGCTGTCGCCCCCTACTATGAAAAAGGAGGCACAGCAGTTCATTGGAGTTGTTGGGTTCTGAAGATCGTTCATCCAACATCTTGGACTGATCCTGAGGCCTATATATAATGTCACCAGAAGAAAAGACTGGGTTCTCAGGGCGTTCAGAGCAATGGACTGTATTCCTGGCTGCTAAAGAAACTATTTTGCAGCATCAGGAATTAGGGCCCGTGAGACAAGGAGTACCATTTCAGCTAGATGTAGTGGAGCAGAATGGTACCATATCTTGAAGCTGTGGCAGCCAAATGAAACGAAAGGACTGAGAGCAATACCCATTGGATTTTGGTCCAAACAACTGACAGGGGCACAGAAGAGATACACTCCTCTACAGAAGTACCTGTTTGGGGCCTACACAGCACATCAACATGTAGAGACCATTGCAGGAAAGGACACAGTCACCATCCATACTGCATTGCCAATAGCAGGATGGGTGAGAGATAATGTACTGACCACTGGGGCAGCTGTAGCCTAGAACCAGACACTGATGAAATGGAAGTGGTACCTTCAAGAAAGAGGAGGTATTGCAGCTGGGGATGTCAGAGACATTTCAAAACAGTTGACAGGGCTTGTTACTTTTACCAGCACCCAGCCAGAAGAAGAAATTCCTGTGCTGCAGTCATCCCCTATTAAAAAGGCTCCACCCTTTGAGTCTCTGTCAGAAGACATAAAGCAGTCAGAATGGTTCACTGATGGTTCAGCCATAGTCGCCCCGTCGTAAATGGACAGCAGCCTATAAGCTAAGTACAGACATAGTCCTGCAGGAGACAGGAATTGGAGGGTTCAGTCAGTATGCCGAGTTGCAAGCTGTAGTGATGATTCTTGAGGAGGATCCTTCTTCCCAGTCACTATCTCCACTGACAGCTGGGCGGTTTTTAAAGGACTGACAACTTGGATGCCCACGTGGAAGTCCAATGAATGGATGATTCATGGAAATATGGTGTAGGAAGACAAGGAAGTCTGGGACTACATCTGGAAGGAAGCACACTCCCGCACCACAAAAGTGGGGCATGTTGATGCACTAGTCCCTGACTTTAAGAACTATAACAGAGTTGCAGATGAAATCGCCAAAGTAAAGGCAGTTGTGCCAATTGATCCTGTCTTGATGAACTTGGCCAAACCGGGCCCACAAGCAATCTGGACATTTGGGGGCAGAAAGCAACATATGAATGAGCACAGCAGAGAGGATTGCCATGGACATGATAAAGACTGCAATATGGAACTGTACAGTGTGGGGAGAAGTGGGACAATGACTATTGCAAAAGTACTCCACCGGGTCAATTAAGAGGGGTGAGAGGCCTGCAGAGATCTGGAAGACTGACTTCATTGGTCCCTTACCCTGGGGAAACAATGGACTGAGACAGAGGCGTACTAAGTAGGGGGCGGGGGGTGCGGGCCGCCCCGGGTACTACACACTGGGGGGGTGTCAGGCCGGCACCCCCCTCCGCGATTATAGCGGTGGCAGCGCTGTGGGATAGCACAGTGACAGGCGCAGGGAGAGGAGAGCTTGCCAAGCTTATCTATCGAGTTGTGATGCAAGGGGGAGGGGGTGTGCGGGGGTGCAGGGTGACAGCGGTGCTCCTTCCATCCCCTCCTCTCACGGCCGCGGGCTGTCTGTCTGTGCGATCACGGATGTCACACAGGCAGGCACAGCCGAGCAGCCGCCTCCCCCTCCTCTCTGTTTATGTGTAAACAGGGGGAGGGGATCTACTGACTCAGATCCCCACCCAGTGCTGAGCATGTGCCGCCGCGCTGATCTGAGGTACTGAAAGGGGGGGGGGGGCTGCACTGAACGGGGGGGGGCTGCACTGAACAAGGGGGGCTGCACTGAACGGGGGGGCTGCACTGAACGGGGGGGCTGCACTGAACGGGGGGGGCTGCACTGAACGGGGGGGCTGCACTGAACGGGGGGGCTGCACTGAACGAGGGGGCTGCACTGAACGGGGGGGCTGCACTGAACGGGGGGGGGGGCTGCACTGAACGGGGGGGGCTGCACTGAACGGGGGGGCTGCACTGAACAGGGGGGGCTGCACTGAACGGGGGGGGCTGCACTGAACGGGGGGGGGCTGCACTGAACGGGGGGCTGCACTGAACGGGGGGGCTGCACTGAATGGGGGCTACACTGAAGAGGGGGGCTGCACTGAATGGGGGCTACACTGAAGAGGGGGGCTACACTGAATGGGGGGTCTGCACTGAAGGGGGGGTCTGTGTAACATGCAGGGGGTCCAGAGCTGCAGGGTGCTGTGTAATGTAAAGGGGTCCAGAGGATCAGGGTGTTGTGTAATGTAAAGGGGCCAAGAGGTGCAGGGGGCTGTGTAATGTAAAGGGGTCAAGAGATGCAGGGTCTTGTGTAATGTAAAGGGGTCCAGAGGGGCAGGGTGTTGTGTAATGTAAAGGGGTCCAGAGGTACAGGGTCTTGTGTAATGTAAAGGGGTCCAGAGGGGCAGGGTCTTGTGTAATGTAAAGGGGTCCAGAGCTACAGGATGATGTGTAATGTAAAGGGGTCCAGAGCTGCAGAGTGTTGTGTAATGTAAAGGGGTCCAGAGATGCAGGGTGCTGTGTAATGTAAAGGGGTCCAGAGGTTCAGGGTGCTATGTAATGTAAAGAGGTCCAGGAGGGCAGGGTGCTATGTAATGTAAAGGGGTCCCAACGTGCAGGGTGCTGTGTAATGTAAAGGGGTCCAGAGGTTCAGGGTGCTATGTAATGTAAAGGGGTCCAGAAGGGCAGGGTGCTATGTAATCTAAAGGGTCCCAGAGCTGCAGGGTGTTGTGTAATGTAAAGGGGCCCAGAGGTGCAGGGTGCTGTGTAATGTAAAGGGATCCAGAGGTGCAGTTGTGGAGAGAGGGTACGCAGTAGTGACAAAGAGAAATTGAAGGATGCAGGGGGCACAGTGGGGCATTTTTTAAATTTTAATGGGGGGGGGGGTGCCAGATATAGGATCCGCCCCGGGTGCCAAATGCTCCAGGTACGCCCCTGGACTGAGATATTATTGCACTGCTGTGGACATCTGTTCAGGACTTATGCTTGTTTATCCTTGCAAACGTGCAGATCAAGCTGCAACACTTCAACTGCTCCAGAAACTTGCAGTTGCTTATGGTTGTCCCAAACAAGTCCAAAGTGATAACGGCTTGCGCTTCCCCGGATCAACAGTCCAACAGTGGGCCAAAGATTCTGGAGTGTACTGGTTGTGCCACATCCCATACCATCCACAGGCAGCTGGTTTGATTGAAAGATACAATGGGCTATTGAAGGACCAGATACGCAAACTTATGCCGCATACACACAATCAGACTATCCGGTGGACCTGCCCACACACGGGACTATCCGCCGCATAGTCCACCAGACTATCCGCCATACTTTTGAAATGAACAGACTTGCCCACACACATAGAGGAAAGTCCGTTCATTTTGAACGAGGCTCCAGGTAGCCGGGACTAGCGAACGAAGTCAATGTCGCCCCCTTCGACTGCGAGATTGGCACGTCGCTGGCCCCGTCACCTGGTATGGACTTAAAGGGTAAGCCCTACGCTGAAAAAACGGCGTGGGGGCCCCCCCCTCCCGGGTCCATATCAGGCCCTTATCCGAGCACGCAACCCGGCCGGTCAGGAAAGGGGGTGGGGACGAGCGAGCGCCCTCCCTCCTGAGCCGTACCAGGCCACGTGCCCTCAACATGGGGGGGTGATTTGGGGAAGGGGGGCCCTGCGGCCCCCCACCCCAAAGCACCTTTTCCCCATGTTGATGAGGACAAGGGCTTCTTCCCGACAACCCTGGCCGTTGGTTGTCAGGGTCTGCGGGCGGGGGGCTTATCGGAATCCGGGAGCCCCCTTTAATTAGGGAGCCCCCGGATACCGGCCCCCCACCCTATGTGAATGAGTATGGGGTACAATATACCCCTACCCATTCACCTGTGAAAAAAATGTAAATTAAACACAACACACAAGGGTTAAAAATAATGTATTGCACACGTCTTGGGGGTCTTCTCACCGGACTCCTCCGCTATCTTCTGCTAGCTCTTTTACTAGCAGAGGGAGCCCGGCTTTCTTCTTCACCACCGTTCGGGGGTCTTCTTCCGACTTCGGGGGTCTTGTCCCCCTCTTCGGTTCTTCTTGCCACTCTTTTACTGGCGATGGCCTGGTCTTCTGTCGCCGCTGTCTTTGCCACCTTCTGTTCTTCTGTTCTTCTCTTCTTCTGTTCTTAAGATGTTGACTCAACGCTCTCTCTGGCCGCAATGTCAGGGACGCGGCGTGTGGCGACTTATATAGGGACATCGCCGGGTGATGTCCCCGCCCATTATGATGTCACAGTCCCAGCATCCTCTGCTGTCTTGCGTTTGATTCAAAATAAGCAATTTTTCTATAAGACTATGATAGAATAGTAATCTGATTGCTATTCTAACAGAGATTAGGTTTGTCTGAGGATGTTAAAGTGGAAGTAAATTCCCTTATCTTTTTCAGCCAAGGAAGCTGCCATCTTTGCCTCTGTTTAACCTTGGTGCTGCACATGTGATTCGTTATGACACCAGCCATTGGATGGTTTGATAGTTTGGCTGAGAGCACAGCCAATGTGCAGTTAGCATTCCCGCCATGCCTTTTTTTTTTAACTGTTTAAATCCATGGGTTTACTTCCACTTTAATACCTTGGTAACAATGGGAACTGTTGACAGTTGGCAGCTTGGTTGTTTTGTAACCATTGTCAACAAACTGGTAAACAAAAGCCCAAATGCTTTAACACCAGAAGCCACTCATCATGCAAGAAGGTGCCTGATCTCCAGGAGAATCGTTGTCTATGGAGATTATAAACTTACAGTAACTGGAGTTAAGTAACTTTTGAGTATATGTCTACTGTTATAGATCATAGGCTGTATATTTGCTAGGCATTTTGCTTGTTATAGATATCTGTCAGTCTTGTATTGTATTCCTAATATTGTAATAGTTTTGTATGTACACCATCTTTGTATAGTAAAAGCACATTTACACACTACAGAGGTCTCAGCTTACTTACTTAAGCCACAAAGTAACCTTGCTAGACACTGAAGCTTAATGGCCCTGTGTACAAGGGACCAAAAGCTAATTATAAATTGGGGCAGTTGCCATTTTTGTTTTACATAAAGTAAGCCCAAACTGGAGAGTTGTCAACATAGTCAATACAATACTGGCGAGCAGTACTGTGGTATACATTGTCATCGTCATGGAAGAGTGAGTGTCATAGATCTGCAGTACTGTTCATGTCTGTCTGCTTACCTCTCTATGTGATCAGCTTAAGAGACTGGCCGCCTTTCACCTGGCTGCTTAAGTAATCTTCCCTCAAGCATGGCTCCACCCCAGCCTCTAACTGGGAACACTATATTAATCTATGCACTGCAAACCAGCCTCGCTGATCAATATTGTGTGTTTGGCTTCCTGCATTTTCCTTGTTGTGTGTCCTACATCTGATCCTGTTTACCGACCTTGGCTCGTTCTTGACTGTCCTTGTCTGCTTCATATCCTTACCTTTGGCGTGTTCTTTGACTATCCCTATCTGGTTGCTCCCCCGACCTTTGGCTTATCTCCTGACTATCCCCTGTCCCAGTCTGCTGCTTCCTCTCTATCCTCCAGTACTCTACGTGAGTGGGAGCTGGGAGACCCTGGGAGCTGCGACCTGGAGCCAGCCTGCTGCAAAATCCATCCCCACTAGGGATGAGCTTTGTGTTGAGTCCCTAGTGCGTCTGCAGGAGTTAGTGGGTGTTGTCTGTGTGCTTTCAGCGCAGTATCCACCTGTATCTACATATATTGCTCTTCTCTAATTGAGCCATCAGCCATCTGCAGGAGTTTGTGGGTGTTGTCTGTGTGCCTTCAGCGCAGTATACACCTGTATCTACCCTTTGTTGCTGTTGTCTAATTGAGCCATCAGCCATCTGCAGGAGTTAGTGGGTGTTGTCTTTGTGCCTTCAGCGCAGTATACACCTGTATCTACATATATTGCTCTTCTCTAATTGAGCCATCAGCCATCTGCAGGAGTTTGTGGGTGTTGTCTGTGTGCCTTCAGCGCAGTATACACCTGTATCTACCCTTTATTGCTGTTGTCTAATTGAGCCATCAGCCATCTGCAGGAGTTAGTGGGTGTTGTCTTTGTGCCTTCAGTGCAGTATACACCTGTATCTACCTATATTGCTCTTCTCTAATTGAGCCATCTGCCATCTGCAGGAGTTAGTTGGTGTTGTGTGCCTCCAGCACAGTATACACCTGTATCTACCTATATTGTTCTTCTCTAATTGAGCCATCTGCCATCTGCAGGAGTTAGGGGGTGTTGTCTGTGTGCCTTCAGCGCAGTATACACCTGTATCTACCTATATTGCTCTTCTCTAATTGAGCCATCTGCCATCTGCAGAAGTTAGCTGGTGTTGTATGCCTCCAGCACAGTATACACCTGTATCTACCTATATTGCTCTTCTCTAATTGAGCCATCTGCCATCTGCAGGAGTTAGTGGGTGTTATGTGCCTCCAGCACAGTATACACCTGTATCTACCTATATTGCTCTTCTCTAATTGAGCCATCTGCCATCTGCAGGAGTTAGTGGGTGTTGTCTGTGTGCCTTCAGCGCAGTATACACCTGTATCTACCTATATTGCTCTTCTCTAATTGAGCCATCTGCCATCTGCAGGAGTTAGTGGGTGTTGTGTGCCTTCAGCGCAGTATACACCTGTATCTACCTATATTGCTCTTCTCTAATTGAGCCATCTGCCATCTGCAAGAGTTAATGGGTGTTGTCTGTGTGCCTTCAGAGCAGTATACACCTGTATCTACCTATATTGCTCTTCTCTAATTGAGCCATCTGCCATCTGCAGGAGTTAGTGGGTGTGCCTCCCCACACAGCACAATATACACCTGTATCTACCCTTTATTGCTGGTGTTCTATAATAAAGGCATCTGTAGGAGTTATTTGGTGTTGTGTGCCTCCAGAACAGCACAGTATACACTGGTATCTACCCTTTAATTGCTGGTGTTCTATATTAAAGGCATCTGCAGGATTTACTGGGTGTTGTGTGCCTCCAGCACAGCACAGTATACACCGGTATCTACCCTTTAATTGCTGGTGTTCTATATTACAGGCATCTGCAGGAGTTAGTGGGTGTTGTGTGCCTCCAGAACAGCACAATATACACCTGTATCTGCCCTTTTTTGCTGGTGTTCTATAATAAAGGCATCTGCAGGAGTTAGTGGGTGTTTTGTGCCTCCAGCACAATATACACTACCCAATTGCTGGTTTTCCCATCTCCCTGCAGACCATTACCATGTCTGGAAGGCCAACAAGTAGAGGCAGGCAGGCACGAGCCAATAAAAGATGGCAAGCAGGCTCTGTGTCTAGAGACAACAGTGCTGGTCGTGGATGCGGTGCATCGTCATCAGCACGTGGCCATGGGACACACTTGTCCTTATTTTCGGCAGCTGGATGTGTTGAGCCGCATCATGCCGAAGACTTGGTAGAGTGGATGACCAAGCCCTCTTCCTCCTCCTCATCCTCTCTCACCCAGGCTCAGGGTAGTAGCAAAGCAGCTGCCAACGCATCCTCTTCCCTCGTCTCAATGTCATCATCAGTGACTCCTTCCCTAGACCCACCACGTCCTCCTGAGGAGTCCCACGAACTGTTTGAGCACAGTGTTGGGTACATGCTCCAGGAGGATGCCCAGTGTTTTGTAGGCTCTGATGATGATACTCAGCTAGAGGAAGGCAGTGGCGTGAGCGCAGAGAGAGGGAATTCTCAAGAAGGACAGCAATCTAGCAGTCATGTTTCACAAGCCGCAGCATATTGCCATGTTTGCTCCAGTGATGAAGAGGTAGGGGATGATGAGGGCACTGACTCCACGTGGGTGCCTGGTAGGAGAGAGGAGGAGGAGGAGAAGGCATATCTCTAACGAGGCAGGATGCCCTCTGGGGGCCAGCTTAGGGGCAGCACACCGACTGAATCACACCGCAGAGCTCCGCCTGTGCAGGGCGCTGCCTCTGCACGTTATTTTTAAAAGTTCTTTGGTGTGGGCCTTTTTTGAGACGAATGCATCAGATCGCTCCGCTGCTATTTGCAACATATGTCTCAAGCGTATCTCGCGTGGCCAAAACATCAGCCGCTTGGGCACCACATGCTTGACCAGACATATGTTGACCTGCCATGCAGCTCGTTGGCAAGCTTACCTCAAAGACCCACACCAAAGAACAAAGCGGACCTCTCCTTGCTCCTCATCAGCTGGGATCTCCAACCCCACTAGACCTTCAATCCTCTCTGAAACCTGCACTGAGAGGAACGAAGGTGTAGAATTAGGTGTGTCACAGCCAAGTACTTATGGGCACTCTGCTAGCAGTACACCCACGTCCGATTGTAGGAGGCAAATTTCCCTGCCCCAGCTGCTGGACCGGCGAAAGAAGTTCACTCCCAGCCATCCACATGCCCAGCGGTTGAATGCTAGCTTGGCTAAATTGCTAGCACTTCAACTGCTACCTTTTCAGTTGGTAGACTCGGCCCCCTTCCGTGAGTTGAGTTTGTGCAATGTGCAGTTCCTCAGTGGCAGGTCCCCAAGCACCACTTTTTCTCACGGAAGGCGATTCCGGCTCTCTACCGGCATGTGGAAGGCAATGCCCTTGCCTCACTGGACAGGGCGGTCAGCGGTAAGGTGCATATTACCGCTGACTCATGGTCCAGCAGGCATGGACAGGGACGTTACCTGTCTTTCAGGGCCCATTGGGTCACTCTTCTGGCAGCTGGGAAGGATGCAGGACAAGGTGCAGTAGTGTTGGAGGTTGTTTTCTGCCACCACGCCTCCAAAATGCTAATACTGGTTGTGACACACCTCTCTCCTCCACCCCTCCTCTTCTTCTGCCTCCATGGCCTCTTCCAGTGCTCTGTCCTCGGAACCAGCGATGCTCCGTAGGCATTCAAGGGGCTGCGCAAGTACACAGGCAAAATGATGCCATGCTGTGCTTGCGCTGGTTTGTTTGGGGGACAGGAGCCACACTGGGGCAGATGTTTTGTCAGCTCTGCAGGGACAGGTTGACACCACGCCAGCTTAAGCCAGGAATGGTGGTTTGCAACAATGGCACCAACTTCCTCTCCGACCTCCGACAGGGACAACTGACCCATGTGCCCTGTGTGGCTCACGTCCTTAACCTGGTGGTGCAGTGGTTCTTGGACAGGTACACGGGCTTACAGGATGTCCTGAAGCAGGCCAGGAAAGTCTGTGTGTATTTCTGCCGATCATTTAATACCAGTGCTCAGCTGGCTGAGCTCCAAAAGGAGTTGAACCTGCCCAAGAACCGCCTTATATGTGACATGCCCACCAGGTGGAACTCAATGTTGGCCATGCTGCAGTGGCTGCACAAGCAGCAGAGGGCCATCAATGAGTACCTGTGCGACTACAGCACCAGGACAGGGTCAGGGGAGCTCGTTTTTTTCTCACCACGCCAGTGGGGCATGATCAGGGATGCATGCACTGTCCTGTCACTGTTTGTGGCGGCCACAAGGATGGTGAGCAGTGACAGTGCATGCATCAGTGACACTGTACCTCTTGTCCACCTGTTGGAGCATACGCTGCGTGGAATAATGGACAGGGCACTTCAGGAGGACTTCCTTGCCTCTCAAGGCCCCCTTTATCCAGTGTTCTTGCTGTCCCACCCATTACACAGGAAGAGGACGAGGGGGAGGAGGAGGAGGATGATTGTGTCAGCATGGAGGTGGAGCCTGGCACTCAGCATCAGCAGCAGCAGTCTTGTAGGGATGATTTACAGTCCCAAGAAACCCCGTGAACTTGTACGTGGCTGGGAGGAGGTAGCTGCGCATCATGTTGTCCTTAGTGACCCAGAGGACTCCAGACCGAATGCCTCAGCTAACCTACGGTGCATGGCCTCCCTGATCCTGCAAAGCCTGCGGAAGGACCCTCGTATTCTTCGGATCAAGGAGAGGGACCATTACTGGCTGGCCACTCTCCTTGATCCATGGTACAAGAGTAAGGTTGCAGACCTTATCTTGCTGTCGCAGAGGGAGCAGAGGATGAGACATCTCCGGGAGGCCTTGCAGAAAGGTCTGTGCAATGCGTTCCCAGAGACTGGGAGGTTACAAACTCCTGGTCCTGGACAACGTGTTTCTCAGGCATTGGTCAGAAGGAGTGGTGGAGAAAGTGGCCGTCTGACCGATGCGTTCAGACAATTTTTTAGTCCGCAGCCCCAAGGTATGATCGGTTCCAGGAACCATCGCCAGCGTCTGATTTACATGGTGCAGGAATAGCTAGGGGCAAGGTCAGACTTGGACACCTTTCCCACCAAAAATCCTCTGGCTTACTGGGTCTTGAGGATGGATCACTGGCCAGAGCTTGCACAGTATGCAATTGAGTTACTGGCCTGTCCTGCATCCAGCGTTCTTTCGGAACGCACCTTCAGTGCTGCTGGTGGCTTTGTAACCGATCACAGGGTGTGCCTGTCCACCGACTTGGTTGATCGACTGACCTTCAATAAGATGAATCAATCTTGGATTACCACCAGCTACCAAGCACCTGAAGCTGATGTAACCCAATATTTTTTTTTGGAATGTCACATCCCTTCAAGACTGCCTATGTTGATGCTGAGTGACTGTCCTGTTATGTTGACTGTCTATTCTCTTCCTCCTCCCCTGATATCTTGGAAGAACATTTTTGGTTCTGGGTGATGCCACCAGCCCAATTTTTCAGCCCATGTTTAACAGGAGCATGTAATTACAATTTTTGATGCAATGCTTTGCAGCAGGGCTCATTTCTGCACTACAAATAGAGTATATGGGAGAGGTTTCAGTGTTGTGGCACCAGCACCAGTGCCTAAGGCCCAATTTTTCAGCCCCAGTTTAACAGGGGCGTGTAATTACAATTTTTGATGTAATGCTTTGCAGCAGGGCTCATTCCTGCACTCCAACTAGAGTATATGGGAGAGGTTGCATTGTATAGGCCCATTTTTTCAGCCCCTGTTTAACAGGGGCATGTAATTACAATTTGTGATGCAAAGCTTTGCAGCAGGGCTGATTCCTACACTCCAACTAGAGTATCTGGGAGAGGTTGCAGTGTTGTGGCAACAGCAAATAGTGCCTAAGGCCCAATTTTTCAGCCCCTGTTTAACAGGGGCATGTAATTACAATTCTTGATATAATATTTCACAGCAGGGCCTGTTCCTGCACCCACCAAGAGTAACTGTGAGGACTTACAGTGTTGGGGCACCAGCACCACTACCACCACCACAACCACCAAAGGCCCTATTTTTCTACCACTGTTCAACAATGGCATGTAATTACAATTCTTGATATAATTGTTCACAGCAGGGCTCTCCAGCACCTACCAAGAGTCACTTTGAGGGCTTACAGTGTTGTGGCAACACCAACACCTTAGGCGTAAATTTATTCAGAGCATATAGGGCAGGCCCCTACTTTCAAACATCCAACTTACAAACATCTCCTACTTGCAAACGGAAGGAGACAACAGGAAGTGAGATGAAAAAAGATGGACGGCCAAATACAGGGGTGATACAGGTGTGATAACCCTTCTCTATGTTTTCCAAAAAGCTTAAAAATAGATTTTTTGACTGGAGCTACACTTTAAAAATGTACCAGTTCAAAATTACAAACAGATTCTAACCTACACAGTCCCTGTCTTGTTTGCACCGCCTGTATACTCCTGTTCTGAGTATATAGGGCCTGGGGACCCCACGCCTTTCCTTTTTTTAATATGGGTACGGGGTTCCCCTTAATATCTGTACAAGACTCAAAGGGGCTGGTAATGGGCAGGGGGGGCTACCTATGCCATTTATCTCAATTATTTTCATCCATATTGCCGGAACCAGATATTACATTAAAACCGCAAGCAGTTTTAAATGACTTTTTTTCAGTTAAATGTCATTTTGTTCAGGGACTGTTCTAAACACGGGAAACATGTGTCACTTCACAGGCATACTATAGGCACCCCCCAGGCACGATATTTAAAGGAATATTTCACTTTTTTTTTCACTTTAATCATCATTAAAATCAGTGCTCCCGAAAAAACGTGCGTTTTTAAAAACATTTTAGGCATTGACCCATGTCCCCTGGGGCAGGAGCCAGGTCCCCAAACCCTTTTTAGGACAATATCTTGCATATTAGCCATTAAAATTAGCACTTTTTATTTCGAACGTTCGAGTCCGAATTTTAGGTCCGTTCGAAAGTTCTGGTGCGAACCGAACCAGGGG
Source organism: Lithobates pipiens (assembly GCF_037356315.1). Lineage (NCBI taxonomy): Eukaryota > Metazoa > Chordata > Amphibia > Anura > Ranidae > Lithobates > Lithobates pipiens. Next base: position 197,861,106 of record NW_027507764.1, read on the forward strand.
GTGTTCGGCTCATCCCTAATCCCCACCATTAGGGGCCTCTGGTGAACACCTGCTGGCTCTTAGATTCCACGCCCTGGGGAATCTCATGCTCTAACTCCCAGTGTGATCTGTGTTGGTGCTCCAGAGAGCCTGCTTTCCTGAACCACCCAGAGCTTCATCCGCAGCAGCCAACCGTAGGGTCCGCTATCTTAGTGTTGCACTCCTGATCCCAACAGTGTGCATCTGTCACCTGGCCTCTGGTGACCTGACAGTGAGGCAGCAGTGCAGGGAGTTAATGCTAATCATTAGGTTTCCAGTGTACTACTCTTCTCTCAGTAGCTTCCTATTCATTTTGAGCATATCAGAATTTAGAACTTTATTGTAAATGCTAAGCCCTCCCACTGCCAGTGTATTTGTTGGAAGTGGTGGTTTAATAGTTAGTAAAAAAGAAATAATAATAATCTTTGCAAGTTTTTATTTCAATTCATTATTTTAGTGCCCCTGCATACAATTATTTTATAACTTTAGTGCAAACATGTACAATACTAACAATACTATACCATGGCTTTTTTGCAGTATAGTGCTTTTTATTGTAGTGCTACACTTTCTATTTTATTTAATTCTGTTTTTATTTCATACTGATTTACTGTAGCAGCTTATTTACAATTACTTTGCTTAGGTAGACAGCTCAGTGTAGTTACTCAAAGACTATGTTAACCCAACATTTCATATTCCTGATATGTACCTGTTGTACCTGGCTGTGCTGGAAGAACAGCATGCCTGTCCTCCAATGGCCAAGAATTGTGCTGACACAACCCCCTTCACAGCATTCCCTGGTAGGTTCAGTGTATTGTTGTTTCTCCACACCTAGCTCTCTAAGTTCCTTATGCAGCTGAGAACAGAGATTATGTAATCACTTATATAAAAAAGAAACAAAAAGGTATTTAGAATATATATACTGTACATATATATATATATATATATATATAAATATATATATATATATATATATATATATATATATATATATATATATATATATATATATATACAGTAGGTATAGAAAAGAATCACCCCGTTTCAATTGATCACATTTTGTTGCATTTACAATTCAATTTTAGTCTCATCTGACCACCTTAAATACACCTTGAAGATTCTGAGGCCACATGGAAAAAGGTGTTATGAGGCCACATGGAAAAAGGTATTATGGTCAGGTGAGACAAAAATATAATTATTTGGCCTCAACACCAAACGATATGGCTGGCAGAAATCCTACAGTAAAGAATTGAGATGGTAATATCCTGTTATCGGGGTGTTTCTCTGCAACAGGGACTGGAGCACTTGTCAGGTTAGAAGAAAAATGTATGGGGCAAAGTACCAATTGTCAATGAGAAAAAGGTTTACCTTCCAACTTTAGAATAACCCAAAGCACACAGCAAAAATTACCACACAGTGGTTGAAGGAGAAAGAGGTGAATGTCCTTGCATAACTTAGTCAAAGTCCAGACTTAAAGTGGACCTTCAGTTATTTTTTCAACTTTCCATTAATTAAATCTTCTGTCCTTGTTGGTTTATCTTTGGCTAGTAAAACATTTTTTCTGCCAGTAAATACCTTAAACAGCCCACTTCCTATTTATTGTCTGGTAAAAAGCCTAGGCTTATGACATTATGCACAGCTCTCTCTCTCTCGCACTCTCATGAGAGTTTGCAAGAAAGGGAGGGGGATTGAGTCATAAGAGGGCCAATGAGAGAGCTGGAGGTGCGCCTCTGTGTGTCTGTGTAAATCCAGGAAGCGAACAGGCAGCAGCTTCAATAATTAAAATGGTTGCAACCAGATTTAGTGGAGGGAGATTTCTGCAGCATATTTGGCAAGTACACAAAAGTGAGTACACCCCTCACATTTTTGTAAATATTTTATTATATCTTTTCATGTGACAACATTGAAGAAATTACACTTTGACACAATGTAAAGTGGTGAGTGTACATCTTGTATAACAATCTAAAGTTGTTGTCCCCTAAAAATAACTCAACACACAGCCATGGGCGTCCGCAGCAGGGGGCAAGGGGGGTCAAGTGCCCCCCCTGGAATCCCCAAGGTGTTGCAGCCGCCGCCATGCTGCATTTTTTTTACTGAGTCTGCCGGCGGCTGCATCCTCCGCTCTCTCCTCTGGATCACAGAGCGGGCTGCCTCTGTGTTCGGCGGCAGCTCTGTAACATGGCTCCGCCCCCCCAGACCTGCTTGTGTGATAGTAGAGAGAATCAACATTCCGCCTATCACACGAGCCGGTCTGGGGGGGTGGGGCCATGTTACAGAGCGAAAGCAGCCGTACACAGCCAGCCAGCACTTTTATCCATAGGAGGAGATGCTGCAGGTACAGCCCGCCCTGTGTGCCACAGTGCCTGGATAGAAGGATGGGGGGGGGGGGGCTGCAGGGGGTCTACTATCCAACTTATTTTACTGTCCCCAGTTCACCTTGTGCTCCCTGCCCCCCCTCCAGTGCTCTCCTCCACCACACTCTCCTGCCCCCCCAGTGCTCTCCTCCACCACACTCTCCTGCCCCCCCCCCCCCAGTGCTCTCCTCCACCACACTCTCCTGCCCCCCCCAGTGCTCTCTTCCACCACACTCTCCTGCCCCCCACCCAGTGCTCTCCTCCACCACCACACTCTCCTGCCCCCGTGCTCTCCTCCACCACACTCTCCTGCCCCCCCAGTGCTCTCTTCCACCACACTCTCCTGCCCCCCCCCCAGTGTTCTCCTCCACCACCGCACTCTCCTGCCCCACCAGTGCTCTCCTCCACCACTGCACTCTCCTGCCCCCCCAGTGCTCTCCTCCACCACCACACTCTCCTGCCCCCCCCCAGTGCTCTCCTCCACCACCACACTCTCCTGCCCCCCCCCAGTGCTCTCCTCCACCACCACACTCTCCTGCCCCCCCCCCCCCCCCCCAGTGCTCTCCTCCACCACCACACTCTCCTGCCCCCCAGTGCTCTCCTCCACCACCACACTCTCCTGCCCCCCAGTGCTCTCCTCCCCCACTGCACTCTCCCTGCCCCCCCGTGCTCTCCTCCACCACCACACTCTCCTGCCCCCCAGTTCTCTCCTCCCTGTTCTTGCTGCCCCCCCTGCTCTCCCCCTCCTTCTCTAGCCACCATCCCAGTGCTCTCCACTCCCCCCGTTCACCTGCCAGTGCCCCCCCCACAGTGCTCTCCACCCCCCCAGTGCTCTCCTCTTGTCCCCCCCCCAGTACTCTCCTCCACCAACATTCTCCTGCCCCCCCTCCACAGTTTTCTCCTCCCCTGTTCTTGCTGCCCCCCCTGTTCTCCAGCTCTCCCCATCCTTCTCTAGCCACCATCCCAGTGCTCTCCCCCGTCCCCGTCCCCTGTCCCCCCCCCCAGTGCTCTCCCCCCTGTTCCCCCCAGTGCTCTCCACTCGGCCCAGCCCTCCCCCCGTTCGCCCCCCCACAGTGCTCTCCACTCCCCCCAGTCCTCTCCCCTCCGTGCTCTCCACTCCCTCCAGTGCTCTCCCCCCTGTTCTCTCCCCCTGTTCTCCCCCACAGCTCTCCCCAGTGCTCTCTTCCCCCCCAGTGCTCTCTTCCCCCCCAGTGCTCTCCTCCCCCCAGTGCTCTCCTCTCCCCCCGTGCTCTCCTCCCCCCAGTGCTCTCCTCTCCCCCCAGTGCTCTCCTCTCCCCCCCAGTGCTCTCCACTCCCCCAGTGATCTCCCCCCTGTTCTTTCTCCCCCCAGTGCTCTTCAGCTCTCCCCATCACTCTCCAGCCCCCACCCCAGTGCTCTTCAGCCCCCCATTCTCCCCACCCCTGTTCTTTCTGCCCCCTTGGTGTTCTCCAGCCCCCCAGTGCTCTCTACCCTCCGCGCTCTCCACCCCTGTTCTTTTTGGCTCCCCCCAGCACTCTCCACTCCCCACCCCTGTACTCTCCACTCCCCCTGCATTTTGCCCCCACCCATGTGCTCTCCAACCCTACCAGTGCTCTCCACCCCCCATAGTGCTCTCCAGTCCCCCGTGCTTTCCACCCCTGTTCTTTCTGACCCCCACTGGTGCTCTCAAGCTCCCCCCCCCATTGCTCTCCACTCCCCCTGCTCTTTGTACCCCCCAGTACTCTCCAGCCCCCGTGCTCTCCACCCCTGTTTCCCCCCCCCCCCCCCCAGTGCTCTTCACCACCCCACACTCTTAGCCCCCCCAGTGCTCTCAGTCTACCGTGCTCTCTACCCCTTTTCTTATTGCCCCCCCTGTGCTCTCAAGTTCCCCCCCAGCACTCTCTGCTCCCCACCCCTGTGATCTCCACTCCCCCTCGCTCTTTGCCCCCACCCATGTGTTCTCCAACCCCGCCAGTACTCTTTGCTCCCCTTCTCTCAACTCCCACCCAGTGCTCTCCACTTCCCCAGGACCAGAGGACAGGCTGACTGGGGCTGGAAAAAGAGGACAGCTGAAGGTCCAGGTGGCCAGGGACCACTCCATCTCACAGCAGACAGATCCTCTGGAAGGAGCACCGTCCCCATCCAAAACGAGAACAGACCCTGCCTTCTGCTGGCCATCATGGATATCCTGCTGGCATGCAAGGTACCGTACCAAGCATCAACAACACACCTTCCCACAGACAGGGACTGCAGACTGGGACATGGGGCACAGGAGGGGCTGCAATGATGGACACAGTGAGGCTGCATTCACGGCACAGTAAAGCTGCATTTGATGGACACAGTGAAGCTGCATTGGTGGGCACAGTGAGGCTGCATTGGTGGGCACAGTGAGGCTGCAATGGTGGGCACGGTGAGGCTGCAATGGTGGGCACGGTGAGGCTGCAATGGTGGGCACGGTGAGGCTGCATTTAATGGGCACTGGTAAGGCTGCATTTGATGGGCACTGGTGAGGCTGCATTTGATGGGCACTGGTGAGGCTGCATTGAGCTCTTGCATCAAGTTTGCAGTCTCTGACCATCTCCTGTAGCATGTCTGCAGTCTCTGAGGGAGTCTGGAGAGGAGTCAAGAGTGGGAGCACCACCGTGATGGGGGTCATGGGATAAGTCAGACTTGTGTGGACTGTGGACAGGAGACTATAGGATAAAACCAGAGCCACCAAGCTGGAGCCGACTGACTGAGCCCTGCACAGTGCCCCTGAGAGGAGGTCAGTGAAAGCACCGCCAGGCCAGTCGGGGGGGGGGGGTCACTGATGTAAGGGGGGAGTGAATACGATAATGTAAGGGGCACTGATATGAAGGATTTCCTCCTTATATTAGTAACCCACCCCCCTTACCTTAGAGTATTCTTTCTGCAAAAGGTGCCCCCCCCCACGTTCTGAGTTCCTGGGGTCCCCCTTGATGATTGATCACTTACCCCTATTAACTGGTAAATGTATGGTATTGCCTTTCATGAACAAGAAAATAATGACATTATGCTGTTGGGCTGGTATAATAATGCTATGAGGCTGGTATGAAATTTTTTCCAGGGCTGGTTTTTGAAAGCATGGGCGTCCACAAGGTTACTCAGGTGGCTGCATACAATGCCCATATAGCCTAGAGAATGTACATCTTTTTACATTGCAATACATCTGTTTTGCCATATTTTTATCTTGATGAAAACAGCCCATACAGTGACAGTATGAGATCAAAATATGGCCACAACAGATGTATTGCAATGTAAAAAGATGTACATTCTCTAGGCTATATGGGCATGGAACACAGCCGCCAGAGTAATTTCCAATACAAAGTGAAGATGAATTATCTGTTATATAACACATATGTATTACCAGTGGAAAGATTTTCATGAGATTGTCGAAAAGGGGCGGAGCATGAGTGGCCTTAAAATGATGCCCCCCCTTGGAAAAAGTTCTGTGGACGCCCATGCACACAGCAATTAATGTATAAACCACTGGCAACAAAAGTGAGTACACTCCTAAGTGAAAATGTCCAAACTGGGCCCAAATGTGTCAATATTTTATATGGCCATCATTATTTTCCAGCACTGCCTTAACCCTCTTGGGCATGGAGTTCACCAGAGCTTCACAGGTTGCCACTGGAGTCCTCTTCCACCTCCCCATGATGACAACATGGAGCTGGTGGATGTTAGGGACATTTGGCTCCTCTAACTTCCGTTTAAGCATGCCCCACAGATGATCAATAGGGTTTAGGTCTAGAGACATGCTTGGCCAGCCTATCACCTTTACCCTCAGCTTCTTTAGCAAGGCAGTGGTCATCTTGGAGGTGTGTTTGGGGTCATGTTGGAATACTGCCCTGCGGTCGAGTCTTTGAACGGATAGGATCATGCTCTGATCATGTTGGCATTCATGTTTCCCTTAATGAACTGTAGCTCCCCAGTGCTAGCAGTACTCATGCAGCCCCAGACAATGACACTCCCACCACCATGCTTGACTGTAGGCAAGACACACTTGTCTTGGTACTCCTCACCTGGTTGCCACCACACACGTTTGACACCATCTGAACCAAATAAGTTTATCTTGGTCTCATCAGACCACAGGACATGGTTCCAGTAATCCATGTGCTTAGCCTGCTTATCTTCAGCAAACTGAAGATGGCTTTCTTGTGCATCATCTTTAGAAGAGTCTTCCTATTTCCTTTTTCTGTGTCTTCCCTCCCCCCTCCCCCTTCCTCTCCCTTCTTTATCTTTTCCTTGTGCTCCTCAAATATCTTTTTTTTAAATCTTTGTATAAGGAATGAAATCCCTGAAACCTTTGTGATTGTTATCCCCTTCCCCGACTTCCACCCGCGACTTCTCCCCCTTTATGTCCCCACATGGGATCTCCTCCCACCATATGAGGGATCTAGATGGATGGAAAAAAAAGGCCCAAAAACACCCCTCTCCTCCCCTCAACCTTACTTATGGGGTATGCGGATAGTGCGGGGATCAATCCCTACCCATTCCACCTCCCCTTCTACTCCAGATTCCTCTATGTGGAGCCAATACCATCTTACTCCCTTTAATTGGGGTGGCATGGCAAAACAAGATTCTCTAATTTATTCCTTAATTATCTCTGGTGAATAGTATTTCCATCCTTCCCATATAGCATTAAATTCGTCCTGTTTGTTTCTAATCACATGCACCCATTTTTCCACTTCCATTATTATATCTACTTCCTTTTTCCAGTCAAACAATGTGGAGCATTTGGTCTGCTTCCAATACCTTGGTATCAGTGCCTTTGCCGCGTTTAACAGATGCGGCGTAATACTTCTTTTATATACTTTACTTGCGGACGGCGTCCCATGGAACAAGAAGTTAACCTCTTGATCCATGGGGCCACTGCCTCCCAAAAATTTTTTTTTTTTTGACACGTCCACCATATATGGAGATATGTGCCAATTGTGTGTGGTGATGATACTGGTAAAGGGAAAGTGAAATGAATGTGTGTAGTGGTGGGACATAAAACAAATGTAAGTAGAAGAACACAGAGGTTGTGTGTTGGGGGGTGTGTTTTTTTTTGTTTTCCCCCTCTTCTCCACCTCACTGCCAATATATAAATATTACACTTACTCCTGCTCTCTTCCTGTTACTGCACTCATTACCGCCTACCTTTTTGGACTGCACACAATGTCATAGCCTTCAGTATACTTTGACATGTTCTCTCATGCGTATAAATCTTTCTCTCATCTTATCTCCCATACCCTCATGCTTCTTCTAACTTCTGGGCATATCTCCCCTAACCCTGCACCTCCACCTTTTAGCTTTCACCCCCAGTAACCAACATCTTTCTCCCTCTGGCAGTGTGTTGCTATGGCTATTTTAGTGATTATTATAGCATAGATATAGAAGTGATGCTTTTTTCCATGTGTTGTTTTCGGAGGCTAACTTCCCCTATTAATATGCTCATGAACTTGTTGGGCTGGTTAATGTGCCCAGGACAGGAAGTGTTGTTACAGAAAGTAGGGAGAGGAAGGACTTGAACAAGCCATGTGCTAAGAACACAAAATAACTGGTAGAAGCTTTGGAGGACTCGAAGAAGCGAGAAGCAGTCTGAAAGATATCTGGATCCTGGAAGAGGACTCCGTCATAAAGAAAGACTGAAAATAGGAACGTTACCTGTGGATAATTTTGTTGGGAAGTATAGATAGTTTGTGCATGTGTATATTGTATGCATATTTTGTACTTTGTATGTCATGAAATGTTTTTTCTACAGCAATTTTGTTTGGTAAAGCAAATTAATATATACTACAGAAGTTTTTTATGCTTTTTTGCTTTTACCACAAAAGTAACCTTAAAAGATACAAAGCAAAACAGGCAGTAGCCACAAATCCCACACTCTTACTTTGATTTCCCTACTACTTTTGAAAACAGAGGACATGGGAAATCTCAAAAGCCATGGTCTTGATCAACTGTGACGTAAAACTAAATCAAGGCAAACCTTCATTCCATATAAATTTGTCTTCATAATATACAATTCATGCGTCTGCATTGCCAAACAGTCCTATTTTATCATTTTCATTGACACCATCTTATCCAGTCTTGAACAACTCTTTTCTACTTGTAACTCACTATTTTGTCCCCCTCTGCCTACATCCACTAACTTGTGCACTGTCCATGAGATTGCAAGTTATTCCAAATGCAAAATTGATGCAATTCATGATGGGATCTCCACTGTTCAGATATCTCCCCTAGCTAACATAACCTGTCTATCCCCCCATTAAATACTCCTTTGACCATGTCAAATAAGATTGCAAAGGTTGCTAAACTTTCTTCTGAAGTCCACTTCACCACCTGGACCCCATTCCCTCACAACTGCTTAGATCACCTTCTTGATCTATTCTATCTTCTCTAACTCATATCTCCATCCCCCCCCCCCCTCTGTCTAATGGCATCTTCCCCACCACCCTAAAACATGCACTGGTCATTCCCATATTTAAAAGCCCTGACTGTACCCCACCAACTTAAGACCCATCACCTTGTTCCCATAAACCTCCAAATTTCTTGTCTACAACCATCTGAGCTGCTACCTCACAGATAATAATCTTCTCTACTCCTTAAAGTCTGACTTCCTCCTGCAATGCTCTACAGGACCTACCTTTCTAATGACTTACAAACTCCTAAAACCTATGGCCACTACCCCACACTCAAACTATTAGACATTTCTGCTGCCTTCATGATGCCTCCACTATGTCCTTCCCCCCATTTTTCCATTAAGATTTTAAAAATATCCTCAGTCCCTCCCTCTATGCCATGGTGCTAGGTGTAATTCTGGACTCTGGAATCGTCTTTTGGCCCCACATCCAATCACTGACTAATCTTGCCATTTAACTGCCATAACATTTCCAACATTTATCCCTTCTTAACAAGCAGCACTACAAAGCTACTGATGCACTCACTTGTTATCTCTTGACTGGACTATTGTAAGTCCTCCCTTCTCATTGGCCTACTTTTACATTAAGGGGTTATTTCCCCTTCAGTCTGCCAAGAATGCTGCTGCTAGACTAATCCATCTCGTCAACCATTCAGTGGTCTCAAAATATCTCAAAAAAACAGACAACCATTTACTCTGCTCCTCCGAAGGTCTCTGCCTCTGCTCTCTACCTTCCTCATCACCTCTTTCCATGCTTGCGTCCAGGAATTCTCCAGAGCCTCTCCCATATTCTGGAATACCCTATCCTAATTGGCCTGGCTATCTCCTTCTCTGTCTGCCTCTAGACGAACCTTAAATATTCATCTCTTCAGGGAAGTCTATCCCACCTCCACCTGAAAATTGTACTTCTACGTTTTTCTTTGTATCACTTGTCCCTCCCTTTTAGATTGTAAGTTCTCATGAGTGAGTCCCTTAGAACTCCTCTTGTATTGATTTGTATTCTAACTGTTCTGTCTCTTTATTTTGCAAAACGCTGCCCAAAAATTGGTGCTATATAAATCTGTTTAAATAATAATATTAACTTACAGAGACAACGGAAGCAGTGAAGCTGTGCTTTGTGTAATTGCATAAAATATATTTTTATGTCTGTAGTTAGTTCATATTAACAACTGTTAGTTTGGGACAAATTAGCTGTATATATATATATATATATATATATATATATATATATATATATATATATCTTGCTCAATGTGAACTACATATGGAAAAACAAGAAACTTAATATCCTGAAATGTAATACATTTTAATGGCCAACTGAGCTCAGTACTGGCATTTCTAGTCTGCCTTACCTCCAGTTAATAGATTCTTGGGATCCTGTCCAGTGGTAGAAACAGTATTTTCAGTAAGACAACAAGGGCAGAGAGCTAGCACCAAAAACAGCTCACATAACTGGCACCGGAATTAGTTATGCATATTTTATGTAGAATAGACTCAGCATCATGCATTCACAGACATTAGGTAAGTGTAAACAGCTTACATAGTTTTAACAAGCCTCAATAAAAAATTGCTAATATTTCTAGAAATAATCATGTAAACCTCTGCCTTTAACCACTTTCAGACCGGACCATTTTGCTGGTAAATGACCAGAGGTCTTTTTACACTTTGGCACTGCGCTGCTTTAACTGGTAATTGCGCGGTCATGCAATGTTGTACCCAAACAAAATTTGCGTCCTTTTCTTCCCACAAATAGAGCTTTCTTTTGATGGTATTTGATTGCATCTGCGATTTTTATTTTTTGCGATATAAACGTAAAAAGACCGCAAATTTTGAAAAAAAATGATATTTTCTACTTTTTGTTATTAGAAAAATCCAATAAACTCAATTTTAGTCATACATTTAGGCCAAAATGTATTCAGCCACATGTCTTTGGTAAAAAAAAAGTCAATAATTGTATATTTATTGGTTTGCGCAAAAGTTGTCACATCTACAAACTAAGGTACGTTTTCTGGAATTTACGCAGCTTTTAGTTTACGACTGCCTATCTCATTTCTTGAGGTGCTAAAATGGCAGAGCAGTACAAAACCCCCCCAAATGACCCCATTTTGGAAAGTAGACCCCCTAAGGAAATTGATAAGAGGCATGTTGAGCCCATTGAATATTTTATTTTTTTGCCTCAAGCGATTGAATAATGACAAAAAAAAATTTTTTTTTTTTTTTACACAAAGTTGTCACTAAATGATATATTGCTCACACATGCTATGGGCGTATGTGAAATGACACCCCAAAATAAATTCTGCTGCTTCTCCTGAGTACGGGGATACCACATATGTGGGACTTTTTGGGAGCCTAGCCGCGTACGGGGCCCCGAAAACCAAGCACCGCCTTCAGGCTTTCTAAGGGCGTAAATTTTTGAGTTCACTTCTCACTACCTATTACAGTTTTGAAGGCCATAAAATGCCAAGATGGCACAAAACCCCCACAAATGACCCCATTTTAGAAAGTAGACACCCCAAGATATTTGCTGAGAGGCATGTTGAGTCCATGGAATATTTTATATTTTGCCACAAGTTGCGGGAAAATTACAAACATTTTTTTTTTTTTTTTTTTTTTCACAAAGTTGTCACTAAATGATATATTGCTCACGCATGCCATGGGCATATGTGAAATGACACCCCAAAATAAATTCTGCTGCTTCTCCTGAGTACGGGGATACCACATATGTGGGACTTTTTGGGAGCCTAGCCGCGTACGGGGCCCCGAAAACCAAGCACCGCCTTCAGGCTTTCTAAGGGCGTTACAGTTTTGAAGGCCATAAAATGCCAAGATGGCACAAACCCCCCCCCAAATGACCCCATTTTGGAAAGTAGACACCCCTAAATTTAGGGGTACACTAGTGAGACTAGGTAATAAATGGCGGGTGCCCTGAAACTATAAAAAAATAACTAACCAACCAGCGTCACCTGTAACAGTTATATGGTGATCACTGGTGAAAGGGTTAACTAGGGGGCAATTAGGGGGCTTTATGCGGTAGTATATGGGGGTCCCTGGCGCTATAAAAAGCTGCAGCGAACCTAAATACCTACCTGCCTAACTAGCGTCACCTGTGACACTAATACAGCGATCAGAAAAACGATCGCTTATTAGGCTGGGTTCACACTGGAGCGATGCGGGAACGCCACGAATGCGCGGCGGGTTCCGGCATCGCATGCCTCCCGGCGGCAGTTCACACTGCCCTATGCAAACTGCTGGGAGTGTCAGTGAAATGTTACTGACACCCCCAGATCAGTTTGCATATCGCAGTGCGATCTGCAAACTCGGATCGCATGGTGTGAACACCCATGCGATCCGATTCTGCTGCGGGCCAAAAAAAGGGTCCCGTGCGAATTTGCGGCGGGTGCGGCGGGTGCGGCGAATGGCTGAACTCGAATCGCACAGAGATCGGATGTGATTTGCACTGCAGTGCGGTGCGAATCACATCCGTTCTCATAAACCGCTGCAATGTGAACCCAGCCTTAGTGACACTGGCGACGGGGGGTGATCACGGGGTTAAACCTTTATTGGGGGGGTTAGGGGGGTACCTTAGAACTAAAGGGGGCTAACCCTAACTGCCCTAACAGTTATTAGTCACAAATGACACCCGCCGGGTGATCAGGGGGTTAAACCTTTATTAGGTAATAAATGGCGGGTGCCCTGAAACTATAAAAAAATAACTAACCAACCAGCGTCACCTGTAACAGTTATATGGTGATCACTGGTGAAAGGGTTAACTAGGGGGCAATCAGGGGGCTTTATGCGGTAGTATATGGGGGTCCCTGGCGCTATAAAAAGCTGCGGCGAACCTAAATACCTACCTGCCTAACTAGCGTCACCTGTGACACTAATACGGCGATCAGAAAAATGATCGCTTATTAGGCTGGGTTCACACTGGAGCGATGCGGAAACGCCGCGAATCCGCGGCGGGTTCCCGCATCGCATGCCTCCCGGCGGCAGTTCACACTGCCCTATGCGAACTGCTGGGAGTGTCAGTGAAATGTTACTGACACCCCCAGATCAGTTCGCATATCGCAGTGCGATCCGATTCTGCTGCGGGCCAAAAAAAGGGTCCCGTGCGAATTTGCGGCGGGTGTGGCGGGTGCGGCGGGTGCGGCGAATGGCTGAACTCGAATCGCACAGAGATCGGATGTGATTTGCACTGCAGTGCGGTGCGAATCACATTCGTTCTCATAAACCGCTGCAATGTGAACCCAGCCTTAGTGACACTGGCGACGGGGGGTGATCACGGGGTTAAACCTTTATTGGGGGGGTTAGGGGGGTACATTAGAACTAAAGGGGGCTAACTCTAACTGCCCTAACAGTTATTACAGTCACAAATGACACCAATGCAAAAAAAAAAAATGACATTGGTGTCACTGTGACTGGGGGGCAGGGGTAATTGGGGGGGTGATCGGGGGGTAAAGGGGGGGTGTGAGTGTGCCTGGCATGTTCTACTGTGTGTGTAGAGTGTTGGTGCAACTCACCGATCCGCTCTCCTCCGTGTCGGAACGAAAAATACCGACACGGAGGAGAGAATACATCACTTCCTCTCCTGTGTTTACATTACAGGAGAGGAAGTGATGTCACCGGGGATTTCTATTCGTCGGGAGCGATCGCGAGGGGGTGGCCATGAATGAATGGCCGCCCCCTCGTCCCGGATCGCTCCCGGACGAAAACCGACCGCCGCAGGCACCGGGCGGGGGCCCGATCGGGCCCCCGACCCGCGGGAGGCAAGGGACGTACATGTAAGTCCTTATGCCTGCCCGTGCCATTCTACCGACGTACATCGGCGTGCGGCGGTCGGCAACTGGTTAAAGAATAAATCCAGACAACAAGGGGTATCTACGCTAAAAAATAAATAAATATATATATATATATATATATATATATATATATATATATATATATATATATATATATATATATATATATATAAAAAGAGATATTAATGTAGCGCTACCCTCTTAGGGGCCACTGAGTATTTTGGGTTTCCCGTCTGTTCGAAGCCTGATCTGGGATAACAGCCCCTGCTTACACCACCATAAAACCTTGTCCAGGAGAACCCCCTGGTTTTACAAAATATTCACACAGTTTAAGGTAAACAAATACTCTGTATTGAAGTCAGGGTATCAGTGGTGCAAGCACAAATGAAATTAATAATAGTAGGCGCTCACAAAAGTTAAGCACTTTTGAAAGGCTTAGCCAAATGATCATGCACAGTACCACTTTAACCAAACCCAAATGTCCTGCAGGACCAGAGTGTCCTGCTTGGCACTTGTGCCCCTTCTGCGCTCTTGAACCTCTGTCTCCTCTACCAGGAGTTCCTGAGCCATAGGAATACAAGTAGCCGCTCCCAGCATCCGTGGGCTCAACCACCAGGTACGTGACAGTACCGGACAGCCATGTCCAAGCCCACGTCGGGAGCCTCCCCGATGGATGAACTCTGCCGCCATCTTGCTGGTCTCACTCAGGCTGTGAAGAACCTACAAGAAGGGTACAACCGTCTGGAGGGTCAAGTTCAAGCTCTGTCGGCATCTTCACCTCCTTCATCAGGTCCAGCTCCCACTCCGTCCGTGGTAATGATGCCACCCGAACCAAGGGTCCCCACGCCTGAGAGGTTCTCGGGGGATCGAAGCAAATTCAGGGCGTTCCGTAATGCCTGCAGTTTATTCTTTGCCCTGCAACCTCAGACTTTTTCGCCTGAATCCACTAAGGTGGGGTTCGTCATTTCCCTGTTACTGGGGGAACCACAGTCTTGGGCCCACCGTCTTCTTGAGCAGAAGCATGCCTCCCTTGACAACTTGGACTCCTTCTTCCAGGCGATGTCGCAGCTTTATGAGGACCCCCAATTGACAGCTACCGCGTAAGCGGCCTTGCACTCCTTACAGCAGGGCCGCAGACCTGTAGAGGACTATGTAACTGAGTTCAGGCGGTGGAGTTCCGATACCAACTGGAACAACGCCGCCCTGCGCTACCAATTTCGTGCAGGTCTCTCTGAAAACTTGAAGGACGAGCTGGCCTGAGTGGGTATCCCAGAGACTTTAGAAGCTCTCATTAACCTCTCCATACAGATCGACAAGAGGTTAAGAGAACAGAGATCAGAACGCTCTGCCGGTCCTTCCCGTCCAGTTTGGATGCTTCTACGAGTCACCAGCTACCCTCAGCCAGCTTCTTCTGCTCCGGTGTCTTCTTCCACCGATTCTTCCGAACCCATGCAACTTGGCCTCTTGCGGCCCTCTCTCACATCAGAAGAACGTCTGCGTAGGAGGACTAATAATCTGTGCCTGTACTGCGGGGAACCCGGACATTATGTAAGGACCTGCCCAGCCAAGCTCCGTAAGTGCCAAGCCGCTACTACTGTTCCTGTATCCACCTTACCTAATTACGCTTCTCATCTGGCTGTTTCCGCTCTCTTACAGCTTCCAGGAAGGAGTATCCGGGCCACCGCAATTATTGATTCTGGAGCTTGCAGTGGCTTCATGGACTTGACCTTTGCCATCAAAAATCACGTTCCCCTGCGACCCCGGGCGAAGGGACTCTCAGTACACTTGGCCGACGGATCTGTTCTTAAGTCCGGGCCAGTTACACAGGAAACAAGACCCCTGTTGACCACCATCTCTGAGAATCATCACAAACTTTTATGCCTGGACATTATTGATTCTCCCTTCTCCCAATCATCCTTGGCATGCCCTGGCTGAAGGTCCATAACCCTCAGGTTGACTGGCGCACCGGGAAGATTAACTTCTCCTCTTCCTATTGTAACCAGCATTGCTTAATTAAGTCTACCGACATTTCCCCTTCTTTGTTGTGCCTGGAAGCTGACAAGGAGATTCACCAATCTGTCCCGGAGGCCTATCACGAGTTCTTGGACGTTTTTAACAAGAAAGGTGCCGAAACTCTCCCGCCACATAGGCCTTATGCTTGTCCGATCGAGCTCCTTCCTGGAGCTGAAATCCCCTTCGGAAGGATCTTTCCTCTAACTGAGCTGGAGTTGGGCACCTTGAAGACGTATATTGATGAGAACTTGGAAAGGGGATTCATCCGACCTTCTACCTCCCCTGCGGGAGCCAGAATCTTTTTTTATATAGAAGAAAGACCACTCGCTGCGCCCCTGTGTTGATTATCGCGAACTGAATAAAATAACTATCAAGAACCGGTACCCGCTACCTCTGGTACCCGAACTGTTCCAGAGACTAGGGACGGTGGCGGTATTTACTAAGCTGGATCTTCGCGGGGCCTATAACTTGGTCCGCATCCGAAGTGGCGACGAGTGGAAGACTGCCTTTCGCACCCGGTTCGGGCATTTCAAGTACCTGATCATGCCCTTTGGACTATGCAACGCACCTGCTACATTCCAGCACTTCGTGAATGACATCTTCAGGGACTATCTTGACCTGTTTATTATAATTTATCTTAATGACATCTTGATCTTTTCCCCTTCTCTGTCCGAGCACCGTGAGCACGTCAAAAAGGTGTTAACCAGACTACGTTGTCATGGCCTGTATGCGAAACCAGAGAAATGCGTGTTTGAGCCGCAGAGTATTCAGTTTCTGGGCTTGATCATCTCTGTGGAAGGCATTCAAATGGACTCACAGAAAGTTTCCGCCATTCGGACTGGCCTGCTCCCTCCGATAAGAAGGGCGTTCAGCGTTTCGTGGACTTCGCCAACTTTTACCGGAAATTCATCAGGGGGTTCTCTACCATCATCTCCCCCATTACGAAGCTCACGAAGCAGGGCTGTCGTTTCCACTGGACTTCCGAAGCCCAGGAAGCTTTTGTGGCCCTCAAGAAGCTGTTCACCTCGGCATCAATCCTGAAGCACCCTGATCCGGCTCTGCCTTACATCTTAAAGGTCGACGCTTCTGAAATTGCGGTTGGGGCTGTTCTTTCACAGAGGCAAGGTTCCAAGGCCCTTCTGCATCCGGTGGCGTTCTTCTCCCGTAAGCTTTCGGAAGCTGAAAGGAACTATGATGTGGGAGATCGGGAACTGTTGGCCAGCAAATCGGCACATGAGGAATGGAGGTACCTTCTGGAGGGAGCAGCACACCCCATCCTCATTTTTACTGATCACAAGAATCTCGAGTATCTGAAGGTCGCTAAGAGGCTAAAACCACGTCAGGCCAGGTGCTTTTCACATAACCTACAGACCTGGGTCAAAGAGCACCAAGCCGGATGCCCTCTCGAGGATGTTTTGCGGATCTGAGGCCTCTTCTCCCCCGGATACCATCCTATCTTCCGGGAACTTCCTTTTACTTCAGGAAAACCTGCTGGATCAAATCAAACGGGCCTCACTCCATGTCTCTCCTCCTCCTGGTGTCACTCTGCAGGCAAGAGACAATCTTCTGTGGCATCTGGACAAGATCTTTGTACCCCAGGGGGTACGGGTAACTGTTCTCAGTGCCTGCCATGACCATAAGTTGGCCAGTCATTTCGGGGTGCTCAAATCACTTAAATCACTTTAACTCCTTCAGCGGACCTTTTGGTGGCCACAACTGGCGAAGGACTGCAAGAACTATGTGGAATCCTGCATGGTCTGCTCGAGGAACAAGGGCAGCAGATCCAAGGTCTGGGGTCTGCTGAAACCTCTGCCTGTCCCTGAAAGACCATGGAGGATGATTTCCATGGATTTTATTGTTGAGCTGCCTCTTTCTGAAGACCATTCTACCATCTTCGTAGTTGTGGACAGGCTCTCAAAGATGGCGCACTTCCTTCCCATGAAAGGTACCCCCTCCGCTGCTGAGACTGCTAAGGTGTTTGTTGGAGAAATTGTGAAGCTTCATGGGATTCCTGTGGACATTGTCTCTGATCGGGGGGTACAGTTTACTTCAAAGGTTCTGGAGGGCGTTATGTGGTTCCCTGGAGATCAACCTTTCTTTTTCCTCTGCTCATCATCCGCAGACTAATGGCAAGACGGAAAGAACGAATCAAACTCTGGAACAGTACTTTGCTTCTCCTCTTTCTCTCAAGATGATTGGGTCTCCCTCTTACCTCTCGCTGAGTTTGCCTACAACAATTCTGTCCACTCTGCCACCAAGCAAACCCCTTTCTTTGCGAATTATGGATTTCACCCCCTGCTTCTAACAAATAGTCTTCCGGAATGCTCGGTACCTGCCGCTCAGGAAACTTTGACCTTCTTCAGCAACAACAACAAGCTTCTTCAGGAGCTCAGGAGTATTATAAACGGATCTTTGATAGAAAGAGGAGAGGGGAACTTAGCCTGGAGCCTGGGGATCAAGTTTGGCTGTCAACCCTGAATTTAAAACTGGCATGTCCCTCCAGGAAACTGGGTCCAAAGTTCATTGGTCCTTTTCCGGTTAAGAGGAAGATCAACAGTGTGGCGTACGAGTTGCAACTACCAGAGTCTTTCCGAATCCACCCAGTCTTCCATGTGGCTCTTCTCAAACCCACTGTCCCAGATCCCTTCGTTGGCAGAGATGTTGGTCCACCTGAACCTGTCCTGATCGACGGAGAAGTCGAATTTGAAGTAGAATCGATTCTGGACTGCAGGAGGAGACGGGGACAGGTTCAGTACCTGGTGAAATGGAAGGGATACGGTCCTGAAGATAATTCTTGAGAGCCGGAAAGTAACATTCATGCTGAAAAGCTGATTCTGGCCTTCAAGAGAGCGCACCCAGCTAAGCTGGCCCAGTTGGGCATCCGGGGGCTGCCCCTTGGGGGGGCAATGTCAAGAAGGTCAGCCCAGTCATCCGACTGCCCCTGAAGGTTCGGTCCGCAAAGCCCCTGTTGAGAGTGTCTGTCGGCGCACGCGGGTGCGCGCTAACGCAGGTGGACGCACGCGGGTGCGCGCTAATGTAGGTGGGCGCACGCGGGTGCGTGGATGTCCTGATGGGGGCACGCAGGTGTGCGTTAACGCAGATGTGCGCACGCGGGTGCGCGTTAACGCAGATGGGCGCACGCGGGTGCGCGCTGGTGTTGTCGAGCGCACGCGGGTGTGCGGGCGCGCGGGAGTGCGTGCGCAGACTTGCGGGCGCGCGCATGAGCGTGCAGGAGCGCGCCGTGACGGCTCTTGGCGCCAAAGGGGTTACTTAAAGGGACCTGTTGCCTTGCCTCCTTGCTGTCCGGTCTACAGCGTTCCTGTCGTGATCCCTTTGCACCTGCTTGATACTTGTAACTCCTGTGACCCGGCTTACCCTGACGACCACTTGTTTGCTGCCTGCCCACGACCCCGGCTTGTCTGATGATTCTTCTGCCTGCTGATTCGGTACCTATCTGCCTGCCTGTTCCTGACCCAGGTTGTCCACAACTTGCGCGGTGAAAAAAAACCCAGCTCCCCAGAACCGGTTCAGCCGCAGAGTTCATACAGGTAGATGTTAACTGCACGTTTCTGCTGGAGCAGCCTATCAAGCATATAGAAGGTTAAGTTCCATCGCGTCAGGCAATTGCAAATAAGACGTCTGACCGGCAGATTGTGTCGCCGCTGAATGTCAGCAAGGCGAGCCATTGCCGTGTAAGATCTTCTGAAATGGGCCGAGATTTTCCTTGCGTGCCGCAAGATGTCCTGGACCCCAGGGTATTTGACAAGGCATTGCTGCACGACCAAGTTTAAGACGTGTGCCATGCATGGCACGTGCGTGATTTTGCCCTGTTTCAATGCGCTAAGCAGATTGGCACCGTTGTCACACACCGCTTTACCAACTGTCAAATTGAGCGGTGTTAGCCACTGATCTGCCTGTGAACGCAAAGTTGAAAGGAGTGCCGGGCCAGTGTGGCTCTTGGCTTCCAGGCACAACAGACGCATAACCTCATGGCAACGTCTCATCTGGCATGTCGAATAGGTTCTGGGGAGCTTGGGCGGCGCAGCGAAAGAGACGCTAGCAGCGGAAAAGGAGGAGTCAGCTGAGGAGGAGAGGGAGGAGGATGGAGGAGGAGGAGGAGGAGGAGAAGAGTCAGCCCTGCACGCAATCCGTGGCGGTAAAACCAAATCTACACGGGTGCCATGGGTTACATGCTTGACGGCCGTCAGAAGGTTCACCCAGTGGGCAGTAAAAGTGATATACCTTCCCTGCCCGTGTTTGCTAGACCACGTGTCTGTGGTCAGATGTATCTTAGCACCGACACTGTGTGCCAGAGATACATTCACTTGCCGCTGAACATGGCCATATAGCTCTGGGATGCCCTTCTCTGAGAAATACTTCCTTCCTGGGACCTCCCATTGTGGTGTTCCAATGGCCACAAATTTGCGAAAGGCCTCTGAGTCCACCAATTTATATGGCAGTAGTTGGCGGACTATCAGTTCTGACAAGCCAGCCGTCAACCGTTGTGCAAGAGGGTTATCCGGCGTCATCATTTTTTTACGCTCGAACATTAGGCCCACGGAAGCCTGCCTTTTTGCAGAAAAACGTGAGCTTGGCATGATGGAAGGTGGAGTGGAGGACAATTGTGAGGAGAGAGGAGAAGGAGAAGTAGAAGACGAGGCTGGACGGTGAGAGCCTGCAGTGTGGCTTTGTGTGTTCCGTTGCTCCCACTCGGCTCGGTGATGGCTGCTCATGTGCCTTCTTAAGGCGATCGTCCCTAGGTGAGTGTTGGGCTTACCACGACTAATGCGTTGACTGCAAAGATTGCAGATGGCAACGCTATTGTCAGCAGCGGACACGTTAAAAAAAGCCCACACAGCGGAGCCATGTGCCGGTGTCCTGGGAGCGCCAGATGTGACTGTACATGGTCGATGACTCGCTCCTGATACATTTGCAGTCTGCTTTGTCCCTCCTGTGCAATGTAAGTTATTCCTGCTTCTCCTCCCTATCTGCTGGTCCATATCTCCCTCTGAACTCCCCTCCTCTTCCTCTCTTGTGGGCACCCACGAGACATCACTAGACACGTCATCATCAACGTCACCTTCCCCACCGCTATAAGTAGAGATCTCGGAGTAGGCAGCAACACCGGGGACCAACCTCCTCCTTGGGCTGATCTGGGTACTGTCGTCAGACAGTTGAGTAGCGGTTGTTGCTGCCTCCTCTTCCTGATCCAATACCAAGAGTGGCTGCGCATCAGAAATGTCTTGATATGGATCGGAAAATAATTCCTGTGACTTAAGCAGAAGGTATGTGGTGGTGGTGGTGTTGTTGGTGGTAGTGTCTTTGGGGGTGCGGTGCACATAGCAGAGAGTGAAGAAGAGGGTGCAGATCGAGAGGATGAGGAGGGTGCAGAAGAGTAAGGCTGAGCGAGCCACTCAACCAAGTCTGGTGCATCCTTTAAAGTAATTGAACGCACCTTCTGCAACTTCCCACTTTGGCTCAAGCCTGTTGCTCCTGCCCTACCCCTACCACCCCTGCGGAAGGGCCTGCCTCTTCCTCTGCCTGTCATTTTTTAAATGACCTTGTGACAAAACTCTCAGTCCCTATACCGATGAAGGACTGCTGCAGTATAGGGCAGCGGTCAGCAGTAGTGCACCTCAACCCTATGTATTGTGGACCGATACCAGTCCTTATAGAATGGCAGACTGTACCTCACTCAACCCTATGTTCTGTAGTACCCTATACCTTACTAGTCCTTATAAGGACCTTTGTGGACCAAGTAGATTGTGTGTGAGTGATTAGCAGACTGTACGTCAGTCCCTATACCGATGAAGGACTGCTGCAGTATAGGGCAGTGGTCAGCAGTAGTGCACCTCAACCCTATGTATTGTGGACCTATACCAGCCCTTATAGAATGGCAGACTGTACCTCACTCAACCCTATGTACTGTAGCACCCTAGACAGAACAAGTTACCAGTCCTTATAAGGACTTTTGTGGACCAAGTAGGTTGTGTGTGAGTGATTAGCAGACTGTACCTCAGTCACTATACTGATGAAGGACTGCTGCAGTATAGGGCAGCGGTCAGCAGTAGTGCACCTCAACCCTATGTACTGTGGACCTATACCAGTCCTTATAGAATGGCAGACTGTACCTCACTCCTATGTACTGTAGCACCCTAGACAGACCAAGTTGCCAGTCCTTATAAGGACTTTTGTGGACCAAGTAGGTTGTGTGTGAGTGATTAGCAGACTGTACATCAGTCCCTATACCGATGAAGGACTGCTGCAGTATAGGGCAGCGATCAGCAGTAGTGTACCTCAACCCTATGTATTGTGGACCGATACCAGTCCTTATAGAATGACAGACTGTACCTCACTCAACCCTATGTACTGTAGTACCCTATACTTTACCAGTCCTTATAAGGAGCTTTGTGGACCAAGTAGGTTGTGTGTGAGTGATTAGCAGACTGTACGTCAGTCCCTATACCGATGAAGGACTGCTGCAGTATAGGGCAGCGGTCAGCAGTAGTGCACCTCAACCCTATGTATTGTGAACCGATACCAGTCCTTATAGAATGGCAGACTGTACCTCACTCAACCCTATGTACTGTAGCACCCTAGACAGACCCAGTTACCAGTCCTTATAAGGACTTTTGTGGACCAAGTAGGTTGTGTGTGAGTGATTAGCAGACTATATGTCAGTCCCTATACCGATGAAGGACTGCTGCAGTATAGGGCAGCGGTCAGCAGTAGTGCACCTCAACCCTATGTATTGTGGACCTATACCAGTCCTTATAGAATGGCAGACTGTACCTCACTCAACCCTATGTACTGTAGCACCCTAGACAAACCAAGTTACCAGTCCTTATAAGGACTTTTGTGGACCAAGTAGGTTGTGTGTGAGTGATTAGCAGACTGTACCTCAGTCACTATACCGATGAAGGACTGCTGCAGTATAGGGCAGCGGTCAGCAGTAGTGCACCTCAACCCTATGTACTGTGGACCTATACCAGACCTTATAGAATGGCAGACTGTACCTCACTCAACCCTATGTACTGTAGCACCCTAGACAGACCAAGTTGCCAGTCCTTATAAGGACTTTTGTGGACCAAGTAGGTTGTGTGTGAGTGATTAGCAGACTGTACGTCAGTCCCTATACCGATGAAGGACTGTTGCAGTATAGGGCAGCGGTCAGCAGTAGTGTACCTCAACCCTATGTATTGTGGACCGATACCAGTCCTTATAGAATGGCAGACTGTACCTCACTCAACCCTATGTACTGTAGTACCCTATACTTTACCAGTCCTTATAAGGAGCTTTGTGGACCAAGTAGGTTGTGTGTGAGTGATTAGCAGACTGTACGTCAGTCCCTATACCGATGAAGGACTGCTGCAGTATAGGGCAGCGGTCAGCAGTAGTGCACGTCAACCCTATGTATTGTGAACCGATACCAGTCCTTATAGAATGGCAGACTGTACCTCACTCAACCCTATGTACTGTAGCACCCTAGACAGACCCAGTTACCAGTCCTTATAAGGACTTTTGTGGACCAAGTAGGTTGTGTGTGAGTGATTAGCAGACTATATGTCAGTCCCTATACCGATGAAGGACTGCTGCAGTATAGGGCAGCGGTCAGCAGTAGTGCACCTCAACCCTATGTATTGTGGACCTATACCAGTCCTTATAGAATGGCAGACTGTACCTCACTCAACCCTATGTACTGTAGCACCCTAGACAGACCAAGCTACCAGTTCTTATAAGGACTTTTGTGGACCAAGTAGGTTGTGTGTGAGTGATAAGCAGACTGTACGTCAGTCCCTATACCGATGAAGGACTGCTGCAGTATAGGGCAGCGGTCAGCAGTAGTGCACCTCGACCCTATGTACTGTGGACCACCTATACCAGTCCTTATAGAATGGCAGACTGTACCTCACTCAACCCTATGTACTGTAGCACCCTAGACAGACCAAGTTACCAGTCCTTATAAGGACTTTTGTGGACCAAGTAGGTTGTGTGTGAGTGATTAGCAGACTATATGTCAGTCCCTATACCGATGAAGGACTGCTGCAGTATAGGGCAGCGGTCAGCAGTAGTGCACCTCAACCCTATGTATTGTGGACCTATACCAGTCCTTATAGAATGGCAGACTGTACCTCACTCAACCCTATGTACTGTAGCACCCTAGACAAACCAAGTTACCAGTCCTTATAAGGACTTTTGTGGACCAAGTAGGTTGTGTGTGAGTGATTAGCAGACTGTACCTCAGTCACTATACCGATGAAGGACTGCTGCAGTATAGGGCAGCGGTCAGCAGTAGTGCACCTCAACCCTATGTACTGTGGACCTATACCAGTCCTTATAGAATGGCAGACTGTACCTCACTCAACCCTATGTACTGTAGCACCCTAGACAGACCAAGTTGCCAGTCCTTATAAGGACTTTTGTGGACCAAGTAGGTTGTGTGTGAGTGATTAGCAGACTGTACGTCAGTCCCTATACCGATGAAGGACTGCTGCAGTATAGGGCAGCGGTCAGCAGTAGTGTACCTCAACCCTATGTATTGTGGACCGATACCAGTCCTTATAGAATGGCAGACTGTACCTCACTCAACCCTATGTACTGTAGTACCCTATACTTTACCAGTCCTTATAAGGAGCTTTGTGGACCAAGTAGGTTGTGTGTGAGTGATTAGCAGACTGTACGTCAGTCCCTATACCGATGAAGGACTGCTGCAGTATAGGGCAGTGGTCAGCAGTAGTGCACCTCAACCCTATGTATTGTGGACCTATACCAGTCCTTATAGAATGGCAGACTGTACCTCACTCAACCCTATGTACTGTAGCACCCTAGACAGAACAAGTTACCAGTCCTTATAAGGACTTTTGTGGACCAAGTAGGTTGTGTGTGAGTGATTAGCAGACTGTACCTCAGTCACTATACCGATGAAGGACTGCTGCAGTATAGGGCAGCGGTCAGCAGTAGTGCACCTCAACCCTATGTACTGTGGACCTATACCAGTCCTTATAGAATGGCAGACTGTACCTCACTCCTATGTACTGTAGCACCCTAGACAGACCAAGTTGCCAGTCCTTATAAGGACTTTTGTGGACCAAGTAGGTTGTGTGTGAGTGATTAGCAGACTGTACATCAGTCCCTATACCGATGAAGGACTGCTGCAGTATAGGGCAGCGATCAGCAGTAGTGTACCTCAACCCTATGTATTGTGGACCGATACCAGTCCTTATAGAATGACAGACTGTACCTCACTCAACCCTATGTACTGTAGTACCCTATACTTTACCAGTCCTTATAAGGAGCTTTGTGGACCAAGTAGGTTGTGTGTGAGTGATTAGCAGACTGTACGTCAGTCCCTATACCGATGAAGGACTGCTGCAGTATAGGGCAGCGGTCAGCAGTAGTGCACCTCAACCCTATGTATTGTGAACCGATACCAGTCCTTATAGAATGGCAGACTGTACCTCACTCAACCCTATGTACTGTAGCACCCTAGACAGACCCAGTTATCAGTCCTTATAAGGACTTTTGTGGACCAAGTAGGTTGTGTGTGAGTGATTAGCAGACTATATGTCAGTCCCTATACCGATGAAGGACTGCTGCAGTATAGGGCAGCGGTCAGCAGTAGTGCACCTCAACCCTATGTATTGTGGACCTATACCAGTCCTTATAGAATGGCAGACTGTACCTCACTCAACCCTATGTACTGTAGCACCCTAGACAAACCAAGTTACCAGTCCTTATAAGGACTTTTGTGGACCAAGTAGGTTGTGTGTGAGTGATTAGCAGACTGTACCTCAGTCACTATACCGATGAAGGACTGCTGCAGTATAGGGCAGCGGTCAGCAGTAGTGCACCTCAACCCTATGTACTGTGGACCTATACCAGACCTTATAGAATGGCAGACTGTACCTCACTCAACCCTATGTACTGTAGCACCCTAGACAGACCAAGTTGCCAGTCCTTATAAGGACTTTTGTGGACCAAGTAGGTTGTGTGTGAGTGATTAGCAGACTGTACGTCAGTCCCTATACCGATGAAGGACTGCTGCAGTATAGGGCAGCGGTCAGCAGTAGTGTACCTCAACCCTATGTATTGTGGACCGATACCAGTCCTTATAGAATGGCAGACTGTACCTCACTCAACCCTATGTACTGTAGTACCCTATACTTTACCAGTCCTTATAAGGAGCTTTGTGGACCAAGTAGGTTGTGTGTGAGTGATAAGCAGACTGTACGTCAGTCCCTATACCGATGAAGGACTGCTGCAGTATAGGGCAGCGGTCAGCAGTAGTGCACCTCAACCCTATGTATTGTGAACCGATACCAGTCCTTATAGAATGGCAGACTGTACCTCACTCAACCCTATGTACTGTAGCACCCTAGACAGACCCAGTTACCAGTCCTTATAAGGACTTTTGTGGACCAAGTAGGTTGTGTGTGAGTGATTAGCAGACTATATGTCAGTCCCTATACCGATGAAGGACTGCTGCAGTATAGGGCAGCGGTCAGCAGTAGTGCACCTCAACCCTATGTATTGTGGACCTTTACCAGTCCTTATAGAATGGCAGACTGTACCTCACTCAACCCTATGTACTGTAGCACCCTAGACAAACCAAGTTACCAGTCCTTATAAGGACTTTTGTGGACCAAGTAGGTTGTGTGTGAGTGATTAGCAGACTGTACCTCAGTCACTATACCGATGAAGGACTGCTGCAGTATAGGGCAGCGGTCAGCAGTAGTGCACCTCAACCCTATGTACTGTGGACCTATACCAGACCTTATAGAATGGCAGACTGTACCTCACTCAACCCTATGTACTGTAGCACCCTAGACAGACCAAGTTGCCAGTCCTTATAAGGACTTTTGTGGACCAAGTAGGTTGTGTGTGAGTGATTAGCAGACTGTACGTCAGTCCCTATACCGATGAAGGACTGCTGCAGTATAGGGCAGCGGTCAGCAGTAGTGTACCTCAACCCTATGTATTGTGGACCGATACCAGTCCTTATAGAATGGCAGACTGTACCTCACTCAACCCTATGTACTGTAGTACCCTATACTTTACCAGTCCTTATAAGGAGCTTTGTGGACCAAGTAGGTTGTGTGTGAGTGATTAGCAGACTGTACGTCAGTCCCTATACCGATGAAGGACTGCTGCAGTATAGGGCAGCGGTCAGCAGTAGTGCACGTCAACCCTATGTATTGTGAACCGATACCAGTCCTTATAGAATGGCAGACTGTACCTCACTCAACCCTATGTACTGTAGCACCCTAGACAGACCCAGTTACCAGTCCTTATAAGGACTTTTGTGGACCAAGTAGGTTGTGTGTGAGTGATTAGCAGACTATATGTCAGTCCCTATACCGATGAAGGACTGCTGCAGTATAGGGCAGCGGTCAGCAGTAGTGCACCTCAACCCTATGTATTGTGGACCTATACCAGTCCTTATAGAATGGCAGACTGTACCTCACTCAACCCTATGTACTGTAGCACCCTAGACAGACCAAGCTACCAGTTCTTATAAGGACTTTTGTGGACCAAGTAGGTTGTGTGTGAGTGATAAGCAGACTGTACGTCAGTCCCTATACCGATGAAGGACTGCTGCAGTATAGGGCAGCGGTCAGCAGTAGTGCACCTCGACCCTATGTACTGTGGACCACCTATACCAGTCCTTATAGAATGGCAGACTGTACCTCACTCAACCCTATGTACTGTAGCACCCTAGACAGACCAAGTTACCAGTCCTTATAAGGACTTTTGTGGACCAAGTAGGTTGTGTGTGAGTGATTAGCAGACTATATGTCAGTCCCTATACCGATGAAGGACTGCTGCAGTATAGGGCAGCGGTCAGCAGTAGTGCACCTCAACCCTATGTATTGTGGACCTATACCAGTCCTTATAGAATGGCAGACTGTACCTCACTCAACCCTATGTACTGTAGCACCCTAGACAAACCAAGTTACCAGTCCTTATAAGGACTTTTGTGGACCAAGTAGGTTGTGTGTGAGTGATTAGCAGACTGTACCTCAGTCACTATACCGATGAAGGACTGCTGCAGTATAGGGCAGCGGTCAGCAGTAGTGCACCTCAACCCTATGTACTGTGGACCTATACCAGTCCTTATAGAATGGCAGACTGTACCTCACTCAACCCTATGTACTGTAGCACCCTAGACAGACCAAGTTGCCAGTCCTTATAAGGACTTTTGTGGACCAAGTAGGTTGTGTGTGAGTGATTAGCAGACTGTACGTCAGTCCCTATACCGATGAAGGACTGCTGCAGTATAGGGCAGCGGTCAGCAGTAGTGTACCTCAACCCTATGTATTGTGGACCGATACCAGTCCTTATAGAATGGCAGACTGTACCTCACTCAACCCTATGTACTGTAGTACCCTATACTTTACCAGTCCTTATAAGGAGCTTTGTGGACCAAGTAGGTTGTGTGTGAGTGATTAGCAGACTGTACGTCAGTCCCTATACCGATGAAGGACTGCTGCAGTATAGGGCAGCGGTCAGCAGTAGTGCACGTCAACCCTATGTATTGTGAACCGATACCAGTCCTTATAGAATGGCAGACTGTACCTCACTCAACCCTATGTACTGTAGCACCCTAGACAGACCCAGTTACCAGTCCTTATAAGGACTTTTGTGGACCAAGTAGGTTGTGTGTGAGTGATTAGCAGACTATATGTCAGTCCCTATACCGATGAAGGACTGCTGCAGTATAGGGCAGCGGTCAGCAGTAGTGCACCTCAACCCTATGTATTGTGGACCTATACCAGTCCTTAAAGAATGGCAGACTGTACCTCACTCAACCCTATGTACTGTAGCACCCTAGACAGACCAAGCTACCAGTTCTTATAAGGACTTTTGTGGACCAAGTAGGTTGTGTGTGAGTGATTAGCAAACTGTACGTCAGTCCCTATACCGATGAAGGACTGCTGCAGTATAGGGCAGCGGTCAGCAGTAGTGCACCTCGACCCTATGTACTGTGGACCACCTATACCAGTCCTTATAGAATGGCAGACTGTACCTCACTCAACCCTATGTACTGTAGCACCCTAGACAGACCAAGTTACCAGTCCTTATAAGGACTTTTGTGGACCAAGTAGGTTGTGTGTGAGTTATTAGCAGACTATATGTCAGTCCCTATACCGATGAAGGACTGCTGCAGTATAGGGCAGCGGTCAGCAGTAGTGCACCTCAACCCTATGTATTGTGGACCTATACCAGTCCTTATAGAGTGGCAGACTGTACCTCACTCAACCCTATGTACTGTAGCACCCTAGACAAACCAAGTTACCAGTCCTTATAAGGACTTTTGTGGACCAAGTAGGTTGTGTGTGAGTGATTAGCAGACTGTACCTCAGTCACTATACCGATGAAGGACTGCTGCAGTATAGGGCAGCGGTCAGCAGTAGTGCACCTCAACCCTATGTACTGTGGACCTATACCAGTCCTTATAGAATGGCAGACTGTACCTCACTCAACCCTATGTACTGTAGCACCCTAGACAGACCAAGTTGCCAGTCCTTATAAGGACTTTTGTGGACCAAGTAGGTTGTGTGTGAGTGATTAGCAGACTGTACGTCAGTCCCTATACCGATGAAGGACTGCTGCAGTATAGGGCAGCGGTCAGCAGTAGTGTACCTCAACCCTATGTATTGTGGACCGATACCAGTCCTTATAGAATGGCAGACTGTACCTCACTCAACCCTATGTACTGTAGTACCCTATACTTTACCAGTCCTTATAAGGAGCTTTGTGGACCAAGTAGGTTGTGTGTGAGTGATTAGCAGACTGTACGTCAGTCCCTATACCGATGAAGGACTGCTGCAGTATAGGGCAGCGGTCAGCAGTAGTGCACGTCAACCCTATGTATTGTGAACCGATACCAGTCCTTATAGAATGGCAGACTGTACCTCACTCAACCCTATGTACTGTAGCACCCTAGACAGACCCAGTTACCAGTCCTTATAAGGACTTTTGTGGACCAAGTAGGTTGTGTGTGAGTGATTAGCAGACTATATGTCAGTCCCTATACCGATGAAGGACTGCTGCAGTATAGGGCAGCGGTCAGCAGTAGTGCACCTCAACCCTATGTATTGTGGACCTATACCAGTCCTTAAAGAATGGCAGACTGTACCTCACTCAACCCTATGTACTGTAGCACCCTAGACAGACCAAGCTACCAGTTCTTATAAGGACTTTTGTGGACCAAGTAGGTTGTGTGTGAGTGATTAGCAAACTGTACGTCAGTCCCTATACCGATGAAGGACTGCTGCAGTATAGGGCAGCGGTCAGCAGTAGTGCACCTCGACCCTATGTACTGTGGACCTATACCAGTCCTTATAGAATGGCAGACTGTACCTCACTCAACCCTATGTACTGTAGCACCCTAGACAGACCAAGTTACCAGTCCTTATAAGGAGCTTTGTGGAACAAGTGGGTTGTGAATAGGGATGAGCCGAACACCCCCCGGTTCGGTTCGCACCAGAACTTGCGAACGACCCCCGCGTTCGGTACGAACGTTAGAACCCCATTGAAGTCTATGGGACTCGAACGTTCGAATTGGAAAGTGCTAATTTTAACGGCTAATATGCAAGATAGTGTCCTAAAAAGGGTTTGGCGACCTGCCTCCTGCCTCAGGGGACATGGGTCACTGCAAAAAAAAGTTTTAAAAACTACCGTTTTGGCGGGAGCACTGATTTTAATGACGATTAAAGTGAAAAAAAAAGTGAAATATTCCTTTAAATATGGTGCCTGGGGGGTGTCTATAGTATGCCTGTGAAGTGCCACGTGTTTCCCGTGTTTAGAACAGTCCCTGCACAAAATGACATTAAACGGAAATAACACCATTTAAAACTGCTTGCGGTTTTAATGTTATATCTGGTTCCTGTAATATGGTTGAAAATCATTCAGAAAAACGGCATGGGTAGCCCTCCCTGCCCATTACCAGCCTATTTGGGTCTTGTACACATATTAAGGGGAACCCCGTACCCATATTAAAAAAAGGAAATGCGTGTGGCCCCCAGGCCCTATATACTCAGAACAGCAGTATACAGGCGGTGCAAACAAGACAGGGACTGTGTAGGTTTGTTGTGTTAAGTTGAATCTGTTTGTCATTTTCAACCGGTACATTTTTAAAGTGTAGCTCCAGTCAAAAAAAATATCTTTAAGCTTTTTGGAAAACATAGGGAAGGGTTATCACCCCTGTATAATTTGTTTTGTCGTCCATCTTTTTTCATCTCACTTGCTGCTGTCTCCTTGCGTTTGCAAGTAGGAGATGTTTGAAAGTTGGATGTTTGAAAGTAGGGGCCTGCCCTATATTATAGCGGTATGTACTGGGTACAGAGCACGCAGACAGCACGCACTATCTCCTAACACTACTGACTGCAAGCTCTATTATTAACCACTTGTTAGCCCAATGTTTGCATAAAGTGAAAGATGAAGTTATGCTGAGTAAATAGATATCAAACATGTCACTCTTCAAAATTGCACATGCCCGTGGAATGGCGCCAAACGTCGCTACTTAAAAAATCCCCATAGGCGACGCTTTAAATATTTTTTTACTGGTTACATGTTTTGAGTTGCAGAGGAGGTCTAGGACTAGAATTATTGCTCTCGCTCTAACATTCTCGGCGATACCTCACATGTGTGGCACATGCGAGCACATGGGGACATGGGCGCTTTAATTTTTATTTTATTTTTTTATTGTTCATTTTACTTTATTTATTTTAGTTTGACATTTTTTTTCCCAAAAATATATTTTTGATCACTTTTATTCCTATTACAAGAAATGTAAACATCCCTTGTAATAGGAATATGGGGTGACAGGTCCTGTTTACAGTGAAATCTGGGGGGTCAATATGACCCCACATCTCACCTCTAGGCTGGGAAGCCTGAAATAAAAAATAAAAAAAAGATTCTGGCTTTGATTGTACTGGCGAGTTGGTAGAAGCACCGGAGGGCGGTGAGGGGTGGGGGGCATCTATGGCTGGGTATTTCAGGGTATCACCGAGTATGGCTGGGTATCTCTGAGTATGGCTGGGTATGGCAATTTATGGCAGGGTATTACAGAGTATTGGCGGGGTATTGGCGGGGTACTACAGAGTAATAGCAGGGTACTGCAGAGTATTGGGGGTACTGCAGAGTAATGGCGGGTACTGCAGAGTATTGGGGGGTACTGCAGAGTAATGGGGGTTACTGCAGAGTAATGGGGGGTACTGCAGAGTAATGGCGGGGTACTGCAGAGTAATGGCAGGGTACTGCAGAGTAATGGCAGGGTACTGCACTGCAGAGTAATGGCAGGGTACTGCACTGCAGAGTAATGGCGGGGTACTGCACTGCAGAGTAATGGCGGGGTACTGCAGAGTAATGGCAGGGTACTGCACTGCAGAGTAATGGCGGGGTACTGCACTGCAGAGTAATGGCGGGGTACTGCAGAGTAATGGCGGGGTACTGCAGAGTAATGGCAGGGTACTGCAGAGTATGCACTGGTATTGCAGAGTATTGGCAGGGAATTGAGGGGTTAAATTCGGTGAGCAGCGATGTGGGCACTGCAGATGCAGCCCACATCGCTGCTGACACCGATCTCTTTCCCCTCCGCTGTACCGATCGGTACAGAAAGGGGAGGGAGGAAAAGGCGTCATAACATGACGCCGGTTTGTTTCCAAGTGATCACTCCGTCATTTGACGGAGCAATCACGTGGTAAACGGGCGCTATGAGCGGCCGTTTACCATGATGCGCCGGGTCCTATGGACCCGGCGGTCACGGATGCTCTCGAGTGCGCACACCTCGGGGCACGCGAGAGCAGAATTCTGGGAGGCCGTTAATTAACGGCCTCTCTGAGTTAAACAACCGCCCTGAAGCCGTTAATCGGCAATGGGCAGTTGTTAAGTGGTTAAAGCTAGATCACTAGCTATATAGGTGAGGTGAATATAGTGGTGTATACTGCAGTCAGGGCACAGACAACAACCACTACACAGCAGCAAGATAGGAAATCAGCCAAAAACGATTGGTGTGTACTGTGTTGAAGGTACACAGAACACCCACTGCTTCAGATGCAAAGTAACACACTACAGGAGGCCGCCTTAAAGGCGGCCTTATATAGTGTGGGGCGTGCACTACACAGCCTGAGCTATGATTGGCCACAGGCAGGATGCCTGTGGCCAATCATGGCTCTCCTCGTTGCCGGCGCTGCGATTGGCCAAGCATGCGGGGTCACAGTGCATGCTTGGCCAATCATCGGGCAGCAATGCACTGCGCCAACGCAGTGCATTGTGGTCCTCGCGCGCGTCACTCGAATTTTGACGCGAACGGCCAAAACGTTCGGAATTCGCCGAACGCACAAACAGCCAATGTTCGAGTCGAACGTACGTTCGACTCGAACACGAAGCTCATCCCTAGTTGTGAATGATTAGCAGACTGCAGCAGAAGGGCAGCAGTCAAGTATAATATTCTTTCTATATTTGGAAGAAAGAATATTATACGTGTACAAGCCTATTACCATACCACTGATACCAGTCCTGAAAAGAACCTTTGTGGAACTAATAGTAACAGCTACTGATTAAACTGACCCTCACTGCCTCACACACTGCTTCCTGCCTGTCCCTATACAAAATGACAAAACAGAGGCTACTGGAACAATAATTGAAATAGCACTTTTGTGGACCTGATAGTAACAGCTAATGACTAAACTGGCTGTCCCTGCAGCACACACCGTCCTGTCCCTTTCTCTAAACTGACAAAAGACACTCAGGCTGCTGCAACAATCACTAGCACAGCACTGCCTCAAACCTATATCCTGAACTACACCTAACACCTATACCAGTCCTGAAAAGAACTTTTGTGTACCAAATAGCTAGTGATTTGGGTCACTGTAATCTCTCACTGCTCCACACAGCAACCTCTCCCTATAGTGACTGAAGATAGAATGTAAAATGGCCGCCGGATCGGGTGTATTTATAAGTTAGGGGGAATGTCCAAGTGTCCATGTGCTGTAATGTTTCAATTGGCTGTCCTGTACCCCATGATGGATGTGTCATCATAGGTCAAAGTTCTTTTACACAGTAAACACGGAAGTCCGCCGGGTGAATGGCGCCAATAGTCCGCTGAACGGGCGGACCGCGAACAGCCGAAATTTGCCGCGAAACGACCGCCGGGCAAACCGTTCGGCTATCACTATCTGTCACATCATCAATAAACACCAATATCCCAGTGCCACTGGAATCCATGCATGTTCATGCCATCACACTGCCTCTACCATGTTTTACAAATGAAGTTGCGTGCTTTGGATCATGAGCTGTTTTAAGCCTTCTGCACACCTTGTTCTTCCCATCATCGTGGTACAGATTAACCTTAGTTTCATACGTCCAAAGAATGCTTTTCCAGAACTGGTCTGGCTTTTTTCTTAGATTTTTTTGGCAAAGTCTGATCTAGCGTTTTTATTCTTCATGCTTATGAATGGTTTGCACCTTGTGGTGAACCCTCTGTATTTGCTCCCTTGCAGCCTTCTCTTGATTGCAGACTTTGACAATGATACGCCCATCTCCCACCTCATGGAGAGTGTCCTTCACTTGTCTGGATGTTGTGAATGGGTTTTTCTTTACCATAGAGAATTTCCTGCGATCATCCACCACTATTGTCTTCCATGGACGTCCAGGCCTTTTTATATTGCTGAGTTCACCAGTGCATTCTTCTTTCCTCAGAATGTACCAAACTGTTGATTTGGCCACTCTTAATGTTGCTTCTATCTCTCTATCTCTTGCTTCCCTTGCATGGGCAGCTCATTTGAACACATGATGTAAGTTCACAGCCATAGGCGGCGTACACACGGGCGGACTGTCTGCCCAAACTAAGTTCGTCAAACAGTCCGCTCAAACTTTTGAATGAACGAACTTGCCCACACACGGCACTTTTTGAGCGGACTAATACGGCAAACTAAGTTCGTCGTACTAAGTCCGCGCAACTTTTGAAATGAACGGACTCGCCCACACACGCGGAGGACAGTCCGCTCATTTCGAGCGCGTGTCAAGGTAGGCGGGGCCCGCGACGTCTCTGCCGCCTGGAATGTACTTAAGGGGGACCCCCAACGCCGAAAAAAAATCGGCGTGGGGGTCCCCCCCAAGTCCACAACAGACCCTTGTCCGAGCACGCTACCCGGCTTTCTTCCTCCCCGCCGCCGGCCTCTTCTCCCGACTTCGGGGGTCTTGTCCCCCTCTTCGGTTCTTCTCCCGGTCTTCTGTCGCCGCTGTCGCCGCCGTCGCCGCCTTCCGTTCTTCTTCTTCTTCTTCTTCTTCTTCTTCTCCAGGAGATGTTGACACGACGCTCTCTCCGGCCGGAATGCCAGAGCCGCGCTGTGCGGCCACTTATATAGTGACAATGGGGCGGTGTCACATGGTATATGTCACATGGGTTGGTCACATGGTGACCCCGCCCCCTTACGATGTCATAGTCCCCATGTGACATCAACCCATGTGACCAACCCATGTGACATATACCATGTGACACCGCCCCATTGTCACTATATAAGTGGCCGCACAGCGCGGCTCTGGCATTCCGGCCGGAGAGAGCGTCGTGTCAACATCTCCTGGAGAAGAAGAAGAAGAAGAAGAACGGAAGGCGGCGACGGCGGCGACAGCGGCGACAGAAGACCGGGCCACCGCCTCTAAAAGAGCTATAAGAAGGCGCGGTGGCCCGGCAGAAGAACCGAAGAGGGGGACAAGACCCCCGAAGTCGGGAGAAGAGGCCGGCGGCGGGGAGGAAGAAAGCCGGACTCCTCCGCTAGCAAAAGAGCTACAAGAAGATAGCGGAGGAGTCCGGCGAGAAGACCCCCGAAGACGGAAGACCCCCGGAGCTGTGCAATAAAATATTTTATCTCGTGTGTTGTGTTTTTTTTTGGGTACTTTTATTTTACAGGTGAATGGGTAGGGGTACATTGTACCCCATACTCATTCACATAGGGTGGGGGGCCGGTATCCGGGGGCCCCCTTATTAAAGGGGGCTCCCGGATTCCGATAAGCCCCCCGCCCGCAGACCCCGACAACCAACGGCCAGGGTTGTCGGGAAGAGGCCCTTGTCCTCATCAACATGGGGACAAGGTGCTTTGGGGTGGGGGGGCCGCGCGGCCCCCCCTTCCCCAAGGCACCCCCCATGTTGAGGGCACGCGGCCTGGTACGGCTCAGGAGGGGGGGCGCGCTCGCTCGCCCCCCTTTCCTGGCCGGCCGGGTAGCGTGCTCGGACAAGGGTCTGTTGTGGACTTTGGGGGGACCCCCACGCCGATTTTTTTCGGCGTTGGGGTTCCCCTTTAAGTCCATACCAGGCGGCGGGGCCCGCGAAGTCTCCTTCGCGGGCCCCGCCTACCTGGAGACGCGCTCGAAATGAGCGGACTTTTCTCCGGGCAGGAACAGTTCGCTCATTTCGAAAATACAGCGGACTGGCCCACACACGGGCGGACTGTCCGCTCAAACCAAGTTTCAGCGGACAGTTTTACGGAAATTCCGTAAGACTTTGTTCGTCAGACAGTCCGCTGAAACTGTCCGCTGAAGCCCACACACGAGCGGACTGTCCGCTGAAACACTGTTCAGCGGACAAAGTTGGGCGAACAGTCCGCCCGTGTGTACGCGGCCATAGATTCCACATGCAAATACCAAACTTTTTAATCAGCTCCAGACCTTTTACCTGCTTAATTGATGAAGAAATAACAAAGGTGTAGCCAGCACCTGGCCCTGAAACAGCTTTTGATTCAATTGTCCAATTACTTTTGGTCCCTTGAAAAAGGGAGGATGGCTATTCTTAAGAGCTGTAATTCCTAAACCCTTCCTCTGATTTGGGTGTACATACCCTCAAATTAAACTTGAGAGTGTGCTCTTTCAGCCCCATGTTATATAACTATAGCTTGAATATGTTTTGGTAAATACCTGAAAAAAACTAAAAGTATGCCTGTGTCCATATACATATAGACCTAACTGTAGATTGTTTCCCTAACCATTTTCTATCGACATTTTATATATAGTTTACATGCCGCCATCTAGTGACCTTTTGTGGTAATGCACTTGTTTTCTCCTGTTTCTTTTCCTGATGTTATGACACACTTCCTTTGTATGTAATGTTCCACCCTTTTTACTGAGATTGTACTTCCTGTGTCATGGATGCAGCTAACAGGCCACATGTAGCAGGGCATAGTAAGCTACAGAACAATATCATCTTTTGACCGCATAAATACCACAACCTATGCATCTGTTTGTATCCTGCCATCTGCTGAAACCTGATGTTCACAATAAAACACCGTTGTGGATGGAGTCTTTGGTGAGTTTAAGCTATCTGATGAGAATTGTCCTCAGTGATTATATCTTATACGGGCCAGGCATAGCGGTCTCAGAGAGGTGCAAATTCTTATACAGAAAAAAGATGTACAAAATGTACTTGTGTCGGGAGTCCCCTGAGGTTTGTCCTTCTGTTTGGTCTTTACACAAGGAGAGCATTGTTTTGGAGGAAGTGAAGGATCTACTGGGGATAGGGGCAGGCTATTTAAGAGCTTCTCTGCTTTAGTTGGATTCCTATAGAAGTACTTCTGGCCATAGGACTACTGAAAATGAAGCACAACTGGATAGGCAAGGTCAGAGGGGATGTTGTGATTAAATAAATCCGTGCAGACTCTGCTAAATGCCTTGCATTTATGTGACACTTCAGTGAAATAATCAGCAAACAGTAACAGTTTAGCTCCATCAAGCATTAGAGTGTTATTTTTACAGTTTTTTAATAACAGAGGATCTTTGGTTCCTCCAAAAATGGCGACTTTTATTTTTCTCAAGTTTTTCCTTTTTTCTAGCCAATTTATTAGTTTTAGATTACAGACTTTATGTGCTTCAAAAAAGTATTAGTATGGCTAGGCCCAAAGGACCATATTTCACTTTAAAGAGAAATCTGAGGTTTAACCTTTTTAGTAAAAAGGAGCAACTTACAAAGATGAAAACTTTTCAAGCCATTATTAAGCCAATTTATATGGGGCAAAATAAAAATTTAGGAAAGGAGAAGAGGGAGACTGAAATGCATAGTCTTTTTTGTGATCTCTTTTACTTTTCATGCAGAGCTACAGATTTCTGCAGGAGCTGGGCATAACATGTGTGTGTGTGTGTGTGTGTGTGTGTGTGTGTGTGTGTGTGTGTGTGTGTGTGTGTGTGTGTGTGTGTGTGTGTGTGTGTGTGTGTGTGTGTGTGTGTGTGTGTGTGTGTGTGTGTGTGTGTTGACATTTGAACTGTTTGTCTTAGTTGGTTAAAGTGCCTGTCTTGCAATCTGACGATTCTGATTTTGGTTATTAGTAGTACCTTTTTTGGGGTCATGTTTAGAGCAGAAATTCCTTCTGCCCTGAAATGCGTTCTTTGAACAAACTTGCTGGAATAAAGCTGTTTGTAGCCCAGTGCTTATAGTATCTTCATTCTAGGCCTTTTTTCCTAGGTTATACAGACCTTGTGTCCACAGCAAGCACAACAGAATGTTTAGGCAGACAGAGAAAAATGAGTTAGCAGTCCATTGCCTTAACTACTTCATCACCTAATCTACCAAAAGATGTTGTCGTTTTTGTGCAGCTCCCTAAGCCCAGTGCTATATTTCACAGGGTATCAAATTTTATGGTTTGCCCTTTTTTTCAGATTTACAGTAGGTGACAAATTTCTTTTTTTCATATTTTTTCAGTTTCAGACTTTTATTAGCTCTAGATCATGAACTCTGTGTGTTTTAGTAAAGGCTATGATGGATAAGTAGTTGGTTTCTATAGTCTTCAATTTCACTACAAGCTGCTGGATGCCATTGTAAGCAGCTGCATTGCTGCTTACTGAATACTGGGGGTCACTCATTCAGCATGAGCGCCATTGAAAGAACACTTTCTATTTGCTCAGTGAATGCAAAGTGTTCTCTAATTGGAGGAGATAGGGATTGTGATATCACTGCCCCACGTCCCCACCCTGTCCATCTAGAGAAAGCTTTGCATTAATTGAGAAATTGCAAGATATTCCCTGAATGGCACCCATTCCCAGCAAACAACCTCCTTTGTTCACAATGCAGCAGGGCAGCCACAAATGCGTCACTGCCCCCTTTGACGTCACATCCGGGTGCCTGCGTTTCATGCTAGCCCTGGCAGCACAGCTGCTTTTCCTGGATATCTGACACGCAGCTCGTCCCTCTGGCCGGCTGGGACACACACTGTTGCTGCTGCTACATCTTAAAGTAAACCTCCCGCTGGACATCCAATGCTATCTGATGAACCTGTATATATTTTACTTCTTGTAGGTGTTTTTAATTATCCTTTGGGCACTTAAAATCTTGTTTTATTGCACTTAAAAGTGCCTTCTTTGTGTTCTGCCTTTTACCCGAGTTTGCTTACCTCTAATGGGGTGCTGCTGAAGTGTAACTCAAGACATCTACCTGCTTTGTCCCTTCTCCTACTTGAACTACACTGTGAACTTTTTACCCCTGAAGTGTCCAATTTACCTGGAGCATCCTATATTCCACCTGCTTTGGAACCTTTTGTTGTCTGCCTCAATTGTTGACTAAAACTTCCATTAGGAACCATTACGATAAAACTCAAGGTATTCCAGGTACAACAGCCACCAATGATGAATTTGCCAGTAAGAGGGTTTGTCTGTTCCCCAATTGCTCCCATTATCCAAAAATAGTAAGCTGTACAAACTGCAAGTTACCTTTTACTCAAATTGAATTATTAAAAGCCAATGACACTCCTCACTGGACTTCGTTCCAAATCACCCAAGTATGGGCTTAATCATAAAGGCTACTTCCACTAGTCCGTGTTCTGTAACGATTTTCTTTAAATGGAGAATAGAACCTTGCTTGGTATAGTATGATGATATGTTATAATTTATTTACTAATGCATTGTAAAACAAACTGAGTTTATTTTTGCTAGACTAATATATCCATGATTATGTTAATAGTATCTCTAAATGTACAGGAAAAATTACATGAGAATCTCTATAACATAACAATAGAACCTCTGCCCCACCTATAATTATATTAAGATAGAAAATAATAGTTATTAACATTTCATTACCTATGAATTCATGGTTTCATTCATTTTCTGAGTGCAGCTTTCATAGACAAGCAAAAAAAAAAAAACACAACTTGAACAAACCAGAATGCTGCCAAAATTACAGCCTTACTGTACATCAAAACAAACTTCAAAAGAAAGTATACCATTGTACAAGGCACCCAAGCAGACCAAGGAGCATATAAATTTATGATTACAGCATTAAAACAAATGCTTTAATAAAGTGAAACAACTTTCACAGCAAAGAAAGCCATTGTACAAAATACTTAAATAAGTGTCATGAAAAAACAAAGCTTTTATGATGTAATTTTTGACCCTTAGGCAGAAGAGATTAAAGGTATTTTATAATCAGTCTGCAGTAATACTGCAGACTAATGAAATAGAATGAGTGACATTTGTACATGGTCATAATTACACACGCTTTTCTCTGGAGCCAGTGTTACAATGTGTATTTTGTGAAAGCGTAAAAACAATGAAATCCCTGTTGCCTACTCCCATTTCTGAAAAAAAATAAAATAATAACATATATATATATATATATATATATATATATATATATATATATATATATATACACACATATATATATATATATATATATATATATTTACACACACACACACAAAATATAATCCCGTTGGATGTATACTCTCAGGGCAACAGATCCCCCAGGCCTTAATGAGATTCTCAGCTACAGATCCTTTTTAATAGATACAAAAGGGTATACAGTGCTAAATATTAAAAAAAGAAATAGCAATAAGTGAACGGTCTTTTGGCCTTAAGAAATTACTTGAAAAGGAAAAAAATCTAACAAAAAAATAAGAAAAAGAAAAAATTCAACAGGGATGTGGGGAATTACAAGACTGGGATAGTCTTTGATTGGCAGAGCAAAATCCAGACGAATGAGGGTGAACCCACGGCCCTTTCTGAGGCTGCTCCCTCTCCAGGCTGGGAATTGGCTAACCAACCTAACACATCAGAAAATAACCAATACAGATATGAAGTGTATAGTTATTCCTGTGCTACCATATAAGGAGGGATAATGGAACTGCTGCAGGCACCGAATAAGGGTCAAACCCTACCCATAGTAAATAAAATCAAAGAAAGGTGGTGCTGCGCTGTTCCCAGGGCCGTCTTTAATATAGATTGGACCCTGGGCAAAAAAATTCTTGGGCCTCCCCCCCCCATGCAATTTCCCTCTCCACCTACTCTGAGACATACAATAAATAGCAGCTTGACTTAAAATCAGTTTTCCGTATCAGATCAGGCAGCGATTGCGATTGGTTGTCAGCAGTTACAGCATATAATTACTGCTTACTGACTAGTTTCTAGAGGTTACAGCACACATTACGGCTCACTGATTAGTTGCTAGAGGTTACAGCACATCACCTCCTCACAGCAGGGGAGCATGATATACACAAGAATGCCGCCTATATTTACATATCAATGCCGCCAGCTGCAGCTATTTACTCAGTATTGTCACAGCTATTTACATATGAATGCCGGTTATTTACATGTAAACACAGGGTCTGCAGGTGAGTCATCTGTACTCAACAATAGGGCAGAGCTGAGCAGCATTAGAACCAGCACTGAGATATCGGGACACAGCACAGGAATAAAACTTCAAGGGACAAGGGAATTTAAACCTGGATAGTTGGCAAGTATGAGGGAGCTGTTTTGGGCCCCACAACAATGACAGGGCCCAGGGCAGCTGCCCCTTTTGCCCTGCCTTAAAGACGGCTTTGGCTTTTCCCAATAAAGTGGAAAAAAAATGTCACTGCTAAAGATAGCAATACATAGGAAATTTCAATAGGGATAAATCAACAATATGAATAAAAAAATAATAAAATTAAATAAATTAAAAGATGAATTCCAGACAGTAGTGAGGGCAGTGCATAAATAAATTGCTAATACCACTGTAAAATATACAATACGCAATAGTGAAAAACAATGTGCAAAAACAAACACATAAGCGCAAATGTTCAATTGTGTAAACTGCAAGTCTGTCATAAAGTCCAACCAAGTTCCAAATGTGCAAAAAATTCAAATCCAGTAATACAATTGATAGCTTTCTTCCTTTGTGCAAATTAGTATTCAAATGTGCAAAAAGCGTGCTGGAAAGGTACACATCTCCTCTTCGTGCAAAGAGACACACCAATAAAAGTGGCCTCTTACCTTGCGGCAATGAGTTAAGCGCATATATATATATATATATATATATATATATATATATATATATATATATATAAATATATATACACCTGGGATGGCTGTTTCCTGGACCAATATGGTTAAATATTCGTCTTTAATCCTCATATAAAGGAGAGTGATAAAAAGAGGGGGGATTCTGGATAGTGTATTATTTAAAACATAAGTAGCGTTTATTAAAACAACAGCAAAGGGGTACTCACAAGCATATGTAAACAATGAACTTATCTCCTACGAGCGGCGAGCTAGTCTGCCCACGTTAGTGTGAGTGCCTTTCCTTCCCTACATGTGGCGTCATGATCACGTGATTTCATCAGGGATTCGGTCCCAAAAAGTCAATATATGAGACTGAAGCACAACTGCACTAGAATTGGTGATCTCAGTACACAGGCAATCATCCGAACTGAGAAGTTCATTGAGAAAAGTTATCCAGCCCAGGTTCTTGACCAGAGGCTGTCAGAGGTTTATGGTTTGAACAGGGATTTGCTTATAGTGGAGAGACCCAAAACAATCAAGGATGGAACTAATTTTTCTTGTCCATTCAATACTGGGTATTCCAATGAACTCATACATAAACACTGGTATATATTTAAAAAACATCAAATACTTGGACATATTCTTCCCCAAAAACCACTCGTTTACAGAGGCGTCCCCTCTTTAAAAGATTCTTTGGCACCTAGTGTTCGCAATCCCCCTAAAAATAACAAACTAATGTTCTTTCAGAAACTGGTAGGATTTTACAAATGTAAAAAGTGTGCAGTATATTCCATTAATAGCATTAGAGAAAGGAAAATCACCAAATTCATATCCACTAGCACATCTCAGGAATTTATGATGAAATCGTTCATGTATGTTGGACTTACAGTATGACCCTTACAAGTAAGACTCAATGAACACATTGGGAACATCAGGAGAGGCTTTAAAGGTCACCCAGTCTCAAAAATTTTCCTTGAGGTTCATAATCGAAATCCCAAGGGCACTTTGTTTATTGAGATAGACAAGCTTAAACTACATGGGAGAGGAGAACCCAAAAAACAGGCCATTTCCAAACTCGAGATGAGTTGGATATATAGAGTTAAATGTCTTAGACCGTTGGGCCTTAATGCTGATGTGGAAATGAATGCCTTTATTGATAATGCATAACATTTTTTTCCTTAAACGTTCTTTATTTAAGTTTTATACACATTTTTTTTTTTTATTGTTTTGCTTGGATGAATTTGGAGATGTGGACGCATTCTCTATTACATCCACAAAAGGTCCTCATTTTGGTGTGACTGGAGATTTTTCTTTAATAATAATTTTGACACATACTAAAATCCTTCTGATTGGTTTAAGTTATAATTTCAAACTCATCTTCTAATTTTATATTGACATTCAAAAAGATTTTCAGTCTTTTGAGTCACATCGAGGCTTGGTTCCTGTTTTTCCCATATCAAGAATGTCAATTAGATGTTTATCTATCACAAAATGGCAGCCAAGTGAAAATCAGGCTCGGTTTCCATGCTGTTGTATATAAGGTGATGGTTCAGTGTGTCGTCCGTGCCCCTGGGAGACATCAC
Source organism: Lithobates pipiens (assembly GCF_037356315.1). Taxonomy (NCBI): domain Eukaryota; kingdom Metazoa; phylum Chordata; class Amphibia; order Anura; family Ranidae; genus Lithobates; species Lithobates pipiens. The sequence goes on from NW_027507764.1 coordinate 197,904,515, forward strand.
GTATGACAAAACATGTCAGGCGGAGCTATGCGCTGATATCATCACGCCCCACATGACCCTGGAAGTGCGGGTTTTTTGCAATTTGTTTGCCGGCAAATGTTCGTTTTTATCTTGGATATTTTATGCTACATGCTTTTTAAGCAATAAACAACATTTTTTATGGTAATACACTATTGTAGCCTCTTTTTTATACACTATGGCACTGAGCTGTCGGAGAACCCTAGATGAAATTTGGATGCAGAATGAATATCGAGGAGGATCTCTAGTGATTGCCAGTGGGCTCTGCGACAAGGCAAATCATTTGACCCTGCAGAGGGCTATATCTGCAAGTGCATACGACCTCGCTCATAAGGAGCTCTAAAGTTTCTGTTAAGATTTCCCACTCACAGAGTGTTTTTTTTAAACAAAAACTTATTTTCCCCTTGGTGGTGGTGGAAAACTTTGGAAGGTTTTATCCTGTTGGAACTTTTTCACTGCGAAATTCATAAGTGGATTCAAGATCTCACTGTCACTTTCACTTTTCAGAGACACTTATCATATTGACATATATATATATATATATATATATATATATATATATATTTGTGTTTCAATTCTTACTTGTTTCAACACATATTTTATATTGTTGCTTGGATTTCTGTTGAGGCTCGCTTTGAACAAGCGCGACTGTGTTATTCATATAGACCTTTTTTGGAAGGCTTTACCACAGGCCGTTCCAAACATCTAATGTGACATTTTTTTTGTTTGTTTGTTTTTCTGCTATGGGTCTATTTCTTACATTTTTTTATTTTCTTTCCTTCTTTTTTTCCTTCTATTTTTTAATATATATTTGTTATAATGTGATATTTATTTCACCAATAATTACATTTTTGGAGAACTCTGTCGCTTTTCAGCTGTCTTTTTTTTTGCTTTTCAGCCTCCTTTCTTTTGGCTTGCCCCCCTCACTCTATTGGTGGCACTCGTTAACCACTTCAGCCCTGGAAGATTTGGCTGCTCAATGACCAGGCCATTTTTTGCAATACAGCACTGCGTCGCTTTAACTAATAATTGCGCAGTCGTGTGACGCTGTTCCCAAACAAAATTGATGTCCTTTTTTTCCAACAAATAGAGCTTTCTTTTGGTGGTATTTGATCATCTCTGTGGTTTTTATTTTTTGTGCTATAAACAAAAGAACAGTGACAATTTTGAAAAAAACTATATTTTGTACATTTTGCTATGATAAATATCCCCAATTTTTTTTTTAAAAAGCAAAAATGTTTTCCTCAGTTTAGGCAGATATGTATTCTTCTACATATTTTTGGTAATAAAAATCACAATAAGCGTATATTGATTGGTTTGTACAAAAGTTATAGTGTCTACAATATAGGGGATAGATCTATGGCATTTTTATTATTATTATTTTTTTTTTACTAGTAATGGCGGTGATCTGCTTTTTTTTGGGACTGCGACAGTATGGCGGACAGATCGGACACTTTTGACACATTTTTGGGAACATTGACAATTATACAGCGATCAGTGCTATAAAGATGCAGATTAATGTGTAAAGCCCCGTACACACGAGCAGACTTTTCGACATCCAAAGTCTGACGGAATGATTCCGTCAGACTTTTTGATCGTGTGTGGGCTGCAACGGACTTTTGATTCGCAAAAGTCTGACGGACTTTAGAAAATGGAACATGCTTCAAATTTTTCCGACGGAACTCCGCCGGACCCGGTCCCTCCGAAAAATTCGCTCGTGTGTATGCTATTCCGACGGACTAAAACCGACGCTAGGGCAGCTATTGGCTACTGGCTATGAACTTCCTTATTCGAAGTCCAGTCGTACGTCATCACGTTTGAATCCGTCGGAGTTTGGTGTGATTGTGTGTGGCCAAGTCCGCTCAGTCGAAAAGTCCTTCAGAACTCTGTCGGAACTCCGGCAGAACTCAGGCAGAACTCCTTCGGAAGTCTGTCGGACATAAGTTCTCTTGTGTGTACGGGGCTTTAATGTCACTGGCAGGGAAGGGGTTAACACTAGGGGGCGATCAAGGGGTTAACTGTGGTGTTCCCTAGTGTGTTCTAACTGTGGTGGGAGGGGACTGACTATAGTAGATGACAGATCGTGGTTACTAGGTTACTAGCTAGTACAGTGATGGCGAACCTTGGCACCCCAGATGTTTTGGAACTACATTTCCAATGATGCTCAACTACACTGAAGAGTGCATGAGCATCATGGCAAATGTAGTTCCAAAACATCTGGGGTGCCAAGGGTCGCCATCACTGAGCTAGTAGGAACTCACAATCTGCCTCTCCGCTCCTCACAGAACAGGGATTTGTGTGTTTACATACACACGTCCTGGTTCTGCCTTTCGTGCCCCCGATCACATGTGGCTGGTGGTCACCACAACTGCCGGCCATGTGCATCGGCACCCCCGCAGTGCAGCGGGCATGAGCGCCTGCTATCGCGCTTAAAGGAGTCGACATACAGCTATGACAGCTCGTGGGATCATGCCGACCTGCCACAATATATTTTGACGGTGGCTGATCGGCAAGAGGTTAAACATAGCCCCTTCACTTTGGTTTTTGATTTTGTGGTGAACCATCCCTTTTGCAAACTTTCTCCCCGGAATCTGTGCTGCCTTTCAGCATTATTCCTGGGTTCTATGCGTGTCAGCGATAGTCTCCACTTCTGCCTTTTTCCTTCATGGCGGCATGGTAATTTCCTTTCCCAGAAGCGATGCTTATGCCTTCCATGGTCACATTTTTTCTGATGCTGCTGTGTGCGCCACGTACACCGGAAGTGACGACATTCGAGATCAGGCCGGCATATTGACATCCCTGCTGGAACTACTGAAAGATCAGTTGATCTCCTCCCACTGCATCACAACTGTTGCAAATTACTTATCCAGCCTGATTGGCTGCTCCTGTGTCATATGATCCAGTGTGTGCAGCCATATAAACCCACTACCAGACACCAGCCTCGTTCCTCTTTCATCTGAAGGAGGATTCACACCTGCTTGTCTAATCTAAATACTGGTCAATTTCAGCTAGGGTTTGGCAGCACTTATGGTCTTCCTTATATATATATATATATATATATATATATATATATATATATATATATATACACACATAGATAGATAGATAGATAGATAGATAGATACATGTATATCTCTCTCTCTCTCTCTCTCTCTCTCTCTCTCTCTCTCTCTCTCTCTCTCTATATATATATATATATATATATATATATATATATATATATATATATATTGTGGCAGCAGGCAGGTAAAGTCACCTGGTTGTATCCAGGATGGGAAATATGTGTGCCCTAGATTCAGTCTTTATGCAGACTTGTACAACTAGAGGGGAAGAGTTAATGAGCCCAGCTGAAGTAAGTGGGCTCATTAAGACCTCTACAAAAAAAACCAGCATGCTTAGGGAGATGCTCCATCCTGGAACCAGTTTTGTGTTGTATAGACTGGGAAGTGTGATATCTGCTCTGTGCGGTGAGTTAACGCCTGTGTGGCAAACCTCTACAACAGAGACAGGGACTGGTGCAGCACAAGGCTGCACTCAGTTGTTAGAGAGGGAATCCATGTGTGTAATTAGAGGTCAAGCTGACCAGGATTTATTTTCATGTTTTATTTTTGTTTGGCTGTTATATGTTTCACTGCATGTAGCATAAATAAACCGCATCTTTTGTTTTTTTGCACCTACAACGCTGTCTGCTGTGCCTGATTTTGTGTTGTGAACCCATCCAGGGGGTCACACACACCCGCTGCCGAGCTAACCCCTCACAGTTGGTGGAGAATGCGGGCAGTTTTTTTTCATTTTTTTTAAGGCCAGCATGGAGGAGATACTGAGACAGCTGGCTCTAGCAAATGCAAATCAGCAGCAAACAAATGCGGGTTTACAAAAGAGCCTTGCAGCTCAACAACAGAGCCTTGCAGCCCAGCATAAAGCTCACCTGCAGAGTCTGGAAGCTCAGTAACAAGCCCAGCAGCAATCTGAAGCCCGCTTCATAGACCTGTTGCAGAAGCAAGAGCAGAATTTTGAACAAAAAATAGAGACATTACTACAGCAACGTCCGCAGACCAATGAAGCAAGTGGTTACAATAATACCGCGTCCTTTGGTGTGAGCAGTTTACTGACAAAAATGACTGGAGAGGATGATCCGGAGGCGTTTTTGACCACATTTGAAAGGACTGCTGAAAGGAAAAAGTGGCCTAAGGAGCAATGGGCTGGACTGGTGGCCCCTCTGTTAACTGGGGAATGGCAGAAAGCTTATTATGACCTAGAGCCTGACCAAGCAAAAGACTATGTGGTGCTAAAATCAGAAATATTGGCACGGCTGGGTGTCACCCTGGCCGTCCGGGCTCAGCGTTTGAATAATTGGACTTTTCAGGTTGGAAAACCCCCCAGGTCTCAAATGTATGATCTCATTCACCTGAGCAGGAAGTGGCTGCAGCCAGAGACTTTGACCGCACCAAACATTGTGGAACGTGTTGTTATGGATCGTTTCCTGAGAGCTCTTCCTACTGCCATCCAAAAATGGGTAAGCCATGGAGACCCAGAAAATGCAAATAAACTTGTGGATCTGGTTGAGAGGTACTTGGCTACAGAGAACCTGACCACCTCTTCCAGGGACTCACGGACTTTCCACCCTAAGACCAGATCATCCCCAGTGGCGGGTAAGATGACTCCAAGGGGTGAGGGTGGAGAGAGTGAGAGGGTGGGAGTTCTACCTAAGGTCTGGCGGGAGCAGCCCGGGAAGCCCAGGCTGCAAGAGGCAGCGAAAAAGATTATTTGCTACCGCTGCCGGCAAGAGGGACATATTATAAGCCAATTGCCCAGTTGTTGATGAGCCTATGCAATGTGACTTTATAAGGGAGAGACGTCAGTCGCTGTTTGCGACAGTTGCATGCACTGCCATTCGGGGACCTGAGAAACATTTATGTAAAATGTGTATTAATTGTAGAAATGTTGATGTGTTGCTGGATTCAGGTAGCCTGGTAACATTGATAAAAGCTGAATTAGTTACTACAGAGGTCTCTGGGAAGAACAAGGTGGCTGTTATTTGTGTGCATGGGGACACCCAAGAGTATCCTGTAACTTCAGTGTTTTTTGAGACCCCCAAAGGTAACCTCTCTCATCAGGTGGGGTTAGTGTCTCACTTACCACATGATGCTATTGTGGGAAGGGATTTTCCAAAATTCTGGGAACTCTGGGATTGTCCTGAGCCCTCCACTGGTGCCCCTATAGACCAGAATTCCTCTGGGAGTGGTGAGGACTCTCCTGAAATTCCCTTGTCGGTATTGGCGGGGGAAACTCGGGAGGAGCCAACATCCTCAGATGAAAACATGCCGTCTGTGGAGTTTTCGGATCTTGAGGTTCACAGGGAAAATTTTGCCACAGAACAGTTAAAAGACCCCACCCTAATAAAGGCACGGGAAAATGTGGTGAAAATAGATGGTGAGTTAGTGAACCCAGATAAGACTTGCACTTATCCGTACTTCACTATGGAAAGGGACCTGCTGTATCGAGTGGCTCAAAGGGCAGAAGAAACCATTGAGCAACTTGTAGTGCCCAAACCTTACAGGAAGTTGGTGTTAGAATTGGCCCATGGGCACATTCTGGGGGGTCATCTGGGGACCGAGAAAACCAGAGAGAGGATATTGCAGAGATTCTATTGGCCTGGGGTCATGAAGGAAATAGAAAATTATTGTTCCTCCTGCCCTGTGTGTCAGAAGTCGGCACCTATGCCACATTTCCGTAACCCGCTGGTACCTCTTACTATCATTGAGGTCCCCTTTGAGAGGATCGCAATGGATTTGGTAGGTCCGATAATGAAGTCTGCTAGGGGGCATCAGTACATTTTGGTTATATTGGACTATGCCACCCGTTATCTGGAAGCAATTCCTCTTCGAAATACGTCGGGCAAAACCATAGCCAAAGAGCTATCTCTTGTTTTTAGCCGCGTGGGTATTTGTAAGGAACTGCTTACGGACCAGGGTACACCCTTTATGTCCCGGGTTATGAAAGAACTATGCAAGTTGTTCAAAGTAACACAATTGCGTACATCTGTGTATCACCCCCAAACAGATGGGTTGGTTGAAAGATTCAACAAAACCCTAAAACAAATGTTAAAGAAGGTGGTGGATAAAGATGGAAAGAATTGGGACTGTCTAATACCCTATCTGATGTTTGCCATTAGGGAGGTACCCCAATCCTCTACGGGTTTCTCACCCTTCGAGTTGCTCTATGGGAGACACCCAAGAGGGCTGCTGGATATCGCCAAGGAAACTTGGGAAAATTAGAGTTCTCCTCACAGGAGTGTGATTGAGCATGTCGCCCTGATGCAAGATAGAATTGCACAGGTAATGCCAATCGTAAAGGAACATTTGACCCAAGCGCAGTTAGCACAGCAGAGAGTGTACAACCGTGGGGCCAAGACCCGTACTTTTTCCCCGGGGGATAGGGTCTTGGTGCTAGTCCCTACGGTTGAAAGCAAATTTCTGGCCAAATGGCAAGGTCCATATGAAGTAATTGAAAAAATTAGTGAGGTGAACTACAGGGTTAGACAGCCAGGAAGGCGAAAGCCGGAGCAGATCTATCACGTCAATCTGCTGAAAGCCTGGAGGGATAGGGAATCCCTAGTCGCAGAGACTTTGTCACAAGCACAGCCTGATTGCTTAGTTCCTGAGGTTGGAATAGCAGACACCTTATCGAAAGCCCAACAACAGGAGGTTAAAGAGTTTGTACTTCGTAACAAAGAGATTTTCTCTGAGCTGCCGGGACAAACATCTGGCGTAGAGCATGACATTATCACCCCGCCAGGAGAAAGGGTAAAACTAAAACCTTATAGAATACCAGAGGCCCGACGGGAGGCAATACGTGGGGAGGTTCAAAGGATGCTGGAATTGGGTGTGATAGAGGAGTCCCAGAGTGACTGGTCCAGTCCTATCGTACTAGTGCCCAAACCTGATGGGAGCTGGCGGTTTTGTAACGATTTTCGACAATTGAATAAAGTTACAAAATTTGACACCTACCCCATGCCGCGTATAGATGAGTTGATTGACCGGCTGGGAACAGCCCGATATATGACAACTCTTGATCTCACCAAAGGCTATTGGCAAATTCCCCTGGCCGAGTCGGCCAAGGAGAAAACTGCGTTTGTAACCCCAGATGGGGCATTCCAATATAAGAGAATGCCGTTTGGGTTACAGAATGCACCGGCAACATTCCAGCGGAAAATGGATAAGATTCTGAGGCCCCATCAGAAATATGCTGCAGCTTACCTGGATGATGTGATTATCCATAGCACAGACTGGGTCTCGCATTTGCCAAAAGTTCAAGCAGTCCTAGACTCTATCCGGGAAGCTGGGTTTACGGCCAATCCAAAGAAGTGTACCATTGGACAGGAGGAGGCCAAATATCTTGGGTACACTATTGGGAGGGGGGTGATAAAACCCCAAGTCAATAAAGTCGAGGCCATACAGAGTTGGCCACGTCCCAACAGCAAGAAACAGGTACGAGCCTTTCTGGGAATCGCTGGCTATTATCGACGATTCATTCCCCATTTTGCTTCTCAGGCTGTGCCCCTCACCAACCTGACAAAAGGGAAAGAGTCTGTTATGGTTAAATGGTCCCCAGAGGCTGAAGAAGCATTTCAGTCCTTAAAAACAGCCTTATGTAGCCAGCCAGTGTTGTACTCACCAGACTTCTCTAAGGACTTCGTTGTACAAACTGATGCATCAGACGTTGGGTTAGGAGCAGTGTTATCCCAGGTCTGGAACGGGGAAGAGCACCCAGTCATTTACCTCAGCAGGAAGTTGAAGTCCCATGAGGTAATTTACCCCACGATTGAGAAGGAATGTTTAGCAGTGAAGTGGGCTCTAGATTCCCTTCGGTACTATCTGCTAGGTAGGCACTTTGACCTGGTGACTGATCACGCTCCTTTAAAGTGGATGGCTCAAAACAAGGAGACCAATAGAAGGGTAAATAGGTGGTTCCTGACCCTACAGGAATTTAACTTTACAGTTAAGCATCGCCCTGGTGTTAAAATGGGGAATGTGGATGCTTTGTCTCGGATACATGCGTGTTTGAATGCTTGTGTTACAACCCCAAGGTTGAAACAAGAGGGGGGGGGGTATGTGGCAGCAGGCAGGTAAAGTCACCTGGTTGTATCCAGGATGGGAAATATGTGTGCCCTAGATTCAGGCTTTATGCAGACTTGTACAACTAGAGGGGAAGAGTTAATGAGCCCAGCTGAAGTAAGTGGGCTCATTAAGACCTCTACAAAAAACCCCAGCATGCTTAGGGAGATGCTCCATCCTGGAACGAGTTTTGTGTTGTATAGACTGGGGAGTGTGATATCTGCTCTGTGCGGTGAGTTAACGCCTGTGTGGCAAACCTCTACAACAGAGACAGGGACTGGTGCAGCACAAGGCTGCACTCAGTTGTTAGAGAGGGAATCCATGTGTGTAATTAGAGGTCAAGCTGACCAGGATTTATTTTCATGTTTTATTTTTGTTTGGCTGTTATATGTTTCACTGCATGTAGCATAAATAAACCGCATCTTTTGTTTTTTTGCACCTACAACGCTGTCTGCTGTGCCTGATTTTGTGTTGTGAACCCATCCAGGGGGTCACACACACCCGCTGCCGAGCTAACCCCTCACAATATATATATATATATATATATATATATATATATATATATATATATATATATATATACATGCATATATATATAGAAGCCCGGATTACTCCTACCATGTGGAGGTATTTATATGTTTTCCTTTTTTTTACTTTGTATTTTTTAATTATTCTTTTTTTTTGGTGCACTTGTTTTTTTTTTTTTCTATTTCTTCAGGAGACTTTTTCTCTCTTCTGCCATTTTTATCACTTGTGCTGGCCCTTGGGATTCATTTTACCTTGTATGGAACCGCTGTAAGCCACAGACACACAGGGGGTTATTTACAAAAGGCAAGTCCACTTTGCACTGACAGTGCACTTGGAAGTGCAGTCGCTCTAAATCTAAGGGGTAGATCTGAAATGAATGGAAGCTCTGCTGATTTTATCTTCCAATCATGTGCAAGCTAAAATTCTGTTTTTTATTCTCCTTGTATTTCCCCCTCTGATCTACAGCGACTTTTCTTCCAAGTGCACTTGCAGTGCAAAGTGGATTTTCCTTTCGTAAATAACCCCCACAGTGTCTCCCTTTCATAAATACACCTGCTATTGTTGTTGATATAGTGTGAGTATTGTTACTGGTACTATGATGTTTGCCAATATCTGCTTGTATTTACATTTTTTGTAGTTTGGGATATTATCCTATATATATGATCAATCAGGTGTTTTTGTAGAATACAGAAAACGAATCCCATAGTGACAGTATGAACAGCATGTGATGCAGCATTTATTGATAGTTTTTTTTTATGATGTGGGGTTAGTGACACTTTAATGATAACCTCTTCAACACTAAAATATCTCTATCCTCCTTTGATTACAAGTCTCCCAGGTTCTCAGGCCTCCACACTGCCTTTTATTGCTGGAAGAAGAAGGAAACACAAACCTCTGTCTGCACCATAGGCGTGCGCACAGGGTGTGCCAGGTATGCCTGGGGACACCCTAATCACCCCCATGTGTATCGCTTTGCCTGGCCCTGGCAATTCTGTATGGGTTCCCGGCAGCAGAGAGAGGAAACCTAACTCTGGGCACCTCTGCTCTGCAGCTATTTAAAAAGGAAAAACAGCTCCATTGTTTATCTGCCTGGCGGGGCCAAAAGGGAACTATTTAACCACTTTCGGGTGCAGGTGGAGTGATCTACTGCGCTGTGGTTACCGACAATTAAATTAAAGTCCCAGCTTCCCGCTTCTTCGATAACAATCTGCCAGGACTTTAATCTAATTGCAAGCAAAGGCTGTGGAAGATTACTCCACCTGCTCCTGAACGTGGATAAACAGTCCTCCTTTGGCCCCAGACTCCGGTGCCCAGCACAGCGCAGTGCAGTGGATAGAGTGGTGGGTCTGGGATGGTGAATCCCAGTGATTGATGCTGTGCCCAGCTCTCGGTGACTGACATGGAGCAGCGGGCACAAGTGCAGAAGATGGCTGGCTGTGTAGATTTGTCCAGTGTGACTTCCCTCGCAATGCCCACTCATCCCCCCCCACCCTCAATTGGATGTGCTGCAGGAAGATTGGCTACACTGCTGGCTGCCCAAATCGCGAGTACCAGCTAACCCTCTAAGCCTGCAAGGCTATCTGGAGTCCCTTCTGACACTGTTCTCTGCTCCTCTCCTGACCCTGTGCCTTTCATCTGCCCTGCACCCCTTACCCTATACTGACCTATTCTACAGCACCCTGCACCCCTCACTATGCACCCTGCCCCCACCCCACAGCACCCTGCCCCCACCCCACAGAACCCTGCACCCTTCACTATGCACCCTGCCTTCACCCCACAGAACCCTGCACCCCTCACCGTGAACCCTGCCCCCATGCCACAGAACCCTGCACTCCTCACTGTACACCCTGCACCCACCCTGCTCCCACCCCACAGAACCCTGCACCCCTCACTATTCACCCTGCACCTACCCCACAGAAACCTGCAGCCCTCACCATGCACCCTGCACCCACCCCACATACTCTGCACCCCATACTGTGCACCCTGCATCCACCCCACAGAACCCTGCACCCCTCACTATGCACCCTGCACCCACCCCACATACTCTGCACCCCACACTGTGCACCCTGCACCTACCCCACAGAACCCTGCACTCACCCTGCCCCCACCCCTGCCCCCACCCCACATAACACTGCACCCCTCACTATGCACTCTGCACCCACCCCACAGAACTCTGCACCCCACACTATGCACCCTGCACCCACCCCACAGAACCCTGCACTCCCCCTGCCCCCACCCCACAGAACCCTGCCCCCTCACTCTGCAACCTGCCCCCACCCCACAGAACCCTGCACCCCTCACTGTGAACGCTGCCCCCACCCCACACAACCCTGCACCCCTCACTATACACTCTGCACCCACCTCATAGAACACTGCACTCCTGTCAGGCTTTGGCTCTAGTTCTGTCCGGTGGAGGGAGCTTTGTCAGGTAGACTGTATCAGGCCCATGATTTCTGACAGTGGTCCTGTCGCTCGGTGTGCTGGCGAGGTGATGGGAAAGCTCTCCTTCTCTTCTCTTTCACTATGCGGCTGGAGAGATGAGATTAGAGATGAGATATATTATATACTCACACCCACACACATGTTTGAGCTTTGGGGTGCACACCCTAATGTAATAAGCTGCACATGCCTATGGTCTGCACCAAATCATTTCTTATTGCTTTACTCAAACAGAGATTAGTGTCTCAGACATTACTACATCTGTTAGCTAATGGGTGGGCAGAGTTTTTAAAGCTTGTCTTATAGATCCAGTAGGCTTACAGAAAAGCCAGCATATCAGGGTAAAAGCTGCAGAACTCCATCAATGCCTACTAAACATATCACGACACTGCCTAAAGGATACTTGGTTGTGCTGCACTGCTGCATATCAGGAATATAAAATGTTGGATTGACATATTCTTGCATTCTTACTGTAGTAAACCTTTAAAAAATATATTCCCCGATGCAAGTTAAGAGCATAAAAAAATCAAAAAGCAGACTTTACTACAGCTTTAAAACTACTATATAAAATAACTACTCATATATATATTTCAGCTATCTTTTAGACAAAAACAGAAAGCTAGAGAGAAAGAGGATGCATAAAACATTCACAAATAGATACATATGATCTATATTATGGTATGTCATTAACAAGAGATGCAGATAATCACAAACAGCATTAAAATATATTTTTTTTTTAAACGACACAATTCAAGTTAATTAAAAATACATGACATTTTCTCTCTTTGTTCACCTCCCTCTGTTAGGCATTTTCTTATTTATAGCTTTATCTGTTTCCTGTTCTGTATTCTGCACATTTTGCATGCCACTTACACTAGTGTGTTATTAATGCCTTTTTTATGAGGGCATGTGGAATGCTCCCTGTAAATGAGAAATCAGTAGACTGTGTAATACTTGTTCTCTCTGAGTATTTAGTGTTAGTCTGTACCATCCTTGCTACTGTACCCCTGTTAGAATTTACACATTTTTGGCATCCAACTCAAACTTTAGTCACTGCGTATAGTCAGACTCAGGACTAGAGATAAGAGAGCTGCAAAGAAACCACGATTAACAGACAAAAGTGATTCATATTTTTCAAATAAGTGTGACCTCTTCAAAGTAGATAAAGATAGAGTTTTAAACCCGAAAAGTAAGACTAATAAAAATTGCATGAGTTTATTAGCCAGCTGGACTTTAATATCCTAGCAATTCTTTAGCAAGGATATCCCAATAGCATATTTTGCTTCAAGCAAAAAATTTAAACAGGAACACCAGGCACATGCAAAGATGAAATTCACTTTATTTGTATATTCATTTTAAATGAAGCATCTATGTTTAAACTAGGGGATGTGTATTTATCTGTAAATCTTTATATAGTTTCCATACTCCCATACATGCCTGCTAAATTGTTGTATTTATCTCAAAGGGGGAATGTCTGTGCCGTGTGCTGAGATGAGAGATATGTGTCAAAACAGTTCATTTGGGCTCATTTTTTTTAACTTAGTGCTCACCCCCGAAGATGCCGCTTGATATTTGGGTTTCCCCCTCCTGCACAGGCAGGCAGTAAATATTCTCCACACTTTCTCCAGACATGAGGAACAGTTTTTGAGCTTGGTGTTTATGGTTTATTGGGGGTAATAACTTGAATGAGGAATTATGGGATGCCCAAATTGATAGCAACAAAACCAGGGACAACTTCCTCCCTTTGTACAATTCTGATCGATGTCACTCCCGACAGCTGACATTTTCTGATAAAAAAGCAAAAGCCTCTTAAAGTGGAAGTAAACCCATGGATTTAAACGGTTAAAAAAAAAAAGGCATGCCGGGGAATGCTAACTGCACATTGGCTGTGCTCTCAGCCAAACTATCAAACCATCCAATGGCTGGTGTCATAACGAATCACATGTGCAGCACCATAGCAGTTGAAGATTAAACAGAGGCAAAGATGGCAGCTTCCTTGGCTGAAAACGATAGGGGAGTTTACTTCCACTTTAAGGACTAGGAACTTTCCGTTCCTTTTGAAAGTAGCACAGAAGTTGTAGGTTGCATACAGGAGTGACTCCAATTCCACTGTAGACACTGATCCCAGTTCCGCTGACTGTAGGAACAACCAGCCCACCTGGTTGCTTCTTCATTAGCCCACCTGGCTGCTACTGAAGATTTCCTAGGCCAAGGTAAAGAAAATATTTAAGCCCAATGCTGTTCTCCAGAAAGGCTTGCTACATGTGACAGTCTTTCCCTTTGTAAGTTCCTGACTATGTTGAGGTACTCTTTGCTTCCACTGCTTCCTAGGCGAGATACCTTTTAGACCAGGGATCCTCAAACTACGGCTCTCCAGCTGTTGCAAAACTACACATCCCATGAGGCATTGTAAATCTCTGACATTCACAGACATGACTAGGCATGATGGTTTGAAAGCCCATGTTTTAGACTGTAGTGATGCTGCCAAAATCCTCCCAGGCAAATTAGCCCCGTGTAGCCCTCTTTTGTGTGTATGTGGGCTGGGTGTTATGCAAAAATTCCATACCCAGACAGGGTAGTGTGCTAAATCCAGGGCTTTTTTTTCTGCTGGAATGTGGCAGAACGGGGTTCTGTCATCTCTTGCAGCCCTGTCCACTCTGTTATGTCATTGAACACAGAGGGCAGTAGCAGAAGTATTTGCACTACTCACTTCCTCCACCAGCTTCTGTGTCAGGCACCCAGGGTATGTGTAGAGCAGTGGTGATGAATAATCAAAAAAGAGTAAAAAAAAAGTCTCAAAATGAACCAGGGAACTAATATGGTATCTAGTGATAATAAATAAAAAATTAAAGTTCCAATATCTATCAAATATTCAGTGAAGCAGTCTTTATCGATTGATGAAGATATCAACTGGTGAGCAATTCCAAAATTAGTGACGATTCTTGCAAACCCACCAACGTGAAAGATGTGTGCTTACCAGATGCACAGACAAATAATGCCTGTGGCTAACACCCAGCCAGGGTCTTTTCCTCAATGTAGTTCCAAACCCGGTCCCATCACCACATCAGTAGTGGGAGCGGAAATCATCCGGATCAGACATTCATAGACCCAAAAAGACTGGAAGCTGATGTACAACTCAATGCATGGTGGATCAAACGTGGCTCGGAAAAAATCAAAGAGCAGCCATAGATAAAACCCGCTAGGTTATTTATTCAAAAATGTAAAAATACACAGTGCCAATAGGCATAAAACAACATGAAATAAAAATTATGCAGCCGCTGTCCCACCCAGTCCCACGCAGCCTGTGTAGCTCAGAGCCGAGTGAAGTGTTCTAAAACTCCTCCTCATCTCTGTGTTACACACGTCTGACAGGTGAGGCGAGACAGGATGGGATGGGAGCTGGGACTACATCATTTTGGAAAAAAGCCTGCACACTCAGCAGACCACTACCAGCTGTCCTGCAAGCTATTAAGAGGAAGTGAGCGAAATCTATGGAGGGAGAGGGAGAGCGAGAAGGGAGGGGGCAAGTGGCTGTGGACAGAGGCATCGGTGGAGGAGTTGACTGTTATGAACCACAGTGGAGGATAAGGGGAAGAAGAGGTGAGCTGTGGACGGGGAGAAAAAGAGGTGTGCTGAGGAGGGGGGAAAGAAGTGGAGTGCGGCGGACGGGGGAAAAAGAGGTGTGCTGAGGATGGGGAGAAAAATTGGTAAGCTGCGGATGGGGTGAAGAAGAGTTGAGCTGTGGAAGGGGGAAAGAAGTGCTGTTACTTCTGGTTGGACTAAAAGTCCACAGTCCCAACCTTACACTGCCTTTCCTACTTCTGGATAGGGCCTCAGACAGCCTAGCAGCCAGATGTCCCTGGGATAGGCCATAGGTTTAGCAGCCCTGGGCATTATAACACACGTTCACCCAGACAGCCGTCCAGGTGGCAGAGAACCCTGATCACCTGACTCCACCCAAATAAATAGGCTCTCCCAGCAGGCCAAGGGACCCAAGGAAATCCCTGTTCATTGGCTGAGACACCCCATTCATTCCTAATCTGTCCTTGCTATGCCCTTGTCTTATCTAATGTCACCAGCCACAATGCCACAGGGAGACAGAAGAGAAAAGTGCAGCAATGCCAGAATTAAGGAGAAATCAATTCATCTCCTAGCAATTGGCCAAAGCAACTATCGCCTGGCAACTAAATTTAATAGCAGCCCTGTCTAAACATCAGGGTGCTACATCAAAAACAACAAACATGTTATACATACTTGCTTAGTGCAGTGGTTTTGCACAGAGCAGCCCAGATCCTTATCTTCTCGGGTCCCTCTTTGGTGCTCCTGGCCCCTCCCTCCCGCCGAGTGACCCCACAGCAAGCAGCTTGCTATGGGGCACCCAAGCCATGGTCCTTAGGGTTGCCCCACCAGGAGATAAGCAAGCCAAGGTCCAATAGCAGATATAGTAGGTTAGGATCAAGCAGAGGCATAGTCAGTAATAAGCCAAAGGTTTGTAACGTGGTTCAAGCCAGGGAAAACACACGAGCCTTCTAAGTGCAGCATGAAGGGAGTTTTAATGTAGATAAAAACAAGTATTGCTCACAAGAGTTAAAGTAACACAGACATGTAGCACTGTTGCTAAGGTCCTTGGCATCACAGTCCTGTGGGTGTCCGATGGATGTAGAAGCTGTATCCACGTGATCGGGGAGCATCGGTGGACTCTGATGCTTACTGGGTCCGTGGAACGCACTGTCGGGCCTCCCTGACCTCACTTCCGGGATGTGATGAATGGATACTGGCGACATGTTTGTGAAGATGTCTCCCAGAGTTGCTTCTTGCTCTGGCACTGAGCTACCGCTACAGTGAGCATCATATATATATATATATATATATATATTTCAAATAGACTGCCTTTTTTCTCACTGTGATCTCTAGGCTCACACTCAGCACCTGTACTTTGTTTTGGAAGAACAAGCCAAGGGTCAGTAACAAGTGGTAATGAAGATACGGGCGGCAGCAGGGGTGTAAGGAGCAATATATTGGCTGGAGGCGAGGACAATAATCTGGCAAAGGAAGTGTAATGAAAAAGTTTAAATAGGAACTTCATAGGTGGAGCAAGGAGTTCAAGGTCCACCAGAAACAACATACAAAATAAGGTTATCCAAGGGATCAGGAAATGAGTTTTCCATATTGTAGGTGACACAGCAAGATACATCACAGCCATACTCCTAGGTTCAAATCTGGATTTTGAGAGTAAGGTTGCTACAAAATGTTCCCATGATCTGTGGCTACATCTCTGTGTTTGAGGGTCACTAAGTTAGTTGTCTTGTGCTTCCTTTAACATTCTGGCCAACCAATGCAGTTTTAAATTAAACCTGTGTAGGTGTGTTTGGTAGAAATTCTGTATTCATTAATGAGTACTAATGCTTTAAGATGTGTCAGATTTTTGTAACTGGACTGCTAATGTGGTATTGTGTAGTCAAGTGAGTACATGTAACAGTGTCAGTACACAATTTATACTGAGGCCGTTTTACAATATTTAACATTGCTAAAGCATAATCACATGGTTCTTCAAACATAACAAAGTGCAACTAACTCCTTTGCTGCACTCAATGTCAGTGTGGGTCAAGGTAGACAAACATTGGAGTATAAAACAACAAATGTCACAATGTAATACAAGAGTAAAATAATATATTTGGTTGATTAAAATATAGTTTAGGTAAGGAAACCTTTACATTGCCGATATACATTTTGTGGAGTTATTGTAAATCAATTATGAATATAAAAGAAATTGCTTACTCTAGTTTTGTGTTTCAACCCAAGTAACGCAATATTTTAATTAATTGATTGGCTGATTGTTGTGACTAATGCCTTGTACACAAGGTCGGAATTTCCGCCGAAAAAAGGTGCGATCGGATCATGTTGTCGGAAAATCCGAAAGTGTGTGGGCTCCATCTGACTTTTTACGTCTGATATTCCGACGCACAAAGTTTGAGAGCTGGATCTCAAATTTTCCGACAACATGATCCGAGCTCCTCAATTCGGATCGTATGTAGCCTAGTCAAACGCACAAAGTGCCACGCATGCTCAGAATAAATTATGAGACGGAAGCGCTCGGTCAGGTAAAACTAGCATTTGTCACGATGCAGTGTTAAAAACTGTTTAATGCAGCGCATTTTCTTTTTCTTTATAATGCTAGAAGAATGAAGTTGTGTTGCTGCTCATATTCACACAGACTTCTCCAAAACGTATTTCTTTATCCCGATTTCATAAATAGAATATTTTTATTCGTCAGATCTCCCTAATCCTTTTGGACTTTTATCTTTTAATTTTTTTTTAAGTTTGTGGTTGCTTTTTTAATCAAGATCTCCTTCATCTTCGTAATTTTTTTGGTGTGTTTTATGTGTCAACTTACCACAACACCATTATTATCTTTTTATTTTATTGTTTTCTTTTTTAATCTTGAGGAGGTTGTTTGGTGTTGGTGCCCCTTGTTAATTTGACTTTGTATTTTTGAAATGTACCTGCCTACTCACAAATAAACTGTCCTTTTTGAAGTAAAACACATAGGCAAGTATTTCTTTAAACAAAAAAAAACTTTATTAGGTGTCATGATCAAATAAAGAGGGAGGCAACGCTGGAGAAACTGGTGAAATTGGCGAAGCCTTTGGCCCCCAGGGCACACATCAATTATTTAAAGGCAAAAATGGGTGGCCTGAGGAGTCCATATCTAAGGGAGAACAGTCTGGTCCAGAAGTCCAAGAGATTAGGAACAGCAGCAGATGACATCTATGTCCCCATGCTGTGGTCATACAAGAGCCTGCATCTTCTGTCAGACCAGACTGAACCAAGGTCATCACTCTCTGGTCATACTTCCAAGCTTCCTTCCAGGCTGTACCTGTGGTGTTGGAGGTGTGGCAGAAAGAGCATGAGGAGTGTGGTCCAAATCACACAGGTTTGTTTTTGGTGTGATTTGGCCCTTCAACCCCTTGTTTAGTGTGAGGTCAATTATTTCCTCACACAGGAGGCAAAGGCCTCTTGATGAGTGGGGGTGGCTTTGAGGGCCACAGAAGCCTCCCCAACCAGCCTGAGCGCTGACTCCTCCAAGTTCGCCCCCTTTCTGGCCCTTTTGGTTGGAAGGCGGAGGGGAGGGACCTGGGATTCTGTCAGGCTCCTAGGCCTGCCCACTTCCTGGCTGCCACTAACTCCTGCCTCCTCCTGGCTGCCACATTCCACAGCCACCTTCCTGTGTATGAAAAAGGGACATACTTTTAATTTTTGGTTCATCAATCACACACAATTTTCAGTTCATGACTGTTGCAAATTGAATGTTAACAAATAGAAAAGACTATCATTCTGAGCCCAGCATTTTTCATTCTTGTCACAAATATTTTGGCCACTACTGTCTATTGATATATAAAACACTTTATAAAATCAGCAATTAGTGATCAATAATCCCATCTAGTTAACATCATTCACTTTTACTACAAAAATATGTAGAACAATACTATACCTGGCTCAAGCTGGGCTCCTCCACTTCTTCCTGGCTGGAAGACCAAGGTTGGGCATTGGAAGCCTCAGCAGGGGTGGAACGAAGCATAGAAGAAAGCGTGGAAGCAAGAGTGGAGAGTGATTCCCTGACCTCACTCTGGTCTGACAGAAAATGCAGCCTGTCATAGTACCACAGCCTGGGGACATAAACGTCATCTGCTGCAGCTCCAGATCTCATGTACTCCTGGACCTTCTTGCGTTCCCTTAAATATGTACTCCTCAGGCCACCGATTTTCGCTTTTAAATAGGTGATGTCTGCCCTGGGGACCACTGGCTTCACCAACTCCAGCAGTTTCTCCAGCGCTGCCTGCCTCTTTAATTTGTTGCTGTAATGCCATAGACAGGGCAGCTCCCTGTACTTGTCTATGAATAGGGGAAGGAAACTGTGGTCGTTGAACCCATCCATATTCTCTGCAAGACACAACACAAACCCTAAAGTCAGGCTAAACTCTCCTAATCTTGTCCCAATATAAGCCTCAATCTAGAAGCAGTATAGGCTAGTGATGTACCGAGTCAAAATTGTACCTTCGTTCGAACGATCGCCGCTTCAGTTCCTCCTTCCTCCACTCACAGATTGTACGTACAATGCACGCGAGTTACGTTTTATATACAGCGCGCATGCGTGAAACTCCGCCTGCTCCGATGTTCTTTCTAGTCTATTCCCTGCCCCTTCTCTTTTGGCGCAGTGGAAAGAGCACATGGTGGAGACACAGCAGGTGCGCACTAAAAAAAATAAAACAAAATAGGCGGAACCGGCAGGCCATTATCCCAAAAGCGTTCTCCACCACTCTTCTGGCTCTGGCCAGCCGGTAATTAAAAACCCTCTGGTCCGGGGTGGGGGTCCTCATTGGGAATGGCCGCATGAGATGGTCCCCCAGCGCAAACGCTTCATCCGCGACGAAGACGAAGGGGAGTCCTTCCACATTCTCCTCTGGAGGTGGCAAGCCCAAACTGCCAATCTGGAGATGCCAGTAGAACTCCGTCTGTGTGATCACTCCACCATCCGACATCCGGCCATTTTTACCCACGTCCACATACAGGAACTTGTAGGTAGCTGACAGCACAGCCAACATCACAATATTATTATACCACTTGTAATTATAATAGTAGGACCCCGAGTTGGGGGGTGGGGCGATGCAGACGTGTTTCCCATCAATTGCACCTCCACAATTGGGAAAGTCCCAATGGGTGGCAAAGTGGGAGTCATTTTGCACATCAACATTGCAAGCAGATTAGACACAAACATTTTTGGTATTTAAAGCCAAAAGTATAAGGTCCACTTATCAGATTCCTCACCCCATCTGATGGCCCATTGCAAAAAATTAGGGGGGGGGGGTGTTTTGGACAGGTAACCCTCTCCACTTCATTGAGAGCTGAATGCATACTGAATACTGCATATACAGCTGAATGCATACTGAATGCATGTGTGATACTTTGGCCTGCCCCTCTTTACTTGCACTATTGGCAGCCCACTGGACAGGTAAGAAGTGTCATAATCCAAAAAAAAAACAATGAACCCATGGAAGCACATTTTTACATTCTGCTATTAACTATCAAGATAATAATAGGATAAAAAAAACGTAAAACAGCATTTGGAAGTATTGAGGCAGGCCCTTGCACTACATGCTTTGGGAAATTCATCCATATATCTGACCACAAAAGAGGTAGTTATGGTGTGTATTGGGTTTGGCAAAGTCAGCAGATAGAGGATTGGTATCAGTTGACTTAGCAGTTGGGGGAAGGGGGTTCCTAATGAGTTTGGCCCATCAAAAAAAAAAATCCTCTGACACTCTGTATGAATTTAAGGACACACATAACATTTGTACACATTTTAGGATGTGTTTAGGGGAAAGAACTACTATGGAGCTGACAAAATACATTGCTAAGTGACTAGGCTATAGGTGTTTATGGGCCCAGAAGAGCATGCTGGGGAGCTTAGTGAAGGCAAATATGCATGAAGCACAAAAAAGGAAGTTTAAAAGCTTCCAGCATGCATGAGGACAAAGGGGCACAGCATATTACAGCATATTCCAATCATGGTAATTATGGAACGATGAAAAAAATACAATACATTAGCAAACATTAAATACATGATGTTAAAGGAGAAATCTTACCTTAATATAGTCCTTCTGCAGGACCTGAATGATGGCAGAACAGGTCTCTGGAATAATGATCCCCATAGCCTGGGGGGGAGATGCCTGTAGAGAACTTGAGGTCCTGAAGGCTTCTCCCTGTCGCCAAGTATCGCAACGTGGCAACTAGCCTCTGCTCTGGAGTGATGGCTTGCCGCATGCAGGTATCCTGCCTGCTGATATAAGGGGTCAGCAAAGCCAACAGACAGTGAAAAACGGGGTCTGTCATCCTGAGATAATTCCTGCAATCATCAGGATTATTCTCCCGGATCTCACAAACCAAAGGCATGTGCGAGAATTGGTCACGCTGGAGCAACCAATTCTTGCTCCATGAACTCCTCCTCGCCTTGTTCATGGACTGGGCTTGTGTCAAAGCTAAAAGCCCAACACCAAGTCCCTGCACAGCACTAACTCTACGACCAGTACGTACACGCAACATGGCTTCAAAATGGTCGGCTGGTCAGAACGGACTAACAGAAAGCACCGATAAACAGTAAGGCCTGAAAGAACAAACTGAAAACCAGAAACGAGCGGACAATAAGCACTGAAAATCAAAGCGTACTATATAAATATAGGCTGCAATGACAAACAAATGTAAACTGACTACACGCACTGATAAGCAGATACGCACCGACAAGCACAAACTGTAGAGCAGTAACGATCTGAAGCATAAGTCTGAAAAGAGCGAATCGTCTCTAACCGAATGTCTATTAACACGCGATTAACACAAGATCAGCAGAAGGAGCTCAAAGGGTGCCACACGTGGTGCTGAACTTCCCTTTTATAGTCCTGTCGTCTGCGTTGTACGGCACTACATTCATGATGATCAGATTTTCTGACAACTTTGTCCGACCGTGTGTATGCAACACAAGCTGATGGATTTTGTGGTTGGAATGTCCGACCATGTGTACAAGGCATTATCGTTGCGACTGATAGGTATAAACCATCATGGCAAGTGTGATAATCAGGAATGTATAGAACACTCATTGCAATCATCAAACAAAAATAAACTTGTGCTTTTGCCAGTGTGGCAACCTCCTAGGTAGGTTGCTAGGCAATAGGTAAATGTAGGCTGAGTTTCACTGTAACAAAGTGAAATGGCTCTTAATTGCTTTGTTCGTTTCTGACTCTCATGGGCTGCAGAGTTTGACTGCTCTCCCCTGAAATTCTGGAGGCTTCTACAACATAGGGAGGGGAGAGTCAGATGAGGTAGCTGGAATATTGATTGGTACTCAGCCAATCCCAGGAAAGGTGTGCCCAGCTGGGGGCTAGGCAGCCAATAAATAGTTTGAGGTGGAGACAGTGGTGGTTCAGTTGGGTCTAAAAGTTCCACCAGCCTGAGGGGCTCCTGCCGAAATGGTGCCATTTTAGGTGTGCTGGTAAAGTCCACTGGGGTCCTGGTTATGGCAGAGCCAAGGGACCTGCACCTGTAACTGTATTTACCACTCAGGGACTTCACCCTCAGAGGATTCTGTCAGCGAAATCTCACTAGATGGGAGATAAGTCTGGGCAGCTGGTCTGTGGCCTTGTAAGTAGTTGACTTTCTATAGATCTAGGTGAAGTTTGGTGCTATGGGAGTGTTAGTGTCAGGGTAGCACAACAGGGGACAGTTCTCATAGTCTCCCTGCCTCCAACCATCATGCCTTTTTTGTTAATGTCCTAGGAGGTTGGACACTCCCTCCTCAGCTCCTCTCAAGACAGATCCAATGTTACAGCCTCTGGAGTGTACCAGTCTCTGAAACCCCCCCCCCCCTCTCTGTGAGCAAGCACCCGTGGACGAGAAGAACCTGTATTGAAATGTGACCTTGGGTACTGGGCTCTACATGTGACACTTTTGCAGACTTGTGGGTACTGTGCCAGTCAGCTGCAAATCACTTTACACTTTTAGAGCAGTGGTAAAGCTCTTGGGGTTACCAAGTATCTAGTGCAGGGGTCTCCAAAGTACGACCCGCTGGGCACATCCGGCCCACTGGGATGTTTTTTCCGGCCCACAGCTTGAGTCATCAGACTCACTTCAGGGTAGTTTTTTTGCTCAAGCTATGTCGGGTAGCAGGAACTGCGCTGCAGACTCACCCCTGGCAGTATACAGTGCAGGTCCCGACAAGGCCTGGCCAATCCAGTGCCTCACTAAGTTGTTGATTGCTTGGACCTGCTGCACCTCCCAGCTTCTGCCTCGCTGTTAGCATCAGTCCTTTATGGCTGTAATTTTGCCTACAGCGTGCCTGTGTATCAGA
The DNA here is from genome assembly GCF_037356315.1 of Lithobates pipiens. Classification (NCBI taxonomy): domain Eukaryota; kingdom Metazoa; phylum Chordata; class Amphibia; order Anura; family Ranidae; genus Lithobates; species Lithobates pipiens. The sequence goes on from NW_027507764.1 coordinate 197,927,513, forward strand.
TTGCCAGGAGCTTTGAGGTGCAACAGAACAGCACTGAAGCAAAGATGGAAGTGGGACACAAACCTGACTGCTGCTGCTGTTGGGGGGGGAGAGTAGGTTCCTGGTGGGGACACAAATGTGGAGAGGTAGCTCTGATGAGGGACACAAATGTAGAAGGGGGCGATCTAAGGGGGACACAATTGTGCAGGGGTCTCTGATGGGGACACAAATGAATGGGGGGGCTCTGATGGTGACACAAATATTTAGGGGGTCTCTGATGGGGACACAAATATGCAGGGGGGCTCTGATTAGGGTTGCCACCTCATCCCTTTAAACCTGAACACATGAAATACACAGGTTCTGTGGCTAATTTAATGCAGATAAGACACCAAGTGAGTTTAATTAACACCTTAATCAGCCACAGAACCTGTGTAATTCATATGTGTTCAGTTTTAAAGGGATGAGGTGGCAACCCTAGCTCTGATGGGGACACAAATACTGTATTTGAGGGGGCTCTGATGAGGACACAAATGTGCGTCGAGGACAAATGTGTGACAGGGGTCTCATGGAGACACAGGGTATGGAAGGGGGCTCTAATGCAAATACAAATGTGTTAAGGGGCTCTTATGGGGACACAAATATGCAGGGGGCTCTGAAGAGGACACAAATTTGCAGGGGGGCTCTGATGGGGATACAAATATGCAGGGGGACTCTGATAAGGACACAAATGTGCAGCGGGGGTCTGGTGGTGACCAAATGTATGGAGGTGTGTGTGACGGTAACGCAGATGTAAGACCCTGTGCACACTGGAAGTTTACAGATACAGGTGCGCCATCAAGCTCTACTGCCTGTCCAATGTTTCTGTTCTGCTATAGATTCATTTATTAAAAACAGTTTTTTTTTTCTCTGGCTTGCAAATATGTGAAAAATGCACAGTGGCCATCGAAGTGAAAAGTTTGGAGACCCCTGCTGTAATGATTTTTTTAGATGCCGATAATAAGGAAAGTGGTATTTGTTCAATAAGCTCTGCATGGGGTGCTTTCCAAGCTTGTGTGTACTGTATCACAATGCAAGGCACACACTTGAAGCAGTGATACAACCTATGGTGTACCCAGTCCCTGGTGTTTCCCTGTGAAACAGATATCTTGGTAAGTGGAACCTGCACTATTAGCTCTGCCTAGGAAACTTGTAGCAGTTCTTTGCGATTTTGTGTTCCACATTCAGTATTTGAAAACTAACAAAAGGAGACGACTGGTGGTGGACTTTAAAGGCACGTGCAATGGATAAAAATATAGAATAAAAAATAAATGTATTGATTGAAAATATCAAAAAAATATCATAGAAAGACAAGTTAAACAGCATGGTTATCAGTGTATATACAATACAATAAACGATATTGCTTTAACACCCTACACATTTCGGAGCACTCACGTCTCCTTTCTCAGGGCTGAATATGTAGCAAAAGCACATTTTTATTCAAGAAACAAATAACAAGTATTAAAACATAGAATAAGCCATATATGTTTACAAATATTAAATAAGGTTTTATACAATACACTTACATATCGTATATATATATATATATATATATTTATTTATATATATAATATATATATTTATTTCTGGTACTTATATAGCACCGTCAATTTAGGCAGTGCTTTACATATACATTGAACATTCACATCAGTCCCTGCCCTCAAAGAGCTTACAACCTAAGGTCCCTAACAAATTCATACATACTAGGGCCAATTTTGACAGGATCTGATTAACTTACCAGCATGTCTTTCGATTATGTGTGTGTGTGTGTGTGTGTGTGTGTGTGTGTGTGTGTGTGTGTGTGTGTGTGTGTGTGTGTGTATATATATATATATATATATATATATATATATATATATATTTATACACACACGGTATCTCACAAAAGTGAGTACACCCCTAAGTGAAAATGTCCAAATTGGACCCAATTAGCCATTTTCCCTTTTTTTTCCTTTTTTTTCATGTGGCTCGTTACAAGGTCTCAGGTGTGAATGATACCATACTGGTCACTGGAAGTTCAACATGGCACCTCATAGCAAAGAACGCTCTGAGGATCGGAAAAAAAGAATTGTTGCTCTACATAAAGACGACCTAGGCTATAAGAAGATTGGCAAGACCCTGAAACTGAGCTACAGCATGGTGGCCAAGGCCATACAACGATTTAATAGGATAGGTTCCACTCAAAACAGGCCTGGCCATGGTCGACCAAAGAACTTGAGTGCACGCGCTCAATGTCATATCCAGAGGTTGTCTTTGGGAAATAGACGTATGAGTTCTGCCAGTATTGCTGCAGAGATTGAAGGTGTGGAGGGTCAGTCTGTCAGTGCTCAGACCATACATCACACGCTGCATCAAATTGGTCTATATTGCTGTCATACCATCTTCTAAAGATGATGCACAAGAAAGCCCGTAAACAGTTTGTTGAAGACAAGCAGACTAATGTCCTGTGGTCTGATGAGACCAAGATACACTTATTTGGCTCAAATGGTGTCAAGCTTGTGTGGCGGCAACCAGGTGAAGAGTGTCATGGTCTGGGCTGCATGAGTGCTACCGGCACTGGAGAGCTAAAGTTCATTGAGGGAACCATGAATGCCAACATATACTGAAGCAGAGCATGATCCCCTCCCTTCAGAAACTGGACAGCAGGGCAGTATTCCAACATGATAACGACCCAAAACACACCTCCAAGACGACCACTGCCTTGCTGAAGAAGCTGAGGGTAAGGGGGATGGACTGGCCAAGCATGTCTCCAGACCTAAACCCTATTGAGCATCCGTGGGGCATCCTCAAATGGAAGGTGGAGGAGCACAAAGTTTCCAACATCCACCAGCTCTGTGATGTCCTCATGGAGGAGTGGAAGAGGACTCCAATGGCAACCTGTAAAGCTCTGGTGAACTCCATGCCCAAGAAGGTTAAGACAGTGCTGGAAAATAATGGTGGCCACACAAAATATTGACACTTTGGGCCCAATTTGGACATTTTCACTTAGGGGTGTACTCACTTTTTTTTGCCAGTAGTTTAGACATTAACGGCTGTGTGTTGAGTTATTTTGAGGGGACAGCAAATTTACACTGTTATACAAACTGTACACTCACTATTTTACATTACTTTACATTGTAGCAAAGTGATATTTCTTTAGTGTTGTCACATGTGAGATATTGTGTGTGTGTATATATATATATATATATATATATATATATATATATATATATATATATACCGTATATACTCGAGTATAGGCCGACCCGAGTATAAGCCGAGGCCCCCAATTTACCCCCAAAAAACTGGGAAACCTATTGACTCGTGTATAAGCCGAGGGTGAGATATGCCTGTCCATCCCTGTGTGTGTGTCCATCCATCCATCCATCCCTGTGTGTGTGTGTGTCCATCCATCCATCCATCCCTGTGTGTGTGTCCATCCATCCATCCATCCCTGTGTGTGTGTGTGTCCATCCATCCATCCATCCCTGTGTGTGTGTCCATCCATCCATCCATCCCTGTGTGTGTGTGAAACACCGTAGTCATACAAGTACTACTCAATGACTTCATCACACTAACTTTACAATGATGTCATCTTGTATCTGGACCTTGTATGCTCCTGCATTTTTCAGCTTTTTTATGAATGTCAGAGTATCTTTTATTATTAGTTCCTCAACTAAACCATGGGATAGACATAAGTGAGGCACTTGCCCTTTAATCCTATAGAGTATTCAATTGAGAACATTTCTGATGGACTCTCCTAATGGCTGCTTTCTCTGCTGTTACTGTAAAATACCTTTCTTTTTTACCATTTAGATCTGAACCACTGAACTGATATTTGAGATATCCCAGCGGAGACAGATACACACATAGAGCTTTTTTCTTGATCTTGTCCAGCCTACCTGGATTTTAACCACTTCCTGCACGACGATGTACGATGGCAGAATGGCACGGACAAGCATAAGGGAGCACAGGTATGTCCCTTTAAGAATGCAGCCGTGTCATCGCGTGCGAGCCGGCGGGGCGCACACACCGATCGGGACCCCCGTGAGTGCAGTCGTGGGTTCCGTGGAATCAATCGCCACGGGGATACCCGCGATTGTCTCACGGGGAGGCTGAACGCAGAGATGTGGAAGTAAACAGCATCTCCCCGTTCTGCCTAGCAAGAAGTGACACTGATCTCTGCTCCCTGTGAGTGTCATTTACATAGGAATCAGTGCATTTGTATAGCACTGATTGCTGTATGAATGACAATGGTCCCAAAAATGTGTCAAAAATGTTGGATGTGTCCGCCATAATGTCGCAGTCACAATAAAAATCGCTGATCGCCGCCATTACTAGTAAAAAAAAAAAATATTACTAAAAATGCCATAAAACTATCCCCTATTTTGTAAACGTTATAAATTTAGCGCAAACCAATCAATAATCGATTATTGCATTTTTTTTTACCAAAAATATGTAGAAGAATACGTATAGATCGGCCTAAAGGAAAAAAAATCAATATATTTTTGGGGGATATTTATTATAGCAAAAAGTAAAATATAATGCGTTTTTTTCAAAATTGTCGTTTTTTTTTGTTTATAGCGCAAAAAATAAAAACCGCAGGGGTGATCAAATACCACCAAAAGAAAGCTCTATTTGTGGGAAAAAAAGGACATCAATTTTGTTTGGGAGCCACGTCACACGACCGTGCAATTGTCAGTTAACCACTTAAGCCCCGGACGAATTGTCAGCCTAAGGACCAGAGGTCTTTTTACAATTTCGCACTGCACTGCTTTAACTGGTAATTGCGCGGTCATGCAATGTTGTACCCAAACAAAATTTTCCTCCTTTTCTTCCCACAAATAGAGCTTTCTTTTGATGATATTTGATTGCCTCTGCGATTTTTATTTTTATTTATTTTTTACAATATAAAAGGAAAAAGACTGAAAATTTTTAAAAAAAAAGATATTTTCTACTTTTTGTTATAAGAAAAATCGAATAAACTAAATTTTAGTCATACATTTAGGCCAAAATGTATTCAGCCACATGTCTTTAGTAAAAAAAATGTCAATAAGCAAATATTTATTGGTTATAGCGTCTACAAACTAGAGTACATTTTCTGGAATTTACACAGCTTTTAATTTATGACTGCCTATCTCATTTCTTGAGGTACTAAAATAGCAGGGCAGTACAACCCCCCCCCCCCAAATGACCCCATTTTGGAAAGTAGACACCCCAAGGAAATTGCTGATGGGTATGTTGAGCCCATTGAATATTTTTTTTTTCCCAAGTGATTGAATAATGACACAAAAAAAAAGTTTACAAAAAGTTGTCACTAAATGATATATTGCTCACACATACCATAGTTATATGTGGAATTGCACCCCAAAATATATTCTGCTGCTTTTCCTGAGTACAGGAATACCACATGTGGGGGACTTTTTGGGAGCCTAGCCGCGTAAGGGGGCAAATTTTTGATTTCACTCCTCACTACCTATCACAGTTTCGAAGGCCATAAAATGACAAAATAGCACAAAACCCCCTCAAATGACCCCATTTTGGAAAGTAGACACCCCAAGCTATTTACTGAGAGGCATGTTGAGTCCATGAAATATTTTATATTTTGCCACAAGTTGCGGGAATATTACAAACTTTTTTTTTTTTCAATTTTTTTGTCAATAAATGATATATTGCTCACACATGCTATGGGCATATGTGAAATTACACCCCAAAATAAATTCTGTTGCTTCTCCCGAATACGGGGATACCACATGTGGGGGACTTTTTGGGAGCCTAGCCGCGTACGGGACCCCGAAAACCAAGCACCGCCTTCAGGATTTAAATATAAAACGCTACCAAAAAAACTGTTAGCGATCGCAGGGATCAGGCCTGACTCTGCGAACGCTGCAGTTATGTGTTTAGTGTTTTGTAAGTGACAGGGATCGATCGATACTGCACTTGGGTGGGCTGGGCGGAGGGGCAAAACGCAGGTGCTAGCAGGTATCTGGGCTGATCCCGCTAACAATGCGTTTTTTTGGAACCCTAAACTGCTGGGGACACTAGTATAGATATTGATCTGTTCAGATACTATATCACTACTGGAGGTGTATGCTTTGCGCGTGGGTGTTAGCGGTACTGGCACTAACCTAGCGCTACCCGGGGCGACGCAGACCCTGACCCTAAAACCTAATTGATATCACCTGCCGGGTGATCAGGAGGTTAAACCTTTATTGGGTAATAAATGGTGGGTGCCCTGATGCTATAAAAAGCAAACTAACTAACCAGAGTCACCCGTAACACTTATACGGTGATCACTGGTGAAAGGGTTAACTAGGGGCAATCAGGGGGTTAAAATCTTTATTAGGTAGTATATGGGCGTCCCTGACGCTATATAAAAACCTGACGGGGAACCTAAATAACGGGAACAGACAGCCCTCTGCAGGGTTCTTTTGCGTGTATTTTGTTCCGGTGTACTACTGAATGCATGAATAGATGCGGATCCATTCGAAGGTAGCCAGCCTAGATCTAAAAGTTCCGTAAACCATCGTACGTCCTACTTCTCCTCTCCGTCACCGTCACCGTAGAGAAAGGCAAAGTGGCTTTCCGATCTCCCTGTATATCTACAGCTCCCCAGCGAATCGTCGGATGCCAAGGTTTTTCAATGCGCAAACCTGTAGTGAAATACAAGACACTCGGGCCTCCCGGCCACGAGCGAGGGGAAGGGGAAAAACAAGGACTCCGATCGCGAACGTACCGTTAAACAGTCAACAATTTTATTTAAAAATTTTTAGTATACAGCAGACCAAAGGTATGACCGAATAGGTCCGATTCTAAAAAATAAAAAATATATGCATAAAAAAACGGTTAAAATTAAGAACAAATATACACCCGTGCTAGGGAATATTCTAAGCGTGGTGGTATCAGCACAAACAGCCCGACATGTTTCATAAAAACTTACATCCTCCAGTGCCCCAGGAGGATGTAAGTTTTTAAGAAACATGTCGGGCTGTTTGTGCTGATACCACCACGCTTAGAATATTCCCTAGCACAGGTACAGTCTGCTAATCATTCACAACCTACTAGTTCCACAAAGGTGCTTATAAGGACTGGTAAGGTCTAGGGTACTACAGTATATAGGGTTGAGTGAGGTACAGTCTGCTAATCCTTAAGGACTGGTATATCACGGTGCTGGTGTCAGTGCTTTATGTCACGCTGCTGATGTCAGTGCTCTCTATCACGGTGCTGGTGTCAGATCACTCTATCACGGTGCAGGTGTCAGTGCTCTATATCATGGTGCTGGTGCTGGTGATCATCTCCTGCACCTTCTTCTTTACCTACCCTGACCTTCCCTCGCCTCCATTGTCTCAAGAGTCCTGAATTGTCAGAATTTCACATATAATAAAAGAATGCTTGTAGTTGTCGATCCCAGATTCACCTCATACATGTGTTATGTCATTGGCCATGTGGTGGGACCATGTGTGCACAGCTAGTAATTATTTTGTGGCTTAAAATATGACCTGTAGATTTGTAAAGTTCACCATCCCTGTGCTGTGCTGACTTCCTCCTGGGGCTGCTTATTATGAGGAGCTTCCACCATCCCTGTGCTGTGCTGACTTCCTCCTGGGGCTGTACCTCTGCTGTGCATATTATGAGGGGCTCCCACCATCCCTGTGCTATGCTCATTATGAGGCGCTTCCACCATCCCTGTGCTATGCTGACTTCCTCCTGGGGCTGCTTACGGTGCAGGTGTCAGTGCTGTATATCACGGTGCTGGTGTCAGTGCTGTATATCACGGTGCTGGTGTCAGTGCTTTATGTCACGCTGCTGATGTCAGTGCTCTCTATCACGGTGCTGGTGTCAGATCACTCTATCACGGTGCATGTGTCAATGCTGTATGTCACGCTGCTGATGTCAGTGCTCTCTATCACGGTGCAGGTGTCAATGCTGTATGTCACGCTGCTGATGTCAGTGCTCTCGATCACGGTGCTGGTGTCAGTGCTGTATATCACGGTGCTGGTGTCAGTGCTTTATGTCACGCTGCTGATGTCAGTGCTCTCTATCATGGTGCTGGTGTCAGATCACTCTATCACGGTGCAGGTGTCATTGCTGTATGTCACGCTGCTGATGTCAGTGCTCTCTATCACGGTGCTGCTGTCAGTGCTGTATATCACGGTGCTGGTGTCAGTGCTCTCTATCACGGTGCTGCTGTTAGTGCTGTATATCACGGTGCTGGTGTCAGTGCTTTATGTCACGCTGCTGATGTCAGTGCTCTCTATCACAGTGCTGGTGTCAGATCACTCTATCACGGTGCAGGTGTCATTGCTGTATGTCACGCTGCTGATGTCAGTGCTCTCTATCACGGTGCTGGTGTCAGTGCTTTATGTCACGCTGCTGATGTCAGTGCTCTCTATCACGGTGCTGGTGTCAGCTCACTCTATCACGGTACAGGTGTCATTGCTTTATGTCACACTGCTGATGTCAGTGCTGTATATCATGGTGCTGGTGTCAGTGCTGTATATCACGGTGCTGGTGTCATTGCTGTATGTCACGCTGCTGATGTCAGTGCTGTATATCATGGTGCTGGTGTCAGTACTGTATATCACGGTGCTGGTGTCATTGCTGTATGTCATGCTGCTGGTGATCATCTCCCGCACCCTCTTCTTTGCCTACCCCGACCTTCCCTCTCCTCCATTGCCTTCATGCGCTCCACAGTCCTGAATTGTCACAATTTCACATATAAAAAAAGAATGCTTGTAGTTGTTGATCCCAGATTCACCTCATACATGTGTTATGTCATTGGCCATGTGGTGGGACTATGTTTGCACAGCTAGTAATTATTTTGTGGCTGCAAATTTGACCTGTAGGTTTGCAAAGTTCGCCTCCCATTGAAGTCAATGGGTCCCGCCGCAAACGTTATGGTTCGCGAACTATCGGCCGCGTTCGCGGTCTGCGTTCGCAAAAACATCCCGGCGGAAGTTCGTCCATCACTACTGGTGACGCTGGTTAGCCAGTTCGTTATTTAGGTTGAAAACAAACAAAACAAAAATATTGCGCTTGGGACAAACCTGAGAGCTGCAACTAAAAACCATCTAATATCAAAATATGGGTCAAATCAGAAAAAATTATACATAAAGTTGCGCTAAATATACGTGAAAATAGAAGTGAGAAGCTTAATACAAATCACAAAGAAATTACAAATCCAAAAAACATCCTGTGTGAAGTCCAATCAAGAAAAAAGGAGTCTTTGTAATCAGGGACTCTTAGTTCCAAAGAGAAGCCAATGAATAGAGAAATCAATCCTTTTTACGAATTCAGTGTAATCTTCCTGGCTTTGTCACTATCACATCCAGAACTGAAAAAGGTTTGACTCTTACCGCAATGGGTGGACTCCAAATCAGCGGAGTCGTTAGCGCGAGCAGACAGCCCTCTGCAGGGTTCTTTTGCGTGTATTTCGTTCCGGTGTACTACTGAACACATGGATAGATGCGGATCATTCGAAGGTAGCCAGCCTAGATCAAAAAGTTCCGGAAACCATCGTACGTCCTACTTCTCCTCTCGGTCACCGTAGAGAAAGGCAAAGTGGCTGTCCGATCTCCCTGTATGCCTGGAGTTATCTACAGCTCCCCAGCGAATCGTTGGATGCCAAGGTATTTCAATGTGCAAACCTGTAGTGAAACACAAGACACTCGGGCCTCCCGGCCACGAGCGAGGGGAAGGGGAAAAACAAGGACTCCGATCGTGAACGTACCGTTAAACAGTCAACAATTTTATTTTAAAAAATTTAGTATACAGCAGACCAAAGGTATGACCGAATAGGTCCGATTCTAACAAATAAAAAATATATGCATAAAAAAAACGGTTAAAATTAAGAACAAATATACACCCGTGCTAGGGAATATTCTAAGCGTGGTGGTATCAGCATAAAAACCTGGCGGTGAACCTAAAAAAATAACTAGCTACCTAGCGACAGTAGTGACACTGATGCAGCGATCAGAAAAATGATCGCTTAGTGACACTGGCAAAAGGGGGTGAAAGGGTTAACTAGGGGCAATCAGGATGTTAAAACCATTATTGGGTAGTTGTCAGGAAGATCCTCCTCATGGACGTCCGAGCGGCGAAAGTCGCAGAAGATCTGTTGCCCAGTTTCAGGAGCGTTACCGCGATCGGCGGTGCGCGCGTGCACGTGCACCTGTGCTTATTAATGGTGAAGAAGAGTTTGAAGTAGAAGCAATTTTGGATTGCAGAAAGAGACGCAACCAGGTCCAGTATCTGGTGAAGTGGAAGGGGTATGGTCCAGAAGAGAACTCCTGAGAACCAGAGACTGGCATCCACGCCAAGAGGTTGGTTCTGGCACTTAAAAGATCTCACCCAGGTAAGATGTCCCAGTAGGGCATCCGGAGGCTGCCCATTGGGGGGGGGCAATGTCAGGAAGATCCTCCTCATGGACGTCCGAGCGGCGAAAGTCGCAGAAGATCTGTTGCCCAGTTTCAGGAGCGTTACCGCGATCGGCGGTGCGCGCGTGCGCGCTCCCGCGCGCACGCGGGTGCGCGCGCGGCCGTTTGACGCAAGTTGGCGCCAATAGCGCTATTTAAACTGGAGCCATGCTTCTCTGCCTTGCTGCCTGATCAACAGCGTTCCTGTGCTTCCTGGTGATCCGTATCTGAACCTGAACCTGTACCTGTACCTGTATCCTGATCCGTATCTGAACCTGAACCTGTACCTGTACCTGTATCCTGATCCGTATCGAACCCGGCTTGTTCCCGACTCTGCTGATTGCTGCCTGCCTCCCCGACTTTGGCCTTGTACCCGACTACTCTTCTGGATTCCGTTTCTGTACCTGATCTGCCCGCCTGTGCCTGACCTGGACTGTTACACCATCCGTCAACTGTAAGTTGCTTGCTGTTGTACTACAGGACACCTCCCAGTCCTCCGCAATATTTGGCTGTACTCCTTCTGCGTTTGTAGCTTTCTACCTCTGGCTGCAGACTACTGGACTCTTCCACTTCCGCTTATCCATTGCACCTGCATCCGTTGTTGGACTACAATACCCCTCCGTTGTTTGTCACCTCCTGCAATCACTTGTATGCCGTTGCTGGACTACAGGAACCCTTCTGCTGTCTGCTGAACCTTATCTCACCTTTGCCTGCATTTTGACACCGGACTACAATACACCTCCGCCTTCAACGGTCTTCTGCCTCTACCACCTGCTATCCAGTCAGGCACTTGTGCCCCTCTGTGCTCCTGAGCCCCTGTCACCACTACCAGGGTCTCTCGAGTCAGAGGTCTACGAGAGGCCACTCCCTGCACTCCGGGCTCTGCTTAAAGGTATGTGACAGTATCAGGCAGCCATGACTGAGCCCACGCAGGGAGATTCGGCCGTGGATGATTTATGCCGTCATCTCGCTGGACTTACCCAGGCTGTTAAATCTCTGCAAGAAGGCTATTCTCGTTTGGAAGAGCGTGTTCAGGTCTTATCTACCACAGGCCCTACCGTGCCAGGAACTTCTTCTGCGCCCTCAGTAGTTATGATGCCCCCTGAACCCAAGGTCCCAACTCCGGAGAAGTTTTCGGGAAATCGCAGCAAGTATAGAGCTTTTCGCAATGCCTGTGAACTATTTTTTGCACTTCAACCCAGAACTTTCTCTCTTGAGTCCACTAAGGTGGGTTTTGTCATCTCCCTCCTACTGGGCGAGCCCCAGGCATGGGCCCACCGTCTTTTGGAACAAAAGGATACATGCCTTAACAACCTGAATACCTTTTTCCGAGCAATGGGTTTGCTATATGAGGACCCTCAACAGGCGGCCACTGCGGAAGCAGCCTTACACTCCCTTCAGCAAGGCCGCAGAGCGGCAGAGGACTATGCGTCTGAATTTCGGCGCTGGAGTTCCGATACTACCTGGAACGATGCCGCTCTGCGATACCAGTTTCGCATGGGACTCTCTGAACCTCTTAAGGATGAATTGGCCCGGGTGGGTGTTCCAGCAACTCTTGAAGCTCTTATCAACCTCTCCATCCAGATAGACAGACGCTTGAGAGAACGGAGAGCAGAACGCACTGCCGGGCCGTCCCGACCAGTCTGGATGTTACCCCACGTACCAAATCCCCCTGCACATCCTGCTGCTGACACGCCTGAACCCATGCAACTGGGCTTACTTAGACCAACGCTCACCACCGAGGAACGACAATGCCGGCAACTCAACAATCTGTGTCTTTACTGTGGGGAACCCGGACATTACGTGAGATCCTGTCCTGCCAAATTCCGTAAGCATTCTTCTGTATTTTCTCCTGTTTTACCTGCTGTGCCTAGTAATGTTACTCACCTGGCTGTTCCCGTCTCTCTTCAACTACCCGGAGGGAACATTCAAGTCCCCGCAATAATTGATTCTGGAGCGTGCAGTGGATTTATGGACTTATCGTTTGCCCAAAAGTTCCAAGTGCCCTTACGGCCCAGGGCGAAGGGGTTGTCTGTACACCTTGCCGATGGGTCAGCTATCAAATCAGGACCGGTGACACAGGAGACATGTCCTCTGACTGCTACTATTTCCGGTAACCATCAGGAACAACTCTGCCTGGACATTATTGAATCTCCCCTTTTCCCTATCATACTGGGTATGCCCTGGCTCCGGGCACACAACCCGCAAATAGACTGGTCCACCGGAAACATTTACTTCTTCTCTCCCTATTGTCGTCAACACTGCTTCCAAGAATCAATTAAGGTCTCACCCCATTTAATGTGTATGGAGACCGATGTTGAGACTCGCCAGCACGTTCCTGAGGCCTAGCATGGCTTCTTGGACGTGTTCAGCAAGAAGGGGGCAGAAACACTTCCCCCTCATAGACCCTACGATTGCCCAATTGAGATTCTTCCCGGAGCCGAAATCCCTTTCGGGAGAATATTTCCCTTAACAGAAGTGGAATTGGAAACTCTCAGGACTTACATAGATGACAATCTGAAAAAGGGGTTCATACGTCCTTCTACGTCCCCAGCTGGGGCAGGAATCTTTTTTGTAGAAAAGAAGGACCATTCTCTCCGCCCTTGTGTTGACTACCGGGACTTAAATAAAGTTACAGTCAAGAACCGGTACCCATTGCCTTTGGTACCCGAATTATTCCAGCGCCTTGGATCAGCTAGTATCTTCACAAAACTGGATCTTCGCGGAGCCTATAATTTGGTCCGTATCCGAAGCGGGGATGAATGGAAGACTGCCTTCCGCACCCGCTTCGGACATTTTGAATATCTCGTAATGCCCTTTGGGCTATGCAACGCTCCTGCGACTTTCCAGCATTTTGTGAATGATATCTTTAGAGATTTTCTCGACCTGTTTGTTATAGTATACCTGGACGACATCTTAATTTTCTCCCCCTCTCTGCCAGCTCACAGGGAACACGTTAAGAAGGTTCTCACTCGGCTTCGCCAACACGGCTTGTACGCAAAACCTGAGAAGTGCGAGTTTGAACGTCGCAGCATTCAGTTTTTGGGGCTGATTATTTCGGTGGATGGAATCAAGATGGACCCGCAAAAGGTTTCGGCCATCCTGGACTGGCCAGCCCCTACTGATAAGAGAGGAATTCAACGATTTGTGGGGTTTGCAAATTTTTATCGAAAATTCATCAAGGGATTTTCTACAATCATCGCTCCAATCACCAGATTAACAAGACAAGGTATTAAGTTCCAGTGGACTCCAGAGGCACAGGCCGCATTTTCTTCCCTTAAAGAACAGTTTGTATCAGCATCTGTCCTGAAGCATCCTAATTCTGCGCTACCCTACATCCTTGAGGTGGATGCATCCGAAGTTGCAATGGGAGCAGTCCTTTCTCAGAGACAGGGCCCCAAGGCTTTATTGCATCCGGTGGCGTTCTTCTCACGTAAATTGTCTGATGCGGAAAGGAATTATGATGTCGGGGACAGGGAGCTACTCGCTATCAAAGCTGCACTTGAGGAATGGCGCTATCTCCTGGAGGGAGCAGCCCATCCCATTCTGGTATACACTGACCACAAGAACTTAGAGTATTTGAAAACTGCTAAGAGGCTGAAGCCGCGTCAGGCCAGATGGGCACTTTTCTTTACAAGATTTTCCTTCCACATTACTTATAGGCCCGGATCGAAAAACACCAAACCCGACGCGCTATCCCGGATGTTCAGCGAACCCGAAGTTCTTCAACCCACAGACACCATCCTTGAGCCCGGAAATTTCCTTATGCTCCAGGAAGATCTTCTATCCCAACTTAAGCAGGCTTCATCTTCAGCTTCACGTACCTCAAACACCACCTTACTCTCTAGCAATGACTTGTTATGGCATGAAGATAAGATCTACGTGCCCCAACAACTACGGGTTGCTGTTCTTAAGTCTTGCCACGACCACAAACTGGCCGGTCATTTTGGAGTACACAAGACCGCCGAACTTTTACAACGCACCTTCTGGTGGCCTCAGCTGCTAAGAGACTGTAAACTTTATGTAGAATCTTGCATTACCTGTACCCAGAACAAGAGTAGCAAGGCCAAAGCCTGGGGGTTGCTGAAGCCACTCCCCATCCCGGAAAGACCTTGGAAAATGATTTCCATAGACTTTATTGTAGAATTACCACCGTCAGAAGGCTTTACCACTATCTTTGTGGTGGTCGACAGATTGTCCAAGATGGCTCACTTTCTGCCCATGAAGGGTACACCTTCTGCCCCTGAGACCGCAAGGATCTTCATTAAGGAGATTGTAAGACTCCATGGTATACCTGCGAACATTGTTTCCGATCGTGGGGTACAATTTACATCAAAATTTTGGAGAGCTTTATGTAAGTCCTTGAAAATTGATCTTTCGTTCTCTTCTGCCTATCATCCCCAGACCAACGGCCAGACCGAACGAACAAACCAGACTCTTGAGCAATATTTGCGTTGTTATTCTTCTTTTTCGCAAGACGATTGGGTATCCCTTTTACCACTTGCCGAGTTTGCCTACAATAACTCTGTTCATTCTGCAACTAATCAATCTCCCTTCTTTGCGAACTATGGCTTTCACCCTCAGTTCTTATCAGCCAATATCCCAGAATGCATGGTTCCAGCAGCTCAAGAAACTTTGAACTTTTTCTGCACCAATAACAAGTTGCTTCAAGAAACGATGGCAAGAACCCAAGAGTGCAACAAAACTGTTTTTGACAGAAAGAGGAGAGGGGAGCTCGATCTAAAACCCGGAGATTTGGTTTGGTTGTCTACTCTGAATCTAAAATTAACATGCCCGTCTAGAAAACTGGGCCCAAAATTTGTGGGTCCTTTCCCAATCACCAGAAAAATTAATAATGTGGCATATGAACTGAAATTACCAGAATCGCTGCGTATTCACCCAGTGTTTCATGTGTCCCTCTTAAGACCTTCAATCCAGGATCCCTTCACTGATCGGAACGTGGGCCCTCCTGAACCTGTGCTTATTAATGGTGAAGAAGAGTTTGAAGTAGAAGCAATTTTGGATTGCAGAAAGAGACGCAACCAGGTCCAGTATCTGGTGAAGTGGAAGGGGTATGGTCCAGAAGAGAACTCCTGGGAACCAGAGACTGGCATCCACGCCAAGAGGTTGGTTCTGGCACTTAAAAGATCTCACCCAGGTAAGATGTCCCAGTTGGGCATCCGGAGGCTGCCCATTGGGGGGGGCAATGTCAGGAAGATCCTCCTCATGGACGTCCGAGCGGCGAAAGTCGCAGAAGATCTGTTGCCCAGTTTCAGGAGCGTTACCGCGATCGGCGGTGCACGCGTGCGCGTGCGCGCTCCCGCGCGCACGCGGGTGCGCGCGTGGCCGTTTGACGCAAGTTGGCGCCAATAGCGCTATTTAAACTGGAGCCATGCTTCTCTGCCTTGCTGCCTGATCAACAGCGTTCCTGTGCTTCCTGGTGATCCGTATCTGAACCTGAACCTGTACCTGTACCTGTATCCTGATCCGTATCTGAACCTGAACCTGTACCTGTATCCTGATCCGTATCGAACCCGGCTTGTTCCCGACTCTGCTGATTGCTGCCTGCCTCCCCGACTTTGGCCTTGTACCCGACTACTCTTCTGGATTCCGTTTCTGTACCTGATCTGCCCGCCTGTGCCTGACCTGGACTGTTAAACCATCCGTCAACTGTAAGTTGCTTGCTGTTGTACTACAGGACACCTCCCAGTCCTCCGCAATATTTGGCTGTACTCCTTCTGCGTTTGTAGCTTTCTACCTCTGGCTGCAGACTACTGGACTCTTCCACTTCCGCTTATCCATTGCACCTGCATCCGTTGTTGGACTACAATACCCCTCCGTTGTTTGTCACCTCCTGCAATCACTTGTATGCCGTTGCTGGACTACAGGAACCCTTCTGCTGTCTGCTGAACCTTATCTCACCTTTGCCTGCATTTTGACACCGGACTACAATACACCTCCTCCTTCAACGGTCTTCTGCCTCTACCACCTGCTATCCAGTCAGGCACTTGTGCCCCTCTGTGCTCCTGAGCCCCTGTCACCACTACCAGGGTCTCTCGAGTCAGAGGTCTACGAGAGGCCACTCCCTGCACTCCGGGCTCTGCTTAAAGGTACGTGACAGTAGTATATCGGGGTACCTAGCGCTATAAAAACCTGGCGGTGAACCTAAAAAAATAACTAGCTACCTAGCCACAGTAGCGACACTGATGCAGCGATCAGAAAAATGATCGCTTAGTGACAGTGGCAAAAGGGGGTGAAAGGGTTAACTAGGGGCAATCAGGATGTTAAAACCATTATTGGGTAGTATATCGGGGTACCTAGCGATATAAAAACCTGGCGGTGAACCTAAAAAAATAACTAGCTACCTAGCGACACTAGCGACACTGATGCATCGATCAGAAAAATTATCGCTTAGTGACACTGGCAAAAGGGGGTGAAAAGGTTAACTCTAGGGGCAATCAGGGGGTTAAATCTTTATTGGGGGGTGATAGGGGGCTACCCTGGACCTAACACTAACTGCCCTGACAGTTTTTACTTTTACAACTGACACTGAATGCATTGATCAGTAAAGAAATGATCAATGCAATCAGTGACACTGTGACTGGGGGGGGAGGGGGGGCGGGGGGGATCGGAGGGCGATCGGGGGGGGATCGGGGGGGGTTTGTGTACCTGTGTGTACCTACATGTCAGTGTAGTGTTGGTGCACACTTACTATTAGTCTTCTCCTCGTAGTCCGGTCAAAAAGACCGCCCCGAGGAGAATGACATCACTTCCTCCTTCCTGTGTAAACAATACACAGTGGGAGGAAGTTCGTCATTGGCCAGGAGCGATCCAGGGGGGGTGGCCAGAAACCAACGGCCATCCCCTCATCACGGATCGCTGCTGGAGGGAAACGGACCGCCGTATCCAGCGGGAGGGGGTCCGATCGGACCCCCCACCCGCTGGAAGGCAGGCACGTACATCTACGTGCTTGTGCCTGCCTGTGCCATTCTGATGACGTATAATGGCAATACGGCGGTCCTTAAGTGGTTAAGGGATAGCAGACTGTACCTCACCCAACCCTATGTACTGTAGTAACCTAGACCTTACCAGTCCTTATAAGGACCTTTGTGGAACAAGTAGGTTGTGAATGATTAGCAGACTGTACCTCAGTCCCTATATTGATAAAGGACTACTGCAGCAGAAGGGCAGCAGTCAGCAGTAGTGCACCTCAACCCTATATAAATTGTGGACCTATACCAGTCTTTAAGGAATAGCAGACTGTACCTCACCCAACCCTATGTACTGTAGTACCCTATACCTTACCAGTCCTTATAAGGACCTTTGTGGAACTAGTAGGTTGTGAATGATTAGCAGACTGTACCTCAGTCCCTATACTGATAAAGGACTACTGCAGCAGAAGGGCAGCAGACAGCAGTAGTGCACCTCAACCCTATATAAATTGTGGACCTATACCAGTCCTTAAGGAATAGCAGACTGTACCTCACCCAACCCTATGTACTGTAGTACCCTATACCTTACCAGTCCTTATAAGGACCTTTGTGGAACAAGTAGGTTGTGAATGATTAGCAGACTGTACGTCAGTCCCTATACTGATAAAGGACTGCTGCAGTATAGGGCAGCGGTCAGCAGTAGTGCACCTCAACCCTATGTATTGTGGACCTATACCAGTCCTTATAGAATAGCAGACTGTACCTCACTCAACCCTATGTACTGTAGTACCCTAGACCTTACCAGTCCTTATAAGGACCTTTGTGGAACTAGTAGGTTGTGAATGATTAGCAGACTGTACCTCAGTCCCTATACTGATAAAGGACTACTGCAGCAGAAGGGCAGCAGTCAAGTATAATATTCTTTCTATATTTGGAAGAAAGAATATTATACGTGTACAAGCCTATTACCATACCAGTCCTGAAAAGAACCTTTGTGGACCTAATAGTAACAGCTACTGATTAAACTGACTGTCCCACACTGCCTCACACACAGCTTTCTGCCTGTCCCTATTTAAACTGACAAAACAGAGGCTGCTGGAACAATAACTTGAATAGCACTTTTGTGGACCTAATAGTAACAGCTTATGATTAAACTGACTGTCCCTGCAGCACACAGCGTCCTGTCCCTCTCTCTACACTGACAAAAGACAGGCTGCTGCAAAAATCAGTAGCACAGCAGTGCCTCAAACCTATATCCTGAACTACACCTAACACCTATACCAGTCCTGAAAAGAACTTTTGTGGACCAAATAGCTAGCGATTTGGGTCACTGCAGTCTCTCCCTGCCCCACACAGCAACCTCTCCCTATAGTGACATACGAAAGAATGTAAAATGGCCGCCGGATCGGGTCTATTTATAAGTTAGGGGGAATGTCCAAGTGTCCATGTGCTGTAATGTCTCAATTGGCTGTCCTCAGGCCCGGACTGGGACAAAAAATAGGCCCGGGCATATAAGACTGAGCTGCCAATTTTTCTCGGAATCGGTGGGGGGGGGGTTGATTTCAGTAGACAGGGGACACTGATATAATGGGGATAGCACTGTAAAGTGGCACTGTAATAATTACAATGCCCCTTTACAGGTAGGCCCCTTTATATTACAGTGCCCCTGCAATTACCCCCCCCCCCTTTCTCTATAATCACAGTGCCCCCTTTTACTCTCTGCTCACTGTGCAGTTCTCCAGCTCCTCCTGCCCACTTACATCAGAGTCCGCACAGACCCCCCCCTCCCCTTACATCAGAGCCCCTTACATCAGAGTCCACACAGACTCCCCCCTTACTTCAGAGCCCCTTAAATCAGAGTCCACACAGACCTCCCCTTACATCAGGGCCCCTTACATCAGAGTCTGCACAGACCTTCCCTTACATCAGAGTCCGCACAGACCCCCCCTTACATCAGAGCCCCTTACATCAGAGTTTCCGCACAGACCCCCCTTACTTCAGAGCCCCTTACATCAGAGTCCACACAGACCCACCCTTACTTTAGAGCCCCCTTACATCAGAGCCTGCACAGACCCCCCTTATATCAGAGTCCACACAGACCTCCACCCTTATATCAGAGCCACCTTATATCAGAGTACGCACAGACCTCCCCTTATATCAGAGCCCCCTTATATCAGAGTCCGCACAGACCCCCCCCCCCCTTATATCAGAGCACCTTATATCAGAGTCCGCACAGACCCCCCTTATATCAAAGCCCCCTTACATCAGAGTCTGCAGAGAGCCACCTTACATCAGAGTCCACACAGACCCCTCTAACAGAGTCCCCTTACATCAGAGTCCGTACAGATCCCCCTTAGAGTCTGCAGAATTTCCACTTACTGTAAGGTGGAGCTCTGTGGACTCCAATGTAAAGGGGAACCCTTATTCAGGCTGGGTTCACATTTCTGCAATCCGAGGACCCTGTGAATCCACTGTGGGTTCCCGCATCGCACCCAGCTTGCACGCCAGTTCACACTGCCATATGCGAACTGCTGGAGAGTGTCATACTACATTAACGACGCTCCCATTTCAGCTCGCCTATCGCACTGCGAACTGACAGTTCAGACATGAATTGTATCGCATGGGTGTGAACACACGTGTGATCTGATTCTGGTGTGGACCAAAAAAAGTGTCCTGTGCGTGTTTGGTCTGAATGCAGTGCGATTTCAGCCATACTATTTGTATGGCTGAAATCGCATTGCATGGACATTGCATGTGATATTGCACAGTGCACTAGTGTGAACCGTGCCTTAAGGGGGATCTTATGTAAAGTGGTGTTCTGAGGACCCTGATTTAGGCCAGGTTCACACTAGTGTGCTATGCGATATTGCATGTGATTTGCATTGCAGTGCAAATCACATGCAATGTCCGTGCAATGCGATTTCAGTCATACAGATAATATGGCTGAAATCTAAATGCATTCAGACCAAACATGAATAGGACACTTTTTTTGGTCTGCATCAGAATCGGATTGCATGGGTGTTCACATCTATGCGATCCGATTCATGTTCCAAACTGACAGTTGTGCGATATGCAAGCTGAAATGGGGGCGTCGTTAATGTAGTATGACACTCTGCAATCAAGCAAAAATACAAAACAGCCAAAGGGTTCCTAGAGAATGCCTTTCAAATTTTTGCCCACAATAAGCCAACTTTCAGCATTACCCTACGACTTCCCAGCAGCTACTGAAAGCCTCTCTTCTATTTGTGAGTCCTCCTGTCTTTAATAGGCTGGTTTAGGGAGGAATACCTGCCCTCCCGAATTAACCCCTTATTAGCCATGTTCCAGACTGACTCTCTATAACTGCTGTAAGCATCTAATTCTTTTTGTGACAGTGCCCCACAGAGATCATTTATTAATGGCATTAATATCAGGATGTGATATTAAGCAGACCCCAATCTAACATGTTGGGAGACATGTCTCATTCTCTAACCACTGAATGATTTCTGTGAGCGCTAGAGATAAGTAAACCTGTCAGGATTCACTTTTAGCCAGGTTTAAGTGAACTCAGTGGGAAGTCAGCAAAACCCAGAGCTTAGTGCCAAACCCCAGTGAAGTCTATAGGGAGAGAAAATACCTGTTTTAAGATGTTGTTGAAAAAAAAGACATGAGTAGCCGGGCACTGAAATGAAGCAGCATGTACCAATGGAAAGATAACAAAAAAAAAATTCTCTCAGCAGAGAGCAGTTTTTTCATGTGGCACAAATGGTAACATTAGAAATACACACATTCTTTAAATAACATGCCTTGGGGGGTATTAAATTACTACAGAATTCACACTGGGAGGCAGGATAGAGGGTGATCTTACTCACCCCAGGAATGCAGGCTCAGGCACAGCCTGTCTGCTTCCTTCACATCTCCCCAAGTGTGTGGGCGTGGCAGACAAAGAACTAGAGGGGCAGGAAGAGGAGGAGCTATTCGAGTGGAGAGCGGAGGCTGAGCTGTGTGTGAGAGATACACAGCTCAGCCCATGCGCCGGAGAAGACACATGCATGGCCACCTCATAGCGGTAGGTGAGAGGCAGCCGCAGGCCTGTGTTAACCCCGTCCAGGCCGCCGCTTACCTCCCGCTGTGCGGCCTGGACATTAACGGGCGGCCCCAGCCCACGCAGTCCCGGCCCACCGGGCAAATACCCGGTCTGCCATATGGCCAGTCTGGGCCTGGCTGTCCTGTACCCCATGATGGATGTATCATCATAGGTCAAAGTTCTTTTACACAGTAAACATGGAAGTCCGCCGCAAAACGACCGCCGGGCGAACTGTTCGGCCATCCCTAGTCACCAGTAACACTTATACAGTATCGCTGGTGAAACGGTTAACTCTAGGGGCAATCAGGGGGTTAAAATCCTTATTGGGTAGTATATGGGGGTACCTAACACTATAAAAACCTGGCGGTGAACCTAAAAAATAACTAGCTACCTAGCAGCACCAGTGACACTAATGCAGCGATCAGAAAAACGATCGCTTAGTGACACTGGCAAAAGGGGGTGAAAGGGTTACCTGGGGGCAATCAGGGGGTTAAAACCTTTATTAGGTAGTATATGGGGGTCCCGGACGCTATATAAAAACCTGACAGGGAACCTAAACAACTAAATAACTAACTGGCTAACCAGTGTCACCAGTGACACTTATGCAGTGATCGCTGGTGAAAGGGTTAACTCTAGGGGCAATCAGGGGGTTAAAACCTTTATTGGGTAGTATATGGGGGTAGCTAATGCTAAAAAAACCTGGCGGTGAACCTAAAAAAATAACTAGCTACCTAGCAGCACCAGTGACACTAATGCAGCGATCAGAAAAACAATTACATAGTGATACTGGAAAAAGGGGGTGAAAGGGTTAACTCTAGGGGCAATCAGGGGGTTAAACCTTTATTTGGGGGGTAGGGGGCTACCCTGGACCTAACACTAACTGCCCTGACACTTTTTACTGTCACAACTGACACTAAATGCAGTGATCAGTAAATAAATGATCACTGCAATCAGTGACACTGTGACTGGGGGGGGGGGGGCGATCGGGGGGGTGATCGGGTGGTGATTTGTGTGCCTATGTGTACCTACGTGTCAGTGTAGTGTTGGTGCACACTTACTATGTCCTTTCCTCGCAGTCCGGTCAAAAAGACCGCCCCGAGGAGAGTGACATCACTTCCTCCCTGCCTGTGTTTACACTACATCCCGAATCGCTCCTGAAGCAAAACGGATCGCCTCAGCCAGTGGGAGGGGGTCCGATCGGACCCCCCACCCGCTGGAAGGCAAGCACGTACGGGTACGTGCTTGTGCCCGTACATGCCATTCTGCCGACGTAGAATTACATGCGGCGGTCCTTAAGTGGTTAAAGTGACGCAGTGCCAAATCGCAAAAAGTGGTCTGGTCAGCAAAGTGGTCCGGTCTGAAAGTGGTTAAAAATGTTTTTTTCATTGATACATGTCCCTTGGTGCAGTATCCGGGTCAGCAAACACCTTTTATGGCATTAACCTGCATATAAGCCTTTAAAATGAACAAATTCTGATTTTTCAGGTTCCTGTCCCATAGACTTTTACGGTGTTCACATGTTTGCACAAATTTTTTGTCTGTTCACATGTTGGTATGAACCGAACTGGGGGGTGTTCGGCTCATCCTTAATGACTAAGTATAAGATGTGTGAAACATGTTAACCTTAAATTCATTCCTGTGACTGCATCTGTCTACATTACAATACAGAAGATGTATTAGTGTCCCGTTGCAGTGCCTGCCTTTTCCAGGTTTCCTAGGGGAATCCCCCTAACCTGTCTGTGAAGTTGCACATCTGTTCAGTGTATACAATCTACTATTACGTTTATGGTAAATGACAGCTCCTGGCTTCTTCGCTCTATGTTTGTAAACAATGTGTCTGGGGTTTCCCTTCATCTTTATGTAGCACCCTCCTAAATAGATGCTAGGATTAGTTGGATTTAGTACTGGTTCACTGTGTTCATGGAGCTGTATTTTTGTTTGCTAGGTAAATTTAGCTTGTCTTACTGTAATCAGCCTGGCTGCAATTTTTGTGTTAGGTAAATTTAGTTGTGATCACTGTAATTAGTGCATCTGCATGTAATTAGTTAGGTCTGCTCAGTTTTTCAGCTGCTGCTTGTGCGCCTGTTCCTCTGCTATCCACAGAGCTGGAGAAATCTCTTGAACATAGGTGTGAAGCAATGCAAATAGCAGTATGGATATTTATACAGCCATGGCGAATCCCAGGGAGGAAGGCCATGAAGGCTGCTGGGAGTCTGTATAAATACTCTGAGACACAGAGCTACTGGGCCTTTGCCTACAGAGGGAAGGTCCAGCCTGGAGCACTTTCTTCCCTTCAGGGCAATGCTGCCATGTACTTGCTTTTTGTGAGGCCCTAGGTGGGCTGAAGCTACATAGAACTGACTGAGGTGTTGTGTGCTGAAGATCTAGTCTGGTATCACTGGAGAAAGGTGTCGCTTGAAGGTTGGAAGGAGGCAACCAACTGTCCCTGGACATTTTGTGAGTATAGACTGCTGTGAGAGATCTTAAAGACTTTTGGGCTGCTGCCACCCTTCTTGTGCTTGAGAGTCAGCTGTGTGTGTTTGACCAAAGGGGACATCTGTGGGTGTCCTCAAGAGCTTAGTCTATCCAGTTCTTTGTGAAGGCACTCTGCTCTTGGTGCTCTAAAGAAAGAAGCTTGCTTTTCACTGCTTCTGTTACAAGCCAAGTCCACAGTTTACTATTGCAAGGACTTCTGCTTCAGATTTTCAGAAAGGAGTTTACTGTCTTCATTAGTTCTCATTTTTGAAGTATCCCACTTAAAGAGGGATTCCACCTAAAAAAAATATATTAAAAGCCAGCAGCTATAAATACTACAGCTGCTGACTTTTAATAAATGGACACTCACCTGTCCCAGGTTCCAGCGATGCCGGCAGCCGAGGCTGATCGATCGCTCGGCTCTCGGCTGCTGCCGCCACCATTCTAAAGCGAATCGGCTTCACTTCCCGGTTCCCTACTGCACATGCGCGAGTCGCGCAGCGCAATAGGAATTGTCCGCGCTGTCACTGGGACCCATGTGTGTCCCAGCTGCCAGCGTGGCAGGACAGGAAATGACATAGACTCCCATGGGAGTCTATGCCCGGAAGTGGGTGTAAATACCTGTCTTTGACAGGTATCTCCACCCCCCTCCCCCCTGTAAGGTGCCAATTGTGACACCGGAGGGGGGGAGGGTTCCGAACAGCGGAAGTTCAACTTTAGGGTGGAACCCCGCTTTAAATCCCTAATTCCAGTTACTCCAAAAATAAAAAAACAACAAAAATAACACCCCTGGACTTGTTATTGAGCTAAAGAGTGGCTGTGAATGTGTGCCTGGCTGCAGGGCAATTCACTGGGAGAAGATCTTGGGCAAATTTCCAGCGGCCCTTTTGGGGGTAGTGCTACATATACTAGACCATTATTATAGTTATTATAGATGTTAATGTGAGACCTCACACAAAAGAAAAAAGTATGTGGTTCCCCCTAAAAAGATACACCAGACCCTTAACCTGTATATTAAATGTATACCAGACCTTAAGGGTCTTTTATGGATTTTAAGAGGGAACATAATACAACAAGAAAAAAAAATTGTGCCCCCCCCCCCCCCAAATCCACACCAGATCCTTATCTGAGATTGTGGCCTTGCAGAGCAGGAAAGAAGGGGACGAACGTGCTCCCCGCCCCCATCCTGAACTATACTAGACCACATAATTTCAACACAGGGGGTAGCTTGCCAGAGGAGACTCCTCTGGCAAGGTGAAGCACATGTTAAAGAAGACAAGGGCCTCTTTCCCACAACCCTGGTGTGGTGGTTGTGGGGATCTGTGAGAAGGGGCTTATCAGAATCTAAAAAGCCCTTGTATCCCCCTGATACAACTCCCCCCACACATCGGTGTATTTAGGTTTTGTGCTGCCCCAGGCCTGACTAAACTTGTGCACCCCCTAATTTATATATGACCCACCCCTTCCTGTCAAGGCCACACCCGGTTCTGTTTAAGACCCACCCCAAAATTTTCCAGTGGGGACACTAGTTATTAGGGTCTGGGGGTGTGGGGGAGGGATTTGCACTGATTTCCTTTCACTTCCTGTTTGGTTATAAGGCAGGAAATGAAGGGAAATCTCTGCAATGGGACAAGGATGGCAAAAAATAAACTGGCAGTGGCTATAACCCTCCCTTACGCTATCCAAAATGAAAAAAAAAGTTTTGTCTATAGTTCTACTTTAAGCACAAATGTCTGCTAAATTTATGGAGAGAACTATGAGAATATAACCATGCCAGTGGTGCAGCAGAAAACATATAGCACAGCAATGAAAGTATGTGGTCCAGGCATTGAGCAAAGAAAGGATTGGGGGCAGGAATAAATAAATCCATCTGTTTATTTTTCTCATCACCAATCAACATAGATAAAATTATGATTCCTTAATATGTACAACTGTCTCAAGCATATATAGCAACTCCTCTGCCAAAGGCAAATATATAAGAAGAAAATTTCCTGATATTTTACTGCCATATGTATCATTGCAAGCTCAAAAGCTCTCATGGGTTTCTAGTATATACAGTATACTGTATATATTAGATTGTGATCACCTAAAGGTTTGCAGGAAAGTCTTACTACCTACCTCCTAAGTGTAGCTGACCATCTCAAGCTCTGTTGCATTTGCACCATCCCTACTTCCCAGATTAGATGCCCCGTGGCAGCTAGGTAGTTGTCCTGCAATTTCCACTCAACTGGCGTGGTTTTCCTTTCAGCCTGGGTACTTACAGCCTTCCTGGCTCCCTTCACATCTCCACTGCACCTATCCTAACATGGGCTCTCCTCACAGAGTGGAGAGCTGCTCCCTTTCACTCTACTGGCCTGCGCCCGTCATCTGACTTTCTTCTCCAGGCAGTTTCAGCCTCCCGACATGGCATCTGTCTCCCTATAGCTAAGAACTCAGATGAGAGGTCAAAACTAGAAGCAGTGGGCCCACTCCGACAGTTGTATAATGCCACCTGCTAGCACAACAACTCTTTGGTTGGGGTCCACCGCCCGGACCCCCGTACATATAAAAAGTGTAGCGTAAGCCGGTGGGGACTGTTTTTCTGCCGCCTCCCTGCAAAGTGCTGCCCTAGACTTGGGCCTTGTTGGCCTAGGCCAAGATACAGCATTGCCCCCACATGAAAGAGTATGGGGTAACCATACTTAAAAAAACAATGTGAGTAGTACATTTTTGACAAGTCTTTTATTAAAAAAAGACTCAAGATGTAAATGCATTGCCAATAGCTTTGTCCAGTGATGCTGAACCTCGTCAATCATGATGAACAATACATACCAAAGCAAAAACACGGTGTGACCCATGTGACTTGTACACTTCCTGATGCTTTCAGCTTCCTCACTGACAGCTGAAATGTCAACAAAGGGGCAGGGAAGGATGATGATGTCGTTGACCAATGATGGACATGGCTGTTTTTGGTCAATTTCATTGCCAAAATGGTCAACTATGCCCATATTTGGTCTGTGACGTCAGCCATCCATCCCCTGTTAGTTAGTTTACATTTCAGCTGTCAGCAGGAAATGGCTAACTGACAGCTGAATAGGTGGAGAGACCAAGTCATGGTTGCTGGGGGATGTAAATAAAAAAGGGAAAACCTACGCTAAACCTTAAATATGTGCATTAAATAAAAAACATTTAAAATATGCAACAATGAGCAAGAGGAGGTGAAGCATCAAAACAAAACCAGAATATACAGTTTATAGATTTGTGCGAAAAAAAAGATTTTATATATATATATATATATATATATATATATATATATATATATATATATATATATATATATATATATATATATATATATATACTATGAAAAGTGATATAACAATATATTATCAACAATGTGACAAATAAAACTGTGATTGGACACTTGGTGAAAAATATCGGACGATGAAAAAAACTCCTATATTTTGTAGTCCAAAGACTGCTGTAATAGTTGTGTCCAACAAAAAAGTGAATAAATGTTGCCAACCATGTAGCAATGTGGCAATATAACAAAATAACCTTGTTTTTAAACACTTAGTGGCAACATCTGAAAGAAAGCATTCCTAATATAGTCCACACTGCTATAGGTGTTATCTCCAAGATTTCATGAGGCATCATAAAACAATAAAAGGCCAAAAAGATGATGTTCTGTTCATCAATAATCAAAGGCAAACAGCGCCGCTTACCAGATCAGGTGGACCTCAGATTATAGAGATCATATAGGCACACACACAGGAGGGATGGAATCATCAGCAGATGAAACGATCAGCAGTGACAGAGATCTTCCTCCTACTCCCACTCCACACTGTTGCGGTATTCGTTTCCTGGATCCTCCAAAGGAAAACACTCCAAGCAAGGGTATATCATAAAAAAAGAAGAGAGAGGCTTCATGGTGCAAGGGGTTTAAGGGTTTTGTTACTCATTAACACTGACATCCAACACGAGCGGCATACAAACAATTCAAACACAGCCGCGGCTCAAGCCAGCTAATGTGTGATGACGTCACAATCTAAAGCTCCATCCAACGCGTTTCCCCATAGAAGGCATCAACTGGGAAAGGAGGCCTAACTGACAGCTGAATAGGTGAAGAGACCAAGTCATGGTTGTTGGGGAACCAATAGCCACAGCTCCTTAACAACCAGATGCTCTGCGGAAGATGTCATATTTAGTAGCATCTACTAAATATGATTTTCTCATGCAGCAGCAGGTTCCAGGCTTAGTGAACGGCCAAACACTTCATTCATTGAGCTGCTTTACTGAACTTTGAATAGCCAAATTTCTAACCGAATTCTAGCCTATCCCTAGTGGCATAAATAATATGCTATATGCATTAAGCACTGAGTTTTGTATTATGGCATTCTCCAGCCCTGTGGGCATTTTGTCAGATAGCTGCAGAGCATTCTCACTCATTTCTGGTGAATCTTATTGCATATAGCCGTATATGATTTTCACTGTTCTTGTGTCCATTCCATGGATTCTAATGAAAAGATTATATGGTAAGTACAAAAATCTTATTATACTGTCTTCTGTCATAACTGTGACATATTCATTACACTGCCCCATTTTCTACACAATGATGTCCTGTAAGTTCAATTTACATTGAAAAGAAATAAAGAAATGCTAACAAAACTTTTGCCTATTGCATTCTTAATGCTGTAATTGCTAATTTCCTTTGCCTAAAATGCCTTGATTGAATACAATAATGTTAGTTTAATTGAGTTAGTTCTAATGATTTCCCTTTTGCAGGCTAACAATAATAATGAAGAAGCTGTGTGAGAGCAGCTTATCAGGGATACTCAGAAAACGAATCAGAAGCACAGCCTGAAAATATCTCAAGGGCAATCTTTTCATCTAATTAAGACTTATTACCCCAAAGTATTTGTTTCAATATTTCCTCGTAATGTATTAATTTCTCTTTTCAGCAAGTACTATATGTTGAGATTTCAGAGTAGTGAGAGGTGTCAGCAGCTTTGTGAGCAGAAAAAAAAAACATCCTATAAAGATCTCTCACCTAAATCTATGGGTTTAATCACACTCCTTGATCATAAATTAACATTAAGTTTTTTAATTAATCAAAATTACATTGACACCCCACCAAACTTCTCAACTACTGATGTGTTTCGCCCTGTTAAGGGGTTTAATCATAGTTAGAGCTTGTAGAGTCTGGTAAGGCAGAAATGTTATCTTCATGAATAACATTTAAATAAAGTATATCTATACAATTTTTTTATTATTTTTTTCATTTTGGATTGAATGGGCAAAGGTTAGAATCCCTGTAAGGTGTTCAGGATGTGCAGCAGTGTACCACCTTCACTAGATTTGATTGACCACCTTATACAAAATGGTCAAATAGCACATGATAACATTGCTCGAAAACCAAAGAATCCATGGGTTCATAAGAACTTCATATCACTCATTAAATGAAGGTGCCATTCACAAAATTATCAAAAAAAGAGAAAGAGCTCAGAGCATAAAACAACTTCTTTGTTAAAAGGTCCCATTAAAAACAACCCAGAGGTACTGACGGTCATCCCAGCATTAAGGATCTGATAGCTAAGACATAAATTGAGCACCACGCCAGTGTCCTTCTTGCTCTGCAAGCGGCCTGCTGTCAGTGTGCTGATGTCGCATTACTCAAGTCCAGCCCAACGTGTTTCATTTATACAGGCATCATCAGGAGCGATCCTGAGTGCATCCTGAAGAGTGTGAAGCACAGACACTTTACCACATTAAAGAGCTGCTGTCAAACTTTTCACTTTGTGGAAGATGTTTGTTTACACACTTTATGGTTTAATTGACTTAATATTATTTTACTATATACTGGATTGATTTTGCACAATCTGTTTTCTTCTGTATTCGCCTTGGGCTTTGAATGTGTTGGACACATGACATTACAAAAACATCAGATTTACCATTAGGTACATTAAGCCTTTGCTCATAGGCAACATAGAAGGATTTTCCCTGTGCAACCTTTGACCGCACAGTAAATAAAGAATATCCTCTGTATTGATAGTGATCATTTTAACACAGGGTTGCTCTGGTGATGAAAGCCATAATCATCTTGATTCACTGTGTTACCAATCACTTTGGAGGTTTTATGCAGACTGATTAGAGTTATACGTATGAACTAATATCATGTGAGTGGGCTTTTTGTTTTCATGCCCTTATAATTAAAGTGCATGTAAACCCAAGAACAAAAATGCATTATATTGCAGCTGATAAGCCTTATATGTGGTGGCTGCTTTCTTTTATAGTTTTTTTCCCTTTATATTCATCTCCTGATCCTGTCAGTAACACACTTCCAATCCTAGGGTGACAACACTCACTCGTCGCTCTGTATCTTTATAAAAACAGCCTTGTCAACTTAGGATAGAAAGTTTTTAGGACTACAGAACAACTTCACATTTTCACTTCTCCATAACATATAGAGCAGGTGTTCTGTAGTTCATAGATTTAGCTGGGAACAATGTAGCTCAAAACAATGAAGATACAGAGAGGTGAGAGCACAGAAAATTATCAGCTCACAAGATTTCTGGCATGGAGTTAAACTATTCTCTCCTCCTGAGTCTTCTGAACTTCTGCTCTGCTTCTGGGAGATGACATACACTATAATGCCACATACACACTGTAATGCCATGTACACAAGCACGATGGGAGCTTGTTGTGGGAAATTCCGACCGTGTGTAGGCTCCATTTGAGATTTTCTGTTGGAATTTCCAACAAACAAAATTTGAGAACTAGATCTCAAATTTTCCGACAACAAAACCCATTGTCGGAAATTCCAATTGTGTGTACACAATTCCAACGCACAAAGTTCCACGCATGCAGAGGAGCCGCACTGGCTATTGAACTTCAATTTTCTCAGCTCATCATATATATGTCACAGCATTCTTGATGTTCGGAATTTCTGACAACATTTTGTGACTGTCTGTATGCAAGACAAGTTTGAGCCAACATCCGTCTGAGAAAATCCTATGAATTTTGTTTTCGGAATGTGCGATTATGTGTATGTGGCTTAAGTGTTATAGTTTAAAGGTTTTTAAAAGTGAATATATCGTTAGTAAAACTCAAGAATTTGAGGGGTTATGTGTTAAAAGACAGACTTGCTTTATAGGATGGGTAATATAGATGTAAAAAAACATAGATAGACCCTTAGAAAGAGGTGGTACTACTCAAGATCCAGGTAGTGTGACTTAACCATGTTTAGGTTCTTTATTTAATGCTAAAGAGGTAAAAGTAACAATAACAAGAATAACAACTCATGTTATACCTCCGCCCTACACCATAAAAATGACAACTTTGTCAAAAATTAAAACCTATATCCGGACAAGTAATGACTACACATA
The DNA here is from genome assembly GCF_037356315.1 of Lithobates pipiens. Taxonomy (NCBI): domain Eukaryota; kingdom Metazoa; phylum Chordata; class Amphibia; order Anura; family Ranidae; genus Lithobates; species Lithobates pipiens. The sequence goes on from NW_027507764.1 coordinate 197,958,759, forward strand.
TCACTAAATGAGTGACTGTCAAAATATAGTTAATCAAGACAGACTCCTCAACCCAGGGGCAAGTTAAAATATATATAATGTTTCTCATACAGTATAAGGTCTTGATAAATGTCTGTGACAGCTCTCAGTGTAAGTAGGCAGAAAAGATCAAGCCAGTATGGCATATAGATTACTACAGGTTGCTAATACTATAACTTTCCCAGCCTACCCATCGCTAATCAATACATGCAGGATAGGATATAAGCAGGCCTGTAGCAACAATTAAATAACAGGTCAAAAGCATAAAGAAAAGAAAACAGCTTGTTAAGCAAGCCATATGCCAAGTGAGCAGGATGTATAGCTGGAATGTATGTTCATAAATGAAAATATACCAATCAGACTAAACTCATTCCCCTGGACAGGTTGCATTCAGTCACTGACGTTTGTGATTCATAAGTACACCTTAAATATTATGTAGGCTGATCATCCAGCTTCATCAAAAGGTAGAGTACAATGTTATTTGAGGCTACAGGCTTGCTTATATCCTATGTTGCATGTCTTGATTAGCAGGACCAATCCTGGGCGGATGCACAGGTTGCACCATGCCTAGGCGCTGCAAGCTGAGGCAGAGGGGGGTTCCAAAGCTCAAGTAAGCACTCACTTACATTTAGCCATAATGGCTCAGATTTACACAGTGCTTCAGTATTTGTTCTGGACAGCCGAGACCTTCTTGTTGCACCTCTGGCCACCATTGCCACCTGGTGTCCAGAAACCAGTGACATCACGAGGAGGAGGAGGAGTCCGTGGCCGAAGCCCTAGCAATCACAGCGGAGGTGGATATAACTTTTTTGCACCTAGTAAATTTTGGCTCCACCCACCTCCTCCCTCCATCTTCTCCAGCACGGCTGCATGCGCCTCTCAGAGTCTGAGGTTGTCAGGAGCACTAGAGCTACTGCTCCTGCTTCTCATTCCAGCATCAGGTTTTTGGCTAACAGAGAGACCTGCTCCAGGTGTCTTAGCCACGATATCTCCTCCCCCAATAGGTAACGGGTATTGGCTCAGTATGCAGATATCATATAGCAGAAAAAATTATCCAAATGGCTGCACTCCAACATTTGTTTATTAATAACAATCCATACAGCAAAAAAGCATAGAAAGATTGCTAATGAGTTTAAGACCATAACTAATGATGCTTACTCATATCAGGTTTTTGGCTATGGCACTCTCCTTGTCTGTTTGTCCACCTGCAAGGTGATTGATGGGATCAGTCTCTGGGTGGAAACCAAATCTGTTACAAGGCAGCCAAACCCTCACTTGCATGCTTGTGATAGAGGGTGATAAGAGAGTGATACGCGTGTGTATTCCTGATCAAGCCACCTGGCTGTCTGTCTTGTTCTGCTAGTTTGGATTTACTTGTTTATGACCTTGGATCGGATTTTGGACTATTCCCTGAACTCAGCCTGTCTTTTATCTGGACTGTCATAGAACCACACTACCTGTTTGCTTTGCCCAGTTTGTGCATGCCCTGGTGGGGTGGCCAGGCACTATAGCATTGTGTATAAAACCTGGGGGCAACCAAGTACCGGTAGGCCTGCTTGCCTTATGGTAAAGGGGGACTGCTATAGGTGAAGAACACAGGAGCCAGCTATAGTGTCTGACCACCTGCATTGGGGTAGACGTGACAGAAGGAAGGGAGATTAGAGCACGTCTGAAGAGTTGACCTGCACTTGCCTGAGGTGAGGCGGATGAATTAAAACATATGTGTTTGTCATTAGGGAGCATGAGCTAGCAGCAGATGACCCCCACAGAGGAATGGAAGGAGGAAGTCACAAGAATGGATCTCAGGGATTTATGCCTGGATTTGTAGTCCCTTACTTTTGGGGATGTGATCCCCCAAAAGTGAAGGGCTATAGGTCCCAGCCTGAAACCCTCGGAGCTGAGGATGTATCAAACCCTGCGTCCCCAAATAGTGAAGGACTACAGGTCCCACTGTCCCAGCATGAACCCCCCAGAGCTGAAGAGGTATCCCCTCAGCCCCCCAACTAGTGAAAGACTGCAGATCACATCATGAACCTGTGGGATCTAATGGGTCACATCCTTAGAGCTCAGGGTTTCATGCTGGGACTTGTAGTTCTTCACTTTTGGGGGGGCCACATTCTTAAATCTCAGGGGCTCATATTGGGACTTGTCATCCACTAGTTGGGGGTGGGGGGGAATGTACGACATGTCCTTGGCTCTGAGAGGTTCATGCTGAGACTTTTAGTCCGTCCCTTTTAAGAGATGTAAACCTCCCAAAAGTGAAGTACTGCAAGTCCCAGCAAGAACACCTCAGAGCTAAGGATGTGTCACCCTCCCCCACCCCAACTAGTAGAGGACAACAAGTCCCAATAAGCCTATATTTATTGGTTTGCGCAAAAGTTATAGCGTCTACAAACTATGGAATATTTTTATTTTTTTTGTTTTTACTTGTAGCGATCAGTGACTCTTTGCCATAGAAATGTTTGTAAAAGGGAGGCATTAGTAAGATGATCACGCTCATGTGGGGGCGCCAGAAATATTTCTGCGTCTGGGACCCTAGGATCGGCCCTGTTGATTAGCAACAATAGGTTGGAAAAGGTTATAGTATTAGCAACCTGTAGTACTCTATATGCCACACTAGCGTGATTTTTTTCTGCCTACTTACACTGAGAGCTGCCACAGTCATTTATCAAGACATTATATGGGAAACTTATTTGGCTTTTGCCTTATTATCTATATTTCAACTTGCTCCTTGGTTCAGAAGTCCGTCTTGATTAACTACATTTTGGCAGTGACTCATTTATTTATATGTTTAGTCATTACCTGTCTGGACGTATGTTTTAAATTTTGACAACGTTGTCATTTTTATGGTGTAGGGTGGAGGTTTAATTTGAGTTGCTATACTTGGTATTGTTACTTTTACTTTCATATCATTAAATACAGAACATAAACATTGTTAAAGTGGTTATAAACCTTACACATGAAATATGAACAAAGCATATCCTCTATAGTTTGTACTTTCCTCAAATAAAAGCACCAAGTGTCGTTTCTGTCTGCTGCTTTGTTCCTCTTCTATCAACATCGATCCCTTCTGACAAGTTTTGACACCAAGAGAAAAATGGTGACAGGAGAGGGACCTCCAGTAGATTGACAGCCTCAGCTCTGTTCCTGTGTGCTGTGTGGAGAAGGTATATGTAAGGGTTTTATTTTCTAAGGGTCTATCCTTGTTTTTTTACTTTTTGCATATAGTTTGGGTACTTAGATTCATGCCGAATAAATGGGGTGAGGCAGTGGACTTGGTAATTTAATTCCTCAGTCGGTATGTTACCTGCCTGGGTTCACTCAGTAGTGAACACAGACATGGCATGTGATTCGCACATGTACTGCGGTGTTGATCACATTGCGATGTCTGTGCAATGTGAGTTCAACCATACAGTTTGTATGGCTGAACTCGCATTGGATTTGCACAAAAAAGGTGCAGGGACTTTTTTTTTCCTGCACTGGAATCAGATCACATAGGTGTTCTCAGCCATGCGATCCGATTCCTGTCCGAATCCACAGTTCGCACTGCGATCTGTGAACCAATCTGGGGGTGTCATTAACACTGTAATGACACCCGCAGTGGTTCGCAGAAGGCAGTGTGAACTGCCTGTGGGAGAGATGCGGTGCGGGAACTGGCGCTGGTTCCTGCATCGCTACATTGTGAGCCCAGGCTAATGGTAATATCCCTTCATTTTCTAAAACCTAGATAAATAGCATTTTGTTTTCTCAGACCTGGTTTATGTTAAACAAATTTTTTTTTGTTTTGTTTTGTTTTTATTTCCACTTTTTATATAATCATATGTTGCATCTGCACTGCTGATCTCAATTCCTGTAGCTTCTTTGCAGCGACTTTCTGTCTACAGACAAAAGCAGAACAAGTCTGTGCAATGTGTGTTGGCATGGCCACTTGTACAGTGCCTTGAAAAAAGTATTCATAACCCTTGAATTATTCCAAATGTCATGTTACAACCAAAAACATAAATGTATTTTATTGTGATTTTATGTGATAAACCAACACAAAGTGGCACATAATTGTGAGGTGGAAGGAAAATTATAAATTTCTTTTCAAATTTTCTTACACATAAATACGTTAAAAATGTGGCGTGCGTTTGTATTCAGCCCCCCTGAGTCAATACTTTGTAGAATAACCTTTTGCTGCAATTACAGATGCAAGTCTTTTTGGGGATGTCTCTATCAGCTTTGCACATCTAGAGAGTGACATTTTGTCCATTCTTCTTTGCAAAATAGCTCAAGCTCTGTCAGATTGGATGGAGAGCGTCAGTGAAAAGCGTCTGTGAACAGCAATTTTCAAGTTCTGCCAAGAACCCGTCGGAGCACCTTCCCCATATCTATTGGATGAATCTTTTGAAATTTAGTTCATCTGTTCAAATGTTTACTTTAGACGTTCTACCGGAAGAAGTCGGGGACCTCTCCTGGCATTTTTGGAGGCCTTCATGTCCCTTTTCTTAGCCCAAGGCCACGGCCTTAGCTTCCTGAATGTTTTTTACCCTTCAGGTTTTCTTTGTTCGTACTTTTGTTTTCTTTTCAGGTCTTTTTTGACCTGTGGCTAGTTCACCATATGGACTATTTGAAAATCTTCTATACTGCTCTCTTTTTTGTATATTTATTTATGCTATTTTATGCTCTCTCCCCACCTCATACACCATGGATCTCCCCTGTGCAGCATTTCATGTCATTTGCTTTTTGAGTTAGCTATGTTACTATGGCATTAAGATTTCTTACTTATAATGTCAAGGGCTTTAAAAAAAGATGGTTGGCTTTGAAGGAGTTTAAATCCTCCAGCTGATGTAATTATGATCCAGAAAACTCACTTTGGCCTGGGAGGGACTTTTAAATTTGCTAGTAAATACTTCCCAACAGTCTACATGGCCTCTGACCCTTCGGGAAAAGCAGGTGTGGCAATTTTAGTTAAAATGCATATGCCCTCTACGAATTAACTCCCTGGCAGGTTTATTTTCCTGGACTATTTGAAACATTCCCTTACATTGGTTAATGTAAAAAGCTCCTAATTCTGGTCAAATTCAATTTCTTACTGATATGTTTGAGAGGTTGGAGAAGTTTTCCCAATCTTTCATGATTATAGGGGTTGATTTTAATATGACTATGTCGCCTGGAAAAGATAGGCGAGTGCTATTCCCATCCACTACGGCTGCCGAAGTAAGCCGCCTGTCCACCTCCTTTCATAGACTTATTAGAGCACATAACCTTCTTGGCATCTGGAGAATTAAACACCCTACTCATATGTAGCACCCTGTAGTTTAGGCAGTGAGCCTAACAAATTTACTTCCAAGGAGAAGTTATCCTGGTTGATTGATAGAGATCTATTGATTTCTCCCTAAATTTGGCCTTGTTGCACTTTTCTCTTCTACCACTAGGTGGCTGGGTACTTGGTGGTACTAGATATGAGAAGGGCAACCCAAGATCAGCTTATGGGTATATGGGGTATCCCAGCCAATGGGCAGGGGTTTTCTTGAATCCATTGGCCTGCTGGGATCGCCTATATATTTTGGTGGAGTCAGGTGATCTGTGTTCTGTGCCACCTGGACGACCGTCTGGGTGAAAGTGTGTCGTACACCCTGGGCAGCTAGGCCAGAGATTGGGCCCCCCGGGCTGCCAGCCTGTGTGAGGGCCTATCCAGAAGTAAGAGGGCAGAGCAGGGTTGGGATTGTGGCTTGCAATCCATCCAAAACTGACGGTTCTGCTTGGCCGGAGAACCTGTCGTGGGCAGAGGTAGAAGGGGAGCTGTCGCTACTAAGGGACCAACCACCTTTACCAGGGATCACAGTGAGTAACTGAAGCAAGTACTGGAGCAGTATTCTCACTGAACAGGCATGGTGCAAATCGGGAAACTTCAGGCGGTGATCAAGGACCAAAGCAGCTGAGGTGATGCTTGCAGAGCAGCCTTGTGTGTCAAGCCAGGGATTGAGCTGGTTAGAGTGGGTGAAGCTTGAGGAGTATCTGGAGTGCCAAGCTAGGAACTCAGCAGGGAAGCATGGGTGACATTTGAGGGAGATACCACTGACAAGATTGGAGGAACTCAAAGGTCTCAGAGTCAGTGAATCAGTGGGTCTAGTGAGAGACGTGAAGTCAGTGTTGAAGAACTACAAGAGGCAGTTGAAGCTGAAGGAACTGTTACGTTTGTGTTAGGAACTGTTAAAAACTGTTGCCATAGGAGACAGCATTCCTGCATGTGCAGATGTGGCGCCTTGCTGGGACCTTTCCCTGCACGGCTGTCTTCCTATTAAGTCTCGGAGCCTGCCAATTGAATCTACAACTACTTAAGGGCATCCTGGCCCTAACCCTCTTCCCCCAAAAATACAAAAAGGACTGTCAAAAGAAATAAAACCTCTTTTACATCCAAGAAGTGTCCCAATGTCTTTCACCATCTCTGTACCCACTATGCCTCACAACCCACTACATATTGAAGGGTGTCAGCTATCTTTGGCCTTGGAGGTCCTCATTAGACTGGAAGAAGTTAAAGACAATATACAATGACTGCTACACATAGACAATATACATTCTATTCACCTCTCCATAAATGATACTTCAGACTGGACCATTTCTTTATAACGTCCCCTCTGCTGACTACCACAGCTGCCGTGGAAAATAATCCCATAACCTGGTCAGCTCACCCCTCTGTCCACTTAGATATTGCTTTCCACTCCACTTCTCAGACATGTCACTGGTGTCTCATTTTCTAAAACCTAGATAAATGGCATTTCGTTTTCTATGAATATCCTATAATAAACATATTATTAGCGTTAGGCAGGGGAAGGATGTTCTGCCATGTTTTGTTTAACATGCTGCACTTAAGTAAAAGTTGTTAACCACACTAACCCTGATCTGAAGTTACTGAAGGGGTGCACTTCGGGTCCTAGCGCATAAAAGGGTCTGAGTCTACCACAGCACACAAAAAAGTCTAGTGATATCACAGCAACAAAAGGTTAATTGCAACCAGTCATTGGCGTGGTACCTGGTAAGTATTGGGACAACCGACCCTTCTTGTGCCTGGCGTAGTTAATGGGGAACACAGAGAGGAGATGTCATCTGTTTTTCACAAAACACAACCTACCCTTATAAACAGACCAAATTGGAGCAAATAGGTGATGTTCATTGTAAGGGTTTACTCCACCCATTCTGTGCTATATTAATGCATTACTTTTACATAACATATGAACATTACTCATTAAAAATAACTGTACCAAGTGTAATATAAAAAAGCGGTACCTTTCCTTTCCTATACAATGTCTCCCTAAGAGTAAACGCTTACTATGCGATATGACTAAGAAACACTCAGCAGTCTAGCTTTGCTCTGCTAAATTCTTTGTCTAGTCACATTCCTGCAGCACCATTCCATATGAATACAGTTTACTCAAATAGTCTTCTATAAACAAGGCAACTTCCTTTATTTAGCATGCATCAAATGAAGTGCACAAAATGGAGACATCAGAGCAGATCTTGGTAAACATGGGAATTCTAGCATGGCAGCTCAGTGGCATACCCATTGTACACATAAGGCATTTTCAAATGGATGTTATTTCTGCATGTTATATAAAGGACTGTTGAATTATTTCCTGGATGTTTAATTTAAAGGATCATAAAACCTCAAAAAGAAAAAAAAAGAAACGTGTTTTTATATAAAAAGTCAGCCAAGTAATAACTTCTAGTTCCTAAACTAAGGGAGTTCTTGTTTAAACTGGAAGCCCCTGCAGTTTCTACTGCTGTGAATTCAGAGGACTCATATACAGTTTCTAGTGCGCAAAAGATTGATGTAAGCAGGAGCTTTCATCTCCAGAGCCCATCAGTGTCGGAGAACACTTGCACTGAGCTATGATACCATGTCTTAAGGGACAACTACTCCTTTGACTTAAAAGTTAATTTTGTAAAATCATATTGCTAATGTACTGTAGCACACCCCCTTAAAGTGTTTGTTAACCTAAAAAAAAAAAATTGGATTGGATTCTGTTCCCTTAAAGCATGTTACACAGCACAGTGCTTGTGCTGTGTCATTTGGCCCCCTGTATCACCTGAAATACCTGGCCCATCCTGCCTGGCTATACCCCCCCTGTAAAATGACCACGGTATATCATGGCTGCTGAGCCCTGACAGCGTGCTAAGTTTATGTGCCTCCGTCATCCACAGCCCTGCCTGTGTGTCTGTAAGTCTCCTGTGCCCTCCTCCCCCTTCCCGTCCCTGCCTGTCAGCTTGTACCAGTGCTCACCCCCCTTCCTGCTGGTATCATAAGATATTGTTCTTGCTACCATCCCCTCTGTTATAATAGATGATATGCCCCACTGTATGTGTTTTCTAAAAAATCCGCTGATAAATACCTTATTTTATAGCGCCGCTCAGCGATCACGTGACCAGCCGTCTCTCTCCTAATCTACTTTCCTCCTCCTGGCTGACGTCAGTGGGGGTTTATCGGCTCGCCCCACTTTGCTGTCAGACCTGGAGTGGAGAGAGGCGGTCGGTCACGTGGCCGCCGATCGGCACTATAAAATTAGGTATTGGTGTATTTTTTAGAAAACACATACAGTGGGACACAGCATTTATTATAACAGAGGGGATGGTAGCAACAATAAGTGGGTAACAACCACTTTAAGGGCAGCAGATGAATTGGAGTCCCCTACTTCTGCACAACCAGGCACACCAAATTTTCACTCCAGAGACAGAGAACAGTCCATGACTTTGTTTTTGTTATTTAGCGAGATTAATAACTTGGATAGGGATGGGAGGTTATGGGATGCCCACTTCAGCAAAACTTCAATAACTTCAGGGGACATTCTTTCCTTATATACAGTCTCTATATACAGCTCCAGCCTCTTCCTCCAGCACACACTTGCTTGTTCTAGCTATGTCACTCTATGATGAATTACTAGTCTCTCCAGCAATGGCCCATTAAAGACAGGGACTTGCCACCCCTATAAGTGTAGAACAGTGGATTGACACAGCTTGTGCTTTCACATCATTTCCTCCCTGTAGACACTGATCTCAGCACCACCTCTTCAGGCACTGTCAACCCACCTGGCTGCAGCTGCCTCTTTCACTAGCCCTCCAGGCTAACTTCTCCTCACCAGTCTACCAGACTGATTCTCACCAGCCAACCCAGCTGACTATCAGGAAATTGCCCAGAGAAGGTTGAAGACTTAAGCACACTGCTGTCTTCAGGGAGAACTGGCTACATGTGACAGTATCCCCCTTTGTAAGAACCCAGTAGTGCTAACCTACTCACACTGTCCTCTCTCTTGCTCCTGTGCCTCCTGGAAGGGATACTTCCATGTGTTGTGGCAGGATCCTTCCAGCACCCGACCCTGGTCTAAGGTCACCCCCCCGATCAGAGGGTACCCCTGAGGGCCACCAACAGCCTCCTCAGCACTATACCTCTGTCTTCCATTTCCCCTACTGGCATGGATCATGTCTATTTATGAGGTAAACTCTGCTCCCTAGCTAGGTGAGAGAACAGTGGGACTTTTATATGAAACATACAAGGTAAATGGGTACAAATGTGCCTGGCTAATAACTGGTAATATGCAAACTGCTCTATAATAGTAAACTGTAAACAAGGAATAATTTTATATAAAGATAAAATATTTATTCCATACATTAATACATACAAGTATAATAGCATAATAAAATAATAGTGCATAGTATTGACAGACTCTTTTGTTCCATATGAATGACAAGAATGTAAAACATATACATAACATCAGCATAGTACAGTAAGATTATTATTCCTAGATGGTAACAAAGTGAATAGCATCCAATTTCTCAATGTGTTTTGCGGAATATCTCCACTCATCAGCGTAAATTGTAGGTAAACACTATGGGGCTGATTTACTAAGATGAATGCGCTGCACCAGTTCATACCTCCATTTGTGCGCCAGATAAATTATCAAGTGAGCGTATGAACCGGCGCACACATAAGCGCAACACATAATATGCCGGCGCAATTCATAATAGTGAGCGCCGTATCATTAACAGTCCAATCGCACAGGTGCAACATGACTTCCAGCGCGACTTTGGGAGACAACTTGGACAGACAACCAGGCCAGGCAAATTTAATAAAAAAAAAAAAACGGCATGGGTTCCCCTCCAAGAGCATACTAGGCCCTTCAGGTCTAGTACGGATATTAAGGGGAACCCCGCACCAAAAAAATGACGTGGGGGTCCCCTTCAAAATCCATACCAGGCCCTTCAGGTCTGGCATGGATATTAAGGGGAACCCCGCGCCAAAAAAAAAGCGTAGGGGTCCCCCTCAAAATTCATACCAGACCTTTATCCGAGCACGCAATCTGGCAGGTCGCAGGAAAACAGCTGGGGACGAGAGAGCGCCCCCCCCTCCTGAACCGTACCAGGCCACATGCCCTCAACATTGGGAGGATGCTTTGGGGTCCCCCCCAAAGCACCTTGTCCCCATGTTGATGAGGACAAGGGCCTCATCTCCACAACATTGGCCGGTGGTTGTGGGGGTCTGCGGGTGGGGGGCTTATCGGAATCAAGTTGAGAGGTGAGCCTGTTCAACTTATGCAAATTAACCTACATGGCTTGACATTTACTAAGATTTTGCCGACGCAGTGAACCAGAGCACTTGAACAGGTGCAAATACCACTTGCGCATGCGCTGTGCATAAAATGATCTCACGCAGTTCCGAGTGTATTTGCAGGCTCAGCAAGCTTGCTTAGAGAAAGTTAATATTCTGTTCTATTTTGGGAATATTTGTTACTTGGACAGTCATATCTATACTTCCTCACATCACCCCACATCACCCCCATAATATTCGCACTTCCAGCTTCTTTTAATTCTGAGTAGAAGATGCCATGCGCCAGGTCTATAGTGGCGCACAGATCGCAGCCGCCCGTGTGCCTGCATGCTCATAGTAAATGGGGAATTGCGCTGTGTTACAGGCGCAAATGCTTTGTGAATAGAAAAACGGCCGTTGCACGTCGGTGTGCGCCGCTACTCATATCGCAAATGCTTTGTAAATCAGCCCCTATGTCTCAGCCTGGGAGAGGGGGTTACAAAAAGAGGGTAGTGGAAAAGAACCCAACCTAGCTAGTCTTGCAATTTAGGAATGGAGGCTACAAACTTTAGTTTTTATAAATTTAGTAAAACCAGGGAAGGGAAAAAGGGGGGAAAAAGGCAAAAAGGGGGGATTTTTCAACGGTGCTAGATATAATGCAAAATAGACAAAAAATACTAAAAATTCATAATAATTTATTAATATACACTAAAAAACACCATTACATCTCATATAGTACACAGAAATATAGAAAACAGTATACGCATTACTAGTCGTCAAGAGGAATCCCAGATGACAGGCTGACAGCACTTGTTCCCAACATGTTTCGCAATGAGCTTCATCAGGGGAAATGTGCGACTAACAATAAATTTAATAAAGAATTAGTTAATATACACCAGACAAAGTGTATTACAAAAAGCAAATTAACATATGATAAAGAAATACATATAATAGACCCAGTGTGTGAAATCTAAAATGGCGCTTACCGCCTATCGCCAAGCAGGCCGCATACCGGGAATCGATGAAGATGGAAGAAAAATTGCGATCACCAGGCCAAAATCAAAAAGCCACCAAGCCTAGTGGAGGGCATAGATGGGGGTAAGCCAGTGCTAAAAGAGGTAAGTGAATAGGGATAAGTGGAACATAGCGATGTAGCAAAAAATGCATGACATAGAATCCTAAGAAACTACACAGATTCAAATAAAAATAAAATATTGGTATTTAATCAATGAGAAAATAACCTCATTGCTACTATACTATATTTCATGTATATGTTGTGATTTTCTTCACTTATCAACAACTGACTTCAGTACTGTGACAAACAAATATGAACTCACAGACCTAAGGGGTAAGGCGGCAACTTTATAAAAACCTAATTGTAATCCCCAAATTGGAGAATCTTGTTACTACCTGTGTATGTTTACAATATTGGAGTTTATCCAAAAATTTAATGTTTTACAATCACTTTGTTGTCTACTTATAGTTATGTCCTTGTCCTGATAAATTTAACTGTTAAAGTACGAAGCTGTCCTGGTCAAGTGAGATCAGAGCGGATGCGTTATCTCAAAAAAATTGAATGTGTGCTTTGAATTTTGTGGGACACATGGATTGTCTCAAAAAATTCTCCCTTTTAATTGATTATTTTTGCATATTTTCAGTTTTTCTATATATCGGTGCAAGCTGCAATGTCCTGAAGAAGCTCAGAAGAGCGAAACATGTAGAAAGAAATAATGCAGCATAAATAATATACAAATGTGGTAATATGTGGAGTTCTGTATGATTCTGCACCAGCTTTTGTATACTTAGATTTGCCATATTGTGTTTACATGAAAAAAAAATTTCCTTTCTTCGAAATGCTTTTGTATATTTAATAAAACTTTATTGATTTTTATCTACTGTCTATACATTTGGTACCGTCTTAAAAATCCCGGGGGTTGGTTACCCTCCAGTCCCCTGCTAGCTTCTTTCCCATATCTTTAAATATTCTTTATCAAACACTGTCCCCTGACAGCCCACTATTGGAGATTGGCTGAGGCCTCATAAATATTTTAGGCAGATCCTCTTAACTTCCACCCACTAGCTCTAGAACATTCTCCAGAAACTGGGGGAGGCGCCAGAGGAGCTGTCAGGGTGAGTCATCCAGCCCTGACTCACTGAACTCCACTGACCCAGATTCAACAGCTCAGGCTTAGCCCGTAGCTAACTAAATTTACCTATACTAACAGACCTACACATACAACCTACACTACTTCTAGCACACTAGAGGGTGCTACACTAAAATCAACAAGATAACTTCCTGGGAGCCAGCATGGTTACATAAGGATGATGTCAGAAGCTACCATTTTGGTTTATTTTATAAACAGTTAAAGCAGACTTTCACTCACTTCTACATCTTTTTTATTTTACTCCTCCTGTCCCTCTTTCAGCAAATCACAAAAAATTATCTTTATTGGGGATACCTTTTTTTCTGTGGAGTGCAGCTTGTGCTTCTACCTTTCTCTCCTAGATAGAACTAACCTCCCTATGTGTAAGCAGTGGAACATCATCAAGGGGCTGGCTGCTAGCTCCTGGAGGAAACAGTTGGTCTACTGATGAAGTCAACCAAGAAGATGGAGAACCAGAATGTGGTTGTGGATGGTATCAGGACAGTGCTGGAATCACTGGGAGGGGAAGTATGTTATTTCAGCTCAACCAAGCAAAGTAAGAGAGATTAAGAACAAAATTAACTGTGGGGAGGGGGGTGAAGTTCCTATTTAAATTAGGCTTGCGAGAATGATTTTTAAAACAAAGGCACAGGTGACCTTTAAGTTAGGAAACATGACCCAATTAATTTAAAAGCGCCAAATTCATATGTAACATTTTCATTTTAGAAGTAAGTTTTAAAGAATAGTAGCATGTGTTTGGGATGGAAATCAGGCCTTTGGATATTAAACATGCATTATGTAAAATCCAAATGCACAATAACTCTTGGTTTCATAAGCCACACCAGCAGAAGACTGATTCTGAGTAGGGATGAGCTCGGTGTTCGTCTCGAATGCATGTTCACCTGGAACATCGGGCATTTGTCTGTTCGGCGAATTCAGAACTTTGTGGACCGTTCGCACCAAATTCGTGTGGCACGAACGGCCCACAATGCACTACGCCATCGCAGTGCATTGCTGGCTCATGATTGGCCAAGCATGCACTGTGACCCCACATGCTCGGCCAATCACAGCGCCGTCAGCGAGGAGAGACATAATTGGCCACAGGCAGGATGCCTGTGGCCAATTATAGCTCAGGGGGTTTAGTACACGCCCCACACTATATAAGGCTGCCAGCGCGGCGGCCTTGTGTAATGTGTTCCAGCGTGCAGGGAAAGAGATAGATAGGCAGGGACAGTGTGTTCTTTTCTCAGGCATCTTAAAGCTAAAGTGGTGTTGCGTGCCTCCAGCACAGTATACACCTGTATCTACCCTTTATTGCTGTTTTTATCTAATTAAGGCATCTGCAGGAGTTAGTGGGTGTTGTGTGCCTCCAGCACAGTATACACCTGAATCTACCCTTTATCCACTTCGCATCCAGGCCAATTCTGACATTTCTCTCCTACATGTAAAATTCCAAATTTTTTTGCTAGAAAATTACATAGAACCCCCAAACATTATATATGTTTTTTTAGCAAAGACCCTAGAGAATACAATGGCGCTCGTTGCAACTTTTTATCTCGCACGGTATTTGCGCAGCAATTTTTCGAACACGTTTTTTCAGAAAAAAAACTGTTTCATGCTTAAAAAAAAAAACAGTAAAGTTAGCCCAATTTTTTTGCATAATGTGAAAGAGGAGGATACACCGAATAAATATATATCCAACATGTCACGCTTCAAAATTGCACGCGCTCGTGGAATGGCGCCAAACTTTGGTATTTAAAAATCCCCATAGGCGGCGCTTTAAATTTTTTTACTGGTTACATATTTTGGGTTACAGAGGAGGTCTAGGGCTAGAATTATTGCTTTCGCGCTAACGTTCGCGGCGATACCTCACATGTGTGGTTTGAACACCGTTTTCATATGTGGGCGGGACTTACATATGCGTTCGCTTCTGTGTGCGAGCTCACGGGGACAGGGGCGCTTTACATTTATTTTTTTATTGTTAATTTTATTTTTATTTTTTTAGTTTTACACTTAAAAAAAAAATAAAAAATTGATGACTTTTATTCCTATTACAAGGAATGTAAACATCCCTTGTAATAGGAATATGGCATGATTGGACATATTTACAATGAGATATGGGGTCTCTAGGCTGGGAAGAATAAAAAAAACTAAAAAATAAAACTGATCCTGGCTTCCTAGCCAGATCGGCGCCGTTTGAATACAGAGGCCGGGCGTGACGTCATAACATCGCGCCCGGCCTCCAAACGATCATAGAGACTCCGGGGATGATCTAATCCACCGGAAATCTCTATGATAATCTCTATGATAACTTGCTGGGGCTGGCGGATCCTGTGACCGACTCACCGATGGAAACGGTGAGTCGGTAGAAGCACCGTAGGGCGGCGGGAGGGGGGGTCCCCTCCCGCCGCCTGTAAGAACGTTCAAGCGGCAGAACACCCGCTATGATCATTCTTATGGTGCAGGGAATCGCCGGCTGAAAACGGCAATATCTGAATGATGTCTGTGGCCTCAGGCATAATTCAGATATAACCACTGAAAGCCCATGACGTCAATAGACGTAGTGTGGGTGCCAAGTGGTTAATGCTGGTGTTCTATAATAAAGGCATCGGCAGGAGTTAGTGGGTGTTGTGTGCCTCCAGCACAATATACACCTGTATCTACCCATTATTGCTGGTGTTCTCTAATACAGACATCTGCAGGAATTAGTGGGTGTTGTGTGCCTCCAGCACAGCACAGTATACACCTGTATCTACCCTTTATTGCTGGTGTTCTCTAATACAGGCATCTGCAGGAGTTAAAGTAGGTGTTGTGTGCCTCCAGCACAGTATACACCTGAACATACCCCTTATTGCTGGTGTTGTCTGTTGCATATCTTGCATATTAGCCTTTAAAATTAGCACTTTTGATTTCGAACGTTCGAGTCCCATAGACTTTAATAGGGTTCTAAAGTTTGTACGAATTGTTGGTCCGTTCGAAGATTCTGGTGCGAACTGAAGCGGGGGGTGTTCAGCTCATCCCTAATTCTGAGGTATGCACTTGGCTTTCTACACTGTTTTATTGAATATCTATGTGCATGTTATCTCCGTCAGAGGTTCTGATGGTGCTTCCTGGGCAGAGCGAAATGCATAAGTCAGATGGGAACTTCACATCCGGCATTTGGAGTGCAAAACCGCGGATATTGAGTTCCAAACCGGCATCTTACATGCTTGTATCCAAGAGAAGTGTTTGTAGGTGTTCAATTTGCTTTTACATTTTTTTTTTTAATAAAATGGAATCACACTATGGATCTCTCCTGGTTATCTCCCCATAACAACATGCATTTAACCTATTGGGGCCCAAAATGGATAAACATACCATTTACCCTAAACATTCTGATGACTACTAGTTCCCTCACAGGTGCAGTTTACACTGAGAAATGGTGAGTGAGAACACAAAAGGAGGGGAGCACTACACCCTATTTTATCACTGGTATGTTTTGAAGGATCTATATATTGACTAACTTGTCTGCACTGTAAGCACATTGCACTTTTTGCAATCATTACCACTTAAAAGTGATTTTGCTTTATATTTTTTATTTTTTGTACTCCCAAATATTGGGAGTAAGGATGTAGGATTGATCACGTTTTTTGATTAGACAGCGCTGGGTCCACATACCACTATTTCTGTTGCTTGTCTGATTTAAACTGGTCATACATTATACAATTTTCTTACACACTTTTCCATTAGATTTACCAAAACCATATAATATGTGGTGAAACCTAAACGCTTTAAATGTTTATGCAATCAGGCAGGTCCTTGCACTACATAGTTGAGGGTAAAGGAAATTGAATAAGAAATGTGTTTAATGTACTGTATGCCCAGCTTTAAGGGGATAAACTACAGAAAGTTTTTACGAAGTGACTGCATGGGCAGTATGTACAGAAGATGAGTATAACGGGTATGACAGTAGGCAGTATGTACAGGAGAGGATTGTGGAGGGCATGACAGGGGGCAGTATGTGCAGGAGATGTGTGTGGAAGTTATGACAGTGTGCAACAATTATAAGCTACAGTGATTCAACAATGCAAATGAAATGGATGGGCAGGAAGTCCTAGACAACAATAAAAACATTATCAACAGTTATAAGCCTTCCTCATGCTACTATTTGAATTTTTGTTTTTGCTTATGTCCTTGTTGAAGATATTCTGACAGGAAGTAAGGGGAAATGTCCCTAAAATGGAGACTGGCAGCATTACAAAACTGATTAGAGCTCTAACCCATCCCCAATCAATTCAAAACCGATAATACAGTTTTGGCTGGTGATCAGTGGCGGCTGGTGCGCAAAATTTTGGGGGGGTGCAAACAAACTGAAAAAAAAAAACATCAATTGCAGCCTCACTGTACCATTAATCGCAGCCACTGTGCCATCAAATGCAGCCACTGTGCCCATCCATTGCCACCATTGTGCCATCAAACGCAGCCACTGTGCCATCAATTGCCTCCACTGTGTGACCAAACACAGCCACTGTGTGATCAAACTCAGCCACTGTCCCATCAATTGCCGCCACTGTGCCTCTCAATTGCTCCCACTGTGCCATCAAATTCAGCCACTGTGGCCCATAAAATGCAGCCACTGTGCCCTATAAAAGGCAGCCACTGTACCCCATAAAACCCAGCCACTGTGTCATCAAATGCAGCCACTGTGCCCCATAAAATTCAGCCACTGTGCATCATAAAACGCAGCCACTGTGTCATCAAACGCAGCCACTGTGCCATCAATTGTCGCCACTGCACCTATCAAATGCAGCTACTGTGCCCATCAATTGCTGCCCCTGTGCCATCAAATGCAGCCTTTGTGCACCATAAAATGCAGCCTCTGTGCACTATAAAATGTAGCCACTGTGCCCCATAAAACGCAGCCACTGTGCCTATTAATTGCCGCCACTGTGCCATCAAACGCAGCCTCTGGGCCCATCAATTGCCCCCACTGTGCCCATCAATTGCTCCCACTGTTCATCATCAAACACAACCAATGTGCCATATCAAATGCTGCCAAATGCATCCCTGTGCAGCTCGCCACTGCCACCCAGCACTTACCAGTTCAAAGGCACTGTGCCGCTCCGCTCGTTTCGTCTGATTCCACCAGTCGCCTCTAGTCCACCCCCACTGTGGCAAGGACCCGGAAGTGACAAGTGCTTAGTGTTCTCTTCTCCGGTCCCAGATTTGACTCCACCCCCACATGATGATGTCAGTGAATGAGGATTCAGACACACTCTCCGCCCACTGTCCTCTTCCCTGCTGCGCCAATCCTAGACAGTTAATCTGGCATATTAGCAAATGAGAGAATAGTGAGGGTGTTTGTTGGCTCAGAGCTTGCGCCCTGACCACACCCTAAACACAGGCAAATGGGAAACTTCCCATAGATTGCCGCATGCCCGACACCTGGTCACTCTTAAAGTGACCTTTTTTTTTTCTAAACAGATTGGGGGGGGTGGCGCCTGAGCACTCCCGATGGATGGGCCGCCACTGCTATTGACGGATCTAGTGGACCTAGCATCAGAGATATTTTTCATGATAAAAGCATGCGTGCTAAGTAATGTGTAGATTTAATAACTAAAGGTTATTTATTACTTCCCACAAGATCACATTACTTCCCCTGACAATGACCTCATCTCCCCTTCTTTCCTCAAGGATGAAGCCATCTTTGTTCAAGCACTGCCCACTTGCATCAAAACAAAAGTTTCTTCCTGCCTTCAGACTGATGACCCCAACCCAGCCTAGTCAGAGTTATTTGACTTATGGACTGCTGTTCAATGATAAAAGGCAGAGCTCATTTGAGGAAAAAAAGGACTTTGCTAAAATATAAAAAAACTGATGTATATTGTGACATGACCACAGTTTAATTTTGCTTTAACCTCTTCAGCCCCGGAAGATTTTACCCCCTTCCTGACCAGAGCCCTTTTTACAATTTGGCACTGCATCGCTTTAACTGACAATTGCCCGTCATGCAATGCTATACCCAAACTAAATTTGCATCCTTTTTTTCCCCACAAATAGAGCTTTCTTTTGGTGGTATTTGATTACCTCTGTGGTTTTTATTTTTCTGCGTTATAAAACAAAAAAAGTGTCAATTTGGAGAAAAAAAAAATATTTTTTAATTTCATCAGTTTAAGCCGATATGTATTCTTCTACATATTTTTGGTAAAAAAAATTAAAATAAATCGCAATAAGCTTATATTGATTGGTTTGCGCAGCCAAACAATATAGCATCTACAAACTATGGGAAAGATTTATGGCATTTTTATTTTGTATTAGTATTGGCAGTGATCTGCAATTTTTAGTGGTGCTGCGATATTGTGACAGACAGATCAGACACTTTTGACACATTTTTGGGACCATTGACATTTATATAGCGATCAGTGCTATAAATATGCACTGATTACTGTATAAATGTCACTGGCATGGAAAGGGTTAACACTAGGGGGCAAACACGGAGTTAAATGTGTGTTCCCTCAGTGTGTTCTAGCTTTATGGGGATAGGACTGACTAGGGGAGGAGACATATTGTTGTTCCTATTTAGTAGGAACAAATAACATTTCTCCTCTCCCAACAGAACAGGGATTTGTGTCACAAATTGTGACACAAATCCCTGCGCTGGCTCTCGTGCACATGATCGCCCGTGGCCGGCGGCGATCGCGACCGCCGACCACACGCATTGGGTCCACAGCTGTGCAGCGGGTGCCTGCGTGTGCCTCCGTCGGCACGTGCGCCCTCTGGCGGCTCTTAAAGGGAACCCCGTACTCATACGTGGTTTCACGCAGGGGTGCCATTCTGCACCCCATAAAAAGACATGAGCCGATCGGAGACCGGTTAATAATGTTCTAAAAGCCCAAGTTTTTTTTTTACCTTAATGCATTCTATACATTAGGGTAAAAAATCTTCTGGGTGCAGCCCCCCCCCCCCCCCAGCCTTACCTTATATTTACCTGAGCCCCACCCTGATCCAGTGATGTCAATGAGAGCAGCAGCTCTCCTGGGTCTTTCTCTCTCCTCATTGGCTCACACAGCAGCTGGAGCCATTGCTAATCACACCCAGTGAACCAAAGAGAATAGAGCGGGGGTAGGGCCAGACCCTGCTCTTTGTGTGAATGGACTCAAGCAAGAGGTTTACTATTGGGGGCACTCATGGGGGGAGGAGCCAAAAAGAAGGGGGAACCAAAAAGAAGAGGCTCGGGGCTGCCGTTTGACTTTCGTGAATGTACAGCTACTGAGCTTTGGGCAAAGTGGTTAACATTAGCCTGGTAAACAAGACTAAAATTGTGTATTCTTGCTGGAACATGTAAAAATGATATAATAAAATGAAAAGAGTTATTCTTAAAATTTAAAAATAAACAGAGTAGTCATTTACTGCTGGGAATAAATGCCATGACATTTTTTTCCTGGAAATTTGTTGCAATGGACAAAAAAAGATATATTTAGGATACTGAAGGGTTAATAACTGGGCTAGAACAGTAAACAGATTTAGAGAAAATGCCGTGACAAAGAAATCTGCACAATATCAGAGAGAACTGCTAGGAAAATGTTCAAGATATAAACAAGATGACATTGTCAGACACTTCTTTCCAGCTAGATGTGCGCAGTATCGAATATTTAATATAATTTATTATCCTGGTTCTTAGTGAACAGCAGGTGCTGTCTGAATGTTTTTCATAAATGATTGTGTAGGTGGATCAAAGAGTCAATTGGAACAGTGAATTAATCAATCAGGTCATCAAATAATACACACAAGGGTCACTGATCAAAGTTCAATCTGACAATATTTTACCTTCCTGTATCTAGATGGATTTTTAATAACCTGTGTGTCCGCTTGCTCATTACTACCCATATACTGTGTACAATAGTAAATGCTAAATGGACAACTTGTAAAGTGAATATTGTATATTCCAAACATAAAACATGAGAATCAATGGTTCTTGTAACACTAATGCCTTGTACACATGGTCGGAAATTCTGACAGAAAAGGTCCGATCGGATTATATTGTCATCGTGTGTGGGCTCTATCGGACTTTTTCTATCAGAAATTCCGATGGAAAAACGAGCAGGATCTCAAATTTTCCAACAAAAAAATCCGATCTGACTTTTTCCAATCGTTTATAGAGAATTCCGATCGGAGAAAGTGCCACGCATGCACAGATCAAATTACGAAACCAAAGCTTTTGGCTACTAGCCTCAACATAATCCCATCGTAACGAACGAAGGGCATCACATTCCGAACGATCGGATTTTCCAACAGCTTAGTCTGACCGTGTGTATGCAACACCAGTTTAGGGCAAAATTAGTCGGAAAAAATCAGACGGATTTTGTTGTAGGAATGTCCGACCGCGTGTACAAGGCATTACTCCTACATTTCCTAATGCACAGCTGCAATTGCAACATGGTGGACGATGGATTCTATCTTTTTGCTGATTCACTTAAAACTATATATACTTTTATACTAAGCTATTTCATCCTTTAACCACTTAACAACCGGCCCATAGCCGCCCCACAGGACCCGGCGCATCACGGATCGTGGCCGTTTACCACGTGATCTCTCCGTCAAATGACGGAGTGATCACTTGTAAACAAACCGATCGGTACAGCGGAGGGGGAAGAGATCGGTGTCAGCAGCGCTGTGGGCTGCATCTGCAGCGCCCACATCGCTGCTCATCGAAATTTAACCCCTCAATTCCCTGCCATTACTCTGCAATACTCTGCAATACCCTGCAACACTCTGCAATGCCCTGCAACACTCTGCAACACTCTGCAATGCTCTGCAACACCCGCCAATACCCTGCAACACCCGCCAATACCCTGCAACACTCTGCAATGCTCTGCAACACCCGCCAATGTTCTGCAACACTCTGCAATACCCTGCAACACTCTGCAATACCCTGCAACACTCTGCAATGCTCTGCAACACCCGCCAATACCCTGCAACACTCTGCAATGCTCTGCAACACCCGCCAATACCCTGCAACACTCTGCAATGCTCTGCAACACCCGCTAATACCCTGCAACACTCTGCAATGCTCTGCAACACTCTGCAATGCTCTGCAACACCTGCCAATACCCTGCAACACTCTGCAATGCTCTGCAACACCCGCCAATACCCTGCAACACTCTGCAATGCTCTGCAACACCCGCCAATGCTCTGCAACACTCTGCAATACCCTGCAACACTCTGCAAGGCTCACCGAAATTTAACCCCTCAATTCCCTGCCATTACTCTGCAATACTCTGCAATGCCCTGCAACACTCTGCAATGCTCTGCAACACTCTGCAATGCTCTGCAATGCTCTGCAACACCCGCCAATACCCTGCAACACTCTGCAATGCTCTACAACACCCGCCAATACCCTGCAACACTCTGCAATGCTCTGCAACACCCACCAATACCCTGCAACACTCTGCAATGCTCTGCAACACTCTGCAATGATCTGCAACACCCGCCAATACCCTGCAACACTCTGCAATGCTCTGCAACACCCGCCAATGCTCTGCAACACTCTGCAATACCCTGCAACACTCTGCACTACCCTGCAACACTCTGCAATGCTCTGCATACCCGCCAATACCCTGCAACACTCTGCAATGCTCTGCAACACCCGCCAATACCCTGCAACACTCTGCAATGCTCTGCAACATCCGCCAATACCCTGCAACACTCTGCAATGCTCTGCAACACCCGCCAATACCCTGCAATACTCTGCAACGCAATGCTCTGCAACACCCGCCAATACCCTGCAATGCTCTGCAATGCAATACTCTGCAACGCCATACTCTGAGATACCCAGCCATACCCAGCCATAGTCGGTGATACCCTGCAATACCCAGCCATAGACATCCCCCCCTCCCGCCGCCTTCTGGTGCTTCTACCGACTCGCCAGTACGATCAAAGCCAGAATCTTTTTTTCAGGCTTCCCAGCTTAGAGGTGAGATGCGGGGTCTTATTGACCCCATATCTCACTGTAAAGAGGACCTATCATGCCATATTCCTATTACAAGGGATGTTTATATTCCTTGTAATAGGAATAAAAGTGATCAAAACATGTATTTTTGGGGAAATAAATGTCAAACTAAAATAAATAAAGTAAAATGAACAATAAAAATTTTTTTTTTTTTTAAAGCGCCCCTGTCCCCATGTGCTCGCATGCAGAAGCGAACCCATACGTAAGTCCCGCCCACATATGAAAACGGTGTTCAAACCACACATGTGAGGTATCGCCGCGAACGTTAGAGCGAGAGCAATAATTCTAGCTCTAGACCTCTTCTGTAACTCAAAACATATAACCAGTAAAAAAAAATTAAATCGTCGCCTATGGGGATTTTTAAGTAGCGACGTTTGGCGCCATTCCACGAGCATGTGCAATTTTGAAGAGTGACATGTTCGATATCTATTTACTCAGCGTAACTTCATCTTTCACATTATGCAAAAATTGGGCTAACTTTACTGTGTTTTTTTTTTAAGCACAAAACTGATTTTTTTTCCCAAAAAAAGCATTTGAAAAATTGCTGCGCAAAAATACCGTGCGAGATGAAAAGTTGCAACGACCACCATTGTATTCTCCAGGGTGTTTGCTAAAAAAAATATATATAATGTTTTGGGATTCTATGTAATTTTCTAGCAAATACATTTTTACATGTAGGAGAGAAATGTCAGAATTGTCCTGGGTGCTCCAGAACGCCTGATGGCGCTCCCTGCATGTTGGGCCTCTGTATGTGGCCACACTGTGTAAAAGTCTCACACATGTGGTATCGCCATACTCGGGAGTAATAGCGAATGTGTTTTGGGGTGTAATTTGTGGTATGCATATGCTGTGTGTGAGAAATAAACTGATAATATGACAATTTTGTGAAAAAAAAAAAAAAGTAAAACAAATCTTGATATTGCAAAGAATTGTGGGAAAAAATGACAACTTCAAAAAACTCATCATGCCTCTTACTAAATACCTTGGAATGTCTTCTTTCCAAAAAGGGGTAATTTGGGGTGTATTTGTACTTTTCTGGCATGTTAGGGTCTCAAGAATTGAAATAGGCCGTCAGTACTTCAGGTGTGATCAATTTTCAGATATTGGTACCATAGCTTGTGGGCTCTATAACTTTCACAAAGACCAAATAATATCCACCAATTTGTACTTATTTTTACCAAAGACATGTAGTAGTATAAATTTTGGCCAAAATTTATGAAGAAAAAATTACTAATCTGCTAAATTTTATAACAGAAACAAAGAAAAAATCTTTTTTTTTAAGAATTTTCTGTATTTTTTCTTTTATAGCACAAAAAATAAAAAAATGAGCGGTGATTAAATACCACCAAAAGAAAGCTCCATTTGTGTGAAAAAAAGGACAAAAATTTCATATAGGTCCAGTGTTGCATGACTGAGTAATTGTCATTCAAAATGTGAGAGCACCGAAAGCTGAAAATTGGTCTGGTTATTAAGGGTGTTTAAGTGCCCAGTGGTCAAGTGGTTAATAAAGGGTAATGCTAATAACTTTGTTGGTTTGAATTTGCTAACCTATAATGAAAATTACATCTCACTGAAAACGTTAGGGAATGATAGTTAAAGCAAAACTCCATCCAAAAATAAGATAAGAATGAATAGCCCATTAAAAGATAAAATGAAAAAACCAACTTGTTGCCTTAATAAGCTTCAGTACAGAATGGTCCCCCACAGTACTTTTTTTCTGTTGCTAGATGTCCTCAGTCTGATGGCCAGCATCATTCAGACAAATTCCTATGAGCCTCCTGGACCTGCCCCACGCCTGATAATCAACAGTCATAGGAAAGTAAGAACAGTGATCAGCTAATTTCTCTGTCACTCTTCTTTCTCATCATCTCATCTTATCAGCATGCTCCTTGCTGGAAGATAAACTGTTGTACTGCTTCTTCTGCTGCGTACACACGATCAAACAATCGGGTGGAAAAGTCCGTCAAACTCAAGCCCGCCGGACAATCTCCCCCGCGTGTAGCCTCCGGCAGACTTTTTTGACCCGAAAGTACGGCGGACTTAGAAAGTAGTTTTGCACTCCAATCTTCCCGCCGGACTCGCATTTCGGCACATTGTACATTGTACCCCATACTCATTCACATAGGGTGGGGGGCCGGTATCAGGGGGCCCCCTTATTAAAGGGGGCTCCCGGATTCCGATAAGCCCCCCGCCCGCAGACCCTGACAACCAACGGCCAGGGTTGTCGGGAAGAGGCCCTTGTCCTCATCAACATGGAGACAAGGTGCTTTGGGGTGGGGGGGCCGCGCGGCCCCCCTTCCCCAAGACACCCCCCATGTTGAGGGCATGCAGCCTGGTACGGCTCAGGAGGGGGCACTCACTCGTCCCCCCCTTTCCTGGCCGGCCGGGTAGTGTGCTCGGACAAGGGTCTGATGTGGACCTGGGGGGAACCCCCACGCCGATTTTTTCAACGTTGGGGTTCCCCTTTAGTCCATACCAGGTGGCGGGGCCAGCGACGTCGGACTTAGTATGCCGTATTAGTCCGCTGAAATAGTGCCGTGTGTGGGCAAGTAGCCCGTTCGGAAAGTCGGACGGGAAGTCCGCCAGACTAAGTCCGTCGGATAGTCCGCTACGTGTGTACGCGGCATTCCTCTCACAATCATGCTCTGCTATACAAGAACTGCCCAAAAGAGGCTGATTCCAGGTCAAATTCAACGAAACTCCTGCATTTTCTAGCCAGCCAGTCCATAGCTACCCATCATAAAAGAGACCAATCAATTAAGAAGGGTTTTTTTTTTCTGTCTAATTTCACATATGAACTAGACCACCGAGATGATATTCTTTCCTTGTCTGTGAAGGTTCTCATTTACCCAGGCCATGATATATTTAGCAGTAGATAGTCGCATTCAACTGAACTTTTTCTGTAACGTGGAAGATTTTTCATAGCTAATCCAAGCCATCTCCACTATTATATGACTAGAACAGGGTGGTTCCACAATTTTCACATCTCCTTTCCTGCATATGGACAACATATGCCTTTCTATGGTGGTTGGATTAAGGTGTTGATGCTGGGGTATCTTCCCGACACTTAGCGAAATGAAGAATTGTCTTGGATAAGCTTCAAATTGCTTTCAGCAGTACAGAACAAGTCCAGTAGAATGTGACTAATCGTTACTACTAGATATTATTACATTGCTTTACAATGCGAAATACACATCTTACACTTAATTATCCTTTATCCTCAAGCTACCCATCTGATTCCCAGTCTTTTATAAAAGTGTAACTAATTTGAGCTGTACAATCAGACATGGCAGCGTTGCAATTGAAATTGTCATTCACACCTGAGGGAAACATTTATTGGATTAATGCAATACCATAGTAAAATCTAATAACTAACAAAAGGATAATACATTTGTTTCCCGATGGCTTTAAGCAAACTTCCATGTACAACTGGTATGAGTATAAAATACTATACTACATTATGATAGAGGTTTGCAAACTTTGGCTAGGATAAATGCTTCGGGCATGCTCATGCTTTGTCAGTACAGAAAGTTCCAGCTAAAAAACAGAACAAAAGTGGCCCTCTGATCCATATAAAAAGGGCAAGCAGTGATGTCCATTTATGTTCATGGATAGTAAAGTAGCTGTGCCTTCCTGGTCATGATCTCCAGATCTCAATTCAGGTATAATATCCTAAGTCCCTTCACAATCTTCATCTATAGGCAATCCACAATCTAGGGAAACTGAAAACACTTCACACACCGACTTGAAGTGTGAAAGAAATTATATCTGGGTGGATGGAGACCAGAAGACTTTACCAAGGGGAAAAGGGCACAACTAGGGTGAGTTAGCATCAGAGCCACATACAAGAAGAACCGTTGGTGAGGAGCAAGCCAGGGTCAAACCAGGAAACATTACAAAAATGCAACTCATCCAAAGAGATGAGAATTGTAGTCAAGTTATGGACACTGAGTCAATCCAGTCAATAGTTAGAGCAAGCTAAGCCTGAAAATAGATATACAGAAAACTAACAGGCAGAAAGGCCAAAGACATTTAATCATATATGGGGCAATTATCAAAAGTGGAGAAGTCACTTTAAAGAAGGGGGGGGGGGGGGGGTTAGCAATCAGAAGTAAGTTGGGTAAATAAAAAAACCTGGGATTGAGAAGAAGATCACAACTACAGGTCAAAGCCAAGCAAATAAAAGTAGTGATGCAGCTACTGGAAAGGAAATAAGTGAAAGGCTTGCGTAAACAAAATGCAATTGGCGCAATACCTAATAAAAAAAAAGTATAGCTCTACCCTATCAGATTTATTGCATCACATATAACAGAAAATCCCATCTCACAATCCCTTGCACCCTTTACAATTCTGTAAAAGCTAGAGCAGATTCATTGAGAATTTCTCCTCTTTAACTCCTGTTTCCTCTCTGTCTTCACTACATTATGCTCTGCAATTTTCCCATATAAAATTATTCAATTGATTAGACAAGATATACCTGCATTTTAACCAAAAAAAAAAAAACAATTATGCAGCTTTCCATAACCAAAGTACCTTGATGGAGTTTGTACAGAGGTTGAGAACTTTCATCGAAAACGTTAGTAGACAGAATAGCTTTAGCATTAGATCATAAGGTTTTTAAATCATATTTCATATATGAAAGTTAAAACACAGAAAGTATATCGGGGGGAAATCTTTTTGTAGTGGGCTTCACTATAGCTATAGTGCTTGTTTAAGAGTTTTTTTTATCTCCTGTACACAGCATACAAGTGACATGGGAAGCGTTTTTTTTTTTCAGGGTCAAATTCTTCTGACTTGAATGAAACAAAACATTTGTCCATATTATTGGCAGAGCCATAACAGTCCTGCAATTTCCTACTGAAAATGTTCACTCTTTGAAATCCATCTGACAATCATCAGTATTATTACATGCCATTTCCTCTTGTATGTAACAGAGACCACTTACCGTATGTGTTAGTAACAAGGGACAGTTATTTATTTTTGATTTTAGTCTCACCACCTATATATTTTTTTTCTGATTTAAAGACATCCAGTATAACTTCAGAAATCTAAATGGTAAATGCATATAAACATAGTTTACTTCTATATAGCACAAGGTACTATTACTTTTGGAAGTCATGTTTCAAGAACTTGATCCTTTTAAGGCAGGCCAAACATGATCAATTTTTTTATTCCCTTTAACCAGCGGGTTGAGGGAGAAAAGATGAATAGATCCCCCCCCATCTATACATTCGATGTGAATGGGGAAATTACTCCCACTGAGCTATTGTGTTCTGCTGGTGGTGATCCATACATGGATCGAAATTGATCAAATAAACGGTAACTGATCTCCAGGGAAATTGTGCCTGTGCTTATATGTCATCAGTCAGCTACAAACAGGGTAAGCATTTTACCCATTCCCTCTCTTCCGGTGACTCAGACTATATATTTTAACTCTGTAGCAAGTCAAAAGGTAAGAGACTGTGATAGGGGTTAAATCAAACCAAAAGAGCGTACAAAAATGTAACTCATCCAAAGAGTCAGATGAGAATTTCAGTCAAATTATAGGCAGAGAGTCAACATGATTGTGTCATCTCTGAACCAAAATCTCAGTCCAGAGAGTAGATATTAACCTTGGATCATGCCTGAACAAAGATGGTGCCCTTCATTTGGTGAGCAAATAAAGGCATTGCTAGGGGGAGTGCTGTGGCTGTGCTGTGTAATAAATAGTAGGGTTTAATGCAACTGTTGGCTTGAGAGAAAGGCTTGGGTGGCTTCTAAACATTAAACATGTAGCCCCCTCCCCGATGGCACATACGGCCCACTCTGTATTCTAAGGAGTTCATCATCATCTTCCTGCTTCCTCCTTCCTTCATCACAGCCAGTTCCTGACCTGACTTTTTGACCAGCAAGGCTGCAATTTTTCTACATGAAACATGCAGACATGTAGACATGGACATGCGTGAGCCAGCTGACGACCATGCTGATACAAAAAGCGCCAATTCTTTTTCCACCATGTGAGTTGCTAATTTACTGTATATGCACCTACCATTGCATGTAATACACTGCATTTAGTGTGGCGCCCTCTGGTGTGTCTTTTTGGTGCATAGGTTTTCCCACCAGCTCACCTTTTGTTTTCACCTGGACCCAGGTGTCCCTCTGTGCTGAGGATCTCCACCAGGGGCCCCAATTTGTTGATGAGCCAATGCTTTTAGCTGTTTAATGTGAGTTGCCAATTGTCTTACACCTCAACAAAAATACTTTACACCACACTTAGATTGCGCCTTCTCTCTCTTAATGTTTATCTAGGGCTTCTCCAGTCTAATAAGAGGTGCTGCATCAAGTGTCTGAGGCCAGTAAGAAGTCGCCCCAGATCTGCAATTGAACTTTTTGCTGAACTCAATTTACTGTGTATACGTCACTTATTGTGCTATACAGGCATACCCTACTTTTAAGTACACAATGGGGTTTATTTACTAAAGCTGGAAAGTGCAAAATCAGGCTCACTTCTGAAAGAAACCAATGAGCTTCCAGATTTTATTACCAAAGTTTAATTGAACAAGCTGGGGTTAGAAGCTCATTGGTTTCTAAGCAGAAGTGAGCCTGATTTTGCACTTTCCAGCCTTAGTAAATAATACCCATTGTGTACTTAAAATGGGGTATGCCTGTATCTTACTTTTTATATATAAATGTTTAAAAAGAGATGCAAGATTAGGTCATGCATGCATTGTCATAGGATGACCCCAAACCGGTTTAGCTTTGCCTAGACATTGTAGAACTGTCCCCTACTGTATGCTAAAAATGTAGATTGTTTATCAATATAATATTGAGTGGTGGCTACACTCCCCATGGACAAAGTAGGAAATTAGCATTCCATGACTTGTGTTTATGGAAAAAATAATGTAAACTGCAAATATATGAAGTCTCCCATATTTTAAGCAAACTGTGGTCTGCCCTTATTTAACATTCCAAAGTAAACGCAAGTTGACATCAAGCACAAACTTTGCAATTATTTTGGTTTATTACATTTTGAAAGAAAATAAAGAGATGAACAAAACAAGGAAGCCTTAGAAGCCAGACATGTTAATTTCAGCAACTAATTAATTTTTGTACATGCTCTGTTGCCCTTGAGTTACTTAATTTAGACCATCTGCAGCGCCTTCCAACAATACAGAATATAAAGACTTAAAGATTTGGATTCTTAATTATCAAACTACGTGGCTCATTATAATTTGTTTATTCTGCAGTACATTAACTTGTCAGCTTCATCACTGCTTGAGCTGTCACTTGGGATTGAAGGCAAATGACTACCTTAAATCAAAGAAAGAAGAATTTTGAAACAACCTGCAACTTGTCCTTTATCTTACCTCTGATGTATACTTTTAGTATTTTAGAAACACCTTTTACAGGTATATTACTTTTTTTTGTAAATTATACCAATGCCCCGTACACACGATCGGACTTTCCGACAACAAACCATGGATTTTTGTTCGAAGGGTGTTGGCTCCAACTTGTCTTGCATATACACGGTCACACAAATGTTGACCAACAATTACAAACGTAGTGACGTACAAGACATACGTGATATCTCCATTACAAATGTTAGATATATCTCCGGCTTGTACTTGACTCTGAGCATGCGTGGACTTTTGTCCGACGGATTTGTGCACACACGATCGGAAAGTGCGACAACAAACATTTATTGGTGGAAAATCTGAGAACCTGCTAGCCAACATTTGTTGGCGGAAAGTCCGACAACAAATGTTCAATGGAGCATACACACGGTCGGACTTTCCACCAACAAGCTCACATCCAACATTTGTTGTTGGAAAATCCAATCGTGCGTACAGGGCATAAGAGTGCCCTTTAAAGAAAATCTTCACTCTCAGTAAAAATGTATAAAACATATATGATTACTATACATATAATTGTCCACAAAAATCAGACATCCCCTGCAGTATGAGTTTCATTTTTGGTGATCTTCGGTCTAAGATTTGTGAATTTCTAAATGGATGCATCTTTCCTCATTAGAATATTGAAATTTGTTCAAGTGGTTGTGAACCTTCCATTCATAAATCAGTTTAAGATATGACATGGTACAACAAACAGCAATTTCTTTGGAACTGACAGATGTAGGAGTCTACAAAACAGTCTCCAAAAAAATCTTGCAATATAGATAACCACTTGACCTCCAGTAGATTTACCCCACTTCATGACCAGGCCATTTTTTGCCATATGGACCTGCGTTATTTCAACTGGCAATTGCGTGGCCATGAAAAGCAGTACCCAGTTTAAATTTATGTAATTTCCCCCCCCACAAATAGAGCTTTCTTTTGGTGATATTTGACCACCACTGAGTTTTTTGTGCTATAAACTAAAAAACCGACATTCTGAAAAAAAATATATAATATTTTTTACTTTCTGCTATAAAACATATCCAATTAAAAAAAAAAAAAAAAGTAAAAATTTAATTTCTTCATAATTCTAGGCCAGTATGTATTCTGCTACATATTTGTGGTACAAAAAAATCCCAATAAGCATACATTGATTTGTTTGCACTAAATTTATAGCTTCAACAAAATATAGGATAAATGCTGGAACTTTTTTATACTAATAATGGCTGCAATCAAGGACTTTTAGCTGGACTGCGATATTGCAGTGGACAATCCAACACTAACTGGCACTTTTGACACTTTGTGGGAACCAGTGAAGCTAAAACAGTGATCAGTGCTAAAAATATGCACTGTTACTGTACTAATGACACTGGATGAGAAGAGGTTAAACATCTACGGCAAGATGGGTTAATTGTATGCCTAACCAGTGTTTATGTGTGCTGTTTTTACTAAGGGGTGTGATGGATTTTATTCCCTTCTTTTCAGGGAAAGAAAACCCATCACATCCCCGCTGACAGGATGGAGCTCTGCCTTGCTTACATATGCAGAGCTCCTTCCAGTGTCTCTCCTCGCCAATCAGCAGATGCCAGCAGACATCCATTGGCCAGCACCTGCTAATCAGCATCTGCTGTGACTAGGCAGAAGTACGGAATTATATATACATGATTCTGGAAAAACAGCTGCCCTGTAGCAGTAAATCTGCTATAGGGCAGTCAGGAAGTGCATAATTAATTTAGAAGACGTTGTTTTTGTCTCAACAAACTGGAGCTTTGAAACTTGTATCCCAATGCATATGCATATTTCTTATGTAAATAAATCATTTTTTTGAGGCTGTCCATAAAATACATGTATTTACCTTGCATACAACTGTATTGGAGAATAACTTTATTTTTGCTGTAAGAGGAGCACCTTCTGCCCTGTGGGTCCCATTGACAAAGATAAATAATTGCTAAGAATGAACAGTTGAAATAAAAACTCACAATTTTGCTCATTAAGCTGCTTAGGTGAAAGCAAAAAGGTTTACTATGCTTTGTCTTTATTTAGACAGTGTTTTTTTTTTTCTTTTACTTTATAAAGTTTGGTTTTATTTTAGTTGGAGCCTCTCTATATATTAGATTCTCTTTCTTCTACTATTTGTGTACCTAAAATAAATCTAAATTTCTAATGCGAAAACCATTCAAATTTCCTCATTTTGTCAGCTAAGGAAATATACTTTTAGCTAGCAAGGGAGCAATGATCTTGTAATTTGCTTTCCATTTTTGTTTATGGAGGATGCTCATGTTATTATAATTTAGGTACAATGAGATTTCAAAAGCCTTTCTGTTTTTCAAGTATAAAATCTCTTAAAAGCTATTATTTTACAGCCGCATCCCAGGAAGCTTTAGCCACTGAGTTAACCACATGTTTATGTCATTACCGAACCATCCAAACAAGAGGTAATTTTGCAGAAGCTTGTCTCCAAGATCTATTAGTTTAGCCACAATCTGCTAACATTTCAACCGCATATAGAGGTATCCATAGGCTCCATTTCACTAGGGCTCAGCCATGGCTACTGATAACAGCAGCCAGCAAAAAATATACATAGAAATCTTCATTTTGAGTAAGCTGAATTTAATCAATAGCGACTAAAAAGGTCAATAAGTGTATAATACAATAAATATTTGTTACAGATCCCATTGTTTGAACCAAAACAAAAATTTCTTTTTTTTTTTAACGGTTGATATTATTATTTATGTTATATTATTATTATACTATTATTACAGGATATACAGTATATAGCACCAACAGTTTACACAAAGCTTTGCAATGTAGCGAGGGGACAGTACAATTACAATACAGTTCAAATACAGAAGGAATAGGAGAACCCTGCTCGTGGAGCTTACAATCTAAAGGGATACACAAAGTTGTTTGCTTAGATATCTTTATAGATAAGAAATGGGAAAGATATCTGTGTCAAGAAGACACCATGCTCCTTTGGTACTGCACTACTTTTTGACTATATAAAGTTTCAATCCAAAGGGATACACAAAGTTGTTTGCTTAGACATCTTTATAGATGAGAAATGGGCAAGATCTCTGTGTCAAGAAGATACCATGCTCCTTTGGTACTGCACTACTCTTTGACTATATAAGGTGTATATGATTTTTTTTTCCAAATTATTTTTAGCAACAGAATAAAATAACTACCGTAGAGTTGGTTTTCGGTCAAGTTCGGTATTGGAAAGGCAGAGGCCATAAAGTTGCAGTAATTCTGTGTTCCTGTGAGGGTTCTTAGGACTTCCATGTCCATATTCAATCTCTGTTTTCCTTGCCTTAATGTCACTTGATATTGCTTCCCATTTGCCAATGCTTCTTTTTGGTTAACACAACTGTAAACCAGAGTGGTTGTGTACAGTATACTACTTTTCACTAGATAAGGGAATACAGTACTTCATATATTTTTTTTCTTTTGGTTGAAGAGCAGAAACATTTGTGTAAATTCCCGAAAAAAATTCTGCATTTAATATTATGGTTACATTACTTTTTTGGCAATAACACATGAGATATAAGAGAGTGAATTACTCAAAGTAAAATGTAGAATGTGAGGTAAATACGGCAAAAAAAATGTGATAACTAATTAAAGTAATTTCACTAAAGAACACACACATTCATTATTTATCACCTAGCAGTAGGCAGTCAGTAATTTAGTAAAGTACAAAATAACAATGGGGGAACTCTGCACTGGCCAGTAAGTTAAAAGTATACAATCTATCGGTGTGGAAATGTTCCGTCCTGAGCTCAGGAATGAAAAGAAATTGAAACATTTGAGTACAATCAGCCTGTTCATACATGGTTCAAATGGTTCTGCATTATTGTGTGTTTGGCTAGGCTCCCAAGAAGTCTCACACATGTGGTATCTCCATAGTAGCAGAAGTAGCAGAAGTAGTAGAATTTGATTTGGGGTGTAATGCCAAGTACACCCATGATATTTGTGGGAAATATCTCAGTAAAGTGACAACTCTGTGGAAAAAAAATTTTTTCATTTTCCAAAAACTTGTGGCAAATAAAAATAAAAATAAAATCTTTCAAAGGCTCAATGTGCCTCTCGGCAAATACCTTGGGGTGTCTACTGTTCAAAAAGGCATAATTTGTTTTTGTTTTTTTTAACTGTCCTGGTATTTTAGGGCCTTTAAATACAGTACATGTATGGTGACTGTTACTTCTGGTGTTAAAGTGGACACAATTAATTATGTGTTCAATATTCTCTGGGTGCTTGTATGTAAACACATCTAATTTAAGTGCTAATTATGCAAACAAATGACATGTGCCATAGTTACTAATTGATAACTTAAATCAAATGTTATAATTCATATATGTGCAATGGTATCCTCTAAAAATGTGATGTTACAAGTATAAAAAATATATAAACTACATTGGTATAAATGTAATCCCAGCAGTATAATAAATACATAAACAATTATTTAAACAGAAAAATGTGTTAAACAGTGCTAGAAAATATTAGTACATAATATAGTGCTTCAACATGAGTGCATATTTCCACAAAATCATGCGGTGTGCTGGTGTCTCCACTCATGCCCCCCCCCCTTTTTACCGCACTCAGAAGAAAGCTCTTCCCACCAGGGGGTAAACAGCATACAGAGAGACACTGCGGAGAACTGTAGTGGATCCCCAAACTACCGGCGCACAGAGCACTTCCGGGATGGTAAGACAGGAGTAGCAAAGCTCAGCTACTCCTGTCTTACCATCCCAGGAATGCCCAGTGTGCCAGTAGCTCGACAATTCGCTCCAGTTCTCTGAGCTTTTGCCGATTTGAAGGTGTATGAGGTAGATGGGGCAGGGGAAGGAGAGACAGATAATTCTTGGATCTGGGACCTATTTACAGCCAGTGTGTGCTATGAATGCTGTTTACCCCCTGGTGGGAGTGCCTTCTGGTGAGTGCAGTAAAAGAGGGGGAGCATGAGTTGAGAAAACTCCACATCGCATGATTTTATGGAAATCCGCACTGATGTTGAAGCACTTTACTCAGCACGATATAATGAACTCATTTTTAGCACTTGTCACTTTTCTGTTTAAATATGTGTTTATGAATTTATTATACTGCTGGGATTACGCTTATACTAACGTACTATTTTGGATTCATATTTTTAGCACCTGTCACTTTTTTTGTTTGAATAAGCACTCATTTGTGAATTTATTATACCATTGGGTTTATGTTTACACTGCATAATATATATTTTTTAAACTTGTAATAGAGGATACCATTGCACATTATAACATTTGATTTCAATTATCAATTGGTAACTATAGCACTTGTAATTTTTTTGCATATTTAGCACTTTAAATTAGGTGCATTTACAAAGCTATGTAAAGCACCTAGAGAGTATTGAACACATAATTAGTTAATTGTGTCCATTTTAACACCAGAAGTAACAGTCTTCTATCTGATAAAGCAGCGCCACTTTCTATCCCCTCAACTGGAGGCAGCAGGTGTGTGTGTGTGTGTGTGTGTGTGTGTGTGTGTGTGTGTGTATATATATATATATATATATATATATATATATATATATATATATATATATATTTATTGTATCTCGCAAAAGTGAGTGCACCCCTCACATTTTTGTAAATATTTTATTATATCTTTTCATGTGACAACACTGAAGAAATTAAATTTTGCTACAATGTAAAGTAGTGAGCCAGAGGTGTAGCTTGAAGCTTGTGGGCCCCAATGCAAACGTTGACCTTGGCCCCCCCACTACCACCCACCACTTCCACCATGTATGCAGATACACTCACCGCACGCCAAGATACTCAAAGTGGCTTAAGAGTTTAGAGTACCCAGAGTTCCTCCTTACATTAGAGGATAGGGATCACCCCTAGAGAATCAGAGGACAGAGATCCCTGCTGGAGAATCCCTGAAGGGACCCCTGAAGGTGAAGGAGCTCAAGGTCCCTAACATCCACCAGCTCCATGATGTTGTCATGGAGGAGTGGAAGAGGACTCCAGTGGCAACCTATGAAGCTTTGGTGAGCTCCATGCCCAAGAGGGTTAAGGCAGTGCTGGAAAATAATGGTGGCCACACAAAACATTGACACTTTAGGCCCAATTTGGACATTTTCACTTAGGGGTGTACTCTTTTTTTGTTGCCAGCAGTTTAGACATTAATGGCTGTGTGTTGAGTTATTTTGAGGGGGCAGCAAATTTACACTGTTATACAAGCTGTACACTCACTAATTTACATTGTAGCAAAGTGTTATTTCTTCAGTGTTGTCACATGAAAAGATATAATAAAATATTTACAAAAATGTAAGGATGTATGTATGTATTGTCACTGAAATGCATAAAATGTCTTATTATCTTTTCCTACAACAGAAGAAAAGCCTCTAAGGGTGGGACTATATGGGCACTAAGCAAAACTTCAAATAGATAAAAAAATATAAATTTATTGGTATAAAAGGGTAAAATCTTATAGGTATAGGGCATACAGAACATCAAGCAAATATATAATATTGGTATAAAAATTATCATAAAAAAGGTTATGACGCCTCACACGTTTTGATGAATCTTCTTCAGAGGTGTCAGAAACACGATGATACAGATAATTGTTCTGAAAGGTAATTGTATACATAAATATACTTGACCAGAGTAATGTATACACAATGAATAAACAAAATGGTACTGTACTAACCCAGTCACAGAACTTGCATCATATATGTATGTCACTATGTTTTAAAACCAAGATTGAGGAGCCACAGGATTTTGCTGGCGCTCATGCCCCACCGGATGCCCACCACCAGGCCACACATGGCCCCTCCTAAGTATCACACTGCAAAAGATCCCCCAATGGTAGCCAGAAACAGTGGGCACAAGGATCATGCAGAATCTGTTGTAAAGGCAGGTTTACATACTCGTATTGAGTTTCCACGACCCCCCACAATTGCCTTAGACCATGTAAGATACATTTTTATCCTATTTTGTCATTTGACCCTCCACTCTGTATTGTGTACATGCTTCTATATAGGATGTCTAGATGACATTGCCTTCACTGTCATTGTTATTCAATCTGTCGTTAATCTCCCCAGATTGGGCCGGGCTTCCTGGTTGCCTTTACAAAAGATTCTTCATGATCCTTGCGCCCACTAGCTCTGGCTACCATTGTAATTGGGCATGCAAACGGCCAAACCAATAGGGTGGCCTGGGTGCGCTGGGCAGAGTGAAAACCCAGAAAAGGGCCAGGTAGTGGACCATGTGAAAGATGGGCAGCAGGAAGGAGCAGCAGCGCAAGCCACAAGTGATGGAAAACAAAGTGGCATATACAAATCTTGTTCCTCACAACATTGAAGACCAAAACATTGCATTAAACTCTTAATAAGCATATCAACAATCAATATTACGAATAACAAGAACAAAATATCAATAAATCTTAGTCACTAAACATCATAATTAGCCCTATAAAAAAAGGGGGGGGGAGCGAGAAAAAGGAGGAGCATAACAATTTTATACAAACAATGGCTAACATTATTTGTCCCATCCTCCTGATACATAACCCTCCAGAAATGGTTTGTATGAAACATTTTCATTTAACCCTGGAAAGGTATTGGCTTTTAATTTAAATATTGACGGGAGTTCACTCTGCAGGAGTTTTTTTATTTCAGTCTCCACCCCGAGAGTTGGGATGGATACTGCCCCAAATTAAGAAATGGATATTGGGAAAAATTCCACCATGTAGAGAGATGACATGTCTCCCCAGGGGGAGTTCGTACCCAGGCCACGCTATTGGTTTGGCAGTTTTCATGCTAAGGATGTGGCGGTATGCCCTCTGCCAGAAATCCTGTATTGTTTTGCCAATGTAAAAACAATTGCAGTCACAAATGGGCATATAAACTATGCATCTGTTCCTGCAATTAGCGTAGTGCTTGGCTTTAAATTTTGCACCATTGGGCAGTGTAGGGTTACAAGTTGTATGCATATATTGGCAGTAGCCACATCCTTCACAGGAGAATGTACCCAGATATTTACAGGGATCTTTTTGTCCTTCCTGGTTCAATTCACCATGTACGAAATGATCCCGCATAGATTTTGTACGTCTAGAAGTAATAGCTGGTACATTAGGGATAAAGGATCTTACAGTGGGGTCGATAGTGAGAAGATGCCAGTGTTTTTAAATAATATTCTGCAGTTGGCTGGTTTGTTGGAAAATTCTGTGATTAGTTGGGTTATAGAGGTATGTGGTGTGGCCGTCTTTTTATAGTGTATTGACTGTATTTGGTTACAGTGCGTTTATATGCTTTTTTGCAGCACTTTTTAGAGTCAACCCTTAAGAGTAAGTGGGGTATCAATTGGTCCTCCTCAGTTTTAAAGGTAAGTTCATCCAAACAATTGCGTTTAATACTCAAATACTGACTATATGGTATCGACTTAATCAATGGTTTGGGGTGGAAACTCATGGCATGAAGTATATTATTACCAGCTGTAGGTTTATTATACAAACAACTGCAAATATTGCCATCCTTATCTTTATAGATGTTGACATCCAAGAAGGGGATGGATTTCATATCAGGAATCTAAGTGAAACTCAGATTAAGTGAATTTTGGTTGATCCTGCCTAGGAATTCTTGGAGAAGATTGGCCACGCCCTCCCATACCACAAATACGTCATCCATGTATCGGTACCATAGGGTCACATGATTGCTAAAAATAGCCATTTCCTCGGATTCAAACAGGGTTCATTCCCATTCTCCCAGGTAAAGGTTTGCATATGATTGGGCACAGAACATGCCCATAGCAACCCCCTGCAAAAAAAATTGTGGTTCGAAATGAAGTCCAATGACATGAGTGCCAGTACAATCCTGTGGCTTCTCAATCTTGGTTTTTAAACATAGGGGGTAATTTACTATAGCAAATATGCAATTGCGCATTGCATTAAAATAGTGCCCAATTAAGGCAATTAAACGTTCAAGTGGGTGAACACGCGATTCCCCGAGCACGCTATTAGCGGCGAACATGCCTTTGTAAATTCAGAATCTGCGCTAATTCTGGGGATCTGCAAGTGCCAATTGTGAACTCCATTGAAGTCTATGGGAACCAAATAGGAAAAATCAAAGTGCCCATTTTGAAGGCTTATTTGCAAAAAATTGACCATAAAAGGGATATGGGGGTCTGGGTACTGCCCTGGGGAACATGTATCAATACAATTTTAAAAAGACAATAGTTTTTTCAAGGAGGAGTGATTTTAATAATGCTTAAAGTGAAACAATAAAAATGAAAATCCTCGGATGCCAACTACATTCCCCTAATAGACAAAAGAAACAAATCGGCTAGCCAAAGTGGAATTGTCCTGGTCCGGCCGCTTAGCATCCTTCAAAATGCTCTTACGCCCTCAAATTTTGTATGTCTTCCAAACGCTTCCTATTCAAATCATTACAATCTCTCCTTAAACAATATATCTGAAGCTCCAAGCAACCTAGATGTGCTAAAATCCTCCTACTGAAACATATGTCAGTAGGCGGAATGGGTCTAATCAACATACAGGACTACTTCCAAGCGTCCATACTTACCCAGCTCAAATACTGGTTTTCACCATCTCCTGATATCCTTTGGAGTGGTATCGAACAAGTTCTTAGTCCGACTCTAGACCTGCGAAATCTCCTGCTACTTGACGTATGGAGACCGCTCCCCCTACGCCAACTCCCACTTACCATTCAAGCTTCTCTCATGGCTTGGAAAGACCTACACAGTTTGACATACCGGTCCTCCAACAAAACACACATCCCTATACCTATAGAGATTCTAACGCATGTATTCCCGCATACCACATACTAAGATTGAATTACCAATGGTATATCTTGTATTGCCAACCAATACAGTGGTAACACCCTTAAACCATTTGAATTTACTTTAACATCCACCGACTTCTATAAACATATTCAAGTTTCTCATTTTTTGAAATCATTAAAATCCTTTCCCATATCCATCAAAACGAAGCATGGCAATTCTACACAAAGCTACCTTCACTAACTCCCTCCCTTATCAAAAAATGGGAACTAGATCTATGAAAATCCATCACACTGATCCAGTGCATTCAGAACTACATATAAAGCCACTAGATGTGCAAACCACTGGAAGCTTTCCCAGAAACTAGCTCAGAGATGGTACCTTACACCGTATAGAATTGCAAAATTTTCTTGCTCCAACTCCCCACTGTGTTGGAGAGAATGTGGTGCTGTGGGAAACATCCTACATATGTTTTGGTCCTGCAAGCACCTCACCAGTTTTTGGAAGAGTTTGTTTTGGTGCATTTAACAAATTACAGGATTTTTGATGACACTAGACCCTGGGATAGCCCTATTCAATTTAAGCATTGAGACCTTCTCTCCTTGCTTTCGCACGGTGCTTACACACATCTTTTTAGTGGCTAGATCATTACTAGCTGGAAATTGGAAATCCAATAAGGTGCCCAATGTCTCGGAAGTACTTGAAATTACACAGATTAATTACACCTATAAATCCTTGTTAGCAAATAAGGACGGAAGGAGGAAAATATTTGACATCCAGTGCAAAATATGGACAGATTGGTTCAAAGTAGAATAAGGCATGTCTTCAGGAATGTATACTTATGATTACTCTAATACTCATAATTTCTCCATACTATTTATTTGGAAATTGACGTAGGGTCCCCCCAAAATCCCTACCAGACCCTTATCCGAGCAAGCAGCCTGGAGGAAGGAAGGGGGCGCTTGTCCCCCTCCCGAACTATACCAGGCCACATGCCCTCAACATGGGGAGGGTCCCCCCAAAAGCACCTTGTCTCCATGCTGATGGGGTGGCGCCAGACCCCGCCTTCCTTTTTGACCCCTCCCACTTCTCATAAGCCCCCATGATGACATGACCCCTGATGACGTCAGACGTTGCTAACGAAATGTGCCGAGTGTTAGTGCGTGATACGTCACTTCTGGCTTTTTGCTTCCTGGAACGCAATTGGCATACTTGCTGTTATTCACGAGCCGCTTGATTTTTACCTAACTGTAAGTGCATATGTTTTTATGGATTAAACTAGGTATATGCTACACCATGAGAAGTTCTCTTTCTCTCTTTGATTTATGATTCATATCATGTTGGCTATCTCTTTCACTGGAGGATCCATCTCTGTGATACTCAGACTTATTTGACTACCTGTAATGGGTGTCATGTTTGTGTGGTGAGTAGGATGTTTGCTTACATTCACAGTGGAAGACGGCACTTCATTCACTACACAAAGTATATTAATTTCACATGATTGGAAAGCTTACCGGTGGCAGTTCATGGACTTTATTATTGATTTATACATGATAGAAATGTAATTTAAATCGCACATTTTTCTTTCACTTTTTAGACCTTGGGTCTCACTATGAGCAGGTTTGTACCCACATTAGTGTTTGTATTCACTGTTATTTTATTTAAATATATTTTTATTTATTTATTTATATTTATTTACCTGATTATCCAGGGTGCATGGTCTTAAAGGGGTCTCTTTCTTTTTCAACATTACACATTCTAGCATTCCTAAAAGCAAAATAGATGAAGTAGAAGCAACATTGTTGCAAAGACAGTTTCTTTGCGAGAAAAATACATGTCATTTCAACATAGAATAAATAGAATAGAATAGAATGAATCTCAACAGAATTTATTTGGGAAAGTTACAGTTGTACCATTAGAATCAATGGCTGAAACTTGCATTGGGCTACATAGCTCTCATTTACACTCCCAAAAATGCTTTTTAACCCAGAGCTCATTTTGGTATTTACTATAACTCTTGGTAAAAAAGCCATGGGAGTTAAAATGTTTAGCACCTAGTTGTAAAGAGACAGGGAATTTAACTCTTCTCAGACTTTTAAAGCTATTTCAGTTTAGAGATAATTTTTTTACACAGTTTAAAAGCAGATTATCTTTAAACAATATACTGCATATTTCAGTACCATTTAGGCAATTATATCATGCTCTAAACATTATTTCCATGTGCAATAGTCGTGGTCTTAACAAGAGTCATGGTTTGGGCGCTATCTGTTTTCAGGGAGCTATAGTAAATTTGTTTTTGAGAATATTTTTTGCACCAGCACTATAGTAAATACCGTCTTAGAGCTAATTAGCGGTAATTGGCAGGTGCCGCTATAATAAATGACCCTCATAGTGACATACATATGTGATTCAAGTTCTGTGGCTGGTTTAGTAGAGTACCATTTTGTATATTCATTGTGTATACATTACTGTGGTCATGTATATTTATTTCTACACTTACCTTTCAGAACAATTATCTGTATCATCGTCTTTCTGACACCTCTGAAGAAGAGTCATCGAAACACATTAGTGTCATAACCTTTTTATGATCATTTTTGTACCAATATTATATATTTGCTTAATGCTCTGTATGTCCTATACGATTTTACTCTTTTGTACCAATAAAAGTGTCACGATCAGGGGTTAGGCCCGAAGACCAATTGCTACAGCAGTTGCCAGACTACCACTGACCAGTAGCATAGGTACACAGGCAGTCACCTTGACAGATGATGCAGGCTCATCTGAGGTATGGCCTCTAAGTACTAACTGGTGTTCACCAGACCTCCTGATGGTGGAGATGGATTTTGCTGCATGTTGGTACCAGGTCGTGGTCCTCGGGATTGCCTCACCAGGAGGTGAGCAACCAGGGGTTCAGTAACGGATAAGCAGGTAAGGATCAAACAGAAGCATGGTCAGTAAAGAAAGCCAAAAGGTCGGTAACAAGTAGTTCATGGTTGGGATCAGGCAGAAGCGTAGTCGAAGAACAAGCCAAGGGTTGATAACAAGCAGTAGCGAATATGGACGGCATCAGGGAAGACAGGAGTGAGATACAGGCTGGAAAAAGCACAATATTCTGGCAAGGAGGAAGTGCAGAGACATGGATTATATCAGGAAGTTCATGGGAGGAGCAAAGAATTCAAGGTTCAGCAGAAATCAAGGCACAAGGC
Organism: Lithobates pipiens; assembly: GCF_037356315.1. Lineage (NCBI taxonomy): Eukaryota > Metazoa > Chordata > Amphibia > Anura > Ranidae > Lithobates > Lithobates pipiens. The sequence goes on from NW_027507764.1 coordinate 198,001,822, forward strand.
ATGGTTATCTAAAGCAGTGGTCATCAACCCTGTCCTCAGGGCCCACTAACAGGCCAGGCTTTATGTATTACCTTGGGGAGATGCAGACTAGAATACTGCAATCACTGAGCAGCAAATTATATCACCTGTGATGTAATTCAATTATCTTGCAAACCTGACCTGTTAGTGGACCCTGGGGACAGGGTTGATGACCACTGGTCTAAAGGATCCAACAAAGCACTGTCCAGCATCTCAGATAGCTCAGGGAGAAGGTTCATTTCCAGGCACAGGTTCAAGTTCAGGTCCTGACAAAATGATATTTTTTATCTATTTGACATTTGTTCAGTGCCCATTAAGTTCCACCCTTAGATGGATTTCTTCTGTTGTACCACATTAGGGATGATGACACTTTATCCACTATAGTCAGAGTTATTAGCTTTTCCTGGGCATTGCAGCAGAGAACACAGGTGACAGGAAGGCTCTACAGGGCTGTGCTCAAATTCTTGCAGGCTGTGGTTGCATTAAGCTATTAGGGCTAGCCACCTCAGTAACTTGTAATGCACTGCTTGTGCTCACCACTTTACCATAAAATTCTGCAGGTCTGGTGTCTAAATGGCCAGTCTGTACTACGCTGCTGGTGTTTGTCAGATCACCAAAAAGTGGTGCAGCGCCAGTGTTTCCAACCTATCAGATTTAAATTCACTGACACATCACCCAAAATTCACTGGCACAGCCACATTTTTACTGTCATTTTCAAAAGTTACAAATTACAGTTTTAAGTGCAAATTTCAGTATTTAGGCTACAAACGAGTACAATATGCAATTAACAATGTGATTTAAGATATATTTTAAGGCAAAAACTATGCAGTATTTCTTATTCTATTTTTAATATAGTATAGTATAGTAAGCTCAGGGACAGAACTCAGGAGAGCAACAAATTAGAATGGACAGGCACACACACATGAAATTGACTCTCACAGTGACACTGACAGCAGTGTGTAGCAGCACAGATGATGATGACACCGAACCAACACAACGTGTCCCCTCCTGAGTCAGTGACAGGTGGTTCCTTCAGTCTACTCCAGTCCAAACAGCACTGACATTACTGCTCCCGGCTTGCCTTGCTCCCCTCCCACAGACCCACACACAAGACTCCAGTTGCTCCGCTCGGCTCACTTGAACCATGAAATCACATGACAAGCTCGGGCACCACCTCCACCTGAACCGCCGGTGTCGTTTGAACACACTGTAGCAGGCACTCCGATAGTCTCTGCCAGCTCTGGACCAGAGCTGGGCATGCACAGTTCCAAGCCGAGCATCCAAGCCATGTTTTTTACTGGCAACCTTTTCCTCTCACTGGCATTTACTGGCAGGAGTAAAAGTGGGAATTTTTTACTGGCTGCCAGTAAAAATACTGACAGTTGGCAACATTGTGCAGCGCTAGTGCTTGCATCCTGTTGCATCTGAGCATAGTTATGTGTTTCTAGCACTTCAGTAACATGGGCCCGGGTATGCCTGTTTTAGCAGGGACCTTTTCACCATCATCCAAGCTATCTTTTAGGGTGCCGCTGCTTTCTACGGGTTCATATTCAGAGCCTGATTCTGACAGTTAGGCCTCCCCTTTGCTCTTATCTGTCAAGCGCAGAATCCTGTACGTCTCCACCTTTTTATGGACATTTTTGGCCACTAACTTTACAGATACCAAAAATTAGCTCCTGGCTAGCAATCAGGGATTTCTTGCATGCTTGGAATAAGATTAACTGCTAATTCTAGCAAAGATCAGGCCAGATCTTGCTAACACTGTAGTTTTGCAAACCACATATCAGAGGTGGCAGTGATCAGAATAATTATATTGACACTGCACTTGTTGGAGGGAGGGCTAAACGCTAGGGCCGGCAGCAGTGGCGGCTGATGCTCAATATTTTGAGCAACCCACCCCGGAAGATAGACAGGAATGTGGCAATACACACCCCCCACGGGAGACGGACAGGAATGCGGCGGTGATCAGAGGCCTCCTTACCCTAGAAATTAGGCAGACATGTATCTGAGCTACAGCTCCTCGCTCTGGGGCCATTGAATCTCCTCCAGGCCGAACAGGAAGTGGGTCCTGACTAAGATCCCATTGCCCGGGAGTTCTAAGTCTCCCTGGCATTCGGGCCTCAGGAACTGCTTCCTGATTGGCCAGGAGGAGAATCAGGAAGACAATAGTGAATATTAATTTGCTATTGTGACACAACTGATTGGGCTTAGGTCGCAGTGCTCTGCACCCCAAAGCCCACCCTTTTTTTTTAAACCAATTAGTACCTCAGGTTCTAATCATGTGCTTAAAAGAAAAAAACCCTATTAAAATCCATGCGTCTGGCGCTCTACATGTAGGTTAGGGGGTCGGATGCATTGGTGGGGGGCGGCACCGGGTGCCCCCTATGGACAGGGCACCACTGGTTGGCAGTGATATTGAAACACTGCATTTTTGGGAACACACACTAGTATACTTCTGATCGTGGATACAGACACCATGCTAGTAATGGCTGCTATAGTGTGACTGTGATAGTGTGGCAGGCAATCAGAGACTGGCTGGGAGGGACACTAACTGATACTGACACTATCTGACATCGCTAGTGACACTAATCAGTGAAAATACTGTACACTCTCACTGTACTAATGACACTGGCTGGGTGACAGGGGTGATCAGGAGGGCAATCAAGGGGTTAACTGTGTTCCTAACAAGTGTATGTGTGCTGCTTTTACTCACAGATCTGGCTGGGTCTCAGTTACCGTTTAGAACTGAGACCAAGGAGAAAGAACCAGCTAGGTCCTGTGTGTCCTGTTTACTAACACACAGATCTCTGTGCCATGGTTGGCCACATCGATCAGCAGGTTTACAGCCACAATCATTGGCTGTGGCCTGCTGACAAACTTGTGCTGTGTCCAACCACAGCACAGAGCAGTAGGGGCACGTGCATGCCTGTAATGCAGGAAGTTCGGTGTGATGTATCGATATATCGTGGTGCAAAGGGGGGCCGCCGGCCAGCTGGTTGGTTGGCAAGTGTTTGACAAGTGGTTAAATCTTTATTCATTTTACATACCTTTTTTTTTATATATTTCTTTACATTTTCATGCGGACCACACTGTCAGGAAATGTGTCAGGTGTTGCAACAAACTACAACATTGCCGGAAGTGCTTGAGCAGTTACGTCAATATTTCTGAGAATTGAGAGAATTTGAACTATGTGAAAATAACTGTTTTAAACCTCCCTGGCAATGGTGTATCTTCTTCCAACTTCGTCACTGTTGTTTTTCCTGTTTAGCTTGGTCTGCGTGAATATGTGGAGAAATACATAAAGGCACGTGTAATAAATAAAAGAATGAATACAATAAATGTTATCATTACATGGAACTTCACCCCAGTGGCCCTTCAACACACAACACTACATACCCCAAGATCCAAACACCTTCATGGTTATATTTCTGTGTCTGCACTCTGTTTTATCATCCTGGCTGAGGGTACAATTCGCACGGAGCAAGCTTCCCAACATATCTCGACAGGAGTGTTTTCAAAAATTCCAAAATTTTAATGAAGTCATGTGACTCAATGCACAAAGGACAAGGGCAACCAGTGCCCAGAGCGAGGATGGCAAATTGCGCCCCCCCCCCCCCCCACCAGTGCAGATGTATACTCAAAAGTTCAAACCTCAGATACCCACCAAGAATGAAGGCAGCTTCTCCATCTTCCCCTTTCCAGTTATGTGATATGTCACATGACAAGAGGGGACATGAAGTGGCACCATGCTGAGACTGAGCTGTGTTCTCGGGGGTTGTCCTCTCTCTCCTACCCACAGTAGGAGTCTAGTGGAGAGAGGAGAGAGCAAAATCCTCCCTCCAGCAGCTATTGAGGCTCTTGCACCTTCAAATGGGAGTAACGGTGAAGTAAATTCCCTCAACAGGCACATTGCTAGGTGGGTCAAAGAACTGAGGCACCTATGGGCACATTGAGTGCCATAATGATGTGGTGTGCATAGTGTGGGCAAATTGTTGTAACAGTGGTAAGGGCTTAAAGGGGTGTGGTTAAAAAAACCTGAGCCTACGCTACCTTAGGAAATGAGTGCCTAACACACAGTGCTAGGGTCAGGAGTAATGTAGAGAGTGCAGACTTGCACCCTTAAAAAAGAATAAACTATATCCATTAGCAATGCAGGAGTCCTTAAAGTGGAACTATACTCACCGTCTCTCCAGGGCTGTGATGTCCCATAATTCCCCGCTGGCGGCTGACATTTCTGGCTGGTTGGCTTCCATGTGCTAATCTTTAGCCATTTTCATTGGCCCAACGGAGATGACGTCATTCCTGTGCATGTGCAGGAGTTCCTTCATCTTTACATTGCCAAAATTATACACTGAGATGCGCATGTGCAGCTCAGTGTACAATGTGTACAAGCAGATAAGGAAGTTTAGTATGCCTCTTCTGCATTAAAAATCTTTTCTGTTTGCCGATTTGTCCCCTATAAAAAGTGCTAATGCATGGGTATTTATTAAATAATTCATAGATGCTGTATAAAAAAACACAAATTATCTTGATTATGATTACATAAAAAACAAAGTGCTTAAAAACTAAAATAAGGCCTTCACACAGGGTGTACTACAGTGTACACCCATACACGGGCTTTGTTCATCAGCATGGGAATGTACAGGTGTTCCATGCATCTTAATGCAGGCAGTCCCATTCATGTCAGTTGGGACCAGGGGTGGACTGACCATTAGTGCACTCGGGTACTGCCCGAGGGCCCAGGGCCAGTAATGAGCCTAATGAGAGGCCCTGTCACTGCACCTCCACTTGTTGCAGAGTACCAGCAGAGCGGTCTCTGTACATGCTGCGCTCCTCAGCAGTCCTAGCAGATCAGTAACATGTAATCGGTCCCCCCCATACTCCCCGCATACACAGACTCCCTTTCCTGAGGACAAGACAGAGACAACAGAGACCATTCAGACTGGCGAGCCCACTGTCTGGCCACAGAACTGGGAAAACCCCTCTTGGAGAGCCATGCATGGCAACCTTGCCCCTCCTCTGCAGCCCTGATCTCCCATTCATTCTGTTGCGGCCCCAGCTGGGATGAATTGGAGATGATCCTGTGTGTGGATGGATCTTGCCTTCTGAGTGCAACTCACATGGGTAAATGATTGACTGGACGCGGACTCCCATACAGTGCATGCACTGCTGTGAAAGCGGGTATGGAGGCAGCAGTTTTAAACATACAGCATAGAGTAGCTCAAGATCCTGGCTGCCTGAGCCCAGGGGAAAGCAGCTTGGGGACATAATTGTGAGTAGCAAACATACTGACCCCTGTCCTCTATCACCGTCCCATTCACCCCCTCCCTCTTTCACTCCTCTCTCTCTCACCCCCTACCCCCTCTCTCTTGCTCCCTCACTCTCTCACACCCCCCTCTCACCCCTAACCCCTCTTTCACCCTCTCTCTCACCCCCTATTCCCCTGTCTCACCCTCTCTCTCCCCCTTCTCACCCCCCTCTCTCATTCTCACTTACCCCTACCCTTCTCTCTCACCCCCTCTTTCTCTCTGTCTCACACCCTCTCTCTCACCCCTTCTCTCTCTTACCCCCTCTCTCTCACCCCCTCTCTCTCTGGCCCCACCCCCTCTCTCAACCCCCCACTCTCTCTTTCACCGACTCTCTCACCCATCTCTCTCTCACCCCATCTCTTTCTCTCTCTCTCTCACCCCATCGCTCTGTCTCACCCCCCTTCTCTCTCACCCCCTCTTTCACCCTCACCCCCTATTCCCCTGTCTCACCCTCTCTCCCCCCTTCTCACCCCCTCTCTCATTCTCGCTTACCCCTACCCTTCTCTCTCATCCCCTCTTTATCTCTGTCTCGCACCCTCTCTCTCACCCCTTCTCTCTCTTACCCCCTCTCTCTCACCCCCCTCTCTCTCTGGCCCCACCCCCTCTCTCAACCCTCCACTCTCTCTTTCACCGACTCTCTCACCCATCTCTCTCTTACCCCATCTCTGTCTCTCTCTCTTTCACCCCCTCACTCTGTCTCACCTCCCCTTTCTCTGCCTCACTACCCCTCACCCCTATCTCTTACACCTCACCCCCTCTCTTTCACTCTCTCTCTTTCTCTCACACCCCCCTCCCCCTCTTTCAACCCCTCTCTCTCTCTCATCCCCTCTCTCTCACTACCTCTCTCACCCCTTCTCTCTTCCTCACCCCTTTACTACCCTCTTTCACCCCTCTCTCTCCCACCCTACCCCCTCTTTTCACCCCCTCTCTCTCACCCCTTTCTCTCTCCCTCACCCCCCTACTCCCCTCTTTCCCTCCCCCTCCCCCTCTCTCTCTGGCCCCTACCCCTTGTCTCTCACCCCCTCTCTCTCTCTCACACCCCTTCTTTCTCTTACCCCCTCTCTCTCTGGCCCCACCCCCTTTCTCTCACCCCCCTTTTCTCTCTATTACCTCCCTCTCTCTCATCCCCTTTCTCTCTCTCTCTTGCCCCACCCCCCTCTCTCTCTCCCACTCCCTTTCACCCTCTCCCCTTTTTCACCTCCCTCGCTCCCCTGACCACCCTCCCCCCCAATCTCCCTTTCCTCCCTCTCTCTCCTAACTTCTCATCTCCCACTTCTCTCTCTCCCTTCTACTCCTATCTATCCTTCTGCTCCTCCCTCTCCCCCCCTTCTGTCTCTACTATACAATGTAATTAGCAGGTTCTACCATCAGCCCCCGAAAAGCCCACCCAATTTTTGTTGTGGCGCAATGCATGCACCACACTTTTAGGGCCCAAGTTATGATCTTATACACAGGCCACTGCTTTCATAAAACACTCTGCGCAGAGGCCATCTTTAAGTGGAAGTGCCTGAACAGCTTCTACAGAAGAAAGACAGGAACTTCCATGCAGGCCATGCTGTGGTAGATATTTAACCGCCCCCAATTGAGCTGCAGTAACCAAATAATCAGGCTCATGGAGGTTCCCAGAGAGATGGTTAGGAATCCGTCAGGCACCTGACAGGTTCTCAGATGGCTGCCACCTTTGAACCTGTCAGGTGTTCAGTGGTTTCCCAGCAATGCCAATAAGAATCTCCACAAGCCAAAGCTGCAGAGAAGAATTAGGCATTGGTCCATTCTTGAAAATGAATGCCCGGCAGCTTCCATATTTTGCTGATAGGCCCTTCTGTGCAGCTGAGCTGCAATATGTGGAGGATAGCAGCCACAAACGCATGTAATGTGGGTATTGCAATATGAAGGTGGGGCTTTGTGTAGCTTCAGTGTGGGAGGGGACATAGGGGGCCCCATGATCTCCAATTGCCTGGGGGCCCCATAAGTTGTCAGTCCGTCCCTGGCTGGGACACAGTGGCTACATGGATTTAGCGACTGCTCCCAATTTGATATTGGTGCGGGTGCATGGCCTCAAACTCAGATAGTCATATGCCCCATATGAATGAGGCCTAATAGTGATAACAGAATGCTTTAATATACATATAAAATCAGTGTTCAATAAGATTAAATACTTGCTTGCCCAGGCACTATGGATAATGCACCTCTTTCGAAGCAACACCCCACAACGCAACTACCATTACACATATCTGCATGCCACTATGTTATTTCATTTTATTGCATAGTGATTTTACTGTGTATGTGTACTGTGTGTTAAGGGGCATCATTATTACTAAAAGTTAAAACCATATGTTTTAAATATTGTCAACTACAACTGAATCAGCAGTATCTTCTGAAAAGAGATCTGTATTTAGATTTATTTTTTGTGTTTGACACGCAGTGAGGAAGCGTCAGTGTTGATTCTGTCGACTAAAACGACTAAAAAACATTTTAGTCGAATAAATGAATATTATTTTAGTCGATTAAAATACGACTAAAACTAAAACAACTGAAATTACTAAATTACGACTAAAACTAAAATGCCATTTTAGTCAAAAGACTAAAATGGGACTAAAACTAAAATGCCATTTTAGTCAAAAGACTAAGCCCTTGTACACACAGTCGGACATTCCGACGGAAAATGTCCGATCAGACCGTGTTGTCGGATAATCCGACCGCGTGTGGGCTCCATCGGACTGTTTCCGTCGGAATATCCGACCGACAAAGTTTTAGAGCTGGGCTATAAAATTATCCGACAACATGGTCCAATCGGACTTTTTCCGATCGTTTGTAGAGAATTCCAATCAGACAAAGTGCCACGCATGCTCAGATCAAATTCCTAGACCAAAGCTGTATGCAACACCAGTTTCGGACAAAATCCATCAGACAAAAACCGACGGATTCTGTTGTCGGAATGTCCGACCGTGTGTACAAGGGCTAAGACTAAAACTAAATTTAAATTTGACTTCAAAATTAACACTGGTCTGTAGTGTTCAAATCTCAATGTAATAATAAATAATTTATTAGATTTTTTCACTCCAGCGGTACATAAGGAGTTTGAAAATTGTAGAGAATTGTTAACTAATGCATTACAATTGATTTACACCCATTCGATTTTAGACGACTAAAGTTAGTTTTAGTCGACTAAAATATACTGGAGATTTTAGTTGACTAAAACGTAGGACATTTTAGTCTACTAAAATGTACTAGAGATTTAGTCGACTAAATACGACTAAAACTAAAACAACTGCAGACGACTAAAATGGGACTAAAACTAAAATACCATTTTAGTCCTAAGACTAATGCCTTGTACACACGGTCGGACATTCCGACCACAAAATAAGTCTGATTTATTCTGACGGATTTTGTCCGAAACTGGTGTTGCATACATACGGTCGGACATAGTTGTCGAAAAATCTGATCTCTCGGAACGTGGTGACATTAGTTGCATACGACGGGACTATGTAGAGGCTAGTAGCCAATAGCTTTGGTCTCGTAATTTGATCTGAGCACGCGTGGCACTTTGTCCGTTGGCATTCTCTACAAACGATCGGAAAAAGTCAGATGAGATTTTTTTGTCGGAAAATTTTAGATCCTGCTCTCAAATTTTTTCCCTTGGAATTTCCGATGGAAAAAGTCTGATAGAGCCCACACACAATCAGATTTTCCCACAATATAATCCAATCGGACCTTTTCCGCCGGAATTTCCGACCGTGTGTACAGGGCATAAGACTAAAACTAAATCGAAATTTGCTGCCAAAATTAACACTGTAAGTCACCTCCACACAACCTGTTTTAACCCTCTAAATGCTGTACTGCTGCACTGCAACTGCATGCATTGTTGGGAGGTCGTTTGATTGAGTTGTGTTCGGCAGGCAGTAGTGCACACTGAAAGTATCGAGAGTATAATTCCTGACATGACTGCAAAGCAAAGCTCCGCAGCTGTGCAAAGAGCACATCCCCAGCTACTGCCTCCTTAGCTTAAGGCACCTTTTACATGGGGTGGACTCTGTTTGCTCAGCAAGGGATCTTTCCACTGTCGGAGGGGAAATGGATCTTGTTCCAAATGTTTTTAGCAGGTCAGATTGGACTTGTGTCCGTTTACATCTGCCACTCCCTAGAGGAGAATAGAGGGTTAGACAAAAGGGGCCTAAGGGGGAGCCATGAAAAGTCAGCTGCATGTTTTTATCATAAATCTACTAGCACATCTCCTGGTGGCTTCTGTCTTACATGTCTTACAGGTAGTGGGTGGGCAGGTGGGTGGGACAGAAGCCATCAGAAGATGCAGGACTAGACCTAGGGAGGTCAATGAAAAGTACTTAGAGGTGGCTCAGGGCTTTGTGAGGCCTTAGGCAAAACTTAGACACAAGGTCCCACTCACGCCAATAATGGGAAAAATAATTCAAGCGATAAAAGTTAACTGTATAAGGAGGGTACAATACAAGAGGCAGCAGGTAGGCACAGTACAGGGGGCAGGATGGTACAGTACAGGAGGTGGGTAAGTGGACACAGCCTCTCCATAATAATATTTACTAGCCACCTAGTGTCAACCTAACATTTTGCCCATTTAGGATAAACCAATCTGTTATCTTGATAACCCATCTCATTTAATACTTACCTTTTCAAAAATTTTCTGTCAACTTTATTCTTTAAAAATAAGAAACGGCTGCACCTCACGTGGGCTCCAATTAAAGTTTATTGGAATATGAAAATTTCCAAAATGACACCAGAGGACACCAGCAGTGGTCAAGGTAGACGCGTTTCACACAACAGAAATGTGCTTAATCATGACCATGTAGACAGCACAGATGGGCACTGAAAGGTGGCACTGATAGGCAGCACTGATGGGCACTGGTAAGCGGAACTGATGGGCACTGATAGGCAGCACTGATAGGTGACACTGGTGAGGAGGCACTGATAGGCAGCACTGATGGGCACAGATAGGTGGCACTGATGGGCACTGCTAGGCAGCATTGATGGGCACTGATAGGTGGTACTGATGGGTAGCACTGATGGGCATTGATAGGAAGCACTGGTAGGCACTGATAGGCAGCACTAGTGGGCACTGTTGGGACTGCACTGATAATCAGGACACTGATAATCAGTGCCCTGATTATCAGTGTAAAAGTCCCTTTTACACAAGCTGGTTATCGGCTCTCTCATCCTCTCCTCACACTGTAAGCATGAGTAAAGGAATGCTGATATCCGGCTTGTGTTTACATCATGATCAGCTGTGTGGACACAGCTGATCACATGGTAAAGGGCCGCTGTGATTGGCCCTTTACCCCGATCTCTTATCAGCTGTGTTCTAAGGACTGCGGTGGGCACGTAGTGGGCGCGACCTTGGGAGCACATCATATGACGCCCTCCCAGAACTGGACTGCCCCAATGTAGCAATCATTTAGCTATAGCATGGTTGGGAAGTGGTTAAAGAGTAACTCAATTTTTGTTGAGAACAAAAAACAAACAATCCCCTCTAGGTAATCTGTACATTCAGGGATGTCTTTAAGGCTGGATTCACACATGTGCGGTGGGAATTCCAGCTCCGTTTTCTCTGCAAAGAGAAAAAGCAGTTGTTCAGCAATTCCTCTCCATTGTATCTGCGGAGCAGCTGAGCAGGGAGAGGGGGGAGGTGTAGTTAGAAGGGGGAGAGGATTCTTGTTCTGCAAATCAGATGCATTCCCATAGAAGATTATGTGCCTGCAATTCACACCGCAATGCCAAAAAATGCACATTTTTTTTGGGCAACGCGGAGTGCGAATGCAATGCACATATGTGAACCAGCCTCATTCAAATGAACAGATTTTAAAATGTCCTGTGAATTGGATGCAGTGTAGACCACATCCAATTTGCATAGGCGTCACCCAGCCTAAGGCAGGGCAAATGGGGCGGCTAGCCCTGGCCCTGTCAATGCTGTGGGGCCGGACATCCTAACAATGGCTCCCTGTCACATAGTGCAGCTGTAGCTGAAGGAAAAGTGAAGCAGTGATCGAAGGTGTCCATGCCTGACAGAGGAGCTGGTCAAGTGGAGAGACACACTGACAAGCAGTGGCAGAGAACGGAGGAGTGAGGAAGAATCACATAGAGGAGACAATTGCATTCCTAAGGCAGCAAAGATAAGGAAAGCCGGCGGTGCGAAAGTTACAATGTGAATTAGAACACGTGCTTGGCTGAGCTGACATTTGCTTGCTATGTCTGTACATACACTGGTTGGCATGGACAGCAGACAGCTGGTATGTTTTGTTATTAGCAATCTGAATGAGATAGTTTGCTCTGCTGAGTGGAACTTTCACTTCTTTAGCTGCTAAAGTCCAGTATCTCTGCCTCTCTGCTTGCTATGCTCATTGACAGTACTCTTTTGAAGTTAATCCTGGTCGGCTTCATTAACCCCATCTTTTCTGCCACATGTTTAATTCTGCTGCAATGCAAGACAACACTTCTACTCTGACAAGGTGACTGCTGTGTGAGTTTGTAGCATAACCTATCTAACAATCAAACGGTGAGCAGTAATTTATGTGCAATAACCTCTAGCAATCAATCTGTTATCTGTAATGATGTGCAGTAATCTCTAGCAACCAATCAGTGAGTGGTAATTATGTGTAGTAACCTCTAGCAACCAATCAGTGAGTGGTAATGATGAGCTGTAACCACTAGCAACCAGTGAGCAGTATTATGTGCAGTAACCTCTAGGTACCAATCAATGAGCGTTAATGATGTGCACTAACCTCTAGCAAATTTTTGTCTTACAAAAAAATAAAAGGTCCGCTCTCAAATATAGGTGTGTAGAAAATCATCCAGTGGCAGGACAGTTCTGCATCAGGCTTACATATTAGGACACAATGCACAGGAAGGTGTTATCCTACAAAAAGATAGAGTCCCCTGCAAGTATAGGGCTAACCAACCTATGCCAAACATTTATTTTCACTATGGGAGTGTGTTAAATGTGAGTACTATAATGTGGGGTGGTTTTGTTGAACACTGTGTTGGCATCACAGTTGCATAGCTAATCTGCTCAAAAAAAGACATAAGTCCATCCTGTCCATCCAACAGAAAAAAAACACACACACACACACACATACACACACACACACAAATTTAAAACCTCTATTCACACTATCCTATGCCTACAGTTTACTCAAGGAAGGCAAACCCCCCCCCCCCCAAAAAAAAAGAATAATCCAATTTGTTTGAACAGGGGGAAACAAATCCTTCCTAATTCCCCAAGAGGCAATTGGGTATTCCCTGGATCAACCTTACCTATAAATATTAGTGTCCAGTTATATTATGTGCATTTAGGAAAGAATCCAGGCCTTTTTCTTTTCTTAAGCCTCATACACAGGATCGGATTGTTGGCCAACAAAATCAAAATCACGGAATTTTGTCAGAAGGGCGTTGGACCAAACTTGTCTTGCATACACACAGCCACACAATTGTTGGCCAACAATTATGAACTTAGTGATGTACTAGACGTACTACGTTATTTTTTAGCTCTTTAGCGCCACCCTTTGAGCTCCTTCTGCTAATGTTGTGTTAGTAGAAGTTTGGTGAGTGTTGATTCGCGCTTTTTATTTCGTGCTTTTCATTTCACACTTTTCATTTCGCGCTTTTCAGTATGTGCTTTTCAGTTTGTGCTTTTTAGTTTGTTTCTGACTGGCCGTTCGTCAACCAGAGATGTTGTGGAATCGGAGGAGATAACCTGTTATTTATTATTGGCCTTGGAGTTATTGCTTTGACATTATTTTTTTGGGTTGAATAATGATTTGATTTGTTTTTTTTTTCATATTTTTGGATGCATAAAATTCACTTTTTAGTTAAGTTGTATTGGCAGATAGCATGTCTAATTTTATTTGTTTTCTTTTTATAATGCACAATAAAAGAAATTGTGGATAATAATACTTGGCTATGTGTTTTACTTCAAATGACAATTTGGGAGTAGGCAGGTTTACTTTAAAAAATACAATGTAAAATTAACAAGGGACACCAACATAGTTGTATCTTTGATCTTAAAAACTATGGGATAATGGTGTTGTGGTAACTTGCCCAAATAAAAAAAAAAAAGCATAATAATATTATTCTTGATATCACTAGAAAAAAAAAGCCTTTGAAAATTTGTTTGCAATAACTCCATCAGTATCACCAGCAAAGCAGTTTCATTATTATCCCATTAAAGAAGAAGAGAATATGCGCTGCATTTCGAGATTTCATAATTTGCCATGTTACAAATGTTAATTCTAAATTACGAACGCTAGTTTACAAGACCGATCGCTTCTGGCTCGTCCTTGCTTCCGAGCATGCGTGTTTGTACGTTAGACTTTTGTGTACACACGCTCGGAAAATCCAACAACACACATTTGTCCACGTAAAATTTGAAAACCTGCTAGCCAACATTTGTTGGCGGAAAGTCCGACAACATTTGTCCGATGGAGCATACAAACGGTCGGATTTACCGACAATGGCATGTCAGCGAACATTTCCCATCGGAAAGTCCGATCGTGTGTACGAGGCTTTACAGTACAGCTGCCTGATGTGAACAATAGGAAGCTCCAAGTTCAGATGGTCAGCAACAAGTAAATGAAGTGCTTTACAGCATAAGTCCTTATCAAGTCAATATGAAAAAATAATTTAGTTAAAAAATAAAAGCCACCCAAAAAAAAAATGAAAAAAGATCAAATTAAAATATTAAAGTCGAGTTGCCTGTGGTGGGGGGTTAATATGATTTATAATAAATTGTTTACTCAGATACCTAGGCAGCATCAAATCAGATGTCAACTGTCTCCACTTGTCTGGTTTCTCCATTGAAACGGACAGGACATTGGTATGCTTCCATGGACAAGCATAGAACCATCATATTTCAGTGACTCACTCAGAGTGCAACGTTTGTTATGCCAAATTCTATAAGAATGTGCTACTATTCTCCAGCACAAATGATCTCATGAAATGAGCTACATGAAAGGATTCAGGAAGAAGACAGTGCCATTTTTCCACATTGCATTTCAACGGCAATTTCAATTTAACAGCTTAAAATAACAAAACGAATATCCCTTAGATGTACACATGTGTTATCAGATGCAACCAGTGAAATATGGGAAAAGTTAACATAGCAGTGTGCATTTCATATTGCTGTCTACAATACATAGATTCTTCTTGTGTTCCTTGGTCCATATGTAGTTCATACGTAATCTAGACATGTGTGGTTCCTTTCGTACGAATCGAAAAGTCATACGAATTTCCGAAAATTGGTACATTCGGAAGCACCCAAAATACAAATTTCTATGCTTCCGAATTGTATATGAAATATGAAATTTTGTTGACGAATTTCGGATCCAAATTCTGTTACAACGGAAACATGACTGGTGTTTTGTTGACCAATCAGAGGTTTTCTTCTGCTGCTGAGTGAAGGTTGGGAAAATTACCTTTTTTAATATGGCAGTGGGAGACTGGTACTGTTAGTCGATGGCAGATTCAGAATCAGACAAAATAAGAATGTTCGTTAATATAGTCTTATTATTGTCGTAATAATTACGATTATTCGTTATGATGAAGTTAAAAACCCAAGAAGTCAGCACAGCACAGTGATGGTGGGAGCCCCTCATAATGGGCACAGCGGGGGTACAGACCTGGGAACACAGTACAGGGATGGTGGGAACCACTCATAATGGGCACAGCGGGTGTACAGACCTGGGAACTCAGCACAGGGATGGTGGGAGCCCCTCATAATGGGCACAGCGGTTGTACAGACCCGGAAACTCAGCACAGGGATGGTGGAAGCCCCTCATAATGGGCACAGTGGGTGTATAGACCTGGGAAGTTAGCACAGGGATGGTGGAAACCCCTCATAATGGGCACGGTGGGTGTACAGACCTGGGAACTCAGCACAGGGATGGTGGGAACTCCTCATAATGGGCACAGCGGGTATATAGGCCCGGGAAGTTAGCACAGGGATGGTGGAAACCCCTCATAATGGGCACAGTGGGTGTACAGACCTGGGAACTCAGCACAGGGATGTGGGAACCCGTCATAATGGGCACAGCGGGTGTACAGACCCAGGAACTCAGCACATGGATGGTGGGAACCCCTCATAATGGGCACAGCAGGTGTAAAGACCCGGGAACTCAGCACAGGGATGATGGGAGCCCCTCCTAATGAGCACAGCAGGGGTACAGTACCAGGAGGAAGTCAGCACAGCTCAGGAATGGTGGGAGCCACTCCTAATGAACATAATGAGTCAACGACTGCCATATTGAGAAAGATATTTTTTGCTTTTTAAAATACATCATAATGAACGTTCGTAATTGTTACGAAAAGTTAACGAACGTAACGATAATAATACTAATTAACGGCTAATATGAAACGTAATGAAGCGCAACAAATTTATTGACGGCGCACATGTCTAACGTAATCCTTATTATATAAAGCATTTGAAACAGTTTAGTGTTTTTTTTATTTACTGCAGGAGTAAGCTATGCATAAAACAAATCCCTCCAATTGAGGCAAATTCAGATTGTTTATTTGATTTCCGTGTTGTGAAAGCAATACACATTTCTAACATTCTTGCAATTTTTTTTATCGATACTTGGACTGTGGAATTTAGAATGCTTGCAAAATATAAACATTTAAATTATAGGGGCTGATTTAGTAAGGAGGTAGTTAGTATTCACCCTTTTCTGATCACTTAAGTCAAATCAGGTTCAGGGGGTATTGTTTTTATGTTTAAAGCTGAACTCTGGCTAAAACTATCTTTTGACATGCTCACTGTAAAAAATAAATTCACACTAATAGTTTCCTTCATGTGTGGGGTACAGAGTTATGTACAATTCTGACTTTCATTCGCCACCTTACAGTTCAATCAGCACCAAACATCCAGAACTGAGTGTTAAAGTGTTACTAAACCCACAACAGTAAAAGCAGCCTGTATATGCAGTAAAGCATACTTGTTATACTCATTATGGAACCTAAGGGGTTAATCCTCTGCCTTGTGTAAAAAGACTGTTTGATCCTGTCTTCTCTGGTCCTCCTCTTCTTTTACTGTCCCCAATCCATCTGCTCACAGAACAGAGCCCTCAGATGCAATCTGTACATGCTCAGTTTGGTGTGTATTGCTAGAGAGTTTTTATATTTTTGGGAGGGTGCATGTGACCAGCACAGAGCCACTCAGCACAGGCAGATTACAGGTGTTTTACTGCTTTTTCTTGGTCACTTCTCAACTCAAAACGCTTGCACAAAATGCTACAAAAATGCCAGAAAAAACAACCAAAAATGCCTGTGAAAATAGCAATGCCTAGATGTGAACGGAGCTTAACTCTCAGAATTGGAGTAAAAGTCGTTAGGACAGTCTGACTATCACTGCCGCATAAGAGAAACATTTTAAAACTGTCTGTGCTGGAACATGTTTTTTCCTTCACTTTGAGGAAAATGTGGTATGTTTGGGATGATATGAGAATGCTATTGATGTCATAAAAATTACTTACTGTATTTTTCGCTCCATAAGACGCACTCAATACCTGGCTGATGTCGGCGCGGCCGTGAGGTGTCTACTTTCCAAAATGGGGTCATTTGGGGGGGTTTGTGCCATTTTGGCATTTCATGGCCTCCGAAACTGTGATAGGCAGTGAGGAGTGAAATCAAAAATGTACACCCTTAGAAAGCCTGAAGGTAGTGCTTGGTTTCAGGGTCCTGCACGTGGCTAGGCTCCCAAAAAGTCTCACACATGTGGTATCCTCATACTCAGGAGAAGTAACCGAATGTATTTTGGGGTGTAATTCCACATATGCCCATGGCATGTTTGAGCAATATATCATTTAGTGACAACTTTGTTTAAAAAAATAAATAAAAAATTTGTCTTTTTCCCACAACTTGTGCCAAAATATAAAATATTCCATGGACTCGACATGCCTCTCAGCAAATAGCTTGGGGTGTCTACTTTCCAAAATGGGGTCATTTGGGGGGTTTTCAACTGTCCTGGCATTTTATGCACAACATTTAGGAGCTTATGTCACACATCACCCACTCTTCTAACCACTTGAAGACTAAGCTCTTTCTGACACTTTTTGTTTACATAAAAAAAAATTTTTTTTTGCAAGAAAACTACTTTGAACCCCCAAACATTATATATTTTTTTAAGCAAAGGCCCTACAAATTAAAATGTTGGTGTTGGTGTTTTATTTATTTTTTTCACACAGTATTTGCACAATTATTTTTTGGGGGGAAAAAAACACACTTTTTAAAATTTTAATGCACTAAAACACATTATAATGCCCAAATGTTTGATGAAATAAAAAAGACATGTAAGTACATGGAAACCAAACACGACATGTTTTAAATCTGAGCACAAACTTGCAGCGGCGACAAACTACATACACTTTTAAAAGCCTTTACAGGTTACCACTTTAGATTTACGGAGGAGGTCTACTGCTAAAATTACTGCTCTCGATCTGACTTTCGCGGTGATACCTCACATGCATGGTGCAATTGCTGTTTACATATGACGCCAGACCGACGATTTCATTCGCCTTTGCGCGAGAGGAGGGTTTTTTTTTTTTTTTAAACTGTTCCTTTCATTTTTTTAATTATCATTTTTATTGTTATTTCAGGGAATGTTAATATCCCCTATGAAAGCAATAGGTAGTGACAGGTACTCTTTTTTTGAAAGAATTGGGGTCTATTAGACCCTAAATCTCTCCTCTGCCCTCAATGCATTGCTGGTCTTTGTTGGGCATATGCATTGTAATCCTGTTGGCTGAACGAAATAAAAAAAGAGATTGATCGGTGGCCATTAGAATACCTCCCTTCATCCACCTACTTCTAATGATGGGCATACATGCACCATTTTGTTTTTAACTGGTGGTGAAATCACCTCCTACAGCACTGGAGTGACGACTTTATGTATCGTGGGAGCAAACTCTGTTGCTGTCAATATAAATAAATCCACGCTGCAGCTGATTGGCGTACCTGCTAAGCAAATGATGGTTAACAATAAAACAAACATTACAGTATAACATACCATACCTGCAAAGCAAATACAATAAAACATAGTAAAAATAAAACAGAGAGAATGATAGATATAGAACAATAGTGAGCAAAACAGTAGAGTGGACAGTAGAGAGCAAACATAAGAGAGAAAATAATAGAGAGAGAAAGAAGAAAAATACAACCACAACTATTTTTGGCTTTTTTATTTTTATTTTTTGTGGGTTTTTTTTTCACTTTTTTCACTTTTATAAAAACTGTAAAAAAAATACAAACTGAATGTTGCAGAATAGGGTCTCTCAAAATATGATGGCCATCACATCTTTCAAGACCCCAAGACATTGTGTATGTGTGCCCATGACTGTGTGGTGCTGTACCCTACGCTAATACTCAACTAGTGTGTGATAGCGTTCGAAACAGTCACCAATGCTAAGACCAGGTTGGTCAGGACAGGAGGGACAATAAAAGCAGGTGTCATGCCTAAATCCATGCTTTTTACAGACACGGCATCTTCTTTGGGGGTTTGTTTGGGTAGGGGTAACAGAGAGGACATGCGGAAAATTCCTCTAATGCAGCCGACTTACTGCATTTGGATTGGGAAGTTTGTCAGAACACCGTCTGGAAACAGAAGGGCTCTGATGATTTCTTCCTGGAATTTAACCACTTGCTTACTGGGCACTTAAACCCCCCTCAGTCCCAGACCAATTTTCAGCTTTCAGTGCTGATGCACTTTGAATGACAATTGCGCAGGCATACAACACTGTACCCAAATTACATTTTTATCATTTTTTTTCCACAAATAGAGCTTTCTTTTGGTGGTATTTAATCACAGCAGGGTGTTTTATTTTTTGCTAAACAAACAAAAAAAGATGCAAAAAAAAAAATCATGTTAAATAGTTTGTTATAAAATTTTGCAAACAGGTCATTTTTCTCCTTCATTGAAGTGCGCTGATGAGGCGGCACTGATAGGCTGCATTGGTGGGCACTAATAGGCTGCATTGGTGGGCACTGATAGGCTGCACTGGTGGGCACTGATAGGCATAGTTAAGGCGGCACTAATAGGCACAGATAAGGCGGCACCGATGGGCACAGATAAGGCGGCACTGATGGGCAAAGATGGGCACAGATAAGATCGCACGGATGGGTGGCACAGATGGGTGGCACCAATGGGTGGCACTAAGGGGCACTGATAGGTACCTCTGATAGATGGGACTGATGGGCACTGATAGGTGGCACTGATAGGTGGCTCTGATAGGTGGCACTGCTGGGCACTGATGGGCGGCACTGCTGGGCACTGGTAGATGACACTGATGGGCACAGATATGTGGCACTGGGGTGCAGCACCTTTGTTGAGGCAGATTGTGGGCACTGCTGGGTGGCACTGTGGGCACTGCTGGGTGGCACTGCTGGGTGGCACTGTGGGCACTGCTGGGTGGCACTGACGGGGGCACTTATTTTTTAATCATCTTTAGTGATGAGGGGGCAGGTGGGCACTGGCAGGGGGCAGGTGGGCACTGGCAGGGCTGGCCGTGATCGGGACTGATGTCCCGATCACGGCCGCCAGTGATCGGCTCTTCTTTTTTTCTCCTCGAGCTGTCAGCGCGAGGAGGAATAATAGCCGATTACCGGCTCCGTTATATCACATGATCAGCTGTCATTGGCCTTGGATCGACCCCTTGCTCGGATCGGTGATCAGGCGAGTCTCATAGACTCGCTGATCACAGAGCACGCCGCGCGCGCCCCTCAGGGGGCGCGCCGGCTGCTCGTGCACGGGACTACGTCAATAGACGTAGTCCCGGCAAAGGAAATCCGCGCTGTAGCCGTCTTTCGTCTATAGCGCGGGTCTCAAGTGGTTAAGGAAGGATCTAGTTCATCAGGGGTATAACTAGAAATCACAGAGTCCCATAGCAAAATGTTGTATGGGGCCCCACCCCTGCAAACAGCCCCCCCCCTCCACAAAATAAATGAACTAATGTCATTCAACAACAGATTACCACACCCATGTGGCACAGTACCCAGGCAACAGCTTATATTAATTTTGAACAAATATGCAGTATACTGTAAGCAGCCCCTAAAGGACACACATTTCTGACCTCCATGCCTTCTAACCAATTTCTGCTCTGATTAAACTTATGTGTAAATACAACACAAAAAGGGGGATAAATAAGACAGAAATGATGAACAGTGGTTCCAATGGTAGTTTGATCAAGTTTATTCTTAAGGTCTTAGGAACATCTGCACCCTTGAACCTGGCATTGCACCCCTCTCTTTGTCCTATCCAAATGAAACAATATAGCAAATATTCTCTTCACAAAAATAGCAAAACAGATGATAGTCTCCCACTCCCTTCCTACCTCCTATCCAGACTCCAGAGCCTCCTCATGTGCTGAAAATGATGTCCATTCACAGGTGCGCTCGAGCATTCTGCCCCGCCCACTCTGCTCCTACCCACTCTGTTCCCTGCTCCTGCTGTATGCGGCTGCTTGTGTCGGGACACGGATGAACTCGCGGGGCACGAGAGGCTTAACAGTAAACTTATATTCCTCATCCTCACTGGGCCCTGGGAACATACCTAGGGCATTTGGCACCCAGGGCGGATCCCATATCTGGCACCCCCCCACTTTAAAATGTAAAAACCCCCTACTGTGCCCCCTGCATACCTCTGTGTCCCATAATATCTCTTTGTCACTACATTGTACCGCCTCTCCACAACTGCATCTCTGGACCCCTTTAAATTACACAGCCCCCCTGCAGCTCTGGACCCCTGCACATTACACATCCCCCTGCCCCTCTGGACCCCTTTACATTGCACATCACCCTGCACCTCTGGACCCCTTTACATTGCACAGCACCCTGCACCTCTGGACCCCTTTACATTATACAGTACCCTGAACCTCTGAACCCCTTTATATTACACAATCCCCTGCACCTCTTGACCCCTTTACATTACACGCCCCCCATCTCTGGACCCCTTGCACATTACCCCCCCACAGCTCTGACTGGACCCCCTGCCCATTACTCCCCCCCCCACAGCACATTAACCCCCCTACAGCTTTGAATGGACCCCCTGCACATTACCCCCCCCCCCCCACAGCACATTACTCCCCACAGCTCTGACTGGACTCCCTGCACATTACCCCCCCCCATCCCCCACAGCACATTACCCTCCCACAGCTCTGACCTGACTGGACCCCCTGCACATTACCCCCCCACAGCACATTACTCCCCACAGCTCTGACTGGACTCCCTGCACATTACCCCCCCATCCCCCACAGCACATTACCCTCCCACAGCTCTGACCTGACTGGACCCCCTGCACATTACCCCCCCCCCACAACAGCACAGTACCCCCCACAGCTCTGACTGGACCCCCTGAATATTACCCCCCCAGCCCCCAAAGCATATTACCCCCCACAGCTCTGACCTGACTCGACCCCCTGCACATTACCCCCTCACAGCTCTAACTGGACCCCCTGCACATTACCCCCCACAGTACATTACCCCCCACAGCTCTGACCTGATTGGACCCCTGCACATTACCCCCCCCCCCCCCCCCACAGCACATTACTGCCCACAGCTCTGACTGGACCTATGCATATTGCCCCGCCCCACAACTCTGACCTGACTGGACCCCCTGCATTTTGCATAGCTCTGTGACTGTCCGTTCGTATATTCACAAGATAATGATTGGTTGCTTGGACCGCCTAGCAACCACTCACCTGTCACTCCTCCAGCATTTCCTGTCCTATGTCCCACAGTCTCTTGCTCTCCCTCTCCTGTTGTACAAGAGAGCGAGAGACCGTGTTTTTTTCCCCTGCTCTGGGCCGGCATGCTGCTCGATTGTGTCACCTGGGTAGTGCTGGGCCCCCCTCGACTGCGGGCCCCATAGCGCCCGCGTGGGTCGCTATAGCGGTAGTTCTGCCAGTGCAGTTCGTCCTGAAGCTCTGTATAGCACATGAGTGTTCAGCAAAGCCAATTAAGATAAATAGACACTTTTTTGTACCAGTGTCTGGCCTTACATGCACCCCTCCCATATTAAGGTTATATTCGTGGACACAAAGGGGTTTCTCCACAACACCGGTCACTGTAGGAATTTGGACAGTCATGTCTCCATGAAGGGAGGACAGAATGAAAACATTCTTATTACATCTCAAGCAGACTCTCTCCCCCAGCCTAAGATGGGAATCTACAAGCCGCTGGGGTAAGCCCCAGCGATTAGATCGCACTGCACCAATTTGATGATTAAACAAGTGACCAAAAAGTGTCACGCTTGTGTAATAATTGTCCACATACACATGGTACCCCTTTCCGAATAAGGATGACACCAAGTCCCACTCAATCTTACCAGCACTCCCTATGTAGTCAGGGCAGTTCTCCGGCTCTACGTAACTATCTCTTCCCTCTTAAACCATAAAACTATATGTATAGCCTATGGCCCTGTCACAGAGCTTATACATATTGACCCCATATCTGGCACACTTGCTGGGAAGATACTGTTTGAATGACAAGCGGCCTGAAAACTTAATCAGGCACTCATCAACACAGACAACTTGATGGGGAGTAAACAAGTCTGCAAAACGTTGGTTAAAGTGGTTTATGAGGGGCCGAATTTTGTAGAGCCGATCAAATTCAGGGTCACCCCGAGGACGACAGAGTTCATTATCATTGAAATGCATGAACAGGAAAGATCTGCTTGTATCGTGTCCTGGTCATGGAGGCAGAGAACATGGGCGTATGGTGAATTGGGTCAGTGGACCAATATGACCGCAACTCACTCTTTTTAGTTATGCCCATGAAGAGGGATAGGCCCAGGAAGGTCTTAAATTTGGAGACCGTAATAGGTCTCCAATCTCTGGAAAGGGTCAGCTGGGGATTAGAGGCGATTAATTGACCATCATATAAATTGCTTTGGTCCACAATAGATCTATAGAGATCTTCGGTGAAAAACAGCAAATAAAAATCAAGTGACGTAAAATCAACTGTTTCCAACTGAATTCCGGGTTGGCCAGAGAATGGGGGAAGTACAAGTGCTGCAGAAGTGGTGGGTTCCCAATTAGGATTGGCAAATGCAGCAGGAAGGGCACTATGGGCTCAACAGGCCTGTCTTTGTCTTCTTCTTGGTGGCAGTGGGACACTTCTCGTGCTTGCCACCTTGCCAGCTTGAACTGCACTTATGGGACTCGCCACATCATCAGGTGTTACTGCAGTGCTGGATGTATGTCCAGGATGTACTAGGCCACTGGTGCTTGCCAGTTCACCAGAAGGAATAGTGGCACTAGTACTCTCTGCTCCATATGAGGGACCTGCGGTTCTTGCCCCTCAAAGACAGCAGAAGACAATCGGGGTCTGGTACGCCTGACCTTGGCAGGGACCACAACTCTCCAACATCAGAGCTATCTGCCAGGGTGCTGCTGTCGTCTTCAGGATTATATTCTGAGCCTGAATCTGACAGATGAGTGACTTCCTCTTCAATATCTGTCATGCTCAGAAACGTGTAGGCCCCTTCATTACTGTACCTTCGATTTGACATTTTGAGCTCTAAATTTACTGGTACACTAGTGAGACTCACAGGTAAAAAAGCTCCTGACTGTCAGTGATTCAAACAATACCAAAAAAACTGTTAGCGATTGCAGGGATCAGGCCTGAATCTGCGTATGCTGCAGTTATGTGTGTTGTGTTTTGTCAGTGATCAATTGATACTGCACTTGGGTGGGCTGGACTGCGCTGGGCGGAGGGGATAAACGCAGGTGCTAGCAGGTATTTGGGCTGAACCCACTAACACTGCATTTTTGGGAACCCTAAACTGCTGGGGACGCTAATATAGATGTGATCAGATCAGATATCGATCCATTCAGATACTATACTACTAAGGGAGGCGTATGGTGCGTGCTTGGGTGTTAGCAGTACTGGCACTAATCTGATGCTGCCTGAGGCGACGCAGACCCTATCTGACGCTAAAACCTAACTTTGATCACCCACTGGGTGATCAGGGGGTTAAACCTTTATTGGGTAAAATACGGCAGGTACCCTGACGCTATAAAAAAAAATCTAGCTAAACTGCCTCAACCGTGACACTTATACTGTGATCACAGGTGACAGGGGGTAATCAAAGGGTTAAATCTTTATTGGGGGTGGTTAGGGGGGTCCCTAGACCTATCTGGACCTAAGACTAATTACCCTAACACTGATTTTTGTCACTAATGACACTAGTACAGTGAGCCTACTTGACCTAGTGCCAGTGTAGTGTTGGTGCAACTCACTGTTTGATACTCTCTCCTCTTGGTCTGGAACGAAAAGAGCGACATGAGGAGAGATGACATCACTTCCCTTGTCAGTGTTTACAGTTACACAGACAAGGGAAAGATATCATTCGTCAGGAGTGATCACCAGGTCCAGGCCAGATTTCATTGGCCTGTGCCTGGGGATTGATTGTTTCCTGATCGAATCCGATAGTCGCGGGCCCGGCGGGGGGTAGCATAACTGCGATTCGCCTGCCTGTGCTATTCTCCCGCAGTACAGATCGCAAGCGGTTAAAGACGTACACCTTTTCGCTAGAAAATTGATGTACAAAGTATTATATGATAGACCTATCACTAATTCTATTGTCATCACTGAGCAGGCTGTGGCCCAGCCTATTTTTTCCATTAGTGAACTTTTAACATTGGATGATTTGATGGATGGGAGGAATGTCACACCGGCCTAGACACCTCCAGGCCAGATCTGGACCAGTTCGGTGTTGGTGTCGGTGTTGCCTTTCCCCCACCCTCCTCATTCAAGTTGAACATTTCCATGGCTAAATACCAACCCCAATATTTGGGAATTTGTCCAACAGACTACAAGTCAAATTGAAAAAAAAAAACGTCATTTGGCCATATAAGAGCAAGTAATCTTTCCCCAGTACAGAAGAAAGCTATTAAATCCTTACAAAATAATTACAAAATAGTTGAAATAAATGTAGTGTGTATCTATCACAGGGTGGTTCTGTGGATACACTATAAAACCAAAAATCAAATGCCACGTCCTTTAATTAACTTGAAGAAAAGGGGGGGAAGGAAACAGGGAAAGGAAAAACACAAAAAAACCTCAACAAAAAATGTTGGATGTGTTGGACTTTTTAGGCATAATAATATATTTAAATGTAACAAAAAAAGGGGAAGAAAGAAAGAATATTTTAAGTAAAAAATTATTTATTTATAGAAAAGGAAAAAGAAAGAAAGTGTATATAAAACATACCAAATACTGTTTCATATCCTGTCTAAACTAGTACATTTTGACAATGTCCATATATATTTCCATTAGACATATGAGCTCAAAACAGAAAAAAGCAAACACACGTTCAGACTCAATATAAAAACTGTTTACAGTAAACAGGATATTAGTTACAGAACCAATTGGATATATTCTGGTGCTCTACATGTTTCGCGTTTTGATTGACGCTTCCTCAGGAGCTTTAAAAATTTTATTTTTCATGGGAGTAACCCAAGAAAAACATGCAGGAAAAGAAGAAAAGAAAGAGGGAGATATTTCTCTATGCGAATAAGGCGATTTTCATATCGACATCCCACTGTTGTATATACAGGAGCCTGCAGTTAGCATAGAACTTCAATTATTTATGGTGTGAGACAGCAACGGAAAATGGTGTTGCACCATAGTCTCTTAGTATTGAAGATAGCGGGTTTCTATATCCTCTTCCACGGGGTATAGGCAAACTTGTTGCGATGGTCTACAGGTATAAAGGAGACCATTCAACCCCTCAGGTGCCTTCCTCTATCGAGAAAAATTAGACCGCTGTCCAAAATAGTTATTAAACCAACAGACAAGGGTGGTAACCTTGTTGTAATGAATAGAGATCAATATGAGAAAATGTGTCAGCACATTTTAAATAATAGGGAATGGTACAGACTCATTTCTAAGATTGTGAAACATCAAAGAACCCATGACCCCAACACTGTATGCCCTACCTAAAATACATACTTTCTGGATTTCACTTGCACATTGTGGTATTGTCTGTTCATCATTTATGGACTTTATTAGTGATGCAATATTTTTTGTTTTAGTGATAGATAATGCTCTCCTTATACTTTATTTTTATTTATTTTTAGAGGGACAGCAGGCTAAAACAAGGTAGAGATTAAAATAAAGTTATGTTTTAGTTCCTGGGTATGTAAACAGCATAGTGATGTATGGTATGACATGGTGTGGTATTATTTGGCATGGTATGGGTGAAACAGAATAGAGGCTTTAAAATAGCCACAAAATGGGTAGTTTCATTACAAAAAAGTAGACTAGCATGGTTACATACTTTTCCCAGTTCCATTGCAGCATGCTAGAAATCATTGCCTTGCAATAGGTGATTTTGTCTGCTGAAAAGTAACTTATTGAGTTGCACTTCATCTTGATTCTTGATCGTACATGCTGGCAAAACCTTACCAATCACAGGCACTTGGTAAAGAACTGTACTTTATTTACCTGGCATGTTCTTTTGTTCTGAACCACAGTCATTACTGAACATAAATTTGTTATAAACTACAGTGGAACCTTGGATTTTGAGCATAATCTGTTCCATGAGAATGCTTGTAATCCAAAGCACTCGCATATCAAAGCGAGTTTCCCCATAGAAGTCAATGAAAACTAAGATAATTCGTACTGCATTGACTTCTATTACAAGCAATACCGCATGTGGCCAGAGGTGGGGGGGGGGGGGGCTGGAGAACGTATGTAGGCATAAGACACGCCCCCTGCCACATCCTCTTAAAGGAGAATTAACCAAAACAAAAGGTTAATTAAAACCACAAGAGCTTTTTTTACCACTACTATTCCTTTATATTGGCTTTTAAAATTTACAAATGCACCAATTTAGAAGTTGGATGAAAAGTTTAGCACTCGGAGACACTTTTTGATAGATAAAAACTGCATTTTATATACAACTATAGAGATCAGACAAAAATGAGGGACAAATGAGGAGGAATGAGGGACATTGTTCCAAATCAGGGACAGTCCCTCGAAATCAGGCACAGTTGGGAGCTATGCTAAGGGACATATTTGCAAAACAGTGAATGTGACTTTCACCAAACCTCCACTGGTGGCAAATCAATTACTGCTATAAAACGCATACTGTATACCTGGAAGATTCACCAGCAGTAAATGTTTGGTGAATGTTATATTGAGTGCTTTAATAAATATGCTCTTAATTGTAAACTCATAAATGGTCTCAAATTTGTGCAACTGTCAACAGAGTTTGCCAAAACAAATGCTATTTATTGGCTTGCTGAAAGCCCAACTCTTTTTATTTAATTTTTTTTCGTTTTTGTTTTTTCATTTTTGCTAGAGTCGTGTTTTACTTAACAGAAGAGTGTGACCATCTATTTGCTTAAGCAGTTTTTTTTTTTTAACCATACAAGTCAAAAAGAAGTAAAGTCTACTCAAACAACGCCAAGCAGCTCAGAAGGAGGTCAAAAGTCAATTAGATGGACGTATCTCAAACTTATGTCATCTGCGAGATGAATGTACTTGAAAATATGAGGCATTTTTCTGTGTTTACAAGCCCTCACTGATTTCTGATTTCTGTGTGTTTTTGTAAGCATCAATTAATGTTGGGCTTCAAATGTGTCTAAGCTGTCAGTTTTGCAATTATATTTTTAAAAAAAGTAACTTTTAATTCTCCTACTTTTAAATCCCTTTTACAACAACACTAGGAATAAGCAAAATTGTGGTGAAAAAAACACTGATTTCAGCATAATTTCACCATTTTGACAAAATGCATTGGACTCAAATACAATGGTAGGTGAAATTTATTTTTTCTATTTTTTTTAACGTGCAGTGGCTTCTTAGTGTCCCATAAGAGTATTTACTCACTTTTCACATTTTTATAATACATTTTTATTTTTTTTTTTTACTTTTTTATTCTAAGTACAGCTCTATGTTTGTTCCAAGCATGTTTGAATCCATCTATTGTTGAATGGCTCACTACCTCTGCTGGAATCTGTTCCAAGGATCAACTATTCTTTTGGTAGAATAATATTTTCTAATATTTCAATCATGTCTTTACATCCATTTATTCCTCAAGATTGTACATATTAGGTTCCTGAAGTCTCTCCTGAAGTTCACACACATATTAAAATTTTTTTTTTTTTTTGCTATAAATGTACTTACATAGTTAGTAAGGTTGAATAAAGACACCAGTCCATCCAGTTCAACCTGGGTGTCTACAATTGTCCCTATCCCTGTACATTGCACACTCACATCAGTCCCTGCCCTCAGAGAGCCCATGATCCAAGGTCCCCATTCATATACTAGGGTCAATTTTGGACAGAAGCCAATTAACCTACCTACATGTCTTTGGAGTGTGGGAGGAAACTGGGGTACCCGGAGGAAACCCACGTGGGCACAGGGAGAACATGCAAACTCCAGGCAGGTAGTGTCATGGTTGGGATGTGAACCAGCGACCCTTCTTGCTGCTAGGCGAGAGTGCTAACTACTACACCACTGTGCCGCCCCCTTAAAGTGGTGCTGCACAGAAAAAAATAAAAATTCATCAAAATTCCTAAAAAAAACTCACCTCTAAATGCCTGTTGCTAGGGGGTCCCTCGTAGTCTGCCTCCTTCAGTGCCTGGGCTCCTGACGTCACTTCCCCTTGGTGCAGGAAGAGCTCAGCTCTGCCCCCTCCCTCCTGTTAGTCATCTGGTACACTTGACAGGTCCCAGATGACTGCGCGGCCAATCACGGCGCGCGGCGCCGATGAAGTATGCACAGTGGGTGCCCAGCTGTGAGGGGGGAATGAGCGGTGCTTCATTCCCCCGCATCGCTGGACCCTGGGACAGGTAAGTGTCCGATTATTAAAAGTCAGCAGCTGCAGTATTTGTAGCTGCTGACTTTTAATTTTTTATTTTTTAAAGGGGAACTCTTCTTTAAGTGGAGGGCCACCCTAAAAAAGAAAAATACATTAATATTCTTAAAAAAATGTAAAAAATATTTGAAAAAATATATAATTGTTTACTCACCAGAAACCCCTTCCTATTCTGCTGCACTGTTTCCGCTGCTCTGTTTCTTCAATTCCTCCTTCTCGGCGAGTGGCCCTGTTGTCTTCTGGGACGCGTGTGTCCCAGGAAACAACGGGGCCCTTCACAAAGCGCCACGCGGCTCGCGCATGCGAAGTAGGAAACGGCTCCACTGCCTGTTTCCCTTAGTTAGGATGGCGGCTATAGACGGATCGGCCTCGGGGTAGCCGACATCACGGCTCACTGGACAGGTAAGTGTCCTTATTAAAAAGTTACAATAGTTGTGTAACCGTTTATCATATATCTATATTTTCAAGACAAATACACTAAAATTATTTTTAGTATTCACAAACACAATATGTTTAATCACTTTTATTAAGTATTTGCTGACAATACAATTTTGTAGTATAAGTACAAATTGTGTCTGAACAAACGCAACCAAACTTGTACAGCTCAGATATGACCATCGAAATACAATGTAGAACAAAAAGTAATGGGAAAAGAAGAAAGAAAGAGAGAGGGGGGGATAGAGAGAAAGAAAGAGAGCGAGAGAGAGAGAGAGAAAGTGGGGAGAAAGAAATAAAGAGAGAGAGAGAGGAAGAAAGAGAGAGGAAGAAAGAAAGAGAGAGGGGGGAAGAAAGAGAGAGAGAGAGGGGGGAAGAGAGAGAGAGGGGGGAAAGAAAAGAGAGAGTGGGGCGAGAGGGAGAAAGAGAGAGAGGTGGAGAGAGAGAGAGAGGGGAAGATAGAGAAAGAGAGAAAGAAATAGAGAGAGAGGGGGGGGGAAGAGAGAAGAGAGAGAGAGAGAGAAAGAAAGAGAGAGAGGGGGGAGAGAGGGAAGAGAGAAGGAAAGAAAGAGAGAGAGGGGGAGGAAGAAAGAGAGAGAGAGAGAGGAGAGAGAGAAAGAGAGAGAGAGAGAGAGAGAGAGAGAGAGAGAGAGAGAGAGAGAGAGAGTGGGAGAGAGAGAGAGAGAGAGAGAGAGGGGGAGAGAGAGAGAAAGAGAGAGAGAGGGGGAGATAGAGAGATAGAGAAAGAGAGAGGGGGAGGAAGAAAGAGAGAGAGGGGGGAGAGAGGAAGAAATAGAGAGAGAGAAAGAGATAAAGAAAGAAAAAGAGAGAGGGGGGGGAGAGAGAGAGAAAGAAAGAGAGAGAGGGGACAGACAGGGGGGAAGAGAGAGAGGAAGAAAGAGAGAGAAAGAAAGCGAGAAAGAAAGAAAGAGAGAGAGGGGGGAGAGAGAAAGAAAGAAAGAAAGAAAGAAAGAAAGAAAGAAAGAAAGAAAGAAAGAAAGAAAGAAAGGGAGAGAGGGAGGGGGGGAAGAGAGAGGGGGGAGAAAGAGAGATAGAGAGAGGAAGAAAGAGAGAGGAGGGAGAGAGGGAAGAAAGAAAGAGAGAGAGAGGGGGGAGAAAGAGAGAGAGGAGAGAGAGAGGGGGGAGGGAGAGGAAGAAAGAGAGAGAGGGGAGAGAGAGGGGGGAGAGAGAGAGGAAGAGAGAGAGAGAAAGAAAGAAAGAGAGAAAGGGGGAGAACGAGAGAGAGGGAAGGAAGAAAGAGAGAGAGAGGGAGAAAGAGAGAGAGGAGAGAGAGAGAGAGGGGAGAGAGAGGGAAAGAAAGAGAGAGAAAGAAAGAGAGAGAGAGAGGGAGGGGGGAAAGGAGAGAGAAAGAGAAAGAGAGAGAGGGGGAGAGGGGTGGAAAGAAAGAAAGAAAGAGAGAGAGAGATGGGGGAGAGAGAGAGAGGGGGAAGAAAGGAGAGAGGGGGGAGAGAGAGAAGAGAAAGAAAGAGAGAGAGAGAGTGGGGAAAGAGAGAGAGAGGGGGGAGAGAGAGAGAGAAAGAAAGAGAGAGAGAGAGAGAGAGAGAATGAAGGAGCGAGAGAGAGAGAGAGACAGAGAGAGAGAAATGAAAGAGAGAGAGGGGGGAGAGAGAGAGAGAGAAAGAAAGAGAGAAGGGGGGATGAAAGAAAGAGAGAGAGAAAGAGAGAGGGGAGAGGGGGGGGAGAAAGAGAGAGGGGAGTGAGAGAGGGGGAGAGAGAGAGAGAGAGAGAGAGAGAAAGGGAGAGAGAGAGAGAGAGAGAGAGAGAAAGAGAGAGAGAGAGAGAGAGAGAGAGAGAGAGAGAGAGAGAGAAAGAAAGAAAGAAAGAAAGAAAGAAAGAAAGAAAGAAAGAAAGAAAGAGAAGGAAGGAGCGGGCAGAGGGGGTAGAGCGGTAATGAAAGGGGGCAATGGGAGGAACCTGGCCCAGAGGTGACAGGGTCTTTAGACCTACAAACACAATATAATACTCCTTTTTTATGGGGTCTGTGTCAAGTAAATAGATACCACACATGTCAAGCCTTAAAATTGTGCGTACTCCTAGCTATAATACCCAAAACTGTCCATAAGGTATGCACTAAAAGCCCTTTACAGCTAATTAATTAGCTGAGTTAACCTGAATGATGGCCTTCAAATGTTTGCTCTCACTCCAATGTTCCCAGCAATATGTAGAACGTGTGGCACCATAGCTATTTACATACATGTGTGTGCCCTGTGCACACGTCTGCATTCACTTGTGTGTGCAGGGCAAGAGAGTTGTATTTCATTTTTGTCATTTTTTTTATTTTATTATAATGTATGTTTTTAACACTTTTTGTCATTTCACTTAAGCGAAAGCATTGGTAGGTGACAGGTTCTCTTTATGGCGATATCAAGGGTCTATCAGCCCCCCGTGTAGCGTTGGATGGCATTTTTAGATTCCATAAAAGCGGCTGTAGAGCTGCCTGGATCTCCGTTACATGAAAACCCTGTCTGCGTTCGGGCTGTGCACCCACACCTGCACGGCTGTCAAAATGGGAGCAGCAGCTGTTTCTGTGCAGTCACTGCATCCCACTTGACATGAATGGGACTAGAATGCCCTGTACACACGGTCTGACTTTCCGACGGAAAATGTGCGACCGGATCGTGTTGTCGGAAAATCCAATCGTGTGTGGTCTCCATCGAACCTTTTCTATCGGAATTTCCGACACACAAAGTTTGAGAGCAGGATCTAAAATTTTCCGACAACAAAATCCAATCGTTTAAATTCTGATCGTGTGTAGACAATTCCAATGGACAAAGTGCCATGCATGCTCAGAATAAATTACGAGACAAAAGCTATTGGCTACTGGCCTCTTTATAGTCCCGTGGTTTACATCAGCACGTTCTGAATGATGAGATTTTCCTACAACTTTGTCCATGTGTATACAAGACAAGTTTGGGCCAAAATCCGTTGGAAAAAATCAGACAAATTTTGTCGTCGGAATGTCCGACCGTGTGTACAGGGCAGTAGACAAGTCTACTATATGGACCACTATGTGTTTATAAAGGTTGATTACATTTCACCTTAGGGCTCATTCCCCATAGATGCACTGAGCTGGGTGATCTTCCTTAAAGTGGAGTTCTACTTAAAAAAAAAATTGCAATCTCCACTCTACTGGGTTGAGGTCAGGACTCTGTGCAGGTCAGTCAAGTTCCTCCACCCCAAACTGGCTTATCCATGTCTTTCATGGACCTTGCTTTGTGCACTGGTCCAAATCATTTGGTGGAGGGGGGATTATGGTGTGGGGATGTTTTTCAGAGGTTGGGCTTGGCCCCTTAGTTCCAGTGAAGGGAACTTTTGAGGCATCAGCATACCAAAACATTTTGGACAATTTCATGCTCACAACTTTGTGGGAACAGTTTGGGGATGGCTCCTTCCTGTTCAAACATGACTGCGCACCAGTGTACAAAGCAAGGTCCATAAAGACATGGATGAGCGAGTTTGGGGAGGAGGAACTTGATTGGCCTGCACAGAGTCCTGACCTCAACCCAACAAAATACCTTTGGGATGAGTTACAGTGGAGACTGCGAGCCAGGCCTTCTCGTCCAACATCAGTCCCTGACCTTACAAATGCGCTTCTGGAAGAATTGTCAAACATCCCTATAGACACACTCCCTCCTAAACCTTGTGGACAGCCTTCCCAGAAGAGTGGAAGCTGTTATAGCTGCAAACGGTGGACCAACTCAATATTGAACCTATGGACTAAGACTGGGATGCCATTAACCCTTTCATGACTAAGCCTATTTTTGGAATTTGGTGTTTACAAGTTAAAATCCATATTTTTTGCTAGAAAATTACTTGAAACCCCCAAACATTATATATATTTTTTTAGCAGAGGCTCTAGAGAATAAAACGGCGATTGTTGCAATATTTTATGTCACACGGTATTTGCGCAGTGGTGTTTTAAACGCAACTTTTTGGGAAAAGGGACACTTTCATGAATAAAAAAAAAAACAAAACAGTAAAATTAGCCCAATTTTTTTGCGTAATGTGAAAGATAATGTTACGCCGAGTAAATAGATACCAAACATGTCACACTTTATAATTGCGCGCACTTGTAGATTGACGACAAAGTACGGTACCTAAAAATCTCAATAGGCGACGCTTTAAAATTTTTTTACGGTTACCAGGTTAGTGTTACAGAGGAGGTCTACTGCTAGAATTATTGCTCTCGCTCTGGCGATCGCGGCGATACCTCACATGTGTGATTTGAACACCGTTTACATACGCGGGCGCGACTTCCGTATGCGTTTTCTTTGCTTCGCGAGCTCGCGGGGACGGCAGGCGCTTTGAAATTTTTTTTTATTTTTTTATTTATTTTATTTATTTTAAAATGACTAAATTGTTTTAAAAAAAAAAAAAAAAAAATTGATCACTTTTATTGCTGTCACAAGGAATGTAAACATCCCTTGTGACAGTAATAGGTGGTGACAGGTACTCTTTATGGAGGGATCGGGGGTCTAAAAGACCCCCCACCCCTCCTTTACACTTCAATGTATTCAGATCGCCGAAAACGGCGATTCTGAATACCGGATATTTTTTTTAAACCGGCGCCATTGGCAGCCGAGTAAACGGGAAGTGACGTCATGACGTCGCTTCCGTGTTTACGATGAGGAGACTGGAACGAAGCCGATTACGGCTTCGTTCCAGTTCCTCCCCAGCAGCCAGAGCCGACGGATCGCTAATCGGTGCTCCCGATCGAGCGGGAGCACCGGTAACAGCGGCGAGAGGCGGCGGGAGGGGGGACGTCCCCTCCCGCTCCTCCGGCATAACAGCCGAGTGGCTTTTAGCCACATCGGTTGTTATGGCTGGAAAGCCAATCGCCCGCTGTAAAAAACGGTACCGGGATGATGCCTGCAGGTGCGGGCATCATCCCGGTATAACCCCCGGAAGCCGAGTACACAGATCTGCGTACGCTCGGCGGGAAGGGGTTAAAGTAAAGGCAGGCACCCCAATACTTTTGATAATATAGTGTATATTAACCACTTGACCACTGGGCACTTAAACACCCTTAAAGCGGGAGTCCACCGGGACTCCGCGTTTTTTTTTTTTTTTTTAAAAGCCAGCAGCTACAAATACTGCAGCTGCTGACTTTTAAATAGTGACACTTACCTGTCCAGCGCGCCCGCGATGTCGGCACCCGAAGCCGATCGCTCGCTCGTCTGACGGGTCCTGCCGCCATCTTGGGTATGGGAATCAGGAAATGGAGCCTTTCGGCTTCATTTCCCGGTTCCCTACTGCGCATGCGCGAGCCGAGCGGCGCAATCCGGACGGTCCCCGCTGCCTCTGGGAGCTGTGTGTTTCCCAGCAGGCAGCAGGGCACTTGCTGAAGGGGGCGGGCGCTTGCGGAAAGGGGCGTAACGTACGCCCCTTTCCGCAGAGAGCTAGCCCGGAAGTGGGTGCAGTTACCTGGATTATCCAGGTAACTGCACCCCCCTCCCCCCTGAAAGGTGCCGATCGTGGCACCGGAGGGGGGGGGATTCCGATGAGCAGAGGTCCATTTTAGGGTGGACCTCCGCTTTAATAACCAGACCAATTTTCAGCTTTCGGTGCTCTCACATTTTGAATGACAATTACTCAGTCATGCAACACTGGACCTATATGAAATTTTTGTCCTTTTTTTCACACAAATGGAGCTTTCTTTTGGTGGTATTTAATCACCGCTGGGTTTTTTATTTTTTGTGCTATAAAAGAAAAAATACAGAAAATTCTGTAAAAAAATGAATTTTTCTTTGTTTCTGTTATAAAATTTAGCAGATTAGTAATTTTTTCTTCATAAATTTTGGCCAAAATTTATACTACTACATATCTTTGGTAAAAATAAGTACAAATTGGTGGATATTATTTGGTCTTTGTGAAAGTCCACAAGCTGTGGTGCCAATATCTGAAAATTGATACACCTGAAGTACTGACGGCCTATTTGAATTCTTGAGACCCTAACATGCCAGAAAAGTACAAATACCCCCCAAATGACCCCTTTTTGGAAAGAAGACATTCCAAGGTATTTAGTAAGAGGCATGATGAGTTTTTTGAAGTTGTCATTTTTCCCACAATTCTTTGCAAAATCAAGATTTTTTTTACTTTTTTTTTTTTTTTCACAAAATTGTCATATTATCAGTTTATTTCTCACACAGCATATGCATACCACAAATTACACCCCAAAACACATTCTGCTATTACTCCCGAGTACGGTAATACCACATGTGTGAGACTTTTACACAGTGTGGCCACATACAGAGGCCCAACATGCAGGGAGCGCCATCAGGCGTTCTGGAGCACCCAGGACAATTCTGACATTTCTCTCCTACATGTAAAAATCATCATTTATTTGCTAGAAAATTACATCGAATCCCAAAACATTATATATGTTTTTTTAGCAAACACCCTGGAGAATACAATGGTGGTCGTTGCAACTTTTTATCTCGCACGGTATTTGCGCAGCAATTTTTCGAATGCTTTTTTTTGGAAAAAAAAACACAGTAAAGTTAGCCCAATTTTTGCATAATGTGAAAGATGAAGTTACACCGAGTAAATCGATACCTAACATGTCACTCTTCAAAATTGCACAGGCTCGTGGAATGGTGCCAAACGTCGCTACTTAAAAATCCCCATAGGCGACGATTTAATTTTTTTTACTGGTTATATGTTTTGAGTTACAGAGGAGGTCTAGGGCTAGAATTATTGCTCTCGCTCTAACGTTCGCAGCGATACCTCACATGTGTGGTTTGAACACCGTTTTCATATGTGGGCGGGACTTACGTATGCGTTCGCTTCTGCATGCGAGCACATGGGGACAGGGGCGCTTTAAAAAAATAAATAAAAAATGATTGTTCATTTTACTTTATATATTTTAGCTTGACATTTTTTTCCCCAAAAATAAATTTTTTGATCACTTTTATTGCTATTACAAGGAATGTAAACATCCCTTGTAATAGGAATATGGCATGACAGGTCCTCTTTACAGTGAGATATGGGGTCAATAAGACCCCACATCTCACCTCTAAGCTGGGAAGCCTGAAGAAAAAAAAAAAAAAGATTCTGGATTTGATCGTATTGGCGAGTCGGTAGAAGCACCGTAGGGCAGCGGGGGGGGGGGGGGGGGGGGTGTCTATGGCTGGGTATTGCAGGGTATCACCGACTATGGCTGGGTATGGCTGGGTATCTCAGAGTATGGCTGGGTATCTCAGAGTATGGCGTTGCAGAGTATTGCGTTGCAGAGCATTGCAGGATATTGGAGGGTGTTGCAGAGCATTGCAGAGTGTTGCACGGTATTGGCGGGTGTTGCAGAGCATTGCAGAGTGTTGCAGGGTATAGGTGGGTGTTGCAGAGCATTGCAGAGTGTTGCAGGGTATTGGCGGGTGTTGCAGGGTATTGCAGAGCGTTGCAGAGTGTTGCAGGGTATTGCAGAGTATTGCAGGGTATTGCAGAGTAATGCAGAGTATTGCAGGGTATTGCAGAGTATTGCAGAGTATTGCAGTGTAATGCAGAGTATTGCAGAGTATTGCAGGGTATTGCAGAGTAATCCAGAGTATTGCAGGGTAATGCAGGGTAATGCAGAGTAATGCAGAGTAATGCAGAGTAATGGCAGGGTATTGCAGAGTAATGGCAGGGTATTGCAGAGTATTTGCAGGGAATTGAGGGGTTAATTTTCGGTGAGCAGCGATGTGGGCACTGCAGATGCAGCCCACATCGCTGCTGACACCGATCACTTCCCCCTCCGCTGTTCCGATCGGTACAGAGAGGGGGAGGGAGGAACCGGCGTCATAACATGACGCCGGTTTGTTTACAAGTGATCACTCCGTTATTTGACGGAGCGATCACGTGGTAAACGGCCGCGACGAGCGGCCGTTTACCGTGATCCGTGATGCGCCGGGTCCTGTGGACCCGGCGGTCACGGATGCTCTCGAGTGCGCGCCCCAGGGGGCGCACAAGAGCGGAATTCTGGGAGGACGTCATATGACGGCCTCCCAGAGTTAAGAAACCGCCCTGTAGCCGTCATTCGGCTATAGGGCGGTTATTAAGTGGTTAAGTAGCATGGGAAAGACATGTATCAAGAGAGGTAATGGTACTGCACACCCCAAATGGTACAACATGGGAAGGCTCCCCCAGGGTTTTTTTTTAGCAGCAAGGTAAGTGATTCAACTAAGTAATATATATATCTATATATATATATAGATATATATATAATAGGGCTGTTACTGATTAAAATTTTTGTGTTTGATTAATAGGTTTTTTTTAATCGATTAATCAACTAATTTTGATTAATTATAATGCACATACAGATCCAACTACTTTTAGCTGATCTCCTTGCATTGCAACTCTGCATTAGTCAGTGGTAAATGTGGTATACACTATATACAATCACCCGACAGTAGTTAGTTTCCACAATCCATGACTTAACTTCACAGTTCACACAAATAAGTTTTAAATTCAAACTGTAGCACTGAGGCAAGTAATTTTTTTTTCCACAGTAGCGTGACAATCCCTCCACCTCCAGTCTAACTAATCACTCTCACCTTATGGCATGGACCTCTGTGCAAACAGGTGGTCATGCAAGTGGGTATCAGAAGGGTTAACGCAGACCATAAACTTCTCTCACGTCTCCTTAGATCTCAGCAAGGACACCAGGTCATGGGTAGAAAGAAAAGATCTAAGTGCTCACCGCTTAAGTATAAGATTACATTTTTGTGTTCAAACACAAACTACTCACATAAAGATGATAAAAACACAGCATGTAAAGCCGACAATCGTGTTCGTTTCGTAGGGCAGCAGCAGGTGACGTCATGCGTAGCTCCTCCCCCGTACACGTTACGTTCAATCAGAACGTCTATATCACCGGACTCCTCCCCCTTCCCCAAGTGCCCCCGTCTGCTAATGAAGGGAAGGGGGGGGGGAGTCCGGTGTCGTTGAGGAATTAATCCTTAATTTCCACAGCCCTAATTATATATATATATATATATATATATATATATAAATTCTTTATAAAATTTTACATAAGATGATACAATGGCAGTCAAAATATGAGCTCTGGTGGGAGAATAAAAACCATTCCAAATACATAAAGTGCAAACAGAGAATTATACATGGCATTACATGTCAGATTATCAGTTGTATAAAAGGCTGATGCGTTTCGACCCGTGCAGTTAGGGTCTTCTTCAGAGGTTTAGTTTGTTGCAAAGACATTACATATTCACATGCCAAATGTTAACAAGTGATTCATAAATGATAAAATATGGATGTAACATATATTTACCCAATGGGAGGTGTATATTCGGACAAACGCTCCTAACCAGAGATCCCTTAAAGACTGTCAAATGATCCTGCGTGCTCCCCGGCCAGTAAGCACCCCAAAAGAAAATGGCACTCCAAGAGGTACGGCTTACAAGAAATCACACATTGAGGTGCACCCCAGGCCATGCCAGGTTTGGGTGGTCAGCACCTGCAGCAGATTCCCAGAATATCATTAGATGGTGTATTAAAGAAATGTATACAAACTCCATGAAATTTGAAGTTTGCAAACAGGAGGTCAGAGAATTCTCAGCGCAGACTATATAAATATTATTATATTTTATTTATCCTATAATTATACTATGCAGAAGTGAGGGTTTAATCAAAAATAAATGGTCAGAGCTACCGAAAGGTGTTACATATTTGGAGATGGAGAAAGTAAAAATGATGTATGGGTAAGGGAGTGCAAAGGGAGGTTGAAAGGGTGGAGTGGGGAAAAAAGGGAAAAGGAAGGAGGGGAAAAGGATTAGGCGATGAAAGGGAAAACACAAAAGGAGGTGGGACGAAAGAGAAAAGAAAAAAGAGAGAAAAGAAAAAAGGAACCTTGGGGATGAATAGGTGAATGGCTATGAACATGAGATAGGTGAATGGTGCACAGGGTGTGAATGGAAGAAAATATGAGTGTGAAGGAAGGGGGAGAGTGAGAAATGTGATGACGGAGAGGGTGAAGGAGTGGAAAAAAGTGAGACACTGCAAAGAAAGGAAAAGAAGGAAATTGCATGAAAAATATAGAAGATGTGAAGGTAAAGGAGGGAAGGAAGTGGGACACATCAACAAATGATGATGCCAAAAAGCGAATACGAAAAAGCAGCAGCAAACTAAACCTCTGAAGAAGACCCTAACTGCACGGGTCGAAACGCGTCATGCTTTTCTACAACTGACATTCTGACATGTAATGCTATGTATAATTCACTGTTTGCACTTTATGTATTTGGAATTGTTTTTATTCTCCCACCAGAGCTCATATTTTAACTGCCATTGTATTATCTTATGTCAACTTTAATAAAGAATTTATTTTTCTATATATATTACTTGTTTGAATCACTTAACTTGCTGCCAAAAAAAAAAAAAACGCCTTCCCATTTAGTGTATATTTAGTATATTATTATTATCATTATTAATAATTATTTATACCCGATATGTATAAATGATAAGTATATTATTATTCTTATCATTAATAGTTATATATGTTATATATTATATTACATATAATACGTATATTATTATTCTTATCATTAATAATTATATATGTTAAGTTGTATATTATATTACATATAATATGTATAGTATTATTATCATCATTAATAATTATATATGTTGTTATATATTATATTTCATATAATACGTATATTATTATTATTATTATCATTAATAATTATATATGTTATATATTATATTACATATAATACGTATATTATTATTCTTATCATTAATAATAATATATGTTAAGTTATATATTGTATTACATATATACGTATAGTATTATTATCATTAATAATTATATATGTTAAGTTATATATTATATTACATATAATACATATATTATTATTCTTATCATTAATAATTATATATTATATTACATATAATACGTATATTATTATTCTTATCATTAATAATTATATATGTTATATATTATATTACATATAATACGTATATTATTATTATTTGTATCATTAATAATTATATATGTTATATATTATATTATATACATTATGTATATTATTATTATTATCATTAATAGTTATATATGTTAAGTTATCTATTATATTGCATATAATACGTATATTATTATTATTTTGACAGTCATGATCAAGATTGCCATCATTAATAGTGTTGTTTGTGCTGATCCTGATGAAGTATTTATTGATCACAGCACTAATCTTCTCGGCTAGTACTTGCTGTGTTTGTGTTCTCCAGGTTGATTTCCTTTGGCAGTATTTCTTTTCTTTTTCTCTGCAGTTCCTGGAAGAGAGGGGGTCGGTGAGATCGCACTGACCTGTCAGCGAGGTGGTGAGCTGTCAGCGGTGTGGTGCAGTTCCTGTGTTGGCCATGAGGTGGCAGCGGTGGCCCCGCAGAGCGGAGGCTCGGTGGTGTCGGTAGTAGTAGAGACATGTGTGCGGCAAGGAGGAGGAATTGGGAAGGGAGAGTGGAATGAGGCACACCTCTCTGTGACATCACAGAGCAGGCATGCCGATTCTCCGAGGATTGTCATTACACTGGGACACTCACTGCCGGCTGGAACTGTCAAAAGTTTTACAACTCGTGCCCCGTGACTTGGAGGTGTCACATCCCACTTGTCATCCAGGAGATCGGACAGTACCGGGGTCACCATCCGGAGACTTACCATGGATTTCATAGAGTGAAGGATTACTTCTACCTATAGACACCCAGCGATCTATATATCTGTACATCACACCGGAGAGCCCAGGGAGATCCACTCATCCTCTCCATACATGATCAGTATGGACCGACCCAACCTGGGACTATGGGGCTCCGCTCTACTACTACTACTACTACACATCATCATCAGCCAGGGGAGCACCACCCGGGAGGAGAAGATAGGTAAGGAGCAACCGGGCTGCTATGGATGGCAGGTGTGCCTGGAGAGTGCAGGACTCTCATGGGTCTCATGGGTTCTTTATAACAAATGTGGATCACCACATATATACCTACACATAGTGACCATTCACTACGTACCATATATACCTACCCATAGGGGATCACCACATATATACCTTCACATAGTGATCATTCACTACATTCAGTATATACCCACCCATAGGCGATCACCACATATATACCTACACATAGTGATTATTCACTACGTACAGTATATACATACATTCAGTATATACCTACCCATAGGGGATCACCACATTTATACCTACACATAGTGATTGTTCACTACTTACAGTATATACCTACCCATAGGGGATCACCACATATATACCTACACATAGTGATCACTACATACAGTATATACCTACACATAGGTCATCACTACATATATACACACGCATAGTGATCAATATATATATATCTGCACACAGGTTATCAATACATATATACCTACATATAGGTCATCACTACATATATACACACGCATAGTGATATATATATATATATATATATATATATATATATATATATATATATATATATATATATATATACCTACACATAGAGATCACTACATATATACCTACACATAGGTCACCACTACATATATACCTACACATAGGTCATCACTACATATATACCTACACATAGGTCATCACTACATATATACCTACACATAGGTCACCACTACATATATACCTACACATAGGTCATCACTACATATAGTATATACCTATACATAGGGGATCACCACATATATACCTTCACATAGTGATCACTACGTACAGTATATACCTACACATAGGTCATCACCACATATATACGCATGCATAGGGATCATTATGTATATATTTACAGACGTGTGATCACTACATATATACCGACACATAGTGATCACTACATATAGTATATACCTATACATAGGTGATCACCACATATATACCTACGCCTAGCTCATCACTATGTATATACCTTCATACAGGTCATCACTATGTATATATCTGCACATTGATCACTACATACTGTACACACAGGTCATAGAGATCACTACATGTACCTACACATAGGTGATCACCACATATATACTTACACATAGGTGATCACCACATATATACCTACACACAGGTGATCACTACATATATATCTGTACATCGTGATCACGATGTACAGTATATACCTACACATAGATCATCACCACATATACGCCTGCATAGTGATCAACATGTATATATCTGCACACAGGTGATCACTACATATATACCTACACATAGCTGTCACTACATATATACCTACATACAGGTCTCATTACTACATATCTGCACATCGGTCATCTCTACATATACTGTATATCTGCACATAGGTGATCACTACATATACATTTATACATAGGTGATCACTACATACGGTGTATACCTACATATAGATGATCACTACATATAGAGCCGCACATAGGCGATTATATCCCGCTACCTGCACTGAATATTTCAAACATGTAATGCTATAAAGATGATCACTAAATATACCTA
Source organism: Lithobates pipiens (assembly GCF_037356315.1). Lineage (NCBI taxonomy): Eukaryota > Metazoa > Chordata > Amphibia > Anura > Ranidae > Lithobates > Lithobates pipiens. The sequence goes on from NW_027507764.1 coordinate 198,044,889, forward strand.
CACATAGGTGACGATGTCCCTTTACCTGCACTAATTAAACGTGTGGAATGCAGCCGAGGTGATCACTAAATATACCTGCACTATGTGTAATGTTACATAGGTGGGCAGGCTCCTTTACTGGCATGTACCAAACATGTAATGTCACATAGGTGATCACTAAATATACCTACAGATAGGTGATCACTAAATACACCTACAGATAGGTGATCACTAAATACACCTACAGATAGGTGATCACTAAATATACTTACAGATAGGTGATCACTAAATATACCTACAGATAGGTGATCACTAAATATACCTACAGATAGGTGATCACTAAATATACCTACAGATAGGGGATCACTAAATATACCTGCAGATAGGGGATAACTAAATATACCTACAGATAGGGGATCACTAAATATACCTGCAGATAGGGGATCACTAAATATACCTACAGATAGGGGATCACTAAATGTACCTGCACTATGTGTAATGCTACATAGGTTATCAGGCTCCTTTACTGGCATGTACCAAATGTGTAATGTCACATAGGTGATCACTAAATACACCTACAGATAGGTGATCACTAAATATACTTACAGATAAGTGATCACTGTTTATGTCTTCACATAGATGATCATATCCCTTCACCTGTACAGAAAATAAGTAATGAGTAAAGCCACTCAGCTGATACTATATATACCTGTACGCTGCACTCCATTCTGTATAGGAAATGTGTGACCCTCCTGTCCCTTTGGCTGCACTCACATGACTGTCAGTGCCAGGCTTGGGACAAGAGGTGACAAACTCTTAGCTGTGTGATAAACTTTGCTAAGCCGATACAAACAGGCAATTACCATTCCTGATCAGTGTCAGGGATCACACCCGAGCCCGGTGCAGAAGGGGCATAACATACATGATACGTATAGGAGTAATGATCTGTGTTTGGGATTGCCCCGCACAGGGCAGATATGCATTGAGAAGAGGGACGTGTAGAAAGTGAACCTGTCACCGCAGCTGTCACCCTAAACCATAGTGTATATTTTACATACAGGTTATCCTAGGATGTAATTGTATAGTATGTTTATACTGTAAGTGTGTCACGTTGCAGTCCAGGGAATGCGAGTGAAGGAGACACGTGTTTGGCTACGCCGTGTATTTCTAATAATGATGTGTGGCCAGCTGTTCCTCTAACTGGCTCCATGTGTGCTGACCTGTACCTGTAATCCGCTGTGCTAGGAAACCTCCAGGGTTTTCTATCATTCTATGTACTGGTGCTGATGTCACATTGGCCCTTCCGGAATGACTTATAACGCTACCCTTATCTGTATAATATGTATAGAGCTCTTTTTAAAGTTGGGTGCTGTGTAAGAAGATTTTTCGTTGAACGATCAAGCTATTAAAATAAGCACTGTTGAAGCGCTGGCGATTAGCGATTAACGATAAATTGCTAGACAAAGGGAACAAGTGTGGCACGTAGGAGTAAATGATCATTAATGATTACACAATGTTCCACGTTTGTGCAATCCATCACCGCTACATCGCTAGTGATTAATCGCAAATCATTTTAGTAGCACATTCCCATTGCCAAGAATTGCTTGCATGCCCAGCCTAAAGAATGCCATACACCTTGCAATGCGATTGTACAATCTGTTTTATGGTGGCCACACAGAGAACTATTTTATTATTATTATTTATTATTATTTTTATTATTTTATTATTTAATATTTTATTTTATGTGCAATTGCATTGTCAATCAAAATCCTGTCCAGGAGAAAAATACGATCACAAGATAAAAAAAGATCAAAAGTTCAATAAACAATACATACATTTAATGATCATTTAGATCGATCTACATTCCTGCAATTGGATTTAGAACAAATTTGCTCAGACTCAATCAATGACACCATTTATGTCCTTTTGATTATTCATAGATTCGATCGTGTTGTCTGGTTTTGTGAAGAATTTCTCAATTAGAAAAGTTTAGCCTGGCCAAATAGACCCCATACATACTATAATGCCCCATACACACGGTCGGAAATTCTGATGGAAAAAGTCTGATCGGATTATGTTGTTGGAAAATCTGATCGTGTGTGGGCTCTATCGGACTTTTTCTGTCGGAATCTCCTACGGAAAAGTTTGAGAGCTGGATCTAAAATTTTCCGACCACAAAATCCGATCGGACTTTTTCCGATCGTGTGTAGAGAACACCGACAGTGTCATGCATTCTAAGAAAAAATTTGGAGACGAACGCTATTGGCTACTGGCCTCTACGTAGTCCCGTCGTACTTGAATAATGTCACCTCCTTCCAAACTATCGCATTTTCCGACAACTTTGTGTGACCGTGTGTATGCAAGACAAGTTTCGACCAAAATCCCTCGGGAAAAATCAGACGGATTTTGTGGTCGGAAAGTTTGTCTGTATGCTATTCCGACGGACCAAAAAACTACGCAAGGGCAGCTATTGGCTGCTGGCTATTGAACTTCCTTTTTCTAGTCCCGTCGTACGCCATCACGTTCTAAACGAACGGACTTTGGTGTGATTGTGTGTAGGCAAGTCCGTTTCAGCGGAACTACATCAGAAAGACCGTCAGAGTTTATTCTGACGGAAAAAACGGTCGTGTGTATGCAGCATTAAGGTTTGACCTCATATTATATGGATTGGGTAAATCTGAAGACAAAAATCTGCAGAAAAATCTAATAGTGTGTATGGGATCTTAGATTTTCCAACAACTCTGAAGTAAGGCCCCTTTCACACATGCGGATGATACGTCCATATTTCATCCATCCGTTTGTGGATGAAATACGGGCATACATTCATCCCTATGGGATAGCGGGTGTCTGCGGATGAACATCCGCAGACACCCGATTTCCTCCGCCTCCGCAACAGTCCGATTCTGCAGACGGAGGAAAATCCTATTTTTCTATCCGTCTGCAGAGCGGATCGGATGAACACGGACAGACGGTCCGTGTTCATCCGATCCCCATAGAGGAGAGCGGAGAGCCCTGTCCGCAGCCGGCTCAGCGGGGACAACGGAGCGATCCCCGCTGAGCGAGCGGATCATCACGAGGCGGATCATTACTGATCCGCCCCGTGTGAAAGGGGCCTAAGAGAGACAATCTGACTGGATACAAATGGAATGAATTAAGCACAGATAAATGTTGGTAGCAAAGGTGTGGGCAACCTAGTACATTAGGGTGTGCACCCCAAAGCTCAAACACACACTACCAATCACTCATGATGTTCATTCAGGAAGGAAATGGGCCGGAAAATTGCATATTTACTGGCCCGTTCCCTTACTCATCCTAAAACATCCCACAGCAACAGCCAGTGGGAAAGTAGAGAAGGGAAGCTGGCATCGCTGCAGGGGGAAAGGAGGGGGGAGCCAGGGCAGTAGGGGAAATCTGTGCTGTTTAGGGGTATTGGGGTGTGCCTGGGCACACCTGGCACACCCTGTGCGCACGCCTATGGTTGGGATATTTAGGGGGGATAAGTATAGAGATTGTACAATCAGATTGTAATGCGTGTGGCTAGTTTACACCCTATCAACAACTATAGGGCCTGCCTGATTGGTTACATATTGGGTAGGACCTTAGATAGTTTTGGTAAAGCTAGTACAAAGATGGTACGGTCAGATTATAAAGCGTACTTAGAAATACTTGACCTAAAGAAAATCTAGTGATCGCCATTGCTGAACTCCTGGTTCTAAAATGCTAGTTGCTTCTCTATTATGCCTGATTCACACCTATGCATTTTTTGTGCTTTTTCCATTTTGCAGATTTGTACTACAGAACGTGTTCCATAGGAAACCATGTTCAATGGACTGTAGTGCAAATCTGCAAAATGCAAAAAGCACAAAAAATGCATAGGTGTGAATCAGGCCTTAGGCCGCGTACACACGCGGGGACTGTTCGCCCAACTTTGTCCGTCAAACAGTTTCGGCAAACAGTCCGCTCAAAATTAGCATGGACGGACATGCCCACACACGACGAACGAACAGTTTGCTGGAACCGTGCGCGATGACGTGAACGGCACGTACGACGGGACGAAAAATACGACGTCCTATACACTGCATTATAACTTTCGGCGTGTAAATCCTTTCTGAGCATGCGCGGAACTTAGTTTGACGAACAAGCCTACACACGGGCGGACTGTTCGCTCAAACAAGGTTTCAGCGGACAGTTTTACGGAATTTCCGAAAAACCTTGTTCGTCAAACTGTCCGCTGAAACTGTCCGCTGAAAGCCCACACACGAGCGGACTGTCCGCCCAAACACTGTTCAGCGGACAAAGTTGGGCGAACAGTCCGCCCGTGTGTACGCGGCCTAACACTTCTCCAAAGGCTTTACTCTGAGTCGCTGATTAGGTTGAGGTCTAATGTTTCTCTGACTTTACTTGCTGCATGCTTGTTTTGTATTAAAAAGATTTTAAGGGGGAGATAGCCAGGCAACTAGCATTTTCAGAATGAAATCAGCGATGGCAGCATATGTATTTCAGGTTCCCTTTATAACGGCGTGTATAACGGAATGCCTTGCCTAGCCTTCTCGTCTCTGATGTAGAAAGCATCTGGGATGGGAAAGGGTTACAATGTAGAGCAGTGTGCTGCCATAGGATATGCTGTCTTCTTCTGGCTAAATTATAGAGCAGCAGCTTCATCCCACTCCTACAGACAGGATGAGAGCAGACTTTCTGGCTGGATAACGGGAACACTATATTATGTGTGACTATCAGACTTGATTTCCTTATTAAATACATTTTAGCACTATGTCAGTTTGATTGATCTGGATACAGCGTCCTCGTACCCCTGATCCTGTTTGTTTTCTACATGTGTGATGGAATTATAATTTAAGGGTAGAAGAGTTAAATGGAGCAACAGCTAGCAATTATACTGATGCAAGGCATTCATCTTTGATCCCTCGGACTGTCCATTGATGATAGGTGTCATAGTCTGACAGCCTCCAGGGTAGTTATTTGCATTGGTAGTGTTTGTGATCTGTCATGCAGTGTGTGCCGGCCATTCTGGGTATCATAGGAGAACATGTGCTGAGCTGGCATTCTTCATCTTAAAGGAAACCTGTAGAGTTTAAAATGCATATGTCAAACACAAGGCCCATGGGCCGGATCTGGCCTGCCAGGCCTTGTCATGTGGCACATTGTGCTTAGCTCACCCCTAAACCCTGCACTCTGTACAAAGCACATCCCAGAACTCTGCACTCTGTAAATAGCGCACCCCTGAACTCTGCACTCTGTAAATAGCGCACCCCTGAACTCTGTAAATAGCGCACCCCTGAACTCTGCACTCTGTAAATAGTGCACCCCTGAACTCTGTAGGTAATGCACTCCTGAACTCTGTGCTCTGTGTATAAGGCACTCGTGGAACTGCACTCTGTACAGAGAACACCCCTAAACTCTGCCTTCTCTACGTAGCGCACTCCTGAACTCTGTGCGTAATGCACTTCTGAATTCTGCACTCTGTACGTAGCACACTCCTGAACTCTGCACTCTGTGCGTAATACACTTCTGAATTCTGTACTCTGTACGTAGCACACTCCTGGACTCTGCACTCTGTACGTAGTGCACTTCTGAACTCTGCACTCTGTACGTAATGCACTTCAAAACTCTGCACACTGTACGTAATGCACTCCTGAACTCGGCACTATGTACGTGATGCACTCCTGAACTCTGCACTCTGTGCGTAATGCACTCCTGAACTCTGCACTCTGTACGTAGCACACTCCTGAACTCTGCACTCTGTACCTAATGTACTTCTAAACTCTGCACTCTGTACGTAGCGCACTCCTGAACTCTGCAATCTGTACGTAATGCACTCCTGATCTCTGCATTCTGTAGAAAGTGCACTCCTGAACTCTGCGCTCTGCACGTAGTGCACTCTTGTACTCTGCATTCTGTACGTAGTGCACTCCTGCACTCTGCAATCTGCATATAGTGCACTCTTGAACTCTGCATTCTGGACGTAGTACACTCCTGAACTCTGCACTCTGCATGTAGTGCACTCTTGAACTCTGCATTCTGTACGTAGCACACTCCTGAACTCTGCACTCTGTACCTAATGCACTTCTGAACTCTGCACTCTGTACGTAGCACACCCCTGAACTCTGCAGTCTGTACGTAATGCACTCTTGATCTCTGCATTCTGTACAAAGTGCACTCCTGAACTCTGTGCTCTGCATGTAGTGCACTTTTGAAATCTGCATTCTGGATGTAGTGCACTCCTGGACTCTGCACTCTGCATGTAGTGCACTCTTGAACTCTGCATTCTGTACGTAATGCACTCCTGAACTCTGCACTTTTCATGTAGTGCACTCCTGAACTCTGTATTCTGTACGTAGTGCACTCTTGAACTCTGCATTCTGAACGTAGTGCCCTCCTGAACTCTGCACTCAGCATGTAGTGCACTCTTGAACTCTGCACTCTGTACGTAGCACACCCCTGAACTCTGCAGTCTGTACGTAATGCACTCTTGATCTCTGCATTCTGTACAAAGTGCACTCCTGAACTCTGTGCTCTGCATGTAGTGCACTTTTGAACTCTGCATTCTGGATGTAGTGCACTCCTGGACTCTGCACTCTGCATGTAGTGCACTCTTGAACTCTGCATTCTGTACGTAATGCACTCCTGAACTCTGCACTTTTCATGTAGTGCACTCCTGAACTCTGTATTCTGTACGTAGTGCACTCTTGAACTCTGCATTCTGAACGTAGTGCCCTCCTGAACTCTGCACTCAGCATGTAGTGCACTCTTGAACTCTGCACTCTGTACGTAATGCACTCCTGAATTCTGCACTCTGTAAGCAGCACACTACTGAACTCTGCACTACAACTGGCCCTTTTAGGGCAACCATACTGCTGTTACAGCCTGCTATGACATTGAGTTTGATACCCCTGGTTTAAAACACGCAAGCTACCATTGCAACATCTCCTTCTTAAAGCTGAACTACAGAAGAAGAAAGAAGCTGTCCATGTACTGCAATGGTTAAATGCTTGTTTAGGTCTGTGGGGAACAAATAGGACCTAAACTTACCCGATACTCCTTCCAGTCTGCAATTGTGGCCATACGCGCTTTAGATATTATTATCCAATCAATGTGCAATTTGATCAAAACCGTGGAACTAGAAACAGATCAAATAGCTATAACTTCCTTTCTGATAAATGTAAACACAGATTAGATCAGATGTTGATCATCAGATTTTATTTGATGAGTCCATTGGCCAGGGAGGAAGATCCAATTGTCCACTTCAATTGTTTAACATCGATTGCCTGGCACTTAGTTCCTGAATACGATTGTACTAAGAGATTTCATAGTGGAAACAGAGATGTGATTGATAAATAAAAGTTACAAATATATCTTATACTAGCCATACACTATATGAAAAATTGTTCAAACACAATTTCGGATACCGAACACTTGGTTGTGAGAGCAAACAAAAGTGCCATTATGTAATGACCAAAGTTCGATCTATAAATCGTTCAAAGGACATAAATTAATCAGTTTTTCCCCGTTATCTCACATATGCGCAGTACAAACAGTTTCATTTTTACCGGGCGGGAAACACATTAACCTTTCAATTTATCATTCTTTTTGACAGAATTTTCCAACCTGTTCCTTCAATTTTTGGGCTCTGTCAAGTGAAAAATGTTTTTCTATTTGTGCCAATTAACTGGACAAAAAAACAAACAGTCCAAATAAACATAAGTTTACCCAGAGTCCCTTTCGGCTTCATGCCACAAGATGGCTTTACAGCGTACAGTCAGTCATAGCTCTCTGCCTGGGGGTCAAAGGTGCAGCATACAGCTTGCTGCCAGCAGCCTGTCAAAATCAATGACAGGCTGAAAGATGCAGCAGCTGTACACAGGTATATGGGCATCTGGGTGGTAACTGCGTACAAGAGCATATGCATGGCCCCGGAGTAGCGCATACGTCCCAATGTGTGTATAGCTGCGTACAGCTGCTTCATATTTCAGCTTGTCATTGATTTTTTTACAGGCTGTTGGCGGCGCGTTTAAGCAGCACTATGACCCCCGGGCAGTGAATTACAACCGAATATATAGTCCTCTTATGGCTGTGTGCATGTATCCTTACACTTCACGCATCTAGTAAAGCCGCTGTGTATTTATCTACCTGGGGTGTCCTGATGCTGCGCACAGCCACCTATAGGTGTGAATGGGTGAAGGTGGATGTTGCATGTTCCTGCTTGTCATTGATTGTGCCAGGCTGCTGGCTGCGGGCTGTATGTCACCACACACTGAATTTTTGCTGTATGGCCCTCTAGCGGCCCTGTGCATGTAGCCTTAGGCATTTGCCTGGTAAACACACAGCTTATTTTTATAGCTGGGATGTTCCTGTGTACAGGTGCCCATAGACTTGAATGAGTGAAGGTGCGTAACGTAATGTCCCAAACGCGGATAGTGTGCATTTTGGAAATTACGTTGGTGCGTATGTGTTACTTTACGCTACTTTGCATAGCCAGTAACATTCGCCCCACCCATTCATGATAATGAGTGGCTATATGCAGCACCAAGACATCAGTATTATTTACTAAAACTGGAGAGTGCAAAATCTGGTGCATTTCTGCATGGTATTCAACCAGATTTTATCTTCAGCTTGTTCAATTAAGCCCCATACACACTATCAGTTTTTCTGCTGAGTTTTTCCAAAACCATGTAGTGCAAGGGCCTGCCAGATTGCATACTAATTGAAACTCCTAAGGTTTGACCTCATATTATATGGTTTTGGTAAATCTGAAGGAAAAACTCAGCAGAAAAACTGATAATGTGTATGGGGCTTTAGGCTTTGCCAATAAAACCTGGAAGCTGATTGGTTTCTGTGCAGGGCTGCACCGCATTTTGCATGCACCCGTTTTAGTAAATCCCCCCCCCCCAGCTAGATACAGCCAGGAATAGAGCGTTTTCATGAGGAGCGCTTAGCATGCCAGCCTACATGCTGCCCTCAGTATTTTCCTTTTAACAGAAGCGTCCAACTTCTGGTTCTCAGCTCCATGAAGTCATTGTTTCCTTGTACACTTGTGTCACCCTCAGTCCCTTTTATTGACCGACACTCCCGTGAGTGAACTTTGCTAGGAGAAGCTTGGCGGTAGGCCAGGGCCGCTCTGAATTCTCTTCCCCCTGAGCAGTGCTCGGCTTCCAGTGCTACCTCTGATGGCAGGAACACACCTCCGTCTAATTGCTAAACCTGACTTCCAGCTTTGGCATGTCCCTGCCTGTTTTTCTATGTCACATTTTTCGGGAGTTGGCTCAGGCGCTGGAGATAAATCAGTTTGTGCTGAGACAAAGGAAAAGGCACCTGGAGGATGTGTGGAGCTGGGTGTCTGTCAGTGGAGGGGGGCATGTTTTTCCCACTTTAATGTGAACCACATTTTGTTTACTGTATGTTAATAAGCCTTTCATGGCGAGTAAACATCATTGAATGAGGTAAAGTGAAGGCACTCTACACAATACATTCTTATCAGTCACTACAATTGTGTCTTTTTATATTGGTTATTGTTCTGGTGTTTGTATACAAACTGTAATGGCCATATATACAATGGGGATGAGCATATACTGTAAACAGATGGCCATCCTTATACATCTACGGTATGTCTGTAAAAATACTCTAGGTACCAGTAAAGTACCTCTAATGATGTGGCTGCTGCTTCCTTTTCAAAAAAAGTTACTTACATGCAACTATGGTTGCCCCGATACTAGTATGAGTATCGGTGCCGATACCGAGTATTTCCACAAGTATTGGTACTCCTGCAAATGCACCGATACCTGAAACCAATACTTTCAGGCTCGGTTCTTTGAGCAGTCAATGGGTCTCCTCAGTGTTAGACCCCTTTCACACTGAGGCGCTTCTAAACTGCCATTAAAACATTTAAGCGCTTTTGAAAAGCTTTTCAAGCGCTTTTGAAGAGCTTTCCATTAATTTCAATGGAGAGGGGCGATTTTTCACCACCCTGCCAGCGCACTGCTCCAGTGTGAAAGCATTCATTGATTTTAAAGGAAATAGATTTTTGTGAGCTTTTCACACGCTTTTTTTTTGCATGAAAGCACCTGAAAAGCACTTCAGTGTGAAAGGGGTCTTGGACCCCTTTCACACTGGGACGCTTTGCAAGCGCTACATCACAAAAAATAGCGCCTGCAAATCTCCCTGAAAGAGCCGCTGCTGTGTCTTTTAGGCTACTTTCACACTGGAGTGTTGCGTGCGCTGGCGGTAAAGAGGAGCTATACCGTCATTTACCGGTGCTTTACCGTTGTTTTAGCGCCACTATGCGGCTGCTAGCGGAGCGGGTTTAACTGTAGCAGCGCTTTGCAGGCGGGTTTGCAGCGCTGCCCCATTGTTTTCAATGGGAAGGGGCGCTTTAGGAGCGGTAAATACACCACTCCTACAGCGCTCCAAAGATGCAGCTTGCAGGACTTTTTTGACCGCCTTGCAAGCGCACCGCTCCAGTGTAAAAGCCTTCGGGGCTTTCACACTGGAGACAGAGCAGCGGCTGTCTCAGGGCGCTTTGCAGGCGCTATTTTTAGCCCTTTAGCGCCTGCAAAGTGACTCAGTGTGAAAGCAGCCTTATAGTGGAGAGGTGCGCTGGCAGGACGGTAAAAAAAGTTCTGCTAACAGCATCTTTGGAGCGGTGAGGGAGCAGTGTATACACCGCTCCTTCACCGCTCCTGCCCATTGAAATCAATGGGCCAGCGTGGCTGTACCACCAGCATAGCGCTGCTGCAGCAGCACTTTGCAGTGGTTTTAACCCTTTATTAGCCGCTAACAGGGGGGTAAAACCGCCCTGCTAGCAGCCGAATACTGCCTCTAAAACAATCGTAAAGCACTTCTCTAGAAGTCCTCCAATGCCCAACATGAACATTCCTATTGTGTCCTATGTAGAGCTGCACTATTAATTGTTAAGAATCAAAGTCACAATCTTTTTCCCTTCCTGATCTTCAAAACAACATGTCACAATCTTTCCAACAAGTGCAGAGAGTTCTCACAGCTGGGAAAAAAAATTTAGGCAGCCTGCCAAGTTTTATTACAAAATGCAAATAAGTAGAAACAAAATATCTTTTCCTTCCTTATCAAAGGAAATAACTGTAGATAAGGGAAGTTTAATCATTTAAAGACCAAACCTTTTCTGACATTTGTTAATTACAAGTAAAAATAATTATTTTCTGCTAGAAAGTTACTCAGAGCCCCCAAGCATGATACATTTTTTTTAGCAGAGACCCTAGAGAATAAAATGATGGTTGTTGCAATATTTTATGTCACACCGTATTTGCACATAGTTTTTTCAAACGCAATAAAAAAAAAAAAAAATACACTTTAATTAATAAAAAAAAAAAACGAAACAGTAAAGTTAACCCAATTTTTTTGTATAATGTGAAAGAAGATGTTACACCTCGAGAATAGTGAGAGAATCGTGATCTTTATTCTAAGCAAAAAAAATTGTGATTCTCATTTTAGCCAGAATCGTGCAGCTCTAGTCCTATGATACCCGCTCACTTAAAGCTTACCCCTCAGAAAAGTCTGCGAGTTTCCTTGGGTCAGAGTCTCCTTTTTTGGTCCCTTTAGACTTCAGTGGGGGAACCCGCAAAATGCGAATAGCATGCGTTTTTTTTCCCTGCAATTTCTTGCCCCTTGGCTAAAACAAAAATGCTCGTGCCTGAAAACGTTTGAAAAACGTATGCACAAACACCATTGATAAGAAGTATGAAAAACGTTTGAAAAAGTTTAAGCTCATGTGTGAGCTAGTCTAACAGCAACACAGACAGATTTTCCAGCTGGTTGTACAGAAGTCAATCAATAGATCGATTTGTGTGCAACCAGCTTGCCCATACATGGGTGAAAATGCTAAACCGGGAAAATTTCGATCCATGTAGGGCTGGCTTAAATGTTGCTTGTCCCAGGTAATTGCAGGTATTTCCTCACAAAGAATTCAGTGGCATAGAAAATGTCAGATTTTTTTTTCCTTTTGTCTTAACAAAAGACAATCTGTACCGTCACGCTGAAACAGGAGAGCGTGTTTGGGCTAGTGGGATGCCGGAATCAACTAGAAGCCACGTTTCCCTCATCAATAACATTGAGATGTAGAGGAACCGCTGTTTGCTGTATCTTTCTAAGCAACATAAATCCTCAATTTTCCCAAATAAGTGAAGAAGAATGTTATAGCCTTGTGTGTGTGTGTTTGTGTGTGTGTGTGTATATATCTATATATATAGATATATATCTCTATATATATATAGATATATATCTCTATATATATATATATAGATATATAGATATATATATGTGTGTATATCAAGCGTTATCCAAAAAGGAACAAAACTGTTTTCTGTAACGGCTTATAAAGTATTAGCTGGAGTTTGACTTCAATTTGTTAGTGTATCTAAATCTGCTAGTACATCTAACACTCCGCACCCCCTAGATTTACAATGCTTCTGTCCAAAGGTGCCCCCTGTGCTCCTTCATCTCACGTGGGGGACACTTTAATACAGGCTGGCCACATTAACAGTTGACAATAGAGGGGGGGGGAGCCCAAAAAAAATTAAAACGAACGCAGGCACCATATCTAATGAATGATAAAGTAGAAAATTATTCCAAGCTGGACCAAGGAAACTATGTATGAAATATCCATATACGTATTTTTTTAAGCAGCCACAACCTGAGTAAAGAAGTCTGCCCCCTGCCAGTATGCTGTAGAGTGGGCTCTGTGGGGAAGCAGTGATCACTTTGCAGAGGCCTGGCACTCCCCCTACTAAGTTAGATCTATAGCTCTGCAGTCAGTAAAGCTTATGCTCTCTGCTAATTGAAAAGCTTTGGGTTTGACTTAGCAGGGGGCATGTCAGATCACTGCTTCCTCACAGTGAGCAAGGGTCCCACTGTGTATAATGTTGGCAGGGCACAGACTTTGGCTGTTTTTTTTTGTTTTTTTTAACAGTGGTTATTAAATACCACCAAAAGAAAGCTCTTTCTCCAAAAATGATAGGAAATTCATTTGGGTATAGTGTTGCATTATTAATTGTCAAAGTACACTATATTGTCAAAAGTATTTTGACGCCTGCCTTTACACACACATGAACTTTAATGGCATCCTAGTTTTAGTCCGTAGGGTCAAATATTCAGTTGGCCCACCCTTTGCAGCTATAACAGCTTGAAAACTCTTCTGGGAAGGCTGTCCACAAGGTTTAGGAGTGTGTCTATGGGAATGTTTGACCATTCTTTCAGAAGCGCATTTTTGAGGCCAGGTACTGATGTTGGATGAGAAGGCCTGGCTTACAGTTTCTGCTCTAGTTCATCTTAAAAGTGTTCCATCAGGTTGAGGCCAGGGCTCTGTGCAGGCCAGTCATGTTCCTCCACCTCAAACTCTCTCATCCATGTCTTTATGGGCCTTGCTTTGTGCACTGGTGCGCAGTCATATTGGAACTGGAAGAGGCCATCCCCAAACTGTTTCCACAAAGTTGGGAGCATGAAATTGTTTTGGTATGCTGATGCCTTAAGAGTTCCCTTCACTGGAACTAAGGGGCCAAGCCCAACCCCTGAAAAACAAACCCACATCATAATCCCCCCTCCACCAAATGATTTGAACCAGTGCAGAAAGCAAGGTCCATAAAGACATGGATGAGTGAGTTTGGGGTGGAGGAACTTGACTGGCCTGACCTCAACCTGATAGAACTTTGGAATGAATTTAAGTGGAGACTGCCAGCCAGGCCTTCTCGCCCACATCAGTGCCTGACCTAAAAAATGTTCTTCTGGAAGTGTTCTGTAGGGTTCAATATCGAGTTGGCCCACCCTTTGCAGCTATAACAGCTTCAACTCTTCTAGGAAGGCTGTCCACAAGGTTTAGGAGTGTGTCTATGGGAAGGTTTGACCATTCTTCCAGAAGAACATTTTTGCAAAGGGTGTGCCAACTCAATATTGAACCCTACAGACTAATACTGGGATGCCAATAAAGATTGTGTGCGTGTAAAGGCAGGTGCCCCAATACTTTTGACAATATAATGTATCACAGCACTAAAAAAGTGCAAATTGCCCTTGTAATGAAGAGGTATTAGAGGCTGGTACATAGGCTGCCTTTTTTGTTTTTGGATTGCTGTATACATTCCTTAAAGTCAAGCACAAAGTCTTGTTGCTTTTAGGTCCTCTGTTAAATTGAAGGCGGTTCAGCTATCCTCACGTGATCACTACTGAGGAAAATACCACAGATAGAGATAACTAACGTACGTGTGCCCTGCAGCATATCACATTCCTTACTGCAACATACCATGTCAAGTGTGCTGAGGACCCCTCTACAAAGATACTAAATAAAGGTACAATAACACAGCCCTCAGATCTTTGTCTTGGCGTCTATTCCTAGGCTGGATGTGCTTTAGGAATGTCATGTTTAAAAAATAAAATTGATAAAAATATCTCCTTTTATAAACAGGAAAAAAAATAGTTTGCAGTCTACAGCTATGGAGTATCTAAGGTTTTAAAGTGGATCTTTGCCCCCCAAACAGAAAAATTGATGGTGCATGCGTCACTTACTGCAAGACCATCCGTAAATGTCACACAAGCCACTTGTAAGGTTAGGGCTGCTTTCACACTGCTCAGTTGCGAAAAACACATATGCGTTTCCGGTGCTTTTTGCACCTGTGAAAAAAGGACATGTGACTCAGAAAATGAAACCCCCAGTGCGTTTTTGATGCGTTTCCAGCCATTTCAATGGGGAGGAGCGTTTTAGTGCAATTTATTTTATGTACAATACAGGACCGGGGGTATTATTAGATGAGGTGAAAGGGTCGCTATAAAGCACAATTGAAGTCTGAACAGAGGCTGTTGATTGGAGCACTGTGTATGTCAAAGCGCTGAAGACCTAGACTGCTGTGCTCTACAGCCTGACTGCATAACAAGTATATATGGCAGGATTCTAATTTGGCTGTAAAACTGAAGCTGATTTAAATTGTTTTCCTGAAATCTAGGTTCAGTACGATTACTTACCTCTAATAACGTGTACCCAACGTCCTGCTGATGCTTCCAATTGCAGAAATGTTTCCTACGGTGATGCCCAGTCCTCTTCACATCACTGAACTTCCAATGATGCAGGGGGTTAACTTCCTCGGCTCCAACATTGCAGTACACTGAAGAAGTCCTGACCCCCGCTTGCCCCTTTCTGCCCACCCCATCATTCAGAAAGGTCCTAGCATTATTACCAGTACTCAAGAAATTGGAATTATTGGGAAATGTCCCAAAAACTCTACATACGTTGGTATCTCACTCCGTATATATTGGTCAAATTTCCTAACGGAGTAAACTAATCAATGTTGGAGGCAATGCGGACATGTAGGTAAATTAGTGCACATGGTATGGTCTTGCTTACATTTACAAAGCTTTTGGACCAAAATATTTAAATTGATATTTACAGGAGTTCTGGCCAAACCCGATATCGAACAAGCCATCCTAAGTTCAGTATAAATATGTCAAATATTCCCATGCCAATGCGACCAATCACGATGCCGATACTAATGGCAGCTAGGTCGGTAATAATGAGAAACTGGAATTCAAATGTTATATCTAGTGTAAGTGAAGTTACCAGGCTGGTAGAAGACTTCCAAATGATGGTATATAGAGAAGGCAGCCTTACCAAATTTGAATCTAACTTGGAGCCATGGCGGACAAAGCAGCATTTAATTTAATTGTCCTGATATTGTCTAGTGAACTTGAGGGTTGTTATGATGTTCTTGGCATAAACAGGTTAATTCACCTCATTGATAATCATTCCTTTTGTTGTTCTTCTTTCCTTTCTACCTTTTTATGTGTTTTCTTACCGACGCGTATTATACCTACCTATTACGGTTTATTCGTAATTTTCTTGATGCCCTATCTCTTGCAAGATTGTTCATGCTCCAAGCTCAGGTTTTTATGTTTATTGAATCTGATGGATTATGCTATATATACATCAGCAGGTTGTTTCTATGAAATAACCATACTTCTACCTTCACGTCTTGTTACACCTTACAAACACACTTGCACTCTTTGCGAAGCGTTGTTGGATCACGCCACTTGAAAATAATATTTAATATTTCAGTAGATAGCAGATAGATGACTCAGCTTCTTATCTCTCCTGGTCCTGGAGATTCTAGCAACAAGATCACCACCCTTGAGTTCTCAGATCCTCCCACATAGTCCCGGGGCGAATTCTCACTACCCCTGTTGGAGTTTTCATTTTCACATCATGAAAAAATGTTAGGGGAGGAGTGAACTGCAACCAAAGGAAAGAGACTTCTTCTAATCATCTCCTGAAATGTCTTATTTTGCCAGAATTAATTGCATGGAATATAATTGACCTATTTATTATAATATATTTTTTTATTATGATATTATCTATTATAATCTAACATAAAATGCTGAGTTATTTCATATTTCATCATTTCATGTTTTTTAGTTATTTCATGATCCAGAGAGTGTGCTGATGATTTTAACCATTGGAATACTGTTGGCCATTAAAGCAGAGTTCTGCCGACTTTTTTTTTTTTTTTAAGTCAGCATCTACAAATACTGCAGCTGCTGACTTTTAAAATATGGACACTTACCTGTCCAGGGCAACCGCGATGTCGGCACCCAAAGCCGATCTGTCCCTCGGCTCTCAGGTGCTGCCCATGCCATCTTTGGTAAGGGAATCAGGAAGTGCATCCCCCCACTGTCTCCCAGAAAACAGCGGGGGAGACGGGAAGTGTCATTGATACCCTAGGGTGGCGTGGGTATCTATGCCTGGAAGTGGGAGCAAAATACCTGTATTAGACAGCTATCTGCTCCTCTGAAAGGTGCCAAATGTAACACCGGAGGGGGGGAGGATTTCGAAAAGCAGAAGTTTTATTTTTGGGTGGAACCCTGCTCGTCTTGGTACTGACTGGCTAATAATTATCGCATGTTATCATTTCTATAGCTTTGCAACTGGCATTATATGGACAACCGTTAGAAGACTTTATGATGTCTCCAGCATAGTCATGAAAATTGCATATGATCTACTATGAAGCATCTACTGGCAAAGAACTATGGTTGCTTTCATATTAAGTGAACATGACTGCTAGCATATAATGCGGTGATTTATTTTTACATGTTACCGGTCAACTACAACTTTTGCTACCAATGATTAAGTTTCACACAGGCATTTATAGGCTGAAGAGTCTCCTAGCATAGAATTTCTAGGACTTTTCTGCCACAGGTGCCCCGTACAACCGCCCATATTATTGAATGGCCGCACTCTTGTAACTCTCAATGACTTATCCATGCACGGGTGAATGCCATTTCAGAAGCCACTGGCGTTTACAAGGATATACTTGCAGGGACGGGAAAGCGTTGTAAATGTTTACACTATAAGACTTGCATATGCAAGTCATGCGGCCTAAAGGCATGTGCACGTGCATGAGGCCTAAAATGTTAGATATTACAGGTCAACTAGTAAGAAATGATCAAGACTGCTGGCATCTCACAAAGGAGAGTGATAGAAATGTCTTACTTGGTATAAAAGGTAAACATGTAGCAGGCTATTAGTCAGCATCCACAAATCCTGTAGCTGCTGCCTTTTAATAAAAAGACACTTACCTGTCCAGAGATCCAGCACCGTCCTAACGCAAGCTAAATATTCACTAGCCTTTGGGTTCCCGGTGCCAGCATCATAACTGTGGGCATCCAGCTGTTCTGCTTCAACGCCAGCTACACTGCGCTTTGTGGATGGTCCCGCAGTCTTCTGGGACCTGTGCTATATCCCAGAAGACTGCGAGGAGGGAACAAGCTACTGACATGCCAAATGTGGCAGGGGAGACAGGGAGGAGAACATAAAGCAGAACTTTCCTGGTGGGGTGGAGTTTCACTTTAAGCATCTGTTCTTACACTATACATGATATCAGCTGACATATATTGCAGGTGGGCATTGCAGTACAATCAATATGTTTAAATTATCAACCCATAATTATTATTAATACAGGATGCAGTATGGGTAGCTTATGCTTTATTAGAACCTATCTCATCAGTTTGTCCATCAAGGGTGTTGATTGAATGAGTTAAAAGATAGCTACTTTAAAATACAGTCATGAAAATATTCCAAAGCAAGCAAATCAAAACCATGTTAAAATAGTTTGGTGAGCTTTGTACCGACTAATGTGAAGAAGTATTTACGCACAAAAATATTTTTCTTCGAAATGTTTGCAATTTCCGTCCTACGTCTTTAGAAAAGTAGAAATACAAAATTGTTTTTGATGTACTGAAATCCAGAACTGGAACACTCCCTAGCAGTAGACCTGGGTTAGGCAGATGTTTTTCAGTATTGTCTGTTTCACAATGTTTTGGAGCTTCCAAGTATATTGTCTCCTTTCTCCAACGACTGCCGGCTGCCAGCAAGATAGAAAGGGAGACAAATTAACTATTAATTAAAGCTGCCCGTGTCTCTTTAGTATGTGCACAGCTCTAATTATGAAGCCAATGAATTATTAATGAGGCCCACCACTGTGATACTGCCTACTTAACGGTGTGGACAGCAAGTGTGGAAATAACATGTTAAGTACTCTATGACTGCTGAAGGTTTTCCATAACAAGTGAAAGAGTAACTTTGCAATGACTTGAGCAACGTGTTGTTTGGAGGCTAATATGTACTTTGCCGTGGTTCGCTGCCATTGTTTTTTTTAGGAAATCCCTCATTTCACTATGTGCATCTACAGTATATAGTCACATCTAGTAGTTCTAACTTGTACAACTCAACAGGCCATTCAGAGTTACAGTATTCTATTCAGTGAACACAATACCGAAAAAAATGTGTTATCTTAATATGTTTCATATGGCCACCCACAAAGTTAAAATATTAAGCTTGTCTTCTTCTGTTTGCAGAAAAGTAACCTATTAGGCGTTCTGTCATCATGATGTTTTATATAATTCTATTCCCCACATTATAAATCTAATGGAAAAGTTTTTTTTTGTATTTATCTATTCCCTAAACAGTACATGTTTGCCTCTGAAGTTTAGTCTGAAGTAAAAATAATTTATTAGATCGCACAACATTTAATTATAGACTTATATTCACAGCATGTGTTAAAAGACATATTGTACATATAGAAAGTACTTGGAATTGGTTAACTGTACAGCCTTATGGCGGAGAATGTAAGTTATAAAGAATAACTGAGTTTAAATAAAAATTATATTAAACCCTTTTTTTACATTTTAGCAGAGGGCCTATTATGTATTGTATAAATGTCCATCTCCAACTTTTCTTGAAGGATGAAGGAAGGTCTTAAAGCCACTGTCCCCTTATCCTTGTCTGCAGGTGTTCTTTTTAGCTAGCCAGATGCTAAGGAGACACTCATTCCATCCAGGACCTGAGCTGAGCTGTCTACATCCAGAGATACACACAGTGCCCAGCAAACCACACCCCTGCTCTCTCCTCATCCCTACTCCCAGCAATTTGACTGACAGCAGCAGGAACCTATCACTCTGCTGCCCTCAGTGTCTCCTGTAGAACAAGGAAGTTCAGGGAACAGCGTAGATCAATCCCAGAGCTGACAATGATGACAAGAACAGCAGCTAAATGTTTGAGGATTGAGGGGGTGGACACGGGTAGCCCATGTAATGTGATTGCTTTAAGGTAGGGGTCTCCAAGCTTCCAAAAAAAGGGCTAGCTAACTGTAAACAGTAAACAATGTCCCAGGCTAGGGGTTCAGATGGAGTAAAAAAATTACAAAACACCTGTGGTCAGTAGGAAGTGGAATAGTGCCCCATCATTGGTTTTAAAGGAAAAATAATGGCATATCATTGGTGTCAGTGGAAAGAATGAAGAGTATCCCGTCATTGTTGTCAGTGGAAAGAAAAATGCTCCTTCAGTGGTGTCATTGGAAGGAATAGTACCCCATCATTGATGTCCCTGGGAAGAATAGTTCCCCATTGTTGGTGTCAGTGAAAGGAATAGTCCACCGTTGTTGGTATCAGTGGGAAGAGTAGTGCCCCATAGTTGGTGTCAGTGGAAGGAATAATTCCCCATCGTTGGTATCAGTGGGAGGTGTAGTGCTCCATTGTTGGTGTCAGTGGGAGTAATAGAGCCCAAATGCTGGTGTCAGTGGGGAAAATGGTGTCTCATCATTGGTGTCAGAAGGAGGAATAGTTTCTCATATCAGTAGGAGGAACAATGTCCCAGGAGCCAGATGAAGGAAGACAAAAGGCCCCATCCGACCTGCGGGCAATAGTTTGAAGACCACTGCATTAAGCTAAAAAACGTAGGCTTTTAATGCTACAATAACAAAATGTGGTGCAGTAGCCACTGCATTCTTTGTGAGCTAATTTCTAGTGGGTTGCTATTGATCTCCAAGTATCCTTTTTTTAAATTATATCACTACATAAGCCCTAAGCATCCTTATTAGGAAGTGTTCTGCAGTGCACCATAGGAATCAAATGACATGAGTTCTATAATATGGTTTTATGGAATCTCACTGTTTACTAAGTTTCAGTTGTGATATTTCATAAATCTGAAATATTTTATATTACTAAAAGCCATATTAACAACTTAAATATATAATTAGCTGTACAAACATCTTAATGGAAGTGGTAGTCCAAATTCATTGGTATTCCTGATTTTAGTTTATGCAGAGGAAGTCAGTAGGTTTTTTGGATGTTTTTTGTAACTTCCAAAGAGCAAATAAATAGTTGTATGCATTGTTATAGTTGTAATAGGCAATCATTAAAAACAACTTCAGTCAAGCTTGTTTATTAACAATAACCATAATGAGGAAATCAATGTGCATACATATAACTCTTGTCCCTGATGAAATGTCTATACTTTAGTCTAGAATAGGGATTCCCAACCTCAGCCCTCAAGTACCCCCAACGGGGCATGTTCTTGGAAACTTTGCTTAAATAAAATAGCTGTCTTCAATACCAAGCCATTAACAATTACTTAAAGCACCTCTGCAAAGCGAAGGAAGTCCTAAAAACATGACCTGTTGGGGGTATTGATGACTGAGGTTGGGAACCACTGATCTAGGAGGTTGTCTTCCTACTTATTACTGCTGACTTTGTATGAGTTGGGCTGGTCAAGGCTGGTTGGTTTACCATCATGACCAGCTGATATGATCTGTGAAACTGCATGTACAGCTAGACTGCCCTTTAGCATCATTAAAGAGGACAGGTAGTTTTAGCTGGTAAGGCAGCAAAACCCTTGACAACCAGTTCTACATCTACGGTCACCATAACAAAGATTGCGTGGGTGAACTCCAAGAACTAAGGTTAGGACAGCTATAAACAACTCATTTAGAGCAATTAGAGTGTGTGTCTACTAGGCTGTTTCATTGATACTTAGGTACACTAACAAGTGCCTCTGGATGTGGATGGCTATCTCCGGGAAAAGGAGAAGTCCTCCCTTGCAGTGGGGCTGTTTCATCACTGCCGATTGGAGCTCTAATTTGATCCCCTACCCTCCAACAGTAAACAGTTCTTCAAGTCCTCACACCCAATGCAGGGCTATGATGGCCACCCCTGGAGCATAGGGAGGAGGGAGCTGTGGGGTCCGGCCTTGGAGGGGACGAGGATCAGAAAATAAAACTCATTTTTTTGGCATCCTGGACCTAAATGATCCATGCAACCCTTGCAGTGCAGGGGCAGCCCCACTGCAAGGGAGGATTTGTGTTTTTCCCAGAGTTTGCCTTTAATTGTTCAATAAACCTATTTCACTTCTGTATTCAACTGCTTAAATTGAGCTGAGCTTTATACGTGTATTGGAGGTCACACTTTTCTTTTGATCATCTTTTAGATGTGCAGATAGGAAAAAAAAACAAGGAAATAACTTACAATGTGTCTGTTAAGGCACCCCCTGTATTTAAAGTTAATAATTTTTATTGTGTTAGACTTCAGCGTGCTGCCATTCTGTTTTTAGAACAAAGGCGTGTTACCATGGTTACCCAGTATCTTAGGCTTAGATACAAGTTTAGGCCTCTGAAGAAGAACAAAGATGGCTTAATGTTCTCAATTAAGTACAGTTTTGTACTTCCACTTAGAGTGCTATTGTCTTCATTAACTATCCCTTAGCCAAGTGGATCACACAGGTTCACATCCTTATGCGTTACAGCCAGATAAAAAAATTACTTGTCTTAATATACTGGTAATTCGCATAGGGTTGCTTGTTGCAATCAATTAAAGCAGTAGTAAACCCGCTGACATTTTTTTTTTTTTTTCATACCTGCAAGGGAAAAGGCACCGCATACTAGCTCATTATGAAATACTTACCTTAGAACAAGGCCCCAACATTTTCCCCTATACACGCCGAGGGAGCTGACATGTTCCCTCGGCGTGTCTTCCGGATATTGCGGCTCCAGCGCTGTGAGTGGCCGGATCAGCGATATCGTCACCATACAGGTTTAGGAGATTTTTTTTTTACCTACAGGTAAGGCTTTTTATAGGCTTACCTGTAAGTAAAAGTGAAAAAAAGACTATACAACCACTTTAATACATATGCTATGCATACCGCCCAACATTTTAAGATGGGAATGAGGGACCCCTACTTGCAAACGTATGCAGGCATAGGACACGCTTCCTGCCACACCCCATTAAAGGAGAATTAACCCCCAAAAAAGGTTAATTAATTCCACAAGGTTTTTTTTTTTTACCACTATTATTCCTTTATATTGGCTTTTTAAATTTACAAATGCAGCAATTTAGAATTTGGATGAAAGGTTTAGTACTGGGAAACATTTTTTAAAAAGATAAAAAGTACATTTTATATTCAACTATATAGATCAGACCAAAATGAGGGACAAATGAGGAGGAATGAGGGACAGAGGGACATTGTTCCAAATCAGGGACAGTCCCTCGAAATCAGGGACAGTTAGAAGCTATGGGTATGCCCTGGTTAGGAATTACAATGAGTTCAGTCTCTTTCCTCCTCATAAGTGTTTAATATATATACTGCTTGGATGTATTTTAAAGCCTAATGCAATGTAGGTGTGTCAGTTTAATCCTTTGATTACTACCGCTGCAAAGCCTTAGAAAATAGCAATTTCATGTTCATTGTTCTACGCAGTACTTTGTAGCCTGATGAGCACATGTGATGTATTTCTACTACGTACTAATCTACTGACCACCTTTAAATGGCCACTAAATACAAAATTCAACTTGGTTTATAGGAATGTAGGACCCCCCATTCAAGGGTTTAATGGTCATCCATGCCTAGGGTACCAGGAAAAAAGATATTCACTTACCTAATCCCGAGGTCTACCAGCAGCCGGCTTTCAAATCTTCTCCATGACGCTCCAGATTGTGAAAAGTCCCTCAGCATCCTCATGTACAATGTAGGGCTATTGGTGGCCAGTCTTATAGCATGGGGGGGAGCCTACAGGAGTGAAGGATAAGGTATCTAAAAGTCAGTTTTACTGATACCCTAGGCATGAACAAATATTGAACCATTAGAGCGCAGAGAAGCCCCACGGCAAGGGTACAAAGTTAAAGTTAGGTTGAAAAAAGGCACTAGAAAAAAAAAGGAAAACCTCCATATACAGTACACCATCCCATACCTACCATTGACTCAGAGGAAGGCAAAACAAATCCTATGGATCGTGGTCCAATTTGATCCAGTGGGGGAAAAAATAAATCAGATAAAGCCTCGATCAGTAATCTCTAGTGTTATTACCGATAAATGTTAATATCCAATTATATTTTGTGCAGTTACAAATGCATCCAGTTATTTTAAAACAATCTACTGAGCTGGTTCTTGGTGGGAATCTATTCAACATTTTCACATCTTTTACTGTGAAGAAGCCTTTTCTTTTTCTTTATGTTTTCAAACTGGTTTCTAAAGAAAACAAAACATGGAGACATGGATGGGCGAGTTTGCTTTGAAAATTAAAAATGAATTAAAGAGTGTTTTCAGTTTGTGGTCCTTAGATACAGTTAAGTTCCACTTTAAATGTGGTGGCTGCATTGGATTTATGTTTTTTAGGCTTTTTTTCTCTTTATCCAGCCAGTAATACACTTCCTGTCTAAGCCCTTGTACACACGGTCAGACAAGGTGGAAAATGTCCGATCGGACCGTATTGTCGGATAATCCGACCGTGTGTGGGCTCCATCTGACTGTTTCATCGGAATATCTGACTGACAAAGTTTTAGAGCTGGGCTCTAAAATTTTCCGACAACATGATCCGATCGGACAAAGTCCAAAGTTTGTCGAGAATTCAGATCGGACAAAGTGCCACGCATGCTCAGATCAAATTCCTAGACCAAAGCTATTGGCTACTAGCCTGAACGTAGTCCCGTCGTAACTAAATAACGTCATCACGTTACGTACGATCGGATTTTCCGACAACTTTGTCCGACCATGTGTATGCAACACAAGTTTCGGACAAAATCCAACGGATTTTGTTGTCGGAATGTCCGACCGTGTGTACAAGGGCTTAGAGTGTCTTCACATGGACAGAGGAGCAATGGAGCCCCCAGACAGCAGCATTGTCAATCTCGATGAGGGTAGCATTCGATTCACAAGCAGATTTAGGCTCCGCTCTATATCAGTTTCACTGCTACAGGACGGCACCTGTGTCCAGATCACATATATGCGCGATCCGGCTTGTCTGGGTTTGGGGGCTCGCTCCCAGTCTGATCACACACAGCAGGAGCCCAGCAGCTGGTACTGCGGACTTGATGTCCACTGGCACCCGCCGATGATCGAGCAGAGAGGCAGATCGATGTTCTGACAGGAGGGAAGGCATGGATCCTGTGTCTCTGCAAAGACAGGAACTAGGATCCATGTCTTCCCCTAGTAAAAGCACAGTTAGCCCTTTGATAGCCCCTGATGTTAACCCCTTCCCAGTCAGTGCCATTAGTACAGTGATAGTGCATATTTTTTTTAGAACTGATCACTATACTAAAAATATGTTACAGAATACATATTGGCCTAAATTTATGAAGAAATTCGATTTTTTTTAATTTTTGCATTGGATATGTTTTATAACAGAAAGTGAAAAATATTGTTTTGTTTTGGTCAAAATTGTCTGACTTTTTTTGCTTATATTGCAAAAAATAAAAACTGCAGAGATGATAAAATATCACCAAAAGAAAGCTCTATTTGTGGGGAAAAAATGATATAATTTATTTGGGTACAGTGTTGCATTATCAGTTAAAATAATGCAGTGCCGTATCGTAGCCTGGTCATGAAAGGGGATAAATCTTCTGGAGGTCAAGTGGTTAATTTGACTAGTAAATAAAAGCTAACTCCATTTACCACTTTTGAAGCCATTTCAACACACTGCTTTTTTTTTTACCTTTTTGGGATAATGGTTTGCATAAATGAATAAACGCTGACCAGTGACCCCTGTCAGTGGTGAATGGTTTGTCTCAACTCTTTAAGTGCCTTTTTTGCTAGACAACGTCATCTGTTAAAGGAAGTTGAAAAACAACAGACTTACTGGCTGGATCACCAAGAGAAAATATATTTAAAAAAGCCCCCCAAAAAAAAGAAACCCAGTGCACCATATCTAATAATTTTAAATTTTCATTTTTGGGTTTATTACAACTACAGTTTTGCTCCTCTGACCATGTGATTGCTTCGTTTTAGAAAGGAGGTTACTCAAAAAGAGCATATCTTTTTTGTGTTCAGTTTGACTTGTATACTACAGCTATGGAACTTCCACTGGTAAAGGGCAGAAAGTCTGCGGTAAAACACAACCATTAGTAAATAGAGTAATTCAAGAGTGGCAAAAATACACTGCAATCTGCAATGTTATCTGCAAGCACCTTTAAAATAGAAGTGTCACAAGACGAGTCTTTTCACCAGGCATTGGCGCCGTAATACATTCTTCCTGTGCAATTACATGCTATATATTATATATAGCTGTATACGTGACTACGGCGTCCTGAACCGTCTCTACATGCACACTCCTGCTCTGTACTGTAACTCTATGTGCAGTGTTCTGAGCATTGCAAACACAGGCCGCAGGGGAGCAATAGCCACACCGCACCTCCTGATTGGCAGTGGTGATTGGCAGTGGTGATTGGCAGTGGCGCTGTGCCCCTTATGTGCTACAGGTGTATACTGCGCTTGGAAACAGTTGTAGTGCAGAGCAGGAAGGTGCAAGTAGCAGCGACCCCTACAGGACTGCATAGGTCTAGGCGGCACAGGGGGAACATATAGCACAGCAATGTCGGGGGACAGTTTCAAAAGTAGACGTAAAGGAGGAATTGTTCAGAAAAATACAGCAAATACATGTAAGTTATACTGATATTATCGCCTGTTTTATTTAAAAAATAAATAAAAATAAATGACTTTAATGTCACTTGAACTGTTCAGTCAGTCTGTATCCAATCAAGTAGACCCTTGTTCTCCATGCTTGTAGCAGCTTGTACAAGTAGATTGTAAGGATTTTTAGACAGTTTAGGGGGGATTTACTGAAACTGGTAAACACACTGGTGCAGCTGTGCATAGTAACCAATCAGGTTTTAGCCCATGTTCATATTGGGCTGATTTGGCATGCGATTTTACTCTTTACCAAATTGGCAGCTATTGCCAGCAATGGCACTGTCCAAATCGGTGCGACTCCGACTTTGCAGCAACTCCCCGATTCCCAAAAGCAGTTCCTGTACTACTCTTGATGACTCTGGGGGCAATTTCCATAGACATCTGTGCATGAACCAACACAGATGTCTGTCAAATCGCCCCCAAAGTCGGACTGACTGAACTCGCACGATTTCTAACCTGCATCAGAGTGAACCTGGGCTTATTCTCAGAGCTTTAGGCTGGGTTCACACTTATGCGAATTGGATATGGGTTTCCCTGCATCCAATTCGCATGACAGGATAGTGTGACCAGCTCTCAATGGAGCTGGTTCACACATCTCCTTGGCGACTGCAGAGCGGATTGCACAGAGGTCCTGGGCGTCTTTGGCTCCGTTTCAGGTCCAAACTCAGCCAAAAATCCGGGCCTTTATTCGTCCATGAAATGGAGAACAGGGACGCAATGGACCCCTCCTGTGAGCCACATCCGAATTAAAAGGGTTTTAAACCCTCAAGATTTATCACCTTAATGCATTCTATACATTAAGGTGAAAAACCTTTTGTAGTGCAGCAATCCCCCCGGAGCCCCCCTTTTTCTTACCTGAACCCAATCGTTCCAGTGATGAGGACGAGCAGAGCAGCTCCAGCCGCTGTCTCGGGTCCTCATTGGCTGGATAGATAGCAGGCTAAGTCCTGCGTCTGTGTCAATGGACGAAGCAACAGGACTCGGGAGAGCAGGTGCCCCCATGGAAGGAGCCAGGAGCACCACTGGGGGACCCCAGAAGAGAAGAATCGGGGCCCCTCTGTGCAAAACTCTTGCACAGAGGAGGCAAGAATGACATGTTTGTTACTTAAAAAAAGCCTTTACAACCCCTTTAAGTGTGAACCCAGCCTTAGAATGCTTTCACACTACAGCATCCGCTGTTAGTGCTAAAGTGCCGCTCAGTTTAACGGCGCTTTAGCGCTGTTTTAGCTGCGTTTTAGCGCTGTTTTAGCTGTGCTTTAGCAATGTTTTAGCTGCCCTTTTCGTCCACTAGTGGGGTGCTTTTAGCCCCAAAAAAGGGTTAAAAACTCCCATTTTGCGGCACGTTTAAGGCACTTTGGAAGCGCTGCCGATTCATTTCAATGGGCAGGGCCTTTTGGGAGCGCTAAATACTCCCAACCCGCCCCAAAGATGCAACTTGCAGGACTTTTGGTAACGTCCCACAAGCACACCGCCCGGGTGTAAAAAGTCACACTGCAGTGAATGGGAGGCGGTTTTCAGGCGCTTAGAAGAGGCTATTTCCAGCGCTAAAGCGCCTGAAAACCGCCCCAGTGTGAAAGGGGTCTAATTGAACAAGCTGAAGTTAGAAGCTGATTGGTTACTTTGCACGTTGCATGCGAAACTTGTGAAAAGAAAGCCTAGAGATTCACCTACTCACCGGAGATGAAAATATAAAATTTTTATGAAAAATTTCATATGATCGAACTGAAAAATAATAAACATTTTATGTTTCAGGCCTAACCATAAAAAATAAAGAAAACATGCCAAACACTTTACTGCTTTGCACTATATTCTTTTTAAAACCACAGAAGTCTCAGACCGCAGAAGGATAGTGGAGTTAGCATGCTGAATAAATAAATATCGCAAGAAGCGTATTTTTATTTTACGTCAGTACGCTCAGACATCAGCTGGTTTTGTTCGAATAAATTACAAGGGTTGTATTACATTTCCTGCATTTATTTATTTCACTTACACACACATCTGGATTAACGTAAAGACAGTTCTAGACTACAGTCACCTGCCCTCTTCTTATGGGGCTGTGAAGATTTAGCTACTTCTCTGATGAGCTTAAACTAAACATCCCTCTGTAGCAATTTATGATAGAACAGAGCTATGGATCAATCTTGCATAATCCGTTTTTGTTTTTTCCATACCATATGCTGTGTATTATTTACAATTGTGCGGTACAGAATGTACTAGGGAAGCAAGAGAACAAAACTTGGGATGGGTTATCAATAAGATACAGAAGAAGGCAACCCATCATAATAACTGGCCAATAGTAATAGTTGGTGGTTGGTTGGTTTATCTATAAACATATCATTTATTTTGTTTAAAAATTGATTATTTGCCATTTTTTTAATCAATTGTTTATGGTGACATAAACAATTAATGTGCATCAATTTTTTGGCATGGGACATTCCCCTGCCTCCATTCACTCCTAGGTGAGAATGATATATATGGGAATATGACATATGCCAGGAGGCTGCAGGAGCAGGGTTGCAGCAAATGGAGGAAGGACTTGGTGGTGCAGCACCAATTGACTGGAAAATTCAGTATTGTGGTGCTGAAATTTGACACTCATTCCGCGTCGCTCGGTGCCATCTTCCTTTGTTACGTCATGGGGTGCCAGGTCTCTTCCAAGTTATTGTAGTTGCACCTGATTACATATGATGTACAACAGTAGGCCAAATATGGAACTTAACTTCGCACCAATGACAGTCACCCCCCCCCCCCCACTTCTTTTCATTTTTTGTAGGGTCAACAGACATACACCCAGGTGCCATCTTACTTTTTGCATTATTAGAGGCCAGCTGCAAGAATTCTGAGGAATCCTGAGCTTCAGCAACTTTTCCTGACACCAAGATAAAAAAGGTGACAGGGGAGCAGGGGTGTTGCTAGGTGGGAATAAGACCAGAGGCTTCAGCCCGAAGGTAAATTAGATAACCCCTCCCACATTTTAAAGTAAGTCAAGCCCAAACCCAGCATCATGGGGATGAGGGGTTAGGCTCACATGCTGGTTGTTGCCTGACTCTCCAGTGCCCATCAATGCAACCTCACCGGTACCCATTAATGCAGCCTCACCAGTGCCCATCAATTGAGGCTCATCAGTGTCCATCAGTGCAGCCTCATCAGTGCCCATCAATGCTGCCTCATCAGTGCCCATCAGCTCAGCCTCACCAATGCCCATTAATGCAGCCTCATCAGTGCCTATCAATGCAGCCTCATCAGTGCCTATCAATGCAGCCTCGTCAGTGCCCATAAGTGCAGCCTTACCTGTGCCCATCAATTCAACCTGATTAGTGGCCATCATATCAGCCTCACCAGTGCCCATCAATGCAGCCTGAGCAGTACCCATCAATGCAGCCTAATCAATGCTCATATGCTCAGCTTTACCTGTGCCCATCAATTCAGCCTGATCACTGCCCATCAATGCAGCCTGATCAGGGCCCATTAGCTCAGCCTCACCACTGCAAATCAATGCAGCCTGATCAGTACCCATCAGCTCAGCCTTACCTGTGCCCATCAATGCAGCCCCATCAGTGCAGCCTGATCAGTGCTCATCAGTGCAGCCTTACCTGAGCCCATCAATGCAGCCTGATCAGTGCCCATCAGTGCAGCCTTACCTGAGCTCATCAATGCAGCCTGATCAGTGCCCATCAGATTAGCCTTACCTCAGCTCAGCCTTACCTGTGCCCATCAATGCAACCATATCTGTGCTTATCAGCTCAGCCTTACATGTGCCCATCAATGCAGCCTAATCAGTGCCCATCAATGCAGCCTGCTCAGTGCCCATTAGCTCAGCCTCACCACTGCCCATCAATGCAGCCGGACCAGTGCCCATCAGCTCAGCCTTACCTGTGTCAATCAATGGAGGCTCATCAGTGCCCATCAATGCAGCCTGATCAGTGCCCATCAGTGCAGCCTTACCTGAGCCCATCAATGCAGCCTGATCAGTGACCATCAGTGCAGCCTTACCTGGGCCCATCAATGCAGCCTGATCAATGCCCATCAGCTCAGCCTCACCAATGCCCATCAATGCAGCCTCAGTAGTGCCCATCAATGCAGCCTCATCAGTGCCCATCAATGCAGCCTCATCAGTGCCCATCAGCTCATCCTCCCTCACCAGTGCCCATCAATGCAGCCTGATCAATGCCCATCAATGCAGCCTGATCAGTGCCCATCAATGCAGCCTCACCAGTGCCCATCAATGTAGCCTAATCAGTGCCCATTAATGCAGCCTCACCAGTGCCTATCAATGCAGCCTGATCAGTGCCCATCACTGCAGCTTCACCGGTGCCCATCAATGCAGCTTGACCAGTGCCCATCAATGCAGCCTGATCAGTGCCCACCAATGTAACCTTAGCAGTGCCCATTAATGTAGCCTGACCAGTGCCCATCAGTGCAGCCTGATCAGTGCCTATCAATGTAGCCTCATCAGTGCCCATCAATGCAGCCATACCAATGCCCGTCAATGCAGCATGACCAGTGCCCATCAACGCAGCCTGATCAAAGCCCATCATCGCAGCCATGCCAGTGCCCATCGCACTTGTCAGGGCAGCCATGGAGAGAGCAGAGCTGCCGGTTTACCCGGGAAAGTCCAGATTCCTGGATCGGCTCCTATGATGGACGTCACACTTCCCGGCATTGGACCAATGTCAAATCCATCATATGATCCTGTCCAGGAGGCTGGACTTCACGATGGTGGGTAAGCGGGAGACCCCTGTGTAATCCAGCGGAGCTCGCCCCCCCCCCCCTTCAGAGGCAACCCATGAACCCCTAGGTTCAGCCCTGAAAAGTGGCACCAGGGCAGTCCGGCCCTGTAAAGACCAGATAAATAGGTACAACTTATGTAGGAGGATTTGTTTCATCTCTGTGTTTCACTTGAGGCAAGTCAATTCTCTGGGTATATGTAAGGATTTACAACCACTTTAAATTCCAGGTTTAGCTCACCATTAGTTATAAGTTTTAAACATGTAATTGCTTCCATCTATATAACAGCCTTTACAACATAAAAGAGAATAGCCCCATATTACTATTTGCAGGTTGTATAGGTGTTCTGTGATATTGTCTCTGCTCTTATAGGTTTGACGATTAAAGTCAATAAAACAATATTGTTAACCATACAAAGAATTCCCGGTAGGATGTGAACTTTGTGATGACTTCAGTTTGCTTTTGTAAGTGGGACCAGTAATTGGATTAATTAGAAAGTGACAAATCCATCGCCGCTCGGCTGTTGACTTGGTAAACACGAACCTTTACGTGTATGTTTGCACAGTATCCGCAAGCCGTGTTTGCAAAGCTTGTAAAACAGAATGTCTTCTTCATAAATTGATGTCATTTGTGGAATGTAAATGGAATGGGTTAAGCTTTTTTCCTGTGGAGAGATAGTGTATAGGTCATTCATCATAGGACTTAGTTCACAGGACTAAATATATATTCGGTAATTCTGCAGTTGTCAGCAACCTACTGATTTCTATATGTAGCGTCTTTGGACATGGATAGGCAAAATGCAAGAAGATTATTGAGAGGAAAATTATGTAGTCTCTAGCTACAGTTGTGTATCTAGTTACAGGGCTGTGTTTTGAAAGCTCAGAGAAAAAGAATAGTTCAAAACTTTGGTTACAAGAATTAAGCCTGGTACACACTAGCTTTTTTTTTTTTAACCCAGCGGGCAGGACCAAAAAAACGGAAGCGCTCGGAAGGAGCCGATGTACTAACTGTTGTTAGTACAGCGATCTCCCCCACTCTGAACTATTGTGTTCTGACAGGGGGACACCCCCCTTCCTGAACAAACTGGTCAGGCTCTCAACCATTGGCAGTGAGCGCTGATCGGATGCTGATTGGCAGACCTTTCTGCCTCTTTGACAGAAGGCGGATGTTCGACCGGCTTCTGTCGGACCGACTGCCATACACACAGGCCGAATGTCGGCTGGTTTCTATTGAACCGGCCAATACAGCCCGATATTCGGACCGTGTGTACAGGGCTTCAAAGTAAACCTGTATTAAGAAAAATATGGAAACAACCTTTTCTACTGTAAATGGACATTGCCGGACTCTGGCTTTAAAACTTGGAGTCACTGGCTTTACTGATCAGAATATTAGCAAAACAGCCAGGCAACTAGTATTTTTAGAAGGAGATCAGCAATGGCAGCACTCATTTTTCTATTATGGAATGTTTAATATTACTACACATACACAACATCGGGGGTTTCAAGCGATATGGTGGTTGTGTATATCATTTGTGCTTAGCACACCATGCATGGATCATAAGATATTCTCATTTAACCACTTGGCACCTGCTCTGGCCCGCCCTTGGGTTCTGAAAGCTGGAAGAGGTTCTTGGTCATGTGACCATTTTCTTTGGCTGTTGCAGTGGTAACATGATCAACCGGACCTGCCTGCTCCGAATTGTAATGGGTGACCGGGAGTTGATGGTGACAGCTCAGTCACTGATCTGTGAACATTCAGTGAGCATGTGCACAGCTGGTGTTAAAGGATTAGTTCAAAAACTGTCTATGCCGATAAGGGGCACCTGTAGATAAGTGCAAACTATACAGCTTTCACTTTAAGTTAAATAATGCCCTTGCTATAGGTGTAAGTGCTATAGGTTTTAGACCAGTGTCATAGACAGCAAAAAAAGTTTACAGTGGTTGAAACCTTCCCCCACTGCATGAAAAAATGCATTTTTATTTCTGTCTGTGTTGCTGTTGAAGTATGATGAAACAATTGATCCTGTGATAATAAGTGAGAATAAATCTCTAACGAAGCACATTATAGTGGTAAAAGCAGATAGGGGTTCTAATCCTACCTGTTCTCTCTAAAACAAAAAAAATTGGGCTGGACATATACTTTAAACGAGATTCCCCCAACCCGTTGGAAAATCTCTGATACTGAATAATTATTGCTCCCTTTTCCCCCAAAAAGAAAACCACTCCTTTCATTGGACAGGTTCAGCTTTATCTAGGGTGACAAGTACAGGTTTGCCATTACCCAACAGTATGATTGAGAAATCAACTGTTTTATGGCCGTTACATCCAGATGGCAACATTGATTCATCAGTAGCATTATCCTGCAATCGGCTGATATTGCAATGCGTGCAGCAAGCAAAACACAACCATATCCAAATCCAAATAGAAAATGCTGTAAGAAAATGGCTACCAATGTCTAAAGTGCACGGACCGCATCACATACACAGCTGGACCACAGGTACTCTTGGTGTACAGATGTGTTGGTTTCATTTCATGCTGTGTTATCTGATTTTATTTCCTCTTCATTTCCTCTCTATATATAAATTAAATATGGCATGCAGTGTTTAGGTGATAAAGTTTCTATAAATAGGATCAATGGAAAAGTGATACAGTAAGTGATAAACAAAGGCAGTACTGCATGTCAGAGGAAACTGATACCATGTTCTAGTACAATACATTGGGAATCAGAGAATGTATACTGTAAGCAGGGAGGCCAGCAGTGATACTTATTATATACAGGGATACTGGTAAGTGCCTGAGGCAGTAGGTTTGTTGATAGGACAGGTAAGGCCTTAAAGTGACAGTACGTGAGATCCTAATTCTCCACAAATAAGCCATATACATCCGCTACCTAATGGCTCTGTAATCTATATTTTCATGAAATCATTTCCTGCTGTGTTTTTCTGCCTCCTTGTAAAGTCCTCTATGAGCTAGCAAACTTTTCCTTTCCCCCTCATTTCTGTTTGTTTGGAATGAGCAGTGCACTTTAGTTTCAGTCACGTACACTCCTCTATGCACACTGTGAACCCAAAACCCAAGAGTGAGCAAAAGGAGGTGGCTACATTTCTAAATACAGTAGGACCATGGAGAACAAACATAGGCACCTTCTAACTGGAAGTCAAATCACAGCAGGAAAAGGTAATTTGGAGATTTGGAGGAGGTCAAGAGCAATAGAAGGGACTTATTTTTTGTTCAGAATTCATACTTGAATAGAAAAGTTTAGAGTCACTTATGGTTATGGAGGGAATTAACAATAAATGTAACTAAATATGGTCACTTTACTGACACAGAGCCAAAGTTGGTTGACTAAATTTGCCATAGTTACATGTTGCTAACTCTAAACAGTACAGAATATTACAACATTTTATGTGCATGGCACATGGTGTGAAGGACAACGGAAATGGATACATGATGGTTGCATGCCCAGATACGGTCAATGAGTTGGTTTTTAATGCTGTCCATGCTTAAAGCAGACCTTCACCCTCCCCATCCACTTTTCCTCATTTCACTCCTCTCTCACAATCGGACATTTAAAAAAAAATGGTGGACATTTACAGATTGCATTGATTGATCGGTGGGATATTTTGAGACATATATCTATTTGAGAACATCTATTTGGCCCTTTCTGGCAGGTTGGGGTGGACCATTTGTGTGACCCTTGTTGGGGTTCATTGGCATTCAGGGTCATAGGAATACCAGCTTGTCGGGGTCTCAAATCATCACATGTCACGTGGAATATCAGACAGATTCAAATTTTATTGTGGGCTCTGTATAAGGTCTAGAAATCCCCTGAACAAGGGCAGGATCTGCCTGAAACGATCGTCGGGTTGGACGTGTGCTTGAGCCATTTTATGTATCATATTGTGCTGTTTGTGATGATGCATTTTTCTAAATGCTTTATATGCATATTTAAAGATAATTTTTGTATTTAATAAAATATTGTAATAATATCTGTTACTCGTGTTTTCAGTCACTTATAAAGTCCAGTTTTATTGGGGGTTTTTCTCCTTTTTGTACAAAATCTATTTGGGATGTGGTGACTGAGAATTTCCTGCGATTATTGGGATTCTTTTTTCCTTAAATGGAAAGAATAGGACTATGATGATGCATTGTCAATGTTTGTGATGATTGTTTAGACTCTGAAAGATTGTAAGGACCCATATACAGTGAGATAACAGCCATGTCACTTGGATTACGATGTCTAGCACTAGTTTACCTTGCCCAGTTTTTGCACTGAAATGTGTCCTACTTTTGTCATGCCCTTATCATTTTAAATCTGTTTACTTTTATAGTACACTTACACTATATGTTACAGCCAGTGTTTTATGTTATGGTTTTAGCTATTCTAGTGAAGTCTGTGTACACCGCCACCAACTTGCTGCATATTTTTCTTTCTTGTCCTCCTAATAGGCACCCTCGGCCTTGTCCTGCTGATACATTTAAACGTTCTGGATTTTTTTTCGTTTTTTTTTTTCATTTTAGCTACCTGTAGCCCCACTCAGATTAAAAGCATATTTTTGGAGATCTTTCATTACTTGTTTGACAAGTGACATTTGTACAGAGGTTGTGCAGGGCCCTGCTTTTGTTCCGTAACTTCCTCGAGGGCTCTGTGTGCCTGGAAAGATTCTGAGCAGAATGTGGAGAGACAAAATAGTTTCTTTTGTTAGGTAAACAAGGTTTTAGCCTGTTCTTGAATGCTAATATTTCAGATTGTCTCATTTTAGTTTCCTACCCCTGAGCTCACAGTTCCTTCCATTAATCCGAGTCCTGAATTGACGTTTCAGTGTTTAATGGTGACTGGGAGAATATTAGTATTATACAGGATTTATATAGCGCAAACTGTTTGCACGGTGCTTTACAATATAAAGGGAGACAATTCAGTTACAATACAATAAAATACAAGAGGGCCGTGCTCATAAGAACTTCCAATCTTATTGGGTGGGGCAAGTGGTACACAAGGTTATAATTGTGGACGATGAGCTTATGGACGTGATAAACATTCAGTTAGTTGGTGGGGTGATTGGCTTCCCTGAAGAGATTCGTTTTTAGGAGTAGGAGATAGCTAGACAGACTGAGGTAGAGTTCCAGAAGATGGTACAAGAAAGCTTGAGAGCAGGAGGTGTTGGGAGGAGCGGAGAGGACAGTTTGGGTGATATTTGGAGACAAGATTGATCATATAGCTCAGGGCAGAGTTGTGGATGGCTTTATATGTTGTTAGAATTTTGTTAGAGTTTTGAATTTAATTGACTGGACAATTGGAAGCCAGGGGGAGGGATTGGCAAGGAGGGGTGGCAGACATTGAGCGGTTGGTTAGGTAAATGAGTCTGGCAACAGATTTCACAATAGACTGAAGAGAGGATGGCATATGGAGGGTAGGCCTATAAGAAGGGAGTTGTAATAGTCAAGATGTTTGAACTACCCACTGCCTTCTCTTAAGATAAGATCCTGGACCTAGGTTTCTACTTCAATCAACTAACTTATAAGGGAGGTCTCTATTAATTGATTTAAGTATCACTAAAAATACAGGATGTAGAGTGAGACCCCTTCACTTTGTTTTAAGACCGTCTTGGGTCAGTAGGAAGAACTAATAAAGTGGTATCACACCAACAACAACAATAGCATCAAGATCTCTCTTGATTGATGTAGGTATCACTAAAAATACAGGATGTAGAGTAAGACCCCTTCACTTTGTTTTAAGACCGTCTTAGGTCAGTAGGATATAGTAATAAAGTGGTATCACACCAACAACTATAGCATCTTCCAGGGGGATCAGCCAGGTATGGTATATGCATACATACATTGGGCTAAACTGGACCAATGTAACTATGTAAAAATACCCATACTTAAACTTCAACTTTAACTGCAACCAAAAAGTCAAGCCACCAAATTGGCAGTGCCGTCTAAAAATCTCAGGACTGGAAAAAAAAAAGTAATCTTTTGGCAGGCAAGTCAGCTCCTCTACATGTATTTCAACTGTTTATTTAGCTGTTTGCATGGAGTTCAGCTTTACCTTTGGTGGGGAAGTCTCAGCACTAAAGAAAGATATAAGAACCAGCGTCTGATTCTAGTTCAGCACATCTAAGCCTTTAAAGCCAGAGTTCAAACAGTTAACTGAATTAGTATCAAGCCTAATAAAGTGATAAAGACTTTTCTGTGTTTCCATTTGATAAAGCCTTCTAGAAGAAGCCAGGATTAGAGAGGTGATTCACTGAACATCATAACAGTTCCTATTCTTATTTGGTTGGTGCTGATTTTCTGCTCGAAAAAAATGTTTTCTCAGCTTCAAACCAAAAATGGAAAAGCGCGGAGGCCAGTGATTATAATTTATCTTGAAGAGGTTGCAAACAGCACGCATGATTTAAACACAGAAGAGATTTATTCAGCGCAGTGTTTACAAACAGGTTAAAGAACGGCGCTGACGTATGTGTCTGAATCAGCTGGTCCGTGCGTTTATTGTGTTGTTATAAACATGCGATAATCTGCTAAAACACCACAATTTACCTGAAGTGTATAACAGGAAAGAGTGCTGGAAGATGAAAGTCTGTAATGTAAAGGAGGCCACCAAGACCTGGTCTACTCTAATGTATAGATAAAATACATAGGAGTTGCTGTGTCTCCAAAAACAGCAGTGTCTTGTGATGGAATATCCTGTTCATGAAGAGTTTATTGTCCAAAATGAAATACCCCCCCCCCTCAGTATTTTTAACAGGCCTCCCAATTTACATATGTCTTTTAGTGTTCTTAATGTGTTACTAAACCCACAACTGTAAAATCAGTCTGTATATGCAGTAATGCATGCTTGTTATACTGACTGAGGAACCTAAGAGGTTAATTCTCTGCATTGTGTAAAAAGGCTGTTTGATCCTGGCTTCTATGATCCTCCCCCTTTCCACTAATAATTTCCTGATAACACAGAGTCTATGGAGTCTGGCTGCACATGCTCAGTTTGGTGTGTATTGCTTGAGAGTTTTTTTTGTTGTCTTGGGAGGATGCATGTGATCAGCACAGGGCCAATTGGCACTGTCTACACATAGAGTCGGGGGCCCTGCAGCCATATAGGACAGTCAAAAAACTCCTTCTTCAGGCTTTAACCAGTGCTTGGCTGAAGACTGATAGAAGTCACAAGACTGCCATATATGGCTGATGAGAAAAGGTATTTAGTTTATATTTACTAAAATAGTTGCATTTCCATGTTCTGAGTACTATAGGAGACCAGATATAGTGAATGCAGGGTTCTGTGTTTAGTAACACTTTAAAGTGTATGCCAAGTTGGAGTTACATTCAGACAAAGCTGCTCATTATAAGTACATACAATCCTTAACACCATTGGGTGCTTTCTAAACCAACTTTAAAAAAAAAAAAAGCTGATATTGCTAAAGAACAAGATCTTGTTGTTCACCACTTCCATTCCATTGTCCGGGAATGGTGCCGTTTAGATAATGCCAGACCTACAAGTGAGAAAGTGAAGCAGGGCGCCATCATGTATGAAAATAAAGTCCTTTCTAATCTTCTTGAAGTTGGGGAAACAACTCGTTTGATAGACTGTCCAGATATGAAAATCCTGTCACAATTTTCTAGGCAAAAAAGAAAGACCCATAAAATTTGCTTACAAAATGGTTTAAAACACATTAAGGTTCTGAATAGGAAAGAATTTAAACCCCAGATTCTAACATTGTAGCGATTAACCTTACCATAGAGATGAAATATTGATTTAACTGAAAAAAGGAATCGTTCCTAAAAATTTGTCTACTTCCATATTCTGCAGAATTGCAGTGCAAAATTCAAACCTTCTGTTATGGGCATCAGAATGCAATGCCTGCAGTAACTGCAACTTGTACAGCTTCCTATAAACAAGAAACAGCGCTGCTATGTGGCATTGAATGGAACTTCTAGGCGGTATTTTAACTTTGAATCTTCCTCTATCGATTGATGTGTGGGATTCGCTTCATGTTATAACATCAAAATCCACTCTTAAATGCTTTAACTCTTAACCTGGCCATACACGATCAGATTTTTGTTTGAACATTCTAAAGAAAATTTAGAAATATTGTTCATCAGAACATTCTTTCTTACCTTCATCGAGTTAACTCATTTCATTTGAAATCCCTTAAAATTTCCTCCAGTCCTGCTATATAAATGGAATTCCAGATATATTAAACAGGTTTCATTACAATATGTAGAATTTTTCCTGGATTAAAACTACATTCACACTTTGTTGGAGAAAATTTTTCCACCCTGCTTCTTCATATTTTCTCGATTGAAAACAAACATCAATTTGACCCCACTAACTATTATATAATCAAATGAACATTCCAAAAATGAAAAACTTTGAACAAATTTCTACAAGTGTATTGCCAGCTTCAGACTTTATAATTAGGGGATGATTGTTTTAATTCATTCACAGAGTGGACTGGTTCTGAGTGCTGTTTTATTACAGGCACTGTTTATTTAGGTAGAGGGTATCAATGAGTTATAAAGTTATAGTTTGAAGTGACTTTTAGGAAGACTCTACTATATTGTGTGAAGATACAGCTTTTTATTCTTTTAGAACATACATAAAGGTTTGTACTAGCAAAATATATATATTTTTTGTAAAATGTCCTTCTTAGTAAATGACTCCAGTTTGGTAGGGCTTTATAAAAATAACATGCTGATGAGACAGGATTGATTATAGTAAAACTGGTATCGATAGTAGCAGAAATAAGGGTAACCTAAATGTTATTTCCTTTAAAGAGGAACTTTGCCTCCCCCTTTTTTTTCCTTTCCCCTCTTTCCTTGTCCACTGGGTGGTCCTCAAAGAAAAGATACATATGCAGGGAATCCAACCTTGCCTGCTGTAATCCTTTTCTCCATCATTGCTTTCAAAATCCCATGCCACCATTTTCCTTGCTGACATAATCAGGAGCATGGAACTCTTTCTGGTTTTTGCAGCTGGCCCCCTAATGACATGTACAGTACATGGTGTGGAGGATAGCCTCCTGGGATGTGTGATGTTAGTATCCCAAGAGGCTTTGGGTAGGCGAGAAAGCAGGAAATGCTGTGGCCTGGTCGTGCAAAAAAAAAATATTTGAGAATAATTAATAACACATTTTAATGTCTGATTATGTAACAGGGGGAGGAAGATTATGTAGAGTCACTGAGGAAGGTGAAGGTCTGCTTTAGGTCACAGGTACCTTTGACGTTATAGTAAATATCAGCTTGTGTAACATCCAGCAAGAAAGTTCAATTTTTTTCAGCTGACATTACAACTGAATTATAGAAATGTTGTTTGCCCTTGAGTATTTAGAAATAATGCTTCTTTTTTTAAAATAAATTTTAATTATTTATTTTGATGATGCCAGTTACTCATCCTTCACATTCA
Source organism: Lithobates pipiens (assembly GCF_037356315.1). NCBI lineage: Eukaryota > Metazoa > Chordata > Amphibia > Anura > Ranidae > Lithobates > Lithobates pipiens. The sequence goes on from NW_027507764.1 coordinate 198,085,243, forward strand.
GTGGCATAAGAGAATTTGTGTTTTTGAACCTCTTTCTTATGCATTCCATAGTTTTCTACTAAAAAAAAAAGTTTCTTTGTTGTAGCCATTTTGTTCTACTAAGGTAGGCATGTTCATCTCCAGGATAGTTCAACTTTATTAATGCATATAAATTATAGGAAAAGAAAGGAGTAAATTGTCCTTCTTAATTCTGGAGTCTGGATTTACAAAGGCTTTGGTAGAATTTCTGGAGTTAGATTTTCCCAAATACGACTGTCCAGCCAATTCACTACATGCTGATCTGGTAAGGGGAGTTTTTATCAGTTCACTGGAAATCTTTCTGTGTGGGGAGACCAGATGCATTATGAACTCTTAAACCCATTGAACAAACTGGAGGATGTCCTCAATGTATTAGCCCTTGTACACACGGTCGGACATTCCGATGGACAATGTCCGATAGGACCGTGTTGTCGGATAATCCGACAGTGTATGGGCTCCATTGGACTGTTTCCATCGGAGTATCCGATGGACCACGTTTTCCAGCTGGGCTATAAAATTTTCCGACAACATGATCCGATCGGACTTTGTCCGATCATGTGTAAAGAATTCCGATCGGACAAAGTGCCACGCATGCTCAGATCAAATTCCTAGACCAAAGCTATTGGCTACTAGCCTGAACGTAGTCCCGTCCTAACGAACGTTAAGTACGATTGGATTTTCTGACAAATTTGTCCAACTGTGTGTATGCAACAGTTTCGGACAAAATCCATCGGACAAAATCCGACGGATTTGGTTGTCGGAATGTCCGACCGTGTGTACAAGGGCTTATGATTTTGCTTATGGGTGGGCTGCATGATCATTAATAATTACCATATTTCGTTTTATACCAGGTCCAAATATGGGTAAATATGACCAAATATATTACAGAGCAGTCAAAAACTGTGCTTGATACAATCATAAGAAATACAGTGCACTCCTCAATGAGCTGGTCACCAAGTAACGGGGTGGTCCTAAAACATGAGCTCTTCAGTTGCGGAGCTGAACGAGTAAGGTTCTGGTAGACCCCTTTATTATATTACTTCAGTATCAGCCATATGTATGAACAATCTTCTTTGCAAAGTGAATCACAGGGCCAGGTTAGTTAAATTACTGGTGGAGTCAATCCTACAAGATTTGCTCATCTCTACGATGCGAAAGAAACAGAGGAGTTCTTGTTCAAAGCAATTACCAGCTTTCAGCTCTAATATTTCTTGTTCAGTTTAAGAAGAACATGATTGGCTGTCACCAACATCTTCATTTTTCATTTTCATCAGTCTTTTAATAGCAGTGTCCTGGACTATGTTAGTCACGGATTGTTACTGGAAAGTATACATATAAGAAATACCTTTCTCAGTTTAGCGAATGCAACATAGTCTTTCATACATCATCTCCACGTTTTCCATATTTCGGCTTACAAAAGACAGATATTAGTATCTGGGTTACCATTTGTATTCAATGTACCTCTTCAGTGTTTCCCACAAAGGATTATTAGTTGTTAATTGATAATCCTATCCTTACTTTTTTTGGATATTATGGTTTATCCTACCAACTATATTCCAGTAAGACAGTTGGAGTTCTAGGAAAACATAACTACCGAGCTTATATAGGTAGATGCCAGAAAGGACTGGGTTCTGCTACTTCTAAATACAGATATTTTTAATATCTTATCCTTAACAGTAAAATATTGTAGCCTTTAAAAAAAAAACTTTTTTTCGGGCTTGCATCAAGAAAAAGGCTGCTCCATATTACATTTCAGAATAAGAAATCCAAACAAACATTGTATGTTTTTAAGGGGAACAATAGCTGTAGTGAGTGATATCCAGGTGATAGTCTTTATTTCCTTCCAAGAGCAGCTCAGCACTTCTTAATAACAGTCTTTCATTTGATCCCCCAGTTTCTATTGATTAAATAGTACAGTATTTAGTGACCCATTACAAGTGACCTTCCCGATTCTTTGTGCTACAAAGTCATTTAAATGCACAAATAATACGCACTAGGGATCACTGAATTTTCAAAGGAAAAAAAAAGTAAATTTTAACCATAATAAAGAAATATATAATGGGGTGTTTAAGACATCAGCTTGAACAACAATGGCAGGCCTGTGTTGTGAGTTATAATTACAAACCAATTTGCTGCTGTAAGAGAACAAATTACTCTTGTACACCAATAATGAAACAACTTACTCAACAGAGACTATTTTGTAAGGTAAAACACCAAGAAAACCTGTTATTACACATAGTCTTTTATTGAATAAAACACAAATATACTAAGAAAATATTAGCATTTTTTTTTTATGAAAAAAAAGCTCAAAACCCATTTAGAACACTTTAAAATGTTGATTAATTTTAAGAACGAAATCTGTCATTATAGGGTGCTTCTAAGTGCGCTTTAATATTTTGTTTCTATGGCTGTGTGTTTAAAATATTTAAAGATAAGGCACTGCTACAAGCACATTGGGTGCCAGCCAGAAGTAGCCCATCAGTGCTCTGTATTCGTTATAGCATTATCAATGAGTCAGCAGAGTCCCCACCTACTGGCCACCACCCTTTACATATAGTTAGTAAGGTTGAATAAAGACAACAGTCCATCCAGTTCAACCTGTGTAGGTGTGTAGAATTTTTTTTTCCCCATATTCCAGTATATTGTTTTCACTAAGATGCCCATCAAAGAGTCTTTAAAAACTATCCATACTTCCTGCCGACATCACCGATTGCAGAAGAGAGTTCCACATCCTTAACGCCTGTAAGTACCGCCTGTAAGAACCACCTTACTCTGTAATGCTTTTTACTCTAAGCACTTGTACACACGGTCGGACATTCTGACAACCAAATCCGTTGGCTTTTGTCTGACGGATTTTGTCCGACGGATTGTGTCCGAAACTGTTGCATACACACGGTCGGACAAAGTTGTTGGAAAATCCGATTGTACATAACGTGATGACGTTATTTTGTTAGGATGGGACTACGTTCAGGCTAGTAGCCAATAACTTTGGTCTAGGAATTTGATCTGAGCATGCGTGGCACATTGTCCGTCGGAGTAGGCTACACATGATCGGAGTATGTCCGATCGGAGCATTTTATCGGAAAATTTTACCGGCAAGTTGGAAAAGTTGGTCCGTCGGATATTCCGACGGAAACAGTCCGATGGAGACCACACACAGTCAGAATATCCGACAAAACGGTCCGATAGGACTCATTCCGTCGGAATCTCCGACTGTGTGTACAAGGGCTTACAGGCTTAGTTGTAAGGTTGAAACGTGTTAGAGCTGGACAGCCTGTAGGTTTGGACTCTTACGATATTAGTGCTGGAATTTGTAGCTGACCCATTGAGGTGTTAGTGAAATGCAGGTGGTCCATTCTGCCTCATCCATATATTGTTACTTGAAGTATAGGTTTTCAGTAGCCTGACTTACTGATTCGTTTATGATGGGTTAAGGTATCCAAAGATATGGGACAATTGTTACACACTCTGATAAGTTTCATTTGAATTAGTATGGGTCCCACATCTACGGGCACTATACACCAATCATATATGGAGCAGCTTTCACACACTCTAATTGCAGAATAGGGTTTACGTGACCTGTCTTGATGATAAGTTCATGATGGGTTAAGGTACCTAAAGATATGTAACAGTTGTCATACACACTGATCAGTTTAAGCTGAATTAGTATTGGTTCCACATCTATGGGCACTATAACCCAATCAGGCATGAAACAGCTGTCACACACTCTGATTGCAGAATACGTTTTAAGCGACTCTTCTTTCTGATAACTTTGTGATGGGTTAAGGAAGACAAATACATGGAATAGTTGGCACACACTCTGGTTAGTTTTAACTGAGTTATTACCGGTCCCATATCTATGGTGAGTAGTCACCAATAAGACACCAATATAAATCAGTAGTGCTGAATATTTTGCCCAGTTGCTAATGTCTACTGGCAGCTAGGCCTGTTTTGAAAGTCTCTGGCCAGTAGCAAGACGTTTCTCTATAGCCTCACATCTTGTCTTTGGCCAGAGATAGTGTAAGGTTATTGTTCTGAAGCACTAAACTAAATGAAGAATAATAAGTACATTTATACATAGTGAAAATACTGGTTACCTGACACTAATGACAATTGCAGATGGACAGGTATCCCATTGAAAATGTGGTGGTGAGCTACATGTCTGTCCTTGGTCTTACCCGAACTTGCCAAACTGTATCTCAACAACTCAATTATTAAATGGTAGAAATACCTGCCTGTTAAAGTACTTTCTTTTTAATGAGAACAGGTGTGAACAGTGGAGGGATTGGTTGTAATGTACTGTGATTTGTCCCACAAGTTGGAACAAGTCTGTATGCAATAACATACTTGTTATCTCATCTTAAGACAGCCCTTAGGTGGATGACCAAATGTCACATTGGACTGCCAGCAAGTTGCATCTAGCCATCAAACCAGATCAGGACTGGGTCATTTATGACCACCCTATGTAGTGTAAACTGTAGAAGGTAGACCAAAAATTGGACTCTCAGGGCTAAAATATATTAAAGATACTGCTAAAGTAGATTTGTATCAATGTGATAAAAGAGGAATTAGAAAATGATGATTAAAAAGTTAATATAATAGTTTTGCTGTGTTAACTAGCCATACACGTCTCAAATTTTGCTGAATCGATTGAAGTTCAAGCTGTGAGTGTCAGCACAACCCAGCTCAAAAGTGAATTTTTCACTCAACTTTTGTCGAAGGAGGCAGGCGGAAAAATGTTAGATGAATAGTAATTGCATGCAATCAGGTACAGTCAGTGTTTGTGTAATCAGCAGCCATGGGTCCGACCAGCTGCTAAATATAATAGCTGGCAAGGAAGGGCAAATTTCTTCATCAATACTGTTCATCTTCGATTGAGGAATCCATTAGATTTCTCATGGGCTGTATGAGATACATCTATATGCCTTAAGCCCCATACACAAGGGCCAAATGCCGAGCAACATCGGGTAGTTTCATAAAAAACGCAGACATTCGGCTCCTGTGAATGCCAGTGGGTCTGGCAGAAGCTGGCCATTTGGCTGGCTTCTTATGGACAAGCATTCTGGAAAACCAGCAGCTGACCAGGTCCTGATCAACGCGCTCAGCCAATGGCCCAGTGTGCTGACTGGAGTGTTCTGGCAGTGGGCCGCCCTCAGCAGGAGAGATCGCTGTACTAACATTGCATAGTTAGTACAGCTGCTCCAACTGGAGCTGACAGGTTTTTATTTTTGTTCAACACACTGGGTTGAACAGAAAAAAACTCATAGTGTGTACCAGGCTTTAGACTAGCTGAAGAAGCATTGAAAAGTATACAGAACACATAACTGTTACTCATGTTTGTTAATAGAACTGTCCTGGTATAGCATTTGGCAAATGTTTCAGTATGTCTATTCTCTCTTAAATATTTACTAACAGTGCCAAGTGCTACTGAGATGTGGTGCTTGGCAAACTTAGAGGATTTCACTTTATATTTGCAGCTACAAAGTAACACACTTCTACTCTTTAATATTTCACCATCCTTTTATTGAAATGGTATTGTTTAAAAAGCTTTGTAGTTAGGAAAGTTAAAAGTGCTTGTAAAGACTTGCATAACTCAGAAGGTTAAGCCATACACGCAACGCACTATAGCATATATAATTTATTAGATTTAATTTGCTTTATATTGCAGCCTTGAATGCCTTGAATGCAGTATAGTTTTTGTTTGACTGCAGCATTGCCTAACGGCCATTTAATGAAGTACTATATTTCTTAGCTTTTTAGTCTTATAAACACGTGATTCATATGATATTTCCAATTTGGTACCTTCAGTGGGTTGTATGAAGAATAATGTGTTAACATTGATGTTGTTCCTCAGTAGGCACAGAAATAGTCAATGTCGGTTCTGCATCTTCAGGAGAACCATACATACCACCTAAACGTCAAGAGAGATTAACATGGTCATTTTTCTGTTTTCTTTTTCTCTTTATCTATAAAGTCTACTGGACATAGTAAAAGAAACGGTGTGCAAAAAAATATGTGAACTACCATTGCTGATGTTTTTTAAAAATGCTAATTGCTTGGCTTTCTTTGATTTTGGTATTTTTGGAGTCACTGAGCAGGTACATACTTTTGAACAGTAACTTCAAAACTCCTGAACTGTATACATGTTCTAGGTCAGTCAAGTCATCGGACCATCTTGATATCCAGGTGACCAACATTTCCATAATGTAAAGTCAGTAAGGATGATGGAATCTTGGTAATTGCATATTTTTATATTCCTGAAAGCATTTAGAGCTGATCTGTAGAGAATCACACAATTTATGAATTCAGGTAACGAATTTGTGAATTGTATGACATCATGCATATATTGGGAAGAGTCCAAAGGTCCACAGTTAAAGTGGTTGTACACCCTGTACAACCACTTTTACCTACAGGTATATTAAGGCTTACCTGTAGGTGCTTGAAATATCTCCTAAACCTCCACAGTTTAGGATATATTTACGAAAGAGTCGAGCGCAGGTGACTACGACGCATGCGCACTTTAGAAAGGACACATTGCACCGTTTCTAATAGGGGTCAGTCCGTGACTGGTGGCACCCGTGAACATGAGCGGGAGTGACATCACGCGACTCCGGCCAGTCACAGAGCCAGAGTTCGCGGCCCGGGAAAGAAGAGGGGCGAAGATGGATGCTCCCTGCCAGTGGGGACAATGGTGACTTTGCAGGCTTCGGTTTCAGGTAAGTGACACATAATGGGCTACTATGAGATGCATAGTAGCCCATTATGCTTTACCTTTGCAGGGAAATAAAGAGGAAGTAAAACCCACCGGGGTTCACTTCCTCTTTAACAGATTTTGAAAGTAATTCATTTTTGAAAGTGATTTTTAAACTGATTTTGAAAGTGAATAGTATACATTCTGATTGGTTGCAATAAGTTAGTGGACTTTGCACAAACTTTATATATAAAAGACATATTAAAACTTTTGTGTGATCACATAGTAATACCAGGTTATATGCAATCAACAGCTTAATGGTTTGAATACTGTGTTGTGCAATGTTCCTTTAATGAAAGACCAGTTTTGAAAACTATTTTTATTGCACTTAGCACAGTATACTTTCTCTTTTGATTTGCCAAGGTCTGCAATGAAAAACCTTCACACCACCTGGGTCTACAAAATACATCATTAACAGCTTTGTTCTTTTAGTCATATGTCAAAAGTTTATCTGGTGACCAGAGCTACAACTATATTAAGAAGTTACCCGGCCAAGTTTTGAAACATTGTTTGTTTTGTTATCTTTTTATCTGTAGCTTATATTAAAAGAGAAGTTTGGCATTTTTGTTTTCAAGACTCATACTTACCATGGTGGATGCAGCATTGGTCCCTGGCTGCTTTGAGACTGAGAACTGAATGATCAAAGACCACTGATCACTCGGGTCTCAGTGCTCTATAAGCAGAGAGTCGGTGACTGACTGGAGCATTGGGCTGTGGAGGGGGCAGGAGCAGCTGGCTCTGGCTTTCAGTCGCTTTCTAACTCTGGACCAGGTGCCAGTCCAGAGTTGTGGGCAGATCCCAGCCTTTCCTCAGTCTGGACTGGCTCTATAACGTCAGTCGACAGCGGGCTTCAGCCTCCTGTCTGCTGAAAATGGGTCACAGAAGTGCAGAACGAACGACCTGCGGTTGTAGGAAAGAGATGTTCTATGTGTATAGCCTGCCTAAGATGTGCAGCAGTTGCTGTAGTACATGATTGTAGACAGGAAGAGACGGAAGGAGATCAGCAGTACTGAGATGTAAACAAAGATGAAAAAGGGAAAAACAGTAGTTTATTTAGGGGTACACAGTGTGTTAGCAAACTAAAACTTATTCAATTAAAGGCTTTTCATACTTTAACCCCTTCCCAACAATGCAACACATTGCACTGGGCTTTTTTCCGTGAGGCCGCACAGCACGCTCCCAGCACAGAGACTGGGGTGGTCTCTCTCCAAGAGCCTCGATTCTGGGTCACCTGATCGCTGTGGTAGCCTCTGATTGATCAGTGTTTCTCTCTCTCTCTCTGTAAATGGAGAGGAAAGATACAATGTATCTTTCTCTTTCCTCGCAGAGAGGAAAAAAGTGTGTATAAAAAATAAATAAATACATAATAAAAAGAAAAGAAAAAATACCTAGACCAGGGTCAGTGCCAGATTTAGTGTTTGGGTCAAGTAAGAGTCACAAGTCAGGGTCAAAGGTCAGGGCCAGGTAAGGGCACGTACAGGCAGATTAACGTACCTGTACGTGGCCCTTTAAGAGGTGGCTAGCAGGCGCGCGCGCCTGCCGGGACCTCAGTGACCGAGTGTCTCGCAGACTCGATGTCCGTGGGGATACCCACGATTGTTTCTCGGTGAGGAAGAACGGGGAGATGCTAATGTAAACAAGCATCTCCCCGTTCTGCCTAATGACACTGTAGGCCCTGTAATTGGGAGCAGTGATCAGTGACGTGTCACACACAACCCCCCCCCCCCACAGTTAGAATCACTCCCTAGGACACGCTACAGCGCCACCTAGTGGTTATCCCCTTCACTGCCAGTCACATTTACACAGTAATCAATGCATTTTTAATAGCACTGATCGCTGTATAAATGTGAATGGTCCCAAAATCATGCCAAAAGTGTCCGATTTGTCCATCATAATGTCGCAGTCACGATAAAAATCACTGATTGCTGCCATTACTAGTAAAAAAAATTGCCATAAAACTATCCCCTATTTTGTAGACGCTATAACTTTTGCGCAAACCAATCAATAAACACTTATTGCAATTTTTTTTTACCAAAAATATGTAGAAGAATACGTATCGGCCTAAACTGAGGAAAAAAAAATTTTTATACATTTTTTTGGGATATTTATTATAGCAAAAAGTAAAAAATAATGTGTTTTTTTCAAAATTTACGCTATTTTTTTGTTTATAGTGCAAAAAATAAAAACCACAGAGGTGATCAAATACCACCAAAAGAAAGCTCTATTTGTGGTAAAAAAAGGACATCAATTCTGTTTGGGAGCCATGACGCACAACCGCGCAATTGTCAGTTAAAGCGATGCAGTGCCGAATCGCAAAAAGTGTCAACCAAATGGTCCGGGGCTTAAGTGGTTAATGTCAGTGTGTTTTATGTAGGACAAAAAAAAACCAAAATGCTTCTTGACTGTACTACGGGTACAAACAACAACTGACATACACATATGTGGTATCGCTGCCATCATCAGGAGCAGGAGAATTTTATTTTGGTTGTTCTTTGGTGGCAGGTTATGATAGTAACAGGAAATATACAGCTACATAAAAAAATACGTATATTTTACTGTTTTGGGACAGATTTTCTTTGATAATAAAACAAAAAAATGAGAGATATCCATAACCATTTACAACCAAATAAAAGCACAATTTGTCCTGAAAAGTGCAAGGTATAATCCACCTGGATGCACAAAGTAGTTGTGATGGAATATAAGGTTTTACTAACACATGTAAAAAATTGCTAAATTGTGCTTAGGCACTAAGATTTGTTTTACCCTTAGGCATGAAGGGGTTAAGTAAACCTTTTGTGAAGGATTTAAGCCTCTTCTAAATCTGACTATGTGCAATAAAAGTAAAATTTCAAGCATTGCTTGCAATTATTGGATTATTTCCCCTCTCATTACAAGCACCTCGGGTAGTCATAGGTGTTGGAAAATTTCCTAGTGAGCAGCTCTTGATCTTTCTCTTTTCTAATGCCGCATACACACAAACAAATTTTTCGAGGGACTAGGTCCGACGGTCTTTCCGACGGACTTTCGGCGGAGTTCCGACGGACTTTCCGAATGAACGGACTTGGCCACACACAATCACACCAAAGTCTGACGGATTCGAACGTGATGACGTATGACCGGACTAGAATAAGGAAGTTCATAGTAAGTAGCCAATAGCTGCCCTCGCGTCAGTTCTTGTCCGTCGGACTAGCATACACACGAATGGATTTCTCGGTCCGGCGGAGTTCGGGTGGGAAAATTTTAAATGTTCTGTTTCTAAAGTCCTCCGGATTTTTGGCAAGCAAAGGTCCGATGGAGCCCACACACGATCGAATTGTCCGACGGACTCGTTCCGTCGGACCTTTACTGTCAAAAAGTCCAGTCGTGTGTATAAGACGTACGGGGAAGTAGAGTCCGAATTACAAATTATTGTACCAGTCCTAGTTCTGGAACATGTCACTCAAGGTCCCGAAAATTATTTCTATTCCACTTTTCTTATCTTATTACTATCTTCTCATCTGATCCCAGCATTACTAACCTTTAAAAGGACAGCCATTGTTTGAGGCCCTTGGAAGAATCAAGCAATTTTACAGGCCCATTTTAAGAAACCTTAGTAGATCTTAAACTGAAATGATTACAGGCTCTCCTCACTTAACGACCAGGTTCCGTTCCAACGACCAACAAATTGGTCGTTAAACGAGGAGCCATCAATATTTGAAGCATTCTTAACTACCGAACTGTACTGTATTATAAAAAAAAAAGGTATAAACAGAAAAAAATAAGTACAGAATAAAAATGAAAACTGTACAATACAATGATGTATATAGCGTGTCGTTCAGGTGGGGAGAGCTGGTCGTAAGTCCGAGCGGTCGTTAAACGAGGAGTATCTGTATTATACAGCATAATAAAATATATAGGATAAAAAGAAAGGTGACCTTTATATTCACTGCCTTAGCTTTCATACTCCATTTACCTTGACTGATGTGTTTTTTTTTTAAATAAAATAATTGGTGGAGTTGCAGCAGAAAATATCTTTAGAACTATACATTGTTTTGTTTTTTTATGAGGCTGTAATCTCTAGCACATGCTACTGTTTTCACTCTGCAAGCTCCTTTCTGTATTATAGGCACACCCAGGTCATTAAACATGAAGGCTTTCGTGCAAGGGCAAGTGACATTTTTCCAATCACAATTAAACCCTCCCATGTAAATTGTGTTTACAAAGGAATTGTAATGCACTGAGACACAGATATCTGGCTCCACAGTATTGAGAAGGCCTTTTCAAATCCATAACAATGTTTTTGCCTTGTGGCACTGTGAAATGATTGTCCGTTCACCTAATTTGAAATAATTTATTGCATGAATTGTTGTTTTATGAATATGATACTCTATGCTGCACATTTCAGTAGATTGCATAGTTGTTACAATATGGCATGCTACACTCACTGGCCACTTTATTAGGTAAACCTGTTTAACTGCTTGGTAACGCAAAATGCTAATCAGCCAATCACATGGCAGCAACGCAATGCATTTAGGCATCTAGACATGGTGAAGATGACTTGCTGAAGTTCAAACCAACCATTATAATGGGGAAGAAAGGGGATTTGAGTGACTTTGAACGTGTCAGGGTTGTTGGTGCCAGACTGAGTATTTCAAAAAACTTCTGGTCTACTGGGATTTTTATGTACAACCATCTCTAGGGTTTACAGAGAACGATCTTAAAAAGAGAAAATACCCAGTGAGCAACAATTGTGTGGATGAATGGGTAGACTAGCTTGAGATGATAGAAGGGCAACAGTAACTCAAATGGCTACTCGTTACAACCAAGGTATGCAGAATACCATCTCTGTACGCGCAACACATCCAACCTTGAAGCAGATGAGCTAAAGCAGCAGAAGACTACACTGGGTGCCACTCCTGTCAGCTAAGAACAGGAATCCGAGGCTACAATTCACACAGGCTCACCAAAATTGGACAATAGAAGATTGGGAAAACATTGCCTGATCTAATGAGTCTCGATTTTAGTTGTGACATTCAGGTGTCAGAGTCAGAATTTGTAAACAACATAAAAGCATGGATCCATCCTGCTTTGTACCAACGGTTAAGGCTAGTTCAGGCTGGTGATGGTGGTTTAATAGTGTGGGGGACATTTTATTGGCACACTTTGGGCTCCTTAGTACCAAGTGAGCACTACCTGAGTATTGTTGCTGACCATGTCCAGTGTACCCATCCTCTGATGACTACTTCCAGCAGGATAATGCACCATGTCACAAAGCTCAAATCATCTCAAACTGGTTTCTTGAACATGACAATGAGTTCACTGTACTTCAATTGCCCCTATAATCACCATATCTCAATTCAATAGAACAACTTTGGGGTGTGGTGGAAGGGGAGATTCGCATCATGGATGTGCAGACGACAAATCAGCAGCACATACGTGGTACTTTCATGTTAAAATGGACCAAAATCTCTGAGTAATGTTTGCAACACCTTGTTAATGCCACAAAAAACTAAGGCAGTTCTGAAGGCAAGAGGGTTTCCAACCCAGTACTAGCAAGGAGTACCTAATAAAATGGCCAATGAGTGTATGTTGAATGTTACTAATTGTGGTGTCTATTATTACCAAGAGTGAAAGTGAAGAAAATCCCAGATTTTGAGCTGTCATCAGAAATCTTTCAATGGACTAGTTCTAGTGATCTTGGTGACAACCAAGGATTTTCCTTGCTTTTAAAGAATTTCCTCTCTGTTCTTTTGGCATTAAGTGAAGGGAAATCTCCCCAATGGGACACGGGTGGCAAAAAAAATGTATAGTGATTAAAACACTATTACTACTGCAAACTGCAATGTCATGTTGATGGTAAACAAATAATGACTAAAACTATGTTAGATATATACTTGTTTGACTGCTTTTGAAGCTAGGTTCATATATATGGCTGCCCCTGGGGGGAGAAGCCCAGCCCAGATTAGTGCTCCGTCCTGAGATTTGCTTATACATCAAATATTAAAGGAGCTCCAAAAAAGCAAGTGATTTAGTTTTCGGCACTTATAAAAAAAAAAAATCACTCCAGAGCTTTAAACTGAACCTTGTGTTAATCAGTGCTCCTCTGATTCAGTCTTTTAAATACTATTAGACTGTCACATGACTGAGTCACGTATATGTGACAAATTGACTCCTTGTTGGGTACCTTTGCAGGTCAACAAGATTTTCCAGTCTGGGTATTTACTGCTAATAATTATCTTAGCCACCCTTCTCCAGTTGTTGTTCTCCTTGGAACTAATTCTGCCGTAGCACTTTAGCACAATTATAAAATGGAAATGCCATTCAATGGTGAAGATTAACCAAAAGAGTTGAGATCTTTCACTTTGAAATGTAAATATTCACTTACAACATGCAGCTGAATGATTAAGGTGAATCTGCATTCACTTCAATCATCTAACCACATGCAGAGAAAAACTTCTTTTTTTTAAAGCTGAACTCTGGGGAAGAAAAACGTTACCCTTGCAGTGCATCCCCCGCAGCTAAAGTTAAAGTGGATGTCCACCCTAACACTTAAATCTCTAAATTTACTGGCATCCAAGATCTAAGACTAACCTATGTAGCCTTGTACAAAAGAAACCACAATACATACGTTTCTGAAGCCGATCCGGTCCGGTCTCCAGCGGCAGAAGCTCTGCAGAGGAGAGAGCTAACAACAGCTGGGAAATTAATGGTAAGTGATGTCACCCATACAGTTACTATAGGTTTTCCCTTGCAAAGCCACCACTGACAGCTCAGCATGGGACCAGACCAGAGCAACTTCAAAAAATGTATGTAACGTGATTTCTTCCTTACAGGGTTAGATAGGTTAGTCTTAGATCATGGATGCCTGTAGATTTGGATATTTTAGTGTTAGGATGGACTTCTATTTTAAATGCTCATTGTGTCCAGGAGTTGGGTAATAAGGGGATATAGTTTTCCTATTTCCCACTTCTGCAGCCTTACTGCTCTTCATGTGATTGGTCCCCCGAAGACTCTTTCTTTCATTGCACCATTGGTCGCAGCTTTCTGGCATCATCCAGTAGAAATTAACTTCCAACAGTCCTGCATTTTACAGGAAGATGCCTAGTGTCCATATACAGTATCTCACAAAAGTAAGTTCCCCCCCCTCACATTTCTGAGAGGGGTGTACTCACTTTTGTGAGATACTGTACATTTCAGAGCATCAGAGAGTGGAGGAGAGCACCAGCTGATGGGGCAGCAAGAAATAAAGTAAGTATATCATCTTCTTCATTATACACTAAGGAAAATGAAAGGAACGGGGCCTACTGCAAGGGTAAAGGTTTTTTTTTTATCCCTGGAGTTCAGCATTAAATTTCCTGCTGTCATATACATGCCTCATGGTAGACCAAGATGGCGAGGGGAAAATGATCTTGCTTCTCTAAACTGTTAGATGCTATAGATTGCACAAGGGCAAAGAAGGGGCACTGCAGGAATCATATAGATAGTCATGAACCACAGAGTTAAAATTTGTTGATAGAGAAGGATACAGCTGGTATCGGGTCATTGACTGGAACACATTAGCAGAGACACCATGTCAAGAGATGAACTGAAGCTAATAACAGGCAATCAGTGAGGTATCAAAGCAAAAGAAAGAAAACCGAGGTCTATAATTTGCAGACAAAGTTGACATACAGAAGCACATTCAAGCTGTCAAGCCCGAGTCAGTGGCAAAGGTACAGAATTTCAATAGCAAAGGGTACTCCAAAAACAATATTTAGAATAATAACCGGGTCAGTGAAAACAAACATATGCAGGTTACAGATCAGGTTATGGCAAGGCGCATACAGTATCTGAAGACCATTCAGCTATGGGACTAGGAAGCGCTCAGCCTTAAATAGCCTCTTTGTCGCCAACATTGATGCCAGATGTGCGCAAAGAGATGCACATACGCACAGGCCTTATAGAGCACAAAGGAATGCACCCTTATTCAGGGAAATACTCTAGGCCACAACTCTAGATGGAGAGCTGTGCATCAATGTGCATGCCGATTTCTGTGCTAAATGGCCAACTGGTTTATTCCCACAATGCACATGATCAGGTGTTTACTACACTTACTAAACATTCACTACTCCTTTAGTAAATCCATTCAGAGTGTTGGTAACTAAATTATGCTCTCATTGATTGGCTGACTAATCACTAAGACGAATACATGGTCTGCAGCTTTAAATTCTCATTACAATAAAACAATTATAAAAATTTTAAAATGACATGCCCTTACTGACAGCAGATGTAGAAATGTTTACAAAGCCGAGCTGTCATTGCAAACAACATTTTACAACCAGATATACCAGGAGGTTTGTAAAATATGTATCATGTATTTTATTACAAAGGGATCTTCACCAGACAGCAGCTTGAGGAACAAGGCAGCTCAAAGTCAGATAACCTGATTTCAATAAAGCACACTGGGAGGATTAAATCAGTTCTTGGAATAGGAAACTGTCATACGAGAGACTGCAAGGTCTGCACGCAGTATCTGGTGTATTCATTGGAGTGTGCTTAGGAAGAAAAGTGACAGTGGCATGTAGCATGATTCTTTTAATCTTTGCAGGGCCCCTTAGGAAGGAGAAATTACAGGAAGAGATATTTCCCCCACTGATGTAAAAAACAGAATTAATTTTATCCACATGCTGATTTATTAATTGCGTTTTGTAGCACTGTAAAAAAAAAAATAACAAAAGAAGTAAGTGGACCAAGTTGACACATACAAATTGTTGCAGAAAGATCCAAAACAGCTGTTCCTGACCATTTTTGGTAAGCAAAAGAGCTTCCTGTCTGAGTATGGACTGGCTCTTCTCATCAATCAAATCTATAAGCCCTTGTACACACGGTGGGACATTCCGACAACAAAATCCGTCTGATTTTTTCCGACGGATTTTGTCCGAAACTGGTGTTGCATACACACGGTCGGACAAAGTTGTCGGAAAATCCGATCGTTCGGAACGTGATGACGTTCGTTCATTAGGACGGGACTACGTTCAGGCTAGTAGCCTATAGCTTTGATAATTTGATCTGAGCATGCGCGGCACTTTGTCCGATCGGATCATGTTGTCAGAAAATTTTATATCCAGCTCTCAAACTTTGTTGGTCGGATATTCCGATGGAAAAAGTCCGATGGAGCTATCACACGGTCGGATTATCCAACAACACGGTCCGATCGGACATTTTCCGACCGTGTGTACAAGGGCTAAGTCTTTGAATTGTGTTTTTCTGTAAAACGTCCTTTATGTGCAAATGCAGGTAATGTGCAAATGCAGGTAATGTCTTTAGGTCAATTAGGTGTCATACATGCAACAACTGCTGGTAAAAACTATCAGCAAAAAAAAATAAAATGTACACTCTTGTGACTTGTTTTGAAGATGCAAGCTCTAGATCTATCTTGATCCTGACTTCTCTAATCTCAATCAGTAAGGGTTGATTCCCTAAAGGAAAATAGACTGTTTACATGGCAAGGGAAGTTGCACTTTGTAAGGAAATCTACCCCAGAGTGAATTCAGTGATTCCAGTTAGTGAACGAGTTAAAGTTTTTTTGACTTCCATCCAGTCATGTGCAAGCAGAAATGTTTTTATTTTTTGCAAATGATAGGGAATTGCTTGCAAGGTGAAATTGTATTTTTTATATTTTACTTTTTGACACTATTAACTGCTTCCTGTCCGCCGGCCGTCATATGATGTCCTTGACTTTGAGCGGTGATATCTGAATGATGCCTTCAGTTACAGATATCATTCAGATATCTTCTTTTTCCGCCAGCGATTCCCTGCACCATGAGAGCAAAGATGGGATGTCCCCCCCTCCCGCCACCCTCCAGTTCTTCTCCGGGCTCGCTGCTGCCATCGGCGAACCGTTGAAGGGCTCTACCGGCCCCGGATGCTGACCATAGAGATTTCCGGCGGACCAGATGGTCCCCGGAGTCTCTGTGATCATTCCGAGGCTGGGTGCGATGTTATGACGTCACACCGGCCTCTGGATTAAAAGAAATGGCGCCGCCTCAGCTGGGAAGCTGAGATCATTTTTTTGTTTGTTTTTTTATTTCAGGCTTCCCAACCTAGAGGTGAGATGTTGAGACTTATTGACACCATATCTTACTGTAAAGAGAACCTGTCATGCTTATTCCTATTACAAGGGATGTTCACATTCCTTGTAATAGGAATAAAAGTGATCAAATCACAATTGTGAGGTATCGCCGTGAATGCTAGAGTGAGAGCAATAATTCTAGCCCAAGACCTCCTCTGTAACTCAAAACATGTAACCAGTAAAAAAAATTAAAAACGTCCCCTATGGGGATTTTTAAGTACCAAAATTTGGCGCCATTCCACAAGCATGTGCAATTTTGAAGCGTGACATGTTAGGTATCTATTTACTCGGTGGAACACCACCTTTCACATTATGCAAAAAATAATAATTGGGCTAACTTTACTGTTTTTTTTTTTTTTTTAAGCATGAAACTTTTTTTTTTTTTAAAGCATGAAACTGTTTTTTTTTTCCCAAAAAATGCATTGAAAAATTGCTGCACAAATACTGTGCAAGATAAGTTGCAACAACTGCCATTTTATTCTTTAGGGTCTCTTCTAAAAAAACATATATAATGTTTGGGGGTTCTATGTAATTTCTAGCAAAAAAAATATGATTTTTACATGGAGAGAAATTTCAGAATTGGCCTGGTAAGCAAGTGGTTAAATAAGTAGGTTTTTTTTTTTTTTATCCCTTACATAACAGTATAAATTAGGAGTCTGAACAAAACAATTGTCTAACCTTGGAAAAAATAGCATTCTACAAAGCTTGCTAAAGTGCTCCGCTAGGCGTGAGATTTTCAGGATGATTATTTTCACACCATAACCAAGGGGAGTTCTCACATGTCATGGATTAGCCCCTATTGGCCATCATGACATGTATGTAAATGTTACATAGTCAACTTCAGCGAATATATAAAAAATGTGTGTTACGAGCCCCTCCTGCTCCAGACTTGTGCAGGCCTTGTCTTGCTTATTACTACCTCTTTATTCACATGAAACACAATCACTTTATACATCAACCTCTTCGCCTCAGGTATAATTCCATGTAGTTTTAGTCTGCCAACACAAACATATATAATATTCTGAGATGTTCTGCTGTTTTTAAATGTTTAAAACCAATAAAAAGACTAATATTTTTACAGTCGGTAAGTTATTTTCTGAATAAAAGGAACAGTCGATGTCTAAGCTTATTCAGAAATGCGCACCATATGATCCACACACCTGTGATACAAAGGTGATTACCCTTGGGTTAAAACTCCAAATGGAGGTCCACAGTTTTAGAGGTTCCCAGAATATTGTGAGGCAGATGTCACCTGACAAAGAGACGTGTCTGAACAATATAACAGGATCACAACTGATTTATTTTAACAAAAGATGTATATGTAAGAAGAATATAAACAGCTTTTGAAATTACAATACTTGGTGAAGCCTCAGATTTTGGTAATTGGGTTCAAGTCTACTTTAATGAAAAGAAACTCGTCATAAAATAAGTATAAGGACAGTAAAATAATGCATGGAGTTTACATGTTCTCTCTGTGTTTGCATGGGTTTCCTTTGGGTAATCTGGTTTCCTCCAACACTCAAAAGACTTGCTGGTAAGTTAATTGTCTCCTGTCCAAATTGGACCTTGTGTGTGTATGTATGGGAGATAGGTACCTTAGAGTTTAAGCTTAGTACACACGGCCAGTACATATTTGGACCGTGTGTATGGCAGCCGGTTCTGTCGAAGGGGGAAATACCGAAAAAATTCTGCCAAACAGCATCCAAACAGCACTCTCAGCCAATGGCCAGAAGGTTCTGGCGGGGGGCAGGTGTCCCAGAATACAATAGCTCAGCGGAGAAGATTGCTGTATTTGCATTGGATAGTTAGTACAGCAGCTCCTCCAGAGCTCTTCAGATTTTTTTCTTTCACCCAACTGAGTTGAATGAAAAATAACTAGTAGTATGTACCAGGCTTTAGGCTCCTTGAGGGCAGTAACTGATGTGAATATAATGAAGATGCTAGTTGCCCAAGAGCTGGTGTAAGGGTAAGGAATTCTGACCTTTTTCTGAATTCCATTTGAAGCATGCAACTCCAAGTCTGGGATGCAGAAGTAAGGATGAACTTGAAGCAATGTTCAGCTGAACCTGAAGAAAGCTGTTAGTGCAGGCCCAATTAGCCAACAAAAGGGCAGGAATGCTTGTGACATCGGATCATTGAACATGTGACCATATTAGGTCAGTGATGTCCCGAGCATCCTAGCCCCTGTGAATACTGACAGCTGCATGGCTGGGAATGCCCAGGCTGAAGCTGATTGGTATAGGTTGTGAACATTGTTATGTAACAATAAAGATATAACCCAGTGTATAAAGATCACTTGGAACACTTATTTTGTGTTTGAATAAAACATGCACTACTAGATTCAGGTAAATGTGTCTCTACACACATTTTAATTTACATCATGTTTGTTTGCATATTTAAGGAGTTAGATGAAGCTGTCCAGATATTAAAACCTATGTGAACTTATATGTCTTCTACAAGGTAATGAGCGTTCTTCGTTGAACTAATAACATATCTGGCACAGGAATACAGAAATACAGGTATCACATATTCACAGGCAGGGGCGTTTTCTTGCAGATCTTGTATGGCAGGATCCTTATGTAAGGAGCTAGCAAAAGGCAATTTGTTTTCATTCTATGCAGTTGCACACAAATCACCTAATATGACTTTCTTCTAAGCAGAAAACACATACCTTAGGTTCATTTGTTTTTGCAATCCTAAACAAAGCAAAAAATCAATAATCCATATTCAATGAAAAGTTCTTGCTCTGAAGTGCTCATTCTAGTCGTACGTTCTGTTGTACGTTCAGCCAAAACTGTTTTGTTGGTTTTAGATAAAGTTGGGGAAGAATTAGACTCCCTGATGTGTTTTTACTGCCATATGGGGTTTCCCGTTAAGAGATTTTCCTCCAATTACTGTGTCGGTGATAACAGTTTCTCCAGACAGGAAGTGATGGAAAATCTCCAGCAGCAACTCATAGGGGCATGCTGACAGAAGAAGAGAGAGGAGAGAGTAAAAAGTTACAAGCTCATCAGTCTGCTTCTTCTCCCTTTCTATCCCGTCACAGGTTGTATTATATAAAGGTGAACTCAATGCACAAAAAATATTTAATGCAAATATATTCCTCAATAGCTACAAAAGATTCACATAGTGTGCACCAAATTCCCTTAAAAGCCCAGTTATTAAAAATAGCAGTGATATCATCACTATGCTGCACCTAGTTTGTGCATAGAGCAGAGCTGTGGGAGGGACCCAGCAGGCCCATCCACTACAGGCTACCAATAGAAAAGTAGAGGAGAGGGGCAGATACAAGACCAGTCACCCTGCACAATGAGAGAGAGCAGCAGTGACTGGTCTTTATTATAGGAAACCACACAAATGCAAAAGTTGATGCTGAATTACTGCACAGATCTAGAACAAATACACAAAAGACTCTAAGATTTAAGTAAGAATGCACAGACAATATTTGCTTTAACTGCAGTAGTGAAAAGACAGCTTTGCAGGGTTGTGTGAATCTCAAGAATGGGTAGACAGAAATAGATATAGTGCTTTAGCTATTTATAGATTTTATATAGTATTTCACACCTTTTGAAAATGGCAAGATAGCGAAACACATCGGAGTGGAGCAGGAAGTGATGTCATTTCGCAAAGTGACACCATTGTACACCCGGGAGGAAACAGGAAGGGACCGCTCGCAATAGGAGTTTTTGGTGCAGGTACCCTCGCATTTCTGATGTTGCAAATAAGCAAGTTTACCTTAGTGCAAGGTATAGCTCTTTATATGTCATTTATATGTCAATGTGAGTGGGGAATGTGAAGTATTTATGTTTTTAATGTTTTAAACTATGGTGGTAGTTCTCTGGATTGTTGGAGGAGGATCACTGGGGCATGGTTATTAGGTTAACACTTTGAAGCTTTATATTGCACAGCACACAGCAACTTTTAGGCTGGGTTCACACCATTGCAAATTTGATGCTGGTATCCGCATCTAATTCGCAATAGCAGGAGATTTTGACCGTCTCTCTATGGAGCCGGTTCACATATCTCCGCAGCAGGTCCGGTGAGTTTTGCACAAAAATGCTGTGTGTCTTTTGATCTCTTTTAGGTCCAAATTCAGCCCAAGATTCAGGCTAATATCGGACCTGAAATGGTGAACCAGCACGCACTGGACCCCTGCTGTGAGCCGCATGCTGCTCATATGTGAACCGAGCCTGAGACTTTTGGACATTTCTTTTTAGGCATGCACACTTTTAAGATATCTTGGACTTTACATTATTTATCCAATTGTTAGCTTTTGAAAATTAGATTTTTTATGTTTTTAATCAGTAGCGCTGTATAGTGATTCTGGGTGGACAAAAATACAAATCATTTGGCAGGTATACCAGCTCCCATATGTTTAATCTGTGTATCTATATTGTTGCCTGGATCTGTCATTTTTCATTGACATTGCTATCTCATGTTTGATTTTAGCCACTGATTACCAAATCAGTATTTTAATCAACAACTCATTGAAGTCTATGTGCTGCTGTCTACCGTTCATTAGAAATATAAAAATTGAAATCTGATTGGTTGGGCTGGCAATATCTCTGCTTTCTTTTCTTATAGTATTTACACATAAAGCCCAATATAAGAATAGGGTATGAGAAATGGAATGCATGCAGAAAAAAGTAAGCAGATTACGCCCTTTAATCTCTCTTTAAAGCTATTTTGTATAGGGGAAGATATGGTATAGATTTAGTAAGACTATTCATGTGTGACAAGAATTAATTGGTTTTCCAAACCACCTATCCATTGTAGAACAAAATACTGCATGAGACTCTTCATGCTGTATATTTGTTTTTTCATATTTCTTTCTGTTTATCAGCACAATAATTTAAAGCTCTCCGTGATTACCTTTACATACACCCTGCAAGGTTTTGCAACTATATTAAATTATATGTATGGTGCTATTAATCATAAAAACAAGGTTATAGATGGCGTGACTGGGATAGTTAAAAGCTATTCACATATGTCTGGGCACGGCTTCATTGTGATTTTTCAAAGGAGTCTGGTGCGGTTTCATTCACTGGTTCAGGTGCGATTCAGGTGTGAATTTGATATGAAACTTGAAATCGCACCTGAACCAGACCTAAAATCATATAGGACTGAAAAAGTCACTGTGGTCGGCCTGCAGATATATGAACTGGCTCCATATAAAGCAGTTTACATGCCATGCAAACCAGATAGGGTTAAAAACACACACAATTCGCAAAGATGTGAACCAAGCTTTAAAAAAGACTTCTTAAAACAAAGTATATCCATTCAGGTAGGTCTATGCACTTCAAAGTTATTGGTAAAATGGAGATTGTACGGTCAGATTGTAACTAGAGTTGGGTGATTGGTTCGGCCTAAGCATCAATTCAAATCAAACATTGGCTGTTCGCCCCGTTCAGGGAACACCAGAATTTGCAGGGTGTTCAGCTGGTGTTCACCCCGCTGAACTCCCTGCAATGCACTGCACGCTGCACAGTACATTTTGTGCCCTGATTGGGCAAAACTTTTCCCAAACAGGGTGCAGTATAAGCTGGTTGTTAAGGAGAGGGGCCGGGAAGCCCCGGCTTCCTTAACAACAGATGAGCCATCAGCTGTCAGTGGGTTTCCCTGCTGACAGCTAAGTAAAAAACAAAACATTGCCAGTAAAAATGTTGTGGGGTCCCCCCCCTCCCCAGTCCATACCAGGCCCTTCGAGCCATAATTACTGTAATGCGATTGATATATGTCTATGCTAATAAAAGTTTTATTATAATTCTTACCCAGTTTCTATCTTTTGCCTCATACAAAGTTCCAAACTCTTTTCCTTTATTATGTATGTGTGCATACCTGCTTAAAATGTGGTTCTGTCTGCGGTGGTCCTGCCCAGTCGTTTCGAGATTATGGTCACAGGTTTACAAACTTTAGTGCATTGTCCTATGAAGACCACTCCCCAAGAACCCGGGTGAGGCACTGTTTAAATCAAAGCCTGAGGGCATCTCAAATCATCAATTTATACCTATGATTAACGTCCTGACAGCCACGGAAAGAGCAACTACCGAGCTACAGTTGTCTGAGGCCTTTCATATGTTTGAGGTTAAAAACACATTTAATTGGATGCTGTTTAATGAAATATTGATGGTGTGTTAAGACACCATGCCTAAATTCAAAAATCGATGGGAACTGTGAGTCTAATGCCTTGTACACATGATCGGATATTTCGACAAACAAACTGTGGATTTTCTGACGGATGATGGCTCAAACTTGTCTTGCATACCCAGGTTGCACAAATGTTGTTGGAAATTCCGAACGTCAAGAACTCGGTGACGTACAACACGTATTGCCAGTGTGGCTCTTCTGCTTGATTCAGAGCATGCCTGGAATTTTGTGCATCGAAATTGTCTACACATGCTAGTAATTTACGACAACGGATTTTGTTGTCGGAAAATTTGAGATGCAGCTCTCAAACATCTGTTGTTGGAAATTCCGACAGCATGTGTCCGATGGAGCCTACACACGGTCGGAATTTCCGACAACATTTGTTGTCGGAAAAAATGTGCGTATGCGGCATTAGAGTTTTTGCATGCAATCTTTGACTGCTGTCCTCTTGAAGTCAGACACTGTTGTGATATCCCAACTAAACACATGACTATCTTAACTACCCCCTACTAGCACCCACCCCAGCCCTTCTGCCATCCGCTTGCCCTTTCTTACCCATTTTTTTTCTGTTCCCCAGCTTCCCGTTGACTGCTCTCACCTTCTCTTTTTCTTGTCCGATTGCAAAATACAACATACAGTACTCAAGTTCCTGACACTAGTTCCTGACACAAGTTCCTCAACTACTTACACTGTAAACCTAACCCTGGCAACCTCTGCAACTTCAAAAATGTCTTAAAGATGATTGAATTACAAACATATGGTTCTAGCTAAGGGCGGCATTAGTGTTGCAGACCTTTTACAATTGTAATTACTAATCTATAGTGTGTGTTTAAAGGTAAGGTCCAAAGACTACAAAATATATGCATAATAACAACACCCACAAGTAACTAGTCTAGCATGTACTTTGCTGTAATAACACAAGCTAATCCTTGCACACTAACAAAACTTGCTCTGAAATGAGGGCAAGTTAATGGCAACTTCAGTTTCAAATAGTTAAGGAGTGACACTTGAGATTAGTATAAGCAATCACTTTTTCGCCTGTTCCAACTAACAGGCACATGTGCGCAGGTTCTACTATAGTCCCTGGAACATCAGAGGAATTTATATCACAGTAACTGCTGCTTGGTTGCATTTCATACTAAGGCCTCATGCAGAAAAAAATACATCACTTTTAGGCCGCGTACACACGCGGGGACTGTTCGCTCAACTTTGTCCGTCAAACAGTTTCAGCGAACAGTCCGCTCAAAATTAGCATGGACGGACTTGCCCACACACGACGAACGAACAGTTTGCTGAAACCGTGCGCGATGACGTGAACGGCACGTACGACGGGATGGAAAATACGACGTCCTATACACTGCATTACAACTTTCGGCGTGTAAATCCTTTCTGAGCATGCGCGGAACTTAGTTTGACGAACAAGCCTACACACGAGGGGACTGTTCGCTGAAACCAAGTTTCAGCGGACAGTTTTTCGGAATTTCCGAAAAACTTTGTTCAGCAGACTGTTCGCTGAAACTGTCCGCTGAAAGCCCACACACGGGCGGACTGTCCGCCGAAACACTGTTCAGCGGACAAAGTTGGGCGAACAGTCCCGCGTGTGTACGCGGCCTTAGAAGCATTGTTTTTATGCCTCTGAACACAGCCATATTTCAGCTAATGTGTCCATTTGTGTTATGGCATCTAGATTCATATTATGAAGCAGCGTTCAGGGGCATGAAAAAAAGTCCAAAACCTGCATTCATGGTATAGATTACCCGCATAATTTATGCAAGCGTATGTGTAGTGTGAGTATATCACTCGCATTTTTGTAAATATTTTATGATATCTTTTCATGTGACAACACTGAAGAAATGACACTTTGCTACAATGTAAAGTAGTGAGTGTACAGCTTGTATAACAGTATACATTTGCTGTCCCCTCAAAATAACTCAACACACAGCCATTAATGTCTAAACCGCTGGCAACAAAAGTGAGTACACCCCTAAGTGAAAATGTCCAAATTGGGCCCAAATTGTCAATACTTTGCGTGGTCACCATTATTTCCCAGCACTGCCTTAATGCTCTTGGTTCACCAAAGCTTCGCAGGTTGCCACTGGAGTCCCCTTCCACTCCTCCATGACGACATCACGGAGCTGGTGGATGTTAGACACCTTGCGCTTCTCCACCTTCCTTTTGAGGTTTTCCTACAGATGCTCAATAGGGTTGAGATCTGGAGACATGCTTGGCCAGTCCATCAGCTTTACCCTCAACTTCTTTAGCAAGGCAGTGGTCATCTTGGAGGTGTGTTTGTGGTCGTTATCATGTTGGAATACTGCCTTGCGGCCCTGGGATACTCTTCTTCTTCTGCAGTAGGGTATGGGCTGCCATACTTTTCCTCTTTAGTAGGGTGTATGATGATATTCTCTTCCTCTGCAGTAGAGTATGAGTTGCCATACTCTTCTTCTGTAGTAGTGTATAGGCTGCCAATCTCTTCTTCTGTATTAGGGTATGGGCTGCAATACTCTTCCTCTGCAGTGGTGCTTGGAGATATCAGTTTCAACCAGCCACAATATATTGCCATTGCTCATAAATCGAGTCTTGAAACATACACATAATGCTAGCTTCCTCCAGAGATCTCAGTTTTTTTTTTTAAATGTGGCATTTCGGAAACTGGTGGTGATGTAATTATTTTGATCTAAAATTGCTTTATTTTTGTACTTTTCTAAGTGATAATTGATCTGTATCCTTACATGTAAACATTAGTCAGCAAAAATGGACATGGACCAAAATGATTGTTTAATGGGGATGTCACATAGTCCAAATATATCAGTGAAAACCAGCTTTTACCAGAAAAATATTCTTAACAGTCATTTTAGTTGAAGTAGTAAATAGTAATATTTCAACCAAGCTAAATATGGTCTTCAACTATGGGAGGTTTATAAACATAAAACTCCCATTACATTTACTATTTTATACGTGTTTTACCCACACCTAACATTACAAATAAGTCACATAGTTGTGGGTTGTTTTATCTATTTACAGTAAATTTTCCATGCATCAGGGTTAATTTATTAATGGCAAATAGGTTGTTCACTTTGCAAGAGAATTTTCCCTTAGCCTAGTGAATGGGGCAAAGTTGTGTTGACTTCCATCATCCAATCATATGCAAACAAAAATAAAAATTTTTTTTATTTTCCTTGCACATGATCAGGTATTAGTTGCAAAGTGGATTTTCACCATATTCATTAAGCTAATAGACAATTCCCTTGCAAAGTGACTAGCCCATTCGCCTTTAGTAAATCAACCCCTCTGAATCAGAATGGATCAGCTATCTAGCCTTGATGAATTGATTCACTGTGTTCTCCTGGGCTTCTTTAACCTAAAGATTTACCACATTGGCGTATGTGGCCCATACCTTGTGAATGTGGTTGTGGAGGAGGCAGTTGAGTGTAGGGACCTGCGTACCTGGTTCAGTTTTCTCTGAAAGTGCTTCAGAAAGCATAGTGGTGAATAAATTAATAAAATATATGAATTAAAGACCTCTAGCAACTACGTGAATTATTGATGTAAGACACATCAGGTCATCTCAATTGGTGTATTCCACTCTAATGTGAAAGCAGTATCAAACCTACCAATACAGTAAGTTTTGGAAAGACATTCCAAACTTTGGGTCTTTGCTTTTAATTTACTCGATCAAAGCTCATGTTAGTGTAACCTTACCCATAGTCCAATGTTTCAGTAAAACAACAAAAAAAGCCCAGCCTGCATCACCAATCTTCAGTTTTGAAGAGCTAATCTTGTTGAAGTATCCTCAGCATCCAACACATTAATGTATGTGCCTGATGCCTGGTCACCTTCGGCATGCTGTGATTCTCTCCACCAGACTCTGCGTCACCACTCGGTCATATAAATGATGGTCCATGGAGAGTTTTTAGAAACAGATATGGTGATATGTCAATGGGGCAGATTTTAGATTATAGACTCGTAACAATTCCTTTAATTACCTCTGTTGAAGTAGAACTATAGGCAAAATGTTTCATTCCATTTTGGGAGGCTTATAACCCCTGTGAGATTTTTGTCGCCATCTTTGTCCCACAAAGAAGTGAGAACAAATCCTTGCAAATTAAGGGAATTGGTTGGGGACCCCCAGGTGCCTATTGGAGGATTTCCCCCCAATTATTTTTCTGAGGACAACCCAAAAATTTGGATTTTCTTTTACTGTCACTTTCAATGATAATGGTAAACAGGACAAATAAAGGGTAAATCTCCTTAACGTGGGTACAGACAGCAATAAAAACTGACAATGGTTCTAATCCCTCTCCACTCTTTCCAAAACTAAAAAGTTTTGCCTTTCGTTATACTTTAACATAGGATAATATTAAAATTAATATTAAAGTTAATGTGATTGTAGCTGTATTAGTGCAATTGTACTGAGTACTGCTTGGACCTTGAAGAAGGGGACATACCCCGAAAGCTTGTCCTGAAAAATTGCATGTTAGTGCAAATAAAAAAAGTATCACGGACAGTACTCAATTTTCTCTGATAATATTAAAGAAATTATTTTTTGTTTGCTTCTTTGTTTCTGTGGTCAGCTAATTAATTTTGTGCATCTAATTATGGCCATCATTTTTTTTTATATTTATGAATCAAATCAATGAAATCTCATAAGCTTTACATAATGTAGTTTCAAAGGTCAGTCTCAATATTGAACTCTGCAGCTTTCACTGAAATAATACCTGATGTTCCTGCCATGAAGGTACTCGTTAAGGTACCATTTTAGGTACCTCTTGCTATAGGGTGACAGTGCTTACACCCATTTGTATTTCTGCATTGTCACTCTGTCACATTGGCTGCCAATGGAAACTACAAAAGGGCGATCCAACACACATTGCATTGTCCACTGTTGTCACCATCAGGGAACCCACCATTACAAATGCCACACAGTCATCATTGGAGGCATACATGAAGACAACAAGTGCATACAAAGAGTCTGCAGGACATCAGCAATACCAAAGATGGTCATGAACTATACAAATGTCAGCTGACTCCTGATAAACCAGATAAAATTTGCTCTGCAGTTGGACCTGTCACTACTTTCCCACCTGATTCTTTTGATTGAAAAAAACAATGAAGGAGCCATATGGCAAATTTTTTGCCAAACTAAAGCTGCATCCAAACAAATATTCTGACAGCTACACAGTGGGATCATTGTCGATCTGTGGGTGGCCATGCTGGCACCACCTGGCCCAACTTTGATCCAAAGAACGAAGGAGGTAGACGGAAAAATATTGGACAAACAGCAACTGCAGCCAATTAGCTGAAGTCACTCTTCTAGTATAACGACAGCCGGCTGTCAGAATACAATAGCCACAGTAGAAGAGTGTTGATGGAGGAAACCATTAGAATTTTAAATTCAGCCCACCGGCTGGACAAAAAATAAATCTAATGTGATGTCACCTTTAGATGCAAAAAAGGTAAAAAACAGCATTTAATAAAAAGTAAAAAAAAGTAATTGTTTATGATGTGCAGTGCTTTAGCAAACGTAATGTGATTCAGTATGGGTTATATAGGTACTTTAATGGAAAAATAATTATGTAACAAATGTAGTCTAACAGATCTATCCCAAGATTACCCCTGCCTCGTCCTAGTAGCTAAACAAGTCAGACTTCACATATACTGGCAGCCAAAGAGATCTGAAAGAGAATTTGTTTTCACAAGATACTGGAACTAAGCACCTTCTTATTCAATATTGTTTGTCTTCATGCAATCAGCCTTTATAGAGTTTCCATAGCTGCAACATGACATCCCTCTTCCCATAGAATTTTCCCAGGCACTGCCAATCTAGTCTGGCCAAAAAAAACGCATCTTGGGGTCTCACTTGTTTTAGCTTTTGCAGATTTATATCGGCGTCTGGTCAAAGTTTAATTTCCAAGTCTGTAGATGTAGATAAAAGCACACCTACTATAACAACAAAGGCTGATTGTGCAATGTTATTGTACGCAGTCTTAAAAGAACAGAATACAAATGACATCACCCAATGAGGCTGCTTTTTATTTAGCTTTTTACATACTTCTCACACTTTACAAAGTTTCGGGGAGATAGAGCAGGCCAAAATGAAAAGCAATAGGTATATATTATAACTAAAGTACATGTCACAGAAAGCAAGCTGCTTTCTTTGTATTATCTCTGAAACTCCTTAAAGAGGAACTTCACCTGTGTGTGAAGAAAAGTAGAAATCAGCAGCTACAAGTAGTGTATTGGCTGACTTTTATAAAACACAAACTTGCGAAGCCTATGTAGGTCTTTGAAAGGTGTGCTTACCCTCTAGGCTTAGCACCATATGTTCGGTGCATATATCTTTTTTTCTATGTATGTTGAAAAAATCGAATTAAACATTTGAAAAAAAGAAAAGTGAAACAAAATCATAAAAATTTTACTGACGGTACAAAAATACCATTGGATAAGTAAATCTTAACTACCCCAAAAACAAAACAAAAAAAAAACTCTGAATAAAAAAGTAATTTTTCAAAGTAAATTCCACCCGAGCATCTCAATGAGTGGAATAAAGTGTTTCCATGAAGAAATCAGTTTTACCAAAATCTCTCGGTTAATCTCAAAAGTAGAAATTTTCATTACTTTCTAATTTGTAATTTGTATTATGGTGAGGTTTAATATATCTTTTTGTTTGTTTTATATATCTGCACTGTGCCAGAAGATGATGTGGGCACACCATGAAACATATCATCCAAGTGTTTAACAAAGTTGTCTTATGCCGAGTACACACGATCGGAATTCTCGTCGGAAAAAGCTCTGATGGTTTTCCCGACGGAATTCTGACGGAATTCGGCTCAAGCTGTCTTGTCTACACACGGTCATATCAAATTCTGATCATTTATAACGCGGTGACGTACAACACGTACGACGTGACTAGAAAAAGGAAGTTCAATAGTCAGTAGCCAATAGCTTCTGTCTCGTAGTTGAATCTGAGCTTGCGTGATTTTTGCCATGTCGGAATTGCATACACACAATCGAAATTACCGACAGAAAGTTTTTCCGTCAGGAAAATTGAGAACATGCTATCAATTTTTGGCTGGCGGAAATTCTGACAGCTAAATTCCGATGGAGCATACACACGGTCGCATTTTCCGATGAAAAGCTCTCATCTGTCTTTTTCTGGCCGGAATTCCGACCGTGTGTATGCGGCATTACTTATGATATTTGTGTTTTTATCAATTTTTTTTTTCCTGTTGGTGACCTTACAACCTCTCTCTATTTTTACAACCCTTGATGTGTAGCCTTTTGAATATTGTGGCCTATGTGCTATGATTTGGGAAATGTGTCTATAGTATGCAATAGCACCCTACTTGTGAGACACAAGTGCAGTGCAAGTATATTTTTGGTATCCGGACTGCAAACTTGGTAGTCATGTGTTTATTTGAACTGTTGCCATTCCACCAGAATTGTGGCAAGATGTATGAGGGCATGCTTCTATATGAAAGCTGCCTCTACCACCTGATACTGCAGAATCTTGGCTGACTCATGCCAAAAAAAAATGCAGTGACAGGCTGGAATGTGACATTACCAACAATGTACAAAATCACAACTTGCATTAATCAGACAAAGTTTAATTTCTCCTTTTATGGGGCTCCAAAACCTAATGAGGTCAGATTTCCAAAGTTTAGACATCTATCTAAAACACCTTTAAAAACATATACAAAACTGATGGAGGCAGGGATAAGTCGAGGTCTTGATGGAGAACAGCATCTCTTTTTTTTCTCCTTTCTTTCTCTTTCCTCCCTTATTCTTATACTTTCCCTATCAATACCCCTTCCTTTGGGAACCACTTTACTTTTTCGGTTGAATCAGGATCACAGCCCTAATGGCACTGGAAAGTTGACTGTATGAACTAGGGTAGCCCAAGAGATCCAGCACTGTCTTCCTACAACCCAAAGTCTTCAGTGCTGTCTTTGGTCCCACGCGGCTAGTTTTGATTCAGTGTTAACTTTGTCTTTGTGATCAGTAACATTCAACACCCTACTGCATGTGAGTGAGATGCACTGACTTGATTAGACTGTCCTCCAGCCTCCTAGGATGGTTTCCCAGTAGGCTGCAGGCTGGGGAGGAGACCCAACAAAGGTCATCCCCGCCTAGAAAAGTCAAAAGGAATTTGGAGCAAATACCTGATGGTGCAACACTGAGTATATAAGTGTTAAAATTTTACTTGGCATTGCCCCTCTTCCTGTAAGTAACATTGCTTATGTCCAGTTCACTGCTGTCCCCAGATCACTGCCCACCTCCCTACCTTGGTGCCGGTTGCAGATGACTTCTTTATCTTGCAGTGTCCTATCATGCTGCATGCTAGTGCTGTGTGCGTCAATGCAAAGACACAGCACCACGGGCAAGCCTCTCCCTGCCAGTGGTTTCTAGCATTGGAGCCTGTGCTGTAAGAACTGAAGGCACACGCTCCACTGAACAGCAAAGTCAGTAAGTTTTTGGGCACACATATAAAGCCAAACATGTATTGTGCCATCTTTCACTGCTTTCTTAGAATGCAGTGTGCAGTTATTTTTAAAAAGTTAAGCGTTTAGTACTACTTAAACTATATACAGTATATATCTATATGCATATAGATATGTACTGTATATATATATATATATATATATATATATATATATATATATATATATATATATATAAATAGTTTATATATACTGTAAATATACAGTATAAAAGAAGGACAAAAATAAATACCTTTCTAAACAATGTCTGATGTACCCTTCCAAACACTGGCATTAATTCAGTAAAGCAAGTGCCAAATTTGCAATTTATGTTCATTTGACTCCATTGGAAGGAGAACTGGAAAAACCTAGACTGTGGAATGGTAATGCTTTATGACCTAGTCACATGTGTCTGTTTTCTCGCACATTGCATACAGCCCGCATTCAGTACAGTGAATATGATTCACAGAAGTATTCAGTTTACTGCAAAGGGAACACTGTTAAGAAAATGCGAAACATCTTTAGTTCCTTTCTTTTAGGCCTCGTTTATAGCGACAAAAATCAGTGTACAGCTTCTGTGGGATCACAGAAAACCTGGACAGATCAATGACAGGCCACAGGTGGAATTAGAGACAGATGAGTGGCCCTGGATGTAGACAGTTTGCGCCCGGGGCTACCTAATCACATGTAAAACCTCAGATGTCCATGTGCAAACGGCCGCAAAATCTTTCAGCCTATCAATGAATTGTACAGGCTTCTGGAGCTGATCACAAACACCTGTAATGTATTCCCGAGTCTGGCTCAGGGTGGAATTTCAGAACCAAAAGCGGTAACCCCGAGCCAGACTCGGGATCGTATCGCAAGATCCAGGGAGAGCTTACTGTACTTACCTTGTCTCCTGGATCCTGCGATGTCTCCCCGCAGTGTGAGCAGCTTGTTCCCTGCTCGATTCATCATGGAGCCGAGCTCCGTTCCCTGCAAGCGCTGCGGCGCACAGGGATGGAGAACGGCGCCAAATTCAAAAAGTGAAACACACACAATACATACAGTACACTGTAATCTTACAAATTACATTACTGTATGAAATTATTTCACATCCCTTTTGTCCCTAGTGGTTTGTCCAGTGCCCTGCATGTAGTTTTATATTATAAATACTGTTGTTTCTGCCTGTAAACTGGAGATTGTCCATAGCAACCAAAACTGTCCCTTTACATCAAAAGCGGTTTTATACCAGCTAGAAAACAGAGATAATAAATTAGAATCACTCACAGAATTAAGAAATAGTGATTTGTGGGGAGATCCATCATCAAACACTGAAAGTAATGACAACGACAAATCTGCAACTGAGCAAATTTCAGTGTTTTTGATTTGATTGCATTATTGAATAATTATTATTATTATTATTATATTATTATTTGGTATAATTATTATAGTTATTTATTATATTATAATTTATGAATTCATTTTTCAAACTTTATCATACCTGGTATGTCTACTAGACTCTGGTTTAGACAGATTTAAGGGAGTTATTCCTAAGAATTACAGGCCTACAGTATAAAACGCCAAATTTCCATGTAAAATAATGGTACCGCTTTCAGCACCAAAAATCTGAAATAATCATACCGCCAGGGAGGTTGAAGAACAATTTCAGGTACCATAGGCAGCCAAACAAAAATGGCAAATGCCCCAGGAAGCCAACCAGTTTACTCAGTTTACCTTCATTTGAGTTTTCGATAGTCCACTATAACCAACTTTCAAAGAGCTACTCATGAAGTCACTGGGAATCTACATCCTGAAGCCTTTGCTCTGATGCTTCCTTTCTCCTTGCTGCTTGTATCTTATAGTCAGAATTATAAGGCAGGTTTTAGCCTGTGTGATGCCTCTAAAGCCGCGTACACACGTAGCCGTCTGTCCGACGTACTTAGTCTGGCGGACTTCCCGCCAGACTGTTCGTCGGACTTTCCGAATGGGCTACTTGCCCACACACGGCACTTTTTCAGCGGACTAATACAGCGTACTAAGTCCGCCGTACTATCCTCCCTACTTTTGAAATGAACAGACTCGCCCACACACGCGGAGGAAAGTCCGCTCATTTCGAGCGCGTCTCCAGGTAGGCGGGGCCCGCGACGGAGACGTCGCTGGCCCCGCCGCCTGGTATGGACTTAAAGGAAACGAAAAAAATCGGCATGGGGGGTCCCCCCCAAGTCCACAACAGACCCTTGTCCGAGCATGCTACCAGGCCGGCCAGGAAAGGGGGGACAAGGGAGTGCCCCCCCTCCTGAGCCGTACCAGGGGCCCCCGGATACCGGCCCCCCACCCTATGTGAATGAGTATGGGGTACAATGTACCCCTACCCATTCACCTGTAAAATAAAAGTACAAAAAAAACACAACACACGAGATAAAATACTTTATTGCACAGCTCCGGGGGTCTTCCGTCTTCGGGGGTCTTCTTGCCGGACTCCTCTGCTATCTTCTTGTAGCTCTTTTGCTAGCAGAGGAGTCCGGCTTTCTTCCTCGCCGCCGGCCTCTTCTTCCGACTTTGGGGGTCTTGTCCCCCTCTTCGGTTCTTCTGCCGGGCCACCGCGCCTTCTTCTAGCTCTTTTACAGGCGGTGGCCCAGTCTTCTGTTGCCGCCGCCGCCTTCCGTTCTTCTGTTCTTCTCTTCTTCTTCTTCAGATGTTGCCTCGCCAAGTCCTCCGCTCACAATGACAGGGAACGGGCACACGGCGACTTATATAGGGACAAGGGGCGGGGTCTTCGGTGGATGTCACATGGGCTCGCTCGCCCCCCCTTTCCTGGCCGGCCGGGTAGCGTGCTCGGACAAGGGTCTGTTGTGGACTTGGAGGGGGACCCCCACGCCGATTTTTTTTCGTCGTTGGGGTTCCCCTTTAAGTCCATACCAGGCGGCGGGGCCAGCGACATCTCCTTGACGGGCCCCGCCTACCTGGAGACCCGCTCGAAATGAGCGGACTTTTCTCCGGGCGGGAAAAGTCCGCTCATTTCAAAAGTACAGCGGACTGGCATACACACGGCCGGATTGTCCGCCGAAATGCGAGTGCAACACGGCATTCTAAGTCCGCCGTACTTTCGGGTCAAAAAAGTATGCCGGAGGCTACACACGGGGGGATTGTCCGGCGGACTTGAGTTTGCCAGACTTTTCCACCCGCTTGTTTGATCGTGTGTACGCGGCATAAGAAACTTCTTGGTCTTGACATATTTTCTACACAAGATGTTCCAAAGGAGAGAAAGGGGGTAGCAGTGTTTATCATAAACAGTGGTTCTCAGATTACCAGTAAAGAGTGTAGTCCTTGGTACACTGCAACAATACCTAGATGGGAACTCAAAAAGTGTGTTCCTTGAATGCAATGCAAGACTCAACCTCATACTGCCCATGTAACACAATTGTATGTATGTGTCCATGGACGTCTCAGGTTTTTGTGCTCCCAGCACAGTGGCCAATTTGTAATAGACAGGTCTGGGTCTCTAGCTCCAAATCACTGTGTAGCCATAACAATCACAGTGGTCATGTGACAATTTTGCCTGTTCTGTATCTATAAGTTCAGGATTGGAATAATATACATCCTATGTTTCAAAGTGGTGATGAATATTATTTGAGTTTATCGTCTCTAGCAATACTTAAACAACACATTCCTCTAGGGAAAGGTCTTATCACAAGTAAGATATAAGTTGCTAAAGAAAAAGTCAACAAACAGAGCACATGCAAAGTGAAACCATTCCTGTGCCACAAAATACCTATAGAACAACTAGCTGTATTTACAAGGTGCTATGCGATTATCAAGTTAGACTGACTACATGCAGACTTTAAAGTGGTAGCAATAAATTATTTAACTGTGACAGTGTATGAGGTATATTTATAGAGGTCTTAGTAAATCAGTGTTCATTTTTTCTTAATTTTATTTGCATAGCACTTTTTTCCCTGAGGCTCAATGTGCATAGCAGGTGAGGCAACCATCTTTGGTGTACTTAATTACACAATATAACTTACCAGTATGTCACGGGTAACATTCGTCACAACGGCAAATGGGGTGTTGGCAAATTTTTTAACCCAGAAAATGTCAGCAAATTTAATGTACATTAGAGTTATATATTTAGGGGAATCCACAACAAATCTTTACCAAAAACACAAGATGTTGAAGGCTCTGGTTTAGCATATGCCCTAACTGGCTGCGTTATATATTTTTAACTATTTTATAATAAATACATTTTTTATATTACATCAGTTACTATATGATTTTGAACAATATAGGTAATTCCGCCTTTTTATTTCCTCCAAATTTCTGAGAAAATACAGAGGTTTCAGCTCAAATTCTCCAGAAATGCATTGGTGTCAATTGAAATGGAGGAATTAAGGTGCTTTTTGGTGGTTTTAAAAAGGGAATAGCCTTCAAATGGCTCCTGAGATTTACAGAAGTTATATTCTATCCTGAACCTATTTTGTTTTTGTTTTGCAAAAAATGTCCTTTTATTTCATGTTAACCCCCCCCCCCCAAAAAAAATTAAAAAAACTTTGAAACCACCACACATGGGGGTCTGGCTTCACAAAATTCAGGAAATCTGCATTATGGAATAAATACTAGTGTCTTCCAATCATAAAGAAGAACAATACCAATACTTTTCTCCCTGAGGCTCAATGTGCTTAGCAGGTGAGGCAACCATCTTTGGTGTACTTAATTACACAATATAACTTACTAGTATGTCACGGGTAACATTCGTCACAACGGCAAATGGGGAGTTGGCACATTTTATACCCATAAAATGTCAGCAAATTTAATGTACATTAGAGTTATATATTTAGGAAAATCCACAACAAATCTTTACCAAAAACACAAGATGTTGAAGGTTCTGGTTTAGCATATGCCCTAATTGGCTGCATTATATATTTTTAACTATTTTATAATAAATAATTTTTTTTATAGTACATCAATTACTATATGATTTTGAACAATATAGGTAATTCCGCCTTTTTATTTCCTCCAAATTTCTGAGAAAATACAGAGGTTTCAGCTCAAATTCTCCAGAAATGCATTGGTGTCATTTGAAATGGAGGAATTACGGTGCTTTTTGGTGGTTTTAAAAAGGGAATAGCCTTCAAATGGCTCCTGAGATTTACAGAAGTTATATTCTATCATGAACCTGTCTTGTTTTTGTTTTGCAAAAAATTTCTTTTATTTCATGTTAACCCCCCCCCCCCCCCCCCCCCCCCAAAAAAAAAAAAAAAAAACTTTGAGGGGTCTGGCTTCACAAAATTCAGGAAATCTGCATTATGGAAGAAATACTAGTGTCTTCCAATCATAAAGAAGAACAATAACACAAAACTTTGTTTTACTGGTTTGACTGGTTTGATTATACTTTATCAACATACTATACAGCTGACCTAGCCAGCTGAGCCCAGACCTGGATTAGAGGGCCCTTTGAATTCGAGGTTGTGGAAGAGAGCCCCTGACTAAAAACCCCACGAACATGAAGTACCAGATGGGTACCATGTTGCCCACTGTAACACAAACCTTAATATGTAACATCCCCTCAAACTCCCCTCTACTCCCCTTCCTTTTTATTTTTTCCACTGGTACCAGCCCCGGCAGTATTAAGAGATGACAGGTGGAACCTGTATTGGAGACTCCATTTATGTTTTTGCCTCATGTTACTGTATTAATAGTAATACTTGTAGGGTTGAACTGCTATTAGACACCCACCGGCTTATACTGTATAGAGAAGAATTGTATAAGAAGGAGGCTAGAATGGACTTTGATGGTACCGTATGAGAACTGAGAATAACAGTCTTAAATAAGATAAATCATTTTATTACAAGAAAAAAAAAATATTTTATAAAATACAGAATATATTAAAAACAATAAGGACAATCAATCAGCGTGGCTCTACAGTCACAGAATTGTGACATTTGAAATACCATCTTTGTATTGATTGTGCTACATGTTTCGTGGATGTAGCTTTATCGCTTCTTCAGGAGCTTTAGTGCACATATACACAAAGTTATACTGTATGTCAGATACTATGGTTCGTCCCCATGTCTTGTCTTGAGGACACCACCTATGCTGTTTTTTTGCTCATATTATGTTTTTGTGTTGCGCTTTTTTTTTTTGTGTCACATGTAGGCCTTTCAAATGTGTGCTTACCTTCTAGGCTTAGCGCCATATGTTTGGCACATATATCTTTTTTCTAAATTAAAGCAAATTCCATCTAAGCATCTTGAGTGAAATAATGAGTTTCCGTGAAGAAATCAATAAGAACTGAGGTTTACCATCATCATCTAGAAAGTTTCATTACTTTTTGATAAGTATTGTGATGAGGTGTATTCTATCTTTTTGTTTGTTTTGTATGTTTGATGTGGGCACACCATGAAGCATAGCATCCAAGTGTTTAGTAAAGTTGTCTTGCTTATGATATTTGTATTTTTATCAAGTTTTTCCTGTTGGGAACCTTAGGACCTCTCTCTACTATTATAACCCTTTATTCTTGTGGCCTATGCTCTATGATTTGGGAAATTGTGTGTGTATAGTATGCAATGGTGCTCCATCTGTGAAGTGCAAGTGCACTGTGATTATTTATATGGTATCCAGAGGTTAGACTGCCCACTTGATAGGCATGGGTTTGTTCCAACTTTTGCCATTCCAGCAGAATTGTGGAAAGATATATATGGGTATGCTTATATAATAAAGATTTCTCCAGCACCCGATCAGGATACTGGAGAATCTTGGCTGACTCATGCCAAAAAAAAAAACCATGCAGTGACAGGCTGGAATGTGACATTACCAACAATGTACACAATCACAAGCAACTTAAATAAGCCAGGAAACATTTATTTCCTCTTTTTATGGGGATCCAAAATCTGATGAGGTCAGATTTCCAAAGTTTAGACTTCTACCTAAACCACGTTTAAAAACATATGCAAACCAGATGGAAACAGGGATGAGTCAAGGCCTTGCCGGAGAGGAGCATCTCTCTTTTCTATTTCCTTTCTCTTTCCTCCCTCATTATTATACTTTCCCTATCAATACCCCCTTATTTGGGAACCAATCACTCCACTTTACTGTTCTGTTTCATTCAGGATCACAGCCCTGATGGTACTGGAAAGTTGACTGTTTGGACCAGGGTTCAGGGCTTAAGGCAAGGCTGTTCGAAACAGCCCATTGTTATCTTACATTTGCTTTCCATGATACAGGTGGCCTCTCCTGGACCTAAAACCTACCCTTTACTCTAAGGTTTAACCTACAATAACCATATTGTGCCTTGCTAACAATGTTTGTAGATCCTATTATCTTGTAGCTGTTATGACTGAATAACCAGCCAGACAAAGGTCTGTGAAATGTCTTTATTGCACTTAAAATTGACTGAAACAGAAACTACAGATACAGCATAACTGCCCGGTATATGTGCAAACATATTGTATCTAGCAAATGCACATTTATTAGACTGTAAATGGATCAGTGATACAGTAAGCACATTTTGCTAGTCAGAAACGATGGCAAATGCCAGCATATATTACTTGGCCTGGTGCATGTGCAACAAATGTGTGGTTAATCACTTTATATAACCCTAATGTGACTGCTCAAGTAAAACTTTTATTGTGATTTAATTTAAATAAAGAACTTTACAAACTAAGAAGGTTAAAGCACTTGTACTCAAGCTAAACACACAGATGAAATACATACAGTATAAGGGAATTGTATTTATCCAGACCTAAGATTTACACAGCTCTGCCACAACCACAGCCCTGCCAGGCATGTAGGATATGCCTGAGATATTTTTCTCTGCTGTAGTCTAGTAACACTAAGATCCTTTTCACACCTAGGCAGTTTTTCAGTCATTTTAGCGCTAGAAATATCGCATGTAAAGCGCCTGAAAACATTCATTTCAGTGGGACTTTTCACACTGGGGTGGTGCGCTTGCGAGATGTTAGGAACAGTCCTGCAAGCAACATCTTTGGGACGGTTTGGGAGTGCTGTATGTAGCGCTCCCAAAATGCCCTGCCCATTGAAATGAATAGGCAGCACCTGAAAAGCGTTTCGGAAGCGCTGCAACACGTGCGCTTTTAATCCCTACTTTGGGGTTAAAAGAGCCTGAAAAGCACCGCTTAAACTACACTATAGCTTTGCTAAAATGAGCAGAGCTTTAGCGTTAACATGGCCATAGCTCTAGTGTGAAAGGGGTCTTAAGATGGCCATACGCAAACCTCTCGGATAGGGGAATTTCACCGTCAGCTGTTTGGGTGATTTTTACAGTCACTGTTTGGGGGCTTTTTCTGGCCGGTACCTTTAATTTTCCAGCTAGGTGGTGCCAACAGGACCACCCATGGCCGATTCGAAGGAGTCGGGGGAAATGTACTCTACACTGTGACTGGACAGTGGAAGAAGAAGCAACTGACTAATTCTTGCACTACACTGCAACAAATCGGCTCCTTTTGCTACTTCTCCCCCTCCCATCTAAGCTGTGCCACAAAGAAGGCTGCAAGAGGCTGATAAATCAAATTCAGGTACACTGCATGCATTTAATAAAATATATGTTAATGATTACAGGGTTGCATTAATTCGTTTTTAATATCTGCCTAGAGCAGGGGTAGGGAACCTTGGCTCTCCAGTTGTTTTGAAACTACAAATCCCATCATGTCTCTGCCTCTAGGAGTCATGCCTGTGATTGTTAGGGTTTTGCAATGTCTCATGAGGCTTGTAGTTTCAAAACAGCTGGAGAGCCGAGGTTCCCTACCCCTGGCCTAGAGCATGTATGTATTTTCTACTTTTTGTAGAGTAGGGAGGGGATAAAACTCCTATCAGGTCTGGTGCCAAAGTCACATAGGCCGCCAGCATCCAATCAGATAGCTGCACCAGTGACCCAGGAAACCACAGTGGAAGCATGTTCCTCTCACCTTCCTCTTCCTCTGCAATACCACTGCACCATCTGCAGTGGAGAAAGCCGACTGCACCTGCCTACATGCAGCAGAGAATTACCTTCACTTCCGGTATTGGAGGTGCAACAAGAATTGAGGGGAACTCTGATGTTGGACAGTTGTCACCAGAATGTTTGTCCCCATTAGAAGGATTTCTCTTCAAATATGTAAGGTTTATAGCAGTGTACAGAGGGTTAATTAAGAATTTTAAGATTCCCCCTACCTTTTTAACTGATGACCTCTAAAATGTAGGATTTACACATTCTTTCTGTCTCAGTGACAATGATTGCCAGGACAAATAGAGGGTGACAACAGTAAAAACTTGATAGATGGTCCATGCTTCCTCACTTTCTCCGATACTAACAAAAAGGTTTGCCTGTACATACACCTTAAACGACAGCAGTTGTCAGCCCTTTTACTGGGTGTTAATGCCAGGAGGATGGAACAGCTTTTAAATCAAATGGCGACTGTGCTTGGCTCTCATCCTCATCAGTAGCTGCGCCTGAGAGCTGTCAGAGACAGCGTGGTCAGTGTTTTCCGGGGAACACGCAGCGAGCATGCTTTCAGCACACAACTCCAGAATGCTGTGTGTGTTTGGTGGCTGAGCATTAAACCCCAATGTTCCTGCCACCACATGGATGCATTCCACAGTCAGGAATAGATTGATAAAACTTTATTGTATCATTTTGATTTGTGCATGCCCTGGTGAGTGACCCCCTTATTGACCCTAATCACTTAGTGAAAGGCTGTGGTCATTTTGATGTCTTTAACAGCCAATCCTCTGCTCCAAGTTTTATGTAGAAATGAAATATGTGCACAAATAAGAAGCGGCGATAAGCATTACAGATAAAGTTATCAGTTATTAATTGACAGACAGGATAACAGTATACTCATTTGAACCCTAAAAGTCTCCTAGAGACAGAGAGATAAACTAAAAGCTGTTTTCAAAGCCCAACTCCATGACTTTCTTTAGAATTAACTGTGGGTTGTTAAATCCGCTATCATGTTTGTTAGCTGTCTGTGTCCCTGTTGGGAACCTTTGTCCTCATTTACTGTCTCTTGTCACAAAACAGGAAGTGAGGAGAAATCTCTCAAATGGAATAATCACACGCAAACAACTTTAATGAAACAGGAAAGAGAAGTTAGAACTTCCGTCAGGTTTTTGTTGCTCTTTGTGTCCCCAGTTGGGAGATTTCCCCTCATGTTTGGTTTAAAAAAGGAACACATGCATGTTAATGTATTAGGGACAGTGTAATGCATAGGGATGTTTGTGGCAAAAAGTCAGTAAATGATATTGCTTATTTACAGCTCTCAATGGAAGTCTCAACTGTCAAGGAAAACAAGCTGCTGGCAGGAATACACGTTAAAGTCTGCTATCAACCCCTTTAAATTCCATTTATAGTGAACTTGCCCTGTACCTAATTGCCCACAGCAACCCAAGTTCAGAGTGTTAGGTTATATCATTAGCTTCTTCCTTGTTCCAGTGAAATTCACTGTGTACCATTGCGATCCCTATGCAAAGAAATTGGAGTGCAGCTCAAAGCACTACAAAAATTCCCCTGCAGTTCAAAGCACAAAATGGGTGCCAGTGTTCAAACAAGCTCACAAGCTCATCCAGGCTAGCAGAAGCAAATCGGAAGGCAGAAAATGGAAATGCTGCTCACCGAATCCCAGCCGCTATAAAGAAAAGTGAAGATACAGCTTAAGCCTAAGCTCCTCCTGACCACACTCCTCTGACAGGTTTCACTCCACTCATTGGGGCTTAATAATAGAGATCTGCATGGTTAAGCCCCATGGGCAGGTGAAACATGTCAAAGGAGTGTGGTCAGGAGGAGCTTAGGCTGAAGCCATATGTTCACTGTATAGTGGCTGGGCTCTGGTGTGCAGCATTTCCACA
Source organism: Lithobates pipiens (assembly GCF_037356315.1). Lineage (NCBI taxonomy): Eukaryota > Metazoa > Chordata > Amphibia > Anura > Ranidae > Lithobates > Lithobates pipiens. Next base: position 198,127,550 of record NW_027507764.1, read on the forward strand.
TTCTGTCTTCTGATTTGTCGATGTTATACCATCTTGCACAGCCTTTCCAGCAAAAAATATCCCCTGCACATGTGCCACAGGCAGCCCCATGCAAAGCTATGGGTGAGCCATATTCTGCCGAATGGTTGACACATGGCTCACCCATAATTTACGAATGAGACCCCTGGAGTGGGGAGTAAGGTTAATTAAACATAATAGGAAGTATTCTGGGGCTGGCGGGGAACCAGGCGGTTACATTTAGGATAAGAGAGGACACGAAGAGACACTGTCAGCAGGCCAATTCAGATTTGGGTTTAAAATCTCCAAACTGCAGCAGAAGGGTGTTTTAAAAGCTTGGTGCCTAACTCTGGGCAACTCTGCAGTAAACCCTTGCAGTGGGGCCCAGTACACTGCAAGGGGTAAAAACTCATTGACTATAGGGCAGTGATGGCGAACCTTGGCACCCCAGATGTTTTGGAACTACATTTCCCATGATGCACTGGCACTCTGCAGTGTAGTTGAGCATCATAGGAAATGTAGTTCCAAAACATCTGGGGTGCCAAGGTTCGCCATCACTGCTATAGGGGGAGATGAGAAGGCATTACTTACCCCAGCCCCAGATGGCTCTGACATTCTCCTCTTTCTCCAGGGCTTTAGGCTGTGGGTGGTCCTTTAGCATTATCAGGTACAATGCAGGGCTATTAACCCTACATTGTACGTGGAGGAATAAGGAGTGCAACTGATCACGAAATAAGGGAAGTAGTATACCTTATTCCTCTATTCCTAGAAAAAAAGGAGTATTTAACTCTTGCAGTAAGGGTTTTTCTTTTTCTTATCCAGAATCAAGCTTTAAGGGAACCTACTCAAAGTTGACCAAAACCTTGCAATTGATTGCTGTATATGCCACTCTTGTACAAGCTTTTTTTTTACATAAGGGACTTCTGTGTGAGAGGCAGTGAGTAGGGACCTCCAGCGTCACCGGCAGGTGTGTTCCAGGATCACCAAATTATAGATAAACAGGAGTAGGGTGGACTGGTGCAGAACAGAAATGTCTGAATGAAAAAATGAACTTTTCAGTAGGTATATTATGCAACTTTGCCTGGAATGCGCCTTTAAAATTGAAGCACTCTCCAGTTCGCATGGTATAAGTGTAGTTTACAGAGAAGAGGGTTCATTATTAGCCTGTAAATCAAGTTGTCATTTTCATATGCAGTTGTTCTGTGTGGCGGACATCTGCTCTATTGGTATACATGTTACGTTATAGCTTACATTTGTGAGAAGGAACTTGTTGTGGAGCAAGTTTGTCTCTGCTTACATATCAATTATTAATGTCAGCAACAGGGCCTGAGCAGTATACACAACACACGAGCACTAAGTGAAGCTTCAGCCTCATGCACTGATGGTTTCATGACAAGATAAACACCACCAACTCGGGTTTTAAATGATATTGAACAAACAGTAACCTAAAGGTCAATCAAGTAAGGATTTTTTTCCTTTATAACAGTTCGCTTGTGCAAATGCCATTAACCCCATTGATTCCAATAATACCAAGCTAGAACGTTTTGACACTTTGTCCCTTGCTCCAGGGAAGTTGAAATTGCTTGATATATTAGCTTTTGCATCAGTGGTCAAGACCATTTTCATAAGTGATCTATAGATCATGTTTGCTGACACAGATGTTTCTTAGCAAGACGGCACTGTAAAGTGCTCCAAGACCTCAAGCTATTGCCAATAACGTACATACTAATGCCATTTGCACATTTTAAAAAATATTTGATTTTTGTAATGATTCTTTGTCATCAAACGAGGAATATAAAAATGATTGCAGAAGTACACTATACGGTTGATTTACTCAACTTTGCACTTTGCAAGTGCAGTTGCACTTTTTTCTTAGTAAATGTAAATGTGGTAAAGCTTCACTTTGTACAGAATACCCAATCAGGTCCAAGGAAAATTTTAAAAGGCATTTTGCTTGCACATGGCCGGGGTAATGGAAATCAGCAGAGCCTTTCCACATTTACTAAGCTATGGGGGGAAAAGAGCGCAATTGCACTGGCAATGTGCACCGCCTATTTGCCTTTAGTGAGTCAACACCCTATGTTTAAAAAAAAAGAAGATAATAAAGCTTATCATCAATTACATTTTGTTCTTTCATTTCGCAATGTCAGACAGAATATGCAAGCCTTTAACCTAATTGCAATTTGTTTTAATGGTTTTCTTTTGTAAACTTTAAAATGTTCTCTGTCTTTAAGTTTTATAAAAGAACACTAGTGTACATGCTTCCTTTAAATTAATATAAGGTAGTATTGTATAGTAGAGTTGGATTATTTTAAAATCAAAACAGTTTTTAAACTAAAAAAAAAAGACTACATAAAAATATAAAAATCCAGTGGACATGGTAATATAATCATATAAAGGAAAATGACTAAACATGTCCATACACCTCAAACTCAAACTCAAGTCAGGTAGACACATTTTAAAAGAATCGACCCAAAACTGATGGACACATCTGATATGTGTAAATATCTAGGTCCAATCTTACTTGGAAAAATCAGCAGCATGACGCAGTTATGTTTTTTTGCTGTCTGAAAAGATGCCATTCTGGACACCACAATAAGGGGGGGGGGATTCTTCCTACTGACCACCTATACAAGGGCCATTTTCCCTATTGATCCTGATGAATAGGTTGTAGTAGAGGTTTCCCAAGACCTGAAAATTATTTTAGGGTTTTTTTCTGGGGTAAAAAGGTCAAGAAATGCTAGTCTAGATGTTTAGTACTTTAGCCAATCTTCGAAGTGATGCCAGGGACATACAACTGGTCACACACTGACCACTGATCACACATTGTGTGATAGCATCAACCATCCCTGCCATGTAACGTCCTTTTCATAACGGCAAGCCCTAAAGGAAACATACAGAGCCCAGTTATTTACAATATAATCTAATAATAAGGGTTGTGTTGGCATCATTCCAGTACTGCAAAATGTGTGTAGCAGTATACACTTTGGCCAAAATTTATGAAGAAAAATGACTAATTACCAAAGGCATTTTTTTCACAAAATTTACGGTCTTTTTTTATTTATAGCACAAAAAATAAAATAAACACTACTGATTAAATACCACCAAAAGAAAGCTATATTTCTGTGAAAAAAAAGACATGAGTTTCCTTTGGGTACAGTGTTGCATGACTGAGTAATTGTCATTCAAACTGTGAGAGCGCTGAAAATTGGTCTGGGCAGGAACGGGGTAAGTTCACTGTATTGAGGTGGTTAAAAACCCGCCAACATGCAGTCCAACCCGATCCGCTAAAAACAGACAGATCAGATGGCAGTCAAGTGTAAACAGACAGGCCATCTGTTTGCAGCCGACCACCCTAAGAGGAGAGCGGAGAAGACACCGACCAGACATCTGCTTGCTCAGCGGAGATCAGCCTTAGAAGTCACTCTGCTGAAATCACATCAGCACAATATGGAATCGGATTGCTTACCCTGTTTCCCCTAAAATAAGACCTAGCGTGATTGTCGGTGTTGGCTGCAATATAAGCCCTACCACCCAAATAAGCCCTACTCTGTTTCCTCAAAAATAAGCCCTACCCTGAAAAGAAGACCTACAAGGACTTTAACTAGGGCTTATTTGGGGGGTAGGGCTTTTATTGCAGCTATCACCGACAATCACACTAGGTCTTATTTTAGGGGAAACAGGGTAGTATGGATTGCTACATTTAAAAATAAGAATTCTTTAATGCATTTTGAGCTACTGAAATATAGGCTGTATAAGAACTAAGGACACTTATGGGTGGATTGTTGTCTGATTCTTCCAATATAAGCAGGATCAGTGATCATTAAGAAGTCAGAGAGGTATTGGGAATCTCTGAAACCCGCTGTGGTAGACCTCTTAGAATAAAAAAAGTCCTAGTCATTTTTTTTGGCTAATAGACAATTGTTGGAAATCAATAGGAATTGTGCTGCATGTCTCATCTTTGCCTAGACATGCAAGCTTATAGAATATAAACATATATTTTTTTCTGTGTGATGGGGAAGTAGAGATCATTCAGTGGTTGTATTATATGGCCCAAGTTGTGGCTCTATGTGACGCATAGTGCGGGGCTTGAGAGTGAGCATGCACATGTGCTTCCACAGCAAGTTTCTTGCTATTGGGGCACTGGTCAAGGGGAAGGAGCCATGAGTGCCAGTGGGGGACCCGAGAAGAAGAGGATCAAGGCTGCTCTCTGCAAAACCACTGCGTAGAGCAGGCACGTATGACAAATTTATTGTTTAAAAAAAAAAAACGGAACCTTTAGAATCACTTTAAGTACATACCATAGCACAGTGATGGAGAAACCTTGGCGCCCCAGATGTTTTGGAACAACGTTTCCCATGATGCTCAACTACACTGCAGAGTGCATGAGCATCATGGGAAATGTAGTTCTACCGTCACTGCCATAGCATATTCCTTGGCAAAAAAACAAGATGCCCCATCTTGACCATATCTGCCTGTTGTAAACGGCTTCTGTTAATGTTTCAGATAACCAATAAGAAAGTTCTACATTTCACTGGAGATAAAGCACACTGGAATTAAACCTGTCAATATTCACAACTGTGAGATGAGCGAGTGGTAAGCAGCAACATGAAATTTGGCAGTGCTGAGACTTTTGGGTTTAGCAGTGCTAGAAATATTTGGCTTAATCCCTGCCAATCATCAACGGATTCCAAAGGATTATCTCCTATTGCTGTGCACTGAAAACAGTTCTCTTTTCAGTTCTGTCTTGCATCAATATCTGAAAAACACCAGGAGCATATTTTTCCGTGCACATCCTTAAGGGTAAAGAAGAAAAGTACTGTTTCAAAACACAAAGGCAGTTTATAATAGGTGCCATTGACCCTTTCAAAACAAAAACTGACTCCATTCATGCTATTCTTTGCATCCATGTATGTTGTCTTATGAAGTATTTCTAGACAGGACCTATAATATTCTGAAGCTTCGTTGTGAAAGTGTTTCAAGTTAAAGCTGTCAGCAAGCAGTCAAATCCTCCCTTTTATGCACTACAAATAATCATATTGAGTAATCTGAGCAAAAGTGACAGTTCTTCTTTCAGGACACGTTCAATCAGAGGAATGAATATTTTCATGGAACTGTTTTCTTTTTGCCATTGCTTGCACGCAGATGCTGTGTTCTGTCGTTTTTTTTTGACCCGATGCACAGACCGTTGAAACTGTTAGTGACTCTTTACCATCTTAAGATGCTCCTTAGATACACCGTAGATGACTGTTGGAAGGTCATGGTGAAAATGAAACATGACTGATACACTGTTACCCTAAGATTTCTCAAGGTTTACACCACTGCAAATTGGATGCGGGTTCTCAGCATCCAATTTGCAATAGCAGGAGACTTTGACCATCCGGTTCACATATCTCCGCAGCAGGTTCAGTGCGTTTTGCACAAAAACGTTGTGCATCTTTTTTTCCGTCGTCCGAATTCAGCCCAAAATTCGGGCTGAAATTGGACCTGAAACGGTGAACTAGGATGCACCGGGCCCCTGCTGTGAGCCACATGTGGCTCATATGTGAACCTCGCCTTAAATGCAGTGTCTACATTATTTTTTATATATTTTTTCACTTGGTGTTTCTGCCAGTAACACACTTCCTGTCCAAGGGTGACAATACTCACCTATCATACGGAGGAGCAGCATTGTCATTCTAGCACAGGAAGACAGTAAACACCTCCTGACTCCCCTCATCCTCATCTCATCCCAGCACAGAAGATCGGTTCACAGGAAGTTACAAGGATTTTGGGCAAGATTACCAGGTATTTCTCTGCATTTGCAGAAAATGTATTTTGCTTAAAATAATTAATTAAAAAGAAAATGAATGCAGCTAACGACTGAGACTGGTAGGATGCAGTATATTTAAAAAAATCTTGACTTTTTAAGCACTGCCCCCCCCCTCCATTCCCTTGTTCAATGTCCAGTGTTCGTGTTGGCTGCTAAGCTTCTATTATAAGACAGGGAATGGTAGGTAGGGCTTATCCAGTTGTATAACATTTTTAAGTTGACATGTCATCATCCTTTTTGCCTTAGACATCAGTTTGTGTGAATAAAACCTTTCTTTAGGCATGATAACGTGATAAGTTGCTCCTTTCTGCAGCTGTCTATCAAGACCGGCAAGCGTATACATATAAGACAGGAGATTTAAACCAGTGGGTACTAGACTTGTATGTGATATTTCCTATGTGTTAGAGCAGGTGACGTGGTTAGTGTTATTCTAGTTATTAATCATAATCCTCACACATCTGAATGCAATTCAACAGAGATAAAAACATCCACGGAGCAAGACATGTAACACATCCTAGAAATGTGATATAAAGTATGAGACTGCTTTGTCTGGGAATGTACTTTAAGCATGTCATGATCAATGCGAGGTGAAGAAAGACAAATCATAGATAAGACAAGTTCCTCTTTTACACTACATATTATAGATGGATAGGAATTTGGATTGAATGATGTACAAATACATAATAAACCTTGGTTATTTCATGTACTTAAGGTATAAAATAACTGTACTGCTGTTTCTGAGATTCCCTACCCCATTCCAGGCAATAGTGGAAACCTTGTCCAGATGTGAAGGCTGTTACAGACAAACCAGGTTCTTATGGCCCACCATAATATTTAAAGAGACAAGCTGCTACACTTGAGCCACTACCAGCAAAACCTGTAGTTGTGGTTCATGGTCATAGTAATACATGGGAAACACATGAGGAACTTGTACAGTATAAAGCTCACTAAACATTTTACAATCTGACTGTACGATCACCTTTAGATCTACCATCTATTTAGTGCAAGGGCCTGCCTGTTTGGACACAGATTTATTGGATAGTTTAGGCGGGTCCTCATATTCTCTCCCCCACAGCACGCACGCACACACAACTGATGCATAGTTTCCCCTGCATATACATACAAATACACACAACTGATGCATAGAGTCCCCTGCATATACACACGTGTAACTGATGCCTAGTGTTTCCCACATGCGTTAAATAGGAGCACACACACACATGTACAATAACTGATGCATAGTGTTCCCCACACACACACACACGTAACTAATATATAATGTCCCCTACAAACATATATTTAATTTATGCCGTGTACACACGGTCGGACTTTCTGGCAGAAAACGTCAGACGGAATCATATTATTGGATATTCTGATCGTGTGTGGGCTGCATCTGACTTTTTCTTTCGAAAATCCTGATGGACCTAGAAATAGAACATGTTTTAAATCTTTCCGACGGAATTAACTTCTATCGGGAAAACCGTTCGTCTGTATGCTGTTCTGACGGACCAAAAACGATGCAAGGGCAGCTATTGGCTTCTGGCTATTGAACTTCTGTTTTCTAGTCCCATCATACGTGTTGTACGTCCACTTCATTCTAAACAATTGGACTTTAGTGTGATTGTGTCTAGGCAAGTCTGTTTCAGCGGAAATCCATCAGAACTCGAAAAAAAAAACTGTCGAAAAAACTGTCAGAGTTTATTCTGATGGAAAAAACAGTCGTTTGTACGCGGCATAATACATAGTGTTCCCTGCATGTACATACATGTAAAGGACCCATTGTGTCCCCTGCATACACACAGGTAACTGATACATGGTGTTCCTTACACGTACACATATGTCAAGGTTGCATAGTGTCCCCCCGAATACACACGTGTAACTGATGCCTAGTGTTCCTTGCATGCGTTAAATGGGAACTAAACTCTGAAAGCTGTGCCAAAAAAGAAAGACAGAGGGCAAAAGACTAGTCACTAGAATTGCCGTTCTTTAGTCAAAATAGCCAATACTAACCGAAACATGGCCGCCTCCAAGGCGGCAACAGCTTTTCCTCCTTAGATGCTGTTCTGTCAAAACACCAAACTCTTCGTGTACCAGAGTGTATATGATTGCCGGTATTGTGTCAAAACAGCATATCGTCAAAATCTCCAATTGCTGATGCTTTAGAGTAACCTGAAGTGACGTGATTGGAGATTTGGACGAATTGGCTATTTTGACAGAACACCCTTAGTCTCCTTACAGCTCTTTGTTTTCCCTTACAGACTTAACCTGACTTTTTATGCACAGTGTCTCTGTATGGTGGTAACCATTTGGGTAGAGGCAGGCAAATTTTTTAGGATTTTGCTTAGACACCATTAACACTTGTCTGTTCTCTTTAACAAAGCAAATCTTTACCTTTTGCTTCAAGGTCCACTTTAAAGCGGTAGTAATCCCCTGCAATGCAATGGCAAGATGTGCTAGTATGCATTGCTTACATTATGAAATACTCACCTTAGAACAAAGCCTTCCAGAGCTGCACTGTCACCACTGAAGGGTCTTCCATCCTCCCACAGCCTTCCTTCCGGGTTCGCGGCCTCCGGCTTGGGCTGCAATGATGCAGATGCATGGGAGCCCTTTGGCTCTGGCGCAGAGCTCTAAAGGTCTGGCGGGGTATGCTGGAGCTTCAGAGTGCATGCTCCGGTGATGTCACTGGCTGCATCTAGTGTGAATATCTCCTAAACATCACAAGTTTAGGAGATATTTACTGTACCTACAGGTAAGCCTTATTATAGGCTTACCTGTAGGTACAAGTTAAAAATATTAGTTTACTACCGCTTTAAGTCCCATCTCCTCATCATCTAAACTTAAACTCATTTTCTAATACTTAACCTCTAACACTTTGCCTGACCCTTGTACTTTACCCTAACTTGTATGATTCGTTATTATTAGTTACGTTGGTTCTAATACTTACCCTTGGTCATTTACAAAAAAGCATTAGATTAAGATCCTGCCAGTTGGCAGGCTAGTAAACTGAAACCCTGACTAATTGCCGCAATCAGGATAAAATTACTACTAAACAACATGTTAAGATTAGCTTGATGTGATGGTACAAGTTAGCTTTAACCTGCTTTATTGCATGGCATGGCATGGGTACAAGCAAAGCCTTATACCATTTGTCGCTCTATAACTGCACTAAATATCTATGGGGGTTATTTACTAAAGGCAAATCCACTTTGCACTGCAAGTGCACTTGAGAGTGCACTTAAAAGTGCACTTGGAAGTAAAGTCGCTGTCGACCTGAGGGGAACATGCAAGGAAAATAAAAAACAGCATTTTAGCTTGCACATGATTGGATGATAAAATCAGCAGAGCTCCCACTCATTTCAGATCTACCCCTAAGATTTAGAGCAACTGCATTACCAAGTGCACTTGCAGTGCAAAGTGGATTTGCCTTTCGTAAATAATCGCCTCAGTGTAAAGATCACGGTGTCTGTACAGGAAGCCAGGATAGAGGCACACAGTGCCAACTACTACACTGTTGGAGTATCTCTTTCCAGGCTATGTATCCCAAGTGAAACCTGAGTATTTCTTCCTCATATCTTTACAACAAGTATATCCATTGTCTTCAGCTGCATGAGATAAACTTAAGAGGAAAGAGAAGACATGTTTAACTTGTGGGTTACCAATGAGCATAACAAAGCATTTGTTGTAGGAATAGAGCGGCATTTTTAGTGTCTGGATGTAATCCAATTATGGATCTGTAACATAATTATTACAATTTATTGGATCAGACTGTCCGGTACAAAAAAATGTTTTCTTTTAGTTCCTGATCTTGTTACAAAATTGCCTACCATTTTCACAATTTTTAATGAACTCGCGCATCGAGGTCACAGCTTCCTGCTAATGCACAAGGTGAGGCTTTGAGCCCATGCAATACAGGGGAAGTAATACTTTTTTTTTTGGCCAGATGTATCTTGAAGGCCAGTGTTGTGCTGGCACATGCACTTTTCTCTGATTTAAATATAGGCTATTAAGCATACATTAAAGCTCCACCCAAAAGGGGACGCTCCGCTTATTTGCACGCTCTTCCCCAAAAAGTGGCAAATGTGACAGTGGGGGGGGGGGGGGTGCAAAAATAAGCAGAGCTTACCCTTTTGGATAGAGCTCCACTTTAATGTATGACTAATAGCCTATATTTGAATCAGTGATAAATGTATGTACCAGCCAGTGCTCTTGCCACATTTGGCAATTTTTTTTGGGGGTGGTATCCGATTTTCACAGTTACCCACTCCAAATTCTGGCTCAGATCGCTGAGGTGAACTGAGCCGGAAGTTAAGGCCCTCCTCTGTCTCCCAGAGACTATGGGACCATTCACAAGGTGCATACACAGTAGTAAACCAGCTGTGGAGCTGCCAGGTCCCACTTCCTGCTTACCTTACTTCAGATGCCAACACCTGCTCCCAAAGCCGATTGAAGAATTGGCTCAGGTGAGGACATTGCTGGATTCAGGGGCAGGCTAGTGTCCTTATACTAAGAGTTGATGATGTTGCTGATGTTTTACTTTTTTTGGAAGGAGCCTGGAGCTCCAACTTAAAATGTGAAAACACTAAGGGCACCTGCTTGTGGGCATGGGTTCATATTCAGATGACACAGACATGTACTGGGTATTGCATGGCAAGTTTGATCTCTAAATGATGTAATAGATACAGAACTGGCTTTTTATCTCTTCTTAATGAGCAGGCATGACAGATTTACGAATGGAAATTAACTAACGTCAAATTAATTTTCCAGTGGCTGATCCTCTGCAATAGTGTATAGAACAGTGATGGCGAACCTTGGCACCCCAGATGTTTTGGAACTACATTTCCCATGATGCTCAGCTACACTGCAGAGTGCATGAGCATCATGGGAAATGTAGTTCCAAAACATCTGGGGTGCCAAGGTTCGCCATCACTGGTATAGAATCAAGTTGTCACATGTTTGCATTGTGCAACAATATAACAATGCGTGGTTGCCATCCAAGACAGTGACTTGCAGCACCATTGGACATTTTTAGTGTGCAAGGAGCAAGTTCAAAATGCAGCACCCATTGCAACCTTTCAGAACACATGTTGTACCGGTCTGTGTTCCGTCAACTGATCTTTTTATTGGAAGGTATGGGTTACTGCAATTTGCTTCTTGCAATGTTTATTGCCTTGCCTATGCCAGGGTTTTTTGGGGCAACAGGGAATTTACATATTGCTAAACCTGCACTGTTATGTCCTTCATAATCCAGCATGTCTTCTCCATTAACCATCAATTCACAGGCAGCAATTAAAGAGCTTATTTATGTGCACATTACACAAATATAGAAAACATTGAAGGATTCTGGGATATACACAGGTGTTAAGCTGTTTTATTGTAAACTGAATGAGTTGTTAAAAAAAAAAAAAATATATATATATATATATATATATATATATATATATATATATGTATATATATATATATATATATATATATATATATATATATATGTATATATATATATATATATATATATATATATATATATATATATGTATATATATATATATATATATATATATATATATATATATATATATATATATATGTATATATATATATATATATATATATTAAATATTCATTTATTATAGGGATAGAGCAGCCATTAGGACCAATGCCCCCTAGTGTCATTGGAGAGAACACCATCCTGTTCCTGTTCTTTCAGGTCGCACATGCACAGTGTTTAATCTCTCCTGTCACAGATGCTGAGCTCATCATATGTATCATCAGAGATACCACTCTGCATGTGTGCCCCAAAAAGACTGGATGGCCCTTCCTCCCATGGCTCTAGAGGGCACTGGTCCCAATGGTTCCTAGACCGTCCCTACAATAACTCAGGAGGGAGTCATCCCCGGCTGTAGAAGATTTGAAAAAGTCTTGGGATTTTTGAATACATTCTCTAAATTGAAAAGGAGCCCTGGCAGGAGGTTAAGCTGGGCATAGACAGAGCTATTTTGTTTCCTGCAACCACAGGTTGCATGGGGGAATCCCTCCCATGGAGCCATTGTGTTCTCCAGGCAGGTTCCCAGAGATATGTCGCATTTAAAATCCAAAAGGGCTGGTTGTACCCAAGTTGATTGATCAATCAACTTGGGTACATTCAGCCTGCCCATACATAGTTTGAATATCGGCTATTCCTTGCTGAACTGGCCATGATTTGAGCCGTCTAGGGCTGCCTTTAGTGTTAGCACACTATGCTGCTATGCCTATATGGGACAGCATAATATGCTTTTTGGGAAAGGTGAACTTACACTTTAATTAGACACATGACGGACATGGCATCTGTTGTGATTTGTGCTAAATTGAAGTTCTTTGTTCTTAATAAATGTGCCTAAACTTGTTTTGAACTATTTTGATGAGGCTTTCAAAATGAAACACAATAAGAAACCATTTTATTAGTTTCAGAATAAGTTCTTCGCTTTAATAAAAGTATATAAACTGAATGATCTCCAGTAAAAGGAAACATTTCAGAAGAGAGTTACAGACACGTGTTACGTTAGCATGTACATTGAACTGGAACAAGGAGCGGTCGAGTTCTACTAATTACCACATGTCAACACTTGCCTGTTACTTCTGAACTCTCTTGAGAAATCCCAGTGTTTCCTGCTCCCTTAGTCCCTTTACTAGTGCTCCAGTATTTGCCTCGGGTATGATGGATTGTTCTTCCCTATTTGTTATATATCATTATGCAGTTGACAGCACTATGATTCTATAAGAGTTTAAGCAAACCTGTCACAAACCAAGCAATTCAAACCAATCAGATGATAAAAAATTTTTTAAAGTAGAGATTACCTTCAGTGAAAATCAGATGACAGAACAGTGAGTAGATCCAGATATATAGGCTGCTGATTTTACAGGCAAATCTTGACTTTTTCTCCAAGGGCCCTTCACACTATGGAGAAGATTTACTAAAAGACAAATAGACTGTGCACGCTGCACGTGCAGTTGCTTCAAAGCTTAGTAAATGGGGTAAAGCCTCACTTTGCAAAGAATACCCAATCAAATGCAAAGAAATAAAAATAAAAAAACAGCATTTTTGCTTGCACAGGATTGGATCAGTGTTGCCAACTGTCAGTATTTTTACTGGCAGCCAGTAAAAAATGGCCACTTTTCTTCTGCCAGTAAATGCCATTGATAGGAAAAGGTTGCCAGTAAAACATATGGCTGTGACGCTCGGCTTGGAACTGCTTATGCAGAGTCAATGTGTTCCTGCCCATTTTCTTTTTTAAAGTCCTGTCCCCGACCTACTTACTTATATTGAAAATAATATAAGAAATTAGTTTTTTGCCTTAATATCTACTTTATATCATATTCTGATTGTATATTTTACTAATTTGTAGCCTAAATACTAAAAATTGCAGTTACAGTAAAACTGTAATTTCATAACTTTTGGAAATGGCAGTAAGAACTTGGCTGTGTGTCGTGTTAGTAAATTTCAATCTGGTAGGTTGGCAACACTGGATTGAATGATGGGAGTCAGCAGAGCTTCTACTCATTTACTAAGCTCTGGAGCAACTGCAAGTCTATTTGCCTTTAGTAAATCACTCCCTATTTGCGTTGGACAGTGTTGCCCAACACAGTCCTAACACATAGGAGGATTCACCTTATGCCCTACTGTTTTTGTTCATACCGACGTGGAACATCACAGCTAGTAATCCACGTTTAAAAACGCGTGTTTACAAGCCGTGTTTGCGTTCAGGAGCGTTTACTAAAGATAACCTCAGTAGACCTTCCCTAATGATTAGAAACAATTTCAGCCATTCTGTGAGAGAACAGTGTGAGTAGCAGCTGAGAAAGCAGCTTATTTTTTGGTTGGTTTGTTAATATGGATCTCATGATGAGCATGTGTGAGGAAATGCTCCTGATGTTGCTTTTGCTGAGGCTCCAAAGACGTAGACAATTGTGTAAGAGGGCCAGAGCTTGTTGCTACTGGACACATCCATTGATGGCTCAATGTATGTCCACAGGGTACTTTTCTAATATGTATGTTCAGCTGCGTAATTACCTGGAGAATGTGTATTGTACAGCATAATTGGCTGATGAGGGGAATATTACATGGAATATCAAGCTTGCATACAGTGATAATTGAGTTTTTGGTGTGTTTTTAGCATTTTCAAGGCTCAAAAGTAATAAATAAAATGTTTCCCTTTAAAAACGCTTCTAGACTAAAACGGGCCTAAACGGGAGTAGCCGCGTTTAACTGCCTTTAGTTTGCCGTTTGAAATGCCTTTAAACACAGTTTCTGAACGCATTTTCTTGGGTTCCAAAAAAAGTCTCTAAGCGCAACTGCCTAGAAAAGACTTTAAATGAACCAGTGTACATGTACTGATAAGATAACATAGAGGAGAGTTCAGGAGTAGTTGAAAAAAATGCCAAACTGCTCCTAAACGTCCGTTTACCTGCAGCAGTGTACATGAGGCCTAACATGTACCTGCTGTTGTGAACACGCCCCAGTCTTAATCTTGGCACAAGCCTTCTTGCCTCCTGATCTTCTGTACCTGTCATTTAAGTTGATGGACAGCCTCATTGAGCAATGGGAATACTTGGGAGGAAGATGAGATGTGGGTAAGGGCAGGGCTAAGCTACACTTATGTTGAAAAGGTTTAACTTTGCATTTAACTTCTCTATTTGCATTTGACAATTATCTACTGCTTTTTCTTTGTACTAAAAACAAACTCTGCTTATGCATTTAATGCTCAACTGCTTGAATTTCCCCAATTTGTGACTGGTTTGGTTCCACACTAAAACAAATGCATAAAATGAGATAGAAATATTCTATCTGCATTTTAAAGGAATATTAAAACAATTCTGTCATGGGTTTTACGCACTAACAAACAGCTCTGAACCTGATTTACTCATTTGAAGAAAAAAAAATGTATTCGTGAAAAATTAACTTGACAGAAAAAGGTCCTATTGAGGGAAATGTATCCCTTGAGAACCAGTCTGACTGCTATGCTAAATACTTTAGGTGCATTAAGTGAAAGCATATTGTGTATATAGTTACAGTTCACTATGATTTACTAGAATGAGCTGAGATTGTATGACCGAGTGTGTGAACCTGACCTTGTAACCACACTTAAAGAACAAAACTTTTACTTTCTATTATTACATTTTTTAAACGAAGACTGTGTCCTTAGGTTAAACATAGATTATCTTATCGGCATTAGTCGTGTATCAGCAATCATTTACATTGCTTATACCCTTACCACCATGGGCATTTGGATAATAATTTTGTAAGTTTATAAACAATACCACCTTCTCTACCCATTGTAGTTACTGTCTGCTCCGTTGACCAGTCTTCCATGATTGTTTCTTGCTACTCACAAACAATATAGGCATATTCCATAGGTGGTCCTTATATAATAAAACTCTATACATAAACTTGGGTTTTATTTCACATAGCCTAAATCACATTTTTTCAACAATTGTGTGCAGACCAAGCTATCCAACAAAAGTTACAGTAAGGGGAGTTAGGACAACCAATGACACTACCATGGTTGTCTTCAGTGGTTGTCTTTTATTACCATCGTTTAAGTCTTCTTAAAGTGTCTGTTTAAAAAGTAAATCTGCCAGTAGGTATAAAGTGCAGGAACCTAGAGGTGTTGCACATAACAGCAGCAGTTTTTCTTGCCCATGTACCCCCAAAAGCTATGGCTTCTGTACTTTTTATGTCACTGGCTCATGATAGTATGCAGATCAGCCCATATCTACATAGTCATTCCAGGCCCAAGACTCAAAAGATTGAAGCAAGGGGTCAGCATGGCTGCCATGCAGCTGGCAATTGCAGACAGACAAATCCTCCACTGTTCTCTCATAATAGGTTTCCTTTAAAGTAGATTTCTGGGATAACCCCAACTAATCTTAAAAATACCCCCTCCTAATATCTGTGCTTGCTAAACTGTGTAAGAAAGATGTGTATACTTACCTATTTTCATGCCACTCCAGTATGGTCACATGATTTCCCAAGCCAGTGGTGGGATAATTGGGAGAGGAGAGAGCCCTTGACAATAGCTTGTCAAGCCTGGAGCGTTGAGGTCACCCATAGGCTTCAATGGCCCATCTGTAGTTGGTGCTCCAGGGAAGCCAGATCACATGACCGGACCGAGGCGGCATGAAAATAGATAAGTATTTATGTCTTTCTCACAAAGGTTAGTAAGCATAGTTGTTGGGAGGTGGGAGGGAGTATTTTTTTAGGATTAGTTAGGTTTATCCTGGAATTACACTTTAAGCTCATGAACACTATGGATTTGGGAGCATTGTGATCTGGGCCTGAGATTAGATACAACCATGATGTTTGTTTCTGCAGGTGATGCACAGCATTGAGATTTCCATTAGTTATTGCAAAGAATCTGAACTAAAGGGCTGGTCCACACCTGAATCTTAAAGGAACGTGGTACAGTCACATGAGAGTTTCAGTGTGGCATGATTTTCAGCCCATTCATTTGAATGGGCTAAAATCGCACTGGATCGCACATAAAGAAGTGCATAGACTACTTTTCAAAAATGCACCACACCAAATTGCATGGTAATTACCAAGCGATCTGGTACAGGAACACATTGCATTTGCGATCTGAGATCTGTGTTTCAGTTGTCATTAAGAATATATGACTCCTACAGTAGATCACACACCTAGTGCGATTTTAGCACATTGCGGGAAACTCACATTGAATGTGCTGTACTGCATTCTGGTGTTAACCGGCCCAGAGGTGGACATATTCAGAGTTTGTTGACTTTACATCAATACTAGAATTATAAATGGTTATAAACCATTATTTTAAGTATTTGTAAGATTACTTCTTTTTTCAAAACCAAAATAGCAATCAGTGCCATTATATTTCAAACGTTTACTTCCTGTATCTGTATTTATAGGAATTGCTCCTTAAGCTGTGAATAACCTGTATTGAAGGTTAAATAAACTTGAAAATGAAAGTTAAATGCACCGATAAGTGCTATTGATAATTCCTGCTGTACTTTCCAGGAAAATGGCAACAAATTCCTACAGTGCAAAAAAGAGGGTTTCATCATGTCAGATACCAAGAAGGGTAGTTGCCACATCCCTATTATACATAGGGTACCTGGGATCACTATTTACCGGAGAGTATTATTATATTGTCATACTGTTCATGTAAATTGTTGTTTTGTGTTTTTTTTCTTTCTCTTTTTTTTTGTATGTATATTTTTCTGTATAAACTATTTTGATGGTTTTTTAATCATCGATCATTTTTTTGATCGAATATTTTTATGTATATTTAATAAAATTGACTTTTTTGTACTATCCAAGTGAATGTTGCCTTTGAAGTCTCAATGAAGGGGAATCTCTCTTTTTCCAGATGCCTACATTGATTCTATTCGTTTTTCATTTCATTCTTTCTTTTTGTAAAAGTGGACAGGGTTTATTTAGTGTGTGGGTGTTTTGTATTCTTGCTTGAAAATATTTTGTACTTGTACTTAATGTACTTGTTTATGAAAATGTGATAGTCTCCTATTAGCAGCTCATATGTTTGTTGAGATTCAGAATAGAAGAAAAAAAAGTACAGCAGTTATTCTGCATTCCTTTTAGCAAAATATATTTTATTCTACCAAGGTTATGTGGAAGGAAATAGACATAATTGGGACATTATAATCTATGACTAAATAATATATTTTCCTTGGATACTTTGAAACTTTAGTAAACCCACAAAAGTCCTTGAAATATAACCAGTTAGACTAGTCATTTACATTGTATTTATTCTCTGATAAAAAAAAATTAAGGGAGTGATTTAATTTCCTGCTGCCCACAGCAACAAATCAGCTTCAAGCTCTTTTTATACTAACAATAAATAAATAAGCATAAATGTATTTATCTATTTTTGCTAATATCCTATAGATATGCATACAGCAGCTTCGACAGAACAGCCAAGAATATGTGATATTTTTTCTTGTCTTTTTTCATATTATAATAAATGTATATTCTGTACTGAATTTCAGCCAATCAAAATATTTCTTTTTCCTTATTGGCTTAAAACTACAATCAATTACAATATCTTTCTATACTCTGCAAATAATTGTTGCACTATTTTTTTTTAAATCAGTTTTAGCCCCCGTACACACGGTCGGACTTTCCGACGGAAAATGTCTGATTAGACAGTGTTGTCGAATAATCCGACCGTGTGTGGGCTCCATCAGACTTTTTTCTTTTTTTTTCAGACTTTGTCCGATTGTTTGTAGAGAATTCTGATCGGACAAAGTGCCACGCATGCTCAGATCAAATTACCAGACCAAAGCTATTGGCTACTAGCCCAAACGTAGTCCCATCATAAGGAACTAACGTCATCACGTTCCGAACTATCGGATTTTCCGACAACCTTGTCCGACCGTGTGTATGCAACACCAGTTTCGGACAAAATCCATCGGAAAAAATCAGACGGATTTTGTGGTCGGAATGTCCGACCCTGTGTACGGGGGCTAACAGAATATTTTTGAAAAAGAAGGTGATACATTCTATAGCCAATAGAAGATGACACCAGCTAGACTAATACAGTTTTAAAAATCTAATATTTAAAGAGTCAAAGGTAATAAAATGATGTCCAATCTTTGGAATTCAAATAATGTTCACTTTAAATTACAGTGTGTTTCGTAATCCCGCAGAATTGAACAAATACTCTACCTGCAGAACAGATGTTGCAATAACCTGCAGCTTCCTACAAGTTAAATATGACATGGCATATTTCAGTTGTTGCCTCTGCCTGTCTTACTCATAATTTAAAGCTCTGCCACAAGCTTTGGCTTTCTACACAGTACAGGAAATGGAGAAGAGGCAAGCATTAGCATATTTATCATGATTACCTATATCTGAATCTCCAAGCAATGCAAGACCCTGCCCAGTACACTCATGGTGTGTCATTGGCACTGGATGCTTCATATTAAAGCCCAACTCCAACTGAAATTTTTTTTACGTTTTGAGTGGGAAAAGAGAAACTCTCTTTGTTATTGCTGTCTTTGACTGCATTCGGAATACGCGCTTCCTGTCTTACGCCGGGGCATATCAGAGCAAGAAATGAGGGGAACCAGGGTCTTTGGATCAGAAAGCCATGGGCAGTCATAAAAACCCCACAGTACTAGCCTTCTTCCAATTCCCAATCACAATTATGTATGTATTGCTTTCCCTGGAGACATTTGCCATGACTACCTATCCTTCCAGCCCCCTGTCACTGGTAATGAAATTAAGGGAAAATGTGGAAAGCAATAACAACCTTACAAAGGTACTGCCCTTTCTTCTCTCTGTCCAAAACAACAAGACAGGCAAAAAATACCTGTATAACGGTAGAAACTGTTAAATGTCATTGCACGCTAAGAAAGCCAATTCAGTGTTGTAGTTAGGCTTTATTTCTAGGTTAGATTCAATGAAATTTCCACATATTACCTTGCTCGAATTTATTGACCACAATGTGAAGTGGGTGACATTTTTAGAACTCCTCAATCAGGGGAGATGTTCCAAAAATGACTGCCATGCCTACGTATGTTAAAGACTCAGGCCGCGTACACACGGGCGGACTGTCCGCCCAACTAGGTTCGTCAAACAGTTTGACAAACAGTCCGTTCAAAATGAGCATGAACGGACTTGACCACACACGACGAACGAACAGTCCGCTGAAAACTTGCGCGATGACGTGAACGGCACGTACGACGGGACGAGAAATTCGAAGTCCAATACACTGCAATGCAACCTTCGCCGTGTAAATTCTTTCTGAGCATGCGCGAGACTTAGTTTATCGAACAAGCCTACACACGAGCGGACTGTCCGCTCAAACCAAGTTTCAGCGGACAGTCTTACGGAAATTCCGAAAAACTTTGTTCGTCAGACTGTCCGCTGAAACTGTCCGCTGAAGCCCACACACGAGCGGACTGTCCGCTGAAACACTGTTCAGCGGACAAAGTTGGGCGAACAGTCCGCCCGTGTGTACGCGGCCTCAAGGTTTTTTACCTTCATGTAAACTTTCTGTGTGTAGCAGTCCACCCCCAATACTTACCTGAGCCCCATCTTCATACAGCAATGTGCACGAGAAAAGTGGCTCTTTAGGGTCTCTGCCTCCTCAATGGCTGAGACAACAGCGGGAGCAATTCGCTTCCACTTCTGTCAATCACAGCCAGTGAGCCAATGAGGAGAGAGCGGGTACGGGGCCAAGCTGTGCTCTGTGTTTGAATGGACAGACAGAACAGTGGCTCAGGAGTGAGTCTGCTCAGGTGCCCCCAAGGCAAGCTGTTTGCTATGAGGGCACTGGACAGGAGGAGGGGCCAGGAGTGTTGGCGGGGGACCCAAGAAGAGAAGAATCGGGGCTGCTCTGTGCAAATCCACTACACACAGCAGGTAAGTATGACATTGTGTTATTTAAAAAAAAATAGCCTGTAATATAAGCTTGATGACATTCAGTTTACCCAAAACAACAGAGAATTATTAGTTCCATTGGTTGGACTGATTTACCGAAGAAGTTGAGAATCTTCACTCAAACCATAACTAGTTACTTTAGTTATCGTCTCAAATGGTTGGACAATTGAAGCAAATATACACACAATTTTTATTGCATGAAGATTTTTAACTCCTTTAGCAAGTCGGCCTCCACTTGTAAAACATATTATATTGTAAAGCTGCAACAGGTTTCAAAGGGTTTTATGTTGGGCGCGGATGAATGTTTACTGGTTCTTTATAAACATGTGCTTGCCGAATCCTGCTCCTTCTACTGCCTTGGTTTTGCCTTTTTCCTTGGTTTTATCTGCTTTGTTCATTCCCTATGTACAGTATGCAGGATATGCAAGTTAGAAGGAAAGTACTGTATGTAGGGATAGCAGTAGTGCATTGTAGAGAAGAATAAAATGTACAGTGCAGCCAATTATATAGAATTGGCTAGACTCCTTCTTCTGTACTGCTTTTAAATTCTCTTAAAGGGGAGTTCCAGGCCTTTTATGTTTATTAAAAGTCAGCAACTGCAAAAAGTGTAGTTGCTGACTTTTAATAGACAGACACTTACCTGTTCCACGGTCCAGCGTTGCGGGGACCGCGGTGTCGCTCCTCTCCCCATCCTCTCCGCCGGCGCATCCATTGTCACTCCGGGCACCTGGCCGTGACAACTTTCGGCTTCACGGTGCATACGCAAGTCGCGCTGCGCTCCCGAAGTGGACAGGCGATCTCCTGAGACCTGTCACGTGTCCCAGAAGATTGCCTAGAGGGAGGGGCCGCCTAAGGCAAAAGGAGGAGTTGCCTTGGCAGTCCCTGGGTGGAAGGAGGAAGTGGGACAGGAAGTCCCCCTCCTAATGAAGCCCCCACAAAAAATTGCATGCCAAATTTGGCATGTAAGGGGGTGAGGAGTGCTTAATGCGGAAGTTTTTTAGGTGGAGCTCCGCTTTAAGTGAAGGTGATTTGCCAAAGAAGTAGAGAATATTCACTTAGCAATGTGGTGGTTCGTTTATATTATCTGTGTTCACTTCAATCATCCAGTTATGTGCAAGGGGAAATCTTGTTTTTTTTCTTTAATTACTATTACCATGAATTGGTATTGATAGCAACACAACTTTTTTAACCTATTAATTAAGCAGATGTAACATTCTCTTTCACTTGTATCCTCTACATATTAGTAAATCAACCCTTATGGGTAAAGTTAACACTACACAGGGCGATGCAATGTTCAAAAAACACAAGTGAAAAGTGATTTTTGATTTCTGAAGTCTCAAGTGTATAGTTCAGTTGCCATGTTGAGCTAGCAGTTGTTAAACAATGTTTGGTAGCAATGATTTGTGATTACACTTTAACTGTATAACAATAGCCAAGGCCTTCAGGATAGATAGAGAGTTAGCTCTACAGGAAATGCCAATATGGCAACAATGTAAAGTAACATTTTATCAACTACAATCCTTTTCACATACAACTGGGAAAATCGAGTAACTTATATGCATAAGGATTATAAAGAATAAATGGGTAAATAACCTTGGAGAACGTGAGGGAACTGTAGCTGGTTGGAATGACATTTGTGATTGCACCGAGTTTTCTTTTATTCCATGGTAACCTGGGTACACATGTCTCAATGCCTTTTGAAATAATTAAGAGCAGGTATGTCCTGTGCCAGAAAATGAGTGAAAAAGAAAAGGAGACAAAGGCAGAACAGGGAGAGAGTAATAAACTGGCACATTTTTGTGGATTTTGCAAGTGAAGGAACTTGAACTTGGCAAATTTCTCAAATGCATGAAGCTTAAATTGAAATGAAGCCGAATAAAAAAAATATACAGTTTCCAATTCTCTAGGTGAACTAGCTTATGTATGTTGTTACATTTTCCACTATGTGCTGTAAAAAGAATGGCCCCTGTAAAGTAAAAGTGGGGAGTGTACGGACCATATACTGAGAGATTTTAAAGGTGCATTTTATTCATAATCACGGACTATATTATAGTATGTAGAAGGAAACGTAGAAGTTTTAGGGAAGAGCACAAACATTTTTGCTAAAGGAAAAGTAGGTAACCAATTTGCGTGATTATATCTGCACTCTCATTTCCACATGGTTTATGGGGAATTTTTTTCTAACACTCTTGGCACAGATATGGCGATGAAAGATGGGGGAGTGGGAGAATACACGGTGGCAGCCTTTGATGACGTCATCTTAGGTTCACTACCTAATAAGTCACTGACCTGGGGCAAGTATGCTGGATGGTAGAACAGACGTTTCAGACGTCATTGCCTGTGTGCTTCCTCCGGGACAGTGATTCACTAAGCAGTGAAGCTGGGACAGGATGACACCCTCAAAGCCTGCACTTTTGGAATCAATCTTACAAAGACAGTTCCAATATTTCTATAAAGTAAAGCAGAGATTTTGTCTGCGACTTAGAGATTATAGAAAAAAGTAGTCAAATCCCAATAAAGTCTCCACGCAGTAATTTCTTGCTTGAAGTGCAAACCAGTTCTAATGACCTTACGTCCAGCTTTGGTCTCCAGGCTGCCCTCTACCTCCTAGAGGCCCGTCAGAATGTTTTTTTTATTTTTTTTTAATACTTACCTTTTTAGATGTTTCTGGCTGGTCACATGATATAGGGTTCTTTTACTCTTTGGATCTTATTCAACTCTTTGTTCTTCAAAGATGCAAGAGTGGGGCTGAGCCCAGCACTACTACTCCACAGGTTGGGAGAGTGCACTGCACATGTACTAGTTTAGAATGCAGGAAAGTGCTCGCCGTGGTAATGCTGTGAGTGAGCTCCTAAAGTACAGTGCATCCTAGCTTCTGGCCAGGATGGAGGATCATTATGAAAATTCACAGTGCTAGCCCTTGTATCCTGTGCAATCTTGCAATAATCCATGCTGATGTGCTATACATGAAACAGTCTCAGTGCCGTGCTCCATGCTGATGTTGGCGCACTCAACAGAACTTGTGGATTCTTATGCTAAACATTAAGACTCATATGTACTTTTTGGTGTGAATTGCACTAACACACATGGGTCCTCTGAATACAGACTCCTATGTTCTTCTCTGTCTCCCATTATCCCTCCAATGTGCATATTGGTCTTGACATCTTTCACCATATGCAGGATGAAACAAAAAATCCCCATAGCGTAATTTCACTTTTATTAAAATGAGCACAAAATTGTTTTATGCTCACTTTAAAAACTGTTCAAACAAGCAAAGCCTCTGAACACGGGCCGGATATGATGTCACCAGTGAACTCCACTTTTCACACGCATTTCACCCCTCCCACAGACTGTCCTCAGAAGGATGGATGATCAGTCACAGGGATAGTTTTTCAGCCTGGCTGTGAGGGTTCTTGCACATGGTTTACGGGTATGGCATTTAAAATAAGCAAAAATGTTATAAGTTGAACAGTGTTTCTTAATCTACTGGGGCAACTTGACTGCACAGTGAATTTTATTCAAAAGGGGAACTTACCTCTTATTATTATCGAGAGGCCAAAAATATTTTTTTTGTGCTGCTTTTAGGTGCTATTGATTGCGTGCATACAAGTAGATGCCCAATGGGCTGATGGACACCATCTTCAGGGACAGTGTAATGGACCCCATCTTCAAGGACAGTGTAGGCTAAGCCACACTTGCCAATGTACTGGAGCTTATATAAGCTGTATTTTTATCTATAGCTGAAGGTGCATGCACATAATTTATAGTTTTCCAATAAGGGAAGATGACACCAATGCTGACATTTTTAAATATCTGGGCAATTAGAAAAATGCACTGAAATATATAATATGCATTCTACTTTTATATGAAGTGGCTTGCACTGTACATAGCTTGCATGTTTGATAACCCAAATAGATTCAACAACTGAAATATAAAACAACTACAAGATTACGTGACATGCAAAGCTTCAATATTTTATGTTTTATCCTTTACTGCCATTTTGTTGTATCCTGTTCTAAGATTTGTTTCATTAGCTTCTAAAGGATTATTGGAATAAACTCCAAACTCATAACTGAGTCTCCATTCATCTATAAACTGCAAAGGCAAGTTTTCCACGAGTATAGACAGGTTGATTTTCAGTCTTAGCTCAACATGTTCTCAGAATCACTGTAAAAATAAATTATACTTAGACAGCCCATCAACAGTTTATACTGCATGGAAATAAATTCAAGGTAACAATTAGCCTTAACTGTGAGAAATTCACGGTACAGTACATATGAGTCTTAGATGTGTAGAGAATACTTTTCCACACAGCTACTGTATAATCTGCCCTCTTCAAGAGGGGTTGATTTACCTATAGAGTAGAGCAGTCACTGTACCATCATCATGTGCAGTGAAATATAACAAAAAAATAAATAAAAAATTTCTCTTTCACACAATTGGAGGATTGAAGTGACCACAGCCTCAATTTATTCACTAAGCTAAGCAAACATTGGTAAATAAACCAAAATCAGTTGTGATGAATAAACAAAACTGACCCAAATGGAGTCCTTGAAATAACTTCCAAGTACTGGGGATCCCCTGCTAAAACCAATTCATTGGGGGTCATTGGAAAAAACACCTCTTACATCGGTGGCCAATGGGAACAATGTGCACTTGCATTGGTGGTCAGAATGCCACCCTTACAGACAGATAAAAAAGATCATTGGGTTCATGCAGCTGGCACTGAACTATGCAGGTATCTTCAAATGGGATATCAATCAGCCACAGCTTCAAGAAGCCCTAGCAATCTCTGGAGGAACCTTGGGGGTCCATGGAGGCCTGGTTGAGAATGGCTGGACTAGAGAAACTACCATGCAAGAACACTAAGCTGAAACCCAAGGAAAAGTCAATGACTGGAGCTCAAGGACTGCTTTTTAAAAGCTCAACTCCAGAAAAAGTAAAACACCTCCCTTGCAGGGTGACTGCCTATGCAACGCAAGAGTTAAATTCTAGTTTGGGTCTATGGACAGGAAAAGCAATTTTACTTACCTGATGCCCCACTACCCCACAAAAAACGTTCCCATATGCTCTAACGGGTGGACTGTTTCTTGGCTTCCTCATGTCCACAGCCCTACATCGGTCTGGTTTCGTCACGGCATCCAACGGCCAGAACATGGGTACTTGCAGTGTGCTATTGCTGTATATTATGACATATCAGAAATGTATTTACACAGATTTTTTGAGCATTATTGAAAGGTCCAAGGGACATTTGTTGTGAAAACCTTTATGCTTAAATTTACTATATAGTAGTTGTTTTCCTCAGGCAAATATTTGAGAAATATTTATATTTTTTCCATCAGGCATAGACTAGTTTTGTCAACTAAATGTTGACTTTGAGAAAAAAATGCAAAAAGAGGATTATATCACGTGTCCACAAACAGCTCAGTTTACATTTTGGTGATCAGTGTAGATATGGGTCCCACAAGTGTCCTAATTATATTTTCAACATATTTTCAAAACTGTATTGTCAGAATAATGCATTACTTAAAATGTTCCCTAGTTTGGCTGCATATTCTATAGGAGATTATATGATCTTTCGTGAAATATTACACTCGTTTTCTGTAAAAAAGAATAAGCCCACTTTTCTCGAGGGGAGACGGTAAGCTCTGTGCAAGATGTATCATATCACATCATTTGTCTTATTTGTTCTGCTTTCACATTTTATTGTTCTGGTGATTTTTTAGGCCCCATTCACACCTGAGCATTATGTAGCTTGTAGCTTGAAGCTCAAAAACACTCAACCTGCAAAAACTTATTGTTTTCAATAGTCCTTGTTCATATCTGAGCATTGCAGGAAAACGCCTGTTGCTAAAAAAAAGGTACATGAGCTACTTCTCAGGCAGAATTTACCGTTTTTGTACCCATAGACTTAAATGGAAATGCCTGAAAAGTGCAGCATTTTCAAGCATTTTTTTTTTAAAGCGTTTTGTTTTCTGCTCAAATAGCAGCTCTCAACTTCTTTTGCAGCAGCACTCCACACCTTTAGTTGCCTAAAAAAAGCTGCAAAAACGTGCAATTATTTTCCACAAAATGCTCAAAAATGCGTCGTTCATCCAATCATGCACAGGCAACATTTCTTTCCCTTGAACTTGATTGAGTATTCAATGTAAACATAAATTCACCTTAGTTGGTAAGCTAAGTGAGCATATACCTGGCCAAGTGAGTTACTTTTGGTCATTTATTAGATTAATCTTTCACATTCAGGGACAAGACTTCAAGCATGACCTCTCCAAGTTCTCTGACTGCAAAGCATGCTGTCCTGGATGGGGGAACATGAATACAATGACTAGCCAGGTTCCTGCAATGAGTGACAGCATCACTTTATTATATGTAGTAATAGTAAAGTAACAGGTCTGCTAACTCCTTTGCTGAAAGAAGTCTGTTGTCTTTCACAATGGCGCCAAAGCAGAAGAAAGAAGCACAAGACATATGTCATCTTGCTGGAGATGAGTGAACATCCCCTGTTAATCATTCAGAGTCATCCTGCAATTGGGTTTGCAACATGAATATCCCCAGCATTAAAAAATATTCCCACTTTATTGTGTTACAGGGTTACAATGTTTTTAGCTGCAAAAATATGTTACTACTGCATCTCCTACACCAGGGATATGCAATTAGCGGACCTCCAGCTGTTGCTAAACTACAAGCCCCATCATGCTTCTGCCTCTGGCTTTCATGCTTGTGGCTCTAAGAGTTTTGCTATGCCTCATGGGAATTGTAGTTCTGCAACAGCTGGAGGTCCGCTAATTGCATATCCCTGTCCTACACCCTTAATTTCTACTTGGCCTAAATATACACTGTATGATCAAACATTTGTTTGTGGACACCTGACCTACAGTGAGCTTGTTGGACATCCCATTCCAAAATCATGGGATTTTTTAGGTCCGGTTCACACTGAGGCAGCACGACTTACAGCGCGACTGCCTCAGGCTACTTGGACGCGACCACTGCGGTGACTTGCAAAACGACTTCTGTATAGAAGTCAATGCAAGTCGCCTCAAGTCGCCCCAAAAGTCGTACAGGAATCTTTTTCTAAGTCGGTGCGACTTGAGTCGTTCCGATTAGATGGGTTCCATTGCACAGAGCGGGACGTGACTTGTCAGGCGGCTAAGTCAACTGACGAGTCGCCCCTGTGTGAGCTGGCTCTTAGAGTTGCCCATCCTTCCTCTTTGCAGCAATAACAGCCTAAGGTTTTCCACAAGATTTGTTTGCGTGTTTATGGAGTTTGTGCCCATTCACCAAGTAGAACTTTTGTATTATTGGACATGAAGACCTCACAATTTCCCATTCCACTTTGTCCAAAAGATTTTCAGTAGGATTGAGGTGAGGGCTGTCTGCAGGCCCCTCAAATTATTTTTCACCCAACTCATAAAACCATGTCTTTATGGACATGACTTTTTACCAAAGGGAAACAGTTGTGAAATAGAAGAACTTTCCCCAAGCTGTTGTCACAAGATCGGAAACACACAATTGCCTAAAATGTATTTGTATGTTCTAGCATTACCAGTAGCCTTCACTGGAAACACCTGAACTCAATAATTTTGGGAGTGTCATGGTTTGGTCATATATTTGCAGTAATGGTCATTTGTCCACAAACTCTTGCCCATGTAGTGTACATGTGCAAATGTGTCCATGCAAATAATGTAAGGTAGAAGCATTTTACTAGGGGCAGTTTAGTAAATTACAATTTTTTTATTGTCATTTAGCAGTGTTGGCATCCTAGATTGGACAGGGATGCCGATGATGGTGAGATAAGAGAAGAACGATATGTTCCCCAGCAGGGTATAGGATCCAACTACTATGTGTCAACATCGGTGATGGTGGCATATTGCATGTAACTTGTGTATTCTTGCTTTGTGGTAGTTTGCCATGAACAGTCAGGGAATGCTCACTGAAAAATGCACTCAGGGCAATACAACTGTTTGCATTGCTTGTAGTTGAACTAATCCGTTTGGCTTGCTGAATGCAAATACTGCACAATTATGTTATGTAGCTGTCTATGTAAACAACTTGTAGTAGATTTCACACCGAGAACAAGAAATATAGATGTAAGATGCTGCTCATAGTGAAAATACAATGAGCCTATTGTTTTCGAACATCATCCACATTTTTTTTTGTTTGGCTCACCGTGACTTGTTGTCTTTGGAACTGGTAGAAAGAGTAAATTATGGATCTCACTACTGGGTGGCCTGAATACTTAAAGGGGTTATAAAGTCAGAATGTTTTTTATCCTAATGCATTCTATGCATTAAGATAAAAAGATTTCTGTGTGCAGCAGCCCCCTCAGCCCCCTAACACTTATCGGAGCCCCACCTCTGTCCAGCGGTGTCCACGAGTGTCTCAGCTGGCCAGGACTCCCCCTCCAGATTGGCTGAGACACAGCAGCAGCGCCATTGGCTCCCACTGCTGTCAAACAAAGTCAGTTAGCTAATCAGGAAAGAGATTAAAGATGGAAAGATGAAAAAATTACTGAAGTTTCACTTTAAAGTGGTTCATTTACTAAGACTAGGTTCACACTATTGCATCTTTGTGTGGTTGAATTTGTGCGGGAACACAAGCCCAGTCATTTACATGGGTTGCTATACCTGTGGGAAATGCAGGGAGAAGGTCCCCAGACTTTTTTCCAAAACACATCCATAGGGGAACACCAGGGAACCTCGTGGTGCTGTGGCACCATGCGCCTTCCTGCACCTGAAAACATGCTGCGTTTTCAGATGCATGGGGGTGTTATTATGAATTAATGGTACCCCAGTTTGCTAATAAGCAGCATGATTTAGCCGTGGGTGCGTGAATGCGTAGAATTTACAGGCACTCTTGCACCTGCAATCATGTGTTCCTAGGCTAAGGCATGTAAACTGTTAATTTACCAAAGTGGAAGTTTACTGACCTTAGTAAATAGGATGAACCTGTGTTTACTTCAGTCATCCAGTCATGTGAAGAAAAAGTTTTTTTATTCTCCTTGCATGTGATTGGGTATTTAAAGTAAACACAGCTTTACCTTATTTACTAAGCTCAGTAAACATTCACTTTGCAAAGAGAACAATCTACTACTTTAGTTAGTAATTTCCAATAACTGTCTGCAAGCACAGGTTTACAGTCAGGAGAGCTAAGGCAGGCCATACACGGTGTGAATTTATGTGGTTGCAGGAAAGAAATTTGCACGATTTCCCCATCAACATAGACAGTGCTGACAGGGATATCCTTTCTACCGAGCAGTCCTCTGCTCCCGGCAGGGGGAGAACACAGTGATTATCTCTAATGCCGCGTACACACGACCGGACTTTTCAACATCAAAGGTCCGACGGAACAATTCCGGCAGACTATTCGATCGTGTGTGGGCTGCAGCGGACTTTTGATTTGCAAAAGTCTTACAGACTTTAGAAATGGAACATGTTTCAAATTTTTCAACTCCGCCGGACCCAGTTCCTACCGAGAAATCCGCTCGTGTGTATGCTAGTCCGACGGACAAAAACTGACGCTAGGGCAGCTATTGGCTACTGGCTATGAACTTCCTTATTCTAGTCCGGTCGTACATCATCACGTTCGAATCCGTCGGACTTTGGTGTGATTGTGTGTGGCCAAGTCCGTTAATTCGGAAAGTCCGTCAGAACTCTGTCAGAACTTCGTCAGAACTCCGTCGAAAGTCTGTCGGACCTAAGTCCGGTCGTGTGTACGCGGCATAAGGGCTGTAGCAGCCCCTATCCATAATCGTAAGAGAATCTGGCGGGCTGATTGTACCCAAGTTGATCAATCAATCAACTCGGTATATTCAGCCTGCCCATTAACGGTTCGAATCTTGGCAAAGGATTCGAACCATGTAGTGCTAGTCTAAGACATCAAAGTAGGCTATAAATAAGGTAAAAAAAAAAAAAAACGATCAAAAACAGCGCATCAAAGGGACTAGTAGATTGATGTGAAAAAGACTTTAAAATGTCATTTATTAAATGTAAAAAATAAACACAGACATCTGATCCCTGCAGGATCTCAAACACATAAAAAACACCAATCATAAAACGGACAGATGTTTGATAATGAAAAGCTCCTCAGATCTCTCAATTATAACTTTGGAAAGGTCAAAACCAACGACCAATGTGCACAGCTTTCGAATGCCTAATGAATGCAATCAATCATCTGAAAGAACCCAAAAAGTCAGTGTAAACGAATGGAACAACGTTTCTAGGGACACTCACTTCATAGGTGTTCAATGGGCTGCAGAGCTGATGAGTCCAGTCTGATGACCGAGGGGGAGGTGTTTATTTCAGCTCCATCTGAAGCGTTCGGCTTGGAGGCAGAGGTGTAATGCTGCACGCTAGGTGGTAAGGATCAAGCTTAGTCACCAGATGATATCAGCTGTACACATAGGCAGCTTGGAGAACGCTGCACTGCCTGCAGTGCGGCTTGTCCGAGCGGCTGTGGATCACATGAGAGGCTTGTCACGTGGAAGGCTGTGAAGGGGAAGGTTGCTATGCCGACTCTCCTGCTTACATGTTTCGCGCTCCTGCGCTTTGTCAAAGCGCAGGAGCGCGAAACATGTAAGCAGGAGAGTCGGCATAGCAACCTTCCCCTTCACAGCCTTCCACGTGACAAGCCTCTCATGTGATCCACAGCCGCTCGGACAAGCCGCACTGCAGGCAGTGCAGCGTTCTCCAAGCTGCCTATGTGTACAGCTGATATCATCTGGTGACTAAGCTTGATCCTTACCACCTAGCGTGCAGCATTACACCTCTGCCTCCAAGCCGAACGCTTCAGATGGAGCTGAAATAAACACCTCCCCCTCGGTCATCAGACTGGACTCATCAGCTCTGCAGCCCATTGAACACCTATGAAGTGAGTGTCCCTAGAAACGTTGTTCCATTCGTTTACACTGACTTTTTGGGTTCTTTCAGATGATTGATTGCATTCATTAGGCATTCGAAAGCTGTGCACATTGGTCGTTGGTTTTGACCTTTCCAAAGTTATAATTGAGAGATCTGAGGAGCTTTTCATTATCAAACATCTGTCCGTTTTATGATTGGTGTTTTTTATGTGTTTGAGATCCTGCAGGGATCAGATGTCTGTGTTTATTTTTTACATTTAATAAATGACATTTTAAAGTCTTTTTCACATCAATCTACTAGTCCCTTTGATGCGCTGTTTTTGATCGTTTTTTCTGCTGCATCCATTTTTTGCCAAGTCCATAATGGGTTAACAGCCGCACATTGAGACCATCTACAGGACATTTATTTAAATAAACAAACATCCCACGAGATAGTCAAACGCTCTTAAAGAGACCATTCATTTGTGCGCCAACTTTATCTTGTTTTGTTTTACGTTATAAATAAGGTAATCATGCCTACCTTATCAGATAGTGGAGGTTCCTAGGCCAAACAATGTGCTTGTCAGAACAGGTAATGCCTAGTACACACAAAGAGAAAATCTGATGAATAATACTGCTTTCGGAGCAATAGTTTGATAATCTGATGGTTAGTATACAGCTTTCGCAAGCCAATGAAGACAGTTGATGCTAAATTATCTGAAGGGACAAGCATGAACTTTTTTCTGTAAGATAATAGGACAAATTACTTTCCATAAATCGGTACAGTATTTGTCCGGTAAAAAATGGAGTGACCAAGACCACGCATGCTCAGAAACAAACCAATACATTACAATACATTACATTACAAAGTTGTATTCTGCCTTATGAGAATTTTTAGAACTCTAGTAACCTCTTCATTTTCGATATGGGACTAGCATGCAAAAAAAAAAAAAAAAAGGATGATCATTCGTCCGATATTCTCATTGTGTGTTCAAGGCTTAAGTTTCAAGGTTGACTTTGAAGGTTTGAAGGGTTTGAGAGTACTGAATGATATGATAAGCAGAGTTCCAGAGAAGGTATGAGGTAGAGGTATGTGAGATGTCCTAGAGGTCAGAAAGTAGAGAGGTAACCAAATTAGAGAGGGGAATTAGGTCATGTGCACAGACAAGATTGTAATTGGGGTAATAATTCAATAGAATTAAAGAAATATATGAAGGGTCAGTTTGGAGAAAGCTTTGCAAATTAAGCTGATTGGATCGAAATTTGGCTGGTTAAGCAGGTAACGGCTGATTTTCACTCCCATTCCCATGTGATCACTCCCATTCAACAAAAGTTGATCTAGCGATCGCAGGGAACTTTTGTCGATCAGCTGGTTGCAGCCAATCAGCTGAATCTGCTGATTAGTGTATTCTGACAGCAGAGGAGTCCCCACTGTCAGAATACAATGGCACAGCAGAGAGGGTTCCTCCCTCTTTCATGTAGTCCTGTCTTATGCCTTGTACACACGGTCGGACATTCCGACAACAAAATTCATCAGATTTTTTCCGACGGATTTTGTTCCAAACTTGTCTGGCATACACACGGTCAGACAAAGTTGTCGGAAAATCCGATCGTTCTTAACGAGGTGACGTACAACACGTACGTCGGGACTATAAATGGGCCCGTAATTCTAACCACCAAACCACCGAGTAGCACACCTTTCTACATTTTGGTTAGAAATAAAGCATGTGCGAGAAAGAGTTTCTAAGTTTAGACACTTTCCATTGATGTAGGATTTAGGAGACGGAAGAGTCAGGAATCTATACACGGGATATGTGCATTATGTAGAACACGATGCGTTTCTTAGGCTGAGCCAATTGGCTGGGTGGAAATAGAGGATCTGACTTTTTTTTTTGTTCAGTATTTCAGTTTATTTTCCATTGTAGAACATATGGTTGTACACTTATTACAGATGACATTTCCATAAATGTGGTTTAAGCATTGCATATAAAGGCTAATGTTCCCACAGAGTGAAAACCAGCCTGTCTGGAAGCACAGTTAAACGTTGGTGGGCTCCACTGTCTTTTATACTGTCACTTTAATTTTGATTGAAAAGACATCTATTGCTGCAACAAGTGCTGGCTGCATATTATCCAGAGGCAAGAACCATTTCTTCCTGATTATCTATTGTGGTCGTTTTTTGCTCCTTGAAATTTCTGGCTCGCATTCCTATGTGCGCTCTTTGCTAAACTGCTTGTCTCCGTGGCTGCTTCCTGCTGCTGTACATATTATGCCCAAGTTACTATTTTTTTGTCCTAGTCTGTTTAGCATGTGCTAACTTGACTATGTGAAAACCCCATAGAAACCAACTGTGTTTGTTGATTAAAGAAGATGATCTAATTAGACATGGCTGCTTTTATAGGCACACCAGCTTTGTTACATTTTCCCTTTTATATAGACGTGAAACCACACACCCTAAAAAGGAACATAACAATAAGCCAGTAAAACTTATATTAAAGGAAATATATATTTGTCTTACACGTATTCATTTTGAGCTTTCTTTGTTATATCATGACAAACTAGTTTAGGCAAGTTTAGCAGCATATGGTGTTTGAACATTTATTTATTTTATTGGATAGAATTTTAATTTATTCTGGCTATTGAAATAAATATAACGTCTAGCCGTGTTTGGCATTTTTTATGCCCGAAAGCTTCCTCTCCGGAACCCGATCCTTCACGAGGCCTTAACACATATGCCTTGCGGCATTGGGGTGCTTGGTTTGAATCTTGATCAGGATGCTATTTGCATGGAGTTTGCATGTTGGCGTGAGCTGCCTCTAGGTACTATGGTGTCCTCCCACACTCCAAAGACATGCTGATAGGTTGACCCCTGTCTAAAGTGTCCCTAGTATGTATGCACAAACTGGCTATACACATGCGTTATAATGTTCTGCCTGTCATTACCAGGCAGAGGAAATGGGGAGGGCTACGGAAAGATCTGGCAACCCACTTTGTAAAAAAATAAATAAATACATAAACAGTATTAATTTATAGACGCCCTCAGACGAAGTCAGGAAGTGACGAAACGCACCAGGGCGTGATCTACGTCATTAATCGGAAGTGACATGTGCGCTCCATGTGCCAAGGAACCAAGAAGTGCATCGCTGCTGTACACATCGTCGCTTTCCTCATCTTTCCGGCGACCGAGGAAATACACAGGCATGCACTTCCTGTGTACTTTTGCTTCATTTTAATTTATATTTGGTATGCATAATTTGTAAAGGGGGTTTTTGGATTACATAAAACTTTTAAGCAGTACTATACTATGTGGATATTTCATTCCCTTCACATGGTTATACTGGAGCCCTATACAGTGTGACTGACATCTGAATGAAGTTTTTGTTGGAGCGGTGGAGAAGCTTTTACTATTAAAGGCGCAGTATTGCTGTATTTTGGGTGAGTGCACCGCCAAAGGGGAGAATTCCCTCACGTGGTGAAGTGTATGGTCAGATCACAGCATAAGCTATAATAGATCTCCTTTGTTTCCATTGACTCACATATGAACTATATATGAAAGCTTGTAAAAAGAATTAAATAGCCCTGCATAGAAACTTTGAGGTTGATTTACTAAAGTCAAATAGACTGTGAACGTTTTTCAAAGCTTAGTAAATGAGCAGAAGCTCTGCTGACTTCCATCAGCCAAGCTTGTGTAAGCAAATACGCAGTTTATTTTTTATTTTTCTTGCATGTGATTGGGAATTCTTTGCAAAGTGAAGCTTCACCTCATTTACTAAGCTCTGGAGCAACTGCAGTCTATTTGCCTTTAGTAAATCAACCCCCTTGTCTTTAAAGTGGTTGAAAATAGAGGTTGATTAATTAAAGGTAAATAAACTGTACATCTTGCAAAAACTTAGTAATTGAGGTGAAGCTTCACTTTGCAAAGAATACCCAATCACATGCAAGGAAAATGCAAAAAAAAAAAAAGCCGCATTTTTGCTTGCACATGATTGGATGATGAAAGTCAGTAGCGCTTCCCCTCATTACTCACATTGCTCTCGCAAAGTGCAAATGTACTTACAACGTGCATAACCTACATGCCTTTAATAAATCAACTCCAATTACTTCAAAATAATAACGAATACTGCATGAAGGGCTATAATATATGAAAGTGTCCTCAAAATGCATTAAAAAATTAAACTAGTATGATGATCATAAATGTATAAAAAAACATTTTTTTCGGTTTACCATCACCCAGAATTTTAAGCACCAAAATTAAAAATAATTGAAAGATACCATTAGTGGTCGTATATATTCAATAATCAATTAATAACCATATTTTAAAGCAGAAGCACTCAAAAGACACTTCACATATAGCCTTTACCACTGGCACACAGCACAGTGAACCATGCTGGGCTCCATGTGTATAAAGTCTAGGAGACGGCGGGTAATTGGTTGCTGTATAAATTGTCCCTGGTATGCATGTACAAATTGGCTATTCACATAGGTTATCGCATTCTGCATGTTAGTGGCAGGCCAAGGAATTGGGGAGGGTTATAGAAAAGGACTTGGCAACCTACTTCATAAAAATTTGCCGAAAAAATTCTATTGAAAAGGCTTTCAAGCATACCAGACATGGTGCTATGCCTGGGAGCCAGATATGACTGAAAGGATGTGTACATACATATAAGCATTTATCACTGGAATGCAAAGAATGCCATTGCAAATTGGTTCCCTTGATAGTGCATATCAAGCCCTATAAGGGTGACCATATACCTAAAGAACGTTAGTCTGAGCTGGATATTTAGGTTCTAACCCTTTCCTACCCTTTCCAAAATTAAGGAACAGGTTCTGAACTTTATGAACAAAACACGCAATGACTCTAGGCACTACTGACATTGCAAGATCCCATGTTCATTAACCAGTTGCAGACCACCCACAATACATTGCTGCCTGCCCCTGGGTTTAGAGCATGCGCATGTGCACCCCCACCAACGCCCGCTGTGATTGTACACAGCGTCAGCTGTGTCAGCAGATCCTGGCCAATTGATTGTCAATGAAAAGCTCTGTACAGAGCGAGCAATCTCTCTGTTTCTTAGCCCTGCAAAGCAGGGCTAAGAAACAAAGAGATCTTTATTAAAAATCAGCACTCATTACACAGATTGCACATAGTTAGGCACACATTTAACATCTTGGTTACCT
The DNA here is from genome assembly GCF_037356315.1 of Lithobates pipiens. NCBI lineage: Eukaryota > Metazoa > Chordata > Amphibia > Anura > Ranidae > Lithobates > Lithobates pipiens. The sequence goes on from NW_027507764.1 coordinate 198,163,784, forward strand.
GCGATGTTAACCCCTTCCCAGCCAGTGTATAGTATTAGCACGGATCACTGTATTAGTGTCACTGGTGATGTCAGAGGCAGTTAATCAGTTCCCACTCAGTGGCAGTTAGTGTCAGATTTTCTGTCGCCGTATCACAGTCCCATTATCAGTTGCTGGTCACCACCATTAGTAATATAATAAAAAATAAATAAACATTTTTGTATATATGCCATAGTTTGTAAACACTATAAGTTTCACACAAAGCAATCAATATACACTTATTGGGATTTTTTTACCAGACATGTAGCAGAAGGCATTTTGGTCTACATTTTTAAAGAAATTAATTTTTTTTTATTGGATATGTTTTGGAGCAAATCGTAAAAAAATATTGATTTTTTTTTTGTTTTGTTTTTATTTGTGGTCTTTTTTGGTTTATATAATAAAAAATAAAAAAAACCAGTGTTGATAAAATACCACCAAAAGAAAGCTCTATTTGTGCGAAAAAATTATATAAATTTCATTTGAGTACAGTATTTTATGACTGAGCAATTGCCAGTTAAAATAGTGCAGTGCTAAATAGCAAAAAATGCTCTGGTCATGAAATGCTTCCGGAGCTCAAGTAGTAATAAAAAATGAATTAGATACCTTTTTTTTTTTTCAGTTTTTTGCTTCTCTGATATGACAATTCGTTCCCCTTCTCTCCCGTAGCTCAGAGGGCTGGGGTTGAGCCTGCAGAAGAGATAGAGTCAGACTGTGGAGGGCTGGATCGGGGTGTGGCAGCTGAATCTGACTGCAGGCCAGCTGTGCATAGGCACAGGGTCCTGTAGCTCCCAAGTCAGGAGAAGAATCGCAAACTGACCATGCTGAGATGGATCTGATTACATGCCTAGCATTGTGAGTTTGAAACAGAAACTGAGGGGAACTGCAGGATCACCAGGTATTAATCAAAAACAGAGCCAAGAAAAACACTTCAGGCTACTTTACAATTTAATATACTTTTCATAAAACTAGCATAAGTAGCTAAAAGTATTCTGACATCTGCCTCCTCTTATACAGTAGCACTTAGAGTGGGAGATGGAGAAGCAGCACATGGAGCCTACTCTACTCTACTCTATGCACATGTGATAACGGTAGAAGAAAAAAAGTTATTGTTAAGTCTCGTTATTAAAAAAAATAAAAAAAATAGCAAACATGTTATACTTACCTGCCTTGTGAAGTGGTTTTGCACAGAGCAGCCCTGATCCACCTCTTCTCTGGTCCCTCTTTGCTGCTCCTGGCCCCTCCCTCCTGTCAAGTGCCTCCACAGCAAGCAGCTTTCTATGGGGGCACTCGAGCTGAGCTGCAACTCCGTGTATCCATTCAGACACAGAGATGCCGTTTGGCCCCACCCCCTTTCTCTCCCGATTGACTGACTTTGACAGCCACGGGAGCCAATGGCGCAGCTGCTGTGTCTCAGCCAATCAGGAGGGAAAGTCCCGCTGGATAGAGATGGGGCTCAGGTAAACATTAGGGGGGCTGAGGAGGCGTCTACACACAGATGGCTTTTTATCTTATTGGAGATCGCCTAGAGGGAGGGGCCACCTGAGATGAAAGGAGGAGTCACCTTGGCGGTCCCTGGGAGGAAGTGGGACAGGAAGTCCCACTCCTAATGAAGCCCCCACTCCCCCTCCCAAAAAAATTACATGCCAAATGTGGCATGTAAGGGGGCGAGGAGTACTTAAAGTGGAAGTTCCACTTTTGGGTGGAACTCCGCTTTAAGATGAAAAAACCTTCTGACTTTACAACACTCCTTTAGACTCCTTTCACACTGAGGCATTTTTTAGGTGTTTTAGCGCTAGAAATAGCACCTGTAAAGCGCCTCAAAACTGCATCCAGTTCACTTCAATGTGTGATTTCACACTCGGGCGGTGCACTTGCGGGATGGTAAAAAAAATTCCTCCAAGAGGAATGGAGCGGGTTTGGAGCACTATAAATAGTGCTCCAAAAACGCCCCTGCCCATTGAAAGCGTTTTGAAAGCACTGCAAAACTGATCTTTTTTTTTTTTTTTTTTTGTCACGTGACCTTAAAAATACTGGCCTGCTAGTGCCCAAAAATCACAGCTAAAGCACCACAAAAACTACCAGGCGCTTAAACGCTGTTTTAGCGGCACTTCAGTGTTTAAGGGGCCATTACAAAGTGAATAAATCTTTGTGAGCAGCTATGGTACTGAGATTACAGTGAATAATTAAAGTGAATCACTCACACACCATACCCTCATATACATGTGTTATGCATAAACCAAACAATAGAAAACATGCTGCACTTCACTACTATCAGAAATTGTGTTAAAAAATAAATGAAATATGCGCAAACATATCAAGGTATGTACTTATTTCAGAAAGTGAACAAATGAATATTCGATATGTGCTCAAGTCCACAAATATAAAATCCATAGGTGCTACCCAAAAATATGAATAATACAATAAAATTGCATAAACCAAATAAACTGAAAAAAAAAGGAAAATAAAAAAAACAAAAATAAAATGAAAAATAAATTGAAATATAAAAAATAATATAATAAATATGTATTTATTTTTATTTGTTTACACAATTTTATTATTTGTATTTTCAATATTTTTGGGTTGCATCTATGGATTTTATATTTATGGACTTGAGCAGGTATTGAATATTAATTTATTCACTTTCTGAAAAGAGTACATTCCTTGATATGTTTTTGCATATATAATTTATTTTTATTTTATTTTTTAACACAATTTTTGATAGTTGTGAAGCGCGGCACGTTTTCTATTGTTAGGAGAGTAAAGTTTGCAGCAGAGTGACCTCATCATTGTGTTGCTGCTCCTTCATTATCCAGTTAGCATGGTGGGGTGGAGCTGTGACACCACTGTATTCTTTAACTGTTACAGAGAAAATGGTGTCACCCTCCTGGCTTTGCTGTCTAGAAAAGGTGTATGAATTGCAAAAGTGTCTGAAGAAAATTATAAATCACATAACACAGTTCATATTGCTGTATTTCAGCTGTGTATTAAGATGTTTAGCCAGAGGCCAGCTTTAAAAAGAGTTGTGTATTTGGTCTGCAGCCCACTAACACCTGTGTACATGCCACTTCTGGCTATAGGGCACTGTAAGAAGACGGGCTTCATGAATAGCCCATCTCCTGTCAACATGGTGTACCCAAGTAAACATTTTTAAAGCAAACATATAAACAAGTGAAGTGGGTATTTTAATAATGAATAAGAAAATATATCAAACTTGCCTTAGCTATGTTTCTCATCATCATTAACATAACATAAGTAAGCATTTAGTCTCCAAGCTGTTTTTGGGATCACTCTCTTGTGCCAGATATAAAGCCATGTCAGTGTTTATGTGTTCCAGAATTTTACAACCTTGGCATTAGATGTGTATTCAGTGGGCTAAAAATTGGCAGGGCCTATCCAAGCCCTTGAGCGTATTTAACTTTAGATGTTACATGTGAGCGCAGTCCATTCAGTAAATTCTGAACACAAAGCAAACAAATCTAGATCTATTTGAGAGTTCGTTTTTACTTGAAGTAGCCTGAGATATTTTATGTGAGCTGTTTGGCAACTTGAAAATGTTCTTTGGAGCAAAGTAAACAGGAATCTATAAAATAAGATACACTTGTGAAAATAATCAGAAATTAATTCTGCATATTCGAGAAATTGTGCAAAAACAATTTTACAATTTACCAACCTCAACAGTTTGATAGTACGGTTCTTTAAAGTGGATGCGAACCTTAACTGAATTACATATTGTTTGCTTAATAGTAAATTCCAGGTATGATCTTAACTGCATACTTCCATTGGACCAATTTGGTACATTTCATACTTGAGGGACCACTGGGGAAGTTGCCAATTACTGTATTAGGAGAGAGAAAAAGCAGCGCCACTCTAAGTGCAGCAAGTTGTACACCAATTTTAATATAAGTAATAAAACTCACAAACTAAGAAGAATAAAAAGCATATAGATATATGTAAGCCCCACAGCAGTATTCTCATCCGGATGGATGACCATGGTGTCTGCTGTCATCTACTCCTAGCTGCGCCGGTGGTGACTGCTTATGCCATTATTAGGTTACAGGAATATAAGACTGAATTTATCAGTTATTGGTCACTTTTTTCTATGATCCTTTACTCCTGCATAGCACTTAAAGTGGAAGTAAACTCCCCTATCGTTTTCAGCCAAGGAAGCTGCCATCTTTGCCTCTGTTTAATCTTAAACTGCTATGGTGCTGCACATGTGATTCGTTATGACACCAGCCATTGGATGGTTTGATAGTTTGGCTGAGAGCACAGCCAATGTGCAGTTAGCATTCCTGGCATGCCTTTTTTTTTTTAACTGTTTAAATCGATGGGTTTACTTCCACTTTAACAAATTAATAGTCTCAATTACTGTATTAGGTGACGCTACTACAGTTATAGCTGCAAAACTCCGGGTCATGTGTTGAGTGGATGCCACACTGCACAATGGCAATATGTGGCAGGGCACTGCTGCCATTCACAGGACTCCATGTAGGTTTTTCAATGAGTACAAAGTATTAATAGAACTGATTGGATGAGGCGGAGAGGAGGGGAAGTGATGTCACAAACTCCATCTAGTCCAATCAGAGGATGCCTTGTATTCAGTGGAAAAATACAAGTAATTTTAGGAATGACGGCAGTGCCAAGCAAGTGTGGCAGTTTTCTGGGCACAGGACCCAGAAAAATCACAGCTATCACTGTAGTTGCACCTACTACTACAGTGAATGTCAGCTTCCACAGCCCCTCAGGTATGAGATATGCATACTTACATTTGAGCCAAGTTGGACTAACGTAAGTATGCAATTAAGATCATACCTATGGTTCAGCTTGAACATACTGTGTATTATATAGAATTACCAGTTTTTAGAAATTAAATGCATTTTTTCCCCTCTTTTTTCATCTATTCATCTTTGTGGCAACCTCCTGTCTACATTAATGCTTTCCAGAAATTTCTGCTTGGCATTCTCAGAGGGGTTTCCAAATGTGTGTGGGCAGAGTTGTTACCCTATAACATTCTATAGATTTAAAAATATTGAAAATTACTTTGCAGTGATAATATTAAAGTTTATTTAAGATTTTAATTATTAGGTCATTGTATTTTATTTTTTTTTATTTTTTTTTATCTTAAATTAATAAATCTCTAGTAAGGTAATATTTGCAACCATTTTTATTTAAATTTTTATTTTAATATAGGTCAGGTTTGTATATTATTGTTGCATCAGTTCTTCTTTATGTGCAATAGCCCCTTGTTTTGCATCATACATTTTGGTGCATTGGCTGCCGCCGCACTGTTTTAGGCTCAAGTTCAGTTACACAATTTATTCTGTAGTGTTAGTGGCGTAATATTTGTCTGAACGCACTAAACGTACAGTCTGTTGGGTAGTCTTAGGTCGTTGTGTGTCATTGCACTTTTTCACTGCCCTACATTTGTTTAGGCTTGCAGGGTAAACAGTAAGTATACATAGACATTGCAACCTTAATTGCTCCTTATAATGTTGAAGGCTGTAAAAATACAATTCATATTGAGCCTACACTTGTACAGTGTTTTTCTTTCCCTGCCAGCTTCCCAATCCATGCTCTCCAAAATCACAGCGTCCACTTGGTTGACCATTAAAATCAACAGGCAGCACAACATTAAAGCCTACATACTGTAATTCCACCATGGTATATTGTGATAGAAGCCAACACTTCACATGGCACTCATGTTTGGTTGATTATATCTGTTTAGGCCTTTGATCAGAAAGTTCACTGATAAAGGCATGATGCTCATGTGCAGAAAAAAAGCTTCCAAGGATTGTAAATGCTTTCAAGTGATTTTTTTATGTTTTTCTTTTTGTTTTTTGTTTTTTGTTTGATATGCAATGTAAATATTTAATTAGTGAATATCATGGAGCTCTGTTCACTTTAACCATCTATTAATGTATAAGAAAACAATCCTGCTTTTTTTTTTATAACATACCTTGTACATGATTGAATGTTCAAACTAAACATGACTTAACCTTAAAATTCCCCTCCACCACAACTTGGACCAATATGACTATGTATATACCATATGTTTGCACCACTACTACACTGATTTCCACTAACCTCCTGGTCCCTTGCCCAGCAGCTCTCATACTGCTTTGTGAGCACTGGAGGTATCCCACTGGGTGGAGGGACCATGCAGAGAACATTTTCCATTGTCTCAATGTGCTCTCTGATTGGGTGAGACGAGACAGTGATGTCAAAATCTCCACCTTGTCCAATTCCTTGAGAAGATTAAAAGCATTCTCTGAATGTCGCCCGTGCCATCCAGAGAATGAAACCTCCTGTGTTCAGTAAGCACAGGTTATCCACTCGGCAGGGGACCCAGATGCTAGTGGAGATCACTGGAGTAGCGGTGCCTACTACAGCGTTTTCAAGCTTACACCAGATTCCCACAGGTATGGTATATGCAAAGTTACATTGAAACATTGGTCCAAGCTGGACCAATGTAGGTAACTTTGTAAAAATATCCACACCTGGAATTACTGTTTAAAGGGACTCTGTCAAAGTTCTAAATGAAAGAAACCATATCTTTCCTGCAAAAAATGGGGATTATACGCTCCTTTCTTGCAGTCCCTACCTAATACCTTCCCTCCATCCAAGTGCTGCAGACTCCATCAGTTTCTTCAGCATTCGGCACTTTGAAGGGTTGGATGCCTGTGTTCCCTGTCAAACGCTATGGTTCAGCCTTGGCATGGGGGCTGGAGGAAGGATCCACAGCTCTGCAATGATGGGAAAAAGAAGACATGGGTCACTAGAGAGGTGCAAGGAATCAGCATACCCACGAGGCATTTAGCATTGTCAAAAGAGGATGTCAGCAGGAGCAGCTACTACTTTTTTCAGTACAGGTTCTTAAATGAAAGAGCCTAGCCTAACCATAGAAGCTTTATTGTATTGACCGTATGTATGAATATTTTGCAAAATAACATAGAACACTGCCTATCAAAGTCGATAAGTCTACACAAGCCCAAAGTTAAAAATGTAAAAAAAAATGCAGCCTACGAGTCCCAAGATGTGGTGGCTGCATTGGTTTCCTTTTTTCTAACTTTTTTTTGTCCCTTTATTTTCCCTTGGTAATCCTGAAATTAACACACTTCCTGTCCTAGGGTGGCAATTTTTATTTTCTCCACTTTATCTATGAAGAAGCAGCGTTGTCACCATAGGCTGCTCTCCTGATATGGACTACAAACTTGTTTTCCTCTCTTCAATCTCTTTTACATGGGGATGAGGTACTTTGTGGTTTGTAGAAGATGGCTTGCAAGTAAAATAACTTTGTGATTTCAGTACAGCACACATGGACAAGGCACTGGGTTTCTTGCAAGAGTTCCAAAAGTTGCTTGCTAAAAATGTTCTTAGCCTGAAAAATGAAAACGAATGCAGGCAGCACCTCTACGGACTTCTAAGCTGCAGTATAATACTTTTTTTTTCATGGGTTTAAATATCCTTTAAAGTATAACTAAATGCCTTTTTTTTACGTTTTGGAAAGTGTGTGGAGGGTTTAGCGCGCTTGTCAGTTTTTACTGCTGTCTGTGGCCCCCGTTAAGGAGATTTACCCAGTCTATTTGTTCTGTTTACCATTATTATTGAAGGTAAAAGAAAATTCCAAATTTTGGGTTGTTCCAAGAAAAGCAATACAGGGAAAATCTTCCAATCAGTTCTGGTGACTTGGTGGTCCCCAAGTAATTTCCTTAATTTTCAGGGATTTCCTCTCATTTCCTGTTTGGCTGAAGGTCAGAAAGTGAAGAAAAATCTCTGGAATGGGACAGAGATGGTGAAAAAAAAAATCTGACAGGGGTTAAAACCTTCCCTTGCCCTATCCAAAATGAATGCCTATAGTTCTATTTTAAGGCTGTGGAGCTGATTGGTAAAACAAAATAAAAACTAAAATAGAGCTGCTTTTTCTTCTGATTTACAAATTGAGGTATCAGTGGAGAGGCATGGATGTAAACCATCATAAAGTGCAAAGAGTAATTATCTACAGTTAAAGGTCATTTTCTCAGAAAACGGTTAATGAGCAACCCTGGCTTTATTGTAAACGTTCACATATTTTCAGTTTGTAATTGAAGTCTTTGCTCAACTTTAGTATTATAAACATAACAAACCAACAGACCATGCACAGCATGAGGTCCAAAGCATATTTTTCCTGCATGCTGTTTTTGGCAATAAGGCGAAATTTGCTGTGCTTTGTAAGGGGTTTCAACTTCCTGATATATTAAAATCTCATTCCAAAAACCACCTCTCATTTAAATTATTTTTTCTTCCCCGATTCTTAGGAGAGTGCATTTCTTTTCACTACGTCTAAAAATATTTCTACTTTGGGGATTCAGTTTTACCCTTATGGCTTTAGTTGAGCAAAACACATTCAAACATAATAAATGTGAAATATAGACACATTTACAGCCAAATAATGCAGAGAATGAATAAATTAGTACGTTCTCTATTAAATTGAAAGCCTTTCTTCCTCTGGGATTAAACAATGCAACCCAAGTGAAAAGTAAATGTAGGTAGTGAAAATGGATATCCAGTCTTAGGTCATGAAATCACGACTCCATTTATAGGAAGTCAGATCTCTAAATATTTCTTGGTTTTGGCACGATCTTAATTATTTGCCTTATGGAATAGAAGCAAAAACTATTTTCATATTGCCTTGTCCTAAAAAGGTGAGGGATAACAACAAATCCAGCACTTAAACAGAAGTCTAGATGGATGGTGAAAACAGTTGCTTATTGTTTCGCTACACTTCAACATACTTTGATGTTAAATTTCAAATTTCAGCTGTTTGCTCAACAGGTTGTAAAAGTTTGACATGAAGAGTTACAAAACAAAGCTGAACTTTAGGAATGAGGAATAAGCATAGACTAACCGTAGCCTGAATGAACGTTAAAAATCAGAATTTGATGTATTTTTCTGCCCTAGTGGAGAATATTCAGCATAGCCTTGAAACAATTACTGGTGCTCTGGTTTTCATGCTTTGTGACCTTTGTTAGTTCACTGTGTCAACAGCGGTCTTAGGATTGCCCATCCTCTCAGCCAATCAATATTTCTCTGAACAGGTTCAGCATGACCAAGGTCACAGAGGTGCCTACAAACATAAAAAGATTACCTGCTTGAACCATAAACAGCTGAGACCAGTGAACTTTCCTTAATGCTTGCACCTTAAATTTCTATAAACACTGCTTTGATCTGATTAAGAGAATGGGTTTCTCCAAAGCTTGTCTTGAAAAGAATCCTGAACATCTTAAAAAGTTCTCTCAGAATAAATAACTTCACAGCACAAGCAGCTAGAGAAGTCAGTGATGGCTTAAAGTTTATTATATCTAACCATTTTAATGTCCATAGCCTGGGCACAGGTGCACTTTAACACTAAATATACAATCATTTTTGGTTCGGAGTATTGAAATCCCACCAGTATGTTTTGGTAGGACTGCCCAACTTAATATTAAATATATATTAAGCTAGATAGACACTTTACACCAGAAATATGTAGTAGTCCACTTCGGGAATACATTCGATTTATTGTTTTGATATATTAAATTAGAATAAAATCAGTTTAACCATATTTTATTTGTGTGGTGGACATTCTCAGAACAGAATTGCCAAGATACTCTGTTTTGGTTCACGCTATACTTGTTTCCATTGGTCGACAATCTAACCATTTAACTGATTACCGACTGATCAGTCAACTTGGGTACATTCAGCCTGCCCATACATGGTTCTAATCTCAGCCGGTCCCTGCTGAACCAGTCAAGATTCGAACCGTCTATGGCCGGATTTACCCTACTGTTGCTAAAAAAAAGTAGTCAGTATTTGATTCAGCTCAACATTATCCACCCACAACTTTTCATGTTTGCTTCCAAGTCATCCATAAGTACTAAAACATTTGCACCTTTCCTAGTATGACCAATAAATGCAAGTGCCTAAAAAAGACGCCCACCATTGTCCATCCATAACAAAAAAGAGCAAAGTAGTTCAATATGCTTGGTTTTAATTTTTTTGTGTAGCCAAACTTTAAAGCCTACCATAAATGACAATTAATAAATCATTTTATTCTCAAATATTCAAACCATTTTGGTTCATAACTATTTACATTGCTCACAATTTATAGTGACCATAAAAAGCATTAGTGTAAAATCAAAGTCAGTTACGATTTTATTTTTAGTTTTCTATTTTCTATTTATGTTTGCTTCTAATCTATCCATAACTATTAAAACACCATTTACACTATTTCAGGTACGTCCAATAACTGCTGCATCTTACATGTCTTTTATTAACACATTACATTATTTACATCAAAAACATCGCATTTGCGAGCGTCCCTATTTTATTATTTATTGCTATGAGTTTCCACTCTATTTATTCTTGTCATCAAAATGTTTACAAATCTGTCATTTAAGATATTTTAAGTGACTTTTCACATTAAACACTAGAGAATCCTCATGTATTTGTAAGAAAGCATTATTAATAAAATATATTTATTTATTATTCAGATTTCAAGTTTAAAGTAGGACTATCGTTTAGTTTTAAAATCACATATGTGATGCAGGCTACTCATACCAGTAAAACTGGGCTCTCTGATTTTCTAAGTACCCCAGAACATTCTGTAAATACCTGTTGACCTGCCAATGGATCCATTGGAAAGGTACTGATAGGGTGACAATGGTCTTCCTACTGCATTGAAATAACTGCAGAGTTGTCATCCGTGCTGCTATAGCTGCTTATATGTTAGCAGGGTTGATAGCCGTATCTGTCTGCAGCCCTTTAAATCAGGGATATGCAATTAGCGGACCTCCAGCTGTTGCAAAACTACAAGTCCCATCATGCCTCTGCCTCTGGGTGTCATGCTTGTGGCTGTCAGAGTCTTGCAATGCCTCAGGGGACTTGTAGTTGTGCAACAGCTGGAGGTTCGCTAATGGCATATCCCTGCTTTAGATTGACAGCACAATGCTCTAATTGCAAAAGTTTAGGAAATGATATAAAAGCCCTACCCGGTCCCTTCCAACCCATCCAGTCTGCTAGGGTTTCAGGAAAGTTCCGGCTACCCAGCTACATGTATCATTACAAAGGAGGATTATTACATAATATGCCGAGTCTGATTGAAAATGCCTGTTTATCATTTGGAAAGGAAAAAAACAGAGGCCTTAATTGGACTTAATGCTTTTCAGTGAATATTGTTGGAAGAGATTTGGCAGTAGGCTATCTGAGAGACTAAATAATAGGTTGCAATAATAAGAAAAGGCATAATGTTTTTGCCATTGATTTTCCATTATTCATCTAAAAGGCTTTTCAGATTTTGTTTGTATCTTGACTAGGATCATGACATACATTTGTATTTTTTCTTCAAATTATTTGCACAGACATGTAGAAAATGAAGTGAATTTGGCTGGAAAATGCATCGTTGTTTCAGTATTGGCTGATTTATGATGGCTCTTTAAGCAATGTATGTTTCAATAAATCAAGATTCAAAGCAGCTCACAACAACAAGTAAAAACAATTAATCAGCCATTAGTACAATCCCGCAAGCAATGGAAATTCATTCAGTTTTCTCAATTTGTGTTCTTTATAATCTCTTGTGGTCAGAGTGCACATAGCACCTAACTGGTTCACCTTCAGATGCATTTTTCTTTCAAGTTTTGACGCTGATTGGTTCATATAAAAAAATGATTTTATACTGTAGGCCTGTAATTCTTAGGAATAACACAATTAAATCTGTCCAAGAGTCTAGTAGACATCCCAGGTTTGAAACAAGAAATCATAAATTATAATATAATAAATAACTATAAATAATCATAACAAATAATAATAAAAATTATTCAATAATGTAATCAAATCAAAAACACTGAAATTTGTCGCTGTCATTACTTTCAGTGTCTGATGATGGATTTCCCCACTAATCACTATTGCTCAATTCTGCAAATGATTCTAATTTATTATCACTGTTTTATAGCTGGTCTAAAATCGCTGTGGCTCAGGGTTACCGCTTTTGGAACTGAAAATTCACCATGAGCCACACTCGGGAATACCGCTAAGGAGGTTAAAGAACCTAATGAGCAAAATGTTACGACAAATAGATGATAGAGAAATTCAGATTTCAGGTTCTTGTTTCTGTCTGTGACCACATTGAAAGATGTTGCTTCTCTTCTTGACACTGTGGCACCAGTACAAGGAATTGGTGATGCAGTTGCCGCCATGAAGGCAAAAAATAAATAAATAAAATGTTTTGACTGAAGTTAGACTTTAAGAGGTCTATTTATAAAGGGTTTCATAGACGATTCACATAACATGATGCACATATTTTTTCCAATTTAACCCAAAAAGAAAAAATGTGAATCTTGTGAGAGTGTTGTGAAAATATTTATAAATATTCCTCTAATGAACTGATGGAGAAAATAAAAGTACAGTTGTTAAGTAGGGGACAGAATAGGCTCCTCTGAAGAGAAGGAGTTTCAGGGATCGCTTATAAAGCGAACAGAGTAAGGGATAGTCAGACAGATTGGGGTAGGGAGTACCATAGTATGGGAGAGGCTCAGGAAAAATTCTGGAGGCGAGCATGGGAGGAGGCAACGAGGGAGCTAGAGAACAAAGAGAATGATTAGGTTTATATTTTGAGACAAGGTTAGTGATGTAGCTGGGGGCAGAGTTATGGATGGCTCTGTAAGTTGTTAGTATTTTTAATGTAAATTGTTGGGTGAGCGAAATCCAGTGGGGGGATTGACAGAGAGGTGTAGCAGACACAGAGCAGTTGGTAAGGTGGATGAGTCTAGCAGCAGCATTCATGATTTACTGTAGGCGGGATAACCTATTTAAAGGTAATCCAGTGAGGAGGGAGTTGCAGTAGTCGAGGCGGGAGATGACCAGGGAGTAGATTAGGAGCTTTGTGGTGTCATTGGTTAGGGCGCATTTTGGAGATGTTACGTAGGTTGAGGCATTTGGAGGAGATTTGGACAGTGATTGGATGTGGGGCTGAAAGGATAGTTCACAGTCCAGGATTACACCTAGAACTTTGGCATGCGAGGATGGGCTGATAGTTGTGCCATCAATCTTGGCAAGGAAATCAGGGGAAGGGGCGCATGAGGGAGGAAATATTATGATTTCGGTTATGGATAAATTGAGTTTTGAGGAAGTGTTGTAGCATCCAGGCTGATATGTCTGTTAGTAAATTAGTGAGGAGACTGAAGGAGTGAACTGAGGGGTTGATAGATAGATTAGGGTGTTGTCAGCATGGTATTGAAAGCCTTTGGAGGCTATCAGTTAGCCCAGGGAGGAGGTATAAATTGAGAATAGGAGATGTCCAAGAACAGAACCTTGGGGGACCCAGATGAAGAAAAGAAGGGGAGAGGAGGAAGTAGAATTGTAAATAATGCTAAAGGTGCGGTTGGATAAGTAGGATGAGAACCAGTGAAACGTACAGTCACGGAGACCAAAGGCATGGAGTTTTTTTGAAGAGGAGAGGGTTGTTCACTGTGTCCGAGGCAACAGAGAGGTCCAGGAGTAGGAGTACAGAATAGTGTCCATTGGATTTAGCCATTAGCAGATCGTTAGTGAGTTTTAGGAGAGCAATTTCTGTGAAGTTCTGATAGCGAAATCCAGACTGAAGGGGATAAAGAAAGTTATTCTCAGTGAGATGGTCGCTCAGTCAATTGTAGACTAGACGTTCAAGGAGTTCCGATAAAAAGGGGAGATGGGAGATTTAAAATCAAAGTGTTGTCACCATGGGAAAAAAAAAAGGATCCAGGTTTTTTTTTTTTTTTTTTTTTTAACTGGTAAAAAAAAAGACATATCAGATTGCTGTACACAACACAAATACATTTCTGACACTTTTTTTCTGATAATACACATGACGTAGCTGCAGTCAAGTTTCCGATATGTTTACTGGCATATTAAATGTTGCAATACTTTGGAGAGGATAAGTACAAGGAAGAAGGAAACCGAATAGATCACTGCATTACATTTCATATCATCATATCAGCTGCCGTTAATGATTTACCGTAAGTGTCAACTTCTCTATTTATATAACAAATGCAGATGTTGGTAGTCAAGAGCCAAATTTCAGACATATTGATCAATTAATCAAATCAGTCAATCAGCCAGCCTCTTAAGTATGCTGCAAAACACTTGTGTGATTAGTATTCTGTCTGCTGTAGGTTTTATACTTCTCTTGGGTAAGATTGCATTCCTGACATGCAGGCGATATGTCAGGCTAGAAGTGTGATTGTGCTACAGGTAGTATTTGCCAACAGTGCTGCAACTGTTGATGGGCTGTGGGATAACACATAAGGGGAAGCTTTGCACAAAGCACACAAAACATGTAGCGGCAGGGAAAAGCAGCTATTTGAATTTAAAAATGTACTGTTACTGTGCTTGCGGTTCCTTGATTACCACTCACAAAAGTTACCCAAAAACTTTTTTTGTGCACTCTGGATAGTTAAAAATGCAAATACTTACTTAAACCCAGAAACATCATTTTTTCAGGTCAGGATAGGCATTGCAAGGATTCTAGCAGTCATCTTTACATTCTCATACCTGCTTCTGCTAACAGGCCATTACAGTAAGCAGCAAGTTTGTTGCTTTAAAGGAGAAAAATGCATACTCATTATACAGAATGATCCATCTGTAGCCATATGTTGAGAGAAGCAGAGCATTGGATATCTATCTATATATATATATATATATATCTATATATATATATATATATATATAGAAGTACACAATGGGGTTTATTTACTAAAGCTAGAAAGTGCAAAATCAGGCTCACTTCTGCAAAGAAACCAATGAGCTTCTAACCCCAGCTTGTTCAATTAAACTTTGGTAATAAAACCTGGAAGCTCATTGGTTTCTATGCAGACGTGAGCCTGATTTTGCACTTTCCAGCTTTAGTAAATAAACCCCATGGTGTACTTAAAGTAGAGATGTCGGCTGTATTAGCCGAAATCTCACGAGATGTCGGGTGCATTAGCCGCAATGTCTCCTGGGATTACTTGAACGTGATCCCAGGAGACAGTGCGGGCTTCAGCAGGAAATTATGCTGATCCCCGCAAGAGACCGCCCATCGCCGCAGGGGATGAAAATAAACTACTACGGATTACAAAAGGTAGATGAATCAAAAAAAAAAAACAGGTGGCATTATCAAATATATGGTCTAGAGGCAACAGAATGGGCAAATGTTTTAATATGAGTGCAGAACCGCTTTAAAAGTGAGGTATGCCTGTATAGCATTTGTATCAATTATAGTAATTTTAAGTGAATTTCACCTTAACACTATAGTAGTAAAATGATATGTTAAATTACTTGACAGTTAAAGGGGTTGTAAAGGCAGAAGGTAATACCTAGCTGAACCCATCTCATGCCAGCGATGTCCACAAGTCCCTTGGCCATCTGGGACTCCCCCTCCTGATTGGCTGAGACACAGCAGTGGCGCCATTGGCTCCCGCTGCTGCCAATAAAAGTCAGTTAGCCAACAGGAGAGAACAGGGGCGGGGCCAACACACAGCTCTGTGTCTGAGTGGACACACAGAGCTGCAGCTTGGCTCTGGTGGCCCCATAGCAAGCTGTTTGTTGTGGAGGTAGTCGATAGGAGGGCCAAAGATGGATCCAAGAAGAGGAGGATTTGGGTTGCTCTGTGCAAATCCACTGCACAGAAGAAGTAAATATAACATGTTTTTAACAAAAAACAAACAAGACTTTACAATCGCTTTAAGCCTAGTATACAGGGGTGGAATGTCAGCCAGCATTGGCCAGTTCAATGGAAACCGACCAACATTCGGCCTGTGTATATGACAGCTGGTCCCACAGAAGCTCATGACCGAAAAAGATCTGCAGACTGTCTCCCGATCAGCAATGTTTGTAGTGTTCTGGCGGGGGGTGTGTCCCCGGGGCCGTCCCCCTGTCAGAACACAGTAGAACACCAGGGGAGATCACTGTACGAACTTTGGATTTTTTAGTACAGTGGCTCTGACCTGAGCTGCCGGCGGGTTGAATGAAAAAAAATGAGTGGTGCGTACCAGGCTTTACTCTGTTTACTAGCAGCAGATTTTTTTAGTCATATGTCTGCTACAGAATGGAATATAAGGGCAGACATCTGATGAGTTGCCCTAGAAAATACCATATTTCCAAAGTGCTACAGTTTATTTCAATGGGAATATGGCGATATTTAATTTTCCTGCCATTTTACAAATTGTAAATGTCTCATCCCAATGTAAAAACAGTGAAGGACGGGTTGACTCTCACACTCATTCGTGATGTTGCCCTTGGTGCTAGTAGATTTAATTTCAGTTACGTACCTATATTGCCTGGCCAAACACAATAATCTCAAGGGGCATATTATGAAGCTTTATCTTTAATTTTATGATATATACTGTATATGTATATATATATATATATATATATATATATATATATATATATATATGTGTGTGTATATATATATATATATATATATATATATATATATATGTATGTATATACTGATCATTTACATAAAGTTCTTTAATCATTTTCTACGAAAGCTTAGAAATATACAGTTTTTTAGATACTTGTTCTATAACTCCCCATATATCCCTTCTTTACAGCTTTATTTGCATAGCAACATATTAATTAAAAAGTGGTTGTTTACTTTGAAATCACTTAGTATAAGCTGGAATTACCTTTTATTATTCCATAATTTATTTGCATGGTGTTCATACCCAACATGCCATGTGTACCACATCTATTTGCAGACCGAATCGGAATAAAGACTTATATAGTGTACACGTTGTTCGAGAATAGTAGATATTTCGCCCCATCCATCAAGGTGATGCGTAATCTCGGTTCCTCCAATATAAATTTTCTAGTTCTCATAGTTTGAGTGAAGCCCTCTTTGTCTGTCTGCTTTCCAAACATCTGTTGTCTCTCATGAAATCACCCTTTTGAAAATGAAGAAAGACAATGCCTTGTGTGTTATTTAAGTTGTTGAAACAACAGTAAAGTTTAGACAGCTCAGTGAGGTAAGAAAACCACAAATCAATGAGTCAGCTGAGAAGAAAACTATATTTTCAGTATCAGGGAGATGGTTTAATGTTCCTTCTAAAACATATGAGGAAAGCTTTTATCATGTATTGACCACAGCAGTAAACTCATCAATCACTGTCACAAAGTCATATTGCTTAGTCATAAAATGGATGGTCAAGCAAAATTGTGCAGACCACCATTTGCACTATAGCAGCAAAAAAAGAAGTGTAATGGAAATCTTTGAATTGAAGGTAAATATTACATCAAAAGCTGGTTTATATTATCACTCAAAACTAAATTGTGTTGGGCAAAGGAACTTGGCTGGTTTTGTTATATATATATATCACTCAAAACTAAATTGTGTTGGGTAGTGGAACTTCCCTCTCTCATTCAACTTGATTATCTTTAATCCTTATGCTGCTAGATTAGTAAATAGATAGGAAAGTACGTCATATTTACTTGTTTTTAATGTTTCTTCAGTTACTTCTTGTTTTTTGTTTGCCTATGCAAATGATGTCATTGATCCCAGGAGTCTTCAAGAGGGAAGGAGGTGTTTTCTCAGCCTGCCTGCATGCCTGAGCTAAGGGTAGAGGAATTCCAGGAAGTAAATGCTACATGAATTACCTGCCCTTACTCCAGATGGCCATGACCAGAAATGCTAGGGAGGTGTTTTTCAAAGTGATTTCTTAGCAAAATAAAGCCTAGAGACATGGATGGATGGGGAAGTTTGCTTTAAATATTAAAAAGTAATGAAATAGTGTTTTTGAATTGTGATCAGATACAGCATAGTTCCGATTTAAGATATACCACATTTATCGGCGCATAACATGCACTTTTTTCCCCTTAAAATCGGGAAAATTGTGGGTGCATGTTTTACAGGCGTATAACACGCACCCATGATTTTCCCTTGATTTTAAGGGGAAAAAGGTGCCCGTTATACGCCGATCTCTGCTGATTGTGAGCGAATCGATAGCCGCCGACATACACAAAGCCGAGTACGCTCGGCTAGTCTCGGCTCCTCTAGCAGTCCCACCCATGTGACTGTGAGCGGAGCCGAGACTAGCCGAGTATACTCGGCTTTGTGTATGTCAGCAGTTCTCGCTCTGCTCACAGTCATGCCCAGTCCCGCCATTGGACCTGTGTTATGTCCATCATAGGGGCATAACTAGGCAAGACCACTAACATAAACAAAACTGAGTATACTCGGCTAGTCTCGGCTTCGCTCACAGCCACAGGGCTGCAAAGAGACACGGTGCTGCAAAGACACTGGACAAGGCTGCAGATGGACACTGGGCAAGGCTGCAGATGGACACTGGGCAAGGCTGCATTGATGGGCATTTAAATGTAAGTTTTTTCCCTTAAACTTCCCTCCTAAAAGTTTTCTTACTTAAAATTCCCTCCTAAACTTGGGGTGCGTGTTATACACCAGCGCGTGTTATACACCGATAAATACGGTATCTAAATAACCAGTATAAAGAAAGCTTTCAAAAAAATTTCCGTTTATACTTTAAAAATGGAGAGGACTGTTAGTAAATCCAGTGCTGCAAGCTCCTTCAACTTCACGGAGAAGGTTTGATTGTGCAAAAGAGAGCAGTGTGACCCTGTGTACTGTGCCTTGGCTGCTTTCTTCTCTGGCAGTGAGAGCTGGAATGCATCTCGGTGCAGCTGGGGAATGCTGAAGCAGCTGGTGAGCCGTGCAGGAATGATGTGTGAAATGTGTGGGTTTCGTGCCCCCACAATGGAAAGCTCACTTTTATTTTCCTGGCTGAGCTACACAAGACTCTTGTACTGGAAGACAAGAGGGAGCTTCCCACCTAAGTCAGCACTAGCCGCAGGCAGGAACAGTCCCATTCTCTGTTTTTGTTTCAGCCATTCAGGAAGTCCTCATGTGTCATAATGTCCCCCTATCTGATGTCCAAAGTTTATTTAGACATTCACAGCTTCCGCTCAGCACCGACTGAATATTCCATGTGGCTTTGTACTGACAGACACGACTCATGGATGGGGCAGAGATTCGCAGCATGCTGGAACCAGATCTCTCACACAGCTGTATGCTAATATGTTGTTATATATTATACTATGTTACTGTAACCAATTCCATGTTAGCGCAATCATATTTATTATTAGCATCAGTAAAGTTACAATAGAATTCTTTATCGGGATTATTTTCCATAGTTTTTTAATGTTCTGTTTAATGCATTTATTTATTGACTAAATATAAAAACCACATCTTGTGTTCTGGAGGGAACAAATTTTGCTTGTAACTGAAACTTTAATTTGAACCAAGGCTGTAGGGGGCACTTGCCAACCTTCCATGAAATGGTGTTTGTCAAACAGAGTCAGTGATATTGTAAGGCAATTACAGAGGATGCATCTCCTGGGTCATCCTAAAAAGGCATCTAACCCCACTGTGCTCCCTTCCCATACCTTTAACTTGAAAATGGAGCTCCTGGGTCATCCTAAAAATGTGTCCAACCCTACGGTGCCCCCTTCCCATACCTTTACCTGGAGGCTGGAGCTCCTGGGTCATCCTAAAAATGTGTCCAACCCCACTGTGCCCCCTTCCCATACATTTACCTGGAGACTGGAGCTCCTGGTCATCCTAAAAATGTGTCCAACCCCACTGTGCCCCCTTCCCATACCTTTCCCTGTAGACTGGAGCTCCTGGGTCATCCTAAAAATGTGTCCAACCCCACTGTGCCCCCTTCCCATACCTTTCCCTGTAGACTGGAGCTCCTGGGTTATCCTAAAATTGTGTCCAATCCCACTGTGTCCCATTCCCATACCTTTACCTGGAGACTGAAGCTCCTGGGTCATCCTAAAAATGTGTCCAACCCCACTGTGCCCCATACCTTTCTCTGGAGACTGGAGTTCCATACTGGAAGGGTTTTAGTGATGTCATCATCAGGGCAAACCTTCTTTTCTGCATGATCTGCATAGTAGACTAGGTTTTCTAGCCAAAACAATCACCAAGTTGCAAAATGTCTTTTTTTAGGTTTTCTCTACATAACATTACTCAGCTGATCAACCAAGGCACACAGGTAGCTTTGTGTGGGTGCCTAGGGAAATTAGAGATGGCTGCTGGTGGCATATTATCACTGATAGCATTCTTAATTTTGTGCTTTATGGAATATTCGGGGTCTGAAAAAATGGCAAACTGACATTTGTTATGTCAACATAAAAACATTACTCAATGGATAAACCAATGCATACAGGCAACTGTGTGAAGGTAGGAAGGGTGGACTAAAGTAGTTCTAAAGTCAGTTTTGTACCTTAATGCATTCTCTTCATTAGTGTAACCCCCCCCCCCCCCCAAACACATGCCTGACTCCTCTCATTGATCCAGCACTGTTCTGGCTGCACCAGCGCTCTCTTCTCTTCTGGTCCCACAGAAGACACTAACTGCAGCAGAGCCATAGGTTTCTGTTGCTGTCAATAAAACTCCTGTGAGGAGGGAGTGGGGACATGGCTTACTACTGCTCTATGTGTCTGTTGATGCACACAGCCCAGCTCAGGAGTGTGCCTACATGGGAACCCCTTACCACCCAATTTGTTAAGAGCTCACTCAGAGAAAGAAGGAGTGGACCTCACTGGCGGGGGAAACTGCCAATGAGGAGATAAGGGACTGGTCTGTGCAATATTGTTGCATAGAGCAGGTAAGTATAACCTTTTTTTTTTTACTTCATTTTTTAAAAAATTGTATTTAATATCACTTTATGTTTGTGGTTTATGGAAAATCTTGAGCCTCAAACAGTGGCAAACTACTACTTGTGATGACAACATAAAAATACATTTCTGCCCCGAATGCACTTAGCAATGAAATAGGAGCAGATGTCTCCTCTTTAGGTAGTAGTGCACCTCCAGGACAGACCATTAAAGTGCTGCTAAACCCAGGACCCTGTATTCACTATATTTGGTCTCTCACAGTACACAAAACATGGAAATGCAATTATTTAATAAATATAAACTGCTAAATACATTTTCTCTTCGAAAGTATAAAGCAGTCTTGTGACATCTATCAGTGTCCCACTGAACACTGGTTAAAGCTTGTAGAAGGAGATTTCATTCTGCTTTGAGAGTCCTTTGAGGCTGCATGACCCCTGACTTTCTGTCTGGACAGTGCTGACTGACCCTGTGTTGATCACACGCACCCCCCCCCCCCCCCAACAACAAAAAAAAACTCTCTAGCAGTACACACCGAGCTGAGCATGTGCAGAGTGCCCCTAAGGCTCTGTTCTAGCAGCAGGTGGATTGCGGACAGGGGAAGAATGGGAGGATCAGAAAAGACAGGAATAAATGCAGAGGATTACCCCTTCTGCAGTGAGCATAACAAACATGATTTACTGCATATACACACTCATTTTACTGTTGTGGGTTTAGTAACACTTTAAAGGATTTTCATTCCTCTTCAATACAACACACATAATGGTTTGGGCCCTCTTGCCTCCATCCCCTTCACATGCAACAAAGAAGGGTCCCAGGCAGTGACTAAACACAATAAAGCCTTTTTCAGGTCAATATCAAAATGGCAAACTAGTCAATGTTTCTCTTTTATCCCCCTCACCTCCTCATACTAATCTGTGTGTATAGTTAGCTCACGTGGAATTGAATTCACATATCAAGTATATTACATCACATATGGATTTAAAATTCCCCAAATCCTTTTTATGTTACATTAACGTGTGTGCTTGTGATTTATGTTTAGTTGCCTTTTAATTAAGTTATTGTCCTGAGCTATAGTGAGCTATTTGTAGCAAGAATGTGCCCAGTAGGATTACGGTCTATTTAATATATATATATATATATATATATATATATGCTGCTTGACAGCTGCCAGTATATGATATCTAAGCATACGATGTCTGTCTAGAATCACCAGTTCAGCAAATGTGGAACTTTTCACACTGTCACACTTGTTATCAAGTGTTTTTCTCATTGCCCAAAAGGACCTTCTGTTTAAAGAGTTAATACACCCAAAAAAATTAGTGCAGCTTACCTATCATTAGATGTGGTGCCTGCATTAGTTTTCTTTTTAAACTTTTACCCCTCATATGGTAGAATAAATGTTTGTTTTTGGGTTTAAGACCACTTTAAGAATTTGTATAGATGGAAAGTGATTCTAAAGGAAAGATTAAAAATAAAAATAACAAACATGTTATACTTACCTGTTCTGTGTAATGGTTTTGCACAAAGCAGCCCTGATCCTCTTCTTTTTGGGTCCCCTGTCGGTGGTCCTGGCTCTTTGCTGCTGCCGTGTGCCCTGAATAGCTGCCTGCTTTTGGGGCACTCGAGCAGGCTCACTGCCAAGCCAGGCTATGTGTGTCTATTCACACATAGAGCATGTCTTGGCCCTGCCCCCACTCAATCCTCATTGGCTCACTGGCTGTTATTGACATCAGCAGGAGCCAATGGCTCCTGCTGCTGTGTGATCCAATGAGGATAGAGACCCAGGGATCAAGCTGGGGCTGAAGAAAGTATAAGGGAGGCTGGAGCGGGAGCTGCACCTAGGAAGTTTTATACCTTAATGCATTAACCTCTTAAGTATCACCCCACACAGATATACTGCAGCAGGGCGGCCCCCCTGCGCAAAATAATGTACAGGAGTAGCAAGAGCCAATCAGCATCCCTCAGGGACCCACAGAGCATTCTGAGCCACTCTGCCAAAGGGGTTTCTGCTAAGCAGAAACATGGATCTCTGTTTTCCCCCAGTCAATGTGACCCCCCCACAGTTAGAAAGCACCCCCAAGGGACACACTTACCCCTTGGATCCCCCCTGATGTTAACCCTTTTACTACCAGGGTCATTAGTTCAGTGACAGTGCATTTTTTTAGCACTGATCACTGTATTCGTGTCACTGGCCCCCAAAAAGTGTCAGTTAGGTGTCCGATTTGTCCACCGCAGTGTCGCAGTCCTGCTAAAAATTGCTGATCGTCGCCTTTCCTACTAAAAAAAAAAAAATTCCATAAATATATCCCTTAGTTTGTAGACGCTATAACTTTTGTTCAAACCAATCAATATACGCTTATTGCCATTTTTGTGCCAAAAACATGTAGCAGAATACATATTGGCCTAAATTGATTAATAAATTTGATTTTTTGACATTTTTTATTGGGTATGTTTTATAGCAGAAAGTAAAAAATATAGTTTTTTTCTTTCAAAATTGTTAGTCTTTTTTGTTTATAGCGCAAAAAATAAAAACCACAGAGGTGATCAATTACCCCCGAAAATCAATTTTATTTGGATACAGTGTTGCATAACTGTGCAATTGTCAGTTAAAGTAACGCAGTGCCATATCGCAAAAAGTGGCCTGGGGTAAACCTTGTGGATGAAGTGGTTATGGTAAAAAACCTTCAGCATTTTGAACCACTTTAAGCTAACAATTAAAGAACCTTTGGTCTCCAAATCCCACGCTGTGTAACTAGATTTACCACCAAAAATGGAAACCTACCCTAATAGATCCTCTCCTGGAATGAGTACTGAGATGAATACACCTAGATTCAGGCCAACACTTATCTCCTGGTTATATAACTATAGAAACCCTATAGCACAATTCTATACCAGTCAGTTTGGCAAAAGTATTTGATTTGTATGCTTGTTTTCATGTATCTATGATCTTTGCGTATTACATAACAGAAAATAAAGAATTAAAAAACAAGAATTATAAAGTACAGCACAACACTTGAATTCTCTCTAGTATTTATCCTCTTGCATTTTTGTGATAAAAGGCAGTTATTACAAGGATTCTGCCAGCTGGCCAATTTTTGCAGAGCTAGATAAAGTAGATAATGGTTAAATACCTTATTAGGTGTTTTTTTTCTATGTCTGATTAGGAAGATTTCTCTTTACTTTCTGTTCCAGAGACTCAATAAGTATGAGGAAATCTATTCAAAGTGTTGGGATGGACAGTTCTCAGACAGTTGTCCCTGGAACACTGGAAGATTTCCCCTCATCTTCTGTTCTTGTGATTACTGTAATGCCGCATACACATGACCGGACTTTTCGACGGACTTGGTCCGGCCACCTGGAATCCCTCAGACAATTTGATCGTGTGTGGGCTCCAGTGGACTTTTTCTTCCCAAAAGTCCGGTGTACCTAGAAATAAAACTTGCTTCAAATCTTTCCGACGGACTCGAGTCCGGTTGAAAAATCTGGTCGTCTGTGTGCTAGCCCAATGGACTAAAACCAATGCTAGGGCAGCTATTGGCTACTGGCTATGAACTTCCTTATTCTACTTCATCACGTTCAAAGCCATCTGACTTTTGGAGTGATCGTGTGTGGCCAAGTCCGTTTATTTGAAAGTCCAGCGGACCTCAGCTGCAAAGTCCGTCTGATTGTCCACCGGACCAAGTCCTTCAAAGTCCGGTTGTGTGTACGCGGCATTAGAGTTTGTATTCTCCATCTAATTCCACCCCTTTGACAATGGTTACCAGGAGTGGACTATCCCAGCAGAAACGCAGATAGAAATAAAGAATAGGACAGACGTTCTAAACCCTTCCCTACTGTATCCAAAATAAAAATTATCCAAAACTGATCTGCATACTTCTTCCGGGTTAGTGACTCTAGGGAAAATATTAAAGGATGAGATATCAGCGCTATGAGTACGTGTTTCTTTCAAATAACAAAGTCCCTTTAGTAATAAAAGATGCAAGTCATAAATAAAGCAGGTCTTCCTTTTATACTTTCATATGCTTGGATCATATTAATATGATTTCCAAGTGGTGTGAGAAATGAGTTATCTTTTCGTACCAATTCTAACCAATTGGAGGTTTTCCTTTCATTTTCTGAACCATGCTGAAAAAAATCAATGAAGACTCCAGAATGAAAAACTTTACAAATGTTTCCTACTATGTACCTTATTTAATATTAGCTGTATATCACAGCAGTATACTTTCATTCCTTTGGAGGAAATAACAAGTTAAAACAGGAATTTAATGTGGCTTTCCTGTCTTGGATATTGTGTGTATAAATTGGTGTGCTTGCCAAAAGCTCCACTCCCTCATCCTTCAGAATTGCCTGTATTCAACCTAAAAATTGTCTTAAATGAATTTGGGAAGTGCTAGAAAAATTCTTAGTACAGTTAAGGCTTTGAGGAATGCATTAGTATTTTGTTAGAAGACCTTGTGGTGGACCATGAAGTTACTCCACACCTTCAGCAGCTGGCAAGCTGCCCAAATAGTGTATTAAATGCGAAAAAGATTAACTGCATCCAACCCTTATCAGTACAATTTTTGGTTGCTATTATATTCATGTGGCATAAACCCAGTGACTAAAGAGGTGGAAACTGTATTTATATAGTTACATTAATGTGCCGTATAAATGCAAGGGCGTATGTATCCTATGAGATAAGAGTAAGCACCCAAGGTACCATATACTACCTAGTTTTTGTAAGTAGTTCAAATATTGAAAATTAAAAAAAATTCAGCTTTATGGTATACAGTTTCTTTCATCATGGTGGAAAATTTAGGACATGAATGAAGTAATCTTCCTTGTTTCTCAAAACAGAAAAATTGTATAGACTACTTTGTTAATAAGAAAGCAGATGATTGTTACAGTTCATATTACAAGTCAGTGTCTTATATATTGGAATATTGCCTTCTTAAAAAAAAGGAAAGGACTTCTGTTTTACATGACAGACCATTAAATGAATGCCTAAAAATTTGGATGATTAGGACAGTCACATTACCTTTGCTGAATTTATGCATTTTGAGCTTCATCAACACAGACTCATTACTCCTATGGTGTTTGGGCCACCATAAAAAAAAAACACAGGGAAGACTTTACTTTAGTATTCAGGAAGACTTTAGGTCAATGCTCAAGCTAAAGAAAACCACTTGCCCAATGGTCCATGAAGACTTTAGGGCAATGCTCAAGCTAAAGGAAACCACTTGCCCAATGCCAATGAAGCCTATTAAACCACAGCCAGACTATCCATAAGGCAACCTAGAGAGAAACCTAGGGCACAATAAAAGTCCAGTGGGGCCAGTTACAACCTTCATACTCCTGCAGTAAACTAAGGGATAGCTCAGCTGAGCATAGCTGTGCACCTGCCAGAGCCTTGAGCTACAGTGACCTCCTGTTTTTCATTCTAATTTATACTGTGAACATTACAATACCCCAGGGAACCCAACCTATCCCACCCCACTCCCTTTGCTTTCCCTTTCTGGTACTTATGGTATCTCCTGGAAGCTATTTGCTCCTCCATAACCCCAAGCTTTGGTTGGGAATGGGCATCTAGTACTCCCCTCTTTGACAAATATGTCTTACTTTTTGCAATTGTTGGCTTGTATTGTTACTCGTTCCTATACAGTTTACTACAAATCACACGCATGCATTATGACCCTTGTTATTTTACAACTTTTGTACTTAATATTTTACTTACATGCTCGTTGTATGATGTCTCTCCCTGTGAGAAGACAACTGTAACCTGCAAATTTTTGTATACTATTTGTGCATTCTTTCGCAAGTTATAAATCAAATATTTAAAAAAATTTAAATAAACTGTGCATCTGCCTATGACTTCACAACGACTGATGCACTTGCAGGCTGCATTCACACCTGAGCGTAGCGTTTTCAAGCGTTTTTTGTGGCGTTTTTTACCGCGATTTGCTACGTTTTTTACCGCGTTTTTTTACCCCGATTTGCTGCGATTTTGTGCAGGGCAAAAGGTCACCAATGTTAAAAGAAGAAAAATGCCCAAATCTGCTCAATTCGAGCGACAAATAAGGGTCTGGAACTTGTTTGAGCTTCAGGCGTTCAGCTTCAGGCGACATGTAGTGGAGATGTGAACCATCTCCATTGAGAATAATATAATTTTTCCCCTCTAGCGTTTTGTAGCTTCAGGTTTCAAGCTACAAAACGCTCAGGTGTGAATGGGGTGTCATAGGGTGGGCCATGCTTGTACAGTGCAAATAGTGCATCCTATTATAATGTGAATGGAAGGAGGGAACGCTAATTTGTCCATGTCTCTACTCTGCAATTTCCTATTGGGTATCGGGTAGCTATTGGGTTCAACAAAGGCCACATAATTACTTTGAACATCCAGTTAGTGGAGGATTCACATAACATTTCCCATAAGCCCTTTCTTCTTTTGTTGGAAACTATCTGTATAGGTATCCAAGGGAACATTGTTTAAAATGCTCTATATTATCCTATATTATATTTATCTAAATTCATTGGGTTTCTGCTTTTGTATGGGCAGTCACAGTTATCTTTCAGTGTACTGAGTTAGTAATAAGGACTTTGTTGACAGTACATAGGCAGATAACAAGAACCGGGATGAACTTGGTAAAACATTTTAAAATGATAAAGGTTTGTAATAAACACAGACCGTAATGATGACTACAGAATAAGATGTACAATACTGTGCGCCATCAATTCATACAAAGACATACTTTCCTCACTGACAGGCAGCACAATTGTTCCAGCTGACACACTCTGCTAAACACATTAAGTTGTGATCATTACATTGTAATTATAGTCAATATGAAGAAAAAATATATATATTTTAAAGATTTGAATACACAGTAGCTGATTCTAATTGCTCAAACATTTAGCAATTCTTTCTTATTGTTTGCATTCTATTATCTATATATTTGCATTGTTTTTAACACTTTGTATGTTGCCATTGGACTTCTTTCAAGCCATATTGTTAACAGCTAAAAGGTTGTGACAGGCTAAATGTACCATTTTCATTTATGAGCTGAATCAGAGTATTTTCCATGGATTCTACAAACGATTATATTGCATTTTGCTGCTACTAAGACATAAATTGCAAATGTCCAAAGACAATACAAATGATAGAGTGCCACAAATGTATAGTAAATCTAATATACATGTATTAGTCTTGATTAAAAAAAAAAATCAGAGGGTAGAGTCAGTATGTTCCAAGGGTCCACACCCCCATCCTTTGTCAGTGCTAAGGGACAGGATGAAAGCATGAAACAGTATGCATAGGTAGATCTAGAAATAGCAAACACATAGCCAATTCATATTTTTAGAATTGGCTATGTTTTCGCTGTTTCTAGATCTACCTGTTGATGGTGTGTCATGCTATCTTGTTCATTAGCCCTGATGGAGGGGTAGTTGTGAGCCCTCCAAAAGTGTTGGATGTGCCTTTTGATTTTTATTAAGTCTAATAAATTTATATTGGACTTACTAAACTTACGGTGCTCTCATCCTTTGCGTCTTCTTTAAAGCAGCTTTTTTCGGACACCTTTAACACCTTATGTTAAAGAGCTACCCCTTAGAACCGAAGACCACAAACTTGATTACTCGTACCTTTAGGTCTGGCATCTTACCAAAACTTCCTTTGCATAAATTGAGAATGCACAGGCTGTAAGTTATTGGACCCAGTAGTAGTCAGCACACTTACTGTAGGAAGGGTTCTTCTCCATAGAAAGTCATGTTTTCTGCAGTCTCTCTTGTCTCTGCCCCACAGGGGTAGGGCAGGGGTTGGCAACCTCAGCCCTCCAGCTGTGGGGAAACTGCAAGTCCCATGAGATATTGCAAGACCTTGACAATTACAGGCATGACTCCTAGAGGCAGGGGCATGAAGGGAGTTGTAGTTTCACCACAGCTGGAGGGCCGGGGTTGCTTACACCTGGCCTAGGGCAGGTAAACATTGTGGAAACATAGTTACGGAAACCTGTATTCACATAAAAAACAGGCATATCTCAGTACAAAGGGTTTTCAACCTCTAAAATTAAAAATGAACATAACATATCCCACAATAATGTTACATAGTTACATAGTTACACAGTTGCTAAGGTTGAATAAAGACACCAGTCCATCCAGTTCAACCTCAGTGAGTGTCTACAATTGTCCCTATCCCTGTACATTGCACACTCACATTGGTCCCCGCCCTCAAGGAGCCCACGATCCAAGGTCCCCATTCATATACCAGAAGCCAATTAACCTACCTGCATGTCTTTGAATGTGTACTAACCTCAATCCATAGCACCAAGTATGATTTCTCTTTCCTCTCTATTCCCCCTGCTATCTGCACAGGTCACTTCTGACAAGTTATCTTGGCACAACAGAATCTCAGGGGATGCCCCCTCCCCTCTCCAGCACACAGACAGCCTCACCTGTGCATGTTTCCCTGTGAGATAATGTTGTTTCCCTCGACTCAGGTCTCAGATTACACTCAGCTCCCTGACCTATGCTGTGCAGTGTGTGATGTCAGACCCCCACTCCATGCCTTCTGGAGCTGAAAAATAGTCTTTGATCTGTGTGTTCTGGAAGGCTGTAGAGAAAATAGGGCTGCAGATAAAAAATTATAAAAAATGTTGGAGGATTTGTTTAACCTCTGTGTATCAGCTGAGGCTAATTTACAGCTACTTTAACCTTTGGCAGTCTACTAAATGAGGCATTAGAATTTGTCTGCACAACTCATTATTAACAAGCACCATGCAGATCGTACAAATATATATAATATTCTAAGGCAAAAACCAAGCTTTCTAATGCTTGCTTTTCCTTTTTAGTAAATCAGGACCAATGAGCAGGGTGTGCAAAAGTCTGCATGATGTCATGTACTCACCAAGACTTAGCTACTCCCTAGCTAAATATTAGCAGTTACATTTGTATTTCATAAACATAAGCACTTGGGGTGGCTATTTATTTCCCTTTGTCCTAAAGAGAACCACTGAAACATTTATTTTGCTTTACTTGTGCCTTAAAGTCTATACGTTTTGTAATACTGACACTGTTTACTCACTGTTATCAAATGGTACACATTGTTTGGGTGAGGCTATGAGGTTAAAGCAATGAGTAAGCTTGTAGAATATCACCTTGAGAAATACAGTATTGGATTTTCCAGGTGTACTAAAAATTCTGGTAGTATTTTTTTTATTAAGGAAAGGAAATGGCATGAAATCCCAGACATATGTCTATTATTGGTGCTTTTCATGTCAGATGAGTGACATAAGGTTTGCGTGACAGAGAAACAGACATACATGACATAAGTGCAGGTGCACTTGGCAGATATACAACTATGCTCATGTATGGTATGAACATTCAAATGGTACCTCTCTACAGCGCCTATTAACATTTTTAAGTAACATTTTCAAGTTTATTTTTAAAGTTCAATACATTTTCCTGTTTATGAACATCTTCCTGTTCAAAATATCATTGTCATATGGGCTATTTGTGAGCAGAGAGGCATATGGCATTTTAAATGTCATATTGGTTGATATCTTTGCATAGATAACATTTTAAAAATGGAAGGCAGCATGGTTACATTCATGCATTATGGTTATGCATTATGGTTATGCATTATGCATTATGGTTTTTACTCAGGCTGACTATATTTATTAAAAGTTTGACTTCAGCCCAAACTATTTTTTTCTTGCTTTTTATTGAGTGGGAAAGCTTAAAACCTGTCTTGTTTTTATGCCTGAGGAAATTGAGATAGAAGCGCCCCACCAAAATGTAGTTGTCCAGATTTAATCCAGTATAAGATGATATCAATTTTGTCATGCTTCTGAGCCTTAGCACTCCCCCTTCGTCAGAGTTCGACCAAACTGTTAAAAAACAAAGTCTGACAGCAGCTGGTTTGGAATAAATCACTGTTTTGGACAATTACATTTTGATGTGTCATTTTTATCTCAAATTCTCTTCAAATCAAGGAGACGGTGGAGGCCCTTTGGAGTGGAGATAATGCCGGCCATAATAATTGAGACTTCCAAGTCAAATATCCCTACACCCATATAACATTAGGATTAATTATAATGTTTCAGTGCTATCCATCCAAGTTTATTTTCAGAGTTTTAGTTACTGTCTGTGTACCTGTTTGAGATCTACAATCATTATTTATCCCGGGGACCACTGTCACCAGGAAAGAAAGTGATAGGCAAGCCAAAATCTGACAGTTGTTACTCTAGAGCAGTGATGGCGAACCTTGGCACCCCAGATGTTTTGGAACTACATTTCCCATGATGCCCAACTACACTGCAGAGTGCATAAGCATAATGGGAAATGTAGTTCCAAAACATCTGGGGTGCCAAGGTTTGCCATCACTGCTCTAGAGGGTATCTCTTCCATTGGGGACACTTCTTCCTATCAAAGATGGTATTTCCCTTATTTTGGGGAGATTTCCACTTCCTGCTACGTCTCCAGGGACCAGATGTGTGAGAGGAAGTCTTTTGAGTGGGACACATAGAGCAGCTCACCAAGGTTCCAAACTTTCCCTACTTTATCCAAAACTAACAAAAAATGCTTTGGCCTAAGTTAAATGTTAAGGTTCATGGATCATACATATTTTAAATTAATGTGTAGGTTGTACTTCAACAAAGCTGCAAATAAGGAACATGGTTTGAAAGTTTACACATTAAAGTGGAAGTAAACCCATCAATTTAACAGTTTCAAAAAACAGTTACATTCCCGGCATGCCAGGAATGCTAACTGCACATCGGCTGTGCTTTTAGTCAAACTGTCAAACCATCCAATGGCTGGTGTCATAACTGATCACATGTGCAGCACCATGGCAGTTGAAGATTAAACGGTCAAAAATGGCAGCTTCCATGGCTGAAAATGATAGGAGGGTTTACTTCCACTTTAAGTTCTTGGATTTATGGACTGCCTTTCGAAGGCAAAGACACTCACCATTGTAATTTATGGGTGTATATAGACAAGCTATGAGTAGAAGAGATCTAGCTGAATCTCTTTTTTGATCTGGTCCACCCAATTTCAAGGGGTAATTCGAACAGAATTGAGCAATAAACTATAGCAGCCAGCTAATTCATCCTTCGGAAGTTTAGATTGGACAAATGTATTCATTTCAAAATTACAGCAACGTATTATAAAATAAATCCAAAGGCTTTGAAGTTAGATTGTTACAAATATAAGCACTCTTTCTAATTTAAAGTGACTACGTAAACATAGTAATTAATAGAAAGTAGCGTTCTTCAGTAATACAACTGTATTGAAAGATAAACACATTGGGGGTTATTTACTAAAGGCAAGTCTACTTTGCACTGCAAGTGCACTTGGAAGTGCAGTCGCTGTAGATCCAAGGGGGACATGCAAGAAAAATAAAAAACAGCATTTTAGCTTACACATGATTGGATGATAAAATCAGCAGAGATTCCCCTCATTTCAAATCTACCCCTTAGATTTAGAGCGACTGCACTTCTGAGTGCACTTGTAGTGCAAAGTGGATTTGCCTTTCGTAAATAACCTCCCTTGTTTGGAAAGATAAACACATAATCAAACCGATTATTGCACAGTTTGATGCTCATTTTGGATCTAATAAAATAGTGCCATATTTATAGAACAAGCTGCTATGTATGACAAGAATTTATTACGTTATCTTGGGTTACATGTCTTGGCAGTGCCTCAGCTGCACATGTCCTATAGCTAATCTAGTTGAGATTTACTGGGATATGGCTTAAAAAAAAATGACATTCACATTTATAACCATGTAGACACTTAAATACATTCGTACTTGGCTTTCTACTGTGCAGAGCAAGCAGGAAATGACTGTGGTGAATTCTGACCAGCTAAGATCAGTAATGCCGCATACACACGACCGGACTTTTCGATGGGTTTGGTCCGGCGGACAATCCGACAGACTTTGCAGCTGAGGTCCACCGGACTTTCAAACGAACAGACTTGGCCACACACAATCACTCCACAAGTCCGACGGATTAAAACGTGATGATGTAGAATAAGGAAGTTCATAGCCAGTAGCCAATAGCTGCCCTAGCGTCGGTTTTAGTCCGTCGGACTAACACACAGATGACCAGATTTTTCGACCGGACTCGAGTCCGTTGGAAAGATTTGAAGCAAGTTTTATTTCTAGGTCCTTTTGGAAAGAAAAAGTCCGCTGGAGCCCACACACGATCGAATTGTCCGATGGATTCCAGTCCGCCGGACCAAGTCCGTCAAAAAGTCCAGTCGTGTATACGCGGCATAAGAAATCTGCAATCTCTTACTGAAGTGGGCTTAACAGACCTCTAAGACAGTGTTTCTCAACTCCAGTCCTCAAGGCACCACAACGGGTCATGTTTTCAGGTTTTCCATTATTTTGCACAGGTGATTTGATCAGTTTAGTAATTACCACACCATTTCATCTGAGGGATATCCTGAAAACATGACCTGTTGGGGCGCCTTGAGGACTGGAGTTGAGAAACACCGCTCTAAGATATAGATGCTCAAACTGTGGTCCTCCAGCTGTTGTGGAACTACAAGTGCCATAACTCAATGCAGTTACAAAGATGACTCCCAATGGCAGAGTCATGATGGGACTTCTAGTTCCACAACAGCTGGAGGGTCACAAGTTGAGCACCCATGCTCTAAGACTTTGTAAACTGCATGTATGCAAGTGCACAGTGGGCTTCTCCTCCATGCATGCCCACTGCATCTACCCAGCATCACTATGTAGTTGCAATACTAACTACTACCACGTCTTTAGCGACAGCTTAAACTTTTCACTTAGTTCGTAGCTTCCCATGAGAAATATACTTGCTAAGCCAATTTGGGATTCAGTAAGCAGTCATGTTTCAGTTTTTTTTTTTTTTTTAAGCAATGCTACTAGCAAATTTGAAGTCTTCTAAGTCCTGATTCCTTAGTTTTATTACATACCCACATATTTGTTTTGGATACCGTTTTGGCACTTTATGGCAAATGCATCAAGTTATTTAAAATCATTCTGTGAAGCATGATGTTAAAGTGGTTGTAAAGCCTCACACATATACCCACTGAATTGACAAGCCTCAGGTCATATACAGAGATGAAGCTGTATATCTGCAAACCCTTTCTTCTCCACGGTTGTGTAAAG
Source organism: Lithobates pipiens (assembly GCF_037356315.1). Classification (NCBI taxonomy): domain Eukaryota; kingdom Metazoa; phylum Chordata; class Amphibia; order Anura; family Ranidae; genus Lithobates; species Lithobates pipiens. The sequence goes on from NW_027507764.1 coordinate 198,197,586, forward strand.
TATAGAATTTAGACAGCATTTCTTAGCTTCAGGAGACATGAGACAGGAATCGGACATCACAAACTGCACACCATAGAACAGGGAGCTGAGTGTAAATTGAGACTTGAGCTGAGGGAATAGACACGCACTCTCTACACAGTCTTTTAGGAAAACATGCACAACTGAGTTTGTCATTCACCTGCTGTGTAGTGGAAGAGGGCAGAACTGTATCTGGGGATTGCAATAGTCTTGATTAAATATCAGAAGTGGCTCATGCAGATAGCAGAGGAGGGAGAGAGCTGACAGAAATCACATTAGATGCTGTGGATTGAGGCAAATACACACTATAGAAGAACATGCTTTGTTCATTTTGCATTTCAGAGGTTTACAACCACTTTAAATGCTGGCTGTAAATAACATGTGACCAAAAGGTCCTTGCACTGTTCATTAAACCCTCGCTTCACCTGATATGATAACCATATCATCAAATCATTGAGCAGTTTTATGATGCATCTGTGACACATATATAACAGATAACTATGCTACAAAAAACTATGTTTAAGCATTGCATGCCCCTTGCATATAGTGAGTTCTGAACCCAACTCAGAGGACAAGGAGCTATTTACTTTTACTGAACTGCATTAGAAATATATGAAAAGCACTATGGGTTCATTTCCTATAGGTTCAAATGTAAAGTAACCCATATAATTCCATCCATCTACAATTTAGATTCATGTATGAGCTAGCTGATTGTACATAAGTCAATATATTGATCGACTTGTGTACAACCAGCCTGTCAGGTTTTTCCCACACAATCAATGCCGCTGGCTATAGCCGACAATGCTGATCATTGTATTCTGCTAATGGGGAAGGCTCCCCACCAGCAGAATACAATAGCACAGTAGGAGGATTCCCTCATCCACATTGAATGTGTGGATGGGGGCATTGGAACATTTTATTTTTGTTGAATGAAAAAAAATGTATAATGTATGGGCTACTTGACACTCCCTTGTATAGAAGGCCTGTGCTCAAACACGTAGTTTATTTCTTACAATTTCACCAGGCTCATAATTATGAATATATATGTCTTTATGAAGGTTTCCGTAAAGCTGTTTTAAAAGGTCAACACATAGCTGAATATTTATCTTCTAGCTTAATATTTAGTTGTCTCCTGACAAGGGTACAAGTTTTCCCTCATCAGCTTTCTCCAAGGTTTCATCTCTCTGTCAGCACACATGATCTCAGAACAATACCTAGTTCTGAGATTGCTTTACATTTAAACAAAGTGTGGTTTATATATATGTAATGCGTTTGGTCTGTATAACCCAGGCATATCCAAAATCCAGCCCACGTTCCGGTTTAATGTGGCCCCCCCTGGTGATTTGGATATATACTGTATTTATCGGCGCTGCCTCAAAGAGAACAGAGAGGGGTGGGACGAGTGCCGTCAGATTACATACAGGAGAATCTCCTGTTTACTCGGCAGCGTCTGTAATAGGAAGTCCCATCTCCTGGGCTGCCATTAGATGACTGTTCTGTCTATCAGGAGATGGAACTTTGTAATAAAGAGGCCTCCGTGTAAACAGGAGATTCTCTTGTATGTGATCTGTTGGCGCTTGTCTTGCCCCCTCCCTGTCCCATCCGAGGCTGCAGATGAGCATAGATCAGGCTGTACTGATGGCAATGGCGAGGCTGCATTAAGAGGCTGAATTCATGGCAATGGTAAGGCTGCATTCATGACACATGTGAGGCTGCATTCATGGCACGTGTAAGGCTTCATTCATGGCAATGGTGAGGCTACATTCATGGCAATGGTGAGGCTGCATTGTTTGCAATAGTAAGGCTGCATTGCTTGCAAGGGGGAGGTTGCATTCCTGCCAATCGTGAGGCTGCATTCATGGCAATGATGAGGCTGCATTCATGGCAATGGTGAGGCTGCATTCATGTCACTTGTGAGGCTGCATTCATGGCAATGGTGAGGCTGCATTCATTGCACTTGTGAGGCTGCATTGATGACACTTGTGAGGCTGCATTCATGGCACTTGTGAGGCTGCATTCATGACACTTGTTAGGCTGCATTCATGGCACTTGTGAGGCTGCATGTATGGCACTTATGAGCTGCATTAATGGCAATGGAGAGGCTGCATTCATGGTAATGGTAAGGCTGCATTCATGGCAATGGTGAGGGTGCAAATGGGCACTGATTATGCGGCATGGGCACTGACCCTTATTTTGCTTCACATTTCTTTATATATTATACGCTGATAAATACAGTATATCCAAATAACACGCCCAAGCTCATCCTTAGTCCTGAGGTCCTGAGCAGCGCTTGGGGGTTAGTTGGAGCCACAAAACATATATATATATAAATAAGGATATCCAAACAAAGGCAAGAGAATTCTTGTTGGGCAGTGCATTAGTGCTTGGACAGACACACTTATGCCACGTACAGACGATCAGAATTTCCGACAACAAATGTTCGATGTGAGCTTTTTGTCAGAAATTTCGACCATGTATGTTCCATCGGACATTTGCTGTTGGAATTTCTGACAACTGTTTGAGAGCAGGTTCTCAAATTTTCCTCCAAAAAAATTTGTTGTCGGATATACCCAGCATGTGTGCACAATTCCAACGCACAAAAGTCCACACATGTTTGGAATCAAGCAGAAGAGCCACACTGGATATTTAACTTAATTTCTCTCGGCTCTTCATACGTGTTGTACCACACCGCGTTCTTGGCGATCAGAATTTGCAGCAACATTTGTGCGACCATGTGTATGCAAGACAAGACATCCGTCAGAAAAAAATCCACAGTTTGGTTTCGGGGAATGTCCGATCGTCTGTACACGGCATTAGACCGAGTTTTAATGGTTCAAAGAATGTCAGGCAAAATAGTCGGCCCTCACGCATTTTCACTTCATCAAATCTGGCCCTCTTTGAAAAAAGTTTGGACACCCCTGGTGTAACCGACAGCAATTAACATGTACAGATTTGGATACCCGACAGCAAGTGTCTCTAGAAATTCTCTTCTAGTTTTGCCAAGATAGGGCTGTCTACTTTAAAAACAAGCAGTGAAGGTATGATTCTTCAGCTTTAACTTCCAAGATTGTTATTTTATTTATTAATTGTGTATTTGTTTAAATCGCCAAGAACTGACGTTACTCTTTTTCATGATGTCATTTTTACTTTTTTATTGCCCTCCTAAGAGGAAGTGAATCATAACTCTGGATTTGTTAACTATCTCACAGAGGCCATAAGTGTTTCCTGTACAAACAATCGATTTGACAATGTGTTTCTAACATTTGCAGAGAAGTCAAAAACTCAATGCAATGCAGTCTACCTGGTTACTGACAGTTCTTGACAAGATTCTGCGATTTTTGTACTAAGACCCAGAACCACCTAGTAAAGGAATGTAAAATGCAGCCCATCCCAGATAATACCTGTCAAATCTTTTCATGATACCCTTCAAGGACATTTTTTTTAAAACTTTTTTTGTCTTTTTTTTTTTTTTTTACTAATTCTTTTGTCTTTCTTTTTGTAAAAACTTAGTGTCGATTCATACTGAGGCAGCACGACTTGCAGCGCGACTGCCTCAGGCGACCCGGACACGACCGCTGCGGCGACTTGCAAAACGACTTCTCTATAGAAGTCAGTGCAAGTTGCCTCAAGTCACCCCCAAAGTTGTACAGGAACCTTTTTCTATGTCGGAGCAACTTGCATCGCTCCGATTAGAACGGTTCCATTGTACAGAATGGAGCGCTACTTGTCAGGTGGCTAAGTCGCCTGACAAGTCATCCCAGTGTGAACCGACCCTTAGTGTTATACCATTAGTCATCATAGTTTTATAATAAGGGTCACCTGTTCCCATGAACATTTCCAGGATACCTTAGAAGTTAGAACCCAGCAAAAATTCTTCTGGAATATATTCTTGATAAAGTTTATACTAATAATAAGAAAACTGCATTTTATACAGAGTGGTCACAGCTGTATTTTCATATTGGGTTGTTGCTGCAGCGTTCATACACATAAGGCAGATTGTACAATCAGATTGTATAGTGTATGGCCACCCTTTTACAAATAAAAATTACTAGTTGCGCTTTCAGTGCCATTAATTGGTAACGGCACACCAAACACAAAAGCAAACACACATTTTGCCATGCGAAAAAACGAATGGCAAATGCTGCAAAACGCACAATAAAAAGCACGCAACCCACAAAATGCCAACATGTCCCATAAGCCACATATAGCACAGCCCATTTAAATCAATGGGCTGCCCTATGTGTGTCACAGGAAAAACGAGACACAAAACATTCTCTCCCAGTATGCTACATGTGAATGGTGCCTGAAAGTGAAATTGCTGCGATAACACAAGAACAATGAGGCTCTATTAACATCTGTGCGTTTCCTTATATTTTAAAAATGCACTGCACCAAAAATTGCAGTAATAAAATGCACCAAGCTTTGCTCTAAAAAAAGTTCTTAAGCTTCTTTGGGGCGATTGTTGTGTGTAGGGAAGCCCATTCAGGTGGATAGGCTGCCCTATGTGCGATGGGTAAAAATGCTCCAAAACACCTCCCCGCCTTATTTTTAAAAAAATTGCATGTGGGAATGCGAGTTCCTGCTATGAAGAAATGTGATAGGGGCTTGACAGCTGAGTGTTTCTGTCCACTCCCCTCTACGTACTTGTATAAAGATGGCCATACACTATGCAATATGATTGTGTATTTAGTGAGAAGGGTGATCACTGATTGATTGCATTTCATTTAAAAAATGTGCAGCTAGGAGTGGGAGGGTAGATGAAGCAGGGTGTGTGCCAATGACATCAGCTGGTCAACTCCTTCCTGTGTCATAACCTACAGTCTTTAAGGACGTAAGACAGAAGCAATAGATACGTTTTGAATCATGGATGTAGGACAGTAAGGTACGTGTCTGTAGACTTTATGGAAAGCTTTGATATTTTTTCAAAAAAAGTGCATGGATGCTATGTTGGTGCATAGGGGAGCTACTACTTGCTACTGGATAGAGCCAATGCTGATCCTAAGTAAACAGTTAGTAGTGCTAGCTTACTTTAATTATACAGTTATTTTGCTTTAAAATCAATATTCTTATAGTGTTACAGATTTGCATTGTATGAAAAGTTAGCCCTTACTAATTTAAATTCTGGGGGCGTCATTTCTATTGATCTCAGCTGAGTCCTTTTTTTAAATATTTTTATGATGACAAGTGCTAAATGCACTGTTTATCTATGATTGACCTTACTTGCATCATGCTGAAATAAGGCATGTCCTTGCAGGGGGCTGCAGAGGCCATAAAGTAACAGAATGTGCACATGCTATGCACAAAGCCTTGAACTTTAAAATATTCAAGAGAAAGACACAGTAATGTACTACATCTGAGCTGCCCCACGGTTTCTCTTTGAGTAATTGGTATAGATGAATATTGTAACGGCTAATAGAAACATTATTACTAATATTGTTAGATAACATATACAAATGCATTGCATGGCAGGAACAATTTTAGGGAGGAAAGGGCCCTTCGTGGTTTCTTGCATCGGGACCCTGAAGGTTCTAGTTACGCCACTATATCAGGTCATAACTACTTATTACAAGTGGCTTAAGAATCCGGATCCCTTGGGGAGTTTGGACAGAACTGTAAAATCCCAAGTTAATCCAGCATAGCTGAGAAATTCCCATCTACAATCAAATACAACTTTTACCCAATGAACTAATCGGTTGCTTTCTTATAATCATTCACCAAAGCCCAATTAGGCTCCATGCACACTGAAGCTCAAAAAAGCTATTTCTGGACGCCAGATTGCTGGCAGAAAACACTGGTTGAAAAACCTGCTTTTAACAGCGTTTTATACTAGCGTTAATGAGCGTTAATGAGCGTTTTACAGCGTTAGCGTTAATGGGCGTTTTTTATAAAAATACACAGAGGACACTCCAAAAATCCCACAATACATTGAAAAATAGAATGCCGAACACTAACGATTGAGCGTTAATAAACGTTAATGAGCGTTTGTCGTTTTTTGCCGCTGAAAAACGGCACTTTGAACGCGAATTTCTGGCGTTCAGAAAAAAGCCCATAAACTCCACTGCTCATTAAAGCTGAAAAACGTCCATGTGTGCATGGACACATAGGCTAACATAGAGTGGAGTTTATGGGCTTTTACAAAAAACGCCCAAACTCCAATAAACTGCAGTTTATCAGCTTCAGTGTGCATGGAGCCTTAAAGTCACATTACTAGATATGCAGGACGACTTTGTACTAACAATCTCCAGTTCCCTGATCTTACCTACATTACAGTAAGTATGCAGGGTTGCTAAATATGAATGTGCAGCTCAATAGGCGCCAGAGTAAGGTCCTGTACACACAACACAAAAAGGTGCAAGACTTCAGTTGGGCTTTAAACCAGAAAAATGATTAGCGCTACACTGTGAAGATAATTACATTAGCAAAACATACAATTTTTTTAGATATTGGGCCTATTTAATATGAAAATATAATGAGTACAGCATTGGAGCTGTTGGCAAGAGAAACCAATTAGGTTTCACTTTTTTATTGCATTGAAAGATTGAACATCAACGGTTATTGGTCAGCATGGGCAATAACTCCAGTTTTGCACTAATTTGTGCAAAATTGGTTTGTGTATTTTTGTCTTTATTTCTTTTTCTTTCATGTTGAGCTTCCATTGTTTGTCCCTTTGTACTTGAAGTATAGATGGCTTGATTGTTTCTGCTTATAGGAAATGATAGGTAGGGCATCAACTTGTTTAAACATTTACCTCTAGAAGATGTCCCTCTTTTCCGTTAGGAATTGCAAGGTACTAATAAATTATTTAGGATTTTTAGAATACCAACATATAATAATTTTACATTTGTAAAATGATATTATCTTAATTGCAATCACAACAAATTTTAATACACGCTTATAGAGCTGCACGAATAATCGTTAAGAATCGCTATCATGATTTTTTTTTTTTGCGATCTTGATAAAGTATTTCCCTTTTCTTTCTATGCAGAGAATTCTCTCTGCTCTGCTAAAGCCAACAGCCTCAAATGAAAGGGGGGGGAAAAAAGCGGGCAGTCTGCCAAGAGTCACAACATTCTTTAGCAGTGGAACTTAAAGAGGGATTCCGCCAAAAAAAAAAATATTAAAAGCCAGCAGCTATAAATACTACAGCTGCTGACTTTTAATAAATGGACACTCACCTGTCCCGGGTTCCAGCGATGCCGGCAGCCGAGGCCGATCGACCGCTCGGGCCTCGGCTGCTGCCGCCGCCATTCTAGGTGAGGGAATCAGGAAGTGAAGCGAATCGGCTTCACTTCCCGGTTCCCTACTGCGCATGCGCGAGCCGTGCCGCGCAATAGGAAATCTCCGCGCTGTCACTGGGACCCGTGTGTGTCCCAGCAGACAGAGCGGCAGGGCAGGAAATGGCGTAGACTCCCGTGGGAGTCTATGCCCGGAAGTGGGTGAAAATACCTGTCTTTGACCCCCCTCCCCCCTGAAAGGTGTCAATTGTGACACCGGAGGGGGGGAGGTTTAGGGTGGAATCCCGCTTTAAGTATAAACATTGGAACAATTTGTCCTTTAGATCAAAGGAATCAAAGGAATACACTTTGGTGTGTAAATAAGGGAAGTTTAACCACTTGAACACATTTTAAAAAGTTAAAAGTTAAAATATTTTTTTTTTTTTGCTAGAAAATTATTTGGAACAAACCCCCAAACTTTATATATATATATATATATATATATATATATATATTTTTTTTTTTTTTTTTTTTTTTTGTGGAAACCCTAGACAATAAAATGATGGTTGTTGCAATATTTTCTGTCACACTGTATTTGTACAGCAGTCATTTGGGGAAAAATTACACTTTAATGAATTTAAGAAAAAGCAGTAAAGTTAGCCCATTTTTTTTTGTATAATGTGAATTGTATGTGATGTGATTTTATGCCGTGAGAATCGTAAGAGAATCGAGATCTTTTTGTTCTATGCAAAAAAATAGTGATTCTCATTATGGCCAGAATCGTGCAGCTCTACATGTTTATATACAGAAGTTGCTCTAGACGTCATCTACCACAGTTGTTTGCAGTACCTGAAGATAATTGGTTATTGTGCCTAATGCTCTATCCGATGGCCCATAAATCTTTCTGCAAAAAGCCAGCTGTGGAGTTCAGTCTTCAGTCTTGTAACTTTCTCCACTTTGATTTCGTTACACAATGGACAATATAGAGAACAGTTAATATTTGTTCTTTGCTGACTGATAAGAGGATAACTGAGGGCATCCTTTAAAGTTCTGCCTCGGCCTTGGGTTGCATCAGAAGAGCACAAAACTTTCTGTGGAAAGAGGAGTGTTTTATAAGGGTGTATGTCGACATCAATAAACTTTGACATTATACTGCTCTGGCCTCTTGTTGATGAATTTAGCCTTTTTTTATTTTTTATAAAGAAACACAAAATACTTTTCCATCATGACATTTACATGTTTATTAGCTGGTAAAAAATAGAGCTGCAGTAGAACGTAATTCCTTGTTGAACGTAGAAATTGTGTGCTTACAAAGATATATAACTACATAAGACTAACCGCCCAATAATCCTCTCAACTGACAGCATGAAAAATAACACGTCTATATGTCTCCCCTTGCCAAGGCAATCAGATTCTACATTTCATTCTCCTATACAACACCAGAAACACAGGAGGAAGATTTGTTTTTCAAGTGTATGTACATATAAACTGTTCACTTCAAATCCTATGGTCATGGTTCTGCTGTCCACAAAAGGTAGTTTGAGTATCAGGGTCCTAATTCATCGGTCATCTCAAGAGTAATGTCCTGATAGACTATCCAGTCAGTGTTCTGGACATAAGAAAGAAAAAAATCGGGGTGCACAATTAAAACTTTTTTATTTGTCCTCTTGCATCCTCAGTCCATACTTGTTAACTTCCTCAGAGGTAATCTGATGCATATACAGCAACGGAAGACGTGTGTGATTTGATTATGGCATAACTTCTTTTTCACAACAAACTGAAATAGAAGGTAAAGCTAAGTACAAAATGCAAGCACATAAGTCATTAGGTTTGATAGCATGAGTCACCAAATTTAACATTCAAAGTAACAAAGTAGTGTACATTATGGTGAAATTCCATAAAACCAGCCAAAACGGGATTTATTTAAATAAAAATCAATGTATCTATTTTTACGGTATTATTCTAAAAATTTGCTGACCTGAATTTTTAACAGTAATTTGTAAATGTCCCTCTCTGACCATGTGAAGCGTTAGAAAGCCTGAATTTCCAATAATATATGCTTATTCATACGGATGGCTTTCCTGTTCAAACATGCCTTTATTTTTCACCTCATATGCACTTTAAAGGTGTTCTTAGTTTCTACAATAAGATGCATTGTCTGCGTTGAATTCCTACAGACACAGGAGGATAGATAACTCTTTATTTAAGACTATAGTATTTTAGTGATACATTTCATACCTTGGTGCAAGATTTACTTTGGCTAAACCAACTCATAAAATCTTCTTTCTTAGTAATTGATCTTACAGATCCGCAAGTTATCGGTAAGGGACAAACCCTTAAGCACTATGAGTTCAATTATATGCTAAAAGTGTACATTTGCTATCTAACTACTCATCTTAAATGCTATGAAGTAGGAACTATACTTTTCTCAGCCAGTGACAAACATTTAGTTTGCATTTGGGGGAGTAAGGGAGAGTCAATCCATTGGTCAATATATATATATATACTATGGGGTATATTTTAATAATCAGTAACATGTTATGTTTAGGGTTAGTAGAATTACCTTAAGCGGGAGAGATTCACCTACAGTAACTGTTTAGTAAATGTCACAGTCACTACTTTGTAAATATATCCCATCGGTTTTTCATCTCATCGATTCAGTATGTGGATTAAAATGACCATAAAAGAAAATCTCACTCAATCTATGAAATAAAGAAAAGAAACAAAATCCCCTGATGGTGGACTTTTTAGGCCCAGAAATCATTCGGGAAAAATGAATCTAGTTTGAAAAATGTTTATTCAATATAAGTATAAAATATAAAAAACACATAAAAAAGATCCAATAGAACAAATTTACAGTGCTGTCATCACAAACTAGTACAAGTAGTATCCAGTAATTCTTGCCCCGAAGCGTTTCGGAACACATGTGTATATCTCCTTCCTCAGGGGTATAATTAAGCGAGAATACTAAGTGTTCTAAAATGAAATATTTGAAAGAAATAAGTATACACATATAAATAAATATACAGAGACAACCGCCTAAAAAAGGTGGAAAGAATCATTTACATATATATTGGGATGACAACCCTTTCAGACCATGTAGATTAAAAATATATGAATGCAAAAAGATGTTCCCGATTTGCTTGAGCCGGAGATCCAACACAGGTGGCGTGCCTCAAAAAGGGGGATGCCTAGCCTGAAAAGCTAACCCAACTCCCTCACACACAAACCAGACCCGGAGGGGGGAGGCCAGGGGACCCGCTGGGGCCAAAAAGGAAAAAGACCCTGAAATCATGAAATAGAGTAAATGAGTACATACATTTAATTTTAGTTTTAATTTACTTTAATTTTTAATATCTAACAGAGTAAAAAAGTAGAAAATTGTATTTAATTCATGTACAAACGTTTGAAAAACTTCTGAAATAAAAAGAATCTATGAAATAAATGTCACCTTTTGCATAATTTGTTGAATGATCAGACCAATGATGTGTTTTGTTCCAGAATCCAAATCTTCATTAAAATTTTAGAAAGATTTCTACCGTATTGTAAAACTGCCATAAACACATGTTAAATGTAAAATGTAGCAAATACCGTTTACATTTCTTAAGAAAAGCAGACAATGGCATCATGTATGTGACAAGCCCAATCGAAGGTCAATGCCAAACTGGACCTTGGATAAATTCTAGTAGAAAAGCTTTACTGTATCCAAAAATGTGAACATGGAAGATTTCCATTCATTTTTGTCATTTAATTTCCTCTCGTTGAATTTTACTTAACGTGTCATTATTTATAAAAAAAAACAACTGATTGACAAATTACTGTCTAATAGCACAATGTTGGTCTAGATTTGTGTGAAAGCTTAGCTAAAAAAATACTGCACTAACAAATTAGTACCATGTTGTTCAATTAAATCATCCTATTATCCTTTCTGGAATTGCTTAGCACTTGTTTTACCCCTGAATAATACACAGCTGCATCATTGCATTCCACTGAGATAGTAAAAGAATCCAGCGGCAGCCCCAGGGATGGAAGACTTCATAGTGTCTTTGGAAATAAGAACAAAATTACAAAAACAACAACAAGAAAAATTAAGCACTGTTGCTGCAAATGAACAGTTAAAAAAAAAGAAGAGAAAAGAGATGAAAGATAATGCATTTATTTGTCAAGCTCTTAAATTTAACAGCAATGGTGAATTAAATGTTACAATTGTTGTATTAGTGCATATTGCATAGTATATCAGCTTATTGCGTCTCTGTTTTATTGGTTCTAATATATTCTTATGTCTAGTTCTTGGTAGGATTGTGCTACACCCATTTTAAAGTTAAAGCTCAACTATGGGCAAATAAATAAATACTCATTACAGTGGAGCTACTCTCGCACTGCAAGGGTTAATTCCTTGTTTATGCCTAGGGGGAAACTAAAAGGAGATTTGCTTAACTGATCCTCTGCTCCTTCCCGTAGCTAGACTGGTCCCTGCAGTGTCCGTACCCCAACATTCCACTGGTCTAGGCTACTGACGTCATCAACACCAGAACAGAGTCCATTGACCTGCTCTGGATGTGAAGACGAAAAGGGACAGTCCACCGCTGGATCATGAGATAGTGACACTGCCAAGGAAACAGAGGATCAGGTAAGTAGGACTGTTTCTCCTCTCCCTTAGATAAAACAAGCAAATAACCATTACAGTGTGTGCACAGCATGACTGCTAGGGATACATTTTTAATTGTCTGGCATTGGGCTTTAAAGCTCCAGGATCACAAAACAACTGAATGATCAGGTTCCCTCCCGCTTTAACGAAACTCTGTTCTTATTTTATTTAAAGCCCTTGCACTTGTCTTTAACAGTCCAGTCAGGTGACCATGGTTGTTCTTTCACGCTCCTACTCTACTCAGCACAACGTCATAGGATGAATTGTTTTAAGTCCAAGATAAGAACTGGGATGAAGGTCTAGACCAGGGATATACAATTGGCGGACCTCCAGCTGTTGCGAAACTACAAGTCCCATCATGCCTCTGCCTTTTGGTGTCATGCTTATGGCTGTCAGAGTCTTGCTATGCCTCATGGGACTTGTATTTCTGCAACAGCTGGAGGTTCGCTAATTGCAAATCTCTGGTCTAGACTAATTGCAGTAACTCAAGAAGTGTGCATAGGATACAGAGCAGCTCACAAATTTCTGACAGGGTCAACAGATATTATTTTGACCTATCAAACAGAAAAGAACAAAAGGCTTTACTTGATTTATTTAAAGTGATTGTAAAGGTTATTTTAAAAAAAAAACATACATGTTATATTTACCTGCTCTGTGCAATTGTTTTGCACAGAGTAGCCTCCATCCTCTTCTTTTTGAGTCCTCTGTTGGCAGTCCTGGCTCCTCCCCCCTACTGGGAGCCCCTAATATCAAGCCTCCCGAGCCTCGCTCCTGTGAATAGACATTGTCCATTCACACACAGAGCGGGGCTCAGCCCTGCCTTCACTCTCTTCTCATTGGCTCACTGGCTGTGATTGAGCGCAGCAAGAGCTAGTGACTCTTGCTGCTGTGTGAGCCAATTAGGAGAGAGACCTGGGAGGACCGCTGCTCTTGTGCATATCGCTGATTCGAGTTGGGGGTCAGGTAAGTATAAGGAGGGGCTGGGCTGCACCCAGAATGTTTTTTACCTTATTGAATAGAACCCCTTTAACAGTCCAAAGGGGAGCCAGTAAAGTTAATTGTTAGGGTTTACATAGGACAGACCTTTGTATACTGGTAGGGTACATTTCGCACTAAAACAATAATTTGTATTGACAGAGTCAGTTTAAAATGTACCGCTCTCTTGTTTCCAATAATGAGAAAAAATATTTCCGTGGTAAGGTTCCATTGCTAAATGTTTACCACAATTCAACATAGACCAAAAATCACAGACATATAGTGAAGAAATATGAACACATTTTAAATCATAGGGTATGTTTCTTAGTATGTAATAATCCCTACTTTCAAAGGAAAAGAAGCATTTTCTTTTTCTTCTTCAGTTTTATCTCCCATAAGAATTATCTTGTAATGAATAATGACAATGGGTATGCTATACACGTATGCTGGATTAAAATTGCTGCTTTAAATCAATTAAATCTTTAACATTCCATAGAGCACAGGTTTCAGGAAATGCCTGTTTTAGCCATCATATCGGTATTCTGATAGAGTCCAGATATATGTGAGTTTTGTGACTTATCCCACACAACACTCCCTTTATGTTTTCAGGAATCAGGGCACCCCCGTAAAAGTACAAGCTAAGAAAAACATATCACATATTAGATTGCAAGCACAGCACTAGTTCAGTCTGTCTGGTATCTTCATTTCCTCTTGCGGAGGATGCAACCAGGTACTTGCATTACAAGCAAACAGAATTTTGCTGACCTGGAATATTCATTAGGGCACAATGTTAGGAGCTGACCTGTTGTTTATTATCCCTGTGTGGAAGATTCTGTGGGCGCTATAATTGACAAGACAATTTGTTCATCAAGGGGCAAACTCTGGGGCTGTTTTCTTGATCCTGCCATTGATCTAAAACCAATATTCAATATGGTGGCTAAGCTTTTTTACAAGCCAGAGAATTAAGCTGGACATACACTAGTAGGATTTTGTTCAGAATTTTTAATTTTAAGAATGTTTGTTCAATTTCAAATTATTAGTGGGGTAAAGTCAATGTTTGTTTTTGATCAAAGTGACAAGAATATTCCAAGGGGCAGGATGGAAAAAAAATTCTCGAACAAACTTCTAACAGTGTATGGGGTTCTTGCTGGAGAAATTTAATTTATTTTTAAAGTCAGATGTTAAACGCAAACAAAATTTTGAGGTATTTTTGGAAGAAATTTGTCAATTTGTATGGCCATCTTTAGTAGGTAGTAAATCCAAGATCTAGATCCATGATCTAGATGCCAACTCTAGATATCAACCCTAAAGCCAGCACCTTTAAAGTAGATCTAACTTACGCTTAAATATGTTTATGCAATTAGAAAATATGTTTTTGATCTTTTTAAATCTGCACCTTACACTAACAGCATGCATTAAAAGAATACTTAGGCCATACACGGTTCAAATCTCAGCCCGTTCAGCAGGAACTGGCTGAGATTCAAACTGTGTATGGGCAGGCTGAATGTACCATGTTGATTGATCAATCAACTTGGGTACAACCAGCAGGGATGTGCTGTGAGGTCAGTGGCTGGTGAGGCACTGGCTAATATCAGAGCCAGATACACACAGGTTACATACGCTGCGAACGTTAGAGCGAGAGCAATAATTCTAGCACTAGACCTCCTCTGTATCTCTAAACATGTAACCTGTAAAAAAAAATGTAAGCATTGCCTATGAAGATTTTTAGGTACTGAAGTTTGGCGCCCTTCCATGAGTGTGTGCAATTTTAAAGCGTGACATGTTAGGTATCTATATACTTGGCGTAACATCATCTCACATTATACAAAAAATCGGGCTAAGTTTTTTTTTTATATTCACAAAATATTTTGTTTCCCAAAAAGATACGTTTGAAAAATTACTGTTAGTTGCAACGACCACCATTTTATTCCTTAGGGTGTCTGCTAAAACTATATATATATATATATATATATATATATATATATATATATATAATGTTTGGGGGTTCTGAGTAAGAGTAAGAGAGAAGTGTCCGAATTGGCCTGGGTTGCAAGTGGTTAATTACCATAAGTAAATAATATACAAATAATTATTATATATTGTTTTTAAGGTAATTTACTATATTTTCAAAAACTGTACTCAGGCAGGTGGCTTAATGGACAAATTACTGAATTTATAAGTTATAACTTCAAACCATAATAAATTATGTTATAACACATCACATAATAGTATATGATTTCGCTTATAACATTAAAACAGTACCTTTTCAACAGGCATCAGATTCTCATTCACCCTAACTGTGTGAGAAAAACATAGGATTTGGGGTAAATCTTAAACCCATAAACCCATGCTTTTTCCTTCTAGTTAAGAGGGCTGGGCTGGAAGGGAGCATGCGTCTTTTAGACACATGCCCCCTTCTATGACACTGCAGTAAAAGGACAGCCTCCACTGCAGCATTTTTATTGGACAGCTTGTTCCAATGGTGCTTTACCATTGGTCCAAGGCTCCAAGCTGACCATTAAGCTTGGTGCTTCTGACAAGAAGTGAGAGGTACTGTGAGCTCATCCTCTCAGTCTGCTGCAAACAGAGTTTTAACTTGCCGCTCTGTATGTAGCATCTGACAGGCTGCCCAAGAAGCCCCGTATCTCCAGAACTATAGGCTACAGGTGGCAGGAGCCCCAAATTTTGACCAGTGGTGGGGTAGGACTTCCACTTACCTCCCTCCAAATTCCCCCCCCCCCCAGGTCCTCCAGGTTGCCGAGCTACGACCCTAAAAACTCAATCGTTTTTATTTTGTTTTTATTATGTTCATGGCAGGTGAGGCTCTGCCTCACCTGCCTCCCCTCTGTTTACTTGTGATTATTGCTAGTGGCTTCTATAGCCGCTAGCAATAATCACTGTCTTCTCCCAGTAGGGACAGCATGCTCTCATGACGGAGACTACAAGTGGCTGTGCTGACACATTGCACAAAATCTATCAGCTGTAGTATGCAACAATATTGGAGTAAGTGTATGTAGAAAGGAAGTGGATGAAAAGTGGATGAAAAGGGAGCGTTCAACAACAGTTCTGAATTTCCAAAGCCATGACTTCAGCAGCAGACTTCCAGCTGCAGCACTGTCTGAATATTTTAAAAATGACTGTATCTAATAAGATGAGGTCACAGTTTGGCCATCAATTTTTCACCCGGCTCAGCCAATTTTTCATCGACTTTTGTTGGCCCGTGTGGTACCAACGCCCCGCCCCCACCCACGGCACAAATTTTGCCCAAAACAGCAAGAATCAGCAGAAATTTGAGCCATGTATGGCTAGCTTTAATCCATCCCTTGAAAAAAACTTTGCTGGCCTGCACCTTTACTAATTACTAAATCACCTGCTCAATTTTAATGCAATAGAATTTACTGTCCTAGAACTATTGTGTGGTCCATGGGTCAGAGAGGGATGTTGCCACTGGAGGCTCCCCAGTCAATTGAGGATTGATTCTCTGTAACAAAATAATTTAGTTGCAAGATGTGGCTTCTATGTGTAGGAAGATGTTGTGTTTTACTATACTTTGATTTGAAATTATTTGTGAAAAATTCACACAGTAACTACCTAGTAGATTTTCTTATCTTTACTGATTTAATCTCCATCAGCATGCCCAGCTATGAGAACAAAACCAGGAGAAGGATCCAACTTTTTTGTCACAAAGAGCTGAAGGAAATAGGTGACCCTCTGCATAACTAAATGGAAGAATCCAGAAATAATAAAAGAGATTTTAATAATGGAGATCATTTTTACCGCAGCCAAACCTTTTTCTTTCAGAATTTATATTGAGCATTATAGATACTGGTTTATCTCTGGCCAGTGTTCAGTAACTCACTTTTTTACTCACCTACTTAGTAACCTCAAAGTTATCAAGGTATCGTATGTGTATACATGTCTGGTTTGAAAGCCAAAAGAAATCAGCAAGAGTAAATGAGAAAACAAGATGTATATAAAGTGGCAATTTTACTACAGTAATACGAGTTATGTGAGATTTGCTTCTAGACTGCAATAAAACAGATGTATTGCTAACTCCAAGGTGGAAGGTAAAAACTTTATCCTGAAGGTAGAAGTAGAGAGAGAGAGAGAGAGAGAAAAGGAACTACACAGGAAATACTCCCCCTCTGCACACAGCATAGAAAGCCCTCGGGTCGCATCTTATTATTGTAGAGCCAGAAAACTTAGCAATATAAATGTTGTTTTCTCATTCCTCTTTCTTATTACGTGTTTAGTATGAAGTTTGAGTTACACTAGAGGGAATAGAATTGCAGTGCAGAATATCCAGTGTTTAAAGAAGCAGTCCTTATATATTTGGGTGTGCAAATTAGCCCAAATATGCCAGACCTCGAGTGTTATTTAATACCTTGATGGAAAAAGCAGAGCCTTATAGTATAATTGTCGGTAACCTATCAACCATGAGCTTCATGTGGATTACCTTGAGTAGATCTGTGTTTGTACATTACTATACTTAGAGATCTACTATTATATATATTTTTTTATTTTCTGTCCTCCATGGGACAAAGTACATGCAGTACATTATCCCATGTTTCTAAGTGCTTTCTAATCATAGTTATGTGGTTTGACCTGCCCCCTCCTTTATTGCCACATCAGATCCAACAACAGTTATATAGGAGACAGAGATCAAAGCTGCATCTTGTCTCGGCTATGAGCACTTTCCCGAGACAAGCAATGGCAAGAGGAATGCAGAGGTTGACATGTCCCTCCTCCTTCTGTATTCCTCTTGCCATTGCTTGTCTTGGGAAAGTGCACATAGCCAAGACATGCTTCAGCTATGAATTGGCCATCTCCTTCATAGCTGTTGTTAGATTGGCAGTAGTAGGAGGTGAAGTATATTATACCATTGAAAGGGTTTGTTACATCTGCTTGAAAAGTTCAAAAATATACCTGTTGATCTTGCCATACATTTTGTGAACTGATAACTTTATATGATGGCTTTTATCAATAACATTTTTTCAAAGTTATTATTCCTATGCAGGCATACCCCACTTTTAAGTACACAATGGGGTTTATTTACTAAAGCTGGAAAGTGCAAAATCAGGCTCACTTCTTCATAGAAACCAATGAGCTTCCAGGTTTTATTACCAAAGCTTAATTGAACAAGCTGGGGTTAGAAGCTCATTGGTTTCTATGCAGAAGTGAGCCTGATTTTGCACTTTCCAGCTTTAGTAAATAAACCCCATTGTGTACTTAAAAGTGGGGTATGCCTGTACAGTATTTATATAGTGTCAACATTTTGAGCAGCACTTTACAATATGAAGAGAGACAGTACAGTTACAATACAATTGAAGACAAGAAAGTTAGGAGGGCGCTAGGAGAGCTTGCATTCTAAAAAGGGGAGACAAGTGATACCAAGGGTAATAGTTGGAGGTGGGATTGGCTTACCTGAAGTAATACATTTTTAGGAATCTTCTATAGGCTTCCCTGAAGTGATAGGCTTTTTTAGGAATATCCTAAAGGCGGACAGAGATAGGAGGAGATAGACATACAGGTTGAGGTATAGTGTTCAGAGGATGTTATGGGCTCCACAGAAGTTCTGGAGGCAAGCATGGAAGGAGATGAAGAGGGAGCTAGAGAGCAGGATGTCTTCAGAAGAGTGAAGAGGACACTGTGGGAGGAAATGCAGACAGTACAGTAACCCACAGAAATAAATCTGTGGTCTTAAGTTGTGAAAAGCAAAATCCCATAGGGGGTAAGCTATGTTTTTACCAACCTCCTTCCTCCGTTAAGCTGCAAAGGCTTGCAGCACAGCAAATCCAATGTCACATTCCTCGGGCAGTACTTCTGCCTAACACAACAAATTCAAATGAATGAAGCTGCAAATTAATGCCTAGGTTTGCTTTTGAGGTGCAATATTGTGTTTGAAAAAGCCCATATGGCTGTCAAAAAGAAAAAAAAAACAGACATTCAGGAGGCAAAATCATTGCCTCCTAAATGCCTGTTAGCTGCACCTGTGAAAAGCGAACTCCGGAGGATTGATCTTCAAAGAGCAACACAGGTGTAAATCAGACCCTATTTAATTTGTTTTATTAAATAAGGCTATTATATAATAAGGCTTATTGGAAAATGTCAAGGATCAATTGAGTACAACCATATAGAAAAAACATCCATAAAACCTTAATGCACTAATACTGCTGAAAGCTGACTGCCAAATGTTTATCAGATAAACGCACTACTGTTTTCACTGTGGTTTTAAATAAGCCCCAGTAGGGTCGTTTATTACATCGTGAAATAGGCTCAGTGTGCTTTTCTGTACAACATAGTTTTCAAATTATACCTAGTACAAAGTCAAGCTTGCACAATTCTTAATTGTATCCATCTAGTGCAAAACGTACACACCTACCTCCCAGCTATAGGAAGTCTGCTAGAAGAAAGAGGAATGTTGTGTTTTTATGTCATGCACAAAAGTGCAGTTTTGTGACCAATACTAAGCCTTCCTAAATCCTAATTCAAAAATAATCTTATTTTACCACCCCACCATTTAATAGGTTAACGTTTACTGTCTTCCTCCTAACCTACCCAGTCTTCATAAGAATGTGGGATTGTGTTTATGACAGCTTTGACTGTCGTAAAGTTGAAAAACAAATTGCATTACACTAGTTAAAGAGCAACTAGAATTGAACATATATGTTTTTACCATTCACTGGTGCATGTGAAAGTTGCAAAAGCAATTGCAAGTACAGAATAGAACTATTAAAGATGTCTTAAAATCAATGGAAATGTTTTTTTCAGACAATGCATGGGAGCAGTGCTAACCAATATCATCACATCCACCACTTCTCTAGTGTCTTTGTATGTAAATGAAGGAGAGAAAAATCTCATATAAGCTTTAACATGTTAATATAATTCCAAAAGTCACTTTTACTATGTTCAAATCTCCAGCATATCTGGTTATTCTGCCATAAAAGTTTTTGCTTGCCACTTTCTGTTACAGGATGATAACTGTGTCAGGGAGCTGCTGCTGCTGCAGGGGAGAGGAGGGAGCACCAACAATGGCTTGGCCATTGGAGCCTATATGCAACTAATTGTGTTAGCTCCCAGAATTCACAGTCATTGTCAAGTACCCCCTTATACAGGGGAGCAGGACTGGAGCAGATTAAAAATAAATACACAGATCTTTTTTTTCTGGATAGGTAGAAGGAGTGTGGAGGAAACATTTTTAAGATTAGACTTTTTTTGCACTATAACCTCACACTTCATCCTTGTTTGCAATATACAGTATGTTACTATATTGTTGTATGCAGGATGCTATTATATAGATCAGTGATACTCAACCAGGGTTCCGTGGAACCCTAGGGTTCCTCCAAAGGTTGCTAGGGGTTCCTTCAGCATTGGGCAATTTCTGCCTCTCAGATAAGTTCCCACTCACACCATTGATCTTTTTAGCTATCTGTAAGTAGGTTATGCTTCCAATGAACACAAGTGTAAGGACCATTCTTCCCACTGACCATCACACTAATGTATCACGAGTTGTAGACTTCAAATCTTTAGCAGGGGTTTCCCGAGACCGGAGAACTATTTCAAGGGTTCCTCTGTGTTGAAAAGGTTGAGAAAGGCTGATATAGATAAAGAGAAAACAGCTGAATGTCCATCATGGGAGGCCCAGTTCAGCAATAACTTAATTTCGTCTCAGTGTAGCCTAAGTTCAACTTGCAACCCCCTGTCTGAAACCTCGTTATTTGGCAGAATATATTTTATTATCTTTGTGTCTGAGTCTGCAAGTCACATTTCTCCTATAGGGAACAGAGAGGGAATTTGTGTTTTTTCAGGTGCTCAGACGCCTATGCCCTTCACTTAACCCTGCCATAACTAATAAACAAAGAAAAGAAAATCAAACTCTTCTGCCATTAAACAAAATTCTGCTTTTCAATTCTTCACACACTTTCTTTTGTAAAATCAGTTATATATGTAATTTAATACAAGCATCCAGAGGTGCAATGTATGGGTAGAAAACCAAAGTCGCTGTGCAGTTAGAGACAAGTGAAAACAGTTGGAGAAAGGAAAGTTTCAACTTTTTGGCTGCATTTCAACCAGTGATCCCATTACTGCTCACTTCTTGTGATTAACCAAGGCCAAGAGTTAGATATAAAACATTTGTCCAAGCATATGCAAAAATATTTAAGGAGTGAATCCACCTAAAACTGATATTTCTGCTAGTTGCTAGTGAGCTAAAAAGCCCAGAGCTGAGTCTTCTTGCATTTGTTTCTCTGTCTTTTTAACAATGATGGTCCTCACAAGGGGAATCTATTTCTATTCTTGGGAACTCTACTTAGATCCTTCCACTGGACATTTATAGAGGTAGTGAGGTAGGTATTCAGGTCACCTGATCCATTACTCATTGGAAGTGGGTGCAGAAGGCAAAGTGATTTCGCTGTCTAACTTTAACTCTTCACCTCCTTCTGCTAGTTCACCAGTCCTGTGGTCTTCTTGTGGTTCTCAGGCTTTTCTGTCTGGAAGGCAGTGATTTTTCTTATTCATTTATGGTTCTGATACTTAACACATCAAATGGGGCTAAATAGTGATTGGATGAGAACAGAAGAAACAAAACACCATATTATCAGTTCATTGTTCATTTCATCAGTTCAAATGTCATTAAACTTTTATTCATGACCATGGACCTCGTTTTCGGGGCTGAAAAACCCTAATTAATCAGCGCTGAGATTTTCGTTGCTGAGGGTCCTGATATGGAACCTATAAAAATCTCTCTAAAAATAACTTAAATTTTGAGTATATAGATCAATATCTGTGTGATGGTGTTAGTGGTCTTTTCAAACGAATATCCTAAATTGAGAGTATATAGCGCTTAATATCTGTGTAATGGTGTTAGTGGTCTTTCCAAAAGGATATCTTAAACTGAGAGTGCACAGGGCTCAATGTCTGTGTGATGGTGTTATTGGTCTTTGCTAAAAAAAATCCTAAACTGGGAGTGTACAGGGCTCAATGTCTGTGTGATGGTGTTACTGGTCTTTCCAAAAGAATAACCTAAACTGGTAATATACAGAGCTTAATGTCTGTGTGATGGTGGTACTGGTCTTTCCAAAAGAATATTCTAAATTGGGAATATACAGGGCTCAATGTTTGTGTGATGGTGTTACTGGTCTTTCCAAAAGAATATCCTAAACTGATAGTATACAGGGTTCAATGGTTTGTGTGATGGTGATATTTTGATATGGTTCATACACCGAACCTCAGCAACCCAATCTCAGCCCTGATGAAGGGGGGAGTTTCACCCCTGAAACACACTGGTGTTGCATATCGTCACACGTGACATCTTATTTTGGCACATTGCCTGTCTAATAAGTAATTATGTTGAAGCACATACTGTATAATTTATTGAGAACACAGTAGAAGGTATAACTGCCTATCTTCATTATTCTTTTGCATCTCCAATGCATCAAATATTGAATTTTATGTACCGTTGGAGCAGATTTCCAGAATTTGCATGAAAAAATGTAATGTTATGATTTTTTTATTTTATTTTACAGTTGCTGTACTAATCACATCTTTTATTCTGTAGCAGGGGTCTCAAACTAGCAGCCCTCTCCAGCTGTTGTGGAAGTACAAGTCCCATGAGGCTGACAGTTACAAAGCATGACTCTCAAAGGCAGAGACATGATGGGACTTGTAGTTTCACAACAGCTGAAGGGCCGACAGTTTGAGACCCCTGTTCTAAAGCCTTTAATATGAGCTGTTATTTGGTTAATCCAGTAAAGCAGGTTTCCATTGGGGCATTTACGACAGTTTATCTGGCTCATTACATTTACAATAATACAGGTCCCAGCTTATTTTATTCAGCAACGCTGTTTGGTCTTCCTGATTCCCATAGTAAACAGCAGGGCATCATTCTAGTGACTTTGAAATATTAACTTGACACACATGCTATTGCTTGGCAGGTGGAATTGCATGCTTTCAACTAATAATAGTATACCTGAGAATATAGCAAATATGTTAGAAAGACATTGCATGTCTCTTTAGTAAAACAATCTGCAGTCCTCCACAGTAATATAAGGAAGTCATCAGACAAAGATAAGTAAATGTTCACACTGAAACTACACCTACACATCATCCCCTGTGCTTTATTCCTTACAAAGCTGTGGGAATTTTTTTTTTTTTTACTGCTTCCCCAAGAATAAAATGCCTAGAAGAACACGTAGGTAGAGCGACAGTCAGGGCTTTATTACTGCTCGTTCTACATAGTAATTTTAATGTCAGGCCAAAAAAAAAAAAAAAGTGGGTGGTTTGAAGACGATTTCAGTAAAACTATGTTGTACCAAGCTGGGAAAACAAGTTTGTGAGACTGTCAACGGTAGTTTCACACAACCAGATATTCCGCAGAATTGAGGAAGTTATAATTCACAAGTAAAGCAACCTAAATAAGGCTTCTATATCTTTTTTCGTTTTTTTTTTTTTTTTGGTCAAGTTCAAAAACAAAGACTGAAATAAGCCACGGGAAATTTAGATTTGTGTAGAGACTAGTTCTCCTTGCTTGACAATGATGAAGAAGACAGTCACACTCCTACTGCACAATGCTAATAAACCAAGCAAATGCAAGGCCAGTAGATGTTTCTGTTAGATTGTCCCACATTAAATAAAACAGCCATTGATACAACAACTTAAGCCCCATACACACGATCAGAAATTCTGTCAGCAAAAGTCGGATTTGAGCTTTTGGTCAGAAATTCCAAACGTGTGTATGCTCCATCGGACTTTTGCTGGCCAAATTCTCACCAGGAAAAGATTGAGAGCAGGTTCTCTATTTTTAAGTTGGAGAAAGTTTCAGTCGTAAATTTCAATCGTCTGTACAAGTTCCGACGTGCAAAATTTCTACGCATGCTCAGAAACAATTTGACGCATGCTCGGAAGCATTGAACTTAATTTTCTCAGCTCGTCATAGTGTTGTACGTCACCGCGTTCTTGACGGTCGAAAGTTCAGAGAACTTTTGCGTGACCGCGTGTATGCAAGCCAAGCTTGAGCGGAATTCCGTCGGAAAAACCATCCAAGTTTTTTCCGACGGAAAATCCGCACGTGTGTAGGGGGCATAACTGTATGTAAAAACGGATATATAAGGTTTGGAGCCAAGAGCCTTTCCATTTTGAAAAGTCATATTCATCAAGTAGTTTCCTCAATATAGGCTTAGCAAACACAGTGGGATCGATTTATTAAACAATCAGAGAATGGTCCTAAGCATGAATAATATGAACTTCTGTTTCCAGTAATCGTACAATCATGCACAAGCATCTTTTGGTGGTTTAATTTTTTTTTTTAACTTAACTTCCCTTGCGCATGTTTGGGTAATTAACCACTTGCCTATTGGGCACTTTTAGCCCTTCCTGCCCAGGCCAATTTTCAACTTTCAGCACCATCACACTTTGAATGACAATTGCGTGGTCATGCCACACTGCACCCATATAAAAAAAATATATATATATAATTTTTTTTGCACAAATAGAGCTTTCTTTTGTTGGTATTTAATCACCAAGTTTTTTATTTTTTGCTACACAAACTGATAATAGGCAACAGATCATCCTGGAGCCATCCCAGCCTGAGAATGGACAATAAAAGCAACACAGTGATGAGCTCATTTCTCTGTCACTCTGCTTTCTCCTACTTTCAGCATGCTCCTTGTCAGCACATAAGTCAATTGGCTCCTTGTACTTGCTTTCTCTACAGGGACTGCAGGTCACGTAAGGTACTTACACTGCTTGCTTTAATTTAATGATGAATTATTGATCACGGAGCTGCATTCATTTGTGACTGTTCCATCTGCCTAGGGTTCAGCTTTCACTTTTTACGTCTTCCTCTAGAAATATTGTGGTTCTGGCTTCCAGCAGACATAATGCCAATGGCTATATTTCACGGTAGTCATCGTTTTTTCAGGCAGTGAAGACCACATCTTACTCAGCACAATTTTGCTGCTTGTTGCCAATGTTGTGGTGACTGAAACTTGAAAACGGTGAACTATGGAGCAGATTTAACATAGGATTTAGGTACATTCATCAACGATGCTGGCATGCTATTGCTCAGTATTATGAAAGGATGTGCCAAATATGTATGTTAGGATATATGTACATGTTGCTTTTTTTTGTCTGTGCTACTTGTGCATATAGTATTAATTGACTGGTGAGATCACAGTAAGAATTAGAATCCATGGCCTATGGCCAGATTTATGCTGGTGATACATTAAACTTGAACTCCGGGCAAGCAGAAGAAATACAAATATTTTATCTTTTACTTGGCAGGGATTTGTATTTCTGTCCATTTATCCCTAAGATTTAAACAGCACCGCCACACAGAATAGCCAGCCTGGGCATGTTACTTTTCTCTAATGCAGTTAAAGTGAAACTAAACCCAAAAACAAAAATTGAATATATTGTTATTGCTTATCAAGCTTTGAAGGTTGTGGTTGCATTTGTTTTCTGTTATTTAGAGCTTTGATTCTTTTATTTTAAGCTGATTGGCCAGTAACACCTTCAGTCTTAAGGTGGCTACACTTACTCCTCCACTGTATCTGTGGAGGAGCAACATAGCCACAATTGGACAACAGCATTGTAAATCAGTGGACTGGGTGGTGTTAGGTGGACTGCATTGGAACAGACAGCTGCCAGAGGGCTTTACCACTTTACCATTCTAACAACTGTCCATTCCAAAGTGCGGTAGGGGGCAGTGTGTTTTTTTGTTTTTTTTGTGTGTTTCTTCTTCCTTTTGCTTTTGTACAAACTTTATTTGAAGCGTACAAAGGTACACTTCATTCATAACACTGTACAGCAGAGCGATGCATTGTGCTGCTGTTTAGTGCCAAGCGGTCCTGTACAGTGGAAAGTCTACAAGTAGGGGTGCCGGAGTTAGTAGAATCAAAGCATCATTTATTAAAACGTAGCACACTTGCATGTAAAAATCACTTGGTCCAACCAGGGATGGATCATCACATAGCATAGGTTCATAGTAGCAGAGCCAATCATGCAGTGGCCAAGTATGAATCATCACACAGAATAAGTGTGTATGAGCAAAGCCGATCAGGCAGCAACAAAGTGTGTAGCAATATTGATGGGGAGCCCAGAAGAGCGGGCGGACTGACAGCATCTACAGCCGCAAGTAGGAGTGGGCGTCTATAAAGATCTCAAGATGATGTCAAGTATGGGCCCGCGCTACACGTTTTAGAGCTCCCACCTACTTGACTGATAGTGGGGAGTGGTATTACAAGACACAATGTAGACACACATTGTGCCTGTATTCCATAGCCTGTTCATCCTGAGGCAAGATGAAGGCTGTACTTGAGCAAGGGGCATGTTCAGGAGGCCGTTTTTGATTGGGAGGTGGTGTGTGCTAGAGACAGACTATGATTTATGAAGGGTTGCAGTGGCTGAACAGACTACTCAATACAGACCTGCTGTCTGTCTGCACAGTGTTCTGTACCTCTGAATGGCCAGCCAAAGGATGAAAAGTGACTATGCAAGAACAGATCAGCTTTTATGCTTTGTGTGGTCAGTCTAGGACAGGGGTCTTCAAACTTCAAAGAAAAGAGCCAGTTTACTGTCCTTCAGGATTTAGGGGGGCCAGACTGTGGACAGCCTGAATAGAAAATTTTCCAGGCGTCAATGAGAGTAAAGAAGTGCACCCCATCTTTAATATCAAGGGAAGGAATAGTGCCCCATTGTTGGTGCCAGTGGCATGAATTATGCCCCATGTTTGGTGTCAGAGGGCAGTATAGTGTCTCATATCAGTGGAATGAATAGTGCCCCAAGGGCCAGATAAAGGCAAGCAGAGGGCTGCATCTGGCCCCTGGGAGACAGTTTAGAGACCCCT
This sequence comes from Lithobates pipiens, assembly GCF_037356315.1. NCBI lineage: Eukaryota > Metazoa > Chordata > Amphibia > Anura > Ranidae > Lithobates > Lithobates pipiens. The sequence goes on from NW_027507764.1 coordinate 198,224,284, forward strand.
GGTCTAGAAGGAATAAAGGTGACTGGCAGGCTCAACCAAATACTTAAGATGGAAAAAGTACATTAAATTAATAGAGACTATGATTTATAAAATACACATATGTCTACACTCACATTGTTTTAGTAAGTCTGTTTTCAATAGAACAAGCTGTCCTTTAAATGTAGCAGTTAGAGGGATGTGACAAACATTTACCACAGACAGAGGTGCTTACAATGGACAGCTTTTATTTTTTAATGTAAAACCTTTATCCCTAAAGGAAAAAACAGCGTGCTATAACTGTTTAAAGTAAACTTATGCACTGCTATGTACATTTAAATAATAAAAATGTGCATATTAAAGTGTATAAAATGTATATATGATGTCATTAAATATCTCTAATCAAATAAAAAGGTCTTAGAATATAAATAAAGAATAGCTGTGAACAGTGAACTCCAACACTAATCAAGGTAAATATAAAGGTGTATAATAGTGCACTTGTTCTATGTATTATAGTCACTAATTAATAAAAGAACGGCGTACTAACAAATATAACAGTTTATGGTGATATGTACAATAAATCATAAAGCATTGATAAAAAACATTAGCAAAGCACAACAAAAAAAAAAAACACGTGATAAAAACAAATCAGTCCAATATCGTGATTACATAAATGGTGGTCTTAAATGTCCAAAAAATGAACAAAAAAGGGGATAAACTGTCCAGTGAGATAAAATTGTATCCACCGCCACCAACAAGTGAAATGGCCACTCACCTCAGGGACTGACCATAAGTTCAAACAAAGCTGTAAGAGATCCACAGGATGTCTGCTATGGCTCCACACTTGTTGTCACCACAGACTGCTCGGCTATTCACCTGCTCAAAGATCACGGTCCACAACCACTCAGAAAGTGTAAAAACACTCCATAGTCAATATTGCTAAAGATATAAAATATTTATTAATAATAACTGCTTACATTTCCATTTAATGACATCCGTGTTATGAAGAAAGCTTCAGAGAGGGTCACCTCCTCACCGCACTTCCGTACACTGTAGACACGGGAAGTGACTTCACAGGCTCCACCCAATGTGTTGCGTCACTGGTCACGTGACTTCCTCAGCTGATCAGTCCTGTGGCAGTAGTAGCAGGAGTCTATAGCAATCGGCTTGCTGGGTGCAGCGCAGGGATGGTAGCCCTGTCAGCAGGCTGGGATTGTAGAACTAAAAATAAGATAAGTATAATTCCGCGCTTAGGTAAAAATGTGGCTGCTGCATCCCCTGGAAACTCCACTGAGTGAAGTATTAGTATAATATAAAGTGTAGAGGTAAGTGGTGCTGCCAAAATAATTTTTAACAGTGTAGGGACCATGTACAGTCAAATCAATACTGATGGATATAAAAGTGCATCAAATGAGTGCAAATTACTATCAAGATAGTGCAAATGATCCTATATACCAACAAATACATCAATTCATAAGTAAACACAGGTATATAGTGCTAGCAAAAAAATAATATTGATATTTAAAAGTGTATAATGGCAACACAAAATTCATATATATATATATATATATATATATATATATATATATATATATATATATATATATATATATATATATATACAGTATCTCACAAAAGTGAGTACACCCCTCACATTTTTGAAAATATTTTATTATATCTTTTCATGTGACAACACTGAAGAAATTACACTTTGCTACAATGTAAAGTAGTGAGTGTACAGCTTGTATAACAGTGTAAATTTGATGTCCCCTCAAAATAACTCAACACCCAGCCATTAATGTCTAAACTGCTGGCAACAAAAGTGAGTACAACCCTAAGTAAAAATGTCCAAATTGGGCCCAATTAGCCATTTTCCCTCCCCGGTGTTATAGGACTTGATAGTGTTACAAGGTCTCAGGTGTGGAAGGGGAGTAGTTGTGTTAAATTTGGTGTTATCGCTCTAACTCTCTCATACTGGTCACTGGAATTTCAACATGGCACCTCAGGGCAAAGAACTCGAAAAAAAGAATTGTTGCTCTATATAAAGATGGCATAGGCCAGGGATATGCAATTAGCGGGCCTCCAGCTGTTGCAGAACTACAAGTCCCATGAGGCATAGCCAGACACTGACAGCCACAAGCATGACACCCAGAAGCAGAGGCATGATGGGACTTGTAGTTTTGCAACAGCTGGAGGTCCGCTAATTGCATATCCCTGACCTAGGCTATAAGAGGATTGCCAAGACTACACTGTTAAAAATTATTTTGGCAGCGCCACTCACCTCTTTACACTTTCTATTATGGTAGAGCTGATGTCCGGGAGTAAACCAGGGCTGGATCGCAGCGTTGAGATGGCTGTGGGAGAACGGACTGCACTCCTGTGATCCACAGGAGAAGTACAGCCAAATGGGATTTGGCTGTACTTCTTTAAATGTAGGCAATTTAGAATGCTTTCATGAAGCACAATCTAGCTCTCTATTTCTGCCATGTGCCAACATTTACTATCTCCACAGTTATGTTTTCTGGTAAATATTTGCTGTTCTGAGAATGTTAATGAAGGTTAATGGTTAACATGAGACTGACAGGTACCACAGCTGTAGGACAACAGGGAATGAGCATGTGAGGGTGCTGAGGCAGAAACAGAGGTAGCGTCATACTGATAGAACGTCTGGAAGATCTCATAATAGCTTTATAATGTTTGCATGGTGGAATTAACTGTGCAAATGTAGCACGCCTACCATAAATGTGCAACGTAATATGAACCTTTCACCACTGAATGGGCTAGCCCAGGTCTGATTAGGTGGTGGTGATGCAACAGAAAACATAAAGTCAGGGATGTATGAGAATGCTGTGCGTGTGAGGAAGTGAATCACATCTACTGCCTATTAACATTTTTGTCTCTCAACTCTGCACTCTACATGAGATTTATTAATATTCAGGCCAACAAATGAGCTCAACATTTAGATGGTTAAATGGCATAATGAATAAAGACAAAGCAAAAGATAAAACATAAAAAAGTACTGTATTTATTGGCGTATAACACACACTTTTTCCCCTTAAAATCAGGCGAAAAATCGCAGATCCTCCGCGATTTCTGGGCTCTGGGTGAGTTTCAGTCGCCTCCGGCCCTTCTCGCGGCTTTCGGCCCTTCTCGGCAGCCGAAAACCACAGAGAAGGGCCGAGAGCGGCCGAAAGCCACCGAGTACGGCCGAAGGTGGCCGAAAGCCGCTGAGAACTACCGGGCCACGCTGAGATACACAGGACATCTCGGCTGCGCCATTTTTAAAAATAAAAGCTGACATCACTGAGGGGACAATGATGCACAAGGCTGCAATGATGGACAGGCTGCAATGACAAGGCTGCAATGACGGACAGGCTGCAATGACAAGGCTGCAATGACGGACAGGCTGCATGACAAGGCTGCAATGATGGACAGGCTGCATGACAAGGCTGCAATGATGGACAGTCTGCATGACAAGGCTGCAAATGACACTGACAAGACTGCATTGATGGGCATTTAAATGTAAGTTTTTTTCCTTAAATTTCCCTCCTAAAAGTTTCCTTAAAATTCCCTCCCAAACTTGGGGTGCGTATTATACGCCGGCACGTGTTATACGCCGATAAATACGGTATATAAAAAAATTTTGCAAATTCCATGCATGACATTTCACATCAGCAAACATTAAAACACCACTATCTGAGGTATTCTGGGGGTCCAGATTATACAGGAAGGTAGAGGAAAATGAGAATGTCCAAACATAGAGCTGAACGTAGCTAGATTTAGACTGACGTTGTCACTAAATTCACAGTAAAGGAAAATGTAATGCAAAATTTTAGCAACATTAACATTGTAACCATCCTGGCCAGGACAGCACCTGATGGCCTGATAGGCAGATAAAATAAATGCAAAGTATTAAACAGACCAAAGGAAAGAAATTAGAAAGAAAAAGAGAAAGCCAAAAATTAAGTGAAGGAGAGGAGGAGAAGAGTCCACGGGGTGTATGCCAGAGAAGCACTAGATAGAGATAAGTATGTTATTAAACCTAGAAGGTTGGATATATGCAACCCATGGTTGCCATAAACAAAGACATTTTCCATGTGTGTCCGAAAGGATAGCTGTCAATTTCTCATTCACCATAATATCATTAATTCGGGTTTTGACCGCCTCAAAGCTAAGTATAATAGTTCTCCACGCCTTCGCAATGGTTAACTGGTCAACTGTTGTTTGAGTTGTAGTAAAAAGATGCAGAGCCAAATGATGCTCTGGACAAAGCAATTCATTAATTGGTTTACCAGAAGAGCCTCATAGGGGTCCCTTTTGAAGTTGGCATCAAATAATTTGAGGAGAAGAGTATAGACTCTGACCTATAACCTGCATACCTTAAGACAAGACCACCAAATTTGTGCCATAGTACCTTCCTGCGAACATCCACAGAAGTAGAGAGGAGAGTAAGATTAGAAAAAAACGAGCCAGCCTAGTCAGCGTATTGTAGCACCTATACAATATTTTATAGGCATTCTTTAATATAAAAACATTTATGGAACACTCAGAAAGTGCTATAGTCATGATCTGCCAATCCTCTGGATCCAGCTGTCTCCATAGCTCTTTTTCCCATTAAAGATGGAATGGAGGTTTTTTTAAAGAGATTATGGAGGAATATATAAACAATATTAGACCCGGGGAGTGGGTTAGGTCTCTACAGAGGTTCTCAAAGAGGGTTAAAGTATATTAGGTAAGTATTACGTAGGTCAGGATTTTATGAGCTGCTGGAGAAAGTGTCCAAGTTGTAGATAGCTCAAGTATTCTCTTAAAGCCTGTAGGCTTTCAATCTGGCCAAAACAAATTGTTTACACATTTTTTTCTGTTTGTATGTACCTTGTATGCATGTTCTTTTATCTTTAAAATCAATGTAATTATATGTATGAATAAACTTTTTTGATAATACTCCATATGTCCATATCGGTGCCTATAAAGTCCCTTGCCATTTTCTTCCTACTTCACTAGGATGTGGCAGTTTTTGACACTTGGACATTTCAGGCATTACTGGTAGACATTTTTCCATCTGGCCATTCATAGTCCTGCCCTTCTTTCTGGATTGACAGCACTGCCTCTGACTTTCCTACTGTGAGCTGCAGTGTCTGGGATGGGGAGCGCATGACACACTAACGTAGGAGGATTTGGCACACTCAGGGAGAGTAAAGCCCCATACACACTATCAGATTTTCTGCTGAGTTTTTCCTTCAGATTTACCAAAACCTTATAATATGAGGTCAAACCTTGAGGAGTTTCAATGTGTATGCAATCAGGCAGGCCCTTACACTACATGGTTTTGGTAAATCTGAAGGTATGGGGCATTAAAGTGTTTTTTCATCTTTATTAGGTCTGTGCATCACATAGTACCTAGATTTGAGACCTTGAAAAAAAGAACAATTGTTTGGGACTTTATATGAGGCCATGACCAATAAGATTTGAGACCTCTTTTGACTGTCACAAAAAAACAATTTATAAATCACCATTTGTCCAAAATAGATACAAAAAAAAATCAAAACCTGATTACAATATACAGTATTTCTGAATTTGATGTGTTTCTGGCGATTCATGATTGGAAAAAAAAGGTCATTCCCAGATGTGATTCTGCTTCTTTACTGATGCCAGGTCAAGTAGTGAGACTCTATGTATACACATATCCATGTGTAAACTTCCTGTGTAGTCCTAGCAGCTGTGCAATACACGCATTACTGCTCAGGAAAACAAGAACATGAGCTTCAAAGAAATCCTAAAAACTCTATTCTGTTATGTTCTAAAATATCTGCTCGCACCTAATATTCTGCGTGGCCAGTTGCCATGGTGTGTATTTTTATTGCAGAGACCAATCACATGATGGGGTTTTTGTACTAAAAGAGCAAGGAATGGTCACTTAAAAATGATAATTTCATTTAAAGTGTTACTAAACCTACAGCAGTAAAATCAATCTGTATATGCAGTAAAACATGCTTGTTGTACTCACTGTGGAACCTAAGGGGTTAATCTTCTGCATTGTGTAAAAAGGCTGTTTGATGCTGTCTAATATAATCCTCCCCTTCTTTCACTGTCCCATAACCATCTCCTAATAAGATAGAGCCTTTGGAGTCACTCTGCACATGCTCAGTTTGCTGTGTATTGTTAGAGAGTTGTTTTTTTTCTTAAGAGGGTGCATGTGATTGACACAAACCAATCAGCACTGTCTAGAGAGAAAGTCAGGGGTCCTGCAGCCTCATTGAACAGTCAGAGTAGAATGAAAACTCCTCTAAGCCCTTGTACACACAGTCTGTGATTCCGACGGAATGTGTCCTATCGGACCGTTTTGTCGGATATTCCGACTGTGTGTGGTCTCCATCTGACTGTTTCCGTCAGAATATCCGACAGACCAACTTTTCCAACTTGCCGGTAAAATTTTCTGACAAAATGCTCCAAACGGACATACTCCGATCATGTGTAGCCTACTCCGATGGACAAAGTGCCACTCACGCTCAGATCAAATTCCTAGACCAAAGCTATTGGCTACTAGCCTGAACGTAGTCCCGTCGTAAGAAATAACGTCATCACGTTATGTACAATTGGATTTTCCGACAACTTTGTCCGACCATGTGTATGCAACAGTTTCGGACAAAATCCAACGGATTTGGTTGTCAGAATGTCCGACCATGTGTACAAGGGCTAACAGCTTTAACCAGACACTGATAGAAGTCATAAGATTGCTATATACTGCTGATGACAAAAGGTATTTAGCAGTTATATTTACAAAAATAATTGATTTTCCATGTTCTGTGTACTGTGGGGGACCAGATATAGTGAATGCGGGTTCCTGGCTTTAGTAACACTTTAACTCAGTGCATAGGGTGCTGCTGTGTTCGCTCAGAAACAATTATGTACAAGGAAAATTAAATTGAGCTTTAAACTCCAGCTGCATCCAAAACCTTTTTTTGTGTGGAAGTCTATCAAGTTTTTATTGTTGCACGTGCTTCTTTTAGGGGATTCTCTAACTTCCTGTATATTTGATGGTTGTCAGATAAAACAGGAAGTGGACTAAACCTTTCCCAAATGCTATCTGATCGAGAAACAGAGGCGTGACTCAGGAGTGTAACAGTGCCAACATCCTAAAGAAAATGTCAGGATATACAGTAAATAATGGGTATATGGGACTTTTATGGCACCGGTATTTACACACAAGCTAAATTAAATAAAAAATGTTTATTGTTACATCAATAAAAGCATAAAAAAAATTGAGTATTGCAGCGGACAGGCGCATTCACACGTGGTGGTCAGTAACACTTCCATACACTAAGCCCCCATTCACACCTATGCGAATTAGATGCAGCTTACACCGCATCCAATTCGCAGGACATTTTAAAATACATTCAAATGGATGTGTCTTGTTCACATATGTGCGTTGCATTTGCACTGAGCATTGCACTAAAAAGTGTGCGTTTTCTGGGCATTGCGGTGCGAATTACAAGCACATTATCCTCTATCTGATTCGCAGATGCATTGCGATCTGAACAAGAAATCTTTCCTTCTTCTCACTACACCTCCCCCTCCTCACCCCCCTCTCCCTGCTCAGCTGATGCGCAGATATAACGGAGCGGCACCTCTGAACAGCTGCTTTTTCTCTTCACAGAGAAAATGTAACTGGAATTCGCACCGCACTGGTGTGAACCCGGGTTAAAAGAATGCTGCTGCCAGACTCATGTACCTTACCAACTGCTCAGTGTATTCTACCCTTCTCCACCAATCCCTACACTGGCTTCTAAAATACTAACAACAACATACAAAGCTGTTCAGAACTCCGCCCTGAGCTACATCACCAAACTTGTCTCCAAATACCACCCAACCCATCCTCTCCACTCCGCTCAAGACCTCCTGCTTTCAAGCTCCCTTGTCTCCTTCTCCCTCACTCGCCTCCAGGATTTCTCCAGAGCCTCTCCAATCACCTGGAACTCTCTACCATAATCTGTCCAGCTATCTCCTATTCTGGCTGTCTTTAGGCGATTCATGAAAAAAATCTCTTCAGGGAAGCCTATCACTCCTCCAACTAATCTTTCATCACTTCCATCAGTTCATCCCCAAAGTTATAAACTTTTGTACCACTTGACTCACCATATTAGATTATAAGCTCTTATGAGCAGGGCCCTCCTAACCCTCTTGTATTTTATTGTATTGTGACTGTACTGTCTCCCTTTTTATATTGTACAGTGCTGTGTAAACTGTTGGCGCTATATAAATCCTGTATTATAATAATAATAATAACGAACTGTTCAGCAGCAATTACAGGGTTAAAACAGGTGGTGAGGAGGTAGTATAACAGGATGGGACAAAAATGTACTCTATGGGGACGCTCATCATTTAAAATCTGTCAGAAATAAAAAGTTCTTAATAAGACTCAACAGACAGAGGTTCTAACCCTTTGCTGCTCAAGGAGGAAAACATGGTTTCCCTGGAGTTGGGATTTAGCATGGACTTGAAGCACCAGCGCTATAATGAATGAAGGAAATGTGAATATGTACTAATAGGGGGGGGGGGGGGGGGGGGCATTAAAAGCTAGTATAATGCTTTGTTCCTGCAAGGTAAAGCACAGGTTTGGCTTCAATCTTTTTTCTCCATCCCGAAAAACAGTTCAATTTGATTCTGTTTAGATGCTTTCCCTTCCTCCAGTTCAGTAAATGAAGCTATATGCAAATACATGTGTGTTATACTATGGAATGAAGAATAAGTCATTATCCGGTGAATCAACTCTAGTTGTAATTAGCTGGGAGCTTCCCAATATCTGGGTGACAGAGTATAAACACTGTACTCAATGTAGTTTTTAAGTATTGCGTCACAGCATGGAGAGCAGCAGCCAAGAATCAACAGCGAGCATTATTGTCTCCTACTTAATATTGTACTGTACTCGCCGAGCTGACAACATACAATATACCCAAAAAAGGCAAGAAATTATGGCGTGGGATCGCAATATAAAATATGGGTTTTCCTATCTAAGGAGCGCAAGTTCCAGACCCTGATAGTAAAGCTTCTCCAGTGTTTTAAAATCTCATCTCTTTAAATAGTTGATGATGATGAAAACGGAAAGCTCTTCTAGCAGAATTGACAGGTATAACATGTTTTACATTTATGTCATCAGAAATATAAGCTTGAACATTCTTCTTTCCCTCCCTGTGCTACATATCAGATGTCGTACACCTATTACATGACACTGCAGATGTGATTATTCAGAGTCAATTAGACGTCTGTGTATTGGACTGGGAAAATCTGTGCAGGGCAATTTCCAGGACAATTAGAACATAGCGTGCTACATTGTGCTTCTCCACAGTATGGGTAACTCTTGTGCTCATTAATACTCATATTAATATTTGTCTTGGTTGTGTCAGCTTGTATACGGTGACAATTTAGTACGTATGTGTTATCTGTAGATAGAACCTTAAAGTCCAACTAGAAGTGATATTTCAATTAGAGGGGGGATCTGGTTAAAGTGGTTGTAAACCTCTGACGTGAAAAATACAAAGCATTTACCTCTATAGTATGTGCTTGCCTCAATCCAAAGTATCTAATGTTATTTCTCTCTGCTGCCTCTTCCCACCTGCTATTGGCATGAATCACTCCTAATAGGTTAAAGTGATTGAAAAGTCTCGTTTTTTTTTTCTATAAAAATAACAAACATGTTATACTTACCTGCCCTGTGCAGTGGATTTGCACAGGGCAGCCGGATCCTCCCCTGCTCGGGTCCCACCCCAGGTCTCCTGGCCCCTCCCTCCTGTTCAGTGATGCCACAGCAAGCAGCTTGCTATGGGGGCACCTGAGCCGAGTGACAGCTCTGTGTAGCCATACAGACACAGAGCATGACCTACCCCCCCTCTCTCCCATGATTGGCTAGCTGTTTTTGATTGACAGACAATCAGAAAGGAGAATCTCGGATGGCCGAGACATGTGTAGACATCGCTGTACATAGAGGGACCTCAGGTAAGTAATTAGGGGGTGCTGGGGAGGCTGCTGCACACAGAAGGCTTTTTATCTTTTCAAATATTTTTATTGACATAACAAAAATAACAGAGGATAACAGTACACAAGCACAGAAGGTCGCATAGTAAAGAGGTACTATAACATCAAGATGCAGGCAACACTTCCAGTACAAGAATAACAATTGAGTTATAATTACCAAATATAAACACCAAGGATCTATTAGAACCCCAACAGAGCGTTTAGGTTAGAAATAGTCACATTGGATCCAGGGTAAATCATAATGGGGATCCCACTAGCAGGAGGTCCCCAAGCAGGGTTAATCACCCCCAAGACTGGGGAACCGAAATCTTACCAAAGAGAAATACCCTGCCACAGTGCAATCATAAAAGAAAACACAAAAAGACCGGTAAGGTCAACCAGCCATAGAGAAAGAGAAGAACAGAAAAGAGAACAGAGGTAAGTACAGTAGAGGAATGGGAAAAATGCAAGAGAGCACAGGGGAGAAGCAGGACAGAAAAGGACAGGCAAAGAACAGCTGACAGCCCGAGGTCCCCACGGGTCATGGTGAGGGATCAAAGATTACTATACGAGTTACAGTACTAAAAGCTGGGGGTCAAAATTTGGGGGCAAAAAGTGGTCTACCCATGGTTGCCAAACCTTACTATTGAGTGGAAGTTTATCTAAAATAATTGCTTCAATTTTACTATGAATCATGGCCTGGGTAACCCGGTTTTTCACTTCAGTGATGCTAAGGGTTGTGGTTTTCCATGCTTTTGCAATGGTCTGTTTGGCGGCCGTGATAATCTGTAAAAAGAGCCGCGTCCGATGTCGGGTAAACCTGCTAGGTATGAGACTCAAAAGGGCAATCGTTGGGTCTGGAGATAGAGAATGTTGGAAGAGTCTGGATAAAATGTTAAAAATATGTTTCCAAAACTCTGCCACCACCGGACATGTCCACCAAATATGGAGATGTGTGCCAGCTGCATCACACCCCCGGAAACAATTTGGGGAGTAGCCCGGCACAAATCTAGAAATCCTAGCCGGCACCAAGTACCAGCGCATTAAAACTTTATAATTGGCCTCAGCCGCAACTATGTTCTGGGTAGCGATCTTAGTATTATACCAGACTCTGCCCCATTCCTCAGAATCGATATTTAGGGAAAGATCATAGGACCAGGCATTAGCATACAGTAGAGGGGAGCTAAGGCTAGAGGAGAGGTAAGAGTAGAGGCATGATATGATTCCTGGGGAGTGTGGATCAAAAGGCTTTTTATCTTAATGCATAGAATGCATTAAGATAAAAAAAAACTTGTGCCTTTATAACTCCTTTAAGCCAACACAAATGAATCCCTGATGACAGCCCCACCACCTTTTGTACACAGCAGGTGACTGACAACCTATGTTTCTCTACGAAGCTGTGCACAGAGGGGTATCTTCCCCCCACTCAGCTCTCACATTGCAGATCCCCGTCCCCTGCTTTCTGCTACTGAGAAATAGCCTTTGATCTGTATACTTTAAATGTTATCTGGAGAAGAGAGGGCTGCAGATAGGCAGGTACAACTTATGTAGGAGGATTTTTTTTAATCTCTGTGAATCAACTGAGGCTAATCCCTTTACTTTGTACTGTGTATGTAAGGGTGTACAACTACTTTAATTAGTCCCTTACTGACTTCTTCCCAACAGCATATCTCCTTGCCCTGGTTCTGTTTAACCACTTTCAGACCGGACCAATTTGCTGGTCAAAGACCAGACCACTTTTTGCGATTCGGCACTGCGTCGCTTTAACTGACAATTGCGCGGTCGTGCGACGTGGCTCCCAAACAAAATTAACGTCCTTTTTTTCCCACAAATAGAGCTTTCTTTTGGTGGTATTTGATCACCCCTGCGGTTTTTATTTTTTGCGCTATAAACAAAAATAGAGCGATAATTTTGAAAAAAACGCATAATTTTTTACTTTTTGTAATAATAAATATCCCCCAAAAATATATAAAAAAACATTTTTTTCCCTCAGTTTAGGCCGATACGTATTCTTCTACATATTTTTGGTAAAAAAAATCGCAATAAGCGATTATTGATTGGTTTGCGCAAAAGTTATAGCGTTTACAAAATAGGGATAGTTTTATAGCATTTTTATTAATAATTTTTTATTATTTTTTTTTTTACTAGTAATGGCGGCGATCTGCGATTTTTATTGTGACTGCGACATTGTGGGGGACCCATCGGACATTTTTGACACATTTTTGGGACCATTGTCATTTATACAGTAATCACTGCTATATAAATGCAGTGATTCCTGTGTAAATGACACTGGCAGTGAAAGGGTTAACCAGTGGGTGGCAGTGTAGGGGTTAAGTGTTCCTAGGGGTGTGTTACTAACTGTGGGGGGGTTGGGCTTTCATTTAGTGTACACTGATCTCTGCTCCAATCACATGGAGCAGAGATCAGCGTCACTAGTTGCTAGGCAGAATGGAAAAATTTTGTTTATACAGCATTTCCTCCATTCGGCCGCTCCGTGAGACGATCGCGGGGATGCCCGCGGCGATCGAGTCCGCGGGTCCCGCGACCGGACTCACGGGGGTCCCGACCAGCGCGGCGCGCTCCCGATGGCACGGCGGCAACGAATATTGGACGTACATGTACGCCAATATGCCTGCCCGTGCCATTCTGTCGACGTACATCGTCGTGCGCTGGTCGGGAAGTGGTTAAGCCAGCCTTGGCGTACTGGGTGGTCAACCTTGGAGTAAATACATTAAAATAAAATTCAGTATGGATAGTAAAACCCCAATTATACAAGCCATCAGGAGCGCTGAAAGATATCTGAAAATATACAACCAAAAACTTAACTAATTGGATTTACCTTAATAACGTATATGAATACTAAATATTTAAATAGACTAATTTGACCTTAGTTTGCATGTATGTGCGCCATTTGTATCTATGATCATCATAATATCGTGTGATGATCTTTATTACTGTACTTGGTGCATTTAGGGCAAAGCAACAGGTTCACGCTAACACAGATCTATTAGGGTGCATGTTCCTAAATTTCTTTCAATCCCTCTAGTTTTCAAAAACGAGCAGTGTAAAAGTGTAAATTCCTAATTTAAGCTGTCTCCAGGACGGTCACGTGACTCACGGCCGCTTTACAGCTACAATACCCAGCTTTTGCGGAGGAGGCAAATGGCCACGTGATCTCCCCATCTGACATCAGAGGGAGATCACGGCCCCTCCTGCAGAAGCAATCCATCGGCAGCTGAAATTAGGTATTTACACTGCTCGTTTTTGAAAACGAGTGACATAGTGTCTAACAGAGGAGCCAACATAGTTTTATATGGATGGGTTAACATAGTTACATAGTTAGTTAGTAAGGTTGAATAAAGACACCAGTCCAACCTGAGTGAATGTCTAAAATTGTCCCGATCCCTGTACATTGCATACTCACATCAGTCCCTACCCTCAAAGAGCCCACAATCCAAGGCCCCCATTCATATACTAGGGTCAATTTTGGACAGAAGCCAATTAACCTACCAGCATGCTTTTGGAGTGTGGGAGGAAACCGGAGTACCCAGAGGAAACCCACGCAGGCACAGGGAGAACATGCAAACTCCAGGCAGGTAGTATCATGGTTCGGATTCAAACCAGCAACCCTTTTTACTGCTAGGTGAGAGTGCTAACCACTACACCGCTGTGCTGCCCTAAACAAACCCTTTAACTACAAATCACTGAATTTTGTAGCTTACACCGAACGTTGGACTCCCCATGTGACAACGTTAACTGACGAAGAATGGTCACATAAAGCCAAAGGAGCCATGTGATCCTCTATTTCTGGAAGTACCTGGTATTTCCTTAGGCTCCTAGCCCTAGCAGCAGGGCAGCATAGTAATAGTAAGTATATTCTAGATAGGGATATGAGAATAATACAAACCTTTTGCTTTGCTCTTAGAGGACAAAGCACAGGTTTTCTTTTAGGCAACTACAAAAAGGTCTGGCTTATAATATCTGTATTGTTGCATAAAATTTGTATTGGCCCATCCGCCATATCACACATATATCCTTGGTGCAATATGTTAGAGAGCTAAAAAAGTTTATATATATATATATAGTGAATATTGATATACATATCTAATTGTCAACAAGTTGTGTAAGCTCTGTAGCTTATACAATGATCTGCAACCCAAAGTACATGCAAACAGCACCAGCACAGAGCAGACAGAGGCCTTTTAGATTAATAATGCATTAACTTTTGTCATGCTTCTCATCCAGTTACTATTTCATTCTGTTTAACACTCAAGGGATCAAAGATCGCTCTCTGTCAACTCTGAATGATTAGTAGAGGGAAGAACTGGCTACCTGAATAATTGAAAGCACTGCACCCGGTGCCCTCTAGTCAGTTGGAGCTTTTGTAGGTATTGATTTGATCAGTAAACTGTTTGCATACCATTCACAGTGCTTGGCATTAACTGATTGACTTGGCTCACTTACTAAAAAGTGTATTTCCATTAAGATTACAATTTATAATAAAGTATGTTAAGATCAGTTGTTTGACTTGTTGCCGTGCATGGATGTCTGTTATGTAACATTCTCTCCACTTGCATGTGAGTTTTATAGCAGTTATGAAACTTTCTTTGGGGTTGATTTTTCAGAGTTCAGGCTGTTAACCAAACGGAGTGAATGTTAGTGAATGAGGTGTGTTCCCTTTAAATACCCAATCGCGTACAAGGGAAATCGGCTCAGCTTTTTTTGTTTCTGCGTATCTTTTGGTATTATCGGCTATTGTTTATTGTCTGCTTTTAGTAATTCTTTCATTTAAATGACAAATAAACAAGAGAAATGTAAAGATTACTTTTATTAGAAATCGTATTGTAACAGCTAGATGATGACCTTATAGAGGCATCTCCTCCAGCAATGGATTTTGGCAGACCCTCATTTATTCCTTTAAGTCCCACGCCTTTGTGTTTTGAGAATCTGAAATGAGTGCTAACCCTAAAGCTCTCCACAAGTGTGCCTTGGCTCTTGGACAGCTCTTCTGCTAATTCTTTTTACTCCTCTGTCAGAAATCTTGCGAGGAGGACCTGGGCGTGGCCAGTTTATGGTCAAATGATGTTCTTTCCACTTCTGGATTATGGCCGCAACAGTGCTCACAGGGACATTCAGAACTTCAGAAATCCTTCTGTAGCCAATGCCATCAGTATGTTTTGCAACAATAAGGTTGTGAAGATCATGAGATAGCTCTTTGCTTTTACCCATCATGAGATGTTTCTTGTGTGACACCTTGGTAATGAGACACCTTTTTGTAGGCC
Source organism: Lithobates pipiens (assembly GCF_037356315.1). NCBI lineage: Eukaryota > Metazoa > Chordata > Amphibia > Anura > Ranidae > Lithobates > Lithobates pipiens. The sequence goes on from NW_027507764.1 coordinate 198,239,553, forward strand.
ATTAATTGAGACTAAACCAGCTGATATTAATTTGCACTGACATGGGGCAGGATTGCTTTCTAATTACTGATACATTTCAGCTGGTGTCTTGGCTTTCCGTGCCTTTTTCCACCTCCCTTTCTGCATGTGTTCAATACCTTTATCCCTGTGTCATTCCATTTTATTACACATAACTTCATTTCTGAACTTGTTTTTTTTTTTTTTTGTATGTATGGTTTGCATGGGTTGTTAGTGACATGTGGTGAAAGTAGCACGTTTATATATATATATATATATATATATATATATATATATATATATATATATATATATATGTATACTTACCTAGAAAAAAGTATACTTTTTAAAGTTTATAAATATACCTACCTAGAAAAAGTTAAACAGTTAATTTTGAATGGGTAGAGCTGGCCATACACTCTTGTTATCTACAGATAGTTAGGACACTGCTACTATCCCAGGGTAACAATATTCTATTGATAAAATATTTCCTGTTCAGCCAATAACTTTTTCCTTTAATCAACATTCACTCAGGTGTGTGTCATAGTTAGATCATTTTTATATTGTTGATTGCAAAGTTGCTGGGATTGGAATACCAGGGTAGATGGGTCTGTAATGTCTGCTGGACTCTGAAAACAGTGATTCTAGCTGGATGTGGTCCCCACCGCAGTACCTTTGTGGATGCTATGTGATGAATGTACTTGTTAAAGTCAATGTCAGCCAAAAATTGTATTTAATTTTGGATAGCATGAAGATGGGTTTGAGCTTCTGCCAGACCTTTACTGCTGTCTGTGTTACTAATGGAAAGAGTTTCATTCTTTTCCTGTTAGAACAGGAAGTGATGGGAAATCTTTCCAAACAGAACACAGCCAAAACCACTTTTTTTTTTGCAGCGTGCGGATGAGATAGAAATTCTGGTAATGTTTTTTCTTACTTTTGGTGTCTTAATATCCCTGTGACAGTCACTACCAAATTTCTTGTACGGGTTTTGCAGGAGTAGAAAGTGAGGTAAAGTCTGCCCAATGGGATCATCATAGATCATCATAGACATAAGTTATGCTAGTTTTAACTCCCCATTCTGTTTAAAACCACACAAATAACCAGAATTAGCTTTGAATAAATTAAAAAAATAACATACTGTTTGACCCGTTGGGCAATTAGAGGAACCCTATATATGTGCCCCACCCCTAGGTTTATTAGCATCTTCAAGCCATATGTTGTTTCTGTATATTTTAATGGATTTTTGCAGGCTATATCATCTATTGTTAAAATATGACTTTCTTATTTTTAATGTACACAGTTGTACTTTGTATTCTTTATTATCTTATTTATGCACATGTTAGAAATCCTAAGTGCCAAAGATGTATACATAATTTAATCAGAGAGTTGCTTGAATGCTACAGTAAAAACATTGTTTTATATTTTGCTGTTCAGTTTTAAATCAAATAACGGTGGAATTGATTGTTATGAAATACAGGCAAAATGCTCATTAGTAATAAATTCTATGCCCTGTTAGACTGCGTTGTAATTAATTTGTTTAAAGATCTGCACGTCCGGTTTACATTTTCGTACAGTATTTATCATGCAAGCTATCTGTCTTGGGATGAGAACATAAAACAGAAATAATGCTTGGAGCTGGAACAGTAACAGTCCAGCTTATTTTTTCTGCAAATTAATATGACGGTAAAAAGTCACAAATTATGATAAATATACAAAGTTTTGGCTGTATAAATGTACCTCCAACCATTTAACAAAATATTGAAAACCAGCTAAGACTGCCAATTATTGATGGACTTTTAGAGTTCCATTGCTGCCTTGTGTTTCCTTAAAACGTGATATATTGCAGAAGTAATAACAGATAGTAAGGTTCATGTACTAACCACAGAATATGTGGACACACACACATTCAAGTTTGCATAAATGTGCCTATTACTGTTCCTTGGATGAAACAGCGTTTATACCTTCTTTCTGGTTTGGCAAGTACCCTTTTGTAAATGGTTCTGTGTGGTAATTTTGCATATGAGAAAATGTGCTATAAAAAGTAAAATTATCAATGAAAACTCTTGCTTGCTATCACTATGGCATGTATATAAGGTTAACTAATATAATATCTATTTAAAAAAGGATAACTAAGAAGCAATGTTTCTATGTACACTGCTCCTGTAAAAAAAAAACCTCACTTCATAAGTATATATCCCTCCCAGTGTGAAAAGACTATTTTGGGGGTCCATATAGCTCCAACCCTGCAATGCAGAAGAGTTAAAAAATTCAGAATTTTACCATGTCTTTCTCTCCTACTCTGCTCATCACTCCATGCAGATCTGAGTCATACACAAATAAATTAAACCTGGTATCCCTTGCTTCCCTAGAGACACGAATCTGTGCTTCATCCACTATATCAGCCATTTTCATCCAGGGTTTCCGTGGAATTATAGGGTTCCTCCAGCAGTATTCATGGTTCCTTGAGCTGTGGCTGATTGACCTCCCATCTGGTGTTGCCTGCATAGTTCTAGAACCAACACCACTTGGCAAAGCAAGTGCATGTCCGCAATTATCTTTTTTTTATAACTGGTTTTATTATGGGTTATCCCGAAACCAGAAAACTATTTTAAGGGTCCATTTGGGGCAAAAAGGTTGCAAGTGTATAATCTTCAGCAGGAATTTAAAAAATATGGTACTGGAAATCACAGATTTCCCTTAATCTCCCCCAAGAGTGGCCATAATTCATATGTATACAAAACGGTTGTGGGGTCTGCTGTGGAAGCTCATTTGTATATTTAGAATTTGGGGAAATCTTAATAGATACATTACATTTTACTATAGTGTTACTGGACATATTTGCCATGTATAGAAAGTGGACAGAAATATAAAAAAAAGAATGAATCTACCTTACACAATAAAAGGGCACATGGAGGATAACTATTGAACTTATGGGGAACATTAGACATGTACTTGTGGGTGCCAGTTTTGACACAATGCGCCAATCATAGCCAAACTCCCCCTATTTCTTAGGCCGCGTACACACGGGAGGACTGTATGGCCTACTTAGTCCGTCGAAACACATTTCAGCGGACAGTCCGCTCGTGTGTGGGCTTCAGCGGACTTTTTCAGCGTGCAGTCTGGCGTACTAAGTATTTCGGATTTTTCGAAATACTGTCCGTCATACTTTGGTTTCAGCGGACAATCCGCTCGTCAGTAGGCTAGTTCGACGGACTAAGAATGGTGCATGCTCAGAAAGGATTTACACGGCGAAAGGTTGCATTGCTGTGTATTGGACTTCCTATTTCTAGTCCCGTCGTACGTGCTGTACACGTCATCGCACAAGCTTTCGACGGACTGTTTGTGCATCCGTGTGTGGTCAAGTCCGTTCATTCGAAAGTAGGACGGACTGTCCGTCGGATTGTATGACGGACTAAGTAGGCCATACAGTCCGCCCGTGTGTACGCGGCTTTACAGTGCAATGCTGAAGGATTGCCACATGAAAGTGGAGAAGGCATATGCAAATAACGACTTTTATACTTCAACTCTGTGCTTTGTCTGTTTTAGTTTAACTTTGCCTAAGGTTCACTATAACTTGTTAAACAAGTGATACTGGAACCTTTAGGGCAATTACTCAGCTGCCATGGTCAACAATTAGGACGCCTGCTGGACTTCATGAAAATGAAGTACAATGCTTGTCAAAGTAACTATTCCATCAAATATATCAATTCATTTAACAGTAAATGGTTGGCTTTTTGAATTGCTTAAGGGCATTTTGTTTATTCCAGGAATCCAGAGTCACTACAAATTAATATCAACACATGTTTAAATAAATGCGTGGTCAGTTTTATCTAAAGTCAATAAGGCGTTCTTTTTTCATTTATCAATACTGTGAATAACACTGTCAAGTAGGACAAAGTGACCGAAGCCCCATTTGCATCCATACAATCATGGCAGTAAAAACCCACCTTCAGCAAAAATATTACTTTCATATTTTGTATATAGGGACATTTACTTATTTTCTATCTATGTGATAGGACAGGATGTGAGGGGGAATCTACCCAACAGGGACACAGACAGCAATAAAACATTTTAGTGAGTGAGGAATGATTAAAACCAATGTCTTGCTTCTATTGCTGCCTACAGATTAGAGATGGGTTAGATTAGGTTTCTTTCCTGTCTCTGTGGTCCACAAAGTCAGATGCCGAAGTAGATGTTAAGTCTATGACCACCTCCTGATTGAATGATATCCAGTGTCATTCACCCCTTTCCTTAGCTTCCTGTAGGTGTTTCATGGCACTGTAGATGTTACCTAATAAGAAGACACTGATAGACTGACATTGCAGTAGTACTCCAATGGGATTGATTTTTACATTCGATAAGATATTTTAATAGTGACAGCAATAATAGCTCTGATGTTTTTCAAACGTCACATGTGCATGAGGCCTTAAAGTAATGTCTTAAATTTACACAGCTTTAACACAAGGATTATGATCTTTATTTTCAATGTTCAAATATCATTGGAATCAGCTAAAAATAACATTTATGTTTTTGAAAACTGAGATCCATATCTGGGTGCTATGGCTTTGAGAACTGAACCTAGTGACAATAAAAGTTTTAAAAAAACTAGTTGTGCTTCTACCAGAATTCTACGGAAGGATCCATTGATCTAAACAAGAACTGTCAACATACTGTCAGATAAGCATGCTGGCAGATTAGATTTTATAGAAGACATGTGATTTTTAGTGGTTTAACACAGCATTTCTGGTATTGGATAACACAACAATAAATACAATGCTTTGTTGTCTCAAAAGTACATACATCTATTTCAGGAGCTCAGATGATAGCTAGGCAAAAATTGCACAAAGCCATATATGATTTTTTTCCCTAAAGTTTTCCACGTCATAGGTGTGATTGTGAGCATATGACATGATAATCATTAGACTCAAATGTTGGAATAAAAGTGTGTGCTTGACAAATTAAAAAGTTAGCATAGTTTAAAGGAAATCTGTACTTAAAGTCATAATGGAGATGGCCAGTGGTGACCTCTTAAAATGCATCTGTCCTAGTTATAATGATGCTTTAATTGCTTCAATACTTTATGAAACTCTGACAAGTATGCAGAGTAGAAACCAGAGCTAGAGTGAATAATGCTGGAAGCTAGCAACGCAAGTCAATATTCATAAACCTCTCAAATGGTATACTTATATGGGATGCAGCACCAAATTACAGTATAAAACAGAAAAAAATGTGTATATGTGCTAAACATATAACTCCCGAGCCTTAATTACTAAATTGATTACATTAATTGATTAAACTATATTATAAAAAAATAATTACAATATAAAACAGACAAACAAGTGAAAACAATATAAGATATCACAAAAAAAACCAAAAAAAAAACATAAATACAAGTGAATATATAGGAGACTGTCCATTTAAGAACAAATATCATATAATGTAATATAGTAAAGTCCACGGATTAGAAACATGTCCATAATAAATTTCCTCCACCAAATAGAGGACAACAGTATGCAGAGTAAAAGTCAGCTCCAGAGTGAAAAACTCTGGCAGCCAACAATGCAGGTCGATATACATAATCCTCCCAAATTATATATTTATTTAGGGTGCAACACCAAATTATAATATAACACAAACCAACAAGTGAAAAGAAAAGGAATCACAAAAACAAGTAATTTTTCGTTATAAATACAAGTTAATATATAAGAGACTGCCCATTAAGAACAAATATCATCTAAGGTATTGTAATAAAGCCCACTTATTGAATCCATGTGTCCATGTACTTTTTCTACTAGATAGAGGAGAATTACACCACTGTGTTATCCAGCCACCATCAATGCACAATCACCAGCGCTCAAGCTGCATATATGTAAGCAGCAAACAATGCGTGTAAAGCTTTAAGCCACCAATCTGTAAAACGTCCCCAGTCACAGAAGTAGAACAAAGCCCCTCTTCAGAAAGCCATCCAAACTTGAGAAGAGTAAACTGGCCGCCGGGAGCTGGAAGCAGCGTGAGATGTCAGTGCGTAGCTCTGCCCCAATGCGTTTCTAGCAATAGCATGTCTTCAGGGGACACTGCAGGGGTCGCTGACGTTTTTTTCTATATGCTGTTGTCCTCTTTTTGGTGGAAGAACGAAATAAAACACGTGGATATAATTAGTTCACTTCAATATATTACATTATATGATATTTGTTCTTATAGGGACAGTCTCTTTTTTTGTGATTCCTTCTTTTCTTTTCACTCGTTGGTTTGTTTTATATTGTAATTTGACGCTGCACCCCATATAAGTATAAGAACAAGTATGCCTTTTTTCAGAGGCGTAGCTTGAAGCTTGTGGGCCCCAATGCAAAAGTTGACCTGCCCCCCCTTACTACCACCCACCACTTCCACCATGTGTGCAGATACACCCACCACACACCAAGATACTCAAAGTAGCTTAAGAGATTAGAGTTCCCAGAGTTCCTCCTTACCTCCTTACATTAGAGAAGAGGGATTACCCCTGGAGAATCAGAGGACAGGGACCCCTGCCAGGTCATTTGGTAGAAGTCCTTTCCCATTCCAGCACTGTAAACAGCCCCCCCCCCCCCCCCCAGAATACACAGGGCTAAAATCACATTCCTTTACACACAGTTCATCAGCCGTCACAGGGCGTAATCTGGCTTTTATGTTACCTTTCTGACCTGTGAAATCCCCTGGTCGGAATAGCAGTGTAGTTGCAGTAGGCAGCTACACCCTATGCAGATCATGGCTGACTGGCTGTGTTGTAAAGGAATGTGATTTCAGACCCACGGAAGAGGAGCAGTATAGAATGCTGTACTTGTACTTGGAAAGAAACTCAGCAGCAGGCATAGCATCCAGGGTGGAGCGGGCAGTCAGGGGGCTTGGGGGGGTGCAACTTAGATCTGGGGGGGCAAAGCCATGTAACATGAGATATGGAGCCTGTAGCCCCTCAGGGGCTCCTCAGGAGGTGTTAAGGGATTTGTTACCTCACCAGTGACATCGGTCCCATCGTGGCTTCAGGACAGCACTCTCCGTCTCTTAACTCGCTGAGCTCGGTTACCATTCCATGTTGCCAGCACCCAACACAAAATGGCTCACAGCTTCTCCCCAGCCAAGCAGAACAGAGGGGTGTGGACTGTGGAAGGAAAAGTGGAAGGCCAGTACTGGAGCATGGCTGTGGGGCCCTAGGGCAGATCGGACCTGGACTTTGTGTAGGATATGATAATATGAAAGGGAGGCTGCTAGGGGCGGGGTTGCGATTGTGACCCCTGCAACCCCTACGCCCATGACTTTATTCTGACTTTACTAGCTGTGTGCTTGTTCGTGTTCACTGACTGATAAAGCATTGAAACAGCAGCCAGTTGACTAGAACTTTCAGAAGGATGTAATCAAAGCATGTTCTGCATTTCTCTTTAAATATCATTGTTTTCATTTGCATAGCAAAGAATACAAATGTAATGAGTAAATGTTTTATGAATGCTGCAATGTAGATTGCATGTTTTGTGACCATTAAATATGCAGTTATACATTGGATGAGTTCATCGCTCATGTGTTGTTTATTTTCTTCCAGTTTGTCTAGGAAATGAGAACAGGTTCTCACAGCTGGGGACAGTGGAGGAGCATTACAGCAGTTTAAAGAAAATGTACAACGGCTGTGAAATTGTGCTTGGAAATCTGGAAATCACCCACCTAAAGAGCGGCAGTGACTCATCTTTCTTCACGGTACAGATGTAGATTCCAATCAATATCACTATATAGAGGAATGTCACACCTACATATAACCCATAACTCATTTGACTGTCATTAAATACATCCACTTTATTCTGCATGCTCATGTTTTCTCTACAATGCCTATCCCAGGATGTAATACCCACAGGGAGCACACATGGCCATATGAAATACTAATCATCAGGATTCTTACATAACATACACACTTAATACGCACACCACACCAAAGAAATCTGCTAAATACTGCCTGTGTGTGCAGTTCCCACTTAGGCCGCGTACACACGGGCGGACTGTTCGCCCAACTTTGTCCGCTGAACAGTGTTTGGGCGGACAGTCCGCTCGTGTGTGGGCTTTCAGCGGACAGTTTCAGCGGACAGTTGGACGAACAAGGTTTTTCGGAAATTCCGTAAAACTGTCCGCTGAAACCTTGTTTCAGCGAACAGTCCGCTCGTGTGTAGGCTTGTTCGTCAAACAAAGTTGCACGCATGCTCAGAAAGGATTTTCACGCCGAAAGCTATAATGCAGTGTATAGGACGTCGTATTTTTCGTCCCGTCGTACGTGCCGTTCACGTCATCGCGCACGGTTTCAGCAAACTGTTCGTTCGTCGTGTGTGGCCATGTCCGTCCATGCTAAGTTTGAGCGGACTGTTTGCCGAAACTGTTGGACGGACAAAGTTGGGCGAACAGTCCGCGCGTGTGTACGCGGCCTTAAGGTTGAAGTTTAATCTGCCTATATTTTGCCTTCCCCCACCCATCAACATGCTAATGACACATACATAAACCTTTCCATTTTCCTTATATACCTTTTTTCGACCCAAAAATGCTATCATTGGGTCTCTGTGCTTCTTTGTACATAGAAGGCAGATTGTGACTAGTGGGAGGGGCCAGCAGACTCCTGAAAACATCACACAAACCCTGCCTCTCCAGAGCCCTCAGCCCTGGTACAAGCAATGGGCTTGGTCTTCAAATGAGTTATGCAAATATCAAAATTCCTTAAGTCTGGAGCAGTGAGTTTACCTGAATTTACATGTAATCATTCAATATCCTTTGCCCACTGCCACCCAAAGTCAGTGTAGAATGGTACTTAGTCAACATTGGTGCCATGTAAATCATAAATCAAAGAAATAGCCAGCAATCTTTTAACACTTTATATTGAAATTAATATGAAGCGTTGAAGGAGGGTTGGCTGTTTCTTTGATTTTGCATTTGCATGCATATATGAAAGGATTGAATGAGTTGAAAACTCAAACAAAACAAAACAGACTTTATGGGCATAACATAAAGCAGTGGTTTACAAAATTATAGTCTTTATTACAACATGATTTAAAAACATGGGGCAGACATAGACACCCTACTAACTGACAGGGTCAACTGATAGGGCACAGATAGCAAAAAAGACTTAACAGGGGTTCTAATTAATTCTTCCTTAATCAAATTAAAAAGGAAACATATTGATTATACACGCACTAGAAATGTCTCTTTATGCTTGTCTGCTGGTTATTTGCAGACACAAATTAGACTAATCTACCTCTACCCTTAGGGCCCATGTTCTTCTGGTGCCTTCTTGTTTCCATGTGTTGTGGTACATTACCCCAATGCAGAAGTATGAGTCCAGTCTAAAACTCACAAAAGTCATAAACATGTCATAAAAAAGTTATTCTTAGTTTCCCATGTCACACATTTGGTTGATTCACCCTAGGTCCCATTGTTATTGCAGTATGATGTTCATTTTTTCATTTTTATTTAATTTCAGGACATAAAAGAAGTTGGTGGCTACGTTCTCATTGCCATGAACAATATCAAATCCATTTCCTTACCCAACCTTCGGGTGATCCGGGGAAATTCTTTGTACAAGAATGCCTCGCTGTCTATTTTATCAAATGATGGTCTGGAGGAGCTCCCTATGAGAAACCTAAATGGTACAAACTGAAACTTCCACGGAATAGCCAAATAATTGTATACAATGTGTATATTAAAGTATATCTACTGTATAGATAAGACATTTTATTTTAGTTGGAATGGAGTAGGAAATGGGTAACATCCCTGTCAGGCATTTTTTGGTGTCTGTGTTCCATCCTGTCTTAGAGAAACAACAGGAAGTGGATGTAAATCTCTCAAAAGTAAAAGAAAGCCTGTCTTAAGCCACATGATGAGAATATCAGACGGATGAATGTCCATTTTTTATTAATTTTTTTTGCATGCTAGTCTCATATCGAAAATGAAGAGGTTAGTTGTATTGTATTGTAATTTATTCTTTTCATTTCAGAGCATGTGTGGTCTTGCTCTTCTGATTTTTGCTGGGATGAATACTGAGCTGATTAAACAAAAATGTTACGAGAAATGTTTTCGCGTTTGTCTCTCTGGATAATTTCTGATGGACTGTCGTGATAGCCTCTCAAAAGCTTTGTATTACTGATCAGATTATCGAAGGAACGCTTCGAAAACAATATTTTTCCGTCCGATTTTCCGATCATGTGTATTAGGCGTTAGACAGCTATTCCCATTGAAAGGGATTATTTATTATTATATATTATTTAGTGTCCTATTGTCCAGTGCCAATAAGTCACTCATAGATACCATTACTAGTATAATAAAAAATCCATAAATATATTGTATAGTTTGTAGACACTATAACGTTTGCGCAAACCTATCAATATACGCTTATTGGGATTTTTGTTACCAAAAGCATGTAACAGAGTACATACATGGCCTAAATTTATGAAGAAATTTGATTTTTTAAATTGTTTTTATTAGATATGTTTTATAGAAAAAAGTAAAAAATATTGTTTTTTCTTATTCAAAATTGTTAGTCTTTTTTTGTTAAAAATAAAAAAACAGTGGTGATCAAATACCACCAAAACAAAGCTCTATTTGTGGGGGAAAAAATGACATAAATTGTTTTATTTGTGCACAGCGTTGCATGACTGTACAATTGTCAGTTAAAGTAATGCAGTGCCGTATAGCAAAACATGGCCTGGTCATAAAGAGAGGCAAATCTTCCAGAGGTCAAGTGGTTAAAGTGGATGTAAACCCAATGTCATCCTTTCAAAACTACTGCCATAGGGGTTATCTAGAAGGATATACATGCCTCCTGCATTTATCCCTACCTTTCAAATGTCTCCCCTCTGTCTGTTATGAGAACCAAAAAACTGCAGATTATGTGGGTGGGTCTTTTGGCTGGAGCTCGTTGGGTGGAGTCGTGATATCAGTAGACTCCCTGCCCATCTCTAAACTCCCCTTGTCAATATGCATTTTTTCCTGTGTAATTCTTACACTGAACTTCTGCTATGATCTCTAACATCCAGTGAAAAGACAGGAAAGTAACCACATGACTTCAGCATGCCCAATTATCCTGAGGTGGGGAACATCCAATCCAGGCAGAGCAGCAAAAGAAAGGAGTGGGAGGGAATTAAAAAAAGAATGCATGTCTCTTAGGCTAGTGCACGAGATATGTAAATCACCTGTCACTCACAGCAAGGGGGAGGATTTGACAAAGTTTTTCTCTGTTTGTCAAGATTTATCTCACTGAACAATAAAAGAGGATTGCTCAGAGCTGGATTAACTCTTTGTGGCAAGACTGAAATGATAGGAAATCCTATACTCTGCATTATGACATAAAAAAAAATCAAAAAAGCAGACCATGCTTCAGTGATGAAGACAGATGTCTGCGTACGTGTCTATTGTGAAGTGTTATATTATGCATTAAATGAGTTCTATTTTTTATCTTTATTTTTTTTTCACAGACATTCTAAGAGGCGGAGTTAACATAGGAAGAAATCCCAAACTTTGCAACATGAACACAGTCAATTGGGAGGACATTATAAAAGTGGAAAGCGCAAATATTTCTGTAGAATATTCATCACCTGCACGCTGTATGTATACAAGTGTAAAAAAAAACTGCTTGCTAAATTTATATTCTTCTGGAGTGCAACATTTCCTGATATTGATAATGCAGCAGAAGCCTTACATAAACCAGATTTAAAGTTTTGGTTTTGGACAGAGTGGGAAAGTGAAATGACCCCTATTAGGTTTTTACAGCGGTCTGTGATCCTGTTTTCAAAAGATTTCTCCTAACTGCAGGAGTTTAGGAGTACATCCTAAACATTAAACTTAGGGAGGAATGGAATGTCTGTGAGTTTATTATTATAATGGTCTGTATCTAACTCAACAATTCTAGCCTGTGTTAGCTGCATAAGGGTTTAAATAAATTAAATATAAAACTACAATATATGTATTTTCAAAAATAATAAATCTAGTGTTACCAGCAGCTATGCATCAAAATTCAACTCCTATACAAATCAAAGATCATATTAAAGAAATATATAAGTGCAGCGCTAGTGTAAAATCATCTAATGGACAAAAATATCACACAAAGTCCGCCAGTAGTCTCTCTAAATAATATCTTGTGTGTTGCCTTTAATTATAATCATCCACGTTATGTACTCTTGAAAATCCACTCCAAGTGCTATTTACCACCAACAAGAAGTGTGGTGCAGTCTCCTCAAGTACTCTCACCTGGACCTATTACCCTCTCATATCATGCTCAGTCAAGATGTGCTTTTGTCCCTTTAAATGGACAGAGGATAGTAGACCGATGTGCCGTTCCTGCTGTTCCAATCCTCCTCCAACTGGCACTCTCCTCCTTTACTCCTCTGCTCTAAACTTTGCCAAATATATCAGATTTTGTCAAAAAAATTGAGAAGTATGAGGAAAGACATGCTTCTCAGAACATGGCTTCACACTGATGACTCTGACCAAGTGTTTCCAAATACTTTTCTATTGCTTTGACGAAATCTGATATATTCCACAGCAAAGTATAGAGTACAGAGAGGAGGAGTGAAGGAGGAAAGTGATAGTTGTAGGAGGATTGTAACAATGGGAATGGCTACACATTGGTCTACTATCCTTGGTCCATTTAAAGGGACAAAAGCACATCTTAACCAAGCATGATATGTCAGGTCAATAGGTCCAGGTGAGAGTACATCTGGTGGTGGTAAATAGCACTTGGAGTGGATTTGCAAGAGCACATAAGGTGGATGATTATAATTAAAGGCAACACACAGAATATTCTTTAAAGATACTCTTGAAGGACTTTGTGTAATATGTATATGCCCTACATGATTTTTCACTAGCGTGACACTTATATATTTATTTAATACAGGCATACCCCACTTTTAAGTACACAATGGGGTTTATTTACTAAAGCTGAAAAGTGCAAAATCAGGCTCAATTCTGCATAGAAACCAATGAGCTTCTAACCCTGGCTTGTTCAATTTAGCTTTGGTAATAAAACCTGGAAGCTCATTGGTTTCTATGCAGAATTGAGCCTGATTTTGCACTTTCCAGCTTTAGTAAATAAACCCCATTGTGTACTTAAAAGAGGGGTATGCCTGTATGTCTGTATCTCCCTATCATGACAACTGCTCTCACTTCTTGCCCTGCTGTAAAAGGCTGTCACCAGGACAAGAAGTGTGGTGCAGTCTCCTCAAGAAAAAAAACTTTTCCTAAGATAATCCAAAGCTTCAAAAATAAGACTTTGCTCGTATTGGGATTTAACTTTTTGGGATTGTTTGCAGACTGCATCTGCCCACATGGTAAGACAATATTTTTAATTTTTTTCTTTAATTACGCCTTTAAAAAAATATTCTACTTCCAACTTATTCAACTTTATTGCTACAGAAGCATTAAACTAGTTAGATCATTCCTTGCCCTTATGTATACATGTCCTACATTCGATTTTTCTTCAGATTTTTTATAAATCAGCACCTATAGAAAGTGAATTCTGATCCGTTCATGAAGAGAGAAAAAAATATATATATGCACTTAATTTCTGTTTTTCAAAACTTCAGGTCCTAAATGTGACGCGGAAGCTTGTAATGGGTCATGTTGGGGACCTGGTCCAGAGAATTGTCAGATATGTAAGTATTCTTTGGGAGAATTTTATTTTTCTGTAATAAAGGCCACATAAGGATTATCGGTAAATGCATCAGGAATATATATACAGTATATGCCTTTTTAGCTGGAGGCCATTAGCCAGTTAGCTGGAAATTAAATAAAATATAAATAAATAAAAAAATGGTATTAGGCCTGCTTAAAGATATCAGACATTGCTCTCTAAATGTGGCCACGTCACACTTACACTGTTATGCAATTGATACCTCTTCTATGAAAGTTGCTCCCTTGCTGCCCAAAGTGATACAGAATCTATATTGCTGACAAGAGAGCAGAGATATGGCCATACCTGGCAAGGTGTGAGAAAGCAGTATCCTTAGGAAATGTAACAGTTGAATTTCAGTGTTTCAGTCACTGGCAACGTGAGTGATGTCATTGAAGAATGTGGCTTAAGAATAATGCCTTGTACACACGGTCAGACATTCCGATCACAAAATACGTTGGATTTTTTCCGACGGATTTTGTCCGAAACTGGTGTTGCATACAAACGGTCGGACAAAGTTGTCAGAAAATCAGATAATTTGGAACGTGGGGACGTTCGTTGCGTACGACGGGACTACGTAGAGGCTAGCAGCCAATAGCTTTGGTCTACTAATTTGATCTGAGCATGTGTGACACTTTTTCCGTTGGAATTCTCTACAAACGATCGGAAAAAGTCTGAGTGGATTTTTTTGTCGGAAAATTTTAGATCCTGCTCTCAAATTTTTTTCCGTCGGAATTTCCTGTAATTCTTAGGAATAACTCACTTAAATATGTTCAAACAAGTGTCTAGTAGACATCCCGGGTATGATAAAGTTTTAAACACAAAATCATAAATTATAATATAATAAATAACTATAAATAATTATCAAAAATAATAATATAATAATAAAATGTATTCAATAATGTAATAAACTCAAAAATACTGAAATGTGCTCAGTTGCAGAATTGTCGCTGTCATCACTTTCAGTGTCTGACGATGAATTTCCTCACGAATCACTATCACTGAATTCTGCAAGTGTTCTAATTTAATATTGTTGTTTTCTAGCTGGTCTATAACTGCTTTTGATGTAAAGGCACACTTTTTAGTTGTTATGAACATTCTCCAGGTTCCAGGCAGAAAGAACAGTATATATAATATGAAACTGCATGCAGAGCACTGGACAAAGCATTAGGGACAAAAAGGAGGTGAAATTATTTGATATAGTAATGTAATCTGTAAGATTACAGTGTACTGTATGTATTCTGTTTTCACACTTTTTGAGTTTCCCACCAGGCTCCGTTCCTGTGCATCACACCACATGCAGGGAACGAAGCCCGGCATGCCATAACTCGGGCGGAAGACACAGCCACCACACACAACAGGGGGACATCTCAGGATCCTGGGGACAAGATAAGTAACTTTCCCTGGATACTGCAATGCAGCCTCGAGTGTGGCTCGAGGTTACCTCTCTTGGTATGGGAAATTCACCCCAAGCCACACTCGGGAATACCGCTAAGAAGGTTAAAGAAGGAGATTTACTAAAACTAGTGCCCACAGAATGTGGTTCAGCTGTGCATAGTAACCAATCAACTTCTAACCTCAGCTTGTTCAATTAAGCTTTGACAATAAGGTCGGATGCACACAGGTATGACACAACGGTTGTACGACTGTCATCCTACTTTGCCCTGCAACTTCAGTCCTACTTCCATCTGACTTGAATGAACAGGATGCGATTTTGCTCCGAGTTTGAGATAGTCCGACTTGTCCTTTGACCAATCAAAACAATCCTAGGGTACCAATAAATGTCCTTTTCCTGCTGCTCTAATCACCACGTTGGATGTCACAAGTCAGAAGGTTAGGACGAGAATCCAACATGAATCTGAATTCAATGATGTTGAATGGTCTGAAAATGGACCAAAGTCAGACCAAAGTAGTGCAGGAATCTTTTCTAAAGTCAGACTGACTTGTGTCGGACTAGTTAAGTTGGCTTTCATAGGGAACCATTGATTTGTACATTTCATCTGACATGTGCTCCCAAAGTCAGAGTGTATGTCGCACCAGTGTGAATCAGGCCTAAAACCTAGAAGATGATCAGTTATTATGCACAGATGTACCAGATTCAGTGTGTAACAGTTTTAGTAAATCTCCCCCAAAGGGTCCAATGGACCCAGCAGGAAAGGGTCACAACTTACATGGCCCACATTGAAGACCAAATGGGCACCCAATTTAGCAATTTTCAAATATATGTAAAAAAGTAACTCTCTATGCAGAGTTCATTAGAATTAGCTTTTTACCATTTACTAGTAAACCTATTAAATAAATGTAACATTATTAGTAAACCTATTCCCAGCCCAGACTATGCACACTAAGTATTTACATATTCTGAACAAACAGTAAAAGCACTATAAAACAAGCCCTCGTTCAGCTCTGTAGCTATAGAATTTGTGGCGAAATTAATCACAACAGTGCATTAGGGCACATATGTTATGGTGCATGTTAATCTGGCTTGTGTTAAAATTAAAGTAAAGGATTCCTTTTTTTTTTTTTAGATTAATGCTTACCTAGGTGGATGCAGAATTAGTCTGATGCTGCATCTGTCCCCTGGCCCCCTCTGCACTGAAAACCAAACGATCGAACACCGCAGATCACTCGGTTTTCAGAGCTCCGTGAGCAGAGAGCTGTAGACTGTCCATCACAGCTCTCTGCTCTTCTCCCTCCATGCTCATTGGAGCGCTGAGCTGTGGAGGGGATGGAGTTTTTGTCTCAGGTCAGAATGAATGGCGAAGTAATTGCACCAACACATGTAACATGCTTTACCACAATGCACTGTTGTGAATAGGCCCAAATAGTGTAGGTGGCATAGTGAAAGCAATATTTTCCAACAAGTGACTTTGCCTAGAATTCTCATAGCTCTCATCATCCTGCTTTCTTTATTCCCTACTGTTTCATACGTCACTTGGTATTTCTTGGTTCTAATAGAGACATTTATGATGCGTCTATTTTGTGCATATGACAGACACTTGATTATCTTTGTATAGAAGAACATTTTTAGGCATTGCGTTCCAAAATTTCATATTTCTCTCTTTCAGTTACAAAGCTTAAATGTGCTCAGCAGTGTCCTGGACGGTGCAGGGGACCAATGCCCAATGATTGCTGTCACAGTCAGTGTGCAGCCGGCTGTACAGGACCCAAAGAAAATCATTGCCTGGTAATGTGAATAATTTGCACCACTTTGCCAGTGTTTAATTATTACTATTTTTTATATTATTAATGGTCTCATAAAATTTTTCTTCTTTAAGGCCTGTCGTGCATTTCGTGATGGTGACACATGCAAGGAAAGCTGTCCTCCACTTCAAATTTATAACCCTAACACATACCAAGTAGAACCCAATCCTTATGGAAAATACAGTTTTGGGGCCTCCTGTGTGGCTAAATGTCCACGTAAGTAATGCTACTTCAGGTATTCTCCTATGCTTAAATCTCTATGCACCACGAAGCAATTTAGACATATAGCTTCCATCTCTTTAATTAAATTGTTAAAGTGAAACTCTAGCAAAATTTTTTTAGTGTTGGTTTGGGTGTGGAGAGTAAAGCCCCGTACACACGATTGGACTTTCCAACGGGAAATGTTCGATGACAAGCTGTTGTTGGTAAATCCGACCGTGTGTATGCTCCATCTGACAATTGTTGTCAGACTTTCCACCAACAAATGGCTAGCAGGTTCTCAAATTTTCCCCGGACAAATATTTGTTGTCGGATACACAAGTCCGTCGGACAAAAGTCCAAAGTACAAACACGCATGCTTGGAAGCAGAATCGGTCAGTCTTTTAAACTAGCATTTGTAATGGAGAATTAACATTCGTAACGTGGCAAATTCTGAAATCTCCAAATGCAGCACACATTCTCTTCTTCTTTAATGGGATAATAATGAACCTGCTTTGCTGCTGATACTGATGGAGTTATTGCAAATTTTCAAAGGCTTTTTTTTTCTAGTGATATCAAGAATAATATTATTATTTTTTTATTTTGGCAAGTTACCACAACACCATTATTCCGTAGTTTTTAAGATCAAAGATACAACTATCTTGGTGTCCCTTTTACATTTTACATTGTATTTTTTTAAACTGTCATTTGAAGTAAAACACATAGCCAAGTATTATTCTACACATTTTTTTTATTGTGCATTAAAAAAAAAAAAAAGTAGACATACTATCTGCCAATAGAATTTAACCAAAAGTGCATTCTATTCATCCAAAAATATAGAAAATATACCTAATCAAATCATTATTCATCCCCAAAAAATATGTCAAAGCAATAACCCCAAGGCCAATAATAAATAACACGTTATCTCCTCCGATTCCGCAACATGTCTGGTTGATGAACAGCCGTTCAGAAACTAACTGAAAAGCGCAAACTGAAAATCGTGAAGTGAAAAGTGTGAAATGAAAAGTGTGAACTGAGAAGTGCGAAATGAAAAGTGCGAAATGAAAAGCGCGAATGAACACTCACAAACTTCTACTAACACGAAATTAGCAGAAGGAGCCCAAAGGGTGGCGCTAAAGAGCTGAGAAACCACATAGTACTTCACTACGTTCATAAATGTTGGCCAACAATTGTGTGACCGTGTGTATGCAAGACAAGTTTCGGTCAACGTCCTTTCGACAAAATTCCACGATTTTGTTGGCCAACAATCCGATCGTGCGTACGAGGTTTAAGAGTTAAAACTACTGGATCTGTTCATAAATTCTAAAATATGTGGTACACAAATGGTTGCAAACTGTATTATCTTAATGGGAACTGGGATAAAAATTGGTTTAGGTAATACACACTAAATTAAAGTAAAACTACAGGAAAAACTTTTTTCTTCATTTTGGATAGAGTAAGGGAGGGTTATAACTCCTGTCAGATTTTTTTCCGCCATCCGTGTCCCATTGCGAAGATTTCCCTTTACTTCCCGTCCGATTGTCAAACAGGAAGTGAGAGGAAATCCCTGCAAAATAATGGAATTTCTTAGGGATCCCCAGGTTACCAGAACTAGTTTTCCCATTGGAAGATTTGCCCTACTTTTCTGGGAACAATCCAATATTTCAGATTTTCTTTCACTTTCAGGCTGGTTTCACACTGCTGCGATGCGGGAACGCTGCAAATCTACTGCGGGTTACCGCAGCGCATGCCTCCCGGCGGCAGTTCACACTGCCCTATGCGAACTCCTGGGAGTGTCAGTGAAAAGTTAATGACACCTCCAAATCAGTTCGCATATAGCAGTGCGATCTGCAAACTCGGACAGGAATCGGATCGCATGGTGTGAACACCCATGCGATCCGATTCTGCTGCGGACCAAAAAAAGGGTCCTGCACGAGTTTGGGCTGGATGCGATATGAATTCAGCCATACTATCTGTATGGCTGAAATCGCATCGCACAGAGATCGGATGTGATTTGCACTGCAGTGCGGGGCAAATCACATCCGATCTCATACACCGCAGCAGTGTGAACCTAGCCTCAATGATAATGGTAAACAGGACAAATGGAAAGGGTGAATCTCCTTAACAATGGCACAGACAGCAATAAAAACTGACAAGTGTTCTAATCCCTCTCCACTCTACCAAAAACAAAAAAAATAAAAAAGTTTTGCCTTGCCTTGTTTTTTTTGTTTTGTTTTTTGGGAAAATGTGTTTATTAAAGTTTTATTCACATACAATAGAAGATAAAAAAAAACACAACAAAAATACACAAGACAAAACTAAAAATGGGAAAAGCGTGCGCCACCCTCGCAAGCATGCTTCATCAGCAGTATCACATAAAGATCAGTGGTATATAAGGATAGCACATTGATAAACAAGGCATGGTTATAGAAATGGAAAGTAATTACAGCAAACAGAAATGTATAATGTGAACTCGCATAATTGCTGAATACGAATGAACGCTCCATAAGTGATTCCTTCCTAGCTGAGATACGAGAACACAAGGAAAACGTCCCCATAGCAATCAAATGAGCAGTTATGGCATTGCCATGTGGGATCGCTAGCCATTTAGACCATACTTTTTCATATTTTTTAGAACAACCCTTATTCACATAAGTATCCTTATAAAGCGGAAGGCCGTTGTTCACTGGGCTTTTCCAAAAGAAAATAGAAGGGGGGACCTGTTTCTTTCAAAAAGATGTGATTGCCTTTCTATAGCATAGAGAAGACCAACCAGCATTATTTCTGCTGCAATAGGAATCCGATTTTCTACCAAATCCAGCAAACAGATTTCCATGGAGGAAGATATTTTAGTTACTGACACTGTGTTCACTACAGACAGCACCTCCAACCAAAATCCAGTGATAACCAGACAGGACCAGAAAAATGTGGAAAAAACACCCGGAGAGTGGCCGCATCTCCAGCACTCTGGAGGATGAGAGGGACTCATCATGTGTAGTCTAGAGCAGTGGTCATCAACCCTGTCCTCAGGCCCACCAATAGGCCAGGTTTGCAAGATAACTGAAATACATCACAGGTGATATCATTTGCTGCTCAGTGATTGCAGTATTCTAGTCTGTATCTCCCCACAAAACCTGGCCTGTTAGTGGGCCCTGAGGACAGGGTTGATGATCACTGGTCTAGAGGGTGTGAAATAGGCTCTATGGATAATTTTGAATTGAATCAGTTTGTCTCGCAAGGAAACCAGAGTGCGAAACCGAAGGTCCCAAATATCATCCCAATCATCATCATCCAGGTGCTGGGTATCCTGCTGCCACATAGCTCAGCCTTAGTTATACTTTATTTTAATTTCCAGTCACAATAATACATGAAATACAAACCAAGATAAAGTCTTATATAGATATATGGTCAGTATGCAGCATGTATGTTGTGATTTCTATTGCCTTTTATGTTTTTTGCTGTTTATGCATACTAAATTACCTAAATGTTTCATGTATATAGGTATCTGCACATTTATTTATTTTCTTGTATTGTTCATAGATAATTATATAGTGACAGATCTTGGATCCTGTGTTCGGACATGCCATTCCGATTCACATGAGGTAGAGGAAAATGGGGTTCGCAGCTGTAAAAAGTGTGATGGACCGTGTACTAAAGGTAATAGAAAAATGTTACATTTATTAAAATACTACTAAGTGCAAACACTAGCCTTGGATTAAAAAGGCAGAGATCCACTCTCCTCTGATTTAAATAAATTCTGTCACCAGCTTTAAAGAGGAAGTAAACCCTGATGAGTTTACTTCCTCTTTCATTCCCTGCAAAGGTAAAGCATAATGGACTACTATGCATCACATAGTAGTCCATTATGTGTCACTTACCTGACACAGGAGCCAGCGAAGTCACCACTGTCCCCTGTAGTCCAGTGCATCCATCTTCTCGGTGGATCTTGCCGCTCCGCCGCTGTCATTCGGCGAAGCCACGATGACGTCACTCCCGCGCATGCGAACGGGAGCCGCCACTCGCGGCATATCGCCGTTGACCGCGGCGCTGCTGTCTACGGCGCTTGCGCCGTAGACAGCGGTGCCTGTCTTTCGGCAAATATCTCCTAAACCTTGTAGGTTTAGGAGATATTTCTTGGACCTACAGGTAAGCCTTAATCTAGGCTTACCTGTAGGTCAAAGTGTGTTGTAAGGGTTTACAGCCACTTTAAAAATTGAAGGTAAAAGCGCAGAAAAATCAAGTATTTGAAATGCTTACTTCTAATGTTCTCTTTCCATAAATAATTTTATTTTCTCTTGCAGTGTGCCTTTGAAATTGTTGGAAAAATTGACTACCACAGAAAGAGTCAATATCCCAGCACAGCCCTTTATCTTTATATTTTTTGTGCATCATAGCCCTTTCTTCTTTGGGGAATATATAATTATTGTCTATGCTGGTCCAGCTTCTCTGTCCCTTCCCTTACCTCCCTACGTAACCTTTTGGCCACTTTCACACTGAGGCACTTTACAGGCGTTTTAGCGCTAATAATAGCGCCTGAAAGCACCTTTTAAGCCACCCCAGTGTGAAAGCCAGAGTGTTTTCACACTGGAGCGATGCGCTTGTAGGACGGGAAAAAATAATCCTGCAAGCAGCATCTTTGGAGCAATGCGAGAGCACTGTATACACTCCTCCTGCTATTGAAATCAATGGGAAGCGCTGCCGAGGAGCTTGCAAAATGCTTCGGCAACGGTGTTTCAGCAACAGCACTTTCCTGGTACTTTTAACCCTTTTTTGGCTGCTAGCAGGGGTTACATTGTTAGTAAGGTTGAATAAAGACACCAGTCCATCCAGTTCAACCTGAGTGAGTGTCTACAATTGTCCCTATCCCTGTACATTGCACACTCACATTGGTCCCTACCCTCCAAGATCCCCCATTCATATACTAGGGCCAATTTTGGACAGAAGACAATTAACCTACCTGCATGTCTTTGGAGTGTGGGAGGAGACCGGAGTGCCCTGAGGAAGCCCACACAGGCACAGGGAGAACATGCAAACTCCAGGCAGGTAGTGTCGTGGTTGGGATTCGAACCAGCGACCCTTCTTACTGCTAGGCAAGAGTGCTAACCACTATACGATTGTGCCGCCCCAAATAACACTTTGCCGCCCCCTACACCACCGTGCCGCTAAAAGCGCACTGCTAGTGTTCCGAAAAGCACCGCTAAAACAATGGTAAATCGCCACTTTACCATCAACACAGCCAGTGTCCCAGTGTGAAAGTAGCCTTTAGGTAACTGCCGAAGGAGTATACTGTGTCTTTTGAGTGACTGTTCTGCAGAGTAGCTGCAACCATCAGCAGTCTTAGGACTTTTGGGTGTCTACACAAGGGAGGCTTTTACAGGCAAATAACA
Organism: Lithobates pipiens; assembly: GCF_037356315.1. Lineage (NCBI taxonomy): Eukaryota > Metazoa > Chordata > Amphibia > Anura > Ranidae > Lithobates > Lithobates pipiens. The sequence goes on from NW_027507764.1 coordinate 198,262,002, forward strand.
CACATAACATACATAAAATGCACATATAATCCTATGGAAACATTTTTAATTAAATGAATGGTGTGGTTTATAGGGTTTATTTAAATGCTTTGTGTTACTTACCTTGGAACAAATATGCAGATAAGAACTCCTGACCACTTGCATACTTGTACTGGGTCAGTGGCTCAAATGTATTAAATCTAGAGGTCAGCAGAAAATGAGTCAACTAGTATTTTTAACAATGGAATTCACCTTATGTCTCATGACAGGTGAAGCACACTTTTATTACAGAATTATTTTATGAAGTTATGGTTGGTAAGAGAAAGATAATAGAATGGAACAATTCTTCCCCCTCCAGTACTTTGATGAATGAGACCCACTTTGAATTTTAAAAAACATACGATAGATAGATAGATAGATAGATAGATAGATAGATAGATAGATAGACCTAGAACCATATCACCCTTGCTGATAGGCTGGAAAACATTGTTTAGAGCTGGAATACATCCAAGGCATTATGTTTAGCCTGCCAACCACCTAGAATGTGCTGCATATATAAAGAAAAAATGTTTTTCTTTTTGACGTGATGTTTTACATATATTAGTTTTTTTATTTAAAATTCTTTTTTTTTTTAGATTTAGTATGTGATGGAATTGGACATGGGAAACTAAAGTCGGTATTGTCCATAAATGCTACAAATATTGTATTTTTTGAGAATTGTACCAAAATACAAGGAAGCATAAGCATTCTGATGGTGGCCGAAAAAGGGTACGTAAAGTCATTTTTATTTAATCAATTGCATACTAACTAAATGAAATTAAGAATAAATGAAAAAACAGGAGTAGGAGTCATTTTTTTTTCCTCCACTCCATCCATTCATCCACTTGCAGACTCCAAAATCTGGAGTATTCAAAATGTATGGGATTATTTACTAAAGGAAAATCCACTTTGTACTGAAAGTCACTGTAGATTTGTGGGGGACATTCAAGGAAAATAAAAAACAGCATTTTAGCTTTCACACGACTGGATGATAAAATCCGCAGAGCTTCCACTCATTTTAGATCTACCACTTAAATTTAGAGCGACTGCACTTCCAAGTTTCAAGTGCAGTTTCAAGTGCACTTACGGTGCAAAGTGAATTTGCCTTTCGTAAATAACCCCCAATGTCTCGCTGTATACAGTTTTCTTAATATTTATTTTTTGTGAATCTATTGAAAAGTGTATTATCCTGAGGTCTTGAAGGTCAAAGCACTACTTTTTGCAGCCTGGCAAAGATAAGCCACTGTCTTGCAATTAGCAGCAGTGTTATCTGCCTTCCATACACACTCCTTTAGTTGGCCATTGAGCTACCTGTCTGATAGACCTGAGAGGCAACCCAATGGCCAAATGAAAGAGCTAGAGTGTCAGAATAACAACATTGCATATTGTTATCAAATTGTGCATTGCAAATTGTGTAGAGATTTACTTGGAGATGACTAAACACAATGGTGTGAACACAAGTCAAATATGTGGAGCCACTTGCTGCTTTCATCTAAATATAAATATATTTGATTCTTTTTTAGTGATACTTTCACCAAGACACTGCCATTAAATCCAGAAAAGCTGAGCATCTTTAAAACTATCAAAGAAATAACAGGTATGTTCATTAATAGATAATACAGCAGAAGATATAGGGGTTGATAACATAGGTGTGTGCAGCCTATTGCTTTAGGGTGTGCACCCCAAATGTATTAAAACATGGAAGGTGTTAATAGGGCAGTGGATGATGTCAGTAGAGCAGTGGATTTGTCAGTTGGGTAGTTATATAGTCATATAGCATATAGTTTGATGCCTTTCAAAGAGAATTGTCACTTTGCAAGGGAATTTCCCCTTAGCTAAGCAGATGTGGTGAAAATTCACTTTGCAAAGAATACCCAGTCATATGGAAGGAAAATGTCAAACAAAAACAGTATTTTTTTGCTTGCACATGATTGGAAGTCAGCAGAGCTTCCCCTCATTTACTAAGCTAAAAGGGAAAATTAACTTGCAAAGTGAATAGTCTATTTGTCATTAGTAAATCAAACACATAAGGTCATCATGTTGTTTTGGGTGTGTTATTATGTTTCATCTCTTTATTTTGTTTGAGTCATGATTTGTGCCAGATGACAATACTAGTAGCATATTTAAAAATGTAGCCCAGTAATAAGAGAGACCAACAGGCAGCCTGAAAAGTGTGAAGACATATCTTGGCCATAATAAACTGTCAGTTTCATGGTTTTATTCACAAATCTGCAATATAAAAATTACAGCTTGGTTGAGTTTTTTGTTTTCACCAAAAAAAAGATAGTTACTAGAAGGAGAAGACCATTGTGAGGCAAAAAAAAACTACATGAAAAATGCATGTTATGTGCATTTTCAGGTACTTCTATTGATGTTGGGGCCAAAAACATGTGATCAAACCCCAAAGAAGTTCTTGTCTTTTTTCTGAAAATTAAGCAATGGCACATCATTAATGCCCTGTGGGTGGGGAGAAACACACTGGGGGTGGCCTGGATGGAGTCCGGGCGGAGGCTGTTTAAGGGCACATGGAAATCAGAAGTTGATCACTCAAGTTTGAATAGGCCTTACACATCATATCCTTTGTGATTTTTTTTTTTCCTACGTTATTATCTTCTAGGGAAGAATAAGGTTAAAGAAAACCTGTTAGCCATTTTTTATCTTCTAAGTTAAAGTCTTTCCTAATCTGAAAACACTACTTGGCAATTGCAATTGGCTCCACTTTGTTAACTTCCCAGGCTTTATTTCAGTATCTGCACCTGTAAAATACTCTCACTGAACTAGGGGAAGACGGGGAGATAAGGCTTATGCCGCGTACACACGAGCGGACTTTTCGACAGACTAGGTCCGACAGTCTTCCCGACGGACTTTACGAACAAACGGGCTTGGCCACACACAAGCACACCAAAGTCCGATGGATTTGAAAGTGATGACGTACGACTGGACTAGAATAGGGAAGTTCATAGCCAGTAGCCAATATCTGCCCTAGCGTCAGTTTTCGTCCGTTGGACTAGCATACAAACGAACTGATTTTTCAACCAGACTCAAGTCCGTCGGAAAAATGTAAAACATGTTCTAAATCTAAAGTACATCTGATTTTTCAACTGCAAATGTCCGATGAAGCCCACACACGATCGAATTGTCCGCCGCATTCATTTCGTTGGACCTTTGGTGTCGAAAAATTTGGCTGCATGTACACGCCATTAGTCCCAGAGTTGGGAAAGGTATTCTTTATTAACAAAGTGAAACCTGAATCAGAGGTTTATCTGGCTAACTACTGTGATAGCAGTTTAAGCATGTTTTTCTTTCTAATGTTTAAAATAGCTGATAAGTTTACTTTAAAATATTCACCACATCTCCTGACCCCAACTACCTTTGACGTTTGAGGACACAGAGGAAGCAGTGCAGTAATGCCACACCCACACCACTGACTCCTGCCACATTTTCCTCAGGAAAGTCATCACTATGAAATTATGAGTATCTGGTTTTGTATCAGGGGTGGGACCTATGTTTAGGGACTACTCTTGAAGTAATGCCTGGGGCGTATAAATGAAATGAATGAATGCTGGCTTAGAAGTAGTATGTATGCAAACATTCTTGACCTCATACATTTTGTTGATATCTGTCAGGCAAAATAACTACATAAGTTCCCTTTCTTTTACAGGATTCCTATTAATTCAGTACTGGCCAGCCAACTACACTGACCTAAGTGTTTTTGAAAATCTTGAAATAATCAGAGGCAGAACAAAGCAACTGTAAGTAAATCCCAAGAATAAGGCAGTTGAGAAATGAAAAAAAGCCAATGGTGGTTCTGATGTAGCTGCTTTTAACCTGGGGCTCCAGCAGTAATATTCATGGGCAATAGACAGCTCTCTGTCCAAAACCTTGTGATGGTAACAATATTAAACCCTGTCCTGCATCCTTCCCAGATGCCTGCAGAGTTACCCAGTACGTCATGAACGAAAGGTAACATCCCTGCCCATGCTACTGCTAGACCATGAGTCTGCAGTAATATACACCTTACTGCTGACTGCCCTGTCCAACAAGACAAAAAAATTGCCTTCCACATGCCGGTAGATAGCTGGAATGGCCTTCCATGAAAAGAAATGTCATTTTGGAAACTGTAATTGAGGTACAGCACATTCCACAAATTCACGAAAGGGGGCAGAATCTACCAGCTGAAAAAGCAGTAGTTGCAGTACTAGAAATTTGGCCAAGCTAGCATTGAAGAGCATGTGGATGGTTGGGACTAAATTTCTTTTTATGGTTTAGCAACTGGGGTAGGGAAATTTGCCTGCTAAAATCAGATGGTGGTGTACTGCTAGCAGATTGGCTGCAAGTACTTGGGACACCTAGTCCGCCTTTTTCTTTGATGTGGGTCTTTCAAGTGCTGTTGCCAATGGACTTGTTGCCTTATGAGTTTATGTTAAATCTACATTAATAGCTGTAAAATATTGGAATTATGAATGTATTTAATTTAGCTTTTATCTATGTAGGGCGGAACATATTATCTTCACAGAAATCTCTGGTAGACCAGACAAGTCTTGTGTATACAAACAATGGTTTCCAAACATCATTGTTTTACACATACTCACTTCAAAGGATTGAGATATCCAATGAAGGGAGGCCAACCTGTAACTAATACTTAACTTCCCGGGAAAATTCAAGTTAAGCTCCCGCTCAGAATAGTCACAAGGATTTGCATTAATGGGGGCTGACTTATGCAAAGTATAGGAATTGGAGATGTACCCAGTCCATAACCAGGAATCTCACCGATCAGAGCCACACTATTCCAATCAATGAGGCATCAGCATGTAATGATATAAACAGACTAGATGGTAGGGAAACACACATTTTTATGAGAGAGTGACCATCAGAATGGAACCTTGATGCAAAAGGTAATTATGGAAAAGGTCTGCATTTTACTTTTAACTAAATATGTTTGTAGATTAATGTTTTCAGGAATATACTCTGTATTCCTTCAGGTAATTCTATTATTTTAACCTAATATTTTCTTCCTTAGACTATATATAGATGTGTAGACTATATTTAGATGGTTGTGTATTTGATAGACTTTCAACTACTCACCAATAAATGTTGTTATTGTGTTAAAGCTTTCACTCATGGTCAAAGAACTCTCATTTAAACCCAAATCATATCTGAGAGATAGTAAATCTCAAATATAGTATACAGGAAAAAGACTGCATGGGAGGTCATCATATGTCTGGTCAAGCATGTTGCCAAGCGGCTGCTGTTGTGGCCATGCTTGATCCGCTGCAAACATAGGTTGCAAACAGCAACGGTGCGATCTGCTGCACACGTATCCAAAAAGGCCCACACCAAGGAACTTTTCAAAATCAGCGGGGAGTCAGCAGCGCCCTGCACCTGCGGAGCTTTGCAGTGTGATGCAGTAGGGTGGCTGCCCTTAAGCTGCCCCCTACTTGGCTGCCTCATTGGAGTTGTGCCTCCTCTATTCTATCAGGCACCCAAGTAGAGTCAGTGACCTAATCATCCCCTCCCTCCTCGTCACTGGAGCAAACTTGGAACTATGTTGCAGATGGGGGAACGTGACTGACAGTTTCTTGTCCTTCTTGGGCACCCCTGCTCTCTGTGCTCATGTTACTCCCTTCCTCAACCTGGGAACCAACACCGGAGCCTTCAAATCGCTATACATCTTCCAGCAGCATGTACCTGACACTGTGGTCGAATATTTCAGGGGACTCCTCCGTGCATGATGGTGGGGCTATGGAAGGAGTGACTGTGGACAAGGAGCCAGTGGAATAGGCCACTTTGGCAGCTGCATAGGAAGGAAAACTACTCTGAGCCTGGGTGACAAAGTATGAGGAGGATTAGGACAGCTTTGTTATCCACTCCACCAACTCTTCTACATGTTCTGGCTCAATAACATGGCCAGCAGCAGAAAAAAGGCCGCCTGTATACTGCTGTTCAGAGTATATAGAGCCTGGGGGCCCCATGCCTTTTTTTAGGTGTGGGGTTCCCCTTAATATCCATACCAGACCCAAAGGGCCTGGTAATGGGCTGGGGGGCAACATTTCATTACAGCCGCAAGCAGTTTTAAATTACTTTTTTTCTTTAGAAATGTCATTTTGTGCAGGGACTGTTCTAAACACGGAAAAAATGCACCACTTTACGGGCATACTATAGACACCCCCCCAGGCACAATGTTTAAAGGAATATTACACTTTTATTGTTTCACTTTAAGCATTCTTAAAATCACTGCTGCTGCAAAATGTAAAAAAAAATTGTTTTGCATTGATACATGTCCCCTGGGGCAGGACCCGGGTTCCCAAACACTCTTTATAAAAAGAACTTGCATATTAGCCTTTAAAATTAGCACTTTTGATTTTTCACACTCGAGTCCCATAGACTTTAAAGAGGAAGTAAACCCTGATGAGTTTACTTCCTCTTTTTTTCCCTGCAAAGGTAAAGCATAATGGACTACTATGCATCGCATAGTAGCCTATTATGTGTCACTTACCTGACACAGGAGCCAGCGAAGTCGCGCTGTCCCCTGTAGTCCGCCGCATCCATCTTGCTGGTGGCGTCTGGCAGCTCCGCCGCTGTCATTCGGCGAAGCCGCAATGACGTCACTCCCGTGCATGCGCACGGGAGTCGACAAATGCGGCAGCTCCATTTTTGGAACTGCCGCGTTCAGTGCGCCTGCGCGCCGCTGTCTATGGCGCATGCGCCGTAGACAGCGGTGCCCGTTTTCGGGCAAATATCTCCTAAACCATATAGGTTTAGGAGATATTACTTGGACCTACAGGTAAGCCTTAATCTAGGCTTACCTGTAGGTCAAAGTGGTTTGTAAGGGTTTACAACCACTTTAACGGTGTTCGCACGAATTCTTTGGCTGTTCGCATGTTCTGCCGTGAACCGAACCGGGGGGTGTTCGGCTCATCCTTAATAGAAACCAATCATTGGCTACCATGTACAGCTGCTGCACCAGATTTTGCACTCTCCAGTTTTAGTAAATCCAACCCATTGAGACAGGGAAACTGTCTATCCAGTGTTTTGGATGGGCATCAAGAAACAACAGTTTTAGATAATTCTTGCCTGAGAACAATTTAGATTAAAGTTGAACTTTATTCAGAAAATTCAATTCTGTTAGATCACTTCAGGCTTTATGATTTACTGCTGTTCAGGGGCTCTGGGCTTCAGTAAAATGGTAGCCTCTAGCAAGAAAACAGGAGCAATGCTGGAAGCTGTTTACAGCACACACTAATTTTGGTAGCAGAATTATTCATGTGGAATGTATGTTCCTTGATAAAGAACATTCTTTTTTATCAAGTTGTTATGGGTAAAGTTCTGCTTTAATTGGTAATATAGCAAAGGTATTGAATACAGGCCTGCTAACTTTCTACTTGATAAATATGCCAGTGTTATATTGAACTCAAGTGTGAACACATCTTTGACATCAGCTAGCAGTTTAAATGCTATGGAAATCCCTTATATTTGTTGACAAAAATAATTTTTTTTTCTTTCAATATTTTTTTATTGTGTGTAAATTACAGGCCCTCAAAAGGTAAATGAATGTGTCTAAGCCCTTGTACACACGGTCGGAGATTCAGACGGAATGTGTCCTATCGGACCGTTTTGTCGGATAATCCGACTGTGTGTGGTCTCCATCGGACTGTTACTCCGACGGACCAAGTTTTTCAACTTGTCCGTAAAATTTTCCGACAAAATGCTCCGATTGGACATACTCCGATCATGTGTAGCCTACTCCGACGGACAAAGTGCCACGCATGCTCAGATCAAATTCATAGACTAAAGCTATTGGCTACTAGCCTGAACATAGTCCCGTCATAACGAAATAACGTCACCACGTTATGTACAATCGGATTTTCTGACAACTTTGTCCGACCGTGTGTATGCAACAGTTTTGGAACAAAATCCGTCAGACAAAATCCAACAGATTTGGTTGTCAGAATGTCCGACCGTGTGTACAAGGGCTAAGACTGCAAATGTCAACATGACAATGATGTGCATAGTAAAAGTACATACCATAGGTATTTTTTTAGAATGTTAAATGTTTTCTTTCATTCTAGTGGCAGATATTCTTTGGGCATAGTGAATCAAGATTCAATAAAGTCTCTGGGATTGCGGTCTCTCAAGGAAATAAGCGATGGTGATGTGATAATTAGAAAAAATAAAAATCTCTGCTATGCTAATTCAGTCAATTGGACGTCTATCTTTAAAACAAACCAGAACACAAGAATTGATGAAAACAGTCCTGAAGAAGAATGTAGTAAGTTTACCACCATAAGAGATGTAACAATACGAAGTTCTTCTTTTTTTGTGAATAAACAATAGTAAAAGTACAGTGTGTAGGGAAACGTTGCCTTATTACAAGGCATAGGATTCTTCCCTTGCCACTTGCTGGGTTTCTGTAAACATAAGTGCCCAGAATACCAACAGCAAAGGATCTTAACCTAAAAGGGCACTAGATAATGAGTGCTTCTCTATCCAGGCCATGAGAATACTAATGTCAAAAAGAAATACAAGCAGATGTCTATAAAAAATCTCAATTTCTAATGTAAAAGCCTAATGCCAATCCCCTGCTATAGAAGAGATGTCATAACTCCCTCCCCAGCAGCCTGTGTCTCTTACCTCGCCTCTGAATAAATTAATGAATGATTTGTATAGCAATGCAATGCAAACTGAATCGCCTCAAGGCACTGGATTCTTTCTGTGTTGTCCAGCTTCTTAGAAGAGGTAGGTCTTGAGTTTTTTCCTGAAAGCCTGATGGTTTTCTTCTATGCGGATGTAAGTCAGTAGAGAATTCCATAGCCATGGTCCTTGGACTGCGAATCTTCGTTCTCCTTTTGATTTGTAGCGGGATTTGGGAATGAGGAGAAGGTTTTAGTTAGATGATCGAAGACTGTGATTGGGTGTGTAGTGTTTTATTTTCTCACGTAGGTATTGAGGAGCTTTTCCTTGTAAGCATTTGTGGGTGAGGCAGAGGGTCTTGAATATGATCCAATACTTTATGGTTAGCCAATGTAGGCTCCTCAGGGAAGGGGAGATGGATTCCCAGTTTTTTTTTTCCTGTTATCAGTCTTGTCGCCGTGTTTTGGATGAGTTGTAAGCGCTCAAGTTGATATTGGGGTAGTCCTATGTAGAGGGAGCTTGCATAGTTGAGTTGGGAATTAATGATTGTTCCAACTAACACTGCTTTGTCCTCTTTTGGAATGAAGGGGATGCGTCTACGTAGCAGGCGAAGGAGATGGCGAGATCCACTGACTACTGATCCTATTTGTGCATCCATTGACATTTCTGAGTCAAAGATGACTCCGAGACTCTTGGTTTTGGTGCTTGGAGAGATGGTCTGTCCAAAGATGGTGGGAGGTGTCCACCGGGTCTTAGTTTTGGAATTTTGATTTGCGTGTAGGAGAAGAAGCTCTGTTTTTGATTTGTTGAGTTTGAGGGAGCTAGTGGTCAGAACTGCAGCCTCTTTAAGATTCTTCAACATTTGTCACTTCTGGGATTATTGGTGGTCTGTTTTCCCTTCCACGTGCTGCTGAGTCTTGGAGGTTGGAGAAAGAACCCACAGAGCATGGCAGGGGGACTCAGGCTTTCAACACTTCCAGACATGGCCATGACTTCACATCAGCCATGACTACAAGCATGTTTACACACTGCACAGAAAAAGACAGAGGTCAGAATGTGCTTGTATCTATCCATAGTTGGTATTAATTTTTTGTAATTATTATGTTTAGGTCAGAGTACGCAATGTGTTATTGGATTTGATTTGTTTATTTCTTTTTTGCAGCTCGCGTTGCACATGTTTGCCATCCTTTATGCTCTGACCAGGGCTGTTGGGGACCTGGACCTGCACAGTGTTTGTCCTGTCAAACATACAAACGTGGAAAAGAATGTGTGCCATCCTGCAACATCAATACAGGGTAATTTCACCCTAACTAAGCATGAACTTAAACCCAATCACTAAAATCTCATATAAGCTTTAACAGGTTAAATTCATCTTAAAATTAGTTTCTTAGTCTTTTTAAATATGCAGCTGTTGTTACAATAATATCTGGGGATTTTGCCATGCATATCCTTGTTCAGACACCTACTGCTATGAGGCGACGAAGGTCTCCCAGCATTGTCACCCTGTCAGTTACTTCTGATTGAGAATACATACCTATTGTGCAGGCATGGTCCACAGTTGTCACTATCGGAAAGTCAAGCCAGAGTTGTAGAAAGTGCATGTAGACAGAAGGTGGATGAAAATGACCACTGGAGATCAGTAGTGCGATGAAAGGGGCTTAAAAGGACAAGTTGACTAATTAGAGAGGCACATGTGAAACCACTGGACCAGAAAGACAATGGCTCTTTCTTCACCATTGACCATTGTTCCCCATAAAGATGCTTAAATGTTTAAAGGTTGTGGCAGATTATTTGTTCCATTGGTAATATCACAGAAAATTATGCATGTGTTGCTAGGAAAGCAAAGAAGGGTACAGTTGGAGAGAATACGGTATTGATTAGTGAGATGTGACAGGGAGCATAATGAGCTTCGGAAGGGGTCCAAACTGGTGATCTAAACAGGAGCACTCTACAATCTATATCCTTCAGTGGTTAGAGTCCAGTGTCATGTTGTTCTACGGAAATTACAAGGAGACATATTTTTTAATAGGAAAGGATAAAAAAAACATTTTATATATGTTTGTATAGTGTTCTATAAATAATAGAAATCTACTTTAAATGTCCCGCCCAGTATATAAAAACATTTGAATAATTGTAATTGTATAAATTTAGAAGATAAAAAGAATGCAATTCCCTTTTTTATATTCATATGTAACATAAGGGGTGCCACGAATATGATTTAAAATACATGTCTACATACCTTGAAAACGTATTTTTCTTCCATTTTGTTTAAGATTACTAATTACTGAGTTAAATAAGTATGTTCACACTGTTAAGTCGTGTTTAGCTTCTTAAAGCCCAACTCCAGGCAAAAAAAAAAAAAACAGTTTCCCAATAAGGGTTTAAAACAAAAAGATTAGCACTGGAAATATTCTCTTCCTCCCTTCTGACTCTTTCCCCCCGCAGTAATTCATTTGCACCACTAGATGTCCTAAGTATTTTGCACTAAATGATCCCCATCATCATATAACCCATGAAATGCGTGCACGGGGTCATAGGCTACCATGTGAACTGCACTCACAGTGTAATGATGCAAGGAGTGGTGCTTAAGTCATAAATCATAAAGTCTGAAATATAGCAGAGGAGGGGGAGTATTGGTGGAGGAAGGGTGAGCCCAGAGTTTTACTATCAAATTGACATGGATTTATTTCATACAGGAGTTTCAAAACAAGAAAGGTGGACACAGGAACTTTAGGCCATAATAAACTGTACGTTTTCATCAGGGATATGTAGTTGATCCTCAGGGCATATAGGATTAGACACTGAAATACACTGTAGGAACATGTTATTTTATCTTAATAGTGAACTATCTAGTCTAGTGCAGGCACATAATTCTGTAGAGATGTACGTAAGTCAATCCAAAGGACCAACAGCTGCAAACCAAGATTCAAACTTCAATAAAGTTTATTGTTCCCTAAACTAACAATGGGTAATTTTGGAAGCAGTGATATGAAGTGACACACGACCGGACTTTTCGAGGGACTAGGTCCGTCGGTCTTTCCGACGGACTTTCGGCGGAGTTCCGACGGACTTTCCGAATGAACGGACTTCGCCACACACAAGTACACCAAAGTCCGACGGATTCGAACGTGATGATGTACAACTGGACTAGAATAAAGGAAGTTCATAGCCAGTATCCAATAGCTGCCCTAGCGTCTATTTTTGTCCGTCGGACTAGCATACACACAAACGGATTTCTTGGTCCGGCGGAGTTCCGGTGGAAAAATGTAAAACATGTTCTATTTCTAAAGTCCGTCGGCTTTTTGGCAAGCAAAGGTCCGATGGAGCCCACACACGATCGAATTGTCCGACGGACTCGTTCCGTCGGACCTTTGCTGTCAAAAAATCTGGTCGTGTATACGCGGCATAAACAATAACCTTATATCTCCAAAATAGTTCAACGTCTGGGAAGCTTTCATTTAAACCTAGCCTACTGATTCCCAACAATCCATAGTCTAATGTTTCCAATACACTCAATGGTATCAAACCAGACTATTAACTGCTTAAGAACCACCTTCTGCACATATACGTCGGCAGAATGGCATGGCTGGGCACAATCACGTACCTGTACGTGGCTCTTTAAGTGCCATGGGTCGCGAGCTGGCGGCCGCGCTCGCGACCCGGTCCTGAGCTCCGTGACGTGGGTCCCGCGGACCCGATCGCCGCTGGTGTCCCGCGATCGGAAGAACGAGGAGAGATCTGTGTAAACAAACCTCTCCCCTTGCTTCCTACTGTGGCTGTCACCGATCGTCTGTTCCCTGTTATAGGGAAAAACGATCAATGACGTCACATGCCAGGCCACGCCTGCTACAATAAAAAAAAAAAACACATAACGTCACACATAACCCCTTCTCGCCCCCTAGTGGTTAACTCCTTCACTGCCAGTGTCATTTACACAGGAATCAGTGCATTTAAATAGCACTGATTGCTGTATAAATGACAATGGTCCCAAAAATGTGTCAAAAATGTCCGATGTGTCCGCCATAATGTCGCAGTCACAATAAAAATTGCTGATCGCTGCCATTACTAGTAAACAAAAAAAATATTAATAAAAATACTATAAAACTATCCCCTATTTTGTAAACACTATAACTTTTGCACAAACCAATCAATAATCGCTAAATGCGATTTTTTTTTTTACCAAAAATATGTAGAAGAATACGTATCGGCCTAACCTGAGGAAAAAATATGTTTTTTTATATATTTTTTGGTGATATTTATTATAGCAAAAAGTAAAAAATATTGAATTTTTTTCAAAATTGTCACTCTATTTTTGTTTATAGCGCAAAAAATAAAAACTGCAGAAGTGATCAAATACCACTAAAAGAAAGCTCTATTTGTGGGAAAAAAAGGACGTCAATTTTGTTTGGGAGCCACATCGCACGACCGCGCAATTGTCAGTTAAAGTGACGCAGTGTCGAATCACAAAAAGGGGCTTGGTCCTTTGGCTGCAAATTAGTCCGGGGCTTAAGTGGTTAATAGACTTAATATCCTACAGGCCAGAGCTGTTCACCTTCCTCCAATTGCAAGTTAATAGACTGACCACCCTGCACATCCAAATACTGATCAATGCTCACCCTTAGAACCATTTCTAACCTTAAACTATACTATAAAGGAACCCAGTGTAAGATTTACTAAAGCTGGAGCACTCAGAATCTGGTGCAGCTTTACATGGTAGCCAATCATCTTCTAACTTCAGCTTGTTCAAATAAGCTTTGACAATAAAACCTGGAAACGGATTGGTTTCTATGCAAAGCTGCACTCTCCAGTTTTAGTAAATAACCCCCACTGTTATTTTTGTATTGCTCCGTTGGCGGAATGTTGCGGCCGCCCTCATTGTCAACTGCATAGGTTGAAAAACAAAAATGGCAGTGATTGATTCACCCACAGGGAATGTTTGGTGAAAATCCCACTCCCTTTGCTTTATAAATATGTCCCTTTGTCATATCAATGGAATATAACAAACAATAAACCAGCCACCATCACCTAGCATGATGTTTTTTTGCAAGTGCTTGGTTAGTAACAAACAAATGGAAGATCTTTTTTTCCGCCCAGGATTTTGTTTTGCCTTTTCAGTGCTGTGCCTCAAAGACCACCTAAAGCCCTGTGTGCAGACTTTGTAATTAGAACACTAATTTTAGCTTACAGTGTCATGGTGATTTGCGTAATACCTGGCTGATGTTTCAGCAGAAGTGCTTTGTGTTTAGCTCTAAAATACGCAGAATGCCCTAAATGAACTGAACACATAACTCCCGATTGCCTTAACACTGCCTTTAATCTTAGTCTTATCCAGACCTTTAACTTTCCTGGAAATCTAGCTTTCTGTGTCATCAGCGAGATTTAGTAAATGCATAGAAGTATAATTAGAGAACAGCTTTTCTATTTTATATGGGCTTACATTTCTTAGTCTGGGGGGGGGTTTGGCTGCTTTCATTCCTGTAACAGGAATATATCCTATGATTACTTTACCAGCTTTGCAAAGCTGTATGTTAATTAACAAAAGGTTTAGGACAGAATAAACATGGCAATAATAAAACAATTTTAAAGAGACCCTGTCACTGATTTTAAAAAGTGCAGGTAAAAGCACAGAAAAATCAAGTATTATAAATGCTTGCTTGCAGTGTTTTAACTTTCATAAATTATTTTTATTTACTTGCAATTTGCCTCTAAACTTGCTAGAAAATTACCAAGGCAACATTTCCATGGTGTCAGAAGCCTGACCGTCCAGCAACTCCCATTGCTACAGCACAGCCAGCTGAGGTATGCAGGTGCTTCCGGTGCAGTGCAAAGGGATTGGTGAACAGTTTGGTCGCCTGGCAATGGTGACGCTGGACCCTGATGGTCATACTCCTTGATCGGACAAATCTGAAAATTTGTTATGACCGGGTGATGAGCTCCATTACACAAATTTGAGGTATGGGGCTGGGACCCTGCAGCAAGGACTAACCCCCCTCAATATTGATTAAGCCTTTCTACTGAGGAGGTGACTCCTTACATCTTGTTTCTGATTGGTGAATGATAATTTAAATATCTTTGCACAATTGTGTGTACTTATGATATGCTTCATGAAGGGGTCCTGTGTGGCCCCAAAATGTTGTACACTTCTGCTGTGAGATGATCACATTTGGACAATATTTGAAGGGTTTTTCAGGTTTGACAAAGGGGTCTCTGAAATACATAACCACGTGACATCATCAGGGCCATCTTGTGGGCCTACAACATTTTCTTTCTGTCCACAGTGGTTCTCATCCATGTGATATACACAGACAGTCTGTTGCTACTGTTGGCTCTTCCTGGAGTCGCCCTGGCTAACTTTCTGGTTCCAAGCATATTAAATCACATCCACCCAGAGGGGTTTGCTCTCCACCTGCTGGAGACTTATTGATATGCTCATTTCATAAATATGTTTTAATAAATGCTACACTTTGGTAGTGGCGCTTTTCTCTCCTTTTTGTTTTTACAGCTTTTCCTTTGCCTATTCCAGCAACGTGTGCAATGGGAAAATTGATAGTTGTTAAATAATTAGGGTACTCCAGGAAGAGTTAGATCTCTAGCACAACCCCTTCCTTTTACCGGGCATTGTCCTCTTATTTTCAGGGAGTGCTTAATTCATGTCTGTGCTGTCCCTGCTACTCTGCCTTCACCTCTCTACAGAAACTTTTATGGGACTGCCGGAGGAAAATGTGAGATACTATAGGGTGTTATTTGAGTGACAGTCCTGAGCCTGTTAGGGCTGCTGACATCACAACCAAAATGGCGGCACCTAATGGTAGTCTTAAGGCTTTTGGATGTCTTTACAATGGAGGCTTTTACAGATAAATAACAAGCCTATCTGTTAAATGCAGATATGACCTCATAGGAAGATTGCTGTTGAAATGAATAGCAATAGGGTCTTGTCAAGGTAAATAAAAGGTGATGTAAGCTTTCATTATATTTTTCTGAGATTGAAAAAAGAGGCATAAAAATGCAGCAAGATCCAGTGGCAGTCCGTCCATTAAGGTTGCATGGTCACCTCTCCCCCATCCATGCATCCGGTCCCCTGATCTACATACAGGGCACTGGACGCATGGATTCCAATCAGGGTTTTTCAAAACAGGGTGGGCTTGGGGCGCATACCCGAAGGAGTAGTTTTGGCAACACTAGACTTGCCTGGCAAAACCCAATTTCAAAAATGTCCAAGTCTTATTCTAGATGAATTCCTGCATTTTAAATAACTTGTCAAAGTTATACTGACTGTATTGCAAATGCATATAAAACCTATTTGTCTTATGACACTTTTGAAATATCAGGTATCATGTCTAACTTGTATATCCTAAGGAGTTTTCAATAATCATCAATATTAGAAAGTCATAGTACAGAAATACCACCTTCCATTTTTTCCTTTTGTTTCTTTCAGTCCAGTGCAGGTGATCATAACCTACTTCTTTTTTAGTAACATCTCCACTTTTATCCTCTGGGATTCTATTACTAATTAAAAGAAATGGAACAGCTGTGTTGCCTTTCAGCATAAGTAACATGAGAAGAAACAAACATCTCCAAATAATTCACAATATTTCCAGTGACGTTGTCTTCCAAGCTGCTTAATTTTGCCCTGAAATTGTAGGTTGCAGACCTGACACCCGCCTGTGTTAAGGTGCATAAAGAAGTCTTGTATGGTGCCACTAAGCTACAATATATAGGAAGCCAAGAACGGTGGCATAGGGGGGTTCAAACTGGTCATGAACAGTCAGCTCTTATGGTGAATTTATAGGGCTATCGTGGATAACATTTGATTTTATTTTAAAATCTGGCGCTGATATTATACATGTATAAAATAACTTCTGGGCTAGCAACTACACGGATGGTTAACCTGTTGTCCTCCCTGCATAACACAGAATGCCCACACACTGCATGTATTTGTCGCTGCCCTGCCAATGTTTCTGTGCTGGTAGCACGCTCACTGCTCGCTTGACTAACTATTGGTAACCTGGCGGGACCAACTCCCAATCATGTGACCACTGTGACAACCTATCACGGTGGTACATGGTCACTGATCATGATCAGTTTTGCCAATCTTCTGCAGCATTTTTTACTGACAAAACATGGAAAATTTACTGAGCACATTTTTTAATGACAAAATACAATCGATATTTACACAGTATAAACTGCCAGACTGTTTCGAAATGGGAGCAACTAAATTTTTATAAGCAGCTGATGCACTTTCTGGTGATAAAAGTTGCAGTGTCTGCAACCCTATTAGAATTGATTAATTCTTAGGGAGTATCTCACCAAAAATTACCTTTTTTGTTGCAGTAGAAGCCTAAATGTATTGTATCTTACCCTTGGTTCACATCGATGTGTTTTTAGTGCGTTTTGCGGAAAGCGCACTACAGTCCATTTAACATGGTTTCCCATGGATCTAGTTCACATCTGTGCGCTTTGAGCCAGTTCATTTTTTTAAAAGGGTCAGGCGGGATTTTTCTTTTTCCATAGAAGATTGCACTTTATGTGTAATAGACTCCAATGGGCCAGCACCAATAATAAGTGTTGCATTTTTGATAAATTTTGCACTTTTTTTGGGAAGGGAGGGCTAATAGGAAAGTATGAGAGTTCTGTTCATGGAGTGTGTCTTTGATGTGACTTTGATGCGACTTTATACTCTCTGGCACTCAAGTTATATCAAAGTCGCAACAAAGTAGTGCAGGAACCTTTATGTGTCCAAAGTTGCATGTTAGGATTTTGGGCTAGGGTTAAGGTCTAGGGTTAATTAGTAATTGTTAAGGTTAGCAGTAATTGTTAGGGTTAGCGTTAATTGTTACTCTAATGATTGCCCCTAACCCTAACGAATACCGCTAATCCTAACCCTAATGATTACTGCTAATCCTAACTCTAATGATTACAGCTAACCCTAACCCTAATGACTACTGTTAACCCTAACACTAATGATTACCTCTAATCCTAACATTTAACCCTAACCTTAACCCTAACTCTAGACCAGGGGTAGGGAACCTCGGCTCTCCAGCTGTTTTGAAACTATAATTCCCATGAGACATTACAAGACCCTAACAATCACAGGCATGACTCCTAGATTTGGAGGTATGATGGGATTTGTAGTTTCAAAACAGCTGGAGAGCCGAGGTTCCCTAGCCCTGCTCTAGACCCTAACCCTAGCCCTTTATCCTAACATCTAACTTTGGACAGATAAAGGTTCCTGCACTACTTTGATGCGACCTGAGTGCCAGAGAGTGTAAAGTCACATCAAAGTCACACTCAGTGAACAGAACTGTCATACTTTCCTATTAGCATCAAAAAAGCGAATTCAAAAACGCACCGCAAGATGCGCCAGAAAAAACGATGAACTGTCACCTGCATAGATGTGAACCTAGGCTCAGTGCCATGTTCTTCACCCAAATAGGAAATTGCATTTTGGGAGGCAGTTTGTAAAACCAACAGTGTACAGAATGCCTCCAGGTAGCCATATTGCATTGATTTTTACTTAAAGTTACAGTTCTATAGTTTGAAAAGGTAGGTAATGTTTAGTAACATTAAAAATACAATATGGCTTGTATAGCAATTGTTTCTGTCATATTAATAATTCGTCTTTGTTTTTTTTTTGCTTTATTTTATTTTTTTCCCATATGAGTTACCCCTTAAATATGAGTTTAAACAGAAAGCTAAACTACATTTAATCTAAAAAAAAAATGTATTTTATTTTTTATTATTTTTATTGTTGTTTCAGAGATCCCAGAGAGTATATTGAAAATGACAATTGTTTTTCATGCCACTCTGAATGCCTACCACAGAACAATACACTTACCTGCATTGGACCGGTAAGTATGATGAATGTGTCACAATAATATGTTATAATCCAAGTCAAATAGAAAGTGATTCACAATATTTTGACATTGTACGTTTACTCCTGGGCTTCCTTATTACTAAACTGACTGTTTCTTTGGAAAGATGAAGAGGGGGAAAAAAAGAAAAGCCTGACTTCTCAGGAACTAAACTTCCTGTCTTGTGGGGTGGGATAGACAGAGACGAAAGAGTAACAGGATGGATAACTGTTTTTCATTACTTTTTTTTTATTATTATTTTATTTTCTTTGCAAATATTGTTCCACATCTGGGATCAATAGGCCCGAGCAAAGGGAACAAGAGCTTGTGGTAGGTTCAGTCCTTAATTCAGCTGTTTATTTATAATGACACTATAGCTCTTTCCAAATACATATCACATATTTAGGCTTTAGGGCTTTCAGATCAGGATATCCAAGGTTTTAATTTGATTCCTTTTTGCTGTATGTTGATGAGAAAATAAAAACTGTTTGACTAAATGCGTTTTATATGTGCGAAAGATCTGTTTCTCATAAAGACTGTGGGAAAGTAGATGAAGTGAACTGTATTTGGATTGAACGAGAACAATTTGCCTTTCTTTTAGTTATCACTAAATAATGGAGAGATGAAAGCAGTAACATTAGATATGGATTACTCTAACTCAAACCATATTAGTATTAATTTCACAGAATATATACCACCACTTGCCTAGATCAAATGAGTTCAAGTGAAAAATGGAAATACAACGGGGAATATGGGTGTGGCCATACTTGCACAGGTCTCTCACAGTAAGCAATGGACCGTGGGAAATTTGCTTCTCTTAAACCACCAGTGGAGCCAACCACAATCTTCTCTCCAACTCTGCTGACCGACATATGTAGCACATACTGTACATGATGAAAGGGTTTCTATGGAGAGAAGATAATAATTGGTAGACTTGCAAAGAATATCCAACATCAGAACATGTGAATCAGAACACACCTGTATACACTATACCTATAGGAATTGCTTATGAATGTGTTTTTATTGTGGACTTCCAGGAAAACTAAAAGATCCTGTCTTTTTGGAACTCTTTCTGTAGTAACACGAAAGGGTATAGGTCCTTTTTAGATCTTGGCGGTGTTTTCTGTATAGATTGTTTTTATTTCAGATGTTACCTGCTGTACCACCTACTGAAGAAATCTGGTAGTGCAGTGTGACCTGAAAATATGATTATCAGAAATGACCTAGCTTTCAGTTCAGCTGTGGGAACACTGCACTCAGAGATCGGGCTGCACCCTGCAGCCCTATTGTAGAGAAGTTTAGTAACCGGTCTCTTTGCTTCCTAATCATATGATCACTGTGATTTTCCAAAATGACTTTTCTTCTGCCAGCAGTGCTGTGTCTCCTTCTATATGGTTCCTTTCTTATGAACGTTTGTTCTGAAGGATTTTTCCATGTTACTTCATGGGTGGGTTCTTGAAAATCCCACCTAATACCTGAGTATATCTAAAATCAAAAACAGAAAAATCAGCTCAAGGGACATAACTTACAGTCAGTAGGATGTGTCCCTTGTACTATTTCCTCTTCTTTCAATTGAAATCCTCCTCTGTCCCTGCACCCCTTACCCACTGTAATCTTCTGGTGCGGTGGAGGTTACAACAACTAAGGGGCTGTCACAGGCTCTCATCGAGAGAGCCCAACTATGTTGCCCTCTTTTCACCCATCTGCTCTATTCATAGAAGCTGTACTACAGCTTCCATGAATGGAGCACATAGGTGGAAAAAGGGAGCATAGTCAGACTCTCTTGATGAGTGCCCGTAGTATTGTATAAACCCCCACCGCACTGTAAGATTACAGTGGTGGAGGGAGGCACTGACGGAGAAGGATTTCTACTAACAGAAGAGGAATCAGCGCAAGTAACACATTCTACTGACTGTAAATGATGTCCTTTGTGCTGATTGTTCTGCTTTAAGTTTTATCTACAGTTAAGCAGCCCATAGAGGATTCATTTTTGTTCCTTCAAACAGCAGGTTGAACGAAAAAAAATAAATGACCAGATTCCTCCCTCCACACATGTGGATGGAGAAATCACTACCACTGAGACTTCCCAGCCATCAGAACACACTGATCAGTGCTGCTGTCTGTAGCCAGCGGCACTGATTGAGTGGCATTTATTCAACAGGTTGGTCGTACAGATATCAATCAGTAGATCAGACATCAACTTCTATACAACCAGGATGAAATTTTGATCCATATATGGTCAGCTTTAGGCTTTAACATTTAAAGTGGAATTTCAGTCACAACCTAACTCTAAACCTACTCTCTGCCACATTCTAAGCCTAATCTATCTAGCCCTGTAAAGCAAAAATCACTGTACTTACCATTTCTGTAGCCGCTCTGGTCCAGACCCACGCTGAGCTGTCAGCGGAGGCTTCTCTCTGTAGGATTGTGCAGGTGTCAACAGAAGTCCATTAGTAACTCTATGGATGATGTCACTTCCCAGGCATTTCACAGCCATTGTCGGTTCTCTCCTGCACTCAGCATCTGTTGCTGGAGACTGGACCGGAATGGCTGCAGAACAGGTAATTATAGTGATTTTTGCCTTACAGGGTTAGATAGATTAGACTTAGAATGTGGCAGAGAGTAGGTTTAGCATTAGTTTTGACTGGAATTCCACTTTAAACAACCCAAATGATTCTCAGATCTTTTGAGTTGCTTGCATAGGGCAGGAAAGTGGTGTAGTGGTTAGCACTTTCACCTAGCAGTAAAAGGGTCGCTGGTTTAAATCCTAACTATGACACCATCTGCCTGGAGTTTTCATGTTCTCTCATTGTGTCTTTGTGGGTTTCCTCCCACACTCCGAAGACATGCTGGTAGATTAATTGGATCCTGTCTAAATTGGCCCTAGTATGTGTATGTCTGAATGTGAGTTAGGGACCTTAGAGTGTAAGCTCCTTGAGGGAAGGGATACAATGTATATGTAAAGCACTGAGTACATTGATGGTGCTATATACAGTAAACACCTGAAATAACTAAAAGTTGACTGGTCCATGTATTGCTATCATTAGACATACTTGGTTACATTGAAAAAAGACACATAGCCATTGCGTCTAACCATACAAAAAAAAAACATTTAAGCTCTAGCTAACCCATCAAAGGCAGAAGCATCCTTGTAAAGCTGGTCTCATTTGCTTTGACTGGCTTACTCATTTCAAAGTCAGTTTAATAATTCACTGCATTCACATCCTACCATGTATTTCTAGAAAAAAGTCGCTGTTTTGTGAAAAAAACATTTACATTGGGGGGTCAAGCCTTCATAATTGGCTGGACGGTAGGAGAAAATGTACAAATACTTACATATTCTTTACTCCTCCAACAGCCAGCGCTCTTCTCTGCTGTCTAACACTGCAGCGTGTGGGTGAGGTTTTGCTATCCTCCCGTACAATGCAGGAATGCTAGTTCTGCCAGTTGACTATTGACTATTTTGTTGATACCTAGGCTAATGAATTGAAGGATAGAGAAAAATGGACTTTAACGGCACGTATAAACTTATATAACAATTTTAATGGTTCACATACATTAACTACATATACAGTGCATATGTCCTCCATCTCATAATATCCTTTAATTCATTTTTAATAGGATGTGGCACTTGCTTACTCGGGGTGTTTGATTGCCACCCCAGGGCACATCAATCAATTTCTCTTGATACCTAGGCTAAAACATTTTTCGAGTGATCTGAAACGGGTATAAACTTCTAAAGTTCTGACTTTCCTCTGACTTCACTAGCTACATGCTTGCTCTTACACAGTGACAAGCATTTGCAGTAGAAGGGCAGCAATGGCGGCATACTGTAGTATTGTATAGCACTTTGCTAATGAAAACCGATCTACAAAGCTAAAGCGGTCTACTAAAAAATGGCTGGAAAGTGAGTTTTTTTTTTGTTTTTTAGTAACACAATTTAAAAAAAAAATTTTTATCACAAACTTTATATTGTCTGTCTGCTGGCTATGGTTTTCTATCTTCTTCCAGTTAAAATCCTTTTATCTTATCCTACAAACACAGTTCAAATTGCGTTTCATATTTTTTCTGGGAAGTTGATAAGACTGCACTGCTGATCAATGGGAAGTATTAAATCAGCCCAGGAAGTAGATAGTATTACGCATTGCTTTCTGTGGAGCACAGTACAGAGCTGTAATGCTGAAGACAAACATCTGGACAAATTTGGAACACCAGATGTCTAAAGCATTATCTGCATCACGCTGTGTCAGACCATGGTGAAAATAATTAACCAGTTCAGGGATTACTCACCATCCTTTTATGAAAGGTATTCATAATTCCCCATTTGTTATAAATATATATTAGTATGTGGTTATACTCAAATAGAAAAGTGATGACTGATTTTTATGTTAAAATAACATAACTGTATGCCCTACAAACTACAAAGGACATAATTATAGAGGTGGTATAGATTCCTTTTGGCCACAGACAAATAGAATAAACAATGGTCACATACGCACACACGAAGCAAACACAAAATGTACTTCTTTGTTCATATTTGCTCAAAGATGTCTGATTCACAGTTTATTTCAATGTATGGAAATAACTGTCTAGCCTTGAAGTTAAACCATACCCACTGCTTTTCTCCCAAGATCCCTGCTGGCTTTAGAGTCATGTAAATGAATGAAGCAAATCATGATATACAAATGCATGAACAAAAGATGTAGCACAACCTTTATTAAATAACACCACACCACATTAAATAACTTAAATGTCCCAACATGAAGTCCAAAGAAATGAAGAGAATTCAAATTAATTTTCAAATGTGTCCAATCAAAAGTCTTCATCTAATAAATCACCCATGATCTGCATGCAGGAACCACCCATACTCAATATATGCTTACCTCCAGATAAGACCCTAATTGTGAGTCAAGGGCCAAATGCACTTTTTCCACCTCACGGGCCACTGATCAGAGTGCTCCCCAAAAGCAGTCCTTATCTCCTCCACTTGCCTCTGATATAAATAATGTCAGGT
Organism: Lithobates pipiens; assembly: GCF_037356315.1. Taxonomy (NCBI): domain Eukaryota; kingdom Metazoa; phylum Chordata; class Amphibia; order Anura; family Ranidae; genus Lithobates; species Lithobates pipiens. The sequence continues at coordinate 198,285,516 of NW_027507764.1, forward strand.
CACCTGAGACCAGGTGACAGATGCACTCCGTAGGAGTCGGAAGTGCACCGCTACGGTAGTGGACCTTAGGACTGCCTGCGGCGGATTGTACTCAGGGATCACTAAAACAGATCCCAGTGGGAGCTAGATCATAGATTCCCCAGGGCACGGAGTCAAAGCCCTTGTATACATGGTCGGAGAATCCGTCGGAATGTGTCCTATCGGACCGTGTTGTCGGATAATCCGACTGTGTGTGGTATGCATTGGACTGTTTCCGTCAGAATATCCGTCGGACCAAATTTTCCAACATGTTGGAAATATTTTCCGACCAACTGGTCCGATAGGACATACTCCGATCATGTGTAGAGAATTTCGATCGGACAAAGTGCCACGCATGCTCAGATCAAATTCCTAAATCAAAGCTATTGGCTACTAGCCTGAACGTAGTCCCATCATAACGAAATTACGTCATCACGTTCTGAAAGATTGGATTTTTCGACAACTTTGTCCGACCATGTGTATGCAACAGTTTCGGACAAGATCCGACGGACAAAATCCGATGGATTTGGTTGTCGAAATGTCCGACCGTGTGTACAGGGGCTAAGAGCCAGCAGGTGTTCGCCAGAGCCTCTAGTGGTGACGATGGACTTTGCTGCAGTCTGGCTCCAGGTCGCGGCCCCTAGGGTCTCACAGCTCATGCTCACGGTAGACTACAGAAGAAGGAAACAGCAGGCTGGAACAACAAGGATAGTAAAGGGATAAGGCAGAGGTCAGGGCAACTAGCAGACAGGAACAACAGAGTACACGTCAAAGGTTCAGGGTCACAGACAGACAGGGATGGTCGGGGACACGCCAAAAGGTCAAGGTCACAAGCAGACAGGAATTGTCGAGAACACGCCAAGTTAATGTAGGGTTCCCTGATAGGACCTGGGGTGGAGCCATGCTTAGAGGAGAGGTTATAAAAACCACCAGGTGGAAGTGGCTGGCCTCTTAAGAAACAAATGGAGAAGGTAAGCTGACAGACACACATCACTGCATAACCATGACAAATAATCACTGATACAAAAGAATAAAGACTAATAGTGCTCTCTGTATATAAAAGGACAATTTATTTAAAATAAATATAAAACAGCCTGTAATCCATGCCGCCGCTCTGCTCGCTGGAAGCTCCCTGAAGACACTGGATTAGCAAAACATGTAGAGGCAGGTAACACGTGCTTCATATCCGGTCTATGTGGTGTCTACGTTTCCAGTAATTGGAAAAGCACGCCAGCTGCACTAAGCGGAGGGGTGGCATGGATTACAGGCTGTTTGTATTGGTGCCGAGAGATTGTGCGACCGCAAATGTGAGTGTTTCTACTTTGGGACTTGTGGATCTTTTCATTTCCAAATAAATACTACACTATGATATTATTTATGTCCTTTTGCTGTTTATGGCCATTCTTTGAGAGGAACTAGCAACCTTACTGGGGAAGAGGAGTCTATGAAGAAAGATTACCACCATCTTGCCCAAGCAGTTGGAATGTGTTTGTGAGCCCTGGGATCAAGTGCTTATGACATTTTGTCACAAGGGTTCATAAAGCTGTGGTAAATAAATTGGATTTTCTCTTGCGGTGGAGCAATGGTGGAATAGGAGTGGAGGGAGACTTATCCACTATAAAAATACCTTTTTTACACTGTAGAGTGGGACTTTCAAGTGTTTATATTTAAGCTGGAATTAATTTGTATATTAATTAATTGATGGGATTTGAACATGTTTGCATGAACACATTATTGGACCGCTGGATCTTATCTTGATTTTATGAATGTTTAAAGTGGTGATACACTTAAGGGGGAAGCTTTTATAATAAAGAATCACTATTAATTATATTTAAACATTCAAGAATTAGCAAAATTGTATTTAAAAAAAAGAGTAGACGTCCGCTACTGTTAATTCATACACTCAATTCTATATACATTGCATGGACAATAGGAAGCATTCCTCACCCAAGGCTCTGCCGACTTCAAGATGGCCACCACATCACTGATGTAGCTTCACTTCTATACAAGTTATGTCTGGTCAACAGATGCCTGTGGGCCAGGCATAATGCATCTGATCAGTGGCCCGTGAGGGGGCAAAAGTGCATTTGGCCCTTGACTAACAATCAGGGTCTTATCTGGAGGAGCATATATTGAGCACGAGTGGTGCCTGCATGCAGATCATGGGTGATTTATTAGTTGATGATTTTTGGAGCACTTGGACAGCACTAGTGGACAATGCTGTCTCTTCATTTCTTTGCACTTTTATGTTGGGATTTAAATGGGTTGTAAAGGTTCGTGTTTTAAAAAAAAACAAAAAACAAACACATCATACTTACCTCCTCAGTGCAGTTGGTTTCGCATAGAGTAACAGAGGATCCTCCTTTTCTAGGGTCTCTCAGTGGCGCTCCTGGCTCCTCCACTTCTCAAGTGCCCCATCGGAGAAGTGCTCTCCCTCGGGGACACCCATGCGGGCGTGCTCCTGTGTCCTGCTGCTGCATCTACTGACACAGACAGCAGAACTCGGCTGCGCTACTATCAATCTAGCCAATCAGGACACAAGATAACACTAGTTTTGATGACCTGGGAGTCCCCAAGGGATTCCCTTAATTTTCAGGATTTCCTCTCACTTCCTGTTTTGGTTATGGGATAGGACGTGAAGGTAAATCTCTCCAGTGAGGCACAGTTGGCAAAAATTGAACACACAGGGGTTATAACTTTCCCTAACTCTATCCAAAATGAAAAAACTATGTTTTGCTTATAGTTCTGTCTCATTACTACATGGTAAATGTCCCTCATTTGAAAGCAATGTTCCATTTTTGAGACCAAATCCCTCCATCCCTAGTGCAGCCTCAGTTGTCCCTCCTTTTTAGTCTGATGTGTATATCTCTATAAAAGATGTACTATTTTATTACAAAAAGTGGTATGCGGTATGCTATATTAATATATTCTTTTTTTGAAAAGCCAATATGAAGGAAAATATAGGTCAAAAGCACTCGTATAGTTTAGCCAAACATTTTCTGCATATTAGATCTTTGTGGTCCATGTAACTGGGACCTTGGCAGGGACAGGTCCTCTGCCTTCATACTGTGTTCTAATAACAGAAAGTTATGTATGTTTTAAGAAAAGAGCCTGCTAGTTTGGATCTTAGTGAAAAAAAATAAAAAAATAAAAAGGTTGTAGTAGAGTACAGGGTTCATGTGCCAGGTTGGGTACAGATGTTTAGAAACAGTTCTATGCAGATCTTTTGCTGGGTGTAGTTAAGAAAGCCAAAAAGTATGTATATATAATCCAGTCACTCCATTATTTTTCCTGGATCAACTTTACCTATAAATGTTAGTACCCAGTTATATTATGTACATTTAGGAATGAATCCAGGCCTTTCTTAAAACAATTTACTGAGCTGGCCAGACCCACCACTGGAGGGAGTCTATTCCACATTTTCACAGCCCTTGTGAAGAAACCTTTCCGTATTTGGAGAGGAAATTTCTTTGTGATGCGCCACATGATTTAGAGGGGCAGTAGATGCAGATGACAAGAAAAGTCTATTAAATGTAGAATTATACATAAACCAAATATATCTAACTTTGGACAACATATCTTGCTAAAACTCCTGAGCTCCTATGGAGTAGTAGATCCACTAGTGAATGCTCCAGAAACCTTCCTACCTTCTAATGGGTATTTATACAAAAGTTTGCATTGCTCTGAGCAGCACAATCGGACAGGAAATACTGTCTATGTTTGTGAATGCTGGTATTATTATCCCATCTTTAAGGTCATCTGGGTTTTAGGATTTCTGGTCCTGCAAATGTTTTCGCCTTGTTCCCTCTTTATTTTCTTTTTATCAGCACAGTTCATTGTCTACCACATGCATAATATATATCAACAGTTTTTTATGTAATTGTTTGTATGTGATAGTTCTACACTGAAGCATTTTTAAGAAGAACTATAGCCAGATATAAAAGACCAACACTTAATGGAGAAGTACAGCCAAAGCTCATTTGGCTGTACTTCTCCTATGGATCACAGGTGTGCAGTTCATTCTGCACTCCTTTGACCCGTTTTCAGCAGAGTGGGCTGAAGTCCGCTCTCTGCTGACATCACAGATTTGGTCCAGGCTCGGGAGTCATCACGACCATGCAGTCGAGATCCGCCCAGATCCCTGGACCAACACACACAGCTCAGCCTCTCAGCGTGCTGCTAAGAGCCTGAGCTGGCAGCTCCCGCCCCCTCCACAGCCCAGCGCTCTAGGAGCAGAGCAGAGAGCTGCTGACTGACAGCTTTGAGAACCGAGCGTTCAGCGGTGTTCGATCCCTCAGTTCTCAGTGTTATAGGCAGTGGGGGACAGATGCAGCATCGGACTGATGCAGCATCCATCTAGGTAAGTATGAATAAAAAAAAAAAACATACTTCTCTTTTAATAAAGTTAGCTAGATTTTGAAAAAAAAAATCTATACATGTATTTTACATAGCACCTTCTATTCAAATCCTCGAATCCCCTATGTGGCAAAGCTGGGGGCGAAAGAGAGAAACACTATAAGGGCAAATGCACATTTCAGTCAATTCTGAATTCTAATCTCAGAATAGTCTAAAATTGATGTCAAACTGATGTCATTGACACAAGCTCAAAGTCTATCGACAAAGGACCTAAGCCAGGTAGACTCTACTGCATTTTACAAGAACGTAGAAAGAAGAGCCAGAGGCTCGTTCTTCCAAATGATTTGCTTTATTGTAGCAGTAAGAGTGTACAAAATACAACAGCTTACGCATTTTGGCATGGCTGTAATTTAGGCTTATTGCTGAAATGTCTAAGCTGCTGTATTTTGTACACTCTGCCTGCTACAATAAAGCAAATCATTCAGAAGAACGCGCTGCTGACTCTCCATTCTGCTTTCTAATGCTATGTCTCGATGTTAAGAAGACACTATTAAAGAGAGCACCACTTTCATCTGGATGTTGTTTCCCTTTCCTCTACTACATTGTACGGTGTTCTCAATTAAACAAAGATAGCTTGCTGGCTTTAAGGGAATGACCTCATTAGTGCTCTGCTGCTCCTTTCTATCCAATTAAACTGAAGCAGGTCCTTGACCAAACTCTGTTGTATTAACTGTAGTGAAAAAACGGTGAGGTCAGGCACTTGACTATATAGTCCGACAAAATTGAACAAATGTAAGCAAAGTGGCTAAACAAAATTAAAAAATGATTGGTGAGTTAAACAGTTCCCATTTATGTACTGCAGCTGTATATTTGGCTACTTGTTTATAGAGGTACTTCATTGACACTAGCAGACAGACTATCATATGTTTTAATTTAAATGTCATAAAATTTTGGGGCTGATTTACTAAAACTGTACAGTGCAAAATCTGGATTAGCTCTGCATAGAAACCAATCAGCTTCCAGTTTTGTTTTTTGTCAAAATTTAATTATACAAGGTAAAGTTAGAAGCTGATTGGCTGCCATGCACAGTTTCACCAGATTTTGCACTCTTCAGTTTTAGTAAATCAACCACATTGTGTTCATATACATTTATTTTTATAAATCATTTATCTATTAAGCTATTTCATGTATAAACGAGCCATGTTTTTGTATGTGGTATGCATATTTTCACTTAAGGGAAAAAAATGAATGAAAGTTATTCAAACGTTATGTTACACTGAATCTTTTTCACTAACTTATTTTCAGGGTGCAGATCTGTGTATAAAATGTGCTCATTACATTGATGATGACACTTGCGTCAAAACCTGTCCTCCTGCTTTCTACGATGGGAATACTGCCATTTTCTCAAAATATCCTGATCAGAATGGATTATGTCAGCTCTGCAGCCCAGAATGCAAGTTGGGGTGAGTTCAAACTGTAGATTGTCATGAAAAATACAGCTCCCGGATCTCAAGAGAGTACCTCATTTGGTGGCATGTGATTTATGCATAAGGAACATATACTATCTCTAAGCTATACTGTACAAATAAGGTCATCAGATTATTTCTAGTTTTGATATTACTTAAATTTTAGTCCAAAAGATATAATATAAACTGTTTGACACTATCTATCCTCTAATTTATTTTTAATCTTGTCCCTAAGCGATAATACATACATGGTGGTCAGAAACCCACGTTTGTAAGTGTATTAAGAATTTTTTTTTTTTTTTATTGAGATATCAAAGTCAAAACCTTAACTCTTGGCAGCAATACATACATTTTGGTGTCCTGGACACTGCTGCCCTCTGCTGGCTGTTTTACAAAAAACTATTTAAGAATGTTCCGTTTCACACAAATGTACATTTTTGAATTAATTATTTTTTCACATGGATGATTATATAGAAATCTTTGTTTTCTGACCTTCAATATATATTGTGGCTTTAAATGAAAATCAGGTATTAAATGTATGTGAGCTTTGCAACATTTAATGCAAATTTGAATAAGAGACCCTATACTGGGCTATCATTTTGCGTGATGGGAGCCCATAGTAGAACCATTAGGAGAACCCTTATTCTCTAATCTCCTTCTCAAAGGAAATTTCCCTAGTGACATGGAATAATATTTATACTTTTAAAGCAATGTGTAAAGAAGTTCCAAAATTATATACATTTTTTAATGCAAATGTATTCCCCAAATGCTATTGCTACCTGTATAAATCATGGTGTCAGCTCTGGGCCCCCCTGTGCTTTTGGGGACCTTAGCAACTATTTTGTCTGCTATGGTTATAGTTACACACTTGGCCTTATGACATCTCTCCAATGGAAGCTCTTCTAAGCAGTTGAAATAACCTTTTCACGCTTTGCCCCCACTGGCCATCAGCAATTCATTATTTTCAGGAATTTTATTTCTCTGCTTTCTGTAATACTTTCATTAAAAAGAAAAATCAGCTGAAAAGATTTCAAAGAGCTGACAAATAGTAGCTTTCCACTTTGTAAAGGGTCACCATCAGACCATAAGCACAGGAGCGGTTGCCATCTCTGTTGGTTTGCCATTGCATTGAAATATTGTTGCAATAGTAATTATTAGGATATCCAAAGTAATTGTATTTTGTTTCAACAGGTGCACAGGCCCAGGTGTTGAAGGCTGTAAACCTCCTGGGTAAGACTCTCAAATTATTTGGTTAAATCCTTCAGTTCTGTAATCCTGTCCTTACAAGCATAGATGCTGTCAGTCATTTTTTTTGTAGATGTAATTGTCAAAAAAAAAAGCTTCAGTCACAGTGGTATGCAGGTGTGTGGTGTTAAAAAAAATAGGCATGAATAATAAGGGCTATTTCTCATGGGTGGCAAAATTAGGTGGTTGAGCCATGGTTATAGCGCCCCCTAACCACCCAGCTATATTTTACCACTGTTGAAACCTTTTGTACACTAGCCATGGCCGCCATTCTTTGACTTGCAATTTTACATTGGCTTGCAGAGTTTGACAGACAGCATCACCTGTAAAATATGTCTATGAAGGGGGAATTTTTTTTTCGGAGGCTGAAATGGACTTTAATGGTACCATACAAGAGCTTGGGGTACACAAACTTGATATAAAAACTTTTGAATTTTATTACACTAGCAATTAAAAATACATGGGTTTAAAAAAAGACAGACAAAACAATGGCTCTATATGGTCACAGATAGTGTGACACTTAAAGAATTATGCCATCTTTATATTGGTTGCTCTTTGAGATATATAGAAACATATAGAGCCATTGTTTTGTCAGTCTTTTTTTAAACCTATGTATTTTTATTTGCTATTGTAATAAAATTCTAAACTTTTTTATCAAGTTTGTGTATCCCAAGCTTTTGTATGGTACCATTAAAGTCCATTTCGACCTCCCAAAAAAACTCCTCTCCACTCTGCTGGGATGAAGGTACCCCTTTTCTATACTTTATTATTAATGTTGGCACTCCTTCAAATGTCTATGAAGGTGTGGCATTTTAATACAAAATCCTCCTTATAATTGGAAAACAAAAAGTCTGCTGTTAATGGTAGACACTGCGAAAGAGCACTAACATGTAAAAAATGCCTTAAAGCCCAACTAGGGGACTTTGTTTATTATGCTTTGCTTTAATGAATTCCACAAAATGGCAGATTAAAACTTGCCCAACGTCAATAATTTAATTAAATAGATTTTAGTAACTGCAAAAATGAAAATTTTTTGTAAATTGTGATAACTTTTTTTTTTTCAGATCCAAAGTAGCATACATTGTTGCTGGTGTAGTCGGTGGAATCCTTGCAGCTGTTATGCTTGCCCTTGTTGCATTTTTCTTCATCCGTAGAAATCGAATTAACAGAAAACGGACTGTGCGCAGATTACTTCAAGAAAGAGAGGCGAGTAGTAAACAAAGTTGCCTATATTATATAATTATACATGTGCACATTTTAAAGTGGTTGTAAAGTCAAACGTTTTTGTACCTTACTGCATACCAGAGCCAGTGACAAGGAACAGGGGGTGAGGCCGAGTTCCTTTTCTCTTAGTCTTATGGATACACAGATCAGGGCTCGAGAATGAGAATGCACAGATGCCCTCATAGCAAGTGGCTTGCTATGGGGGGCACTTGGCAGGGGTGGAACCCAGAGTGATAGTGGGGGTCCCAAAAATAGGAAGATCAGTGCTGCTCTGTACTGCACAGAGGAGGTAATTATAACATGTTTATTATTTTAAGAGAATAAAAAAATAAGCCTTTAAAATCACTTTAATATAAGGTAGAGCAATACAATTGTTAGCAGATTATATAAACATAGATAGAAGCTTCAAAACCTTAAATGTGCAATCATGGAAATCTCAACTTCAGACTGACATCCATGGCATACGTCCACCCGCACCTCACTATTGGGTTCTTCTTGTGAAGGGTCCCCCCTCTGACCAATATTAAGAATTTCCTCTGTGCACAAATGATTTGAAAGTACACTAGATGTCTAAAGGTAGGTTTGTTGTTCCTGATAGAAATGTATTACATTTATTATAACAATAAACAAATGATATATGACTTGACATTATCAAAAATAAACAGCGGATTTTTAACAGTGGTGTGTCTAATTCTAGCTTGTGGAACCTATCACACCAAGTGGTGAAGCACCTAACCAAGCACTCCTTCGAATTCTGAAAGAGACAGAGTTCAAGAAAATCAAGGTACTCGGATCTGGAGCATTTGGCACAGTATATCAGGTAAGGTCAAGTTTTATATATATATATATATATATATATATATATATATATATATATATAATGAAGAACTACTGTTTAATATCGTTTTTTTTACAATAGGGCAAATGTACAGTATATGGTGTTCCCATGACACCAGATATCAGCATCTCTTATGTAGACCTGTAAAGAAATACAATCCCCAACCTGCCCACATTATTTTTTAGGCATTCTCCCTTCCAATATTTATATTTACCACCACAGAGATCCATGTCACTGTTCTTCCAAAATAATCAATAGTTGTTAACAGTACCCATAATTATCAAAGATTGCACTGAATTGCATGTTTTCTAGCCATATGTGATAGTGCTGGATTATGGTGTTTGCCCTTCAAGGCCATAATTGTTACATATTGGAAAAACAGATAGTGTGTCACATGATCCTCTGAACCCCTGAAGTACAGACAGTCCCGGGGTTGCAAACAAGATAGAGTCTGTAGGTTTGTTCTTAAGTTGAATTTGTATGTAAGTTGGAACAGACAGGAACATTTTTGTAACTCCAGCCAAATAAATTATTTTTAAGTTTTGGATACCATTGGGAAGGGTTTACTGGCCATACAGGGATGTGAGATTACTGACAGGTCCACCAAATAGTAGGTGGCAACGTGCAGTAAGTAGCGAGATGGCCGGCCGGCAGTTTCCGGGACAAGCGTGACGTTACACTTCCTCTGTTCTTACGTACGAGTCATATGTAAGTCAGATGTTTGTAACTCAGAGACTGCCTGTACCAGACTTTTTAGAGATTGGTAAAAAGAAACAAAGTTGGTGGCTGGCAGATGTAAAGGTAAGCATAGGGGGTGGTAAACTAGAGATTCCCAACGGGTGAAGCTTGGAAAAACCTTTTTTGCTTCGGTTCTCCTAAATCAAATGTTTTTGTATCTCAGATGTATTTTTTCCAACATAAAATCTATAGTCACATTATTAGCAAATTTATAATTTGTTTAGTGTTAACATTACTAATAAAATGTATGTGTATAATCAGGGACTCTGGATTCCTGAAGGAGAGAGCATAAAAATTCCTGTAGCTATTAAAGAATTACGGGAGGCCACATCACCAAAAGCCAACAAGGAAATCTTGGATGTAAGTACCTTAGTCATGGTGGACATTTTAACCAAACATTTTCAGTGCACCAAACATTAAGCTTTATAATTAAATCAAGGTCAGCTCTTTTTTCATTCAAATCGTATAACTATTCTCTTTATTTATTGTTTTGAACTTAGTTAAACAATGTTATGCTTTCATAAGCCTTCTGGTTTGATGACAAATTAAACAAGTTGCAGTTCCCGCATGTAGCTTTTGGTAACCACAATTCCCAGATTCCCATAGGCTGTTTTTGGGAAGGGCATTTTTCAATGAATTGCGACCAAATTCCAGGCATACTTTCATTAGATCACAATGTACCTTTGCCATTTCCAAGGTAAATAGTTTCAGACAAGACTCGGTTTTGTTCATATTTCAGCAGATTGAAGTGGAGAGGGTGCAAAAGCTATGTTTTCAGAGGAAGGTTATATGGCTTTATTCCATACAATACGTCAAGCCTGCTACACAATACTATGGAAAATGAATACTTCTTTGTTTGCAGTGTAATAACATGCAGATTCAGAAACACATGTATTTAACAGGGTTTTTTTATTTATTTTTAATTTTTTGCATTGTAGCAATTTTTAGTTACAATATATAACACATTGGGGTTGATTTACTACCTAAGCTTCTCTCCAGCTTAGCAAATGAGGTCTGCTGACTTCCATCATCCAATCATGTGCAAGCAAAAATGCTGTTTTTTATTGAAGCGTTACCTCATTTACTAAGCTCTGGAGCACCTGTACCTGCAAAGTCTAAATCCACTCTTTGTGTGCAAAATATTCAAGGTGCATGATGCTGACTCTCAGAATTGCCCTCCAATATAATTTTAATTTCATATTCTCTTTGGCCGTAGTCATAGCTCAGCTACTACAAACTAGATTGTAAGACCAAAGCATGCAATGTCAATCTGCAGCTACCAAGGCCGGCAGAATTTTAGCATGCATAAAAAAGGGGATATACTCCAGATATAAACCAATAATCCTGCCACTATATAAAACTCTGGTTCGGCCACATCTGGAGTATTCAGTCCAGTTCGGGTCACCAGTCCTCAAAAGGGAAGTGCTAGAACTGGAGAGAGTTCAAAGAAGGGCAACAAAATGAATAAGTGGCCTGGACGACCTCAATTATGAGGAACGACTACAAGCGCTAAATGTATTCTCTCTGGAGAAGCGCCGCTTGAGAGAGGACATAATAGCGATTTACAAATATCTCAATGGTGATCCCAACATAGGAAAAAAACAATTCAGTTTCAGGGAGTATAACAGGACATGGGGCCACACAATGAGATTTGAGGAGAAGCAGTTTAACCTTAAACTGTGCATGGGTTTTTTTTCACGGTCAGTGCAATAAGGATGTGGAACTCTCTTCCACAAAGCGGAGATTTTGGATAATTTTAAAAAAACTCTTGGATGTGCATCTTAAAGAACACAACATACAGGGATATGGGAAACAATTATAGACACTGACACACATACACCTACACAGGTTGAACTGGATGGACTATTGTCTTTATTCAACCTATTATGTAACTATGTAAGCTCCACCTCATGGCTACATAGAAGACGAAATAATATACATATGCAGTATTATATATCAATTTGGTTAAAAAAAAGGAATTTTTTTTTTTTATATTTTAACTTTTTACTCCTTACTATGACAAAAACAATATACACAAAACCAAACACCACAATAGTAACTGAATATATGTGCTCTCTAAAAATATACTTTTCTTTGCTTTTAAATAAAAACTAGAAACTAACAGCATCATTAGCCCAAGATTAGAATTATAGAATGCCAAATGCTAACATCTGCACTATCATCTTGGATAGAGTTAAATTACAATTTCAATTGATCAGCCTCTAAATGTACAAATAAAACAATAACTCTAAATGTGTGATTGACAAACAAATATAGCAGTGTTTTTATTTTATATTTGTTTCACAGTAGACTGAGTTCACCTTGGATTTTCTATTGTATATATTGGATGAAATTAAGATTATCATATAACATTGAATTTTAACTATCAGAGGAAAGGGGTTGTTAAATATAGGTGTCTTTCTAACACATTTTTAATGTTGACGATTTACCATAACACATAAAAGCTGGGAAATCTGTTCTGTCTGTTTCTGGTATAAATGTGAGCAACATTTGTAAAGCATTAAATGTTTTGGCCACGCTCCACATAATGTTCTTCCCAGCCCACAAACTAAATTCCCCCAGCTTTCATCCACCTGATTCCCACAATTCCTCTTGCAATAGAAAGCCATAAAGGGAACGGCTCTAGTAAATATGGCTTTGCCAGCATGTGCTGCCTCTAAAATTAGTATGCCAACACCTCATCTAGACCCACAGGAAACAGCCAGCAGAAGCTTTTCTTAGAAAAACATGGTGTTTTCTCTGCATATAACCTGGTTGCTGTACAATTTATAGCAGCTAGATAAGTGTTATGTATGAGATTTACAGTCGCCTTAGTGGGTGTCTTCTTAGGCACATTTAGATGGAAGTCAGTTGCCTAAGTACTTAAAGTGTATATAAACGCAATAAATAAAATGATAGTATTGCAGCCTACAGGTCCTTAGAAGTGGTGGCTGCATTTGTTTACTTTTTTAAACTCTTTTTCATTTATTTTAACCTGGTAATCCTGCCATTAAATCACTTCCTGTTCTAGGGTAGCAACCGTACTAAGCAGCATTGTCACCTTAGGACAGGGAGTGTCTTAGGACTATATAACAATGTAATAGGACTACATTACATCTCCCTCTCTTCTCCATAACATGGGTAGGTGTTTTGTTGTCCATTGTGATAGCAGGGAACAGTGCTTACTGATAACAGCTTAAAGGAGGTAAGTACAAGAAGTTATGAGCTCACAAGAATTCTAGCTGGATGAACAACTTTTTTTTGTTATAAACACTGACATGTGTATATTATTACAAATGGTGTCCAGAGGTTTTGCACAGAGCTGTCCCGATCCTTCTCTTCTCGAGTGCTCCCTCACCCGCTCGGGGCTCCTCCCTTCTGCTGAGTGCCCCCATATAAAGCCACTTAAGCCACTGCTCCATAAGACACAGAGAGCACAGTTAAGCCCCTGCTCCCTCTTCACTGTCTATGATTGACAGCAGCCAGAACCAATGGCTTATCTCAGCCAATGAGGGAGGAGAGAACTGGGAGAGCCTCTGCTCTCATGCACATCGCTGGATTGAGATCTGGCTTAGGTAAGTATCAGGGGGGCTTAGGAAGGAGCTGCACACTGAAGGTTTGTTTACCTTTAGCCTTTAGAACCACTTTAAAGTCTTACTTTAAGCGTTTTTATTTAGATTTTTGTTAGAGTAGGTACAAGATAACATTTCTGTAAGTTTTTTTCTGCCTTTAACTATACTGGGAACAGTTTTCCTCACTTCCTGTTGTGGTGGCACCTGTACAGGAAATGGAGGAAGCAGTTGTCACTGGGGCAGGGCAACAATAAAAACATAGACATTTCAACCCTACTCCAGTGTAATAAAAATGTGTTTTTGTCTGGGTGCCCATTAGAGATTTTCTCTCATGTCCTGTCCAGTTTGTCAGAATAAATCTTTCTATCCACAACAAAATAAAATACTTTGAATAGTGCTTGCCTGTAATCATTTTGTTTCAATGGTCTTTATACAGCTAACAATATATTACCAGTTTGTACTATTTAAAAGGGAACTCAAAACAGCTTCACAATGGACAATTCTCAGATGTAAACACATAGGAAGAATATAGATAGGCAAAAGATGAACAGTTTGTTTTGTTCTATTAAATTAGTTGATGACGGTAAACACAAAATAAATAATTCAAGTAAAATAAAAATATATACCTCTCTTTGACACCAGCCCAGGACTAAACAATACAGTATATGGTTTTGTTTCTAGGGACAATGTATTCCCATGATAGGATGTTTATTTTGGGCCCTCCTAATGTAGCCATACATGGATTCGCACTAAATTTGATTTTGCAATTGTTTAGCTATATGTCATAAGGTGGTTATTATAGAGTATTGTGCAAAGAATCATTAGCGTTGTACCGCATGTGTTGGAAAGAGCAATAGAACAGGAAGACTGTTGTACACATTGAAACAAGTGTTGGAAGATGTTTCTTAGGAATGCAGCCTGGTGCCAGCCCTGCCTTGAGTTTTGCAGATGTCTGAGTGTTATGCAAACAATTCATGGTTGCCGGACCATTGCCAAGAGATCAGTGGCACCACATCCACTAAAAGCTGTAAAGAGCCCCTGTCAGATAGTATCAAAATATAGTGATTATATAAATGTTACTTGTCACCTTTAGCATATCCCACTTGTTGAGAGAATACAGAATAAATGTTGCAAGTAAACTTAGTAATAATAGCTGAAACTTAAGCAATGAGGTCTTCACATGCCAAATCTTAAAGTTTCCATTAAATTATGCAATGCCGGTAACTGCATTCTTAGTAAATTAGTGTTCTTTCTTGGTAAATGTCAAGTTTGCTTCAGTCTTCTCAAAATACCAGTAAAAACTTTTGGTGAAATTAGGGTTGGGTCATTTTTCATCATGTGCTTACCAAAGAGTATATTGTCTGATTTTGACAATTTAACTGTAACCCATGAAAAGAAAAATGTAAATCTGTGTTTTGGGGCATTTTTCATGCTTTTTAGTTGTCGAATACAGATCCTTTTTTGTGCCTGAAGTAAAAAGGTGTATTGCATTTAGCAATCAGTTTCTTATTTTCATTTCTCTTGTGCATGGAAAAATTTGATTGCTAACGGCTAAGACATGATTACCTTCGGACTTTAGAAGTAATAACCTGGACCATTTTAACAAAAAAGCAAAAACGGCAAGCTGAATGGGTAGGCCTAATGAAAACAGATGATTACATGTATGCATTAAAAAAATAAAGTTTATCTAAACTATCTAGTGGAAAGATTAGAACCCCTGTCAGGTGTTTTTGTTGTCCATGTGGAGACCTCTCTGTTTGTCCTGTTGACCATCCCTTTGAGAAAAAGGTTATTCGCTTTCTGTGTGCCTCCAGGACATAAAGAAAATGGAAATATCCCCAAGGGCACATAAAAAAAATAAAGATTTTAAATATTTTATCTAAAATGAAAAAAAAAACATTTTAAATATATTTGTACATACCGCTAGCTCACTTCTGAAATCACCCACAAAGCTTCACACTCATTTAAGAAGAAGAGGCAGCAGTCTAAGCAAATCATGGTGTGTAGCATTGGTTGCAGAATACTATCCATGAAACTAAAGGGAAAGCAGAGGAATGACCTCATCAGCACCGCTCTTCTATTTCACAGTTCAGTCAAAGACTAGGTCAGGTCCTAAACCTGACCATGTTGCTTAGTTGCAGTATAAATTGCAGGGAGGACACAGAGAGTATTGAACCAGGGGTGCTTGGAACTCAGTATTCACAAACAAAATGACAAATCCTTTGGTATGTACAAAAGTACCATGTATGTATTTCACCTCTATATTTAGCTGCTTTCCTAGGGTTCAGCTTTATTAGTATCCAAAGTATTTTAAAACCTGTTAGAGGCTTATTTTCCTTGTTGGGTTTAGGTTTCAGTTAGAAACACTTACAGCTTTATCCAATAATGAAACAAGAAAGGCAGATTTCATTGCTATAGAGAACATGATTAACACTATTGATTGATTTCTGTAACAGTACTGTATATATTGCATTTTGCCTTATCAGATACATTTGTTGAAACAAGACTACACAACAAGTGCACACTTTTTGTAACAGTATTGTCAAGTTAAAAAAAAAGTAACATTTTTCATTCTGCCCTGCTTTTTTATTTTAGGAAGCTTATGTCATGGCCAGTGTAGAAAACCCACATGTTTGCCGTTTGCTTGGAATCTGCCTGACCTCCACTGTCCAGCTAGTCACACAGCTTATGCCATATGGCTGTCTTCTTGACTATGTTCGGGAGCATAAAGACAACATTGGCTCAAGACATCTCCTTAACTGGTGTGTGCAGATTGCTAAGGTATGAGAAATTCATTCACCCTAATTTACCAGAATGCTCCTTCATCACTGTCAGCGGTATGATACATACTTGTGAATGAGCCATTTCCATATACCTTTATACAGATGGAGTTTGATAGAATGTATGTAAATGTGTAAATTGAGACCTACCTGGATAGATTTAAGTGGCCAGCAATCAGCTAATTAACTGTAACATATAATGATAACTTAAATGACTGTTGCTTCCTCAAAAAAATGCAGAGAAGAGCCCCGTGCAATGGAAGACTATGAACACCTAGCTCTTCCGAGTAGCTTGGTCTTCCAATGCTACAGCCTCTGGCAAATTATTGAGCTTTTGATACTTCTAGGAGTGTTGAACAGCCATGACCAGTTGTGCTTTGTGGTTCCTTCCTCCCCGCCAGTGTTGCCAGCTGTCAGTATTTTTACTGGCAGCCAGTAAAAAACAGGCAATTTTCTCCTGCCAGTAAATGTAAAAGGTTGCCAGTAAAAAAATATGGCTCTGATGCTCGGCTTGGTCCTGATTTGGCTGAGATTATCCCGGTGCCTGCTACAATGTGATCGGCAGCTCTGGCGGAGGTAGTGCCTGAGCATGTTGTGTAATGTCATGGTACAATGGAGCCAAGCAGAGCAGCCAGAGCCTCATGTGCGGGTCTGCAGTATTGGAGCAAGGCAAGCTGGGACCGTCAGTGCTGTTTAGACTGGAGGGACTGCTAGGCTTGGAGAGAGACTGTCACTGTGACTCAAGAGGGGATGTGTTGTGTCAGTGAGGTCTCATCATCATCTGTGCTGCTTCACCCTGCTGTCAGTGTCACTGTAAGAGTCACACCCATTCTAATTTCTTGCCCTCCTGAGTCCTGTCCCTGAGCTACTTACTTACTATATCGAAAATAAAATAAGAAATATGTTTTTTGCCTTATCTACTTTAAAGAGGAAGTAAACCCCAATGGGTATTACTTTCTCTTTGTTTCCCTGCAAAGGTAAAGCATAATGGGCTATTATGCATCACATAGTAGATCATTATGTGACACTTACCTACAGGAGAAGCCCGCAATGTCCCTGTGTTCCTCGCTAGTAGCGAGCGTCCATTTTTCGCCCCTCTTCCTTCTGAAGCCGCAAACTCTGGGTCTGTGACTGGCCGGAGTCACGTGACGTCACTCCCGCACGCATGCTGCCTTTAACAGCATGACCCTAGCTAGAAACGGCATAGTGTGCCCTTTCTAACTCTAACTTCTAGCATCCGCAGAAGAAATCGCCTTACAGCGATTTGCAAATATCTCCTAGACCGTGCAGGTCTGGGAGATATTTCAAGCACCTACAGGTAAGCCTTAATCTAGGCTTACCTGTAGGTTAAAGTGGTTGTAAAGGGTTTACAACCACTTTAAATCATATTGCTAATTGCATATTGTATTTGTTTGTAGCCTAAATACTCTCATTTGCACTTAAAACTGTAATTTTGTAACTTTTGGAAATGCCAGTAAAAACTTGGCTGTGCTAGTAAATTTTGGGTGTTGTGTCAGTAAATTTTAATTTGGTAGGTTGGCAACCCTGCTCCCCGCATGTTGCTATAGGACTCATTAGGGACAAAGGGGCAGGCAGGAAGAACCAGAGCATACAATGGGAGGATAGGCATCCAACACACCTAGAAATAAATGTTGAATGCTGAAGACTTGACAAAGGCTTGCCAAAGTATACTTTAATACTTTCACACTTGCATGGCTTGTTAAATCTGGACATCTACATTAGAGCTGATCTAAGATATCAGCTTCTTAAATCAGTTCTACTGTACATTTTACCAACTGCTCTTACAATTCCAAAGTGCAACCATTAGTCCCATTTTGTTAACAAGCAAAGAATCAGCATGTGCTTCATAAAAGACAAAAATAATAAACCTGACGCTAACGACTGCATTAAGTCTTAACAAAGGCTGGTTGATTGGAGTTTGTGATAACTTGGCAGGGTAAATATATTACAGTTTTTCTATGTATATTTTTTAAAGGGAATGAATTATCTTGAAGAAAGGAGATTGGTCCACAGAGATTTGGCTGCCAGAAATGTCCTCGTTAAAAATCCACAACATGTTAAGATCACAGATTTTGGGTTGGCCAAACTTTTGGGAGCGGAAGAAAAAGAATATCATGCAGAAGGAGGAAAGGTACATTAATTAGGGTTTAATTGAGAAATTGCAGTTATTTGAAACAGTAAATGCATTAATATTACTGTACTATATAAATGGAATATATATATATATATATATATATATATATATATATATATATATATATATACATACATACATACATACATACACACACACACACACACTGTATATCTTGAAGGTTTCAAAGCTATTCATATATTAGGTTGTACATGCTGCTGTATGCACTATACAAATGAATAGCATGATTCAGGAAGTGATTGGTGATGCAGGAAGAGATTAAACTACACAGTACCTCATGGTGTTCAGGAAGTACAGTATTACTGATCATGTGAAGTCTGGATGTAAGGGATTACAAGGAATTTCTGCTAATGTAAACTGTATGCGCTTCCTGATGTTTCCATAGTTTCTGTGTTGGCTACTGTGTATTAATAGGTCATTAAAGAATTTCCCTTTAATATATTTTAGGTTTATTACCTCATTCAGTAGCATACACTTGAAAATGGCTGTGAACAAGTGGTATTTTTTCTCCCATTAGGTTCCTATTAAATGGATGGCATTGGAGTCCATTTTGCACAGAATATATACCCATCAAAGTGATGTTTGGAGTTATGGTAAGTGTAATTTTAAGACATTAAATACTCTAATTCCATTCCATGAATCATTTCTATAGACATATACATTTATTGGTATTGGAATTTCATTACAGGTGTCACTGTTTGGGAACTAATGACTTTTGGAACTAAACCATATGATGGAATTCCAGCTAGTGAAATTTCCACCATTTTAGAAAAAGGGGAACGTCTTCCTCAGCCTCCCATATGTACAATCGATGTGTACATGATTATGGTGAAATGTAAGTTTATT
Organism: Lithobates pipiens; assembly: GCF_037356315.1. Lineage (NCBI taxonomy): Eukaryota > Metazoa > Chordata > Amphibia > Anura > Ranidae > Lithobates > Lithobates pipiens. The sequence continues at coordinate 198,304,775 of NW_027507764.1, forward strand.
ATATAAAGATCTGGAGGCTTTAAAACATGTTAATTTTTGTGGATGAACTAATGGTATAACAATTTCTCTAGTACATTTTAATTGATACTTTGTAAAGACAGGCTTACAAAGTACTGTATAATGTATTCTACTGTATATGTCATTTAATATAAGCAGCAGATTAGTCTTCTGTAATATATGGCAGACATATAAAACAAGATTATGGACAGGCATCTTCTGTGTAAACATTCTTTAAAAGAGAAATGGTTCAGTACAGACATGCTTTCTTTAACCATTATGCTTCTGAAATGAAACTTGGATATAAATGAGCAGTCTATATGCAGCTGTTATGCCGCGTACACACGATCGGAATTCTCGTCGGAAAAAGCTCTGATGGTTTCCCCGACAGAATTCGGCTCAAGCTGTCTTGCCTACACACGGTCACACCAAATTCCGATCGTTTATAACGCGGTGACGTACAACACATACGACGGGACTAGAAATAGGAAGTCCAATAGCCAGTAGCCAATAGCTTCTGTCTCGTAGTTCAATCTGAGCATGCGTGATTTTTGGTGTGTCGGAATTGCATACACACGATCAGAATTTCCGATAGAAAGTTTTTCCGTCTGGAAAATTGAGAACATGCTATCAATTTTTAGCTGGCGGAAATTCGGACAGCTAAATTCCGAGCATACACACGGTCGCATTTTCAGATGAAAAACTCTCATCTGTCTTTTTCTGGCTGGAATTCCGATCGTGTGCACGCGGCATTAGATACCAGATATGACTCCTGCACTACAGCCTCTCAAAATGTGCAAAAATAATTAATTAATGAACGAGAGCTGCTCACACTAATATGCTAACACTAATAAGTGCTCTAATTATTTCCAAAACATTGTGCATAAATTATGATATATGTTTACATACAGTGCCTTGAAAAATAATTCATACCCCTTGAAATTTTCTGCATTTTATCATGTAGCAAACAAAAACCAAAAATGAAAATGTATTTTATTGGGATTTTATGTGATAGACCAACACAAAGTGGCACATGATTGTAAAGTGGAAGGAAAATGATAAATGGTTTTCAAAATGTTTTAAAAATAAATATGTGAAAAGTGTGGCGTGCATTTGTATTCAGCCCTCCTGAGTCAATACTTTGTATAACCACCTTTTGCTGCAATTACAGCCGCAAATCTTTTTGGGGATGTCTCTACCAGCTTTGCGCATCCAGAGAGCGAAATTTTTGAGCATTGCTCTTTGCAAAATAGCGCACGCTCTGTCAGATTGGATGGAGAGCATCTGTGAACAGCTTTTATCAAGTCTTGCCACAGATTCTCAATTGGACTTAGGTCTGGACTTTGACTGGGCCATTCTAACACATGAATATGCTTTGATCTAAACCATTCTATTGTAGCTCTGGCTGTATGTTTAGGATCGTTGTTCTGCTGGAAGGTGAACCTCGGCCCCACTTTTGCAGACTCTAATGCCGCGTACACACAACCGGAATTTTCGACGGACTAGGTCTGACGGAATGATTACGATCATGTATGGGGTCCAGCGCCCAAAAGTCAGACAGACCTAGAAATAAAACATGTTTCAAATCTTTCAGACGGACTCGAGTCCGGTCTAAAAATCCGTTCATCTGTATGCTAGTCCGACGGACAAAAAACGACGCTAGGGCAGCTATTGGCTACTGGCTATGAACTTTTTTATTCTAGTCCGGTGATATGTCATCACGTTTGAATCCCTCTGACTTTGGTGTGCTTGTGTGTGGCCAAGTTCGTTCGTTCGGAAAGTCCATCGGAAACTCTGCTGAAAGTCTGTAGGGAAGACCGTTGGACCTAGTCCGTCGAAAAGTACGGTCGTGTGTACGCGGCATTACAAGTTTTCTTCTAAAATTGCCTTGTGTTTGGCTCCATTCATCTTCCCATCAACTCTGACCAGCTTCCCTGTCCCTGCTAAAGAAGAGCATTCCCACAACAGGCTGCTGCCACCACCATGTTTCATGGTGGGGATAGTGTGTTGGGACAGTGTTAATTTTCTGCCACACAGTGTTTTGCTTTTAGGTAAAAAAAATTGTTTTGCTCTCATCTGACCAGAGCACCTTCTTCCACATGTTTGTTGTGTCCCCCACATGGCTTCTCGCAAACTGCAAACGGGACTTCTTATGGCTTTCTTTTAATGATAGCTTTCTTCTTGTCCCTCTTCGATAAATGCCAGATTAGTGGAGTGCACAACTAATTGTTGTCCTGTGAACAGATTCTCCGACCTGTCTGGTGTGTTCCTTGGCTTTAATGATGCTGTTTATTTGCTAAGGTTCTCCAACAAACCTCTGAGGGCTTCACGGAACAGCTGTATTTATGCTGAGATTAAATTACATACAGGTGGACTCTATTTAGTAATTAGGTGACTTCTGAAGGCAATTGGTTGCACTACATTTTAGTTAGGGGTATCAGAGTAAATGGGGCTGAATGCATGCCACACTTTTCAAATATGTATTTGTAAAGAAATTTTTTAATCATTTATCATTTTCCTTCCACTTCACAATTATGTGGTAATTTCTGTTGGTCTCATAAAATGCCAATAAAATACATTTGTGGTTGTAATATGACAAAATGTGGAAAATGTCAAGGGGTATGAATACTTTTTTAAGGCACTAAGGATCAGTAATCACAAGTTGACAAAATAAATATATAAATAAGTGTACAAAAAAACGTGGTGTCCTTTGTGCATTTGAATTTCAGTGAGCAGTCCACAGTCACAAAAGATTGTTCTCTGTACCAAATGTCAATTTCACTGACAAAAAAACACCACTATGCCACTCAAGATTTTACCTCACCTTAGAAGATGGACCTTTCTATTTTTACAAATAAAAGGTCTTAAGCACCTAAATGTAGCTATTTCCCAGAAAGCTTCTCATGGACAAATAGGTATCCACCTGTACACATTGATTCCCATCCACCATCATAAGGAGGTTCAGCCCCCCCCCCATGAAAATTTTAAAGTCAGCAGCTACAAATACTGCAGCTGCTGACTTTTAACATTTTGTGGTGGGGGCTGGACCTCCTTATTAAGGTGGATGGGAACCAATGTGTCCAGGTAGCCCACAATGTTGGCCGATCTTTGGATCAGCTGTCGGGTGCAGCCAGCGCCATTCCTGGTAGGGGAACCCGGCAGTGAAGCCCTTCGGCTTCACAGCTGATTCCCTACTGCACATTCCCGAAGCACGCTGTGCATTCTAATTGGTCGGGCGGAGGAGGGGGTTGATCTTTCAGGAGACCGGGCCATGGCCCGATCTCCATGAAGTGGGGAATGGTACCTCTCAAAAACAGGTACCCGTTCCCCCCCTCCCCCCCTGAAAGGTGCCAAATGTGGCAGTGGGGGGGAGGAGACAGATAAGCGGAAGTTCCACTTTTGAGTGGAACTCCACTTCAAGGTGTACACAGATCCCTGGCAGTCCATATTTGCTGGAGATCTGAGTTAATTCAAGGGAATTTTCTCCGGGTATAGCCGGCATTAGCTATGAGTAAGCGCTAGGTTTAGCGTGAAATGCATCAGAAATTTTGTTTTTCTTTTTCTCCCTTTGTTGCTGTTATTTGTGTGAAATGAGGTTATTTTAGTTTGAAGAAATAAAAGGCACTTTTTACTTTTCATCTGATCCGAAGTGCGGCTGTGCAGAGTTTGTTCATCCTTCATCTATATGGCCGGCTTTACTTGCTTTTGAAAGGGGAAGTGGAGGGATCTGTCCCCATTAAAACACAGACAGCAAAAAAAACTAGAAGTTTTAGCCGTTTCCTATTGTATTTCCTATTGTATTGAAAACTAAAAAAAGTTTTGGCTTTGGATATAAATTGAATTTACGTTAACATAGTAATATCATATTTGTATTATCTTCCTTTTGACAATATAGGTTGGATGATAGATGCAGAGAGTCGACCCAAGTTCCGTGAGTTAAGTGCAGAGTTTACCAAGATGGCCCGTGATCCATCTCGCTATCTTGTTATACAGGTAAGTTGCTTGGTATAAATCTCACTGAGTCTTTCTAAATTTTCCCCTTCTAAACAAACAGATTTAAAGTGCAACTTCAGCCATTTTTGCATAGAGTTCTGCTTTAACTTTCAGATCTCAGCTGTAATTTTTAAGGTCTATTGACTATGATTATATAATAACATGACCAACCCGCTGATCATGCATAGAACATGCATTTCAGAAAAGTCAAGGCAAAGACACTCTGTAGTAAAAATAAAAAATACTTGTATTCACACTATGGGAGACTGATGAGAAGTCTAATGCCACATGATCGGACTTTCTAACAACAAAATCGTGGACTTTTGTTTGAAAGTTGTTGGCTCCAACTTGTCTTGCACACACATGGTCACACAAATGTTGGCCAACAATTACGAGCATAGTGACATACAAGACATACGTGATGTCTCCATTACAAACGCTAGTTATATCTCCGGCTCCTACTTGATTCTGAGCATGCGTGGATTTTTGTCTGACGGACTTGTGTACACACGATCAGAAAGTCCAACAACAAACATTTGTTGGTAGAAAAATTTGAGAACCTGCTAGCCAACATTTGTTGCCATAAAGTCTGCCAACAATTTTTCTGGAGCATAAACACGGTCGAACTTTCCGCCAACAAGCTCACATCCAACATTTGTTGTCGGAAAATCCAAGCATGTGTATGGGGCATAAGAGTTTTCAAATGTAGATACAATTGGGTAATATATATTGTGTACAAATATATATATATATATATATATATATATATATATATATATATATATATTATATAGACAAATAGATAGATAGATAGATAGATAGATAGATAGATAGATAAATAGACAGACATTATATAAATTAAGGAAGGAGGCACTAGTATGCAGTTTCATAAAAACAGGGGTTCCAACTGAGGGATGCATGTAATAAAGAAAGAGATGAGGGAACAGTTGTAATAACATACAATAAGAGAGTCTGGTGGGAAGTAAGGCACAATAAGGGCAGAGATTCCCAATTCAGACTTGGCACTTTTGTTTCTACATCTCTGTATACAATCCTTTACCTTAGGGTGCATGCCTCATTCATGTACCCGGAGATAGGGAATCATTAAATATAAAATGCTTTACAAATGCATAGCATATTACTTGACAGCTTTGCCATAGCTATTTTGTGATAAATAAATAGCATAATATGTTTTTTTTTTTTTTGCAGGGCGATGATAGAATGCACTTACCGAGCCCTGTGGAATCCAAGTTTCATCGAGTATTAGAGGAGGACATGGGCGACATTGTTGATGCTGAAGAATATCTGATCCCACATCAAGGATTCTTTAGTAGTCCTTCAACATCACGAACTCCTCTACTGAGTACCATGGTACACATGCAGCTATTTTTATTGTTAATTTAGCTTTTACAAACAGAATTCAAAAGAGGTTAGACTGACTTCCAGTCATGTATAAGCTCTGTTATTTACCTAAGTACTGCATCAAAATGAATAGTTTAACTTTTAGGCTCAGTTCATACTGTCGCGACATGGGATCCGACTTGTGAGACCCCAAGTCACATGACCTGTCACATTCAGTGTTTCCCTATGAGAGCCATCTTAACTGATGCTAAACAAGTCGCTCTGACTTTAGAAAAGGTTCCTGCACTACTTTGATCCGACTTGGGTGCGATTTCAGCCCTTGTGCAGGCCCCTAAACAGCATTCAAGTTGGGAGTTGGAAGGAAGGAGAGCAATGTCGCCAGCACACCAAGATCTCCAAAAATGAGTCCAAAGCTTTAACCAGCGATTACAGCAGAAAGCAATGTTTCGGAGACAAGCAGGAGCCCTTCATCAGGCATGTGACCATACTCTCTCTGACTACACACGATTCCAGCTGGTGGTCACTTCAGCACCCAGTTACAAATACAGCCAACTCTACAGGAATGTGTGCATTGGGAATAGTGCGTTGCAAGTCTAAAGGAAGTCACAGGGCAAAGTCATACGACTTTGCTGTCACAGCAGTGTGAACTGAGCTTTAGTGGATGATGATGATAAGAAAACCTGTAAGGACAGGATATACTTACTGTATGGCATAATATTTACTTCCCTCGCTTTTCAGCAATGGCCATATGCAATAAAAAATTCTTATTTTAATGTTCTAGAACAGAAACTCAGCAATCGGCCAGAATCCATCTTGTACTAGTCTACTTTTTGCAAAGAGGCTACTGCACTTATGAATTAGCATATAACATGAACTCTGTATTAAAAAGGAATGTATGAGTTGTCTGCTTTGACTAGGAAGCCTTTTGAACACCAGTCATTTGCAAGAAATGTAAAAAGATAGGAATCTCCCTTCTATTCCCATCTATCATATGACTGAAGTAAATGCAGCTTATTTAACCACTTCAATACAGGGCACTTTCACCCCCTTCCTTCCCAGCCCAATTTTCAGCTTTCAGCGCTCTAGCGCTTTCAGTGACAATTGCGTGGTCATGCTACACTGTACCCAAATGAAATTGTTATCATTTTGTTCGCACAAATAGAGCTTTATTTTGGTGTTATTTATTCACGACTCCGTTTTTTTTTTTTGCGATATAAGCGCAAAAAAAGCGGAAATTTGGGAAAAAAACAATATTTTCTTTTTTCTATTTGAAAAGAAATCCAATAAAATCAAATTTTGTCATAAATTTAAGCCAAAATGTATTCTGCTACATGTTTTTGGTAAAAAAAATTCCGTTAAGTGTATAATAATTGGTTTGTGTGATCACGGACATATGTACGCAAATGATCATGTACATATGTGTGCAGGTGATCACGTACATATGTGTGCAGATAATCATTGGGACATGTGATTTTAGTGGGACATATGTGGGGGACAAGTTTTTATTATTAGGGACATGTGTTTTTATTATTTGGGGACATGTATGTTTTGGGGACATGTGTGTTTTGGGGACATATGTGGGGACTGTGTTTTCACTGTGTGGTGTGTTGTGTGTTTACACTACACTGATGATCAGTGAGTAAAAAGCTGTGAAAAGCAGCCCATACTCACTGATCATCAGCCGGCTGCAGCGATCTGCTCTCCTCTCCTCAGCGGTGACTTCCGTGTGAGGAGAGGAGAGCCGATTGCCTAGCAACCGGCTGTTTGTTTACATCACATGACGGCCGTGATTGGACACGGCCGTCATGTGATCAGGAGGGCCAATCACAGAGCCCTCCTGCCGATCTGAGATGTGCCGTGTCCGGGTGACACGAGCACATCGGGATCGCGCCGCTGCGCGGGCGCGCGCGATCCCGCTACTCCTGAAGGACGTTCCTGAACGTCCTATCAGGAGCAGGCGGCTCCCACCCGGCCGTATATATACATTGGCCGGGTGGGAAGTGGTTAAGATCAGATTGTCAGTTTCGGAGGACTTCTTTTTTATTTTGCATTTAATTTGCTTATATAATTTTTGCTTTAATGTACTCATATTCATTTTTTTATTACCTTTTAGAGTTCCACTACTAGCAACAATTCACCCAGTATATGCACCACTCGAAATGGGGTACGTTTGTGTGAAAAATAAAACACTTATGTACATCTTGAATATATTTGCAATGTATTGAAAATATAAACATTATTTATATGGACTTCAACACTAGCACATTAGAAATTTCTCAATAAGGGTGCCCTTCTTGAGTTACTATTTGGTTCAATTGCACTTAAAGTGTTTGGATAGAGTATCCCAGAGACACAACTGAAAGAGAAAGGAAATCCCTTCAAACAACAGTCACTCTCCTCTAGGGCAGTTGTCACCAAAAAGGTGTCCCCATTGGAAAATGTACCCTCACCTTTTGTTCTGGTAACAACTCTAGAATTAAGTATTTCCTCTCATTTTTTATTTTGTTTCTCTTGGTAACAGTGGTCAAAAGACAGGTGAAGCTCCCTAACAGGAATATGGACTGCAATAAAAAGTTGACAGAGACTTGACAGTCTAAAACTCCCCCACTCTGTCCACAATAAAAAAAAAAGGGAAAAGTGTTTTCCTTTTACAAACAATTTATTATGTATTCCATAATTGTCATTAACCTCTTTTAATTGAGCAAGACTGTGAATTATTGTTTTAAAATATATTTATGCTTATGCTGAAGAGAGTAGCATAAAATAAAGGTGTGCCTTCATATACTTTTAGATACCTTCCCTAGCCCTTCAAAAGAACCATAACCACCCTTATATAAAAATAGAAACCACAGCCCCAAAGTAAAAAGTCTGGCCTGCCCACTGCCACACTTGTGTCCAGGCCCTGACTTCAGAGCTGAAGTCACTGTATGGCTTCTGGATTCTAGGATATATGGGCATCCCTCTAACGGTAAAATAAAAGGCATGTACAAACAACTCTAGGTACTGGCCAGCAGATGTTTCCTGCCATCTTTAATGGATTACTATATTACGTAGTTATCCTTAAATGATTATCCTCTTCCCCCAGCACTTGCACAAGATCATACATGGGCAGCCTCATTTACCTGTCCATGTGCCTCGTAGATCTTCACTCTACAGTGAGAGTTGTACATCCTCTTTCAGCCAAACATAAGCCGTAGAATCCCTACTAATTTCTTTAGAAAGGCCTTCCACCATTATTCCAAGTGCTTGACATGGCATTAAAGAAAAGTTCAGGCAACCAGCTAAATATGCAGTTTAAATACCGTACATATCAAAGGTTTTGTAATACTGTTCATCCAGTCTTAAAAAACACATCTCTGCTACACTGCATAAACAAGAGTTGACTAAAATGTAATCCTGCTTCTCGTGTCATCTACTGATAATTAAAAAAGAAATCAAATATTGGTATTACAAGCCTGGCTGAACAACATTTCAAATATTTTGGCTAGTTAGGCAGTTCTGTAAAAAGATAACCTATTAAAAAAATTTCTTCTTTTCCATCCCTAAACAGGGGCCACCTGCCAGAGAAAACAGCTTCATTCAAAGATACAGCACAGACCCAACTGTGGTTTTGGATGACAGCATCGAGGAAGAGTTCCATCCTGTACCAGGTTGGTAATTATATTAAAGTGTATCTATACCAAAAACATTTTGCACAGGTGTATGGATAGGTGTGTCTGAATGAATAAGGCCTTATAGTGTGTTTAATAATATCAAATTTCACATGAAATAATGTCCCATAATCTCATGAAACTTTTAGGTATTTAGTCAAAAATGGTATTACAATTACTTACATAGAACCATTTGGGATGCAGTTCTAAAAACTGTAGGAAATAAAATTGGAACAAAATTAATTTGTTGCCAGTCAGGTTGTATTAAGACAATTAATCACTTAAGGACCAAGCCTCTTTCTGGGATTTCTTGTTTACAAGTTAAAAACAGATTTTCTTTGCTAGAAAATTACTTAGAACCCCCAAACATTATACATCTTTATTTCTAACACCCTAGAGAATAAAATGGCGGTCATTGCAATACTTTCTGTCACGCGCAGCGGTCTTACAAGCGCACTTTAAAAAAAAAAATACATTTTGAATTAAAAAGTAAGAGAACAGTAAAGTTAGCCCAATTTATATTTATATTGTGAAAGTTAATGTTACGCCGAGTAAAATAATACCCAACATATCACACTTCAAAATTGCGCCCACTTGTGGAATGGCGACAAACTTTTACCCTTAAGAATCTCCATAGGCGATGTTTAAAAAATTCTACAGGTTGCATGTTTTGAGTTACAGGGGGGGTCTATGGCTAGAATTATTGCTCTCGCTCTACTGATCACAGTGATAGCTCACGTGTGAGGTTTGAACACCGTTTTCATATGCGGGCCCAACTCATGTATGCGTTCGCTTCTGCACGCAAACTCAGTGGGACGGGGCGCATTTAAAAAAAAAATGTCTTATTTATTTTAACTTTTATTTTTTATTTTTACACTGTCCTTCAAAAAAAAATTATGTCACTTTTATTTCTATTACAAGGAATGTAAACATCCTTTGTAATAGAAAAAAGCATGACAGGACCTCTTAAATATGAGATCTGGGGTCAAAAAGACCTCAGATCTCATATTTACACTAACTTGCAATAAAAAAAAAAGTCATTTCAAAAAACAAGAAAAAAACAAAGGGCCCTTTAAGAGCTATGGGCGGAAGTGACGTTTTGACGTTGCTTCCGCCCTGCAATGTTATGGAGACAGGTGGGGGCCATCTTCCCCTCACTCGTCTCCATACCCAAGAAGGAGAAGCATCTAATCGCCTCCGCCTCTATAGATGATAAAAGTGATCTCGCTGCGAATCCACCACAGAGACCACTATTATCGGAAACCGGACTGCCCACTGAAGAAGAGGATACCAGGGTTATGGCAGCTAGCTGCTGCCATAACAAGAATATTCCTCTTCAAAGACAGGACATATATTGGTGTGCAGCAGTCCGGAAGTGGTTAAAGAAGAAATGTGATTGGTTAGTGTAGTCAACAGCTCCACTTTTGGTTTTATTTTTCTTCTACAGTTGCTTTAAAATTGAAACAAACATGGTATCTATCCATGTAGGGCAAATCAACAGGTTTGCTTTATTGCCCTCCTGAGCAGCATTTACCTCTCTTTCTCTCCTTCACTGCTCTGTTCAGCCACCAGGAAAAAATTATATTCATTTGCAGTGCTTTCAAGTTTGTAAGAGCATGTGATTCACACCTTGTTACATTAGTGGTGTTTGTCTATTAGTCCATCATTGTCACATGGGGTTGCAGTGAAAGTTCTCAGTCCTGCATATGCTCCGACAGGTGCAATTTCACTTTCTTCACTTCAGCAACTGAAAAGAGTGTGGGGTAGTAAGGTAAAAGTAATACTGTGCAAGTGGCGATGAGGCATAAAAGCAACAACTTTTCTTTGCCTATTTCTGAGATTTGAAGAGGAGCCATAGAATTTTCTTATAATATACTTTCACGGGTTGTTACAATTCTCATACACTTCATCGATTTTTGCTCATTCATCTATATTCTGTTCGTGTGTTATCATGATATATATACCTGTATTTCAGAATACATCAATCAGACGATTCCAAAGTCAGAAACCTCAACAGTAACAAATCCGATTTATCTCAATTTGGTTTCAACTGGGAATACTAAGCCTCCCATGAATGGAAACTATCAGAATTCCAATGGAAAGAGTGTGGTTAATCCTGAATACCTGAACTCAGGCCAGATGCTCATAACCCAACCAGAAAATGACTATCCTTCCATCTGGGATCAAAAAGTAAGCCAGCAAATAAGCCTGGACAATCCTGACTACCAACAAGACTTTTTCCCAAAGGAAACCAAAATGAATGGAATTTTTAAGATTCCTGCTGCAGAAAATCCAGAATATTTTCCACTGGCTCCAAAGAGTGACTATATTGAAGCTTCAGCGTGACCACAAGTTGATGGTAGCATTTCTAACATTCTGCCTTTTAGGACCCAGTTTGGTTTTCAATGAACACTTGGGAACAACGGACCCTAGTTAAATAAGGATGGTTGCTACACTACAAGTGAACTATAACCTGAACCTTGAAAAAATATTTTGTTGCACAGTTTAGCCTGCATTGACTAAAACTGGTATATGTCTCTCTTGGTGGGTTTGACAGATAAACCTTTAATACTTTTATATATAGATATGTATTGCAAGATTTTTTTTAATTTGTGTCAAATAGTTTTTAATTCCTGTGGGTTTTTTTTATATTGCATAGATATTCTTGCACATTTTTGTCTTTTCGTGTGTTTGTCCAAGTTAAATGGTATTGTGGAAACAGATTTTTAAGTTAGTAGATATATAATATGCTGTAATTATAGCATAAGATCTGCTTTAAACATTGGTTTTAAGTAAAGCTAAGGATTATCCTCTATTGTCTTGTATCAGGAAGGGAGTTAGCACTACATAAAGTCTTAAAATGTAAATCCACGAGCAATGGGTATTTTCCAGTGACATTTCATTGATCTGCTTTAGACTGGCTCATTGGGTGGCATGTATATATTTGAGTATTCAAAATGTTGGAATGTGAAAAAACTTAACCCCAAATACAGCATTCTCAAACCCATATTTATAATCAAGCATACACCCATGTTCAGTACTTGGAAAATCAACAGCAAATATTACTTTTTTCTAGCAAGTCATATTGTTGAGAGCCAGGGAAAAGAGAAGGTAATCTGTCCTCAAAAGCAACCAAGTGATTTACTTTGCTGGTAAACTCCTCCAATTTCATTTTCTCTGAGTCTCATGAATGACCCTCCACATTCTATGTAAACAAAATGGAGTAACTGTACTTTAGAATCTAAGCTTCTGTAGAATCTAAGCTTTTACAGTCATCAGAGCAGATAGCACTTAGCAAAACTAAGCTTGGTACTGTAAACTTGCCACATCTTTCAGTAACTCTGTGGGGTTTATTTCATAATATACTATACTATAGTATGATATATCATTTATTTCATAATATACTGTGTATGCAAGGGAAGTTATACTCTGCAAATTCATTTTCTCCAGGGCTTAGTGAATGAGGAGAAACTCTGCTGGCTTCCATCATCCAATCATGTTCAAGCAAAAATGCTTTTTTTTTTTGTTATTTTATTTGCACATGATTTGGTACTCTTTGTAAAGTAAAATTTTAACACATTTACTGAGCTCTGGGGAAAATTCCCTTATAAAGTGCAAAGTAAACCACCTATTTACCTTTAGTAAATGAACACCAATGTAATAATTGCCAACTAATAATAGGCAAAATGTGAACAATTGTATATTGCACTTAAATAGTACATCTATATATTAACATCTGTGGTGAACATAGCTCATCCTTTTCAACAAACACAAATGAAAAGGGGGAAAATAAATTGTATTTACTGTATAATAGAGTATTACATAGACTCTTGTATAGTCTTAGTGGGTGTTTCCTTTCTTAACCGCATATATATAAAGTTCATAGCGACACCACCAGGATATCAATTCTCTTCATTTTATTACAATTTTAAATTATCAATGTTTCCCCTTTTCCCCTTATTCCTCTTCCTTGTCTCCGCTGGAAATACTTCTCCTTATGAAACCAAACAACCACAATTTATCCCCTTTGTAACATCCGTAGAAATTGACTATCTGTCAAAGTAACACAGGTTCTATGGCCACCTGATTCTTACATCGCTTTTTCATGAATATTGTTGTAATAGATACTGTATCTGCTTAATATATATATATATATATATATATATATATATATATATATAGTGCTTACAATTTTATTGCAGATGAAGCTGATTCCCTGAGTTTTCTTACAAAAGTATATCTTACTCCACAAGCATGAGTCTCAAAGGGCTCATGTACTGTACATGGGTATCAAACCCAATTGCAGTAGGCTTGTATATGTTTCTGGGTTGCTTTGATCTGCTCCTTAGATACTATGATTTCCTAAGGTTTAAAGGTTTACTTCAAATTGCATATGAATTTCTTAAAGCTTCATCACAACATACAAAAACATAAAAACATTGAAAAAAAGCAGCCCCGACTCAAGTATATGAGCCACTGGGCAGAAGGCCATCTATAACATATGTTTAATGAAATGTGTATATCATATCCTTTGGAGATGAAGTGGACTAGCTGTCCATATTATCAAATATATGTAGAAGTTCCCACATTCATGGTCACTATATTTGTGCTCTGGTAAGATCTCTCTCTTTTGATAGTAGATACCATCCTTAGCGAATTAGGTACTATGGCAGTATAGTAAGATACTATACTGTTCGAATATATATAATATATATATATATATATATATATATATATTTTTTTTTTTTTTTTTTTTTTTTACATTCCTATCTTGGCAAATAACTTCTGACCAAATCTGTACATAATATCCAATGAGCCACTTATTATGTTGGTTTTCTCTCTGTGTTTTGCATTACCACTATGGGACACATTTTGTGAATTGGAGCAGTGCATGAATGGTGTTAAATAGGGCCCTACAGAAGCTTGTCTTATTTTAAACATATGTCAGCCTTATAAACGATTGCAAGGAGCAAAGCATTTGGTGCAAAGCACAGTACCCTGGGCAACAAATAAGAATGCATCATGTAACTATACAGTGCACGCCTAACCTTTGTCACAGGTTACTCTACTTTGCATTTACCATGTTGCTCAGTGTATATTTTATTGACCAAGCTGATTGGCATTCATTAAAATGTTCAAATTAATTATCAAGTAAATTTTGGTTACAAAGGGTGTTATTTTAAAACATTATTTTAATGTTACATAAGTGTTTTTTTTTTTGTAAATCAATTTGTATTTTTACGAATGGACTTGTGAATGTATATATGATGTTAAAAGAACTTTTATTTTTAAATGTCTCATTGTCTGTGTTAGGTCTACCTAAATGTTCCAATTAAAATATTTTATGTGTATGCTGTATCTTACCAGTTTGAAGTTTAAAAAAAAAACAACGCACGGCAAATAACACCATTTTGCCTGTCTCCGTATTATTTCAAAAATGTTAAATCTAGGCAAGGCATAAACCCACTTTGCTTTTTTTTTTAGCTGTTATTTGTATTCTGCTTGTATTTACTTGCTTATACCTCAATGTGTCTGTGTAATGTGGTTTGTATGTTTGTGCTCCTCAGAATCCCTATACATCCTTGTACACATCATATTTGGCATTGTCTCCCAAATTTGCAAGTGAGAACAGCTGAAAATAAATGTGTCTGTACTTGGACATTACCCTCCTCGTACAAGACACAGAGCCTCCTGTGTTTTCAGGTGGACTGACAGGCATAGAAAGGGACACGATTTGAGAACAGCTAGCATTTTACATTATTTTTTAGGCTGCAGTTATGCTCTTACACTGGAAATTGAATTTAACATTTTAACAAAATTGCAGTTACGCAATCAAGTAAAAGAAAGAAGTAGAAAAAATGAAAAGGCGTACTAACACCGGACACCCTCCTCACTCTCCTGGTCCCCCCTGTACTTACTTCCAGGGTTGTGATGTCAGCATCTCCACAGCCTGTCCATCAGTCCAGGGAGATGAAATCCACACTCTACTCCCTCTTCTCAGTGCAACCCTTCCAAGATGGACAAGATCGATTGGCCAGCACAATCACAGTGAATTGATCTTGTCTGTTCCATAAGCGCTGCATGGAGGGAGAAGACTGTGGATTTAAAATACCCAGACTTTTGAACTGGCTGCAGGGGTGCTGGCAGCCCAGCTCAGGTAAGTACAGCGGTCACCCAAGGAGTGGGGAGGATATCCAGTGTTAGTTCACTCTTACTTTGTTTCTTTAAATCTGAACCAACCCTTTATTTACTCGCAGTGGTTCTGTTTTCATTTGTCTTGGGAAGCCATTTACATTTATGGAGGACAGAGAAAGTTTAATTAAACACAAGGTGTTTGCTGCTTATTGTAACCAATTTCCAACCAATTTATACCAAAATATCATTAAAGTATATTTCGTTTTTTCTAGTCTTTAACTCCTTAAGGAGCGTAAAGATTTGCCCCCTTAATGACCAGGCCATTTTTTGCGATACGGCACTGCGTCACTTTAACTGGCCATTGCGCGGTCGTGTGACGTTGTACCCAAACAAAGCTGATATCGTTTTTTTTCCCCACAAATAGAGATTTATTTTAGTGGTATTTGACCACCTCTGCGTTTTTTTTATTTTTTGCACTATAAACAAAAAAAGAGCGACCATGTTTAAAAAAACAAAACCATATTTTTTACTTTTTTCCTATAATAAATATACCCAAAAAAAGAAAAATCGCAATAAGCGTATATTGATTGGTTTTCACAAAAGTTTTACCATCTTCAAAATAGGGGATAGATTTATGGCATTTTTATTTCTTTATTATTTTTACTAACAATGGTGGTGATCTGCAATTTTTAGTGGGACTGCGACAGTGCGGCAGACAGACTGGAGGACACTTTTGACACATTTTTGGGACCATTGACAATTATACAGCAGTCAGTGCTATAAAAATGCACTGATTATTGTGTAAATGTCACTGGCAGGGAAGAGGTTAGCACTAGGGAGCGATCAAGGGGTTGAATGTGGTCCCTGGGCGGTGTTTTTAATGGTAGGCGGATAGGACTGACTTAAGGAGGAGAGTGATCGCTGTTCCTAATCACTAGGAACAGCAGATCTGTCTCTCCTCCCCTGTCAGAAGGGGAATCTGTCTGTTTACATTGACAGATCCCCATTCTGGCTCTCTGTGGAACGATCGAGGGTGGCCAGTGGATAGCTCTTAAAGCAGCCAACATATACAATACAATGGCGGTGATTCAAACCTGCTGCCGTACAACTGTGGCGGCTGGTCATAAAGCAGTTAATTGGTGTGGGGAAGGATTACAAGTCTTGTAGGGTTTTTACTGCTATCTAGAGCTGCAATAGAAAGCTTTACTCTAGCTTCCTGTTCTGCTGACAATGATTTCACCAGACAGTAAATGAGGGAAAGTCTGCAACAGGAACTCAGGCATAAATAAAAACCTGACTAGCTATGACTAAGGCCCCATCGGGCTGAAACATGTCAGCGTTTCCCGCAGGGCTGTGTTTTTAGCCTTATGTATCAATAAAACATAGGCCTTTTTTTACACTGGAATTTTATGTGGTGCAGATGATCACTAATATCCTATCGGAAGTGAGCTGGTAGAAGCTGGAGTTGGGCTTCAAAACCCCTCAGTCTGAGTGTGATAAAGGGATTGAGTACTTTGCATGGATTTTATGCTAGGGGTTCTAGTCTTCTTCTAATCTACTAGATTAGAAAGCCTTTTTTGTCTGTGTTGCTATTGAAGAGTTCCCTTCAGTGTCTATCTGGTAAAATGTTGTCAGCAGCACAAGAAGTTAGATTTAAGCTGGCCGAGGATGAATAGAGCTTTGAACGAAAATTCTCAGAATATTTGAATGTTGTTCTAAAGATTTTCTTTGCTTTTAATATTTTATGTTGGAATGGATGAACTTTACCAAATGAAAACCACATACACTGTTAAAAATACCTTTTTTTCGAGAAAAATTTATCATCCTGCTATTTGAAATGTTCTCATCACTGCCATCGAAAAACGAACATCAATTAGACCCAATAATGATTAAAAAAGAGAACTAGCATTATTTTTCTGAGAATTTTAATTTGAAATTCTACCCATCTATGGCCAGCTTAGGTCTCTATAATGGAGCTATGAAGCTTCAGTAAAATCCTGACCTGGGTTCAAACCATTTCCCACTCTAAACTAGGATAAACAGTTTTGGCCAATGATATATTTTAAGGTTCATTCCGCCATGCTTGCTTCCATCTAGTAAAAAGGCTTCATATGCAACTGGCACCTTACTAAATACCAGCCAACAAAGTTTTTGAATTCTAGAATCATTAATTATGTGTTTCATGCCTAAACAATGTTTCTATACTTTAGTAATGCTTTGTGTTATAATGATGCATTTAATGCATTACATAAAGATAATTGTACAAGAATGTTGTTCCCTCTGTGACAATCACGGTTGCATATTATAGGAAAACATCATTATTCTGTTATAAGGAGTTACAAATGTGTATTACTCATTAGCCACTAAAATGCAGTAATGGAAATGCATGATAGATGCAGATGCTAAAAATCTGATCATTAACTTTTCCTTATCTTACCTTTGCCCAAAAAATAGCGGAAAAGGGATAACAAAAAAT
This sequence comes from Lithobates pipiens, assembly GCF_037356315.1. Taxonomy (NCBI): domain Eukaryota; kingdom Metazoa; phylum Chordata; class Amphibia; order Anura; family Ranidae; genus Lithobates; species Lithobates pipiens. The sequence goes on from NW_027507764.1 coordinate 198,322,388, forward strand.
AAAATATATACCGTATTTATCAGCGTATAACGCGCACTTTTTCCCCCTGAAAAAACCTGGAAGCTGATTGGTTTCTATGCAGAGCTGCACCACATTTTGCACGCTCCAGTTTTAGTAAATCAATCCCAGTGTTTGTGTCAGTGAGATTTTCTTGTAAAAGATTCAGATAAAGGTCCTGCTTCCAAGCTAGAGGATTAAGCAGGACCTTTATCTGAATCTTTATAAATATCTCTGCCTGTCCCTTTAAAAGAAGAAAAAAAAAAGCAACAAGGGAAGAAATACAGGTTCTAATTAAAATATATATATTATTTTTTTTCTGCAACAATTATTACATCATTATTTTTTATTAAGTGTGAGTTTTAAAGTCATCATACAAGTACGGTGTTCTTTTTCCAGCTGTTGTATGAAAACATCTGTGGTTTTTCTGTCCAAAGCTCCAGAGATGACAGCAACAACAGCTGCATGAAGAAAACACGGGCCACCTTCAATATGTATTCTTTAGCATTTTCGAATCATTGACAGCTAAGAACCATATTCGTTTATATTTGGACTAAGAGCTATGCCAGACTGAACTTATAAAGCAAACAGTTTATCCCTATATAGCAGTTAAGCTATTGGCCATGTGGTGGGTTTAATTATTTGACGAATAACATAGAAGTCAAGTGAAATTCGCTGTCAAACAGTTGCAGGAAATACATGCGGGGATCTTTATTTTGTAAAATAATTTGTTTCGTAAAGACAGAATCCCTACAGTGGAGTTTTCTTGTTAGTTATGGTTTTCTATTGAAGTTGTTTGACGCTGAGAACGTCCGTGTTGAAAAAATGTCAGCTGTTTAAACACTGCACTAATACAAAAAATGTGCATGCCATATAAGCTTTTATAATATTTGTTTGCTCTATGCATTGACAAATGATGTCTTTCTGCATCATTCTGTAGAGGGGAAATGCATACAATACAGGTACATTGTACTACATACAGCTATCACAAAGTCTATTTCCACTTTTGCAGTTATGTTTGAGAAACCCAAATTAAACTATATGTTTGTTATATGTTCCTACTCATACATCATTTTTTTATTTTTATTTTTTATAGGCATACCACACTTTTAAGTACACGATGGGTATTATTTACTAAAGCTGGAAAGTGCAAAATCAGGCTCACTTCTGATTAGAAACCAATGAGCTTCTAAACCCAGCTTGTTCAATTAAGCTTTGGTAATAAAATCTGGAAGCTCATTGGTTTCTTTCAGAAGTGAGCCTGATTTTGTACTTTCCAGCTTTAGTAAATAAACCCCATCATGTACTTAAAAGTGAGGTATGCCTGTAGCTGGACTGAGAACTGGCTGAGTCCAGCTCTCGTTAGCATACAATGGAAAAGCCCATCTCCTAGACTTTTAACCTTTTGACAATGTTGAAATACAGTACAATTCTGTGTGCCCCGTGCAGTTAATTATGTTAAACACAGCTTCCCAGACTCTTTTTAACAAAGAGAACTAAGTAGAATTTTTCCTTGATAAAATTCCTAAAAAAAAAGTTAAGCTGCAATTTTTTTGTTTTTTCAAGGTATGCTATGTGAGTAGGGATATGTAATAAATATAAAGTATTATCCCAATTTGTTTGCAAAAGTGGAAATACCCAAAACATAGAAGCAAGAACAGGTCCCGGTGAATTGGTAAAAGCCACTTTCCTACTTGTGTGTTGTTGGTAAATGCCTAGGACAGCTCTAAGCTTAATGAGGGTGAATGTAATAAATAACAAATATAAAAGAACAACTGAAGTAACAGAATTAGAAGTTAAATCAGATAAGCTTTGTACTAATAAACCCAATCTTTCTAGCCTTACCTATGCTTCCTTGCTACAGTAACTATGCAGGTTTTATTATATAATGCTGCAGTTCAATAGGCATGCTACACTCTGCAATGTAGTGCCTAATGCATACAGGCAATCAGAACCACTACCAATAATCAATGTATTTCTGTATTGGGGATCATAGGTATTTGCAACCAACCATGGGCAGGAAGCCTGTACAAATCAATGACAAGCTGACAAGTGCCACTGATGTTCACATGTAAGAGCACGTTAAGTGTTTACATGTGATTAGGGGCACATGTGTGGCCCTGGACACAGTTTACAAACACCTGTGATCCACACCACAGAAATACACTCATTGTTGTGTACAGCCTTAACTGGCCATATGAATAAGGCCCAACAGATCTGGTTGGACACCTCCCCCCCACCTTTCCCTTTATCGTTATGCAAAGCTATATGAGGAACCTTGTGCTGAAGGGAGGGTGGCTGTTACTCAGCCATGCTAGCATTGAACACTGCAGTATGAGGGCTAAAAGAGAGAAAAGGGTATTTTAAGGCATTCTATAGCAAAAAGTAGCCCCAAATAATAATGGGCTACAGGATTATATGGTTATAAAGTTTGAGATTTAAATTGGGCCTTAAAAGGTCAACAAATGTCCCTATTTTCGCAGAACACTACTTAAAAATGTTTTGATTCACTTAATATCCCATTTTCATTACAATTGGACTTACAGAAGTCTATGAAAAAGTCTCTGACACTAAAGGAAATGTATGTTGAAGCATCTTGGGAAATTTTTTAAAATTGAATTTGACAACTACAGAGCAGCAGGGACATGTATGCGGTAGACTCTTTCTGAGGTCCTTGAATTTTCCCTTAAATTTTTTATGAACATAGCCTGGACCAAATTTATCATAAAAAAGTGGGGGGTTTTTGTGATCTAAAATATGTACCTGGTACCTTCATCTCTGCTGAGTAAATTTCACTATGAAAGCTTGTTAAGTGATGCAAAGGAAGCAGTGGCAGCCGGTGGAATTTTTTGGGGGGGGCAAACAGTATGGGTCAGTCGGTTGGTAGCACTTACCCCATCACCGGCAGCTTCCCCTGCTTGGTGGTGACTTCCCCTACTCGGCAGCCTCCCATTCTCCTGCTGTTCTCATGCAGCCTTTCGTTCCCCGGGTCATCACAGCAGCTTCCGTTTCCACCCCCCTCAGCGGCCAATCAGGAGTCTTCTCTTTTTGGCCAATTGGAAAACGGGTCCCACACACGCTTCTGCGACCTGAGCCCATCCGATTTTGAAGCCTATTAGAGCCTCTGGCTCAAATCAGGTGCTTAAAAAACAAAACTACCGCTGTAATTCATGCACTCGGTGCCCTGAAAGGGGCCGGACGCATGAATAGGGGGTGGCTGCGGCAGCCCTGGATAGATTCATGTTATGCATAAATCTATCCATTACCATATAGGGGGTGGAGTGGAGAGAAGGGGCGGTGCATGAGCACCCCTAATGGATGGGCCGCCCCTGAGAGGCAGTCTTTTATGGTGGCTACTGCTTCCACAAAATAGAGACAATGGGGAAAAATACTTATTAACACTACATAGAGCCCACTGTATATTATTTTAGGTGCTCCCCATAAACTGGTTACCTGTACAGTAATACAGGTTGCAAAACTACACTCAGGTATGACATTCATCTAAACTTTTTATCTATTTTTTTTTTTCTATTTCTAAACAACAGTTAGGCCCCTTTCACATGGGCGCTTCCACCAAGCAGAATTTGCTCGCTCAGTGGGGGTTCTCTCCGCTGATCCCCGCTGAGAGGGGGGTGACAAGTCAGTGTCCACTCCACTATGCAGAGTGAACACGGACACAGTCCTGCTCTCCTCTATGGGGCAATCTCATGGAAAGGGAGCGCTTGTCCATTTACATCCGATTAGATCCACCAGATGGATGGGGAATAGGATCACCCTCTCTGTTTTTGGTTGACAGGATTCAATCGGATGGTGGCGGGTATCAGTGAACATGTGTCTGCTAACACCTTCCATTCCAAAGAGGAGACTGGAGAGCCCTACCAGGCCTGTTCGGACAGTCTGTGTGAAAGGGGCCTAAATAAATACTTATGTAGTCATATAATATATATGATAATATAAGAACACAAAGCTTTAATTTACTGAAGGCTAACGCCTGTATCTGGGGTGGCCGTTATCGAGTGGAAAGCAGGGCCAGACTGGGAATACCTGGCATTTAAAACACAGCCTCCTACTTGTATATGTGGTTAAAAGTTGCAAACCTAAGCATCGCAAGCTTAGTATATGATTAAAAATCAGCAGAGATACAAGCAGCTGAAACTAAATCTCATCTTTTCCTGTAAAATTAAAAGTTGGCCCCACCCCCTCCTGAACCACCTACTGGTCAGTGAAGCAACGCTTAAGAATTGGGAGGCAGTAGGGGACAGGAGTAGGTTTAGCGGCCTCTATCTCAAGATCAACAGATGCTTTTCATTTGTGGCTTTCATGAATTTACACCACCCACACATACATATATATTTTTTTTTTCTTTTATATCTGTATAGAATATGTTTACTTACCTGTAATAAACTTTTATTACAGGTAACTTCCATGTAACATGGGGGTTATAACTTTAGTAACAGCCCACCGATTTAACAGAGCTTGCAGTGTAAGGATATAATGGAGGATATTCTAATAGAGCTGCAATATTCTCATCCAAATCTTGTCTCATTTCATAAAATCAAATATAAATAACGCTTTGTTTGTGTTTTTTAAAGGGGGTCTTTTATTAAGTTACCCATACGAACCAATCAGAGGCCACCTTACAGAATTTTATTATGCATTGCACCAGTGAAGGGTTGTTCCTCTTTAGTTTCCATGTGTCCACGCATTTTGTCCGATGTTTTTTGCCTTATCATTTAAAAGTGTCTGCTGAACTGCCTACATGGTAGTCCTTTTTTAAGAACCGGTTACTTTTGAAAGTAAACATGTCTTACACAATAACAATGCATAACACAGCTTGCATGTACGTCAGATAACAATTATCCACCAATATCTGCATGACATTGTTTATTCTGTAAAAAAAAAAAAATTAAAAAATAACATAATAGTGTATGAATAATTGTGGAACACATTTAAATATACAGTACACTATTTGTATAAAAAAAAAACATAAAATTACTTTTGTATTAATACTATAATGTAAACAATTAGGTATGCTAACTATGTGTATATTAAGAAAATCAATTAAAAAGGATGTAAATATTTTATCAGGTTTTTTTTCTTAAAAAAACATTTATTGTAAATAAACTGTATTGCGAAAAAAATAAACTGGTTTTGCTTTGTGTATTTTAAAAGTTTTCAGTTTTATTTGACTGGCCTTAAGATCATCTTATTCACTGGAGATTCAGAACTTCATCTGTTTTTTTGTTTTTTTTTTGTTTGTTTGTTTTTTTAAGTTTATATTTCTGTACAGGGACTGATTCATAAAACCTGGATAAAAGTGGACAACCAGGCTCATAGGGGAAAATTTTTTTTTTTTTTAACTTTACAAGGGAATTTGCACTTTGCAAGGGAATTAGCCCCAGAGTTTAGTGAATGTGGTGAAATTTCATTTGTAAAGAATACCCAATTGTGTGCAAGGAAAATAAAACGAACTGCAGTTTTGCTTTAACAAGTCAGAAGAACTTCACTGCATTCACTAAGCTCTGTGCAAAATACCCTTGCAGAGTAAATAGCCTTTTTGTCTAAGTAAATCAACCCCATTGTGACCAAGCAGAAAGGTGAAACCTTATTTTTGTCTTTTTGAAACAACCCAACAAAAATTGACTTATTTTCTTTTCACTCATTTTCATGAATCAGTTCCACAATGTGAAAGGAAGGCTCCACTCTAACTTACCTGTGAGTGACTTTGAAAAAAGCCTGTGCTGCAGTCCCAAACCTTCTGCAGTCCCAAACTGAAATGATGCCAGCAATTTTATACATACTAAGACAAACTCCAATTTCTACAATGTAAAAATCATCTATATTAGATTAATTGGATATGTATATGGTCTGCATTCTGAATGGCCAATTGCTTGTAAGTAACAATTTGTATATAAATCACCTTCCAAAAATATAATCTACATTCCTACTATTGCCCCCAACCACTGCATGTTTCTACTTGCACCTCTGCATAGCTCTGTGCTGATTGCTAGAATTTATGGTATGCTGGTCATATGGTATATGATGTCAGTCAGCTTTGTAAGAGAGATAGGAATCTAGATGTAAGCTTTCTCTGTAATATTTGAGTTCAGGAAAATGAGAGTAATATTTTAATAAAAAAATTATATATTTACAGATTATTAATATGATCATGATACTAGTTCAGTAAGGCTCCGAGTAGGAACTTCCCTCAGTACACTACACTGTTACTTTGAATATACCTGATATGCATGTAGAATAAAATCTCCTACTGCTGACTACCCCATGGCCTCAACCAGATATAGCTTTTGGTGTGGCTGACAAAGCCATTTAAGACATATGTGGTTCAAGTAAATAATTACATCAGTGTTCCCCTTAATGTTTTTACGATGGACATGTAAATAAAAAGTTCTGAAGAAGATTTTTGCATGGTAAAAAACACAGCAAAAAGAAACATTGATTTTATGGGTACAGCAATATATGTCATATTGTCTGCATGTTTTGGCATTTAGAAAATTAAAATAGCAGCTTGCTATAGGGGCACTTGGCAGGGGGACTGGCCATGACCACCGACAGGAGACCCGAGAAGAAGAGGAGTGGGGCTGCTCTGTGCAAAACCATTGCACAGAGCAAAATGTGTACCTTTACAAACACATAGCAGTCATTTATTATGGTGCTTTTATTATGCCCGAAGTTGCTGAATTATTCCTATTAGGAGTAATACATTATGTTCTCTGTGCTGTAACCCCCTTGTATTCTCTTCTATTTTAAATTTTGTAACCACTTGTCTACCAGGGTGAATTTATAAACAACATGGTAGACAAGTGGTTAAATCAAGCTCATAGCTGCTGCAGTGAAGGACTTTCTGATAAAGTGATCAGTTGGCTCTAGAGCTGCCTGGTCAGTTCTGTCGGGCTGTCAAAGTGTGCCCCTTCCCACCGGCCACACCTGAAGTGTTTTCCAGGCTCTCCCATTCCCAGTGGCGAAGCTACACATTCTTTGACCCGGGGCAAAGACTCAGTTTGGTGCCCCCCTTCCCCAGAGAGAAGTTCTACATCCAAACACATTCTGAGCCCTCTGTCCAGACTGGGAAGCGTAATAAATACGTATTTAAACCATAGGATGATAATAATAATAAACGTTTTGGTAATAGTGATTTCAAGCCCAGCTTCTATAGGAGGGACGGTGCCAGGAAAGAAGAGGGTCTTTATTAACCACTTAACCCCCGGACCAATTGTCAGCCTAAGGACCAGAGGTCTTTTTACAATTTGGCACTGCGCTGCTTTAACTGGTAATTGCGCGGTCATGCAATGTTGTACCCAAACAAAATTTGCGTCCTTTTCTTCCCAGAAATAGAGCTTTCTTTTGATGGTATTTGATTGCCTCTGCGATTTTTATTTTTTGCGATATAAACGTAAAAAGACCGCAAATTTTGAAAAAAAATGATATTTTCTACTTTTTGTTATTAGAAAAATCCAATAAACTCAATTTTAGTCATACATTTAGGCCAAAATGTATTCAGCCACATGTCTTTGGTAAAAAAAAAAGTCAATAACTGTATATTTATTGGTTTGCGCAAAAGTTGTCACATCTACAAACTAAGGTACGTTTTCTGGAATTTACGCAGCTTTTAGTTTACGACTGCCTATCTCATTTCTTGAGGTGCTAAAATGGCAGGGCAGTACAAACCCCCCCCCCCCCAAATGACCCCATTTTGGAAAGTAGACCCCCTAAGGAAATTGATAAGTGGCATGTTGAGCCCATTGAATATTTTTTTTTTTTTTGCCTCAAGCGATTGAATAATGACAAAAAAAATGTTTTTAGTTTTTTTTTACACAAAGTTGTCACTAAATGATATATTGCTCACACATGCTATGGGCATATGTGAAATGACACCCCAAAATAAATTCTGCTGCTTCTCCTGAGTACGGGGATACCACATATGTGGTACTTTTTGGGAGCCTAGCCGCGTACGGGGCCCCGAAAACCAAGCACCGCCATCAGGCTTTCTAAGGGCGTAAATTTTTGATTTCACTTCTCACTACCTATTACAGTTTTGAAGGCCATAAAATGCCAAGATGGCACAAAACCCCCACAAATGACCCCATTTTAGAAAGTAGACACCCCAAGCTATTTGCTGAGAGGCATGTTGAGTCCATGGAATATTTTATATTTTGCCACAAGTTGCGGGAAAATTACAAACTTTTTTATTTTATTTTATTTTTTCACAAAGTTGTCACTAAATGATATATTGCTCACGCATGCCATGGACATATGTGAAATGACACCCCAAAATAAATTCTGCTGCTTCTCCTGAGTACGGGGATACCACATATGTGGGACTTTTTGGGAGCCTAGCCGCGTACGGGGCCCCGAAAACCAAGCACCGCCTTCAGGCTTTCTAAGGGCGTTACAGTTTTGAAGGCCATAAAATGCCAAGATGGCACAAACCCCCCCCAAATGACCCCATTTTGGAAAGTAGACACCCCTAAATTTAGGGGTACACTAGTGAGACTAGGTAATAAATGGCGGGTGCCCTGAAACTATAAAAAAATAACTAACCAACCAGCGTCACCTGTAACAGATATATGGTGATCACTGGTGAAAGGGTTAACTAGGGGGCAATCAGGGGGCTTTATGCGGTAGTATATGGGGGTCCCTGGCGCTATAAAAAGCTGCGGCGAACCTAAATACCTACCTGCCTAACTAGCGTCACCTGTGACACTAATACAGCGATCAGAAAAATGATCGCTTATTAGGCTGGGTTCACACTGGAGTGATGCGGGAACGCCACGAATCCGCGGCGGGTTCCCGCATCGCATGCCTCCCGGCGGCAGTTCACACTGCCCTATGCGAACTGCTGGGAGTGTCAGTGAAATGTTAATGACACCCCCAGATCAGTTCGCATATCGCAGTGCGATCTGCAAACTCGGATCGCATGGTGTGAACACCCATGCGATCCGATTCTGCTGCGGACCAAAAAAAGGGTCCCGTGCGAATTTGCGGCGGGTGCGACGCAAATTCAGCCATACTATCTGTATGGCTGAACTCGAATCGCACAGAGATCGGATGTGATTTGCACTGCAGTGCGGTGCGAATCACATCCGTTCTCATAAACCGCTGCAATGTGAACCCAGCCTTAGTGACACTGGCGACGGGGGGTGATCACGGGGTTAAACCTTTATTGGGGGGGTTAGGGGGGTACCTTAGAACTAAAGGGGGCTAACCCTAACTGCCCTAACAGTTATTACAGTCACAAATGACACCCGCCGGGTGATCAGGGGGTTAAACCTTTATTAGGTAATAAATGGCGGGTGCCCTGAAACTATAAAAAAATAACTAACCAACCAGCGTCACCTGTAACAGTTATATGGTGATCACTGGTGAAAGGGTTAACTAGGGGGCAATCAGGGGGCTTTATGCGGTAGTATATGGGGGTCCCTGGTGCTATAAAAAGCTGCGGCGAACCTAAATACCTACCTGCCTAACTAGCGTCACCTGTGACACTAATACAGCGATCAGAAAAATGATCGCTTATTAGGCTGGGTTCACACTGGAGCGATGCAGGAACGCCACAAATCCGCGGCGGGTTCCCGCATCGCATGCCTCCCGGCGGCAGTTCACACTGCCCTATGCGAACTGCTGGGAGTGTCAGTGAAATGTTAACCCCCCTGACGGTTTTCCCGAGTCTGACTCGGGGTGGATTTTTTATACCATTAGCGGTATCCCCGAGTCAGACTCGGGACTGCATCGCTGGATCCAGGAGGAGGAATACTCACCTTCTCCCTCGGATCCAGCGTCGTCTCCCCGCTGTACGAGCGAGCCGTGTCTCGCTCGATCTATCACATCGGCGATCTCCGTGCCCTGCGAGTGTTGCGACGCACGGGGGCGGAGATCGGCGCCAAATTCAAAAAGTGAAACACACAGTATACATACAGTATAATATAATCTTACAGATTACATTGCTGTATGTAAACATTTCACATCCCCGTTGTCCCTAGTGGTCTGCCCAGTGTCCTGCATGTAGTTTTATATAATAAAAGCTGTTCTTTATACCTGGAAACTGGAGATTGTCCATAGCAACCAAAACTGTCACTGTACATCAAAAATGATTTTAGAGCAGCTAGAAAACAGCGATAATAAATTAGAATCACTCGCAGAATTGAGCGATAGCGATTTGTGGGGAGATTCGTCATCAAATACTGAAAAGTAATGACAGTGACAATTCTGCAACTGAGCAAATTTCAGTGTTTTTGATGTGATTACATTATTGAATAATTTTTATTATTGTTATATTATTATTTGGTACAATTATTTATAATTATTTCTTATATTATAATTTATGATTTAATTTTTCAAACTTTATCATACCCGGGATGTCTGCTAGACTCTGGTTTGGACAGATTTAAGAGAGTTATTCCTAAGAATTGCAGGACTACAATATAAAACGCCAAATTTTCATGCAAAATAATGGTACCGCTTTTAGCACCTAAAATCCGAAATAATGGTACCGCCAGGGAGGTTAATGACACCCCCAGATCAGTTCGCATATCGCAGTGCGATCTGCAAACTCAGATCGCATGGTGTGAACACCCATGCGATCCGATTCTGCTGCGGACCAAAAAAAGGGTCCCGTGCGAATTTGCGGCGGGTGCGGCGAATGGCTGAACTCGAATCGCACAGAGATGCAGTGCGGTGCGAATCACATCCGTTCTCATAAACCAGCCTTAGTGACACTGGCGACGGGGGGTGATCACGGGGTTAAACCTTTATTGGGGGGGTTAGGGGGGTACATTAGAACTAAAGGGGGCTAACCCTAACTGCCCTAACAGTTATTGCAGTCACAAATGACACCAATGCAAAAAAAAAAAAAAAAAAATGCAATTGGTGTCACTGTGACTGGGGGGGCAGGGGAAATTGGGGGGTGATCGGGGGGTAAAGGGGGGGTGTGAGTGTGCCTGGCATGTTCTACTGTGAAGTGTCGTGTTTGTGCAACTCACCGATCCTCTCTCCTCGGTGCCGGAACGAAAAATACCGACACGGAGGAGAGATTACATCACTTCCTCTCCTGTGTTTACATTACAGGAGAGGAAGTGATGCAATGCTTCACTCCAATTCGTCAGGAGCGATCGCGATGGGGGGGGCCATGAATGAATGGCCGCCCCCTCATCCCGGATCGCTCCTGCATGGATACCGACCGCAGCTGGCACCGGGGGGGGCCCGATCGGGCCCCCCACCCGCGGGAAGGCAGGGACGTACAGGTACACCCATATGCCTGCCCGTGCCATTCTGTCGACGTACATCGTCGTGCGGCGGTCGGCAAGTGGTTAATCTCAGGGCTCCTTTATTGTCCTTGCTGGGAGACCTGGGATTAAACAGCAAGATTCATGAAGCCACTACCCTTTTAAGCCAGTTTGGGGAGCTAGAAGTGACTAAAACAAAACCTGTCAGGGAAGTAGATAAGTCCAAGCCCAGACAGGAAGAAAACAATCAAAAAAGAACAGAGAAGAAATGGAATGGGCTACAGAAGATAGGAGATGAATAGAAAAACAGGTTAGTTATTAAAGGCAGGAATACCTATAGAGGAGATAGATGGGATTTCTACTGCAAAAATGCTTAAAAGTAGGGATGAGCCGAGCATCCCCTGGTTCGATTCGCAGCAGAACATGCGAACAGGCAAAAAATTTGTTCGAACACGCGAACACCGAACACAAGCGCGAAAAATTGAAAGTGCCCATTTTAAAGGCTTATATGCAAGTTATTGCCATAAAAAGTGTTTGGAGACCCGGGTCCTGTCCTGAAAAAAAGTAGTGATTTTAATTATGCTTAAAGTGGAAGTAAACCCATGGATTTAAACAGTTAAAAAAAAGGCATGCCGGGAATGCTAACTGCACATTGGCTGTGCTCTCAGCCAAACTATCAAACCATCCATTGGCTGGTGTCATAACGAATCACATGTGCAGCACCATAGCAGTTGAAGATTAAATAGAGGCAAAGATGGCAGCTTCCTTGGCTGAAAACGATAGGGGAGTTTATTTCCACTTTAAAGTGAAGCAATAAAAATTAAATATTTCTTTAAAAGAAAAGTATGGGTTTCCTTTTTTTTTTTATTTTGCTTAATCAGAATCCTTATGAGCTGCTAGTATCTACAAATCTTTCCTGCCCTCTGAGAAGTGCCCGCTTCTGTTAAAACAGAGTTAATTACTTGTGGGAGGATCTACAGACTTTAATACAGTGTAATACCAACAATGGTCTGGCTCTGGAGTCTGGATCCTTCCTCTTTAATGTCATTTTGCTTGATTGATGATGGCTCTCTGCTCGTTCCCGAAAATTCACGCGATGCACAGAGCTGCTCTCCCACTCCCTTCCCCTTCCTCCTCTCCCCTCCCCCCTTCCTTTTGCAGACAGAACGTTCTAAGCACACGTCCAGGAAAGCCGCAGACTTCAGTGAGTGTAGAAGTCACTGGCAGTGCTCTGTATATTATATTCTACTCTCCTGGTAAAATTATTATACAAAGAATAAATTTTTAACCGCTTCAGCCCCGGAAGATTTTACCCCCTTCCTGACCAGAGCACTTTCTGCGATTTGCAACTCTGCGTCGCTTTAACTGACAATTGCGCGGTCGTAAGACGTGGCTCCCAAACAAAATGAATGTTTTTTTTTTTACCACAAAAATAGCTTTCTTTAGTTGTTATTTGATCACCCCTGCGGTTTTTATTTTTTGCGCTATAAACAAAAAAAGAGAGACAATTTTGAAAACGCATTGTTTTTTACATTTTGCTATAATAAATATCCCCCAAAAATATAAAAAAAAATGTTTTCCTCAGTTTAGGCTGATACATATTCTTCTACATATTTCTGGTAAAGAAAAATCGCAATAAGTGTTTATTGATTGGTTTGCGCAAAAGTTATAGCATTTACAAAATAGGGGATAGTTTTATGGCATTTTTATTAATCTTTTTTTTTACTAGTAATGGCGGCGATCTGCGATTTTTATCGTGACTGCGACATTATGGCAGACAGATCGGACATTTTTGATACATTTTTGGGACCACTGTCATTTACACAGCAATCAGTGCAATACAAATCCACGGATTCCTGTGTAAATGACACTGGCAGTGAAGGGGTTAGCCACTAGGGGGCAGTGTAAGGGTTAAGTGGGTCCTGGGGAGTGTTTCTAACTGTGGGGGGCATGGCTACGTGGGACCCGATCACAGGGAGCAGAGATAAGTGACACTCTCACTAGGCAGAACGGGGAGATGCTTGTTTACATTAGCATCTTCCCATTCTTCCTCTCCGGGAGGCGATCGCGGGCATCCCCGCAGCGATCGAGTCCACTGGACCCACGACCTGACTCATGGAGGTCCCGGCCGGCACGCATGGGTGGCGGCGGTGCGCACGCAATGGCATGGCGGCAAATTTACAGGAACGTACAGGTACGCCCATTTGCCCAGCTGTGCCATTCTGCCAATGTACATCGGCGTGCACCGGTTGGGAACTGGTTAAAGTAAAATCCAGCACTGGCTTTTGTCAGCATTGCCTACATGGGGAGGATAGGGATGACACTGGCCTTGAGGAGAGGGATGACATCAGTGGTGGTGAGGATAGGGATGAAATCATTGGTGAGGATAGGGATGACATCAGTTGTGGTGAGGATAGGGTTGACAAGACTGGTGGTGAGGATAGGGATGACATCAGTGATGGGGATAGAGATGACATCAGTGGTGGTGAGGATAGGGATGACATCAGTGGCGGTGGGGATAGGGATGACATCAGTGGCGATGGTGAGGATGGGGATGATAGGGATCAATCCACTGCCACTGATGTCATTACTGTCCCCACCACCACTGTTACTGATGTTATCCCTATCCTCACCACTGATGTCATCCCTATCCTTACCACTGATGTCATCCCTATCCCCACCATCACCACCATTACTGATGTTATTCCTATCCCCACCACCACCACTGTTACTGATGTCACCCCTATCCCCACCACTGATGTCATCCCTATCCTCACCACTGATGTCATCCCTATCCTCACCACCACCGTTACTGATGCCATCCCTATCCCCACCACCACTGTTACTGATGTCACCCCTATCCCCACTACTGATGTCATCCCTATCTTCGCCACCACTGTTACTGATGTTATTCTTATCCCTACCACCACCACTGTTACTGATGTCATCCCTAGCCTCACAACTGATGTCATCCCTATCCCCACCACCACCATTACTGATGTCATTCCTATCCCCACCATCACCACTATTACTGATATCATCCCTATCCCCACCACTGATGTCATCCCTATTCTCACCACTGATATCATCCCTATCCTCACCACCACTGTTACTGATGTCATTCCTAACCCCACCACCACCACTGTTACTGATGTCATCCCTATCCTCACCACTGATGTCATCTCTATCCTCACCACCATTACTGATGTCATCCCTATCCCCACCACTGATGTCCTCCCTACCCCCACCACCACCACCATTACTGATGTCATTCCTATCCCCACCACCACCACTATTACTGATGTCACCCCTATCCCCACCACTGATGTCAGCCCTATCCCCACCACTGATGTCATCCCTATCCCCACCACTGATGTCATCCCTATCCCCACCACTGATGTCATTCCTATCCCCACCACTGATGTCATTCCTATCCCCACCACTAAAGTCATCCCTATCACCACCACTGTTACTGATGTCATCCCTATCCTCACCCCCACTGTTACTGATGTCATCCCTATCCCCACCACTGATGTCATTCATATCCCCACCACTGATGTCATCCCTATTCTCACCACTGATGTCATCCCTATCCTCACCACTGATGTCATCCCTATCCCCATCACCACTATTACTGATGTCATCCCTATCCTCACCACCACCGTTACTGATGTCATTCCTATCCCCACCACCACCACTGTTACTGATGTCCTCCCTATCCTCACCACTGATGTCATCTCTATCCTCACCACCATTACGGATGTCATCCCTATCCCTACCACTGATGTCATCCCTATCCTCACCACTGATACCATCCCTATCCTCACCACTGATATCATCCCTATCCTCAACACCACTGTTACTGATGTCATTCCTATCCCCACCACCACCACTGTTACTGATGTCATCCCTATCCTATCCCTATTCCTATCCCCACCACCACCACTGTTACTGATGTCATCCCTATCCTCACCACTGATGTCATCTCTATCCTCACCACCATTACTGATGTCATCCTTATCCCCTCCACTGATGCCATCCCTATCCCCATGACCACTGTACAATAAAGGAGACTCTGGGGTCATATCCGGGGTCTAAGCAGGGATATTTCGCTTTAGCCGATAGGGAATTGTCAATTTCCATCTCCCCTGCAGACCTGCTATCTACTGTACACAGTATGCTCTATACACATAGCACTGTGTTAATTTCAGAGAACAGACACAGGTTACTATGCTCCTTACCATGTCTCCTTTTCTGATATAACACAGCAACTGTGTAGAGAGCTTACCTGTGTTCATTGCTGAACATGAGCCCCCTCCCCCCATCGGTTGGAGAAGCTGACAGACTTGGAAAGCCTCTGATTGAGGGGGAGGAGGGGGAATTCAGAGGACACAGGAACATCAACGCCCAGGGGAGAGATTTTGGAGTCTCACAGAGGAGAGCTTGCAGATAACAGCCAGAGAAAGGTGAAGACTTCAATGCTTTTGTCATCCTGCTTCCGTGTTTTATCTGGGGACACGCTGCCATAGAAACAGGCACGTGAAGAACGTGCTCTTTCTAGATGGCAGCCTGGGTGTGCACCTCTTCACCAAACACACCCACATGTCCACCAGAGGGAGGGAGTGAAGGAGTGGCTGGATTGTGGAGCTGTTATCACCCCCTGCAAACTTTTGAACTGAAAAAGAACCATTAGAGGCTGATTCCGGATACTTCAAAAGACTATTCTACAAAACCTAAAGGACTGAGGAAAGAAAGAAATGCAATGCAGGTATGAGGGTAGCATGTACTACCTATTTTTGCATTCCCATACTTCTCCTTTAAATATCGTGCTTGGGGGGTATCCTTAGTATGCCTGTAAAGTAGCACATTTTTGCTGTTTTTAAAACAATACCACAGCAAAATGACATTTGTAAAGGAAAAAATGTCACTTAAAACTACTCACGGCTGTAATGTATTGTCTGTTCCCAGCAATATAGATGAAATTCATTGAAAAAAAAAGTGTCTTGTATTGATATTAAGGGGAACCCCACACCCACATTATATTTTAAATGGTGAGGGGGCCCCCTAGCACTATATACTCTGAACAGCAGTATATATACTATACAGCCTGCCCTATATACTCTGCAGAAAATTGGGCCTTAGGTGTTGGTGGTACCAGAACACTGTAAGCCCTCAACAGTTACTCTTGGTGGGTGCAGGAACTGGCCCTGCTGTGAAAAATTATATCCAGAATTGTAATTACATGCCCCTGTTAAACAGGGGCAGAAAAATTGGGCCTTTGGTGGTGCACAACACTGTAAGCCCTCACAGTTACTCTTGTTGGGCGCAGGAACGGGCCATGCTCTGAAATATTATATCAAAAGTTGTAATTACATGCCCCTGTTAAACAGGGGCAGAAAAATTGGGCCTTGGTGGTGGCTTGAATTTGCAGTGAATGCCTCATAATATTCGCTCTTTGGCGAACGGGCGAACACCCGATGTTCAAGTCGAACTTATGTTCGACCCAAACATCAAGCTCATCACTACTGAAGAGGTGGAAACATTTAGTAGGGAAAACTGTCAGGGTTAGGAACACTACTCTTAGTGAAGATAACATCAGCCTAGAATTAGAGAAAACAGAACAGACCCCTCCTGTTAGCCCCAAATCAATTCCCAACACTGCACATGAACCCAAACCCAAATCCCTTTATTCTGGGGAGGTGTTAGAGAGACTCAGAAAAGGGGATTGGGAGGTTCCTTATCCTTTATGAAGAGAAGGTAGGTCTCCTGTAATAGCAGTAAGAACAGTGACAGCAGGAGACCGAAGCCCACCACTGTACGGTGGGCGAAGTCATCTTCTCCTACACATGTAATGGCTTTAGTTGATACTGGAGCTGAAGTTACACTTTTGCAAGGAAATCCTTCCCATCACACAAGAATTGATTTATGTAGAAGGTTTGGGAGGGCAAACCACACCAAGAGTTAGGACACGGGTGAAATTGGCGATTGGCAAGGGACCGAGATTTTGGAAAATGTTTTGGTATCAGAGTTACCCGAAAATATTCTTGGGATAGATGCACTCCAAGGTCAGTTAATTCAGACTGAAAGGGGTGCATTCACATTCGGATATTCTGATAAAGTGTATCTGGTTAGGGTTGTGAAGGCTGTGGTCAGAGGTCATGTGAAATTGACCCCTGTCTACATTCCTCCACGAGAGATGCCAGTCTGTCTCAAGCAGTACAGACTTTCTAGAGGCCACAAAGAAATTGGGGAGACTATTCAAGAATTTTGAAAATAGGGATTCTTAGACCTGCTGTAAGTCCTTTCTCGTCTTCGTTGTTCCCAGCAAAGAAAGCTGATGGGAAATACAGAATGACTGTGGTCTAAACAAAGTGGCACCTCCAATGAAGTCAGCTGTACCGGATATGATCTTAACTGTTGAGAAGATTTCTAAAGAGGCAGGAGAATATCATGCTATGATAGACCTAGCTAATGCTTTCTTTTCAAATTTGGTAGACCCAGAGTGTCAGGACTAGGTTTTCTTTTGTGTGGGATGGCCACCAGTACACTTTGACTGTACTCCGGCAAGACTATCTTCATTCTCCAACAATTTGTCATGGACTGATTGCCCCAAGATTTAAGTACCCTGAATTTGAAAGTCGCTGTGTTTCACTACATTGATGACATCATGATCTCTGGGACAAAAGAAGGTGTAACTATCCAGTCACTGTCGCCCCCTAATACCAAAAAGGAGGCACAGAAGTTCATTGGAGTCGTGGGATTCTAGAGATCGTTCATCCCACATCTTGGACTGATCCTGAGGCCTATATACAATGTCACCATCGAAAAGTTCTCATGGAGTTTAGAGCAGCAGACTACATTCCTTGCTGCTAAAGAAGCCATTTTGCAGCATCAGGGATTAGGACCCGTGAGACAAGGAGTACCATTTCAGCCAGATGCAGTGGAACAGGATGATACTATGTCTTGGAGTCTGTGACAACCAAATAAAAGAAAGAACTGAGAGTAATACCCATTGGATTTTGGTCTCAACAGGGGCACAAAAGAGATACACACCCCTAGAGAAGTACTGGTTTGGGGCCTACACAGGACTTCAACATGTAAAGACCATTAAAGTAAAGGACACAGTCACCATCCTTATTGCCACCTCATCAGTGCCACTTCATTGGTGCCACCTCATCGGTGCCCATCAGTGAAGGAGAAAACTTACTTATTTACAAAGTTTTGAAACTGAAACAAAAAAAACATTTTTTTTTTCAAACTTTTCGGTATTTATTTTTTTTGTTTAGCAAAAAATAAAAACCATAGAGGTGATCAAATACCACCAAAAGAAAGCTCTATTTGTGGGAAAAAAATTATAAAAATTTCATTTGGGTACAGTGTAGCATGACCGCGCAATTGTCATTCAAAGTGCGACAGCGCTGAAAGCTCAAAATTGGTCTGGGCAGGAAGGTGTTTAAGTGCCTGGTATTGAAGTGGTTAAAATATCTTTCTTGCATCATACTGCACATTTTGTAGTACGTATATCCTTGTCTTTAATAAATGTTTAACATATGGCCCTTTGTATATACAAATAGTGTAAACATTATGGTTATCAATGGAGCCCCTGTTGACATTATTTTTGGGGATAGTTACTACAACCCCCACTAGATAATAATTTTTAATAAAAAAAAGCTCCCCCTCTCTTTTGTCTATTTTTTGCATGATGTTATGTACGCTCCCATAGTGCCATAGATTGTTTCCTCTTGCCTGTTTTGGGCTGTTTGGTCCTGGCCGCCAAGGCTACAGTTGTGACAATTTATTTCTATCCACAGTACCACTCTGTGATAGGATACTAAAATCCATTGATTCTAGATAGTAGGACTTCATCATGCATTAGAACCAGGAAAAGTCTGTAACCAGCCAAGAAGAAAGATACCTGATTTCCAACAATTGCTTAAGAAGCCTGAGTCCTAGTTGTCAACGGAGATCATGAACACACAGTAACCAGATTTAAATAACTTTTAAGTGTATATCTACTGTTACAGACCATAGTTTCTGCTTATTTGCTAGGCATAATGCTTGATATATCTGTCAGTCTTAATATGTAGTCCTAATGTAGCGATACCCCCGTAGGAGCTGCTGAAAGTTGTGGTCCACCTGTCACCCTGCCCAGCCCAGCATTCACTTCCCAATTACCTTGGAGACAATGAACAGTCCAGATGTTTGTTTTGTTATTTTATTGAGGCATTTGAGCTTGGATAGGGATAGGCATCCAGTGTCCCCAGTGGAGCCCCTCCTTACATCCAGTGTCCCCAGCAGAGCCCCTCCTTACATCCAGTGTCCCTAGCGGAGCCCATCCTTACATCCAGTGTCCCCAGAGGAGCCCCTCCTTACATCAGGTGTGCCCAGCGGAGCCCCTCTTTACATCAGGTGTCCCCAGCAGAGCCTCTGCTTACATCAGATGTTCCCAGTGGAGCCCCTCCTTACATCAGCCGAGCACCGAGCCAAGACAGCTTCATAGAAATAACCCCTTACATGACAGAGCGGGCCCACAGGATGGAGCGGGAGGGGATCCTGTGTCCAGATCATGAAAGATGGTATCCCCTCTCGCTCCTGTCATCCTGTGTGCAGATTGGAATCCCATGGTCCCATCCATGGTTGGTATGATTCAATTTGCCGGTCCATATCTCCGGACCCATAGGTCCCCTGAACTTCAAACTTGGTTGTTAAGGGTCCCGAAATTCCATTGCTGGAAACCACTCAGTAGGCTTTGTGTCAACCTAACTTTAAAAGTCAAGCACTTTTCTGCAGCAGAGAATTACATTTTCTGAACCATTTGGGCTTGGATATGGTATAAAGCTAGTTCCCCTGGGTTTGCACACCAAATTTGGGGTTCCTAGTACCATGTGGTCCCGAGATACGGGGCCCCAAAGTCGGCAACCGGAGCCGTGTGATTACAATAGAAATTGAGCTGCAGCGCCGCCAATCCCACGCCCCATTCCATAACAGGTCACAGAGACTGAAAGCGGGTGTGGAGCGGGACGGAGGGTGGGCAGCTCCGCAGCTCAATTTCTATTGTAGCCACCCGGCCAGCCTACTTCTTCTGGTCTTCTTGAAAATGGTGGCTGGCGGCGCCAGCCGCGGACCTCTAGCTGCCGCGGCGCGGTCCTCGGCGGCAAAAAATCATGAAAAAACTAATTTCTCGAGACATTTCCCAGGAAACTATATAATCGAGAAAATGGTCTAACTCCCAGCAATGTCCTGGGAAATTTGGGACAATTGGCAAGTATACAGGATTTTTATACGTTTCTGTGGTGACAAGTGCACTGTATCTGTGGTTACAAATGCACTGTATCTGTGGTGACGAGTGACAAACTGTGTCTGTGGTGACAAGCTGTATCTGTGGTGACAGGTGTGCTGCATCTGTCATGACAAGTGACATCCTGTATCTGTGGGGAGAAGTGACAAGCTGTTTCTGTGGTGACAAGTGTGCTGTATCTGTGGTGACAGGTGCGCTGCATCTGTGATGACAAGTGACAAGCTCTATCTGTGGGGACAATTGACACACTGTATCTGTGCTGACAAGTGACAAGCTGTATTGCTGGTGACAAGTGCACTGTATCTGTGGTAACAAGTGCGCTGTATCTGTGCTGACAAGTGACAAACTGTATCTGTGCTGACAAGGGACAAGCTGTATCTGTGGTGACAAGTGAGCTGTATCTGTGGTGACCAGTGCTCTGTATTTGTGGGGACAAGTGACAAGCTGTATCTGTGGTGACAATTGACAAGCTGTATCTGTGGTTCAAGTGCGCTGTATCTGTGGTGATAAGTGTGCTGCATCTGTGGTGACAAGCTGTATCTGTGGTGACAAGTGCGCCGCATCTGTGGTGACGAGTGCACCGCATCTGTGGTGACGGGTGCGCCGCATCTGTGGTGACAAGTGCGCCGTATCTGTGGTGACAAGTGACAATCTGTGTCTGTGGTGACAAGCTGTATCTGTGGTGACAAGTGTGCTGCATCTGTGATGACAAATGACAAGCTGTATCTGTGGTGAGAAGTGACAAGCTGTATCTGTGGTGATAAGTGACAAGCTGTATCTGCGGTGACAAGTGCAATGTATCTGTGGTGACAAGTGCGCTGTATCTGTGGTCACAAGTGACAAGCTGTATCTGCGGTAACAAGTGTGATGTATCTGTGGTGACAATTATGCTGTATCTGTGGTGATAAGTGACAAACTGTATCTGTGCTGACAAGTGACACACTGTATTTTTGGTGACAAGTGGCAAGCTGTGTCTGTGGTGACAAGTAATGTGCTGTATCTGTTGTGACAAGTACGCTGCATCTGTGGTGATAAGTGCACTGCATCTGTGGTGACAAGCTGTATCTGTGGTGACAAGTGTGCTGTATCTGCGGTGACAAGTGACAAGCTATATCTGTGGTGACAAGTGCACTTCATCTGTGGTGACAGGCTATATCTGTGGTGACAAGTGTGCGGTATCTGTGGAGACAAGTGTGCTGCATCTGTGGTGACAAAGTGATAAGCTGTGTCTGTGGTGATAAATGACAAGCTGTATCTGCGCTGACAAGCTGTGTCTCTGGTGACAAGTTACAAGCTGTATCTGTGGTGACAAGTGAGCGCTGTGTCTGTGGTCACAAGTGACAAGCTGTATCTGTGGTGACAAGTGCACTGCATCTGTAGTGTCAAGTGACAAGCTGTATCTGTGGTGACAAGTGACAAGCTGTATCTGTGGTGACAAGTGTGCTGCATCTGTGGTGACAAGTGACAAGCTGTATCTGTGGTGACAAGTGTGCTGCATCTGTGGTGAAGAGCGTACTGTATCTGTGGTGACAAGTGCGCTGTGTCTGTGGTGATAAGTGACAAGCTGTATCTGCGGTGACAAGCTGTGTCTCTGGTGACAAGTTACAAGCTGTATCTGGGGTGACAAGTGAGCGCTGTGTCTGTGGTCACAAGTGAAAAGTTGTATCTGTGGTGACAAGTGCACTGCATTTGTAGTGTCAAGTGACAAACTGTTTCTGTGGTGACAAGCTGTATCTGTGGTGACAAGTGACAAGCTGTATCTGTAGTGAAAAGTGAGCGCTGTATCTGTGATGACAAGTGAGCGCTGTATCTGTGATGACAATCTGGTATCAGGCGAAGTGGCAAGTGACACACTCAGGGCTCCCACTGATTCTGCATTATGGTGAGTTGAACTATTTCATTTTATATTACAATGTAATATAAGATATAATTCACTTCAATCATCCTGACACCATAACAACCATGGTGTCAGCATGATTGAAGCGTCAACACCAGGTGTTTGGAGTATCTTTATCTGCTGATTGTTAAACTTTCTGGAATACACATTTCTATTGTGGTGTAGGATCTGTCCCTCCACCCCTCTTTCTTTCTTACTTCCTTTCCTTCATTCGCTCTCCTTCTTCCCTCCCTATCTCTTTCTCTTTCTCAGTTTCTTTCTCCCTCTAACCTTCTCTCATGTCAGACTCAAACCACACCCCCATCAAGCCACGCCCAATATTTAGTATAGACCAAGCCCCTTATTTGCAACGGCATGCCATGCCTCTTATTATAAAAAAGTGTCCCTTTACATTTTTGAGAATGTTGGCAACTATACATCAGCGTATGATAAAAAAAAACACAGATTAGCCACTTCACAAGTATACCGGAGCTGGCATTGTAATGTAGTAGAGATGGGATATTTTGAGATGGGAATGAGGGACACCTACTAGCAAATGCATGTAGGCATAGGACACGCCCCCTGCCACACCCCCTTAAAGGAGAATTAACCAAAAAAAAGGTTTATTAAATCCACAAAGGCTTTTTTTTATCACTACTATTCCTTTATATTGGCTTTTTAACATTTACAAATGCAGCCATTTAGAAATCAGATGAAAGGTTTAGCACTGGGAAACACTTTTTGAAAGATAAAAAGTGCATTTTATATACAACTATATAGATCAGACTAAAACGAGGGACAAATGAGAGGGAAAGAGGGACAGATAGATATTGTTCCAAATCAGGCACAGTCTCTCAAAATCAGGGACAGTTGGGAGCTATGTAAATAGACTATAATTGTACGAGACTATACTGTAGATAAACAGATCACTTTCCCTTTTAGACCCCTTTCACACTGGAGGCGTTTTTCAGGCGCTACAGCGCTAAAAATAGCACCTGAAAAAAGCCTCAACTGCAAACTCAGTCTGAAAGATCGAGTGCTTTCACACTGGGGCGCTGCGCTGGCAGGGTGTCACAAAACGCAGCTTCTTGGCTGCAGTGGAGGAGAGGTGAATACACTGCTCCTCCACCGCTCCTGCCCATTGAAATCAATAGGGAGCGCCACCAAACCACCGGCAAAGCGCCACTGCAGCGGCGTTTTGCGGGCTTGTTTAACCCTTTTTCGGCCGCTAGCGGGGCAGTTTTAACCTTTTTCAGTGTGAAAGGTTCTCAGTTAACTTACTGAGAGATCCATCTATCTGAGTAAAGGGTGTACTTGACAAGGGAGTGCGATAATGCATTTCAAACTTCAGTAAACTATGTATGTTTATAGTGATAGTGGGACACACACACACACACACACACACACACACACACACACACACACACACATACACACATACGTGTGCGAGCGCACTTGTGTTGCATTCATAAGTGCAAGTGGCTAAGCATTTACAACTAAAGTTTTAAATGGATTAGGAGCTGTATGGAATTGTTACAATATTTTTTTTTTTTTTTTTTTTGGAAAGCCATTGCCCCATGATCTGTGTTTATGTTTATATTTCACTATGTAATCTTATTATGTGAAAAGAATGAAACCTCTCATTCTTGGAACAGTCTGCCATCTAGTGAACAGTACTTTGCATCACACAAGTTGTAAAAATATGCTTTGATTTTAAAGGATTACAAAGCTTAATATAAAAGTTGCACATTCAGCCAATTCATTTTCTCCATACCATCCACTATACCATACTAAAGCCTCATACACACGATAGGACTTTGTACAAACTTTCCCTTGGATTTTTGTACAAAGGGCGTCGGCCCTGAACTTGTATTGCATACACACAGCAGGACTTTTTCAGCCAACTTTCACCAAATCACGTGGTTTTTCTGCTCTTTACCGCCACCTTTGGTCAACTTCTGTATTGTTGTCTGATCTTTTGCATTGGTTCTGAGCATGCCTGTTTGTACTTTGTACAAAAGTCCTATGGTTTTCTGTACACACGATCAGACTTTGCTCCATCGGACTTTTGTTGCCAGAAAGTTTGTCCGTTCGCACAGCCAACAAAAGTCTGAGGAAAACCAAAAAAGTTTGTCCGATGGAGCATACACACGGTCGGATGTTGCTCCAAAACAGCTAATTTGCATGTTTGTTGTCAAAAAGTCTGATCGTGTGTATGGGCCTTTAGGGTTTGTTCAAAGTATTTAAGGGCACATTCCTTGGGTCTTATTACATCTATAGTATCTTCATATATTAAAGTAAAGCTTTCCTAATATGGGGCTGCTATTTTTTTTAACTCTTTTTTTAAAATACTAGTTGCCTGGCTGTTAAGCTAATCATCTGGATTCAAGTGGAACTAAAGGCAAAATATAAAAATTGAGAGCAGGCAGGCTCTTTATTACAGAAAAGACATTCAATATCTCTTCCACAATAAAATACACTTACTTGTCTTTTCACAATTCCCTGCAGAATGTACACCGGGCTGTGCACTAAGACCCCTTTCATACTGAACCGCCGCTAAAGCAATACTTGTTTTAGCTGTGCTTTAGCGCTGTTTAGGCGGCGCTTTTCAGCCACCAGCGGGGTGCTTTTATCCCCCGCTAGCAACCAAAGAAGGGGTTAAAAACGCCCGTGTTGCAGTGTTTCCGAATCGCTTTTCTGGCGCTTTGGAAGCGCTGCTCATTCATTTCAATGGGCAGGGCGTTTTGGGAGCACTGTACAGCGCTCCCAAACTGCCCCAAAGATGCTGCTTGCAGGACTTCTCCTAATTTCCCACAAGCACAACGCCCCAGTGTCAAAAGCCACACTGAAATGAATCGGAGGTGGTTTTCAGGCACTATTCAGAGACTATTTCTAGCGCAAAAATGCCTAAGAACCGCCTCAGTGTGAAAGGGGTCTAACAGCTAAATTTACATTCCAGCAGTGGGCTGGGATAACTGCACTCCCATGCATTGACAGGCATAGCTCCCAACTGTCCCTGAATTCGAGGGACTGTCCCTGATTCAGAGCAATGTCCCTCTGTCCCTCATTCCTCCTCATTTGTCCCTCATTTTGGTCTGATTTATATAGTTGTATATAAAATGCAGCTTTTCTCTCTCAAAAAGTGTTTTCCTAAACGCTAAACATTTCATCTGATTTCTAAATTGCTACATTTGTAAATTCCAAAAGCCAATATAAAGGAATAGTAGTGGTTAAAAAAAGCACTCGTGGGTTTAACCGATCTTGTTTTTTTTGTACAATTCTCCTTTAAGGGGGCGTGGCAAGGGGTGTGTTCTATACCTGCATCATTTTGCTGATAGGTGTCCCTCATTCCTATCTCAAAAAGTGGGGAGGTATGGCACAGGAGTGACTACATCCCTCGCCAGCCAATCAAAACAGCCAGGAACCAGCATTCTTAAGAGACCAGGGAGAAGATGCCAGCAAGTGACCTCTTGGACGTTGGACCATTGGAGCTTAGGTGGGCATTTGCATAGGTAAGTTTTTGGTGCCTTTAGTTCCCCTTTCAATACTTTCTGAGTCACTGACCCACAGAAATATGCATATCAAGAGAGTCAGAGTAAAGTCAGAAGGCCTTGCCTATATACTTGTTCGTGGTTTGTGAATAAAAGTATTGAAACAAGAGGGTCAGCATGATAGCGAGTCAACTGGCGGAATTTGCAGAATGAAAATCACAGGGAGACAGGTAACAGAAATTCTTGAGCACAACAGAGAACTGCAGAAACACCAAAATATAAATGATCGTGTCATTTTCGAGCAGGCATTTCAGTCTGTGAAGTAAGGACTGGGCTGGTTCTGGATTATTTATGACATTTAAAAGATGGGTCTGTCATAGTGATAGAAAGTTTGAGAAAATAATATGAAGGTATTGCCAATGGGAGCACCGAGATCCCTGTAAGAAGGAATACATACCTCTAAAGTTTACATGTACATAATACTTAGTGTGCATGCACTTAAAATAAAAAATATATTGGATAGTAGATTTAATTTTAATTCTCTGATAATGATAATTTGGCACTGATATTTCAAGCACTGAAAGGCTAAGTTTGGCATTTTAGTAGTTAAGGGTTAGGGATTAACATCAGGATTAGGTTATAGGGGATCAAATCTTAAAGCGGGAGTCCGCTGCTGACTTTTAAAATAGTGACACTTACTATTACGTAATCTACGCCCCTTTCCGCAGAGAGCTATCCCGGAAGTGGGTGCAGATACCTGTACTGTACAGGTACCTGCACCCCCCTCCCCCCTGAAAGGTGCCAATTGTGGCGCCGGAGGGGGGGAGGGTTCCGATGAGCGGAAGGTCCACTTTAGGGTGGACCTCCGCTTTAAATTCAATTTTAGAGTAAAGATTTAAATCTTAATGGTAAAATTTCAGGAAACGTTTTTCCCCTCCCGTATTAAAAAAAAAAAAAATGACCAAGCTCTACATACCCTCTGCCATTTTTACATGTACATGTACTGCAGCCTTTATGTGTATAAATCCCAGAGCGCAGAGTTCAGGGGTGTGCGATGTACAGAGTGCAGAGTTCAGGGGTGTGCGATGTACAGAGTGCAGAGTATAGGGGTGCGCTATGTACAGAGTGCAGAGTTCAGTGATGCAAGATGCACAGAGTGCAGAGTTCAGGGGTGTGCGATGTACAGAGTGCAGAGTTCAGTGATGCACAATGTGCAGAGTGCAGAGTTCAGTGGTGCGTGATGTACAGAGTGCAGAGTTCAGGGGTGCGCGATGTACAGAGTGCAGAGTTCAGGGGGTGTGCTATGTACAAAGTTGAGGCGTGAGCAACCAAAAGTGGAACTTTAGCTTTAAGCACTCCTCGCCCCCTTACATTCCACATTTGGTAAGTAATTTTTTATTGGAGGGGGCTGTGGGTGCCTAGTTTTGAGTGGGACTTCCTGTCCCATGTCGTGCTTCCAACTTTAGGCCACCTAGGCAACTCCTCATCTCCCCTTTGGGGCACCTCCCTCTTGGCAACCTTCTTGGACACATAACAGGTCCCAGAAGATTGCCTGTCCACTCAGAGCGCAACACAACTCGTGCATGCGCAGTGTGCACCCAGCTGTGAAACCGCAAGCTGTCAGGGCCGGGTGCCCACAGTTTCTATGGCGGCACCGCAGAGAGAAGAGGGAGAGGAGCAAGGCTCCATGCGGCCACATCGTTGGACGGTGGGAGAGGTGAGTGTCTATTTATTAAAAGTCAGCAGCTACACTTTTTGTAGCTGCTGACTTTTAATAAACTAAAAAAAAGTCTGGAATTCCACTTTAAGAGTGCAAAGTTCAAGGGTGCGCTACTGTATATACAGAGTTTAGGAGTGCACAGTGTACACAGTGCAGAGATCAGGAGTGTGCTACGTACACAGTATAGAGATCAGGAATGCGCTACATACACAATGCGAAGATTAGGAATGCGCTATGTACACAGTGCGCTATGTACATAGGAGTGTGCTACGTACACAGTATAGAGATCAGGAATGTGCTACATACACGATGCGAAGATTAGGAATGCTCTATGTACACAATGCGCTATGTACACAGTGCAAATATCAGGAGTGCACTACGTACACAGTGCAGAGATCAGGAGTGCACTATGTACACAGTGCAGAGATCAGGAATGCGCTATGTACACAGTGCAGAGATCAGGAGTGCGCAATGTACACAGTGCAAAGATCAAGAATACGCTACGTACACAGTGCAAAGATCAGGAATGCGCTACGTACACAGTGCAAAGATCAGGAATGCGCTACGTAGTACACAGTGCAGGGTTCAGGAGCACGCTATGTACAGAGTGTAGCATTCAGGCATGCACTACATAGAGTGTGGAGTTGCGAATTAACTGATTCTCTTGAAAGATTGCAATTGGTGATGGTGCTGACCACCAAATTCAATATGGGATACAATTTACACTAACATGAATGAATGAATGAGTGACTTGTATAGCGCTACCTATGCAAACTCAACCGCCTCAGGGCGCTTTCTTGTCACCGGTATCCATCTGCAGTTTTTATGCGGTCCTTAAACATGAGAAGGGAGAGATAGTACAGAGAGAAAGTTCACATTACTTGTATTAAGAGTCAGGGCTCTTGCACACGGGTGGCTGAGCCCATTCAGTGTAATTGCAGCCCAGGTGTAATGTACAGCCCATCACTGACATGAATAGTTGTACGCCGCTGTACACATGTTTTCTGATCACTGTATAGAGTAATACAGCAGCACACAACTATTCCTGTCAGTGATGGACTGTACACTGCACGTGGGTGGCAATTACACTTAATGAGCTCAGCCACCTGTGGGCAAGAGCCCTGGCCTGATGGCCTGGATGGGGGGAGGGATGGTTGGATGGGATAAGGGGTGGATGGATGGGGGGGGGAGGGATAGATGTATGGATGAGGGGAGGGAGGGATAGATGGATGGATGGAGCAAGGGATAGTTGGAGGGATGGATGTATGTTTGGATGGGTGGAGGAAGGAAGGGATGGCTAGATGGATGGAACAAGAGATGGTTGGTTGGTTGGTTGGTTGGTTGGTTGGTTGGTTGGTTGGTTGGTTGGTTGGTTGGATGGGCAGAGGGATAGACGAACAAATAGAGGGAGGGAGGGATGGATGGATGGGGGAGGGATAGATGGATCGCTGGAGTGAAGGATGGTTGGAGGGAGGGAGGGATGGATGGAAGGAGGGAGGGATGGTTAGATGGACGGACCAAGAGATGGTTGGTTGGATGGATGGAGCGAGGGATGGATAGAGGGATGGATGGAGAGAGGGTTGGATGGATGGATGGAGGGATGGATGAGGGAAGGAGGGCTAGAGGGAGGGAGGGATGGATGTATGGATGGAGGGAGGAATGGTTGGCTGGATCCTTAGATAAAGGGATGGATGGAGGGAGGGGTGGTTGGATGGATGGAGGAAGGGATGGATGGATGAATAAAGGGAGGGATGGTTGGATAGAGGGAGGGATGGATGAATAGAGGGAGGGATGGATGGAGAATAGAGGGAGGGATGGGTGGAGGATAGAGGGGTGGAGGATAGAGGGAGGGAGGGATGGGTGGAGGATAGAGGGAGAGATGGATGGAGGAAGAGAGGGATGGATGGTTGGATAGAGGGAGGGATGGTTGTATAGTGGGATAGATAGAAGGAGGGTTGAATGGATGGAAGGAGGGATAGGAGAATGGATGGAGGGATGGATGGAAGGAGGGGGGATGGAGGAAGGGATGGATGGAGGGAGGGAGGGATAGATGGAAAGAGGGATGGATGCAGGGGAGGGCTGGCAGCCTTAGGCCTGGGGGGCAAATCCAGTCAAGTGGCCCATTGAACCACCTAATCAGCTCACCATCCATCTGCACCACATTGCCCGCACATAGAGAGAGAGAGAGAGGGAGGGAGACTGCTCCACATTGCCCTAGAGAAAGAGCGACCACTCCACACTGCTTGCACAAGGAGAGAGACCGCTTCACACTGCCTGCACAGAGAAAGAGACCGCTTCCCACTGCCTGCACAGAGAGAGACCGCTTCCCACTGCCTGCACAGGGAGAGAGACCGCTTCCCACTGCCTGCACAGGGAGAGAGACCGCTTCCCACTGCCTGCACAGGGAGAGAGACCGCTTCCCACTGCCTGCACAGGGAGAGAGACCGCTTCCCACTGCCTGCACAGGGAGAGAGACCGCTTCACACTGCCTGCACAGGGAGAGAGAGAGACCGCTTCACACTGCCTGCACAGGGAGAGAGACCGCTTCACACTGCCTGCACAGGGAGAGAGACCGCTTCACACTGCCTGCACAGGGAGAGAGAATGCTTCACACTGCCTGCACAGGGAGAGAGACCGCTTCACATTGCCTGCACAGGGAGAGAGACCGCTTCACACTGCCTGCACAGGGAGAGAGACCGCTTCACACTGCCTGCACAGGGAGAGAGACCGCTTCACACTGCCTGCACAGGGAGAGAGACCGCTTCACACTGCCTGCACAGGGAGAGAGACCGCTTCACACTGCCTGCACAGAGAGAGAGACCGCTTCACACTGCCTGCACAGGGAGAGAGACCTCTTCACACTGCCTGCACAAGGAGAGAGAGACCGCTTCACACTGCCTGCACAGGGAGAGAGACAGACCTCTTCACATTGCCTGCACAGAGACAGACCTCTTCACACTGCCTGCACAGAGACAGACAGCTTCACACTGCCTGCACAGAGAGAGACTGATTCACACTGCCTGCACAGAGAGAGACCGCTTCACACTGCCTGCACAGAGAGAGACCGCTTCACACTGCCTGCACAGAGAGAGACCGCTTCACACTGCCTGCACAGAGAGAGAGAGACTGCTTCACACTGCCTGCACAGAGAGAGAGAGAGAGAGAGAGACCGCTTCACACTGCCTGCACAGAGAGGGAGAGAGAGAGAGACCGCTTCACACTGCCTGCACAGAGAGGGAGAGAGAGAGAGACCGCTTCACACTGCCTGCACAGAGAGAGAGAGAGAGAGAGACCGCTTCACGCTTCCTGCACAGAGAGAAAGAGAGACCGCTTCACGCTGCCTGCACAGAGAGACCGATTCACGCTGCCTGCACAGAGAGAGAGAGAGAGACCGCTTCACACTGCCTGCACAGAGAGAGACCGCTTCACACTGCTTGCACAGAGAGAGAGAGAGACCGCTTCACACTGCCTGCACAGAGATAGAGAGAGACCGCTTCATACTGCCTGCACAGAGAGGGGGAGAGAGACCGTTTTAACACTGCCTGCACAGGGAGAGAGACCGCTTCACACTGCCTGCACAGGGAGAGAGACCGCTTCACACTGCCTGCACAGGGAGAGAGACCGCTTCACACTGCCTGCACAAGGAGAGAGACCGCTTCACACTGCCTGCACAGGGAGAGAGACCGCTTCACACTGCCTGCACAGGGAGAGAGACCGCTTCACACTGCCTGCACAGGGAGAGAGAGACCGCTTCACACTGCCTGCACAGGGAGAGAGACAGACCGCTTCACACTGCCTGCACAGGGAGAGAGACAGACCTCTTCACATTGCCTGCACAGAGACAGACCTCTTCACACTGCCTGCACAGAGACAGACCGCTTCACACTGCCTGCACAGAGAGAGACCGCTTCACACTGCCTGCACAGAGAGAGACCGCTTCACACTGCCTGCACAGAGAGAGACCGCTTCACACTGCCTGCACAGAGAGAGAGAGAGACTGCTTCACACTGCCTGCACAGAGAGAGAGAGAGAGAGAGAGAGAGACCGCTTCACACTGCCTGCACAGAGAGGGAGAGAGAGAGAGACCGCTTCACACTGCCTGCACACAGAGAGAGAGACCGCTTCACGCTTCCAGCACAGAGAGAAAGAGAGACCGCTTCACGCTGCCTGCACAGAGAGACCGCTTCACGCTGCCTGCACAGAGAGAGAGAGAGAGACCGCTTCACACTGCCTGTACAGAGAGAGACCGCTTCACACTGCTTGCACACAGAGAGAGAGAGACCGCTTCACACTGCCTGCACAGAGATAGAGAGAGACCGCTTCATACTGCCTGCACAGAGAGGGGGAGAGAGACCGCTTCACACTGCCTGCACAGGGAGAGAGACCGCTTCACACTGCCTGCACAGGGAGAGAGACCGCTTCACACTGCCTGCACAGGGAGAGAGACCGCTTCACACTGCCTGCACAGGGAGAGAGACCGCTTCACACTGCCTGCACAGAGAGAGAGACCGCTTCAAATGCCTGCACAGGGAGAGAGACCGCTTCACACTGCCTGCACAGGGAGAGAGACCGCTTCACACTGCCTGCACAGGGAGAGAGACCGCTTCACACTGCCTGCACAGGGAGAGAGACCGCTTCACACTGCCTGCACAAGGAGAGAGAGACCGCTTCACACTGCCTGCACAGGGAGAGAGACAGACCTCTTCACATTGCCTGCACAGAGACAGACCTCTTCACACTGCCTGCACAGAGACAGACAGCTTCACACTGCCTGCACAGAGAGAGACCGATTCACACTGCCTGCACAGAGAGAGACCGCTTCACACTGCCTGCACAGAGAGAGACCGCTTCACACTGCCTGCACAGAGAGAGAGAGACTGCTTCACACTGCCTGCACAGAGAGAGAGAGAGAGAGAGAGAGACCGCTTCACACTGCCTGCACAGAGAGGGAGAGAGAGAGAGACCGCTTCCCACTGCCTGCACAGAGAGAGAGAGAGAGACCGCTTCACGCTGCCTGCACAGAGAGACCGATTCACGCTGCCTGCACAGAGAGAGAGAGAGAGACCGCTTCACACTGCCTGCACAGAGAGAGACCGCTTCACACTGCTTGCACACAGAGAGAGAGAGACCGCTTCATACTGCCTGCACAGAGAGGGGGAGAGAGACCGCTTCACACTGCCTGCACAGGGAGAGAGACCGCTTCACACTGCCTGCACAGGGAGAGAGACCGCTTCACACTGCCTGCACAGGGAGAGAGACCGCTTCACACTGCCTGCACAGGGAGAGAGACCGCTTCACACTGCCTGCACAGAGAGAGAGACCGCTTCAAATGCCTGCACAGGGAGAGAGACCGCTTCACACTGCCTGCACAGGGAGAGAGACCGCTTCACACTGCCTGCACAGGGAGAGAGACCGCTTCACACTGCCTGCACAGGGAGAGAGACCGCTTCACACTGCCTGCACAAGGAGAGAGAGACCGCTTCACACTGCCTGCACAGGGAGAGAGACAGACCTCTTCACATTGCCTGCACAGAGACAGACCTCTTCACACTGCCTGCACAGAGACAGACAGCTTCACACTGCCTGCACAGAGAGAGACCGATTCACACTGCCTGCACAGAGAGAGACCACTTCACACTGCCTGCACAGAGAGAGACCGCTTCACACTGCCTGCACAGAGAGAGAGAGACTGCTTCACACTGCCTGCACAGAGAGAGAGAGAGAGAGAGAGAGACCGCTTCACACTGCCTGCACAGAGAGGGAGAGAGAGAGAGACCGCTTCCCACTGCCTGCACAGAGAGAGAGAGAGAGACCGCTTCACGCTGCCTGCACAGAGAGACCGATTCACGCTGCCTGCACAGAGAGAGAGAGAGAGACCGCTTCACACTGCCTGCACAGAGAGAGACCGCTTCACACTGCTTGCACAGAGAGAGAGAGAGACCGCTTCACACTGCCTGCACAGAGATAGAGAGAGACCGCTTCATACTGCCTGCACAGAGAGGGGGAGAGAGACCGTTTCACACTGCCTGCACAGGGAGAGAGACCGCTTCACACTGCCTGCACAGGGAGAGAGACCGCTTCACACTGCCTGCACAAGGAGAGAGACCGCTTCACACTGCCTGCACAGGGAGAGAGACCGCTTCACACTGCCTGCACAGGGAGAGAGACCGCTTCAGACTGCCTGCACAGGGAGAGAGACCGCTTCACACTGCCTGCACAGGGAGAGAGAGACCGCTTCACACTGCCTGCACAGGGAGAGAGACAGACCGCTTCACACTGCCTGCACAGGGAGAGAGACAGACCTCTTCACATTGCCTGCACAGAGACAGACCTCTTCACACTGCCTGCACAGAGACAGACCGCTTCACACTGCCTGCACAGAGAGAGACCGCTTCACACTGCCTGCACAGAGAGAGACCGCTTCACACTGCCTGCACAG
Source organism: Lithobates pipiens (assembly GCF_037356315.1). Classification (NCBI taxonomy): domain Eukaryota; kingdom Metazoa; phylum Chordata; class Amphibia; order Anura; family Ranidae; genus Lithobates; species Lithobates pipiens. The sequence continues at coordinate 198,356,449 of NW_027507764.1, forward strand.
AGAGAGAGAGAGACTGCTTCACACTACCTGCACAGAGAGAGAGAGAGAGAGAGAGAGAGAGACCGCTTCACACTGCCTGCACAGAGAGGGAGAGAGAGAGAGACCGCTTCACACTGCCTGCACAGAGAGAGAGAGAGAGACCGCTTCACGCTTCCAGCACAGAGAGAAAGAGAGACCGCTTCACGCTGCCTGCACAGAGAGACCGCTTCACGCTGCCTGCACAGAGAGAGAGAGAGACCGCTTCACACTGCCTGTACAGAGAGAGACCACTTCACACTGCTTGCACACAGAGAGAGAGAGACCGCTTCACACTGCCTGCACAGAGATAGAGAGAGACCGCTTCATACTGCCTGCACAGAGAGGGGGAGAGAGACCGCTTCACACTGCCTGCACAGGGAGAGAGACCGCTTCACACTGCCTGCACAGGGAGAGAGACCGCTTCACACTGCCTGCACAGGGAGAGAGACCGCTTCACACTGCCTGCACAGAGAGAGAGAGACCGCTTCACACTGCCTGCACAGAGAGAGAGAGAGACCGCTTCACACTGCCTGCACAGGGAGAGAGACCGCTTCACACTGCCTGCACAGGGAGAGAGACCGCTTCACACTGCCTGCACAGGGAGAGAGACCGCTTCACACTGCCTGCACAGGGAGAGAGAGACCGCTTCACACTGCCTGCACAGGGAGAGAGAGACCGCTTCACACTGCCTGCACAGGGAGAGAGACAGACCTCTTCACATTGCCTGCACAGAGACAGACCTCTTCACACTGCCTGCACAGAGAGAGACCGATTCACACTGCCTGCACAGAGAGAGACCGCTTCACACTGCCTGCACAGAGAGAGACCGCTTCACACTGCCTGCACAGAGAGAGACCGCTTCACACTGCCTGCACAGAGAGAGAGAGACTGCTTCACACTGCCTGCACAGAGAGAGAGAGACCGCTTCACACTGCCTGCACAGAGAGGGAGAGAGAGAGAGACCGCTTCCCACTGCCTGCACAGAGAGAGAGAGAGAGACCGCTTCATGCTTCCTGCACAGAGAGAAAGAGAGACCGCTTCACGCTGCCTGCACAGAGAGACCGCTTCACGCTGCCTGCACAGAGAGAGAGAGAGACCGCTTCACACTGCCTGCACAGAGAGAGAGAGAGAGACCGCTTCACACTGCCTGCACAGAGAGAGACCGCTTCACACTGCTTGCACACAGAGAGAGAGAGACCGCTTCACACTGCCTGCACAGAGATAGAGAGAGACCGCTTCATACTGCCTGCACAGAGAGGGAGAGAGAGACCGCTTCACACTGCCTGCACACAGAGAGAGAGAGAGAGAGAGAGAGAGAGACCGCTTCACACTGCCTGCACAGAGAGGGAGAGAGAGACCGCTTCACACTGCCTGCACAAAGAGGGAGAGAGAGACCGCTTCACACTGCCTGCACAGAGAGGGAGAGAGAGGCGGCTTCACACTGCCTGCACAGAGAGAGAGAGAGAGAGAGGCGGCTTTACACTGCCTGCACAGAGAGAGAGAGACCGCTTCACGCTTCCTGCAGAGAGAGAGAGAGACCTCTTCACACTGCCTGCACAGAGAGAGAGAGACCTCTTCACACTGCCTGCACAGAGAGAGAGACCTCTTCACACTGCCTGCACAGAGATAGAGAGAGAGAGAGACCGCTTCACACTGCCTGCACAGAGAGAGAGAGAGAGACCGCTTCACACTGCCTGCACAGAGGGAGAGAGAGAGAGACCGCTTCACGCTTCCTGCAGAGAGAGAGAGAGAGACCGCTTCACGCTTCCTGCAGAGAGAGAGAGAGAGACCGCTTCACGCTTCCTGCAGAGAGAGAGAGAGACCGCTTCACACTGTCTGCACAGAGAGAGAGAGAGACCGCTTCACACTGCCTGCACAGAGAGAGAGAGAGAGAGACCGCTTCACACTGTCTGCACAGAGAGAGAGAGAGAGAGAGACCGCTTCACACTGCGTGCACAGAGGGAGAGAGAGAGAGACCGCTTCACGCTTCCTGCAGAGAGAGAGAGAGAGACCACTTCCTGCAGAGAGAGACCGCTTCACACTGCCTGCACAGAGAGAGAGAGAGAGAGACCGCTTCACACTGTCTGCACAGAGAGAGAGAGAGAGACCGTTTCACGCTTCCTGCAGAGAGAGAGAGAGAGACCGCTTCACGCTTCCTGCAGAGAGAGAGAGAGACCGCTTCACACTGCCTGCACAGAGAGAGAGAGAGACCGCTTCATACTGCCTGCACAGAGAGGGAGAGAGAGACCGCTTCACACTGCCTGCACAGAGAGGGAGAGAGCGACGGCTTCACACTGCCTGCACAGAGAGGGAGAGAGAGACAGCTTCACACTGCCTGCACAGAGAGGGAGAGAGAGAGAGACGGCTTCACACTGCCTGCACAGAGAGAGAGAGACCGCTTCACACTTCCTGCAGAGAGAGAGAGAGAGACCTCTTCACACTGCCTGCACAGAGAGAGAGAGAGAGAGAGAGACCTCTTCACACTGCCTGCACAGAGAGAGAGAGAGACCGCTTCACACTGCCAGCACAGAGAGAGAGAGACCGCTTCACGCTTCCAGCAGAGAGAGAGAGAGACCGCTTCACACTGCCTGCACAGAGAGAGAGAGAGACCGCTTCATACTGCCTGCACAGAGAGAGAGAGACCGCTTCACACTTCCTGCAGAGAGAGAGAGAGAGACCTCTTCACACTGCCTGCACAGAGAGAGAGAGAGACCGCTTCACACTGCCAGCACAGAGAGAGAGAGACCGCTTCACGCTTCCAGCAGAGAGAGAGAGAGACCGCTTCACACTGCCTGCACAGAGAGAGAGAGAGACCGCTTCATACTGCCTGCACAGAGAGGGAGAGAGAGAGAGAGACCGCTTCATACTGCCTGCACACAGAGAGAGAGAGAGAGACCGCTTCACACTGCCTGCACAGAGAGAGAGAGAGAGAGACGGCTTCACACTGCCTGCACAGAGAGAGAGACCGCTTCACGCTTCCTGCAGAGAGAGAGAGACCTCTTCACACTGCCTGCACAGAGAGAGAGGGAAAGAGACCTCTTCACACTGCCTGCACAGAGAGAGAGAGAGAGAGACCGCTTCACACTGCCTGCACAGAGAGAGAGACCGCTTCACACTGCCTGCACAGAGAGAGAGAGAGAGAGACCGCTTCACGCTTCCAGCAGAGAGAGAGAGACCGCTTCACACTGCCTGCACAGAGAGAGAGAGAGAGACCACTTCATACTGCCTGCACAGAGAGGGAGAGAGAGACCGCTTCATACTGCCTGCACAGAGAGAGAGAGAGAGAGAGAGAGAGAGACCGCTTCATACTGCCTGCACAGAGAGAGAGAGAGAGAGACCGCTTCACACTGCCTGCACAGAGAGAGAGAGAGAGAGAGAGACCGCTTCATACTGCCTGCACAGAGAGAAAGAGAGAGAGAAACCGCTTCACACTGCCTGCAGAAAGAAAGAGACTGATTGACACTGCTTGAAGAGAGAGTAATGCAAATAAGGTGGAGTTCAAAGTGAATCGTGCCATTAGCTGGAGGGATTGGCATTTAGAAGGTTAAAACAGGCAGGGGGGAAATGTGATGATACCTCCTCACTGCCTGTCAAATTCCTCAGAAAAGTGACCCGAGCATGAATCGCTTTTCAGTGGAGTGGCAGTGCCTGTGACAAGTGAATAGCCCTTGGGCTCACACTGGTGTGCTGTTTGGCTGCAGTGCTGGTGTACTGGTGGTTTTCTTTAGCCACAGTCCCCCAGATATCTTTTAAGTTGCACATTTTTTGCTGCATTTTCTAAAAGTGCCCCAAAGATGCAGCATGCAGGACTTTTTTTGTGCACTTCAGAACATGCAGTAAAAATGTTCAACCTAATAGTGGTCTATGGGGCCAGGGGTAACATGCAGGAAGACTACCAGCTCTGCAGCATACCAGTGTCAGTGTGAACCTCTTCATACCACCGAGGAGCGCAAGGTACAGTCACAGGCTGCCAGAAAGAAAACTCTTTAGCTTTAGCTTAAAGAAGGAAAGAGAGAGAGGAGAGGAGAGAGAGAGAGAATAGAGAGAAATTAGAGAGAAATTAGAAGAGAAGAGAGAGAGAGAGAGAGAAGGGAGGGATGAGAAGCTCACTTACCTGGACGCTCACTGGATTTCAGCCGACTGCTTGATTTTAACTTTCCCGCCCACACATCCTCTTCACAGACAGCACACTGGCTGCCCGGAGTGTGGGCGGGGCAAGCAAGAGCAGATCTACCAGCCATTCATATGGAGGAGGGAGGGGCTGGACTGGGCTGCGCTCTGTAACACAGAGTTTCAGCCCAGTGACAGAACACATTGCTGGATGGAGCTGCTGCACTCGGCCACCTCAGACACTGCACATTCGCAGTTGTGAGCTGGACACCAGCCAAATTATACAGCAAATCAGAGCAGCCCGGAGGGCAAATGCATCCCTGCCCCCTGGCCCAGCCCGCCCCTGGATGGATGGATGGATGAATGGAGAAAGGGATGGAGGGAAGGATAGAACACACAGACAGCCTGTCCTGGTGCTGCTCTTCTAACTTTCTGTTTCACACACTGTGAAAACAGCCTCTGCTCTCTCATTGCTGGCAGAAGCTTCTTCAGACTCACGGGCTCACTACAGTGGCTGAGAAATTATCCATCTCCCTCTTACTTAATGTGATTGTAGCCGTATTAGTGCAATTGTGACAGAGAAAATTGAGTACTGTCCGTGATACTTTTTTTATTTGCACTAACATACAATTTTTCAGGACAAGCTTTCGGGGTATGTCCCCTTCTTCAAGGTCCAAGCAGTACTGATTTACAAATTTTTAAGCAGAATGTAAAAAAAATAAAAAAAAATAAAAAAAAACCACCTCTGAGGGAAAGAAGAGAAAAAAGAAAGAGAAAAAAAAAACAACAAAAAAAAAACACATACAAATCAATGGCAATAAAGATAACAGAAGAGTTAGTGAGATAAGACAGAGGGAGAGCTATGGAATGGAGTGGGGGTTGCTAGTCACAGAGGGGGTTGTAAAACTTTAGTATAATGAGTAAGGAAACCTATATCTAAATTCAGGCCATTCTTTTTTGTGTCAAAAAGAATTATCATTCTTAGTTCAAAGGTTTTCCTTTCCTGGATAGTTCTGAAATTCCCTTTAAGAACTAAAACATTGAGGTCTTCTATAGTGTGGTCCGGTTGTGAGAAGTGATGTCCCACAGGTGTACATAAACTAGTAACATCCCTCACAAGGATGGGTTGATGGCATGTCACAGATTCTTATCATCCTCACCAAACCAGAAATACACTGCTGAGGATGTGACACAGCTCATCGAATTCATTCTTACACACAACTACTTCACTTTCAATAATGACATCTATCTCCAGTGTATGGGTACTGCTATGGGTAGCAAAATGGCACCCCAATATGCAAACTTATTTATGGCTGACCTGGAGGACAAATTTCTGAACAGCATATAACAAAAGCCATACAGATATTATCGCTATATTGATGATATCTTCATGATATGGACTGAAGGTGAAGAAAATCTAAACCAATTCTTCTCATTGATCAACACTTTTCACCCATCTATTAACCACTTGCTTACTGGGCACTTAAACCCCCCTCAGTCCCAGACCAATTTTCAGCTTTCAGCGCTGATGCACTTTGAATGACAATTGCGCGGGCATACAACACTGTACCCAAATGAAATTTTTATCATTTTTTTCCCACAAATAGAGCTTTCTTTTGGTGGTATTTAATTACAGCTGGGAGTTTTATTTTTTGCTAAACAAACAAAAAAAGATGCAAAAAAAAAAATCATGTTTAATAGTTTGTTGTAAAATTTTGCAAACAGGTCATTTTTCTCCTTCATTGAAGTGCGCTGATGAGGCGGCACTGATAGGCTGCACTGGTGGGCACTGATAGGCTGCATTGGTGGGCACTGATAGGCTGCATTGGTGGGCACTGATAGGCTGCACTGGTGGGCACTGATAGGCATAGTTAAGGCGGCACTAATAGGCACAGATAAGGCGGCACTGATGGGCAAAGATGGGCACAGATAAGATGGCACGGATGGGTGGCATAGATGGGTGGCACGGATGGGTGGCACTAAGGGGCACTGATAGGTACCACTGATAGATGGGACTGCTGGGCACTGATATGTGGCACTGCTGGGCGGCTCTGATAAGTGGCACTGCTGGGCACTGATGGGCACTGGTAGATGACACTGATGGGCATGGATATGTGGCACTGGGGTGCAACACCTTTGTTGAGGCAGATTGTGGGCACTTCTGGGTGGCACTGTGGGCACTGCTGGGTGGCACTGTGGGCACTGCTGGGTGGCACTATGGGCACTGCTGGGTGGCACTGACGGGGGCACTTATTTTTTAATTGTGTTTAGTGATGAGGGGGCAGGTGGGCACTGGCAGGGGGCAGGTGGGCACTGGCAGGGCTGGCCGTGATCGGGACTGATGTCCCGATCACGGCCGCTGGTGATCGGCTCTTTTTTTTTCTCCTCGCGCTGACAGCCGATTACCGGCTCCGTTATATCACATGATCAGCTGTCATTGGCTGACAGCTGATCACGTGATAAGGGGTCGGGATCGACCCCTTGCTCGGATCGGTGATCAGGCGAGTCTCATAGACTCGCTGATCACAGAGCGCGCCGCTACGTCAATAGACGTAGTCCCGGCAAAGGAGATCCGCGCTGTAGCCGTCATTCGGCTATAGCGCGGGTCTCAAGTGGTTAAACTAAAAATTGATTATTCAAACACACATGTCAACTTCCTAGACACTACAGTATACATCAGGGATCACAAGCTTCACACGTCGATATACAGAAAACCGACTGACCGATGCAGCTATCTTCACAGTTCCAGTTTTCACCCGTAACACACTAAACGGGCCATCATACACAGCCAGGCCATCAGATACCACCGAATTTGTTCAGACCCAGAAGACAGAGATAAACATCTCAGAACACTGGCAGACTCCTTCCATAAGAAAGGTTACAAAGAGAAAACCATCAACAACAGCCTTGAAAACCCAAAGAGAAAATCTCCTCCAATACACAGAGAAAAAAACAAATAACCGAGTACCTCTAGTCACCACATATAACCCAGCACTAGAAGGGATCAAAAAGATAATCAAAGATTTACAACCCATTATAACAGAGGATGACACTCTGAAAGGAATATTCCAACAACCCCCATTATTGGCTTTCAGACAACCACCCAACCTCAGACACAAACTAATCAGCAGGAAACTTCACTCTGATTATAAAGTCACAAATAATGGAAGCAAACCCTGCAATAAAAAGCGCTGCAAACTATGCAACCAAATCAATCTATCCAAAAGTGTCACACACACAAACGGGACGTTCAATATCATGGGATCTTACAACTGTATCTCCAGCAATGTTGTGTACCTCATCCAATGCAAAAGGTGCAGCAAAGGATCTTATGTTGGTGAAACAGGACAGAAGTTGCAAGCGAGGATACATTTACACAGACATATCATCAAGGAACATAAAGAAGACAGTTTATGTACACCTGTGGGACATCACTTCTCACAACCAGACCACACTATAGAAGACCTCAATGTTTTAGTTCTTAAAGGGAATTTCAGAACTATCCAGGAAAGGAAAACCTTTGAACTAAGAATGATAATTCTTTTTGACACAAAAAATAATGGCCTGAATTTAGATATAGGTTTCCTTACTCATTATACTAAAGTTTTACAACCCCCTCTGTGACTAGCACCCCCCCCCCCCCTCCATTCCATAGCTCTCCCTCTGTCTTATCTCACTAACTCTGCTGTTATCTTTATTGCCATTGATTTGTATGTGTTTTTTTTTGTTGTTTTTTTTCTCTTCTTTCCCTCAGAGGTGTTTTTTTGTTTTGTTTTTGTTTTGTTTTTACATTCTGCTTAAAAATGTGTAAATCAGTACTGCTTGGACCTTGAAGAAGGGGACATACCCCAAAAGCTTGTCCTGAAAAATTGTATGTTAGTGCAAATAAAAAAAGTATCACGGACAGTACTAAATTTTCTCCATCTCCCTCTTGTAATTCATCCTCCATAGCAGGCTGTGTTCTCTCCACTGCTCTCCTGTCCCCTCACGTATCTGCCGGCACCTCCACCTGATATAGCTTAGCTTAGGATTCAAATCAGGCGGGCTGGGGGAGGGGGCGGGTACAATGCTTTCTCATTGGCTGAGGAAGCAGCAGAGAGGTTGTATATCAATTCCGCCTCTGAAATCAGGCTGCTGGGTCTAACTAAAGATTATCGGCTTATGCGGCCGGAGCAGCTTTATCCCTCGGCAGGAAAAAAGAGTACCCAGCCTTCTGGCGTCAATAGAGGATGTGCAGGTATGCAAAAAAAATTTTTGGGGGTACTTAAGCACACCCCAAGCACCCACCTGGCTCCACCCCCGCTGGGGACAAAATCAGGGACAGACTTGGTCTGGGGACAGTGTCCTCAGTCCGGGAACATTTGGTCACCCTAGCCTACATACCAAATGTATAACCTGCACTTGGAGCTGACAGAGGTATTTATAACATAATTTCAGTATTATTTAATCACTAGAAAAAAAAATTCAAACATACCACTTTTGGGCAGTCAGTGCGTGCAGACAGAGATGTGTGCAGAGATCTGCATTAACACTAAAAGCTAAAAACTGATTTTGGAAGCATCAGAGTTCTCCTACTAAGGCCGCGTACACACGCGGGGACTGTTCGCTCAACTTTGTCTGCTGAACAGTGTTTCAGCGGACAGTCCGCCCGTGTGTGGGCTTTCAGCGGACAGTTTCAGCGAACAGTCTGCTGAACAAGGTTTTTCGGAATTTCCGAAAAACTGTCCGCTGAAACCTTGTTTCAGCGAACAGTCCCCTCGTGTGTAGGCTTGTTCGTCAAACAAAGTTCCGCGCATGCTCAGAAAGAATTTATACGCCGAAGGTTGCATTGCAGTGTATAGGACGTCGTTTTCTAGTCCCGTCGTACGTGCCGTTCACGTCATCGCGCACGGTTTCAGCAAACTGTTCGTACGTCGTGTGTGGCCATGTCCGTCCATGCTAATTTTGAGCGGACTGTCCGCTGAAACTGTTTGACGAACAAAGTTGAGCGAACAGTCCCCGCGTGTGTACGCGGCCTTAGAGATAAAATTAAATGTTGCTTTAAAGTATAACTTTTTTTTTAGTTTTGGATATAAATGGGGAGATTAGTTCTGCTGACCCTGATGACAACCAGGGATTGGATTCCCTTGCTTTTGGAGGGACAGGAAGTGAAGGGAAATCTCCCCAATGGGACACAGATTGCAAAAAAAGTTACAAGGTTTATAACCCTCCCTTACACTATCCAAGATAAGAAAAAAAGCTCTCCCTTCAGCTCTACTTTAAAAGCAATGCTGCAAGAAGAACTCAGTGTCACAGCTAGGGATGAGCTGAGTGTTCGAGTCGAACTCATGTTCGAGACGAACATCGGCTGTTCGCCCATTCTGCGTAATCCGAACATTATGGGCCCTTTTGCGCCAAATTTGAGTGGTGCTCACGGCCCATAATGTACTGTGGCATCGCAGTGCATTCTTGGCTAATGATTGGCCAAGCATGCACAATGATCCGCATGCTTGGCTAATCACAGCACCGTCAGCGAAGAGAGCCATAATGGGCCACAGGCAGGATGCCTGTGGCCTATTATGGCTCAGGGGGTTTAGTACACGCCCTACACTATATAAAGCCGCCTGCGTGGCGGCCTTGCGTAGTGTGTTGCAGCTCGTAGAGAGAGATAGACAGAGAGACAGTGTCTTAATTTCCTTTGAAGCTATTGCAATTACAGTCAGTGTATTGTGCCCCCTGCACAGTGTACACCTGAAGCTACCCCAATTACTGGTGTTGTTCTGGTCCTATACCACAGGCAGCTGTAGCAGTTCCAGTCGGTGTATTGTGCCCCCTGCACAGTGTACACCTGAAGCTACCCCAATTGCTGGTGTTGTTCTGGTCCTATACCACAGGCAGCTGCAGCAGTTACAGTCAGTGTATTGTGCCACCTGCACAGTGTACACCTGAAGCTACCCCAATTGCTGGTGTTGTTCTGGTCCTATACCACAGGCAGCTGCAGCAGTTACAGTCAGTGTATTGTGCCACCTGCACAGTGTACACCTGAAGCTACCCCAATTGCTGGTGTTGTTCTGGTCCTATACCACAGGCAGCTGTAGCAGTTACAGTCGGTGTATTGTGCCCCCTGCACAGTGTACACCTGAAGCTACCCCAATTTCTGGTGTTGTTCTGGTCCTATGCCACAGGCAGGTGCAGCAGTTACAGTCGGTGTATTGTGCCACCTGCACAGTGTACACCTAAAGCTACCCCAATTGCTGGTGTTGTTCTGGTCCTATACCACAGGCAGCTGTAGCAGTTACAGTCAGTGTATTGTGTAACTGGCACAGTGTACACCTGAAGCTACCCCAATTGCTCACATTGTTCTGGTCCTATACCACAGGCAGCTGTAGCAGTTACAGTTGGTGTATTGTGCCACCTGCACAGTGTACACCTGAAGCTACCCCAATTGCTGGTGTTGTTCTGGTCCTATACCACAGGCAGCTGCAGTAATTACAGTCAGTGTATTGTGCCACCTGCACAGTGTACACCTGAAGCTACCCCAATTGCTTGTGTTGTTCTGGTCCTAAACCACAGGCAGCTGTAGCAGTTACAGTTGATGTATTGTGCCACCTGCACAGTGTACACCTGAAGCTACCCCAATTGCTGGTGTTGTTCTGGTCCTATACCACAGGCAGCTGCAGCAGTTACAGTCGGTGTATTGTGCCATCTGCACCATGAACACCTGAAGCTACCCCAATTGCTTGTGTTGTTCTGGTCCTAAACCACAGGCAGCTGTAGCAGTTACAGTTGATGTATTGTGCCACCTGCACAGTGTACACCTGAAGCTACCCCAATTTCTGGTGTTGTTCTGGTCCTATACCACAGGCAGCTGTAGCAGTTACAGTAGGTGTATTGTGCCACCTGCACAGTGTACACCTGAGGCTACCCCAATTGATGGTGTTCTTCTGGTCCTATACCACAGGCAACTGCAGCAGTTACAGTCAGTGTATTGTGCCACCTGCACAGTGTACACCTGAAGCTACCCCAATTGCTCATGTTGTTCTGGTCCTATACCACGGGCAGCTGCAGTAATTACAGTCGGTGTATTGTGCCACCTGCACAGTGTACACCTGAAGCTACCCCGATTGCTGGTGTTCTTCTGGTCCTATACCACAGGCAGCTGTAGCAGTTACAGTCGGTGTATTGTGCCACCTGCACAGTGTACATCTGAAGCTACCCCAATTGCTGGTGTTGTTCTGGTCCTATACCACAGGCAGCTGTAGCAGTTACAGTCAGTGTATTGTGCCACCTCCACAGTGTACACCTGAAGCTACCCCAATTGCTCGTGTTCTTCAGATCCTATACCACAGGCAGGCAGCTGCAGTAATTACAGTTGGTGTACTGTGTCATCTGTACAGTGTGCACCTTAAGCTATCCCAATTGCTGGTGTTCTGTTGATCCTATACCGCAGGCAGCTCCAGTAATTACAGTTGGTGTATTGTGTCATGTGCACAGTGTGCACCTAAAGCTACCCCAATTGCTGGTGTTCTCATCTCCCTGCAGGCCATTAGTATGTCTGGAAGGCCAACAAGGAGAGGCAGACAGTCGCGAGCCAATAAAAGAGGGCAAGCAGGCTCTGTGTCTAGAGGCAACAGTGATGGTCATGGACGCCGTGAATCCTCATCAGCACATGGCCAGGGGACACACTTGTCCTTATTTTCGGCAGCTGGACGTGTTGAGCCGCAGCATGCCGAAGACTTGGTAGAGTGGATGACCAAGCCCTCCTCATTCTCATCATCCTCTCTCACCCAGGCTCAGGGTACTGGCAAAGCAACTGCCAACGTGGCCTCTTCCCTCATCTCATTGGCATCAGTCACTCCTTCCCTAGACCCACCAAGTCCTCCTGAGGAGTCCTCCGAACTGTTTGAGCTCAGTGTTGGGTACATGCTCCAGGAGGAGGCCCAGCATTTTGAAGGCTCTGATGATGATACCCAGCTAGAGGAAGGCAGTAGCGTGAGCCCAGAGAGAGGGGATGCCCAAGAAGGACAGCAATCTGGCAGTCATGTTCCACCAGCTGCAGCATACTGCCATGTTTACTCCAGTGATGAGGAGGGAGGGGATGATGAGGTCACTGACTCCACGTGGGTGCCTGGTAGGAGAGAGAAGGAGGAGGAGGCACATCTGCAATGAGGCAGGATTCCCTCCAGGGGCCAGCTTAAGGGCAGCACACCGACTAAATCACACCGCAGAACTCTGCCTGTGCAGGGCACTGCCTCTGCGCGTTATTCCAAAAGTTCTTTGGTGTGGGCCTGTTTTGAGATATGTGCATCAGATCGCACTGCTGCTATTTGCAACGTATGTCTCAAGCGTATCTCGCATGGCCAAAACATCAGCCGCTTGGGCACCACATGCTTGACCAGACATATGTTGACCTGCCATGCAGTTCGTTGGCAAGCTTACCTTAAAGACCCACACCAAAGAACAAAGCGGACCTCTCCTTGCTCCTCATCAGCTGTATCTCCAACCCCACTATACCTTCCGTCCTCTCTGAAACCTGCACTGAGAGGAATGAAGGTGTAGAATTAGTTGTGTCACAGCCAAGTACTTGCGGGCAATCTGCTAGTGGTACACCGACATCCGATTGTACCAGGCAAATTTCCCTGCCCCAACTGCTGGACCATCGAAAGAAGTTCACTCCCAGCCATCCACATGCCCAGCGGTTGAATGCTAGCTTGGCTAAATTGCTAGCACTTCAACTGCTGCCTTTTCAGTTGGTAGACTCGGCCCCCTTCCCAAACACCACTTTTTCTCACGGAAGGTGATTCCGGCTCTCTACTGGCATGTGGAAGGCAATGTCCATGCCTCGCTAGACAGGGCGGTCAGCGGTAAGGTGCATATTACCGCTGACTCATGGTCCAGCAGGCATGGACAGGGACATTACCTATCTTTCACGGCGCATTGGGTGACTCTTCTGGCAGCTGGGAAGGATGCAGGACAAGGTGCAGTAGTGTTGGAGGTTGTTCTGCCACCACGCCTCCAAAATACTACTACTGGTTGTGACACACCTCTCACCTCCACCCCCTCCTCTTCTTCTTCCTCCATGGCCTTTTCCTGTGCTTTGTCCTAGGAACCAGTGGTGCTCCTTAGGCATTCAAGGGGCTACACAAATACGCAGGCAAAAAGATGCCATGCTGTGCTTGCGCTGGTGTGCTTGGGGGACAGGAGCCACACTGGGGCAGATATTCTGTCAGCTCTGCAGGGGCAGGTTGAGAGGTGGTTGACGCCATGCCAGCTTAAGCCAGGAATGGTGGTTTGCGACAATGGCACCAACCTCCTCTCCGCCCTCCAACAGGGATAACTGACCCATGTGCACTGTGTGGCTCACGTCCTTAACTTGGTGGTGCAGCAGTTCTTGGGCAGGTACCCGGGCTTACAGGATGTCCTGAGGCAGGCCAGGAAAGTCTGTGTGCATTTCCGCCTATCATTTAATGCCAGTGCTCGGCTGGCTGAGCTCCAAAAGGAGTTGAACCTGCCCAAGAACTACCTTATATGTGACATGCCCACCAGGTGGAACTCAACGTTGGCCATGCTGCAGCGGCTGCACGTGCAGCAGAGGGCTGTCAATGATTACATGTGCGACTACGGCACCAGAACAGGGTCAGGGGAGCTCGGTTTTTTTCAACCCACGTCAGTGGGCCATGATCAGAGATGCATGCAATGTCCTGTCACCATTTGAGGAGGCCACGAGATGGTGAGCAGTGGCAGTGCATGCATCAGTGACACTGTACCTCTTGTCCACTTGTTGGAGCAAACACTGCATGGAATAATGGACAGGGCACTTGAGGCAAGACAGAGGAACGAAGAGGAGGACTTCCTTGTCTCTCAAGGCCCCCTTTATCCAGACAATGTTCCTGCTGGCCCGCCGATCACAAAGGAAGAGGAGGAGGAGGAGGATTGTGTCAGCATGGAGGTGGAGCCTGGCACTCAGCATCAGCAGCAGTCTTTTAGGGATGATTTACAGTCCCAAGAGACCCGTGGACTTGTATGTGGCTGGGAGGAGGTGGCTGCGGATCATGTCGTCCTTAGTGACCCAGAGGTCTTCGGACCGAATGCCTCAGCTAACCAACGCTGCATGGCCTCCCTGTTCCTGCAAAGCCTGCGAAAGGATCCTCATATTTAGCGCATCAAGAAGAGGGATCATTACTGGCTGGAAACGCTCCTTGATCCACGGTACAAGGGTAAGGTTGCGGACCTTATCTTGCCATCGCAGAGGGAGAAGAGGATGAGACATCTTTCGGGAGGCCTTGCAGAAAGATCTGTGCAACGCGTTCCCAGAGACTGGGAGGTTGAAAATTCCTGGTCCTGGACAACGTGTTGCTGAGGTTTCAGTTAGTCACAGAAGGAGCAGTGGAGAAGGCCGTCTGACCAATGCGTTCAGACAATTTTTTAGTCTGCAGCCCCAAGGTATGATCGGTTCCAGCAACCATCGCCAGCGTCTGATTTACATGGTGCAGGAATACCTAAGGACAAGATCAGACTTGGACACCTTTCCCACCGAAAATCCTCTGGGTTACTGGGTTTTGAGGATGGATCACTGGCCAGAGCTTGCACAGTATGCAATTGAGCTACTGGCCTGTTCTGCATCCAACGTTCTTTCGGAACGCACATTCAGTACTGCTGGAGGATTTGTAACCGATCACAGGGGGCGCCTGTCCACCGTCTCGGTTGATCGACTGACCTTCATAAAGATGAATCAGTCTTGGATCACCACCAGCTACCAAGCACCTGAAGCTGATGTAACCGAATAATTTTTTTTTAAATGTGAGATCCCTTTAAGACTGCCCATGCTGATTCTGAGTGACTATCCTGTTATGCTGACTGACTATCCTCTTCCTCCTGAATGATCCTGCTGATAGCTTGAAAGAACATTTTTGGTTCTAGGCGCTGCCACCAGTGGCTAAGGCCCAATTTTTCAGCCCCTGTTTAACAGGGGCATGTAATTACAATTTTTGATGCAATACTTTGCAGCAGGGCTCATTCCTGTGCTCCAACTAGAGTATCTGTGAGGGATTGCAGTGTCATGACACCAGCACCAGTGCCTAAGGCCCAATTTTTCAGCCCCTGTTTAACAGGGGCGTGTAATTACAATTTGTAATGCAATACTTTGCAGCAGGGCTCATTCCTGCTCTCCAACTAGAGTTTCTGTGAGGTGTTGCAGTGTTGTGGCAGCAGGGCTCATTCCTGCTCTCCAACTAGAGTTTCTGTGAGGTGTTGCAGTGTTGTGGCACCAGTGCTTAAGGCCAAATTTTTCAGCCCTCTGTTTAACACGTGCATGTAATTACAATTTTTGATATAATATTTCAGAGCAGGGCCCGTTCCAGAGTAACTGTGAGGACTTACAATGTTGTGGCACCAGCACCACCACCACCACCAGCACCAAAGGCCCAGTTTTTCTACCACTGTTCAACAATGGTGTGTAATTACAATTCTTGATATAACAGTTCACAGCAGGGCGTTTCAGCGCCCACCAAGAGTCACTTTGAGGGCTTACAGTGTTGTGGCAACACCAACACCTTAGGCCCAAATTTCTGCAGAGCATATAGGGCAGGCCCCTACTTTCAAAAATCCAACTTACAAACGTCTCCTACTTGCAAACGGAAGTAGACAACAGGAAGTGAGATGAAATCTACCCCTAGGAAGGGAAATTCTCTCCTGTAAGAGTTGATATGGGAAAAACGTATCTCCTTTCCACTGATGCTTTATCCCAATCCTTGTTTTACTAAAAACACCAAATTTTCAAAAAACATTGGTCATTGGGACAGAAAGTGAGGTGAAATCTTCTGAAGAGGTGCACAGACGGAAAAAAACAATGTTACAGGGGTGATAACCCTTCCCTATGTTTTCCAAAAAGCTTAAAAATAGATTTTTTGACTGGAGCTACACTTTAAAAATGTACCAGGTCAAAATTACAAACAGATTATACTTAACAACAAACCTACACAGTCCCTGTCTTGTTTGCACCGCCTGCATACTGCTGTTCTGAGTATATAGGGCCTGGGGGCCCCACGCCTTTCCTTTTTTTAATTTGTGTAGGGGTTCCCCTTAATATCCGTACAAGATCCAAAGGGGCTGGTAATGGGCAGGGAGGGCTACCCATGCCATTTTTCTCAATGATTTTCATCCATATTGCCGGAACCAGACATTACATTAAAACCGCAAGCAGTTTTAAATTACTTTTTTGCGTTAGAAATGTAATTTTGTGCAGGGACTGTTCTAAACACGGGAAACATGTGCCACTTCACAGACATACTATAGACACCCCCCAGGCACGATATTTAAATGAATATTTCACTTTTTTTTCACTTTAAGCATCATTAAAATCAGTGCTCCCGAAAAAACGTTAGTTTTTAAAACTTTTTTTGCATTGATACATGTCCCCTGGGGCAGGAGCCAGGTCCCCAAACCCTTTTTAGGACAATAACTTGCATGTTAGCCTTTAAAATGAGCACTTTTGATTTCAAGTCCCATAGACTTTAATGGGGTTCTAAAGTTTACGCAAATTTTAGGTCCGTTCGCAGGTTCTGGTGCGAACCAAACTGGGGGGTGTTCGGCTCATCCCTAATCACAGCATATAAGGCTTTGTTAATCTAAAGATCCAGAGTGACCTCTAAAATATGTGATAAAGCATGAAGCAATGAGTCCTGAACCACCTGTAAACCCACCATATAATATAGTTTGTGCAGTTTAAAATAATACTGTATGTTAAAAAAAATTATATTTGCATAAGTGCTAAAGCAGTTTAAAATAAAAACTAGAGGAATCACATTTAAGGCTGATTCCATTGTTTGATAAGATATAACATATGTAATTGTTGAACTGAGCATAACATGAACTGAATGGTAAATCAGCAGCCAGATATGATTTTATAAACCTGGTAAAAAAATAAAATCATGTTTAGTTTAATTGTATGGGCCTGTTTCCAGCAGTTATTATTTTATTACAGCATTGTGACAGATAAATATGACTAGAGCAGTAAGACACATGGGTAAAATCTTCACTACTGCAAAAAGAAAAGTATTTTTTTTTAAACACATGCAATTTCCAAACTATCCACTAGATGTCACCCAGGTCACAGAAAGGTTGCTGTTGCTGGCCTTGAAGAAGCATTACAGTGATTGTAAACCTATTTTTTTCAACCGCTTCAGCCCAGGAAGGATTTACCTCCTTAATGACCAGGCCACTTTTTGCAATATAGCACTGTGTCGCTTTAACTGCTAATTGTGCACTCATGCAATGTTGTACACAAACAAAATTTATGTCCTTTTTCCCCACAAATAGAGCTTTCCTTTGGTGGTATTTGATCTTAAAGAGGCCGACGTACACCTACGGTGATTCGCGCAGCCATGCCAACCTGCCACAGTATGACGACGGCTGGTCGGCAACTGGTTAAATAACAAACATGTCATACTTACCTGCTCTACACAACGGAGCAGCCCCAATTCTTCTCTTCTCGGATCACCCACCCACACTCCTGGCTCCTCCCCCTCAGGGCCAACTTTAACCACTTCAGCCCCGGACCATTTGGCTGGCCAAAGACCAGAGTATTTTTTGCGATTCAGCACTGCGTTGCTTTAACTGACAAGTGCGTGGTCGTGCGACATGGCTCCAAACAAAACTGATGTCCTTTTTTCCCCACAAATAGAGCTTACTTTTGGTGGTATTTGATCACCTTTATTTTTTGCATTATAAACAAAAAAAAGAGCGTCAATTTTGAAAAAAAAAAACGCATTATTTTTTACTTTTTGCTATAATAAATATCCCTAAAAAATATATTAAAAAATTTTTTTTCCTCAGTTTAGGCCATTACGTATTCTTCTACATATTTTTGGTAAAAAAATAAATAAATCGCAATAAGCATTTATTGATTGGTTTGCACAAAAGTTATAGCGTCTACAAAATAGGGGATAGTTTTATGGCATTTTTATTAATATTTTTTTCTTATTAGTAACGGCAGCGATCAACGATTTTTATTGTGACTGCGACATTATGGCGGACACATCAGACAATTTTGACACATTTTTGGGACCATTCACATTTATACAGTGTTCAGTGCGATTAAAAATGCATTGATTACTGTGTAAATGTGACTGGCAGTGAAGGGGTTAACACTAGGTGGTGCTGTAGAGGTTAAGTGTGTCCTAGGGAGTGATTCTAACTCTGGGGGGAGGGGCTACGTGTGACACATCACTGATCACCGCTTCCGATTACAGGGAGCGGTGATCAATGACAGTGTCACTAGGCAGAACGGGGAAATGCTTCTTTACATTAGCATTTGCCCGTTCTTCCTCTCCGTGAGACAATCTCCGTGAGACGATTGAGTCCACGGGAGCCGCAATCCTACCCACGGAGCTTGCGGCCGCTCGCGCGCACACCGCCGTCAGCACGCACATGATGGCACGGTGGCAAATTCAAAGGGACGT
The DNA here is from genome assembly GCF_037356315.1 of Lithobates pipiens. Classification (NCBI taxonomy): domain Eukaryota; kingdom Metazoa; phylum Chordata; class Amphibia; order Anura; family Ranidae; genus Lithobates; species Lithobates pipiens. The sequence goes on from NW_027507764.1 coordinate 198,375,015, forward strand.
ACAGGTACGCCCATTTGCGCAGCTGTGCCATTCTGTCAACGTATATCTACATGCGGCGGTCGGAACCGGTTACCGCAGGGAAAATGGGGCATCTGCCCAGGGCCCATTCATTGTTGGAGGGCCCCAAACGCTGATAAGACAAGTGCATTTGTTTTCTGCTGCAGAACTTCTTGGAGGGAGGAGGGGAGGGCATGGCTGCTGGGTGTTGTAGTGCGGTAATTGACAGCTGTGGGCTCAACAATAACCCCCTTCCCTGCCTCTTCACCCTCAACAATAACCCCCCTCCCTGCTTTTCCACCCGTAACAATAACCCCCTCCCTGTTTCTCCACCCTGAACAATAACCCCCCTCCCCGCCTCTCCACCCTCAACAATAACCTCCTCCCTCCTTCTCCACCCTCAATAATAACCCCCCTATCCACTTCTCCACCCTTAGCAATAACCCCCTCCCTGCTTCTCTACCCTCAAAAATAACCCCCCTCTCCACTTCTCCACCCTCAATAATAACCCCCCTCCCTGCTTCTCTACCCTCAATAATAACCCCCCTCTCCACTTCTCCACCCTTAGCAATAACCCCCCTTCCTGCTTCTCTATTCTCAATAATAACCCCCCTCTCCACTTCTCCACCCTTAGCAATAACCCCCTCCCTGCTTCTCTACCCTCAATAATAACCCCCTTCTCCACTCCTCCACTTCTCCTTCTTAATAACTCTCCTTCCCGCTGGGCCCAGAACTTTATTTTTTTTCATTTTTGGGGCATAGGGGAGTAAAGTCAGTGTGGCTGTTTTTCTACACCTTTGAGTGTAGGCATTGTTGGAGAGGCCCCATGATTTTTTAAAACAGCCTTGGCTCCCACTGCTGCCTCTCTGTGCAGTGATGAGAGAGAAAGCGGAAAGACCTGCTGCTCTTGTGCACTGGATCGAGGAAAGTATAAGGAGGGCTAGGGGAGTGCTGCATGTAGAGGTTTTTTTTCCCTTGATGCAGTGAATGCATTAAGGTAAAAGACTCTCTGCCTTTAGAACCACTTTAAACCCAACCATTATATTGCAGCTTACCAATTCTTATGCCGTGTACACACGACCGGACTTTGACAGCAAAGTTCCAATGGAACGAATCCGTCGGACAATTCGATCGTGTGTGGGCTTCATCAGACTTTTTCTGTCGAAAAATCTGACGGACTTTAGAAATAGAACATGTTTCAAATCTTTCCACCAGAAGCAGTTCCTAACAAGAAAACCGCTCGTCTGTATGCAGGTCCGACGGACCAACAACGACACAAGGGCAGCTATTGGCTACTGGCTATTGAACTTCCTTTTTCTAGTCCCGTCGTACGTCATCACGTTAATCGATGAGACTTTGGTGTCATCGTGTGTAGGCAAGTCAATTTCAGCGGAAATAAAAAAGCCAAAAATAGTTGTGGTTTTATTTTTCTTCTCTCTCTATTGTTTTCTCTCTCTCATGTTCGCTCTCTATTGTCTGCTCTCTATTGTTCTATAGCTGTTGTTCTCTCTCTATTTTTACTGTATTTTATTTCAACACCCACCATTTTATTCTGTAGGGCCTTTGCTTTAAAAAAATATAATAAATGTTTAGGGGTTCAAAGTAATTTTCTAGCAAAAAAAGACAATTTCTTTCATATAAATGAAAAGTGTAAGCCCACGTACACACGGTCGGAGATTTTGCCATCCAAATCCGTCGGATTTTGCTCGTCGGATTTAGTCCGACGGATTCTGTCCGAAACTGTTGCATACACACGGTCGGGCCAAGTTGGTGAAAAATCCGATCTTTCAGAACGTGATGACGTAATTTCGTTACGATGGGACTACATTCAGGCTAGTAGCCAATAGCTTTGATGTAGGAATTTGATCTGAGCATGCGTGGCACTTGGTCCGATCAAAATGCTCTACACATGATCGGATTAGGTCCGTCTGGCCCAGTTGGTCGGGAAATATTTCCAACATGTTGGAAATTTGGATCGGACGGAGATTCGGATGGAATCAGTCCGATGCATACCACACACAGTCGGATTATCTGACGACGCGGTCCGATAAGACTCATTCCGACAGATTCTCCGACCGTGTGTACAAGGGCTCAGAAGGGCTTTGTTTTCAAGTGGTTAGAAGAGTGGGTGGGTGATATGTGACATAAGCTTCTAATGTTGTGCATAAAATTCCAGGACAGTTCAACCCCCCCCCCATGACCCTTTTTTGGAAAGTAGCCACCCTAAGCTATTTGCTGATAGGCATGTTGAATCCATGGAATATTTCATATTTTACCACAAGTTTCAGGAAAATTACAAACTTTTTTTTTTGCACAAAGTTGTCACTAAATGCTATATTGCTCAAACATGCCATGGACATATGTGGAATTACATCCCAAAATACATTCTGCTGTTTCTTCTGACTACGGGGATACCACATGTGTGGGACTTTTTGGGAGCTTAGCCATGTACAGGAACCCAAAACCAATGACCGCCTTCAGGCTTTCTAAGGGCGTAAAAGGGTGATTTCACTTCCTCACTACCTATCACAGTTTTGAAGGCCATGACATGCCAAGATAGCATAAAACCCCAACATATGACCCCATTTTGGAAAGTGGACACTTCAAGCTATATGCAGAGAGGCATGTTGTGTCCATGGAATATTTTATATTTTGCCACAAGTTTGGGGAAAATTAAATTTTTTTTGTTTTGTTTTTTGTTTTTTTTACACAAAGTTGTCATTAAATGATATATTGTTCAAACATGGCATGGTTATATGTGGAATTACACCCCAAATTAAATTTTGCTGCATCTCCTGAGTATGGGGATACCACATGTGGGGATTGTGATTTTACTCCTCACTACCTATCAGTTACGGAGGCCCTGCAATGTCCAGATAGCACAACCCCCCCCAAATGACCCCATTTTGGAAAGTAGACACACCAAGGTATTTGCTAAGAGGTATGGTGTGTATTTTGTACTGCTTCTAATACACTTCAGGAGGTATATTAACCACTACATCCCCAGAAGATTTGGCTGCTCAATCACCAGAGCACTTTTTATAATTTGGCACTATGCTGCTTTAACTGGTAATTGCGTAGGCATGCAATGCTGTACCAAAACAAAATTTGAGTCCTTTTTTCCCCACAAATAGAGCTTTCTTTTGATGGTATTTGATTGCCTCTGCAGTTTTTATTTTTTGTGATATAAACGGAAAAAGACAGAAAATTTTGAACAAAAAGGATATTTTCTACTTTTTTTTCAAAAAAATCCAATAGACTCAATTTTAATCATACATTTAGGCCAAATTGTACTCAGCCACATGTCTTTGGTAAAAAAATGTCAATAAGCGTATATTTATTGGTTTGCGTAAAAGTTATAGCAGTTACAAACAAGGGTATATTTTGTGGGATTTACGAAGCTTTTAGTTTATGACTGCCTATCTAATTTCTTGAGGTGCTAAAATGGTGGGGCAGTTCAACCCCCCCCCCCCCAAATGATCCAAAGTAGACACCCCAAGGAGGAAATTGCTGAGAGGAATGCTGAACCAATTCAATCTTTTATTTTTTTATATGGGGATACCTCATGTGTGAGACTTTTTGGGAGCCTAGCCACGCACGGGGCCCCGAAAACTAAGCACCACCTTCAGGATTTCACTCCTCACTACCTATCACAGTTTCAAAGGTCATAAAATGCCAAGATAGCACAAAACCTCCCCAAATTACCCCATTTTGGAAAGTAGACAACCCAAGCTATTTGCTGAGAGGCATGTCGAGTCCATGGAATATTTTATATTTTCCCACAAGTTGCGGGAAAATTACAAACTCTTTTTCTTTTTTTTTGCACAAAGTTGTCACTAAATAGAATATTGCTCAAACATGCCATGGGCTGCTGCTTCTCCTGAGTGCGGGGATACCACATGTGTGAAACATTTTGGGAGTCTAGCCACGTACAGGACCCTGAAAACCAATCACCCCCTTCAGGCTTTCTAAGGGCCGGTTCACACAGCGGGCGATGCGAGGCGACACGACTCGCCTCGCCTCGCTCCCGCAAGTCGCCCCCGTTCTGTACAATGGAACCGTTCTGAGAGGAGCGACTCGAGTCGCTCCGACTCAGAAAAAAGGTTCCTGTACTACTTCTGGGCGACTTCGGGGGCGACTTGCATTGACTTCTATACAGAAGTCATCTGCAAGTCGCCGCTGAGGTCGCCGCAGGTCGCGGCGAGGAAAGTCGGAGACGCCTCGCCGCGCCTGCAGTGTGAACCGGCCCTAAGGGTGTAAAATGGCAATTTCACTTCCTCATTATCTATCACAGTTTCGAAGGCCATAAAATGTCAAGATAGCACAAAACCCCCACAAATGACCCCATTTTTGAAAGTAGACAATTAAAGCTATTTGCTGAGAGGCTTACTGTGTCCATGGAATATTTTATATGTTTCCACATGTTTTGGGAAAATTGTATTTTGTTTTTTTTACACAAAGTTGTCATTAAATGATATATTGTTCAAACATGGCATGGTTATATGTGCAATTACACCCCAAAATACATTTTGCTGCTTTTCCTGAGTATGGGGATACTACATGTGTGAGACCTTTTTGGGAGCCTAGCCACGTACAGGACCCCAAAAACTGATCACCGCCTTCAGGCTTTCTAATTTTCTCATTTTAATCCTCACTAACTATGACAGTTACGGAGGCCCTGAAATGTCCAGATAGCACAAACCCCCCCCCCACCCCCCCAAATGACCCCATTTTGGAAATCAGACATGCCAAGATATTTGCTAAGAGTCATGGTGAGTATTTTGCAGCTCTCATTTGTTGTCAGGGAAATAGGCGCATCCCTATGCGCAACCTCGCAAGGCATGGCCATGTTAACACGCGTCAGCGCACTCGGAGGCGCAATGTGATTCTAAAACGAACGCCCGGTGATACGAACGCATAACGTTACAACGTCGTAGGTGTACAAACGCAATGGCGCACATACGACGTGACATAGGCGCCTTACCTATTTAAACGTTCGTCTGACAGTGCTGCATTGCTGGATTATCGTCAGCTTCTCCTGTATACCCGTGTCCGTGATTTCTGCTATCTGATCTCATGTGTACCGACCTGGCTTGTTTGACCTGCTCCTGTTGTTCTCCTGGCTCTTACTACTGGCTTGTACCCGACTTCCCTTGTCTGCTTCCTGCATCTGATCCCGGCTTGGCTTTTGGACTCAAATACTCCGGTCTCCATCTCTGGACCCGTAGCTCCGACCTCAGGACTGATCTACTGTGTTTGACCCCCGGCCTGGCCTTGACCTTGCTATTGGACTTTCGTTCATTCTTCTCTTGGACTTCCCAAGCACGGTTGCCCCCAGTGTCTTGCTCAACTCAGCTCCTGTCATCTGCTGCTACTACCAGGCAACCCGTGCTTCTGTGGGCACTGCATCCCTGTGTCATCTTCAGGGTTGTGCTGCACTCGGCCGCAAGGGGAGCCCTCTCAGCATCTCGGCCTCCCTCCAGACTCGTGACAGTATAATCCAGCCATGTCAGAGGCCGACAGAGGTGACTCCCCAATGGAGGCCATTCTACAACAAGTCATGGCCCTTACCCCAGTTATTCAGGAACTCCAAGAAGGATATCTCTGGCTGAAGGAACATCTGCAGTGCCCACCAGAATCACCCATCTCCTCTGGCCAAGCTTCTGCTACCGTAATTATGACTTCTCCAGAACCACGGGTTCCAGCACCAGAACGCTTTCATGGGGATCGAAGGAAATTCAGATCCTTTAAGAATTCGTGTCATTTATACTTTTCCTTGCAACCTCAGACTTTTGCCTCTGAAAAGATCAAAGTGGGTTTTACCATTTCACTATTAAGTGACGATCCTCAGACGTGGGCCCATGGCTTATTGGAGCAAAGCAGCCCCTTCATTAACACTTTGGACCAGTTCTTCGAAGCTATGGCACGCTTATATGATGACCCCTTACGGACAGCAACAGCTGAAGCGACTTTGTACTCCCTTTGCCAGGGTCAGCGGCCTGCAGAAGATTATACGGTGGAATTCCGCACATGGTCTACAGATTCTGGTTGGAATGAAGCGGCATTGAAATATCAGTATCGGGTGGGGTTGTCTGAAGGCCTCAAGGACGAGCTAGCCAGATTAGAGGTTCCCCCAACACTTGAGGATCTTATCCAACTAACTATCCAGCTTGACAGGCGTCTACGGGAACGCCAGTCTGAACGTGCTCAGGCCCTCTGTCCTATCCAGGCTCCACCTTCGGTCTGCCCTGTGGCAACTTATTTTCAGAATGGCGTTTTCCGTCCCACATTAACCTCTGAAGAGAGACTTCGTCGCCGACAGGCAAACCTTTGCTTCTACTGTGGGGAATCAGGACATTTCATAAACAACTGCCCCACAAGACCAAGTAAACCAAACCTCAGTACTCCATTTCACCTTCAAGTAACAAAGTCGGCTTCAGCCCATATCACCCTTCCTGTCACATTGATGGTGGCAGGCACAGGAGTTCATCTACAGGCAATACTTGACTCCGGGGCTTGTAGATGTTTCCTGGATTTGGCCTTAGCTAAGAGTCTTGCTCTTCCACTTAATCTCAAAAAACAGAGATTGACTGTTCATCTGGCCGATGGCTCCTTACCTAGCTCTGGCTATGTCACCAGGGAAACAATACCCATCCTAACCACCACCGATTCGGGTCATCGGGAGTTTCTTAAGTTTGATGTCCTGAGTTCTCCCATGTTTCCCATCATCCTAGGGATTCCATGGCTACAGGCACACAATCCTCGGATTGATTGGCTCAAGAAGGAGATATCCTTCACATCCACCTATTGCCAGCAACATTGTCTGGACTCTGAATCAAAAGACTTGTCTAGTTGTCTGACCGTACAACCCATACCCAGTCCAGTTCCTAATATACCAGCAGTTTACCAGGAATTTAAAGATGTTTTTGACAAAAAGAAGGCAGATACCCTACCTCCACACCGTTCCTATGATTGCCCTATCAAGTTATTACCGGGGGCTCCCATTCCTTTTGGTCGGATATTTCCCCTTTCTGAAACTGAACTTGAAGCCCTGAGACAATATATAGATGAAAACCTGGCAAAAGGATTAATTCGTCCTTCTTCATCCCCTGCCGGTGCAGGCATCTTCTTCATGGAAAAAAAGGACAAGACTTTGAGACCATGTGTGGACTACAGGGAATTAAATAATATCACCCTTAAAAACCGTTACCCACTTCCGCTCATCCCTGAACTCTTCCAAAGGTTCCGCACATCACGTATCTTCACCAAACTTGACTTACGTGGAGCTTACAACCTTGTCCGTATCCGGAAGGGGGACGAGTGGAAGACGGCGTTTAGAACATGATTTGGACATTTCGAGTATTTAGTCATGCCATTTGGATTGTGCTATCCCCCGGCAACTTTTCAGCATTTCATTAATGACATCTTCCGGGAGCATTTAGACCACTTCGTTGTCGCCTATCTTGACGACATCCTTATTTTTTCGACCACTCTGGAACTTCACAGAGTACGCGTAAAGAAGGTACTATGCATTCTTAGAACACACGGATTATTCGTTAAGGCCGAGAAGTGCGTTTTCGAAAAGGAATCCATTCAATTCTTGGGACTCATCATCACCACAGGTGGAATTACCATGGACCCCCAGAAGGTGAAGTCTATCCTTGACTGGCCCGCTCCTTCTGACAGGAAGGGTGTTCAGAGATTTATCAGCTTTGCATACTTTTACCGAAGGTTCATAAGGAACTTCTCCACCATTGTAGCACCCATTACTCAGACCACTCGTCAACATACCAAGTTCCATTGGTCCGTAGCAGCGCAGTCCACCTTTGACCAGCTCAAGACCCTCTTCACTACCGCACCAATCCTGCAGCATCCAGATCCCGCCTTACCCTACGTCCTGGAAGTTGACGCCTCAGAGGTGGCCACAGGGGCAATTCTATCCCAACGTCGAGGCTCCAAGGCATTACTGCATCCCGTGGCTTTTTTCTCACAAAAGATGAGTTCCCCAGAAAAGAACTATGATGTGGGGGATTCGGGAACTTCTAGCGATTAAAACCGCTCTCGAAGAATGGAGGTATCTCCTGGAAGGTGCCGCTCACCCCATCCTAATTTTTACCGATCATAACAACTTGGAGTACCTCCGCACTGCCAAATGTTTGAGACCCCGACAGGCCCGATGGGCTCTATTCTTCTCGAGGTTTCATTTCCATATAACCTATCGCCCAGGATCAAAGAATAGTAAAGCGGATGCTTTGTCCCGAATGTTCCCAGATACTCCAGAAGGGATTTCACCCAGTACAATTTTGTCCCCCCAAAATTTCCTACTAATCCAACCAGATCTAAGATCTTCAATTGAACAGGCCTCTAGCCAGTGTACTGAAGCTGAAGTTTCTTCCTTGAGAAGTCAAGAAGAGCTTCTATGGCACCAAGATAAGATTTTTGTCCCCCAGCAAGCCAGGTTACTGGTATTGAAAACTTTTCACGACCATCAACTAGCTGGCCACTTTGGAGTCCGGAAGACAATTGACCTTGTGCAGCGGTTCTTATGGTGGCCTACTCTAAGATCAGACTGTAAAAAATACGTTGACTCCTGTACAACCTGCCAGCGTAACAAGGGGTCTAACGCCAGATCCTGGGGCTTGTTAAGGCCGCTGCCGGTCCCGGAAAAACCTTGGAAGGAAATCTCCATGGATTTTATCGTAGAGTTACCCCTCTCAGAAGGGTTTACGACCATCTTGGTGGTTGTAGACCGTCTATCCAAAATGCCGCATTTTTTGGCAATGAAAGGAACTCCCTCTGCCTTGGACACAGCAAAAAATTTTATAAAGGAAATTGTCTGATTACACGGAATACCAGATAACATTGTATCAGATAGAGGGGTACAATTTACCTCCAGGTTTTGGAAAGATCTTTGCAAGTTACTTTCAATTGAAATATGTTTATTCACGGCCTAGCATCCACAGAGTAACGGTCAAACTGAAAGAACCAACCAGACGCTTGAACAATATTTACGATGCTTCTGTTCTTTTTTCCCAGGATGATTCAGTCTCTTTGCTACCTTGTGCAGAATTTGCATACAACAACTCAGTGCACGCCTCTACCAACCAATCACCTTTCTGGGCAAATTACGGATTCCATCCTTCATTCTTGCCTAACACCATTCCTGAATCCTCTCTCCCGGCAGTTCAAAACAGAGTGAATCTCATTCAAGCGAACTACCAAATGCTTCAGGATACCATGAAGAAGGCTCAGGAAGAGTATAAGAGACATTATGATAAGAAAAAAGAGAGTTAACCCTACCTTTAAGATAGGGGACAAGGTGTGGCTCTCATCAGTAAATCTCAAACTGCCATGTCCATCCCGGAAATTGGGACCTAAGTTCCTGGGCCCTTTCGAGATTAAACGTGAAATTAACCCTGTAGCGTTTGAACTTGTTTTGCCTGAATCTTTCAGAATCCATCCAGTATTTCATGTTTCTCTTCTTAAACGTGTCATTTTCAGTCCTTTTTCAGGGAGAGAAGAAGTGCCCCTGCCTCCGGTTCAGGTTGGAGATGAAACTGAATTTGAAGTAGAATCTATCCTTGACTGTCGTCGGAGAGGTAGGACAATCCAGTTTCTTAAGTGGAAGGGGTATTCTGCTGAAGAAAACTCTTGGGAACCTGCAAGTTATGTAAATGCTCCTAGGCTTATACGCAGGTTTCGCAGCCGTCATCCCGAAAAATTGTCTCGTTTAGGCATCCGAAGGCTGCCCCTTGGGGGGGGGTACTGTCAGGGAAATAGGCGCATCCCTAGCGCAACCTCGCAAGGTATGGCCATGTTAGCGCGTCAGCGCACTCGGAGGCGCAATGTGATTCTAAAACGAACGCCCGGTATTACGTTTGAGCAAGCGCGCGTACGCGATGGTGATACGAATGCATAACGTTACAACGTCGTAGGTGTACGAATGCAATGGCGCACATACGACGTGACATAGGCGCCTTACCTATTTAAACTTTCGTCTGACAGTGCTGCGTTGCTGGATTATCGTCAGCTTCTCCTGTATACCTGTGTCCGTGATTTCTGCTATCTGATCTCATGTGTACCGACCTGGCTTGTTTGACCTGCTCCTGTTGTTCTCCTGGCTCTTACTACTGGCTTGTACCCGACTTCCCTTGTCTGCTTCCTGCATCTGATCCCGGCTTGGCTTTTGGACTCAAATACTCCGGTCTCCAGCTCTGGACCCGTAGCTCCGACCTCAGGACTGATCTACTGTGTTTGACCCCCGGCCTGGCCTTGACCCTGCTATTGGACTTTCGTTCATTCTTCTCTTGGACTTCCCAAGCACGGTTGCCCCCAGAGTCTTGCTCAAGTCAGCTCCTGTCATCTGCTGCTACTACCAGGCAACCCGTGCTTCTGTGGGCACTGCATCCCTGTGTCATCTTCAGGGTTGTGCTGAACTCGGCTGCAAGAGGAGCCCTCTCAGCATCTCGGCCTCCCTCCAGACTTGTGACATTTGTTTTTGAAAATTTTTTCTAT